>NW_026575043.1:12245000-13700000 GCF_905146905.1 Nyctereutes procyonoides | reverse complement strand
ATGATTTGTGGACATTTAGCAGCATGTGCTTGATCTCAACTCACCTGTCTCCTTGACACACTTGTGGATTTGATGGACAGTAATGCTGGGGGATAGATGCACAGCCAGCTGTACAAAGGAAACTGGGGGATGGCCATCATCAGTGGAAAGTGCAAAAGGCACCAAGCTACTGCCCTTGGTTCTTCCTCTTGGACATCGTTTCAATGTCCCGGGGTCAGTTCCCTGAGAGCAGGGATGGAGTCGGCCTTGGTCCCTTCTGTGTCCTCAGCTAGCGCTGAGCAGCTTGAGAGAGAGAGAGAGAGAGAGAGAGAGAGAGAGAGAATCGCCTGTGGCTGAAGCATTAGAGGAGGAGCTGGATGATCATTTCCCACGAGTTCCTAGCAGGAATATCCTAACAAGGATACTTGTTATCTCAGGCTCTGAGGTGTGCCATAAAGGCAGTCTGACTCTTGTGCTTCTGTAGTGCTTGATGGAACCACGATACCTAGATGGGAAAGCAACCCCTTATTAGAGTCACAGATGGAACATGACAGTCATCCATCAGTCAAACTAGGTGGCAGAGAGCACGTTGGGAATGTCAAGGGAAAATGGGGACACCCCTTGGAGACCACCAACTGCAGGTGGTCAGACCAGCTGCCACCATCTCTGTAAATGCAAGAGGTAGGAGTGTGTCTTCCAACAATGAATGAATATCGTGCATCAGGTAGAGGCGAGGTTGGAGATGAATTGCAGCCATCCTCTTTTTCCCTTTATAACATCTAAGGATCTTGCTTGAACTTACACCTTCATCCTGCATGTTCTTCCTCTTTATAGTTCCACATGGTCTGTGTAGCATTTCAGTTTATACGATCTCAATTAACGACTTCCAGACATCATCGATCAGTCCCTTGGTTCCAGCGTCCTGAGATCAGATGAGCATGTTTTGCTTGCCTTCGTGACTGTGTGACTTGGATTTGACTCTCCCAGCCTTCTTCTGGACAGTCACAAATAGCAGTCCTCGCAGTGGGCACTGTCCGGTCCATGCTTCTTACTGTTGTCCAACTCTAGAACCTTCTCACTGTCCTTTGTGCCTGTCTTGCAGTAGGCATAGGTTCCACAGTTCAGTTATCGGTGGGACAGTGCTCTCCTCCCCCGGTCTCCCCGAGAGCAATGGTGCTCATCCGCATCACTGCAAAATCAAACCACCTAATAATGGGCTTTTTTGCGCAGATGATTTATAATCTCTAGCCAAATGCTGGTCTCAACAGGTGTTTGCTGTCATGATATAGGGACACCTACAGTTGTGACTCTTTAAGAGCAGTTTCCTGACAATGAATAATGTATACTTTGATTTCAAAAAAATCGAATTTAATTGCATGCCCTATGAAGATGACACGTGGCCCAGCTGTGATCCCCACCCACCCACCACCCAACATCTCCATCTGGTGAGGCATGTCCCTCCCTCCTTGTTGTCATCTGCCTAGATGGTTTTGTGGAAAGTGACTACCCAGAGTCACTTTGTGGGAAGTGACTCAGAAACAAAGTCAGGTGCTGGTGATGAGTGTGCTATACTGGCATTCAGTTTTGGACCCTGGAAGGTCTCAGGACACGTTTGTCACAAACCTCAGATGTTCGTTAGTTTCCACGTAGGGCATGTAACACAAGTCACTTCTTTGTTTCTCTTTTTCTCCGCCCATCCCTCTTACCATGGGGAGGGGGGGTTGGTCGACACATTTGGCCTTTCCAGGCATCTGACCAACGAACTTAGAATCCCTGGGATGGTCTGAAGGAATTCACCAAGCTTGTATGAGCACTTTTGTTGCAGCCAGGGGGAGTCTGATTCCAGGCTTTGGTGCCCCTGGACTCTGATTGAAGTTCTAAGTACACTTCGTAGAGGCTCTTTATGTTCCTGGGGGGAGTGCCTGTATCTATAAAAGGAGATCGGAGACTCTAACCCATTGAAACCAGGTGGCAAATGCCTGAGAAATTGTTACAGCACCTTCGCTCATTAAGGCGCTAAGTGCTACTATCATTGACAAGTGCCCTGATGCATATCTCAGGCAGAAATGGGCTTCAACAGCAGGTGTTAATAAAAAACAGAGAAGGGAGGTTTGGAATATGTGCCCTCAGCCCATGCTGTTCTGTTATAGACTGTGGTCCTATGGCACAGGAGTGGACTAGAAAAGTAATCTGGAGTTTTCATCCCCTGGTCTGAAGTCATAAGGCAGAGCTGTGTCATGTCTGGATATACAGCCTTCTTGGGTTTTATGGCTCTGTGACACTCACAGTTTGAGTTTATTTTCCTTGTTCTCTGGAACTGGTTGTTTCTGCCTTTCCCACTCCATCAACAGAGACAGTTTTATGAATATACTGCATCTCGACCAGTCTGGCTGCAGAGGGACTCATGCATTTCTAAGTCAGCGGGCAGAGAGAGCTTTGTGTGCCCCAGCAGGACCGGCCACTGTCATCATTATAAATGCAGGAGGCAGAGTGTGTCCTCCAATGATCCACAAATACCATGCATCCCATAGATGCAAAGCATTTTATTCAGTGAGGTGCTATTGAGGCAAAGGAGACATTTTTTTTTATCCCTGGATTTTTAGAGGTAAAGAGTCTGAATCCCCCAAAAAAGATTAGCTCTTTCCAAAGCCTCTGAATAGCAGAAAATCTAGGTTGTCATTCTCAGTTTTGTGTTCTTTTCCACTAGCCCTCAATACTGATGCAGGGCGGCATGCATTAGAACAGCACCCCCAAAACCTGAGTGGCCTTGCCCTTTTTGCTTTGCTGCAAGCATTGAAAGCTGCCAAGAGAGTCCTTTGAAAGCTCTCTTTTGCATTATTGGATTCCCTTTCAGCTGGCTTTTCACCTGCTTACTTAGAACCACCACCTACTGTACTCACGGCACTCCTGGGTGCTGTCTTGGCTTCTCGCTTCCCACTCCAGATGGGAAGCATCAGGCTAGGGGATGCTCACAGGTACATCAAGAGTCCCATGAGCAACAGGCCAGGATTTGGCACTCGGCAAATTGCAAAGTGTGTCCACATCATCTTGTCTGCCCCTCATGACAACCCCTGAGAGAGGGAGAGAATATCTTTTTTTCATTCAGTATCAGAGAAGGCTACATTTATTGAGCTCCTTTTACATATCAAGGAATCAAGGACTGAACTGGAGGGATTTTAACACAGGTCAGTCCTCCGCTGACCCGTTCAGGGACTTTGTAAAATGATTAAAAGGTGCCCTTTGGAAGAATGAGTCTCCTGAGTGAGAGTCTCTGGGCCAGTGTTTGGATTTTAAATGCTTCCCAGGTGCTCATCATACTCAAGGAGTAAGAGGAAAGAATTAGGGAGAATCACTGATTTGGGGGCACTTTACAGCTACCTGTGGCAGGGATATGATGCATCGTTTCCATCCAGGCCCTGGGCCAGTGTCCACCCTGAGTATTCAGCAGCAGGGTCTCCAGGCTCTATTTCTATGTCCCCAACATATAAAAAGTAAAAGACTAATCTGCAGGAAGCCAGTGTACTGAAAGCTGAACTAAGATCTATTCACCTAATGACTAGCTTTGCCTAAATCTAACATTTGCAATTAAGGGATTTGTCTTAAAACCAATTTGTCTAAAGGTGCTTCCAACTTAATTTTATATTTATAAAAATTTTACATAAAAATCACTTATGGATGAGTACTTCGTGGATGAAAAGATTTCTTATATCCTTGTGGGTGGATTTTTCTGTTTTATTTGTTTTCGAATAGTTTGAGGACATTTCAGACAAGTTTGCCTAAAGGAGGATCTCTTCAAAATTTGTCTCAAGCAATAAATATTTAATCAGATGTTTAGCTTTTCCTACTGACTTGATTCAGTGCATTAGGTTCCTCATTTCCTTCTTGCTGATTTTGGTATGTCCTATGTGTACTGTATGCATGTATTAAAACAAACAAGGAAACATACACCCAATACTCATTTCTGTTTAATGAGGCACTGACATTTTTGTGACAGAGATGACAGCCTGAGATGAATGGATTGGGAATGGAATGCATGCTCCCCACTGTTTCCTTCCAAGATGCCACATACTTAAGGCAGTGATTTCCACCAACCTAATTAGGGAAGTTTGGGAGACTCTTATTAGGGAGGTCAGAGGTGAAGCCCAGGAATACAAACTTCTAGCAAGCATCAGGCCACCATTGCAGGTGGTCCAACAGCTCTGCTTAAAAATCCGTGCTCTTGGGATACCCAGGTGACTCAGTCAGTTGAGCATCTCACTCTTGATCTCAGCTCAGGTCTTAATCTCAGGGTTGTATGTTCAAGTCCCACATCGCTGGGCTCTATGCTAGGTGTTTGGCATCTGTTTAAAAAAAAAAAAAAAGGAGTTAGTGCTCTTTTTTTTTTTCTGTTGTTTTCAGAGAACAGGACAAGAATAAGAGGTTGCGTGGTTTTCAAATATGGCTTTTTTTTTTTAAGATTTTATTTATTTACTCATGAGAGACACAGAGAGAGAGGCAGAGACACAGGCAGAAGGAGAAGCAGGTTCCACGCAGGGAGCCCGATGTGGGACTCGATCCCGAACTCCAGGATCACGCCCTGAGCCGAAGGCAGGCGCCAAACCGCTGAGCCACTGGGCTGTCCAAATATGGCTTTTAAAAGACAAAGCTGGCACCCCCCACCCCAATAGAATCCCTAAGAGGGGGTGGTAGGGTCTGCATGAGTGTGAGGCTAACACATCCCTGGGGTTGAGAATCATAAGGCTGCAGGAGTCTGGGCTTCACTAGTGGAGCCGAAACACATGGGAGGAGCCATCCAAATGCAGCTGGCCTTAACCAGCACAAAGTCGAGCAGAATGAAATGGAGGTGCTGGCCATCTGGGTCACAGGAGTTCGGGGCAGGAAAGGCTGCAAGGGGGATTGGTATTGGGTCTTCGATTGTGCTTTGAAGGGTGAATGCAATTTTGATCATTGGGCAGAGAGGGTGTTTCAGGGGGCAAGTGGGACAAAGGTCCTCAGAGAGGATGAGCATGGCTACTAGGAAACCCAGTGGGGAAGCTGGCCTGGCCAGAGAGGCCAGAGTGTCCAGGGAGATGCAGGGCAGGAGGTACCTGCTGGCGCTGGGCTGAGCTGGATGGCCCGTAGCACTGCCTGGGGCAGAAAGTCATTGTGTGACCTCCAGCATGACATGTGCTTTAGGGAGATGTCTGGTATGGGGTGTAGATGGAATAGGAGGATGGACTCTGTGATCCACCCTACAAGAGGATTTAAGGTCCCAGATTGGTGTCGTGGTCAAGGGGGCAGAGAACACAGAAGTTTGCAAGGGACAGAAAAAGCGATAGACAGAAACTCAGAATGGCAGACCGTGTTCAGCTAGCTCCAGATCTGTTATGAGCAGTGACTTGGTATTACGATGTCATAAAGATATAAAAATAGGCACAGAGAGTGACTACACATCTGGGCTGCTCAGGCCTCCTCGCTTGTCTACCGTGATGGGGATTACCGAGCTAATTCACTGATAATTCTGATAATACTAAGCCACCTGATTTTAACCTTTTCCCCAACTTCCTCCTTTTTTACCAAATATCCTGAGCTAAAAAATTACTTTAAGTAATTCATTTTTATTTCCTACCCACCTATAATTGATGACTGTGTGTAGTGAAACAACTAGAAAGGAGATGCAGGCAGGAAAAGAGAAAGGCGTCCTCTAGGACCCCTCCATCTCTCTTCTTGAGCAGTGAAAGTAACCATGGCCACTAATTTGCTCACTACCTCCTTGCCCATTCTGATACAATTTCTGGTGTCCCCTTGGCCATTTTCCTAGTGAAGAAACCAAGTAAGCTTTGCTGTAGAAGTGGTGACAGGAAACACCGTGGTAGAGTGTGTGCAGGAAGTTGTAGTTTTGCAAGATGGTAACCCAGGTAGTCACTGTTCCTTCCCAGGTAGATGGCTCCATGCTGCCCTCCTGGCTCTGCTTCCTCCTGCCCAAGCGAGTGAGCACTTACCTGGCTTAGACAGACAGCTAGACCTACAAAGGAAGGAATAACGGGTAAAGGTTCTTAGATAGAAACCCTTAACATTTCCAGACATATTGCATTTGTGCTACGTTTGCGCAAAGGCTTCTGAGAGCCAAAGGGATGGACCCTTCAGTAGCAGGAACTGGACAAAGGGGATGAGTTTCTGGTATCTCAGCCTCTTTGGAGTAAGCACCGTTGGTCATTCACCTGAACGTGGTTAGGTTACTTTGTGTCCTGTGCATGGGGGATGGTGACAAACAGGATGAGCCTTGTGGAGGAGCATGAGGGAGCCCTGTGGTTATGACCAGATGGCATTTTGGTGTTGGGGAGCAATCTTATCAGGCTCTCTGGGATTATTAGGCTTCCCTGTGTATCTCAGCTGTAGGATCCATACACCCACAGCTGCATGGTCCTAAAATTTCATTTTATGCTCATATTCCACCCCCCACCCCCAGCAAGTATGTATTTCTGGGGAAGGTATGAATGCATCCCACAGCAGAGCCTCAGCACATCAGCTCATCCTGTAAATGAGTTGTGAGCCTCTCGCTCTGTGAGCTAGGCACCGTACAAGATGCTAAGGGTAGAGTGACCATCTGAGGTCCTTGTTCTCCAGGAGAGGAGCCAGCTATGAAGCGCCATTTGGTGTCTTCAGAGTCCAGCGGCATCGTCTGCAAAAGCAAGATGAGAATGTGTCTCCACCACAGGCTCATTGTGAGGATGACATCGAAAAGCACTTGAACAATATCTGGCCCGGGGGGAGGGGCAGCTCGAGTTCTTCCCACCATCGTGGTTGCCCCCGTTGCTGTGGGCAGGGATGAACCCCACATCTGCAGTAGACCCACTGGCGCGGAATAGAAGGGGCGATGTAATGACCCAGGAGTGCTCCTCGGGGGAGGGGAGGACATTTTGCAGTTGGATCTTGAAGGGGGAGGACAAAACAGGAATACTCCGACCCGAGGAGGGAATGTTGCAAAGGCCTGGGGTGTGCAGACATCAGGGAGTTTGGGAAATGCAGATGTTCTGGAGGGAAAGAGAGGTCTCACGTGCATACCTTGGGCTTCTCTGCAAAGTGGGAGCAGCGCTCTGCCAAGGGAAGGGGGCCTCAAGGAGACAATGACAAGCCGTGGAGAGAAGATGAGGGCAAAGGCCACCCTGTCATGGAACTGGGGGGTGTTGGGTGTGTGCAGTTGCCACCACAGCCCGGGAGTACCTATAGCAGCCCCACCGTGGTGTGAACAGCCCAACTATGGATGGGTGGGCAGACCACCTCATGGAGGCCACCATGCTCAGACCTCATGGAGGTCAAGTGTGGCCATGAAGAGATGAGCTGCGTAACGTGCAGACCATGGGGGGCTTGCCTCTTCATGGGGGACCTGAGCCTGCTCTGTGGCAGTGACTCTTCATAAAGCATCCTGCCTAGGTCATAGATGAGGGAATTAAAGTTAGCACCATAGATGTCCCTTGTGGAGGGACACGCTGTTAATGGACGTGAGCCTAGGACTGGCTTCTAGTCCTGTGCCTGTATAAAGGTGCCAGATGAAAGGATATTAGCACGTTACAGCAGCAAAATTGCACACATCATGGCGTATCCTAGGACAGGTCTCTTTGAAGTTCTATGGGTTTCCATGAATAGAAGAATGGACCATCATGTTCATTTCCCCTTCCTACTGCTGGTTGGCCTCACTTAGCCTGACAGCTGTGTGACAGATGTCACTAATGCCCCCCGAGGGCCTTGAGGCCAGAAGCTTTAGGCAGGAAACGAGTTGGTGGGTGCTTGCTGAGTTAGCAGCCACCCTGCTGGTGTGTTCAGTCAGTGCATTTTATCTCAGGGCCCATGTCAATGCCCACAGTCCCAAGGTGGGCACGTGTGGTGTTCTAGGTTTCTTCCCACACCCCAAAACTCACAGCTGCCTCTTGCCCTCCTTTTGCTGCAGATCCTGGCGCCCCTGTGAAATTGCCTTGTCTGCCAGTGAAACTGTCGCCTCCGCTACCTCCAAAGAAAGTCATGATCTGTATGCCTGTAGGGGGGCCAGACCTCTCCCTGGCATCCTACGCAGCCCAGAAGAGTGGCCAGCAGAGTGGGGCCCAGCACCACCATGCAGTCCTGCCATCACAGATCCAGCACCAGCTGCAGTATGGCAGCCTCGGCCAGCACCTCCCTTCCACTACCGGCTCCCTCCCCATGCACCCCTCCGGCTGCAGGATGATAGAGGAGCTGAACAAAACGCTGGCCATGACCATGCAGAGGCTGGAAAGGTAATTGATGGGGGAGAGGGGGCTTGGCTAAGTGGGGGGTTAGGATCTGACCAAAACCCAGGAGTATAAAGGCCAGGCAAGAGCTTATCCTCACTAGGGGAAAGGTTTGAAAGTAAAATCAGACCAAAACCTGAATGTCAAGGGAAGTGTGGAAGAAAAACAAACAGTGTTGTCAATTGCCAGATTCCAAAAAAGTCACATTTATCAAAAAGTAATATATATATATGTACACATACACATACTATATAAAATAGTACAATATGTATAAATATATAAGTAATACATACATATACTAATAAGTATGAATATGTTAATATATTTAATACAAATTTTAAACAAATATTTAACATAAACATTTGATATAAGTATATTAACTTATATATTTACATGTACATATATCTAAATACATAAATATATAGAAAGAGGAACATATAACACATACTTCTATAAGCCTTAATATTTTTTGAAAGTATATGCACATAATTATTATAGTGGTTACTTGTCAGTTGGGAAGATGGGAAAGAAATTATTTGACTTTTATATTTCATATCTTTCCATACTGCTAATTTTTTTATTTTGTATGTATTGTTTTTATGATAGAAAAAAGGGGGGAAAAAAGACAGGGATGCCTGGGTGGCTCAGTTGGTTGAGCATCCAGTTCTTGGTTTCGCCCTAGGTCATGATCTCAGGGTCATGAGATCAAGCTCCAGGTAGGGCTCCATGTTCAGTGGGAAGTCTGCTTAGGATCGTCTCTCCCCCTCTCCCTCTGCCCCTTCCCCTGCTCACATCCATGCTCTCGCTCTCTCTCAGAAAAAAGAAAAAAGATCTTTTGAATGTAAAATAAGGAAAGATGAGAGCTGACAGGATGGTGGTGAAAAAGCAGTGGGATGGGAGAGGTAGAAAGGCACGCCCTTGTTTTTGCTGATGAAAGAAGCAGAGTGTCATAGCTTGATTATTGACCATTAATGTTTAGCCACACCTGGTGCAGTTGCCTCTTTCACCAGAATCTGCCTCCAGTAGCATTGCTGGGAGGTCTGCAAAGACCCAAAGGACTCATTCTGAAGTGTGTGTGTGTGTGTGTGTGTGTGTGTGTGTGTTCAGATACCGCCCTACTTCTACTAGATTTCCCAACATGATCCCAAGGCATGTTGCTTCCCCTAATTTCCTAGCACAACAAGAACAAAGTGTTGCAATCTGCCATGTAGGATGTATCTGAGCTTGGGACCCTGACTGCCTGTACCAGAGTAGTGACCACTGTCAGCTGGGTCCTACAGATGGGAAAATCACAGTCTGGAGAGCCTGCTGGTCACCAGGCAGAGAGCCAGAGGCAAGATGGACACAGTCAGGAGCTTTCTGTAATAGTTTCCAGACTCTTGGCGACATATTCTGTGTTTGGGCTAGAAGTGATTCCAAGGGAAGTAGTCGTTGCTAGGAATTCTGACTTGATTGTCCATTAATATCTGCCCTCACTGGAAAAAAAAAAAAAGATGTCTTTGGACCCTTGCCATCCTTTTCAACTACTATTATTGCTAATAAAGAAGGTAGTTGTTTCAATTTTGGATGGCACTTTTTAGTCTTTGATATATGTTTATTATCATCTTGATCCTCCCATGAGCCAGGGAGACCTAGTAAGTAGAGGATGCAAAGACAGGATATACCGTATCTTTAATGAATTGGAAACTCTTTCATCAATTGAAAAAGATCCTCGAGAACAACATGGTAGTTGCTAAATACAAGTCTACTTAAATATGCCATTTTAAGAGGTCCAGTGCGGAGACAGAACATGAGAGACTCCTAACTCTGGGAAACGAACTAGGGGTGGTGGAAGGGGAGGAGGGCGGGGGGTGGGGGTGACTGGGTGACGGGCACTGAGGTGGGCACTTGACGGGATGAGCACTGGGTGTTATTCTGTATGTTGGCAAATTGAACACCAATAAAAAATAAATTTATTAAAAAATAAAAATAAGAGGTCCAGTGGAAAATACTAAACAACAAGTGACAAACCGTGTTTCAATTCAGTCATTCTTGTATTTGTAGATTATTTCAGTTGCGTGTAGACCAATAGGTAGGTCTGTTGGACCTAAACCAGGTCAGGTTCTCTACTGAAATGAATCAAAGAGAACAGATGATATTATGGGAAGAGGGTGCAGGAAGGGGAACAGCATGATGTTGGCAGCTGCACCAAGACAATCCCATGTGCTTCGTGCCACCCTCGGGCTCTCATTACCCCTGTCTCCCTCCTCTCCCACTTAGGTCAAGGCACAGGGTTGTTCTGATAGACCAGCCAGGACATAGGGAATTAACATGTATATCACTCTGATAAGATCATCCTCCAGAGAGAGAGAGAGAGGCCTTATTCCCAAACAAATAAAGATGGAGAGATTTTTCTGAGCATCCCCATCTGGGTCTTCCAGATGCCCTGGATGGATCTGAAGCAAGGCCTCACAGGCCACCTTTTCATTAGTCTGGGATCGCCTTACTTTTAACTGCCTAAAAATGCTCCCGGTTGCCTATCAACATGACTTCATTTTTGTTCTGACCAAGTTTAACACAGAAAGAAAGAATCATTTCTCTCTTCTGGCAATTTCCAGTGACCCCAAAAAACACTGCAGGAAGGAAGAAACATTACCGAGCACTTAGGCATGCTGCCCGCAAAACCCCTGAGGTCTCATGGAATGTCACCTGTCGGGCATTGGTGCATTCCTGTGGTCTGCTCCTGATGAAACACTGTAAGTCATGTGAAAATCAAATGAAGAATTAAGGAGCATTAATGCCAGACTTTGGGCCATAAATCTGAATAAATAGTCCTGTTATAATTGAAAGGGGCAATAAAGAGCATCCAGGCAACCAGCCCACTGCCTGTCACAGCATTCCTGGCCATTTGTCTTCCACTCCCTGCAAGAACAGGAGCCTCCCGTGGGCCCCAGAGAGTCCACCCCATGGTCAAGAAGGTATGATTATTAGAAGGTTTCTTATATTAAGTTAAAAGTTTTACTTCTCCTAACTTAGACCCCCTCAGTTATATTTCTAGTCTTCCTTTCCTGTGAAAAGTTTCCAAATCTTTGAAGGTCACTACCATTGACTTTATGAAAGGCTTCTCTCTTCCACACCAATAATCAATAATGGAATCCAGATTTCATTATAATAACCATTTATTGAGGGGCACCTGGGTGGCTCAGTGGTTGAGCATCTGCCTTAGGCTCAGGTCATGATCCTGGGGTCCTGGGATCAAGTCCCACATCAGGCTCCCCACAGGGAGCCTGCTTCTCCCTCTGCCTGTGTCTCTGCCTCTCTCTGTGTGTGTCTCATGAATAAATAAATAAAATCTTTTTAAAAAGACAACCGCTTATGGAGATGTTTTCCTTTTTTTAAGATTCATTTATTATTCATGAGAAACACAGGCAGAGGGAGAAGCAGGCTCCCTGCAAGGAGCCCGATGTGGGACTTGATCCCAGACCCCCGGAATCATGCCCTGAGCCAAAGGCAGATGCTAAACCTCTGAGCCACCCAGGCTTCCCTGAGATGGTTTCTAGACCCTTTACCATCTTGCTTGTGTTCTCCCAAGAATACTCTAAATCTCTGATTTGTGTGAACAAGTTCTTTAAGTTTTTTGAAAATTTATTTAAATTTTACTTAGTTAATATACGGTGCACTATTGGTTTCTGGAGTAGAATTCAGTGATTCATCTCTTACATACAACAGCCAGTGCTCATCATAACAGGTGCCCTCTCAAAAGACATGAAGAGAAATCTCACAGAGGAAGACATAGACATGGCCAACATGCACATGAGAAAATGCTCCGCATCACTTGCCATCAGGGAAATACAAAACCACAATGAGATACCACCTCACACCAGTGAGAATGGGAAAATTAACAAGGCAGGAAACCACAAATGTTGGAGAGGATGCGGAGAAAAGGGAACCCTCTTACACTGTTGGTGGGAATGTGAACCGGGGCAGCCACTCTGGAAAACTGTGTGGAGGTTCCTCAAAGAGTTAAAAATAGACCTGCCCTACGACCCAGCAATTGCACCGCTGGGGATTTACCCCAAAGATACAGATGCAATGAAACGCCGGGACACCTGCACCCCGATGTTTCTAGCAGCCATGTCCACAATAGCCAAACTGTGGAAAGAGCCTCGGTGCCCATCGAAAGATGAATGGATAAAGAAGATGGGTTTATGTATACAATGGAATATTCCTCAGCCATTAGAAACGACAAATACCCACCATTTGCTTCAACGTGGATGGAACTGGAGGGTATTATGCTGAGTGAAGTAAGTCAATCGGAGAAGGACAAACAGTGTATGTTCTCATTCATTTGGGGAATATGAATAATAGTGAAAGGGAATAGAAGGGAAGGGAGAAGAAATGTGTGGGAAATATCAGAAAGGGAGACAGAACATGAAGACTCCTAACTCTGGGAAACGAACTAGGGGTGGTGGAAGGGGAGGAGGGTGGGGGGTGGGGGTGAATGGGTGACGGGCACTGAGGGGGGCACTTGACGGGATGAGCACTGGGTGTTATTCTGTATGTTGGCAAATTGAACACCAATAAAAAATAAATTTATTATTAAAAAAGAAAAAGAAAAAGAATTCAAAAAAAAAAGCAGGTGCCCTCCTTGATGCCTATCATCCAGCTAGCCCATCCCCCACCTACCTCCCTCCATCAACCCTCCATTTGTTTTCCTTCATTAAGAGTCTCCTATGGTTTGTTTCTTTGTCTTTCTTCCCCACCCTCCCCATATGTTCATCTATTTTCTTCCTCAAATTCCATGTATCACTGAGATCATACGGCATTTGTCTTTCTGGGACTGACTTATTTCACTTAGCATCATACTCTCTAGCTCCATCCACATTGTTGCAAATGGCAAGGGTTTATTCTTTTTGATGGCTGGGTAATATTACACTGCATCTTCTTTATCCATTCATCAGTCCATGGACATTTGGGCTCTCTGCATGGTTTGGCTATTGCCGATAATGCTGCTCTATATATGAACAAGTTCTTAATTATTACTCTAACCTGAACTTCCTTGGTGACACAAAGATGTGACTCGTGGTTGGTCACTTACAGCTTTGGCTCACCAGATTTGGGGGAGGGGATGCAGAAGAAGGGAACTACAGACCAAGTTGATGCAAACTTGAAGAGTGCCATGTTTGTCCAAGGTCCCAAGATGAGAGCAGCCACGCCAGAGGCAGTGTCTATATCACAGACTGCCACCATCTAGCTGCCGGGGTGTCAGCCTCAGGTACCACTTCTCTTTGCCTTTAATTCCCCATCTGTAAAACAGGGGTAATAATGCCACCGCCAACCTCATTAGGGCTGTTTGTGAAGAACAAGCGACTTCTTCCATCCAGCTCAGTCATCCTCTTTGGCATGCAGTAAAAGTGTCCAAGAAACGGTAGCAAGTGTTAAGCCAAATTATATACAAATTCACCTTCAGTGCCCCTGAAGGGCATCTTACAAACAAGTTTGATCCAGTGTCGGACATTTTGCTTGTGTCAGTTTCCTGAAATGACATGGTCTTCATTTGTTTCTTTTCCTGATGATTCATCTCTTCTTTGAAAGTGACATTTTCTCATTTCAGTTATCATGCAATTTTTAATATCTGCAATAAGCTCTATGATCTAATTGACATAAATCTGGGAATTCAGACTTAAAAATCCTAATCAGCCACTCATTTTCTTTCTCATCTTAATTCAACCCATCAGTTCCCTGTGCTCTGGCTTCCCTGTTGGTAAAATGAAGATGGGGTATGTATCCTTGTTGACCCTGAAGGAATTTGGGGGTGATTCTTAAGGGAATACACCTTAAAGAAAGAAGTCCTTCTTAATTAAAAGGGAAATTCAAACTTCTAGTTGCTCAGGCCAGAAATCTCAGGCTCACTCTTGACACTCTTCTTTCTCTTGGACCTCATGTCTGCTGGGTTGGCAAAAGCTCTTGGGTCTACATGGAGGATGTGTCTTGGATGAGCCATTTCCCACCAGCCTGATCTTCTGTTTCCACTCCTGCCCCTTCAGTCAAACGGACAATGTGTAACAAAAATTGGGTCATGGTTGCTTTGGTTTCCTACAGCAGCCATAACATAGTACCACAGACTGGGTGGCTTAAACAATAGGAATTTATGTTCTCACAGCTCCAGAGACTAGAAATCCAAGAACAAAGTGTCAGCAGTATTGCTTTCCCCTAAAGCCTCTCTCCTTGGCTCATAGATGGGTAGATGGGGCCTGGGGCCTTCACATGGTCTTCCCTCTGTATGTGTCTGTGTCCTAATCTCCTGCTCTTAGAAGGACATCAGTCATTTGGTTAGAACCACCCCCGCCCCCATGACCTCATCTTACTCAGTCGCTCTTTTACTTTTTTTTTCCTTATTTTTTTTTATTTATGATAGTCACACAGAGAGAGAGAGAGAGAGAGAGAGAGGCAGAGACACAGGCAGAGGGAGAAGCAGGCTCCATGCACCGGGAGCCCGATGTGGGATTCGATCCCGGGTCTCCAGGATCGCGCCCTGGGCCAAAGGCAGGCGCCAAACCACTGCGCCACCCAGGGATCCCTCAGTCACTCTTTTAAAGACACTATCTCCAGATGCATTCTGTGGGTCTGAAGTACTGGGATTAGAATTTAAACACATGAATTTTGAGGGAGACATGATAACCCGTAACAATGACTGTGCCCAAAATGTTCCTTTGGCCTTCCAACGCACTTATGAGTATAAAGCAAAGCAGAGGAGCATGGCATGGACCTTCTGTCCTCTCCCTGACTCGTTATCTGCACTGCCCACCCTCTCCTACCATAAAGGCCCTCTTGCTTTCTCACAGCCTTCGACATGCCAGATACCCTCTGAAAAAGGGCCTTTGCACTGGCTGTTCCCTCGCTAGACTGCTCTTCCCTTGCATATCCTCAGGGCTCCCTCCCTCCCCTTCCTTGGGCCTGTATTCTGTTGTCACTTCCTCAGTGAGGCCCTCCCTAATCCCCCTACTTAATGCTACAATCCTCCTAGCTACACAGCATGTTCTCCAGCTCCCCTTCATTCTTTTTGTAGCATTTTTCCCCACCTAGCATTCTGTATTGCTTGCTTTTCATTTTGCTTATTGCTCTTCTCACCTAATAGAATATACTGTCCACAGAGATGAGAACTGTTTTTTTCAGGCTTGTATCCAAAGTGCCTAGAATAGGGCCTGGCTTACAGGCACTAGGTGCTTAATAAACATTTGAGTAAATAAACAGATATGTGAATGAATGAATATAGAGGCCTCAGTAGCCACTATGGTTGGATTGTTAATCTCTTCCCTGTTGATGGATATTTAGAGTGGTCCTGATGTTCTTTGTCACTGTTAAGCTTGGAGTTCTCACGAGACACACGTTACATAAATTCTAAGTGATGATGTGGAGAATTTGTCTTTAACCTTTTTTATTTTTCTCATAACCCTAAAATCTTGAACATTCCCTCTGTATAGAATGCACCCTCCTCTCCTCCACCACCCACTCCACCTTGTTTTGCAAAGCAAAATTCTGCTTATTTTTCAAGAAATACTGTGTCCTCCTTGACCACTTCTCAGATTCCCAGAGGAAGCTCTGCCTCCTTCTGGGCTGCCTCTGTCTCCACACACTACCTCATGTTGTGCATTTCTCTGTATACTCTCTCTTAGATGTGGGTGAGCACCATCCTTGTCTTCCCACTCACCGCTAGTCCATCACGGGACCTGTCATGCAGGAAGTACTCAGTAAACATTTATTAAATGAATGTGATTAGAAGTTCTTCTGATCTTTGAATAGAAAGGTATTTTAATCTGATGTTTAATATTTAATTAGAAATTCCCTTAATTATAGAAACAAGCTTTAGTTGTGGATACACTCCCAACCGCATGGTTGAGCTGTGTGAATTTTGTTTTTGTAGATATTAGAAACAAAAGTGTCTTCCTTTAAAATTTAACACAGGTCTTTGTCACATTGAATAGTATCAGACTTGAGTTCAAGATATTGTAATGTTGATTAGGAACTTTACTCACGGAAGTTCATTGTTCCTTCATTTAATTCTCTTGTACTATACTCATTGTACATGATAAAATGGGGGAAGTGACCATCCATGGCTCTTCTAGCAAACTGTTGAGGTGTAGGGTTTCATACTGGATCATCCAGCTGTCTTCAGTATCCTCAGGTTAAAACTAAAACTTAACTTTCAGAATTTTGAGAATTTATAGGGACCTGAAAAATCAGCACAAGCAGATGAAAGGTGGATGAGGGGGCATCCTGACAGATTAGAGGAAGGGGAGTATATTAGCATGGCAGGAATAATTGAAATCTCTGGGTTGAAACTAAAATAAAAAAATTTTTGAAAAAATAAAATAGAACAAAAATTCACATTTTTGTTCCTATTATTGCTCATGTGTATCAATAATTGATATTTTTAATTCTGTTTTATTTTCACCTATGGGTTTTGGTTTAGGGAATTTTAAGAACCATACATTTAGTTCTACAGAGATGCATTTACTTACTACATATGGGTCTTAAAGTGGACAAGTAAACACATCTCTAATAAATTTACTTTTCCTCCACTTTTTCCTACCCTGCAATCCCTCAACTGCTAGAATAGGAAAGCTCCAGTATTTAAAAAGGAAGGTGCCTGTGTTTCCTTAGTATTTGTAAGATCAGTTAGCAATTTTTTATGGCGTACCTTTTCTGGACCAGGCTCTGTGCTTGACACTGGCAACACAGCAGTGAACCAGGTATGGAGGGCTGCTGGCCCCAGTGGGTCATAGAGTCTGTGGGCAGAATAAACCGGGTGAGTCAGTACCAGGAAGAGTGCAGGGAGGGAGACAGCTTGAGACATGGGATTCAAGATGGGCTTCTCTGGAGAGCTACGTTTCAACTGAAATCCAAAAGATGGGAATAATCAGATGAAAAGAGAGAAAGGAAATGAGAGAATGTTCTAGGCAGATGAGAGGAGGGAGTGGTGAGATTTTTGGGAAAAGGAAGTTGACAGTTACTCCCCAAGTTCATAGAGGACCAATCATTGAGAATGAGAGAAATAACAGAAGACTGTCATCTGACATAAGAAAGAACCCAGGAGCCACTGGAGAGAAGGTGCTGGAGGTCTTCAAGAAAGATAGGCTAAGAGCTGTCTCAGATGCTTTACCTGAGTACTTCATAAAGGAAAACCTAACAGGTGAGATCATCTGTCAGGACCTGTCCCAACTCTATAACCTTGTGTTAGATGAATTGAAGTAGGTTATTAACTCCACTGTGTTTCTAGAAATAGAAACATGTTTGTATGCCAAGCATTGTGGTAGACACACAATAACATCTGTGGTCTTTCTTTTAAAATAAAAAACTTTTTTAAAGATTTATGTATTTATTTTAGAGAGGAGGAGCAGAGGAAGGGGCAGAGAGAGAGAGAGAGAGAAAGAGAGAAGCAGAGTCCACACTAAGTGCAGAGTCCAATGCAGAGGTTGATCCTACAACCCTGAGATCATGACTTCAGCTGAAATCAAGAGTCAGATGCTCAACAGACCGAGACTCCCAGGCTCCCCTAAAATAATATTGATAATTTTAAGTATGTGAATAGTTTATTTTATGATTATAATATCCCCATTTTTATGTGTATATATTAGCTGGGAATTAAATTGCTACCTGTCAAGAATACTGAAAAAAAAGAATGATTTCAGCTTGGACAGGAGAAATTAAAATCTATAGTCCCCCTCCCCACACAGATTCCTTCAATCTCTCACATCCTCTTATTCCATAATTACTTTTAGACCTTCCAAAGGGCACAATTCATTTGTAATCCTAGTATAAATACATTCCATGGTGGCAACTACTTTTTTTTCATGTGGCCTCCAGGATCACAGGAAATTCTAAAGAATAATTAGAATAATTCTTGGTGGTGAACTAGATGATTTCCAAGGTTTCTTATAGCCATAACAGTCTAATTCCTACGTTGGCTTGTGTTAAGAATGCTTCTGTCTGCAAATCAGAGTGCTCCGTGATGATAAGCAGATGCGTATTGGTGCCCTGGCAAGAATGAAACCGAATGCCTAAATGTCAATTGTTTGTGGAGTAGCATTTGTTTGAAGAAGCTCAGTGTTTTGTTCATCATCTATGAAATAACATACAAATGTAAATGAAACACATTTCCAGGGAAGGATTCTTTCTTACATCAGTGATCATGTGTCCCTGACCTCTGAGGCCAGAACCGTCAACCTCTTACTTTAAGTCATTTCTTTAATCATGAAGCATATATTTATCCGTAAGTGGCTCCATGTCGATATTGGTTTATAACGTAACTGTGATTCTGAGGGGCGTGATGTGATTTCAGTGCAAGGTGATGTCACTATGAGCAAGGCAGATGCTCCCCTGTAAGGTGATGAGCTAACTGCTTATGGGAAGGTTAAAATGAGACTGTACAAAAACTACTAACGTCTTTTGAACTCTTAAGAAGATAAAAAAAGGAAGTATATTTTCAAAAGCGAGAGAATCTTCTCCTGAATTCCATGTGTGTATCGGTAGAAACCCTGCTCATGCCCAAATTACTGATTCTTTTATCTTCTTGGAAACCATCATCCAGAAAGACATTTCAGGCCAAAAATATAAAAATGCTATATAGGAAGTGTTTTAATAAACTCATGGATAGTACCCATAATGACTGGTTTATGATAAATGGTCATTGCCCAAGTACATTTCTAGTGAAAACAGTGACCACCAACACTGACATTTACGAAGCACGCTGCACACCAGCGTGATCCTCTGAAAGAGCCTATGAGGTGGACAGATAGGTCTGTCCATTTAACCAATAAGGAACCAAACTAGTGAGTGGCCCAGCTGGGTCTCAAACACAGGCCTTCTCGCCCCACATCCTGCCCTCCCGGCACCACCATCCAGCCAAGCATGACCTGAAACATCTGCTAATGTCTATAGATGAAGTTCTGTGAGAAAGACACCAGTGTCTGGCTCCTCCATCCGAATTGGAGAATGCTGGGACGGATGGCCTGGGGGTCAGACTCTGCTTATCTTTTGTTTTATTTCTCCCATCCCCTCCCTAGACAGGATTTCAGAAATGTGGGTCCCTGGTCCTTGGAAAGGGCAGAGGAAGGGTTATGAATGAATGAATTTAAATTCATCACCACTACTGGAAAGAAAGCAGCTCAAAACACACTCTCGACTCAGGAAGGTTCGGTGCCCTAATCTATATATAGAATGGCATAGTTTCCTGCTGACTGGAGTCCAACCCAGAAACAAAGCTCTAATGTTGAGTTTCTTATCTTAGAAGGCCACGATAAAACACACAATGTGGGCCTGCTTGCCTAAAATGAAGCTGATTAACTGTTTTCTTGGATTTCAGTGGTTATTTCTGTCATTCTTCAGCCTAAGGCACTGCAATTTGTAGCATAATTTCTCACACATTTTTGGTCTCCAAGAAGAAAATTGTTCTCTCTCCCCTCTGAAAACTCTCTTTATAACTCGTGCACACCAAATTACAAAAGCTGTTCCTTTGGAAGTTTCATTTCATTCTCAGTGTTATATTTGTAGATAATAAATTTTCTCTGTCCTTTGAGGAAATTAATGTCTTTTTTAAAAACTTGAACAAGCACTGCATCTGAAATCAGATACTGCCAGAAAGCAATATCTCTTTATTAGACATTTTTCTTCAGAAAGGAGGATAAAATGGTTCTCAAGTATGTTTGAAGAAGATTAGCAGTTTAAAATAGACAGTGATTTTTAATTTCAAAACCTACCCCCGATTTCCTAAAAGAGTATCAGAGGTGTTTGATGACCTGTCCTCCCCAACCCATGGATTGGGCCCAGTGCCCTGCCATGGAATGTGCCTGCTACCACATGACACAGATAAAGTCATGATATAAAGCTGTCTTGAAAAGAGACCAACTGTTGTCATGACCCTGAGTGGTTGTTGGCATTCATTTCTTTATGAATTATTATAGTAAACTGCTTCTCCCTCACCAGTAATAAACATGACAGGTAAGGCAGTCTTCAGTATTCAAAGTCCAAGGATTCCTTAGAAACATGCAACTATTTCAATAGGAAGAAAATGGCAGAAGAGAAATAGATGGAAAGCTGAGGGGAGGGGGGCCTTTGTGTTCTCCACCCGTGTGTCTCCTATGTGGCTTAATAGAGTCAAAAAGAGAGTTGGGTTTTCCAAAAAGAAAACTTGCTAAATGTTTGTCTTGATGGAGGTAGGACTGAGGGAACGAATAAAGCTTTCACATCCATGGATTATCTTAAGGGCATAATGAAGGAGAAGAGAGTTCGAAATATCTGCTTTTGCAGATTTGGGATTGCCCTTTTACCCTCAAGCTTTCAGAATTTTTGTTTTTACTTTGTCTGTTGTAAGTAGTAAAGTAGTAGGCATCCTGTCTTAGGCAAATTTTTCTTTATTCTTCCCTGTTGGTACTTTTTTTTTTTTTTTTTTTTTTTTTTTTTTTTTATCCATGAAGGAAGATCCCATTTTTGGTCAATGAGGACGAAACAGAGTCCTCATCCTTGTGGGCATACCTCCTTTTAGGGGAGGAGACCAACAAATATATAATGTGCTGTGAAGTGGAGAAGGAGCATTGAAGAAAAATAAGGCAGGGAAGTGGGAAGAGTTGATGGTGAGGCCTTTCTATCCTCAATGAAATAGGTTAGTAGCGTGACCACAGTAAACCCATGTGTTCCCCCCTTTTAGTGACAAACACCCCACAAGCCAAGGTTGGATTATTGGCCTACTAATTATGGTCTCCTCTCTCTTGTATCCTCTTCTGTCTGCATAGCTACCATCTCCTTGTGCTACCCACACTAAAACTGTTATGCTGTGTGAGTCTAGAATTCGAACCTGCCTCTGTGTTCCATAATAGCCTCTAACCTTGGGGCTCTTCAAAGTAGAATTCAGAGCAAAAGAGCAGTTGGAAAAAAAAAAAGAGCAGTTGGGTTCTATGAGCATCTGTTATCCTTGCTTTTTGTTACATAGAACGTTGTTGTGTTCCATGTTTTTTCATGAGTTTGTGGAGCAATTTCATTTCGTAGCACATATATGTACAAGAAAATCATAGGCAAAAAAAAAGAAAAGAAAGGAAAGAAAGAAAGAAAGAAAGAAAGAAAGAAAGAAAGAAAGAAAGAAAGAAAGAAAGAAAGAAAATCATAGGCATTGAGGGTTCTCTGGGAGAGGACCTCCTGATTAGTGAAAAGAACACAGGCCCTGGAGTCAGGAGACCCAAATTTACATCCCTGCTGTGATCACAGCCATGTGATCACTCATTTTTCTCAGAAACATAATGCCTCATCCATAAAAATCAAGATAATAGCAGTACCCTTCCTAACTTCTCAAGTTTTTGTGAAGACTAAATGAGAAGATGAACATTTACAAAGCACTTTTATAGGACCCTTAAAGGACCATGTGTGTTAGCTATTGTAGTTTTTCTGAAAAATGCCCTGCTCCTTCATCCTGAGCCTCGGAGCACCTGATATATTTAATTAATAGAATGGAAATACTCCAAGATAGCATAGCTGTCCAATGCCTCATGAATATCACAGACTATTCATCCCTATGACATTTTCTGGGAAAATGACATCATTTGGAGCTAGGGAGATGGAGAATCTCCTCTTTCACCCACCCCTAGAGAATAATTTAGGTTCTTTGGTGTTTATTTAAATTCATCATAGAATGTCATACAAGAAGAAACCTTCTAGATTCCATCTAGTCCAACTACTTTACAAGATGGCCTAACTCTGGACAGTCTTTTTTTTTTTTTTAACTCTGGACAGTCTTAATGGAAGTAGCCTGATTGGCTGCAAGTGTAAAATTGGAAAATGTAATGACTTCACACCCTCTCTTTCACATGTTCTATGCTCACATCGTCCTGAGTTGGAAGGCACCATGGGTGCCTTGACATCCATGACCATGACATCTTTCCTTGTGTAGGTCTCCAAGCCTTGTCTCTTTGGATTATTTTCTCAGGGAAAAAGTCTAGGTCATGATTTCCAAAACCTTAATTCTCCTTCTGCAAGGACATTTTCCCTATAACAGCAAAACTCTAAAGGTCACAGGGATAATTATTTTAGTGAATTAAATGTGTGACCTAGCCTGATTCCAGGGGACTTTGGTTCAAATATTTGATTGACTTTTCCATCAGTTTCAAAAACATGCACAAAAATGGGGCTAAGAGATGCAGATCATTGATAACCTCTGTCTGTGACACAGCCGGTGGGCCAGGGGGTAGTAATCATAATACGACAGATGCTGTGACAGAGTTCAGAGCAAAGATGGGAAGCACAGAGAAGAGCCTGGTGTTCCTTGGAAAAATCAGAAAAAGTTGCTCAGAAGAGGGAACACCTCGGTGGCTCAGTGGTTGAGCGTCTGCCTTTATTTAGCTCAGTGCATGATCCTGGGGTCCTGGGATAGTGCCCCACATCAGACTCCCTGCAGGTGACAGTGAGATCCTTTAGAGGTCTTCACTGGGAGAATTAACATGATCAGATCCATCTGACAGCCCTAGAAAGGGTGGGGAGGGGAAGGTTCTGGAAGAAGAGCAAGTTCAAAACCATAGCAGGGCTTTTGCTTCTGTGTAGTCAGTGGTATTGTGACATCAGTAAGGGATAAGGTTCTGCAGTCCTCCTGCCTGAGTTCAGCAATGCCTGCACTGCTCTAGCCGTGATGTGATATTGGCCATGTGCCTCGCTTTTCCTCTCTAAAAGGGGGGGGGGGTTTACAGTAGTACCTACCCAACAGGGTTGTTGTGAGCCTTACCTGAACCAAGGCATGGCCCATGGTGAACATTTAAAATGTTGACTTTTATCCTGTTTGCACGCAGTAGTGCAGTAAGAGTAGAGGCAGGCTCCGTCCAGGAGGCTAGGACGAGAGGCTTTATGTTTACCTGTGGTTTCAGTCCCCATCAGCTATCGGAGAGTAACAGTGGACACAAACCACCGGCAATGAGAGCCAGTTGAGTTCCAAGCAAACTCAGTGCTTAATCCTGAGGAGTTTTGATGTGAATGGTGTAAAATGGATCTTATTACACGAGTGTCAGCTTTCCCTCCGGCACTTTGACAGGTACTCTGGAAGCCGTGGTGACTCAGGCCACCAGAGTATCATTTTGTAAATCATGACCTGGGCCACGTGGTGAGAAAAGCTAGCTCACCCAAGAGTCTGCTTGGAGCCCTTGCATTATTGGGGTAACTGCTCAAAGCCTGGATCAGGGGCACAGAGAATGTATTCAGTGCAAGCCTAACAGCATCAGTGTGTTGGTTCTACTCCCGGGGTCCAGCCTGGGACACAGCAAGTCAGGAACTTAGGAGAAAGGATCCACGTGGTTCTGAATCATCCAGAGAATGCTGCAGATTCTCAGCAGTAAATGCCAAGGTTGCTTTGGAAGAGACTCCCACGGTACAGCTCTGAGGAAGCAGCAAGAAGCAAAGCTGTTGTAGATATTCTTGGCCAGTGGCTCCCAAATGGGCAGTTTTGCCACCACAGTACATTTGGCAGTGTCCAGTGATGTTTTTGGTTACCACAACCAGAGGAGATGCCACTGGTATCTAGTGGGTAGAACCCAAGGATGCCACCGAACACTCTACAATGTACTGGACAGCCCCTTACCATGAAGAACTGCCTAACCCAAGTGTTCATCATGCCGAGGCTGACAAAATCTGGTCTAGGCCATTATTTAACCAAAATGTGATACATGCATTTACTGGTAGTACGTTAGTTATCACAGTCACATATTTATTTTAACCTAAGTTATAAACACATATAATCATTAGCACAAGAAACCTATGATTACAAATGTTTTGCTTTAGATGAGGCTAACATGGTCTTTATGATCTTTTAAACATTGACTTAAAAATACAAAGTAAAAATGGTATAAGTGTACTTTACATATGGCGCACACACAAAAAGGGCGTGTGGGTATGACCAAGCTTAGGGAAACATTGATTTAAGCCAGAAGTCCGAAAACTTCACAGTTTTTCAGCTGGCTCTATTCCCTATGCTGTACCTTCATCCTCATGACTTCTTCATTCCGTAACTGGAAGCCTGTATCTCCCACTCCCCTTCATCCATTGGCCCAGCGCCCCATGCCCTCTGGCAACCATCAGTGTCTTCTCTGTATTTATGGGTCTGTTTCTGGTTTTGTTTGCTTATTCATTTTAGTTTTCAGATTTCCCATATAAGTGAAATCATGTGGTATTTGTCTTTCTCCATCTGACTTATTTCACTTAGCATAATACCCTCTAGGTCTATTGTTGCAAATGGCAAAAAACAAACAAAAAAACTCATTCTTTTTTATAGTTGCACAATATTCCATTGTATGAATATCCCACATCCTCTTTATCCATTCATCTATCGATGGACACATGGGTTGCTTCCATATTTTGGCTATTATAAATAATGCTCCAATAAACATAGGAATGCATATATCTTTTCAAAGTAGTGTTCTTGTTTTCTTCAGGTAAATACCCAGTAGTGGAATTACAGGATCATAGCTAAATTCTATTTTTAATGTTTTAAGGAACCCTCATACTGTTGTCCACAGTGGCTACACCAGTTTGCTTTCCCACCAACAAGTGCATGAGGGTTCCTTTTTCTCTACATCCTCACCAACACTTGTTATTTTTTTGCATTTCTTGTCTTAACACTAGCCATTCTGACAGGTATCAGGTGATATCATTGTGGATTCTACTTGCTTTTCTGTGGATTTGACATGCTGAGTGATGTTGAGCATCTTTTAATGTGTCTGTTGTCCATCTGGTTGTCATCTTGAGGAAAATGTCTATTTAGGTCCTCTGCCCATATTTTAACTGGATTGTTTGTTTTTTCTGGTGTTGAGTTGTGTATATTCTTTTTATGTTTTGGATATTAACGCCTCATTGGATAAGTCATTTGCAAAAATTTTCTCGCATTCAGTTGGTTGCCTTGATGGTTTCCTTGGCTGTGCAAAAGCTTTTTATTTTGGTGTAGTCCCAATAGTTTGATTTTGCTCTTGTTTCTGCTGCCTTAAGAGGCATAGCTAGAAAAATGTTGCTAAGGCCAAAAAGAGTCTGCCTGTGCTCTTTTCTAGGATTTTTATGGTTTCAGGTCTCATATTTAGATTCCTTAATCCATTTTGAGTTTATTTTTGTGTATGGTGTAAGAAAGCTGTCCAGTTTTGTTCTTTTGTAGCTGTCCAGCTTTCCCAACAGTGTTTATTAAAGAGATGGTCTTTTCCCCACTGTATATCCTTGTCTTCTTTGTTGTAGATTAATTGACCATATAAGCGTGGGCTTATTTCTGGACTCTCTATCCTGTTCTGTTGATCTGTGTGTGTGTTTTTATGCCAGTAGCATATAACTTAGTGGTATATCCTGAAATCTGGGATTATGATACCTCCAGCTTTGTTCTGTTTTCTCAAGATTGCTGTGGCTTCTTAGGGTTTTTCATGCCCCCCCATACAAATTTCAGAAAAGATTTTCTGATAGTTGAGATAGCAAATATTTGAGGCTCTATTGCAACTGCTCAACTCTGCCGTTTTGGAGCAAATGAGGCCAAGACAATCAATGTGATGAGGTTGTCAGATGAGTCAACAGATGAATCATCAGATGAGTCCCTTCACCATCCTGAACATTACAATACAGTGTCTAAGATGAAGCCTTTAAACTCAGTGCCCAAGGATGGCCTGACTGTAGCAAGATAGAACACTATTACCTACCCTGGTTAGTAAGATTTAAAATACTTATAAAGTAATAATGCTCTCTTATACATTTCCTCCACCTTGCATGTGTATAGTTAGTGGGGTTTGTGATTAATCAGAGTACACAATCCTTAGGTACAACATTTTGAAACAGGATGAGTTCAAATTCCAACTCCCTTCCTTTTAAAAAAAAAAAAAATATATATATATATATATATATTATTGAGTATCTCAATGTATGTCTTCCTTTTTTTTAAGATTTTATTTATTTATCTGAGAGAGAAGAGAGTGTGTACATGCACACAAGAGAGCATGTGAATAGGGGAAGAAGTAGACACCCTGCTGAGCAGGGAACCTGATGTGGGGCTGGATCCCAGGACCCTGAGATCATGACCCGAGCCGAAGGCAGATGCTTAACCAACTGAGCCACCCAGGCGCCCCCCAACTTCCTTCTTCACAACATCTATCCTCATGGGCTGGTTAATTACCCTCCCTCAAGCCTTAACTTCCCACTTAATAAAATGAGGATAATGACATTTCTCTTGCAGAGTTATTATAGAAATGAAATGAGATACCAGATATGGAAGTTTCTAAAACAGTGGACAATAGAGTAAATGTTCACTTTTCACTCCCTCCTTTCCTTGTCTATCTCAGTTCTTTTGCATATTTTTTAAAGATTTTTATTTTATTTATGACAGACAGAGAGAGAGAGAGAGAGGCAGAGGCACAGGCAGAGGGAGAAGCAGGCTCCATGCCGGGAGCCCGACGTGAGACTCGATCCCGGGACTCCAGGACCACACCCTGGGCTGAAGGCGGCGCTAAACTGCTGAGCCACCTAGGCTGCCCTTTTTTGCATATTTGATGAAGATGCCCTTTTTGTCATTAAGCCATTGATGAAAGTGCCAGCCAAGTCAGGGGCACCCACAGCCCTGCAATACACCACAAGTGCCCCCCTGAAGTTTTTTTTAAAATTCTTAGTACTCTTTGAAAATGATTTGCCAGCCTCTTAGAAAAGCTCCTAAATCTCAGTGATTCCAGCCCATATTCACTCAGCAAACATAATAAAAGTTTATTGAGTGTCTGCTTTGTGTCAGAACAGTGCTTGGCATCTGCTACAAACATGAGTAAGACACAGCCCTGCCCCTCCAGGAGACCCCAGCTTGGTTGGGGAGGGGAGGCAGCAAGCAAACAGATGTTCACAATTTTCACAAGGGTGGAGTCTCTGGAGAAAAAAAGCAAAAAAGCCAAGTATCTTTTAATGCTTTGTCCCAAAGCATCGCCCGGGACAAAGTATTAAAAGATAAATAGAAATCAACACAGTAAAGGTGGAAGGGGAGCACCTTTCAGTCCAGGAGCATGTAATGCATCGTTACATATGTTGTATGTGACCGAGGGAGGAGTTGTATGGGTACAACTGGGAGGAGGGCTGGGAAGAGGAGGGCTGGGAAGGGGGAACGAGGGTGGGTTTAATGATTTGGGTCGGATTGTGCAGAGGATTGCACATCATGCTGTGCTTGAACTACTGCTTCCAGGCTGATGGTTTTCACTTCTCTTTAACGATAAAATCTTTTACTGAGAGCAGATCTGCCAAGGGACAACTCTATTATAGAAAACCAGCCTAAGACTTATACCCACCTAGGTTTTCCCCTTCTTGCCTACAGCCACCAGGGGTGGAGGCCACAGGTGATCAGGTGCTACATTTATGTTGATTTAGTTCTTGGCCTTGGCGAGTAGAGCTCATAAGGTGTTAATGGGATCTTCCATTTGTGTCACTCTTGGAGCACTGGTTTTGTGGGCTAGGCAGGTATTGGGAGTTCTCATGGGCAAAGCTGTGAGATCTGGGTTTTAGCAAGTTGCCCTGACAACGGTGTGAATAGTCTGAAGCTGAGAGTGTTTTGAATTCACTTGGAAGGCTGCTGCTGTCAATAATAGAAGAGGGCCTCATTTCCAGGCACGCCCATGGCCACTTCACACGCACCAGCCCTGCTATCAAGGTAGGTTTACCCGGTGTTGCTCAAGGAGACAGGGACCAGAGAGTTTACATAATTAGCCCAATGTAAAGATTTGATAGTAAGTGGCAAAACTTGGACTCCAATCTGTATCTCGACTCCTCAGACTGAGATCCCATAATAAACTTTCCAGCCTCTGCTCAGCTAACTCTTCTCTCCTTTGTCTTTTCTTGCTGTCCTTTGGCTCACCAGTTACCCAATGTATGGGATCATCTGGGTATTTGTCTTCCACCCAGCACCTTCCTTGACATAGTTGGCAGCCAGTGGATATTAATGAACCAAACCCTTTTGGTAGATTCACTTCACTTCCTGGGAAACACTTTTTTTTTTTTTTAATCCTTGCGGTAAATTAGACGTTCTATCACCTGCTAGAGTCATAGAGGGAAGGGAAGGTGACCTGATTGGCCAGGTGAGATCTTCAGATGTGTCTGTAGTACCCGCAACAGGCAATCACTGATCACCATGACCAGTCCTTGTTTCACAAGGCTGGTGGCCTGACCACTCACACCTGCCACCACGACTGGCGGGGGCAGGGGTGGGGAGGCTCCTTATAATCCTGTCCCACTCAAGGCTTGCCCTTCTTCCCTTGCATCTCTGAAGGAGGAGAAACCACAGCCCCCTGTTTATCACAGCCTAGCTGTAAGGCTGAGCTTCTTACTTTTCTTTGCATAATATTTCTCCTTTCTCTGACCCCTTGAGATAATTGGAAACTTCTATCTTAAGGAATTCTTGTGCTTTCTCATTTCTAATGTTTTTTTTTTCTTTTGGCCTCCAGAGAGGCCACCACACAGGTACATCTATTAGCTGCTGATCACCCGCTCTCTCCCACGCAGCATATCCCCAGCTCCATGGTTGTATCAGAGCCATTGTTAATTAAGCTGTCAGTGATGGAGAGGAGAGGGCAGGGGTGGGGAAAACATGGGCCAGGCGTGCAATTACGTTTCTGCCTCCTCCATGTCTGCTTTCCCTAACTCTCAGTGTAGAAATCCAAGCACAGCTGGAATGCAGCAGGCACATAGCCCAAGACAGGGCCACGTGGCAGGCGGGCCCGTAGGTGCCCACCACCCAGCTCTTCTGTTTGCCACCTCTCACATGCTCCAACTGCCGGCTCTTATTGCCATTGGTATTAAATCAGGTGGGAAATGGACTCTTTACATGGCCAATGGCTAATAAGATGTTGCATTTTTGTAAATATGTGTTTCAGTCTCCCTCAGCCGTCGAAAGGTGTTTAAGTTGATTGAGTTCATTGCCTGGAACATCATAGCTCATAATGTGTTAACTAGATTTTCCATTTGTGTCACTGCAGAGTTATGTGCAAAACACAGAGAGGAAAACAGCTCTTTGGAAACAATAGAAGGAAGAAAGTTAATTGAATTTAAATCAGACATAGCAATAATTTAAAGTATAATGAATGTTTCAAAGGAGACTCATGCATTCGTATGTCACGAGTAAAATTTTTCTTTTGTATGAGATATTCTAATGCAAAGTTTATTGATATATAGTTGATATACAGTATAGCATAACCGCACCCCCCCCACGTTCTTGTGCAGGTCAGACATTCTTAGATGGTAAAATGCATTTGAGTCGCCTATGTTTACAAATTCCTTAAATGAAAGATATAAATGCCACTTCTAGTTAACCCAAAAAAGAATTATAAAATTGCACTGTGTTTCTGGCTCCATTTTTCTTGCTGGATTTCATTCAGAGCCTGTCCTAAAAAACATTCTAAAGTACTATAGAGACCTAGGAGAGACTCTTTTAAAATAATAATAATAATAATAATAATAACTATTTTCTTTATTTTTGTTATGCATTTCCTAATTTCCCTACAGTGAATTTATATGGCAAACCATTTTTAATTAAATTTGTAATGAAGCAAATCATTTTTAATTAAAATACATTTTTTATCTGAGTTGGTTCACCTTGATAGGTAAAACCAAGAAAGTCATCATCACTGCCCCCTGGAAAATTAGCCTATGACAAAATCAGACTAACACTACCCATAGCTGCTGAGAGTCTGGCACTGTCCTTTGGAGAGAAATCCCTCTAAGTCATCCATGACCCTGCCCACCACGATGATCATGCACATGTCTCCAGCCTTATGGTCCCTTGTCTGCTCTTCCCCTGCATCTCCATCCATGACATTTCAAAGAGTGTCTGTGAGACTCAGCCCCTATCAGTCATGCTGTATAGCTCTGAAAACTAGAACCTCATGCAGTACCTCTCTTTCCTAAATTCCTAGCTTTACCCTCCAATTAATGCTTTTACTCCTGCAAAACATGTGGGTTGCAGATGAATCTTGCTTTGATACTTGGAAATGTTGATCTTAACCATAAATATTTCTGGAATTCAAATTCTTTTTTTTAAAAAATGTTTGTGTTTTAATTTTTTTTAATGGTGAAAAATGCTCCAAACCAAAAAAAAAAAAAAATCACAACAACTTTAAAGTGTACAGTTGAGTGGCATGGAGATGTCCACACTGATAGGTAAGCCGCACCGCCATCCCGTCAGGAAACTCTGCTGCCCTGAAATAAGAAAGGAGATGTGAATTGCCCAGTAGACCCTTTGTCTCTTAGGATGGGACAAATGACTTTTTAAAAGATTCTAATGCATTTATGTGATGTGTTGGCCAGAATTAACATCCTCTTTCCTCTTCCTCTTCCAACAGCTCTGAACAGCGGGTCCCCTGCTCCACTTCTTACCACAGCTCTGGTTTGCACTCTAGTGACGGTGTCACAAAAGCGGGACCTCTGGGCCTTCCAGAAATAAGACAAGTGCCAACTGTTGTGATTGAATGTGATGACAATAAAGAAAATGTGCCTCATGAATCAGACTACGAAGACTCTTCTTGCCTATACACAAGAGAAGAGGAGGAAGAGGAGGAGGACGAGGACGATGATAGCTCGCTGTACACCAGTGCGTACATCCCAGCGCTTCTCAGAGGGTGGGAGGGCAGACTGGTGGAGGAGAGCTGCCCAGGGTGCCCCGCGCTCTGGCTTCTGATCCGGGCTCGGTGTCCACTCGCCCAGAGCCATAGGGCAGTTCAGTTGGGAAAATGAAAGGGTAAATGTCCTCCAGACACCCTCCTAGCTTTAAAAATTGCAACACTATGCCACCACTTCTCATCTCTTAGGTGGCTTTTTCTTTCTTTGACTCCTTCCCTTGAGATCCAACCCCCTTCCTCAAAAAAAGGGAGGGAGGGACCCAAAAACTCAGTTCCAATCTATAGCATACTCAGAAATACTAGCCATTGCGTAAGCAACAAATTCATTTAAAAGCACACCTCAAGGGGCGCCTGGGTGCCTCAGTCAGTTAAGCATCTGCCTTTGGCTCAGGTCATGATCCCAGGGGTCCTGGGATTGAGTCCTGTGTGGGGCTCCCTGCTCGGGGGGGGTCTGCTTCTCCCTCCTCCTCTGTCCCTCCCCCACCTTCACTAGTGCACTCTCTCACTCTCTCTCAAATATATAAATAAAATCTTTTTAAAAGATAAAATTAAAAAAAAAATAAATGCACACCTCAATAACTCTGCAAGGCCTGAATTTAAATGTCCTAAGGCCTTTCCGTGGAAGAGAAGCAATGAAAAAGCAAAGTTCCAAAATCTGGCTGTAAATAATAAATTCTAGTTAAATGAGTACAGACTGATTACTTGGTCAACTTTTTTTTTTAAGATTTTATTCATTTACTTAGCATGAGGGGGGGTGCGGGGAGAGAGAGAGAGAGAGAGAGAGAGAGAGAGAGTCTCAAGCAGACTCTGGGCTGAGCATGGAGCCCGATGCAGGGCTCAGTTCCATGACCTGAGCCGAAACCAAGAGTCAGATGCTTAACTGACTGAGCTTCCCAGGCACCCCTGTTTGGTCAACTTTTTAATGAATTTACACAATAGCTACCTTTTACTGAAATATATACTGTGTGCCTAGGTGTTACAATTTTATTCTGTTACATGCATCTTACAATACCTGCTGACATGGATGCCATTGGCCTATTTCACAGATAAGGAAAGAATATGGAGAGGAAAGGGACTGGCCAAGAACCTCAAATCTAAGAGGCAGCGCTGGGATTTGACTCCAGCTAGGTCTTGTTCCAAGGCCCTTGTTCTAAAACCAGTGGAGAAAGAAAGAAGACCAGCTCTACTAAATAAAATCCAAAGGAACCCCCAAATGTGCTACTTCCTAGTCTCTTCCTCTTGCTTTCCATGCACCAGGCTTCAGACAGCTGAATTGGAAAGCTGGGAGGACGCCTGGTGAGCAAGCAATGATATGGTCAAAATAATGTCAAGGAGACAAAAACCACAGAGGGGCCCCAGGGACCCATGACTGGGAGCAGTGCCCAGCCTCTGCTCACGTTTCCTACCCAGAGAATTGAATGGTTCTCAGCCTTGGCACCCCTGACATTCAGAGCAGGTAATTATTGCAGGGCCTGCCCTGTGCATTACAGGGTGTTCAGCAGCACCCTGGCCTCTGCCCACTAGATGTCAGGAATACCGCCCCCTCCACCGCACCCCAGTTTTGACAACCAAAATCTATCTCTGGACTTTGCCAAGTGTATCCTTGGCAGGGGGCGGGAAGTGGGGTGCAAAGTCCCCCCTAGTTGAGAACCGTAGATTTATTCCAATCATAAGGAAGCCCTGCCCTCTGCTCCATCCCAGAATGTTACTGGTTCCAGTGACCTCGCTTCCACTCAAACCCCAAACTCACCCCACTTTGCCCAACTATACTTTCCTTTGCATGCACGCCCCCCACCCCCAGCTCCACTCGGCTGACCTCTTGTCTCCTGCGATTGCCTGGCTTCTCCATCTTCTCTGAGGCTCCCCCCTGCACACGGCTGCCAGCTGCTACCTTTTTCTCAGCTGGCATCTGTCCCTTGAGTGCCAACCCCTCCTCTCTGAAGCTCCCCGTGGCCGCTCCAGGCCGCCAGCCCTTCCTTCTGTTGTGCTCCACGGCCCGGCCAGCCCTCCTTTGTGATGTTGCCTGCCTGCTGGGGTTCCTGGGGGCAGGGGCCAGAGATCCCATCACAGACTCCCCATGAGCCCCTCACACCCACAAGACAGTGCTAGGTCCATCGAACATGTCGGTTGCAGGAACTCTATCAGTGACCATTTGAACAAGGCCTTAGGCCACTCACAGGTGTTAAGCTCCTTGGGTCTGTCTTCCTGCCTCGAACCTCATGGCTCACCGCTGGCCACTGGAGCCCGGGCAGGTTTATGTCAGCATTAAGGACTTCTTTCTCCCTCTCGCAGCCTCCCTGGCCATGAAGGTGTGCAGGAAGGACTCCTTAGCCATCAAGCTCAGCAACAGGCCCTCCAAGCGGGAGCTCGAAGAAAAGAACATCCTTCCTAGGCAGACAGATGAGGAACGATTAGAGTTGAGGCAGCAGATCGGCACCAAACTCACCAGGTAGGACTGCCCGGCTGTCGGCTCTGCGGTCTCCATCCCCGCATCACTCCCGGGGGGTCTCTGGAAGAGCCTCCTGTGGGGACAACTAGCTGGAGAACAATCCAGGTCTTCTCCAGGGTTACTTTTATATAATCCCTTCCCCTTCACTCAAGCAGATCTTGAACAAAGGTTCGGGGAGAAGCTAAAGGGTGGATTTCCAGGGAGAATAGTGCCTGTAGGAGAATCACCAGCATCCAGTAGATAACGATGACCTGCAGAGAGCAGTTGTGGTTTGGTGAAGCTCCAGGCAGTCAGATAAACACATTTTCGGCTCTTCCTTGCAAGTGCATGAGGCCAGTGGTCCCCTGTGCCTCGTTACTAACCTGTGATCCTTCCTGAGTGGTTGCCTTTTATGTACAGATATTACAGACATAGGCTCAGCGGCTTGTTACATTAGTGCATTGAACACTTATGTGTGCGTCCACGATCTAGGGCACAGGAGTGTGGCATTCGTTAACGTCCGCCAAGCACTTGTCATTTGCCTGGCATTCTTCTAAATATTTTATGTGTATTAAATCATTTCATCCTCGAGCCTCCCTAGGAAATTGGGCATCTGTGTGCCCATTTTACAGAGAGGAGGCTGCCGGGTGTGGGGAGCTGTCGCTACCTGCCCCGTGCTGCAGAGATCGGCTCCAGGGCACCCCTGCATAGCCAGGTGTGTTTCGCCACCCTCCCCACCTTGGTCCTGGTCATGACTGCCTGGAGCCCTTCCTTGTCCCAGGTACTGTGCCCAGGCTTTGAGCTGCCCTCTGCCCCTTCCCAGCGGGACAGACCCAAGCAATCCCCTTGTTCCCTCTGCATATGCTTCTGCATTTGTAAAATGGGAGCTGTAAGGATTCAGAAACATAAGTAAAGCATTTTAAACACTCAGGTATCCTCCCAACAACCCCAGCCAGTAGCTTTCATTTTCTTCACAAATATAGGTGAGGAAAGGGGTGAGGAGAGAGCTTACAGGGCCATCGATGTCACCCAGCAGTGTGCTGGGGTTCAGCCCTCCCCCCTGACTTATGTCCTCACTTCAGGGCAACTTCTGGCTCATGGTTAACTTGGTTTCATCCCGGAGGGGGTTGTTTTCATGGTACGGGGCTGCGTAAATTGCTCAGCACCAATGGATGATTTGGTCTTGTGTTGTGCAGTCTTTAGAGCCCTGGGATGGAGATCTCTAAGCACCTGCCACACGCACGTGCACGCATCCACACACTCTTGGATGCTCGTTGAATGTGGTAACACGTCCAGGGTTTAGTGATCCAGGTCTCTGTTAATGCTGAGGTGACAGCTCCCTATGGCCTCCTGGGGAGCCTGCCCCATTGTTGGATTGTTAAACATTCCTCCTTCTATGGAACAAAAATCTCTGCCCGTGCAACTCTTCCCCCCACCCCCATCCTATTCTCTTCCTCCAGCGACTGCCCAGAGCCTCATCCCTGTTTTCCACCCTCTTGGAGACAGTGATACTCCTCTCTCAGATCTTTCGGGGCACGGGATGGGTGGATATGGTTGTGGGCTGTTTCCTCCAACAGCTTGTCCACGTTTACACCTGACATGAAAAGACCTGCCTTTTAGGGGACTGGTGGAAAAAGAAGGAGCAGCTCCCCCTTCCTTGAGGGTAGGCACCCTTTATCGTGATTCTTTGCCCTAAATTCTCACCTCCCCAGCTTTGCTACAAAACAAGCAGAGCCCCAGGTATGTGAGGGGGACATGGAAGGATTCCCTGTAGGAAGTGGTGTGGGGGAGAGGCCGGCACATCTGGCTGCCCGGGGCAGGGGGGGTGCATCGTCCATGGAGGGGGGGTGAGGAAGATGGGACGTGTAGAAAGTACGTGTGTGACTGGCCTCTCTGCTTATCCGTTGTAGAGCTGTTCCACCTGGAGGCAGCTACAGAGTAACAGGCCATGGATGTCCCACACCGCCACCATGACTGGCTGGCAGTGGCGGTGACGGGACCACGGGTTGGGAGAGACACAGACCCTGCATGTGCTAGGAGGAGTTCTCCACAGTTGAAGCCTCATCCTTGCATATCAACCCTTCCCACCCCTTCTCTTCTAACCACACTTCACTCTGCTTGGAATTCCCAAAATCCACTGAAGGGTCCCATTCCCAATGCTTCTCTCTCACCCTGGTCATGGCCTGGGGGCAGGAGGGGGAGAAAGAGGGGAGTTGGGAGGGCTGTGGTGGGCCGGCCTGCATCCTTGCCCCAAATCCACCTCGTCTTTGCTCACTCTTCCAGCTAGGGAGTTTATTTCCTCATGGCAAGACCCCGGGCATTTCCAGCCAGACTCTAGAAAGTGGGTCTGAAAGAGAGGATGTCAGGAGGGCTTAGCTGGTTGACCAGGTGTAGTACAGAGGCCAGCGAATCAGGGCATAGGTCAAATCCGCATCTCACCGTCGTCTTTGAGATAATGCAGCCACTGATTCACACCCAAGGAGTTTTCAGGGCTATTCCTTTTATTTTTTTAAAAGATTTTATTTATTTATTCATGAGAGACACAGAGAGAGGCAGAGACATAGGCAGAGGGAGAAGCAGGCTCCATGCTGGGAGCCCGACGTGGGACTCGATCCCGGGACTCCAGGATCACGCCCTGGGCCAAAGGCAGGCACCAATCCACTGAGCCACCCAGGGATCCCCTATTCATTTTAGAATAAGAACCCTTCTCTGTACTTTTAGCCACTCATTTCTCCTGAAGTCAGGGCCCAATGAAGGGGAAATCTGAAGAATCTGAAGGTGACTGTGCAGAAGTAGTCAGAGGGCAGGAGCCTTGGGTTCTAGCTCTGGTTCTACAGTTTCCTGAGCAGGCATCTGCCCTGGGCCTTCACTTCCTAACCCAAGGGGATTAGATTAAGTCATCTGATGACCTCGTGCCATTGGTGAGCTTTATTATCAAAAAAGTAACTAAAAGAAGGTAGGACTCCGCATTAGAGCTTGCAGTTCTGGGGCTACACTGCTGCAAGGAGGCAGTGAAATCGTGCTGGAAATCTTACGTGCTTTGAAAAGCACATAGCCACGTCTGCGGTGCTCGTGGAGTGACAAGCAAAACACAAAACATAATTTTAGCTTGGCAGTTTTAATAGCATCAAACAAACAAACAAACAAACTATGCAGCATTCCAAGAATAATCCCAACTTGGGAGTGGGAAGCAGAAACTCCAAGTAAAACGATGTCAAGCATTAAAGGCAGGGTTTCTACATAAGAATGCAAAAACATTGTTCTTCCAAAAATATGTTCTCATTGATGCTATTGGGCACTCTCCAAAGCCTCAATCAGCAAGTCATCTGGATGTTTTGACGGTAAATAACTATTTCAGTCAGTTGCCATTTGAGAAATGTGGGCTGCCCTAGAGACATGAACAGGGTCTACTGGGTGAACATTGCTCTGTGCCTTCTGTTTATAAACTCAGGATGGGTGCAGAGAGCCAAGGGGTGAGCAAGCCTGTCCACTGGGGTGTTGGGGGAAGGGAGCAGTACAAGTAGCGGAACTTCTATTTAAATTTCTTTTGTATCATTCTTCTTAAGCTGATGACTTGCGTGTGTATTATAATGCACATGGTCTATGAGTGCAGTAGCACTGATACGAAGCTGAAAGAAATGGCATGTTTGGGGGTGCCCGCCTAGATTATACTGATGGAGCCATGGGTCTAAAGGCCCCTTCTCAAGCTGTGTGAGGAGGACTTTTCATCCCTGGTGACCTCTGGTCATGGAAGTGTGCGAGCTCAGAGCAGCTCCTCTCCCCCACCTGAGCCCTGCCCAAGTGCAAGACCACACTGCTTTCTCTCGGGGCCTCTTCTCGGGGCCCTTCAACCCAAACCCTAGGAGGTGGTCAACATGATCACGCCTTCTGGCTCTCCTCCACTTTCCAGCTTGGCGCGTTGACTGGCTCAAGAAGTAAAAGTCTCCCTAGAGGCTGGAGCTCAGGGCCACTGGGGATGGGGCTCTCAGGGACTGAAAAGAAGCACCCCAAAATGGCATGCGCTTGTCTCTGAAATATCCTTTAGAAAGTCATCCTGTAAATCACCAGGACTGCTGGTTTTCAAAGGAAAGAACAGGCCCATGGCCCATTCGTGGCCACTCAGCAGCCAGTGCACTTAGGCCATTTCTTGGGGGAGCAGCCAACTTTCCAGACCCAGCCGGCGTGGGCCTCTCCCACCAAGACCCTCTCCTCCAGCCCCTTCAAAATGTTTAGATCAGACGGGAGGAGAAGCCGGGGAAGAAAAATCAAACAGAAGGCACCTTGCAGTGAATGCAGGAGTGTAAAGCACTTAGAGCGTGAGGATTCAGACAGTCTGCTTCCGTGACACACTCTTTCCTTGAAAATACCTCTTCTCGCTTTCCGTATCAGCCTCCCCCTGGGTCAAGTGCCTTTATCTTTTTGGCAGTCATGGTTGACCAGAATTTTTCAGCACCACCCAAGCAGGAGCAGACACTTTCCCACTTATGAGTAGAAGCATCTATCTCTATGGGGAGCTCTTGGAAGCTTGCTCTGTTTGGGGAAGAATGGTTTTCCCTGTGATGCCCTTTCTCTAGACCAGACATGTCGAGTGATTTAGGCTCCTCGCCTATGATTCCACCAAATGATCAAAGGAAAATACTTAATTTAAGCTACTCGGAGTATTTGTGTTCTAGGGCTGCCATAACAACGTACCAGAAACTGACCGGCTCAAACTACAGAATGGATTATCTCCCAGCAGCTAGAAGTCAACACCAGGGTGTCGGCAGGGTTGGTTCGTTCGGAGGGCTGTGAAAGGGAATCTGTGCCGGGCCTCCCCCCTGGCTTCTGGGGGTTTGCTTGGCCGTCTTTGGCTTTCTTTGGCTTTCGTTAGCTTATAGATGCATCATTCTGATCTGCATCTTCATCTCTACTTCTCCCTGGGAGCATGTCTCTGTGTCAAAGTGTCCCCTTTTTGTAAGGAGACCAGTCACATTGGTGAGGACCCACCCATAATGGCCTTATTTTAACTTGGTTATCTCTGTAAAGACCCTACCTCTAAGTAGGGCCCTATTCTGACCTACTGGGGTTAGGACTTTGATGTGTGAGTTTGGAGGAGACAGGATTCAACCCATAACACTTGGGGAGATACAAAGTGGGTCTACCTGGGGAAGAGGTCACCGGTTCAGAGACATGCCAGCACCAGCCAGATCGTGATCGTAAGTGAAGAGGGCATTTCTAAGATTGTTGACAGAGAGTGTTGGGAACGGGGGCAACATGGGAAGTCCACCCCTTACCCAAAGCACTGATACTACCCAAACAGCTGTAGCCCCTGTTTTGCAGAAATGATGGACTAGTTTGTCAGAGCCTCTAAAAAAAATCTGGATTTTTTTTTTAACAAAAGTTCCGATTTTTTTAAGATTGTATTTATTTATTTGAGAGAAAACAAGTGGTAAGGAGGAGAAGATGGGGGGAGAGAGAGAGTGAGAGAAGCAGACTCCCTGCTGAGCAAGGAGCCTGATGCAGGGCTCGATCCCAGGACCCTGAGATCATGACCTGAGCCGAAGGCAGATGCTTAACCAACAGAGCCACCCAGGGGACCCTAAAAGTTCCAAATTTTTAAAACACGGTACAGAGCAAGCTGTAGATATTTATGGACCAAACTCAGCCCAAGGACCACATCCCAGCCTGGGCACCTGGTTTTGATCTCTGATTTGGAAGCTATAATTTTTCTTCTGGGGACCACAGTTATGCATTCTTGGGGGAGTACACTAAACGTTTTTCCTGAGATTTTGAGAAAAGAATATTACTGTGTGTTGGGGGGGGGTGCCTGGGTGGCTCAGTTGGTTAAGCATCTGCCTTCGGCTCAGGTCATGATCGATCTCCAGGTCCTGGGATTGAGTTGAGCTCTGAGTCAGGCTCCCTGTTCAGCGGGGAGTCTACTTCTCCCTCTCCCTCTGCTCCCTGCCTGTGCATGTGCTCTTTCTCTCTCTCACAAATGGACAAGTAAAATCTTAAAAAAAAAATACATGTAAGAGTATACATGTGTCTATTTGTAGCAATTTGGAATTAACATCTTATAGAATCCTGATTCATTTGAGCCTGTTCACTTATGTGGATTGATCATTAAAGCAGCCTAGCACATCCCTACAAAGAGGACATGGTCCAGCGTTCTCTGTCTCAGGAATCCAGGAGATGACTGCAGAAGAACATGTTAATTTGGTTGGAGACCTACCTGTAGTTGCTTCTTTTCCTCAGTGTCTATGAATTTTGGAATCAGAAGGCTCTCAGGTTAAGCACCTGCTGGTTGTTGATGGTTTGAATGTATGCTTCAGATATGAAAACCAGTGCTAAGGGATCCCTGGGTGGCTCAGCAGTTTAGTGCCTGCCTTCAGCCCAGGGCGTGATCCTGGGGTCCCAGGATCGAGTCCCACATCAGACTCCCTGCATGGAGCCTGCTTCTCCCTCTGCCTGTGTCTCTGCCTGTCTCTCTCTCTCTCTCTCTCTCTCTCTAATAAATAAATAAATAAATAAAATCTGAAAGAAAGAAAGAAAGAAAGAAAGAAAGAAAAGAAAGAAAGAAAGAAAACCAGTGCTAAGCATGTGTCCAGATCAGAGGTAGGACCCTCTTTTGATAAATACGAAAATCCTCCTCTCCTCCCCACTAGGGATGGTTCCCCTCATTTAGGGAGCCACTGTCTTTGTGGTGGCAGGAGGCAGTAAACCAGCTGGGGCCCCTGGGAAAATGTTAGTCCTGTCCGTCCCCCTAGACCCTAGTATGTTATTCTCTCTTATTTAGAATGTAATAACATGGTAGAGAGAAAGGGTATGCTAAATCTACATTTTCTGCTGCCAGGCAGCTCACTACAAGAGTCACTGTAAGCAGAATATAAAGTCATATGTGCAGAGGATTAGGTCCTGCGTTAAATGATAATACAGCGTTCAAGGCAGAAAATTGAAATCCATTTTTATGCTCACGGCACAGGCAATAAAGGACAGTAATTCTGACTTCTAGCTGATGCTTGTGCCCTGCTTATGGTTTGGGAAGATCACTACCATGAGTCTGACGCACCAGAGCCTTCTTCTGAGGTGGCAAACAGCATCTCCTTCCCACCCAGCAAAGTCTAAGCACCGATGCTAAGTGTGAACCGGCATCTCCCCAAGGCTGGGTAATTTCTTCTGCTGCAAAAGCACATCCCCAAAATAAGAATAACACTCGAAGGCTGTATAAATTCAGTCCAGCTTTGGCTGGCTGGGTAGCCCTGGGCACAAGCCCCTGGGAGTCAGCATTCCCATAAAAGAGGGAGGAGAGTAGACCCGAGGGCAGTTTAGGAGGAGCTACTTTGTGGACCTGGCCCTTGCAGCCCCAGCATCTTGGCCGTGGTGGTGACAGCGGTGGTGCTGGCACTGAGCCCATCCCAGAGGGGACCAGGACGGAAGGGAAAGAGGGTACTGCTCCCCATCCACGAAGCCCCGCCGGGCGTGCCTCGGCCTGGTGGTCTCTCTCTGTGGATTCCGAGACCACCCCTAAAGCAAACTGAAATGAGGTACAGGTCACCTCTCTGACACTGAGTGGACCTGGTTCTTTGCACAGCATTTGCACAGCAAGTGCGTGAATCCTTCCCATTGCTCAGATGCTCGACACCTCCCATTAACTGGCTGCACCAAATAGCCCTTTTTATTTTTTATTTTTTTTTTAAATTTCTTTTTTTTAATTTTTATATATTTATTTATGATAGTCACAGAGAGAGAGAGGCAGAGACACAGGCAGAGGGAGAAGCAGGCTCCATGCACCGGGAGCCCGATGTGGGATTCGATCCCGGGTCTCCAGGATCGCGCCCTGGGCCAAAGGCAGGCGCCAAACCGCTGCGCCACCCAGGGATCCCCAAATAGCCCTTTTTAGAAGCCCTTCGGAAAAGCTGACATCTCGTGAAGTCGAGCCAAGGTTCCAGTACTGTCTGCCTGAATGAGAAGGGCAGCTGCACGTTTTTTAGGTTTTGCTGTTCAGGAAGGGTGCAAGAGCTGTCCCCGGAACACTTGACTGGGACGCCCTGGGAGAAGGTGGAACAGAACTTCAATAGCACAGGTGTGGCCTCAAGGCATGAGCCACGCACAGCAGGGGACCCGCAGCCCCTGACCTGTTGCAGGGCCCAGCGACACCCTGGAAGGTGGCCGCTGTTGGAGTCCCTTCTTGTAGAGATGCAGGAGCCTCTTGCTCCCCCACCCCCACCTCCAGCTGTTAAAAAATGCAGTGAAGACAATTCCTGACATCTTGTAACCCAGGCGGGGTTTCTGAGCCCTGACCGTGTGCATGCGAGCCCATGTGTGTGTGAACCTGTGTGCACATGTGTGCATGTGCATTCAGGAGAAGAGGAGTCGCAGTCTGCAGGCCTTACGCAGGATGTCAGGGAACAAAGCCACATCTTGTCAGGTGCTTCCAGTGCCCCGTGTGTGTGGCTCGCGGCTCTCCCGGCCGCCCGTGTGTTCTTCGGTGATACAGTAAGTGTGGAGGACAAAAGAGCCGCTCTCTACTCGGCAAAAGCAGAATCAGTCTGGGTTTGAAACTTGCAGAGGTTTAAAAAAAGAGAAAAAAAAAGTGGCTGTCCCTGGGGATTAGGGAGCCTTATTTTGTTTTCTGTTCCGTAGCTTTTTTGAACAGCTGCGCTTCAAAAGCTGGGGCGCTGGGGTGGGGAGGGGGCCACGGCATTGCCCCACAGACGAAGCAGAGAATGGGCCAGGCTTCCAAGCTGCTGTCCAGCTACATTTGAAGTGGTTAAAAGCCCTTCTAATTCTCCAGAAATTTTTGTCCTCATCGCTATGGGGAGGTAATCTGCAAGGATTATTCTTGTGGTTTACCTTAGCAGATGGCAGAAAGAAAGGCCCCGTTTCTTGGAATATTTGGCTAAGTAAGAGAAGAATCAGCCTGTCTACATGGAGAGGCAACCACACAGGGTGATGGTCCCTGACATAACGTTACCTAAGACTCCAGAGGCCTCTCTGTTGATAACATGCTTTCCTGCTAGCACTTCTGCTGATAATCTTCGTCTTCACCCTGCAAGGTGGCTGCTGTTGGGATCCCTTTGTGTAGGTGAAAAAACTGAGCTTTAGATAATTCTGACGACAATAAGGAACAAAGAGAAAATACACCTTTCATATCCCAGACTTCCCTATCTGCAGCAGACATGCTGAGAAAAATGTTTAGTTTGGTTTTAGTTTATAGGTTGAACAGAATTTCCATCCCCAGGTACCTGTGGTTGGGAGGGGATTGTGTGGGATGGTGGTGGAGTTCTAGACCAGAGGCTCTGTCTTGTGTGTGCACATGTCTTCAAGGAGGAGAGGCGAGCCATGAAAGGGAGAGAGGGTAGGAGATTTTCTTCCATCTCGGACTTAACTGGGCTTTTTCATGCATTGCAGTAACACTGTCCACAATAAGTAGGAAGAGCTGAAGCACTTGGCACTGAGGTTTGGTCCTAGACACACTCCTGCCTGGTGGACTGTGTTGAGCCAAGGTCATCCAGTGCAGTGGTTCCCACAGTATGGTCCATGAGTTGGTGGCATAAGCGTCACCTGAGAACTTGTTGAGATGCATATTTGCAGGCCCCACCTAGTCTCTAAATCAAAAATTCTGAGGATGGAGGCACCTGGGTGGCTCAGTGGTTGAGTGTCTGCCTTTGGCTCAGGTCATGATCCCCGGGGTCCTGGGATCAAGTCCCACATCAGGCTCCACACAGGAAGTCTGCTTCTCCCTTTGCCTATGTCTCTGCCTCTCTCTGTGTGTCTCTCATGAATAAATAAAAAATCTAAAACAAAAAAAGAAATTCTGAGAATGGGACCCCAAAATCTGCATCGTAACAAGTGTGATTCTGAGGCACACTGATGTTTGGGAAGGAGGGGTCTAGCAGACCGAGCAATCTAGCCTATTAAGCCTATGAACCTTAGACTGAAATCTCCATCCTCCATGTACTGACTGGGTTCCTGTCCAGCCTCAGTTTCCACATCTGTAAGATGGAACTCCCACCCAAGGTCATCAAGAGCTCTAAATGAGTCATTCTCCCAATTGCAGTAGATAATGAACACTGGTCCCTTCCCTCTCACTGTGAATTTGAGTGTTAATATTACGCTAGACTCTTACTACTCAGAATAAGTAATGCTATCTGGCCTAACAGGTAAATCCTAAATCCCAATGGCTTAAGGCAATAAAGGTTTATTTTTCCCTAGAGTAAAGCCTAATGTAGTTCAGACAGCCTCCCTATAATAGAGCCATCACACACTTTTAGAACATGCAGCACCAGCATTTCCATAGCAAGGGAAGAGGGAATAGAGGAGATACACACATCGCTTCTGCTCACGACCCACTAACCAGACTAGGCTCCAGACCCCAATCCAGCTGCAGGAGAGTCTGGAGGAAGTAAAGATGCAGTTGGAATGTTTGATGAGCACAAAGTGTCTTTTTTTTTTTTTTCATGCACAAAGTGTCTTAGCCACAACTTCACCGAGCCAGGTTTGTCGTATATCTTCTGTGTTTGATGGTTGTTATGGCCATGGCCCCATCATATGAAAGGGACCGTCGTATCTAAAACAGCCGTGATTAAAAGACTTATCAGAAATCATGGTATATACATAGAGTGGAATGTTGCTTGACCTTTAAAAAAAAAAAAGAAGAAGGAAATCCTTCCATTCCTGACATAGGTGAACCTGGAAGATGTTATGCTAAGTGAAATAAGCCAGACATAGACAAATACTTCATGAACTCACTTGTCTGTGGAATCAAGAGAGAGAGAGAGAGCAGTGGGTGGAAGTGAGGCAGAGGGAGAGGAAGAGAGAGTATCAGTCTTAAGCAGGCGCTGCGCCCAGCATGGAGCCCAAAGTGGGGCTCCATCTCATGACCCTGAGATCACCTGAAATCAAGAGTAGGGTGCTCAACCAGCTCAGAGTCCCACTTATATGTAGAATCTTCAAAAACAATCACTCTGAGAGACAGAGAGTGACAGGTTGTAGAATGGTCATTACCAATTACCAGAGATGGGGGAGTTGAGGGCAAAGGAGAATTATGGCTCAGATGGCAAAAACTTTCAGTCATAAGATGAATAAGTTCTGGAGACATAATGAACAGCATGATGACTAGAGTTAATAGTAACACAACGAAAAAAAATAGTAACACAACGTATACTGTAATTTCCCCTGAGAGGAGACCTCACGTGTTCTCAGCACACACCCAAAAATGGTACCTTATGATGGGAGGTGATGGATGCGTTAATTAGTTTGATTGAGCTAATCATCTCACAAGGTATGCATATATCAAAACATCGTGTTGTACATTCTGAATACATACAGTTTTCATCTGTCCAAAATAAGAAAAGCTTTTTCACTGTTGGCTGAGGGAAGAAGGCAGCCAGCTGGCCCTTGGAAGGCAGGGAGCATGGTTTCTCCGAGGGGAGCCGACCACGCGAGGGTCTGAGGCTCTGTGTTGGGGCCAGCATCACTGCATGCTCCTGATCTGCATCCGTGAACAGTTTAGCAAAGCAGCTCACAGACATCAAAACAATGTAATTAGAGAAAAAAAGAGACTACAAATAAACACTATGTCCATTTAAAGGGGGAAAAAAAACTGGTTTAAGTACAAATGGGAGATCCCAGAAAGGAACAGTTGGACCTTGAGCTGAAAGAGTCTGGTTTTGGTAGGTATGAGGTTAACGTTGCAGAGTCTCAAGTCTCTAAAGGAGACTGTGAAACCTCAGTTTCAGCAAATTGATTCCATCATGAAGTGTTGACTGAGCGCCTACTATGTGCATGGCACTGTACTGTGTCACTTAAATGTAGCTGGATAATCCTACAAGAATTAAGACAAGCTAGTCAAGGCATACTCATTGTTTTCAGGTAACGAGATGCTAAGGACAAGTTCTGTGGGGAAAGGGTGGGTCCTTCTGAAGCACAGTTTTTTTATTGGTATAAATTTCTGTTAGACTGTCTTCCCATTTTTTTCCCTTAAAATATTCTCAAAAGAATAGGGGTGGACAAGGATGATATAAATATTGAATAATCCAAACGCTTGATTCAGAAACCAACACGTTAACGGGAGCAAGTTTAACTCAAGGTGTCGAACCACTTTTCCTGCGATGTATTCTTTTCCTCAACTACAATCTTTTGATCCCCTTCTAAACCAGAACAGATAAGGATGTGTCATTTCTACCACACTGTTATCCCGGAAAAGATCTCTCAGAACCATTTGTGAACTTACCAGGAGGCAATAAATAAAGCGGAGTTAAGTCATCTTGAGAAGCAAAGTATCTTTCTTTCAATCTTTTGGTTCTACCTCAAAATCTGGCCTTGTGCTTCCAAATTGGCTTATTTTTTTTTTCTTTCTCTCTGAGCTTTGTGCCTAGAATACCTGTAATTTCATAGATAAGGGAACTGAGCTCAAAAGAAATTAAGCTGCTAAGTTCACGTCATTACTTGGCTACCCTAGGATTTGAAACCACTTTCCCTGCCCATAATCGGTGCTAAAAAATTAATACACCTGCAACTAATATCACACTGAATGTTAACTAACTAGGTTTTAAATAAAAACTGTAAAAAAATTATATCCCTCAAAAAAGGGAGAAATGTATTCACCTCTCGCTGGAAGAAACAGGCCAGTGATTTGATTCAAAGTCGGACGAGTCATACTCTTATTTTTCTCAATTCGTGTCTGAGAAAAAAGGCCTTAAAACAGAGGTTTTGAATTAAATCTTTGAGGAACATTTTCAGTCATCAGAAGGCCCATGAGAAAGGAAACCTTGTCTTCTCACATAGGTGGGTCCTTCCAGGGGCACTGTTTCCCTCCTCGATCCTGCTTAGTGAGCTAAACATTTAAATCATGCCCAAGCAAGAGCTGTTTCCGCATTTTACTAATTCATAGTTAATCTCAGCTCAGAAAGTCTCAATAATTTTGAAGACTTGAGCGGGTTCTTTGGAAGATTCAGTGGCTGGTGCCTTGCTTGGAGTTTGCCTATTGTGATAGTGGTCAGTCAAATGAATGAAGCTCTAATGGTTTATCCTGAAGATTTTTTTTGTTGTTGTTGTTCCTTGTTTCAATGGTGGAGTTGGCCTCTCCAGTCTCCAGAATAATTTCCATGGGGTGCCATGCTTTTTCTCCCTCGCCCACCAAAACTAGCTTCAGGTTTGATTAAATGTGATTTTTCTGCAGCTTCTATAGAGAGCCAGCACTCGGCTCTGAATACTTAAATAGCAGGATTGGATTACGGTTGAGAAGTGCGTGGTGCAGTTGCTTTTCATGTGTCCCCGCACATCTTCGCTTACTGGCAAAATACCTCAGATCACATGCAAAATGCTAATAAGAGTAATTCATTTTATTTATCTTCATTATGTTCATTTCACTCTTCTTGATGACAATGCAAAGATTTTTATAACAGCCTCGAAAATTGCATATATGCTCACTAAATAGAATATAAACAGGAAAAATTATCCAAAGATACAAACCCTGGAAAATCGCTTTTCCCTCTTGATTCTGAAGGCAATTCCTTTGAAATATAAGTGAATATGCTTCTATTTTAGGAAGTGTGATCATGAAAATTTTATGTTCTTGGCCCATCAAATCATTAAAACAAGAGTTCTTCAAAACGAGAAACCTTGTTAGTTCCTTTGGGGGAAAAAAAAAGTAGGCAGACAGATAAATAGTGCGTGCTGCCCGGTAGTCAGTACGTTGCAAAGAGTTTTAGCCTCTTTTTGACTTATGATTTTCCTCATTTTGTTTATCTTCATATTGTAACTTACTAAGCTCCCTCTTAAAAGATGCTAAGATAGGGGATCCCTGGGTGGCTCAGCAGTTTAGCACCCGCCTTTGGCCCAGGGCGTGATCCTGAGGTCCTGGGATTGAGTCCTGTGTCGGGGTCCCTGCATGGGGCCTGCTTGTCCCTCTGCCTGTGTCTCTGCCTCTCTCTCTCTCTGTGTCTCTCATGGATAAATAAATAAAATATTTTTTAAAAAATGCTAAGATAGGCGATGGCATCTTCTGTGTGTTAATGACACAGTTAATGATACAGGAGCTGCCCCCCTGAATCAACTGAACCAATGAACCTGCCACCTGCATGTTGGGAAGCGTGGCCCCCATCCCACGCAAGGGAAGCCCTCGGCCCACCCTTCCTTTTGTGGCTTGGGGCTGCCTTCGTACTTCTGGAAGCCGAGTGGGTGGCTTCTGCTCAGAGCCTGCGGTGCCCGTCCAGCTCCACCCTGGAGCACCTCCCCTGCTCACCACCAGCTTCTCAGCTCTCTGTCCAGTAGCCCTCTCTCTTCACGGTCCTTAATGACCAAAGTCATTTGGGACCACTGCCTGTGAAATCTGATTCTCAGTCAGCAAGCAGTGTGACCAGGATACGCTCAGGCATTTGCCACAAAGGGACTATAAATCCATATGGTTTAGTCCAGGCAAAAACAAAATAAGCCTGTTCTTTTTTTTTTTTTAAGCCTACATGTAATCTCAGATTCAACCTACTTAAGAAATTAGTGAAAAATTATCAGAAATGTATATCATGTGTTACATGATATCTGTTTAATAATTTATTAATGATAGAAGGCTGGGGTATGTGTAAAACTGTGTGGAACATTTTCTCTTTTTTAAGCATTATTTTTTATTTTTTGAGAGGTGGGTGATGGGGGCCGTGGCAGAGAGCATCTCAAGTAGACTCCCCACTGAGCACAGAGTCCGACACCAGCAGACCAGGATCTCATGACCCTGAGATCATGATCTGAGTCGAAACCAAGAGTCAGACACCTAACCGACTGAGCCACCCCAGTGCTCCTATATGGAATATTTTCTTAAACATTAATCATTTCCATAAAAGTTTTCAAAAGGCCTATTTGATAACAAACTTGATTCGAAAGTGTATTCTGATCTCCTTTACGTATGTCACAGTTATCCTCCTGTTGGGCTGATAACAGATCCCTGAGGTCATGGACCCTGTGAGAAGGAAGGAATCCTCCTGTAAGGCCCATGAATAGGTGGGGCAAAGAATCCTACTGAGGGAAGCATGCCTTTAGCTGCCACAAGTGGAAGAACTCACAGCCACGCCACCACAGCTCAGCTCCAACCGTGGAGCCACCAAGGCTAACCCCCATGTGGGCCAATGTTTGATAAGGGGACGGGAGTCCGGAAGCCACAGTGGTGGATGAGAGCTTAGCGTGGAGACAGTTGGCATAAAAAAATACCGTGTGGCTATCCAAGTAATGGGCCATGTAAGGAAAGGTGGCACATAGGAGATGTGACATCTTCCAGGTATTTTATTTGTTTAAAGATTTATTTATTTGTTTGAGAGAGAGGGTGGAGACAGGGGCAGAGGGAGAGAAAAAATCTCAGGCAGACTCCCCACTGAGTGCAGAACCTGACTCTGGATCCCAGGACCCTGAGATCATGACCTGAGCCAAAACCAAGAGTCAGATGCTTAACCAGCTGCACACCACCCAGGCACCTGCAGACATTGGTTTGTGGTGATTGATGGTGGTGAGGAAGACAAGAGGACTGTGCTCAGTTTCTCAGTCTGACATGTTGGGGGACCCAACATATTGCCTCTTTCATACCAGGTCATGAGCTACACAGCACAGACTATAGAAGCCCCCCACCTCCATTTCGCATTGAGGAACCAAAATAATTCACGTTGAGTAAACTGCGGCAGGGCCTCCAGTTGATCTGGTTGATCTGCCAGGACAGAGTCCAGCCCAGGTGACACCTGTGGCAGAGGCCACAGACCACAGCCTGGGGGCCATATCTGGCCCGTTTGTACATCCATCCAGCTTTGGTGGCGCGCTGTGGCTATGCTCATGTTGTGACAACAGACTAGAGGAGTAGTGACAGAGACCACACGGTCCACCAAAGCCGACGTACTTACTATTTGGCCTTTTTCTTTGAAGAAGAAAGAGATGACACGTTTAAAGATCTAGACTGAGGACACTCAGAGAAGGTGGCCTTGCCTCTTGCAGTATTGACAGTGGATCCATTTAGGAAGTGTATACGCTTAAAATATCCCCGTCACAGGGAGAAATTTTCTCTTCACTCCAAGACGTTTTCCTCTGTGATAATTTCTCTAATCAGAATAATTGCATTTGCTTTTACTTATGTGTCCAAATGTGAAGCACCATATTGTTTTACAAATTATACTGGGCATACAGTCGATTCTTTTAAATTCGATTTTTTACCTGAGCAATTAGGAAAGCTGTTTTCAAGGACAACCAGGTACCATCAGAAGCAGCACAGCTGAGCTGCTGGCCAGCAGAAGAGGGACTGGCTGTACAGGCAGATGAGAGAGGGAATACAGTTTTTTTTTTTTAGAGGTTTTAATTATTTATTTATTTGACAGAGAGAGAGAGAGAGAGAGAGAGAATGAGCCCGGGGAGCAGCAGGCAGAGGGAGAGGGAGAAGCAGATTCTCCACTAAGCAGGGAGCCCAACATGGGGCTCAATCCCGGGACCCTGAGATCATGACCTGAGCTGAAGGCAGATGCTTAACCGACTGAGCCACCCAGGCATCCCGAGAGGGAATCCATTTAGCAGAAGACGTGTGTTGTCCTCAAGAAGGAAGGCCACACGCCATGTGAGGCAGGTCCATCTGGGAAAGGAGTATGAGGAAGAGTGATGAGCATCTTCTTGTTTTTGCTGCTGGAGCTGGATTCAGGCCCCAGGAATAGATATGAAAGTGCGAGGAAGAGGGACACAAGGAGGCAAAGTCCAGGCCTGAGCCTGAAGCTCCACACTCAGGACGCTCAGGACGGGTGATCCAGATGACACCTAACCCAAGCACCACACAGATGGGAAGAGAGGTTGTGGTGGCAGTTCCAGCAACTCACAGAACCGCAGATGTGTGGGATGTGTATAAAATTGAGGTGACCAGAACCTAACAGAACGTCTGTACAACACTGCATGAGGAAAACGCGTGCTTTACACACACACGTGTGCGCCCACATCAGGAGAACCTGTCTCCTGACTAGAGAAGTGAGCTGAGAAGGGCCTGGAGCTTTGCTGTGGTTGGTGGTTTCCCATCCCTTTCCTGCCGTGAATGCCCAGAAGGAAGTCTTCCAGGGCTTTGAGAGGCTGAGCCTTCCTAGTGGTCGGTTGGGACTCTGCCTCCAGACAAGACCAGCCTCACAATTTCCTCTGATTAAAACATGGCGGTCATGAGGTGCCTGGGTGGCTCAGTTGCTTGAGCGTCAGACCTGAATTGGGCTCAGGTCATGGTCTCAGGGTCGTGAGATCGAGCCCTGTGTTGCCTCCACTCTGAGTGTGGAGTCTGCTTGAGATTCTGTCTCCCTCTCCCCTTCTCCCCTGCAAAAAACAAAAGACATGGTGGTCAGGATGCTCTCCCTGGGGTAGGAGACCGCTCATGAGGGAAGGTTCCACAATCAGCCATTTCCCTCAGGATGAGGGTGGGTGTTTCTCTGACACCTTGGGAGTTGGTGTTGCTGGCGGTCCCATAGGGGACATTACAGTCATGGCCCAAGGGCCACTAATGGATTCCGCCCAGTTTCCCTGGGCTCCTACTGGGGCCTTGCAACCCTGAGACACTGCTGCTCATGCACTGATGCCACAGTCCCCTGTGATTTCCTCCAGCATCTCACATCGAAGTGCACATGTGGGAGAGAGGGGGGCTGTGTGAGGTAGGTGCTATGTACCTCACATGACCAGATCGTCAGGACATAGAGCAGAAGAGCATAAGGGAGAGAAGAGAACTTGGACCCTCATTCACCAGACTGGGAGCTAAGAGTCCCTTAGTGGATATGTGCTATGAGTTCAGTCAGTTTGGGGGGAATATATTTAAGGGGTAAGGGAACAATCTCTTCTCCTAAGGGATTTCCCAAAGCATTGGGTAGATAAGGCCAAGAAAGTCTCAAGAAATCACTTCTGTTAGTTTCCTGTATAATCAAGGCAAAATCTATTCAGAGGGTCCCTATCACTTCATTTTCGCATGGTTATTCCTCTTTCCCTTTCCCGGATAAATAGGTCCTTTCCCATACAGATAAACTCATCCCATTCACCATTCCTGATTCTCTTCCTATTAAAAAGATTTCCAAAGAATACAAGCTTGCAAATCCAGACTACTTAGACATTCCTAAAGTCCACCATGCTGCCAGGAAGAAAAAGTATGTGTGGGGAGGGGGTTGGGTTGGGGGAGACGATCTGGCCTTTTTTGGTTCATTACTTACGTGGAGAGACAGATCCTCAGGAAAGTGCTTACAGTTTAATGAGAGTAACAACATTCAGTCCCCTTCCTTTGGACTGCAGGGCTATTGGCTTTAAAATGAAGATTTACAGGGCGCCTGAGTAGCTCAGTCGGTTGGGCATCTGTCTCTTGGTTTCAGCTCAGGTCATAATCTCAGGTTCGTGGGATTGAGCTCCCTGCTCAGCATGGAATCTGCTTGAGGTTCTCTCTCCTTCTTCCTCTGCCCCTGCCCTTGCTCATGTTCGCACACAAGTGTGAGCTCGCTTAAGGGAGAACTGTAGGAAATTTTGCAAAATAATGTAACCGAAACCCACTCTGCATGGGCATCTGAGACTCTTTGGAGGTTTTATGTGTTCATCTCCAGGTTTCTAAACAGCATGGGATCTCATCTGAACCTGAGTGGTTATTGTTTCTAGAAATAGGGGCTCGTGGGAAGCAGCAGAAGGACATTGGCTGGAGCCCCACTGAGTGAAGAGGGGGAAGGAGGCTGGCGATTCCGGCCTCCTCTCCCAGCTCCTGCCTCACCTTGTACCCTCAGAACTCTCCCCAAGGAGTGCTGATGGCCCCGGGAGATTGGCCCATTGGGAGTGAATGTGAACAAAAAAGAAAAAAAAAAAAGAGCATGAGCTGCACCTATGCTGCTGCTCCATGTCCAACTCTTCATCCTTACATGCCTTGCTTCAGAAAGTAAAGATGGGTTGTGCGTGCTGTTTGAGGCCCAGCAAAGCAGAAATATTGGAGAAATCTGTGACTGTAATATTTTTAAATGAATGGATGAATGAGTGGGTGAATAAATTAAATGTGTACTCTTAAGCATTTTAGTGTCGTCTGGGCTGTGCTCATCGACCTGCCCATGATACTGCCCATGATAGTCGCTCAGCAGTGACACCCAGATCTTCCTCTCTTCATTGGAATCACTCTTTGTCCTTGCCCCAGTGGTCCGTGTCCATCAAAAGCAACATTGTTTGAAGGAGTAAGGGCAGTAAGTACAGGGATACCTAGGGAAGGCTCAAAATAAGCCTCTCTGGATGCCCACAAATACCTGAAGTTCTTGCTTGAGCTTAAATCAAGTCTTTTGCTGAGATTCAGACAGTTGTGGGCATGTTTGGTGGACATGTCCTGAGCCCACTGGAGGTCAACCTTCTGGTCTCCACTAATGGATTCTGAGCATGAGCATCCATCAGTAGTCAGGTGACCGGGTATTGTCAGGTGGCTTTTCCAGCAGTGAATGCAAGAGTCCTCAGTGAAGGGGCTAAGGCATAAAAGGAGGAGAGTGGCCAATGCCATTTGATCATGGTAATGGCAGGACACATTAAAAAACACATTAAGTGGGGACTCCCAGCAATAGTTGGGATAATTTATAAAGATTGGAGATAATGGGTTTGTGTGACATGGGGAATATTGTGTGTAAGTCATCTGAATATTTCTCTTGGCTTATTCCTGTTAGACGACTTAGAAGCTTGAGCTTCTACCTTTAAAGAGAAATGGCACAATACCAATCTTATCAAATGACCATTAGCTGTCACTCTCTTGATGCACCAGATTTGCTGTGTGTGACAGCCAAAGCAGCCATCTCCTTCCCCTCTGGTAGTCCTCAGTGTCTCAGACCTGAATAGCTTCATCAGAAAGGAAGACTTTCCATACTATAATCTTCATATCCATCTTCCACCAGGAAACAGGGCCCACTAATTACGATAACTTGAGGAGGACTTATTTGCAGCATGACTCATAACAAAGATGTGGGCAGACTTCAGAATCCTTCTCAACACACAGTTCGTGGCAGCTTCTGTCAAACGGCCAGAGTTGACAAATGAGATGAATCTCTTTGGCATTGTGATTCGTGTAGATTACTGTTGCAGCTTCTGTAAGAACCGAGAAAGTGAGAGACTGCTCATCTGTTATGATAAATAGTTGAAGGCTTAGCCCAATGTCTGGTATGTAACGGATGGACAGACAGAAAGACTCACTCATGCATGAATGGACAGTTGGGGGGACAGATGCACAGATGGATAGACAGATAAAATTAAGCTAAAGTTGACCAGGCCTCCTTAATCACTTTAATGTGGTAGATAGAACAGTGGACATTTTTAATTCCCACATTCCTTATCTTTTGACATCTCATTGTTTTAGCCTTTGTACTGATTGATTCTTCAGGTAGGGATGGCCTTGTTAAAATGAGTATATTCTTCAGGTAACTTGATTAGCTATCTTAATTTCTACTGTAACAATTCAAATACTCTTTCAAAGTAAAATCTTACTGATTGCTAATACTGGATTTACGCCTAATAATGCTGGTAATACTGAAAGTATTCACTATGTAGGCTCTCAGTTTTTTTGTTTCTAAAGATTTTTTTTTCAGTCACCTCTGCATCCAGTGTGGGGTTCAAAATTAGAGCCCTGAGGTCAGGGATCCCTGGGTGGCTCAGCAGTTTGGCACCTGACATTGGCTCAGGGCGTGATCCTGGAGTACCAAGGTCGAGTCCCACGTCAGGCTCCTTGCATGGAGCCTGCTTCTCCCTCTGCCTGTGTCTCTGCCTCTCTCTCTCTCTCTCTCTCTCTATAAATAAATAAATAAATAAATAAATAAATAAATAATAAATAAAAAGAACCCTGAGGTCAGGAGTCACACGCTCTACCAAGTGAGTCAGCCAAGGCAACTCCAGGCTCTCACTTTTCATACCGTTTTGGTCTTTATTAAATGGGCTTAACGCATAGCAAAACAGCTGGTCCCCTTGTCATTTCCATACTGATTTCAACTCCACATATTTCAGCGTTTTCTCTGGCTTTTACCTCCCAGTACCTGAGCTTGGTCATAGGGCCTCACATTGGGGCCCAGCCTCCAATGGACAAAGCCAAAAACATGTCTTTCTTAAGAGTAACCTGTTTATCTATTTGAAGTCAGAGACTTTTCTTCAAGGTACCCAAAATAAAACGTCATGCCTTCTCCTTCCTTTAAAAGGGATTTTTATCTCTCATCCCCATTCGGGCCTCTCAGCGCTCCTGGGCGGCAGGTAGGCCGAGCTAGTGGTTACAGCCACCTGCCGGACACCAGAACTGGGCACGGAGGTCGAGGTCCAGCAGCGTAACATGCCCAGGCGACCTCCTGGTTAACGGGGGAGGCAGGCCAGGAGTCAGGCTCTGGACCCCAACCCGTTTTCCCCTCTCTGGGCTCTTTCCCATGCTGTAAGCAAGCTATTTGGGAGGAGAATGAGGAGGAGGAAGAAAATTGAAAGCTATTGCCTGGAAAGAGGTGGGTGCATAAATCGATAATTTTAAGACTTGTTCCGCCTCGCAGGGAGGAGGGGTAGCAGGGCACAGGCCTGAGGTATAAAAGCCAAACTGCTGTTCACTCTTCCCAGAGGAACCTCTTCGGGGGCAGAGGCCAGGACTGGGTTCTGGGCTCCACTCCATAGGCTGAAGTGTTACTTGTTAATCGAATCATCAGAGGTCTGCACAGCCCCTCCTGGGTGCCAGGCCCCGTACTAAGTCTAGGAGCTCAGAGGTAAATAAGACATAATGTGCCTGTGGAGGTTTCCCCGTCTAGTTGAGAGGATGGTCACGTCAGTGGGTAGTGCCGGTGTCTTGGGCAAGGCCGTGATCCCGATGAGGGCGCCCAGCAGGGGGAGCTACAAGCTCTGCTGATAGAATCAGAGGCGCCCCTGCCACTTCTCCAGGCCCTGGACATGCACCCGGTTATCTCAGGATGTGCACCTCGGAACCAAGGGTGAAGGTATGAGGGCCTTCCACTCACACCCCTGGACACGGGGGGAGTGAGTGTGAGCTCAGATTTCGTGCAGTGTCACCCCTCTCATCTTAGTTTTGAGATCCAGATTGAGTTCCAGGTGACAGCAGAGTGGACCGGGCTGGCTGTGGCCTCCGTGCCCTCCCTCTGCCCCCACTCCCCCCCCCCACTCCTTCCGTGCACCGGAGTTCTAGGCAACCCACTGCCCGACCCATGGCAACTCTCCATGCCACGGAAGGTGGGGAGGCCGAGGTTGGGGAGAAGGCCAGCTCCCCTGAGGCCCCCCGCCTGTCGGGTGGCCGACCCAGGCTGGGCATGGCACACGGGGTGATGCTTCTGAAGCCACCCCCAGGATGGGGCACCCCTGGGGCTCTTGCTATGCATACAGCCTGCAAGCACCCCCAAGCTAAGGGTGCAGAGAAGCTGGGAGAGTGCTGACCACCAGGGGACTCGAACGAGCTTCCAGAAGTAGCTGTTCATCAGAGGTGCCACACGGTAGAGAAGGGTCAGGTAGGATGAGGCTCTGGAAAGGCCACCGGATTTGGCAGTTCCGTCCTCAGTGACCTTGGCCAGAGCTGATCCCTGATGCTGGAAGAGCAAGGTTTGAGAACCAGTCATTGGCTCACCGTGGCGTACTCCAGTTAGCAGACTGCAGAGCCCATGGTGAGCCAGTGAGAGGTTCCTCATCCAGAAAGTACTGAAAATTTCATATGTCAGCAGAGCAGGAGAGCCCATGCAAGAGGCCCTTCCTGCGGGGCCCCTGCAGCCGCCCATGTCTGTTGTCATGAAGCAACCCTGATGGGGTGAGGGCGCCGGGTGGTCCTGTGTTGCAGGGCTCGAGCCCCCGGGTCCAGTGGACAAGCCATGTGATCACAAGAAATATGTCCAGTAGGACGAGCACCGGCGTACAGGAGACACAGGACTGTTGTCCCACACCGTGGAGGCACCGTCACCAAAATGTTAGTGACCAGAGGAAGTGATGTTTCAGGCTGACGCTGTGAGTTTGAGGACTATTACCAGTTAGCCCAACAAAGAAGAAGAAAAAGGCATGCAAATGGAGAAGAAACCAGAAAGACATTATGTCTAAAGGACAGAGTAGGGGTGGGGAGATTCTTGGCAAGCATCCAGATCACAAAGACTCTTAGAGGACGCTGGGTGTTTGAAGCCACCCCACCCCCCGAAGGTCACGGGTGGACGTGCATAGTTTTCAAGCAGGGAGGTGTGTGGCCAGGTTTCCCCTTAGGAAGGGCATCCCGTCGGGTGGAGGAGGACCCAAGAGGCATGGGCTGCAGCAGCCAGGAGAGATGCTCAGGCCTGCTTTCCTGAGGAGGCTGTGCTGGGCTGGAATGGGGGACGGTTTGGACCTGGTGGTGGATTGGTTGTCGAGGGTAAAGCACCCCAACGACGATTCCCAGTTTCCTGGGCTTGGACAGCTCAAGGGGATGCAGACCTGTCCGGGCAGATGGATTCAATCACCGAGGACCTCCTGAGTCCGATAGCTTGTAGGAGTATATATTGGAAAAGCAATCTGGACCTCAAAACTGACGAGAGGTAGAGATTTTGGAGTCATCGGGATATCAGATGTGAACTAAAGTTGTGACTGGGGGTGGGATCCTCCCAGGGGCTTGTGTGGCATAAGAACTGGTAGGATCCAGGCTGAAGAATGACTAAAAGCACCTATTTTGTTCTCCGTGGTCTCCTAGGACCTGTGATGTAGCAGTGACCAAGGCCAGACAGAAACGCCCAGCCCACACATAACCGATACATCCTCTGGAAAGATTCCCAAGGAGGGGCTGGAACTCACTGTGTCTCCCTCCCTGGCCCCACCATGCCTGTCTTCACTCATTCCATCTCCCACCCGGGGCACCCGGGGCAGCGGTTGGGAAACCCGCCTCTTCCCCCTTAGGAGAGAGGACGAGTCCTTCCCACCTGTCTGGAAGGGCTGTTCCCTCCTCCTGGGGCCGAGATGCAGAAGAGCCAAGGTAGCCCTGCTTTGCCTTTTCCTGAGATGCAGATACAGCTTCAGAGATCCAAACTTTAAAATCCGGGCGCTCCGAACAAGCAGCAGTTGCAAACGCTAATGAAATCCGTGACCTTGGCAGTTCTGACGCCAGCAGAAGGCTCATTAGCTCCTTGCGGCAGAACAAATCCTTGTCAGCATCAGGAGTCAGACCTGCAAAGGTTTTGTCACCACGTCTCTGGGGGAGACAGCCTCCCCTGCTCTGCGTATTGTTTTAAGCATCTTGCCACTACATTCTCTCTCGGTCTCCTTTTTCCGAGGCCAAAACCAAAGTGCCATTTGCTTCAGGTTTGTTTTTCATGGTCCCTGCATGAGAAAAGAAGAGCCTCGGTTTGTTTCCTTGTTTCTTGCCATCACCAGCATAGAGTTGTTCCAACCGATACTACACAAAATCCATGTCTAACTTCTGCAAGAACCTAGACGGCTCCCAGGTGGCGATGGATGGCGCGTGGCATTTAAATAAGAACTCACTGATTTTTCACTTTGCAGCCAATGCAGGTCATTTAGCAGTGGTCCATGTAAGGAAGAAATCGTTTTGGAGTGACAACAACTTTGCAGCTCAGAGATACCTTATAAACCAGGGCCACATATATAAATAGAAGCTATTTAAATAGATCACTTGAGAGCAAGTTAAAACTTCCACTTTCCGATCATTCATTTTATAGAAAAGTTTAACTCCCAAGAACGTTTCCCATATACATGGTCATGTCTAAATATAGAGTCTGGAACCACTTTTTAAATGTAATGTGAGTTTAAATCCGACATAATTACTTGAACATACCCTCGAGGCACGGGTAAGAGATACAATACATTCAGAAAGCACCTCTGTCTTTATTCCTGGAGCTAAGGCCGCTCCTTGGGGTTATTCATAAAACTGACCACTATTCATTAATAGAGTAATTGTGCTCTGCTATCCGGCTTTCTAGTAACCCGTATTTCTGTACAAGGTAGATCTGGAAAGGAGCCCAGCAGCAGGCTGCTTTACTTGGACCATGTCAGGCTGCCCTGGGTCCTTCCCTGAAGGACCACTGGCCACTAGAATTCTGAAGCTAGAGCTTTATGCCTTTGGTTTATGAATTTGGCTCTGTCCAAAGACCAACCGGTCAAGGAAAGGTAATATTTTAAGCTGATATAAGTCATCCTTGTGATAGACTGACTTAATTTGTGTTCTAGTAAGTGAAAGCCGTCAGTTGGGAACTCTTCATTAATTCCCATACCAAGCATACACACCTACGTACAACACCTACACACAAGCCATCCTGCTTGCCCTGTCTTGGTAAAGAGCCATCCCTCCATTTGAGAAGGAAGCCCTCTGTGTCCCTGGACAACACCACCCCCCCCCCAACCTCCTCGGGACTCCGCACCGTCAACCGAGCCTCCTCCCTCCTTACGTAGTGTCTCGACAGGACCACCTCATCTGGATTCTTTCCATTAAACACATCCAGTCTTGTCCCAGTAAAAAGTGTAAACCTCACCAGGGCCCACTTCACCTGCAACTCTCTCGTCCAGCCAGGCTTTGGGAAGAATCATCTCTCCTTGTCCATCTTCCCACCTCTGTTCTCAAGCCCCTTCAGCCTGGCTTCCAGTCCTGCACCCCCTGAAAGAACTCTAGATGAGGTTGCTAACAGCCCACCTGGTCCTGGACCCCATGGGCAGTTTGCCAGGCTCACCTGACCCCTCGGCAGCACTCAGCACCGTTCGTTGTTGGCCGTGCCCATCTTGCCACCTCGCTTCCAGGATGTGCTACGTTTTCACCTGCCCTCACGGCCTGCCCTCCTCTAGCTCCCGGGAGCGTCATTATGCTCAGTCTTAATGGTAAATAGCGAGATTCTGTGAGGTTCCAGCCTCACTCCTCTTGCCTCCTCAGGCTGTGCTCCATCATACTCCTGGCTTCAGATATTCTCCATATTGCAGACCAGCTCCAGATTTCTTTTGGTTTTATTTAAATTCAATTAATTAACATATAATGTATTATTAGTTTCAGAGGTAGAGGTCAGTGATTCATCAGCTGTATGTGTAACACCCAATGCTCATCACAGCACATGCTGTCCTTAATGCCAGTCACCCAGTTACCTCGTCCCCCCACCCACCTCCCCTCCAGCCACCCTCAGTTTGTTGCCTATGATTAAAAAAACTCTTATGGTTTGTCTCCATCTCAATTTCATCTTGTTTTATTTTTCCCTCTCTTCCCCTATGATCCTTTGTTTCATTTCTTTTTTTTTAAGATTTTATTTACTTATTCATAAAAGACACAGAGAGAGGCAGAGACACAGGCGGAGGGAGAAGCAGGCTCCCTGCAGGGAGCCTGACGCAGGACTTGATCCCGGGTCTCCAGGATCTCGCCCTGCACTGAAGGCGGCACCAAACCTCTGAGCCACCCAGGCTGCCCTGTTTTGTTCCTTAAATTCCACATGAGTGAGATTATAAACTTGTCTTTCTTTGATTCACTTATTTGCTTAGCATACTATTCTCTAGTTCCATCCACATCATTGCAAATGGTGACATTTCTTTTTTTTTTTTTTTTTGATGGCTGAGTAGTAGTCCACTGTATATCTATACCACATCTTCTTTATCCTTTCATCTGCTGATGGACATCTGGGCTCTTTCCATAGTTTCAGCCCCAGATTTCTCTCAATGGCCTCGACCTCTCCACTGAGGTCTCCACTGAGCCCGGTGCATGCACCTGCCTACCTGACCTCTCCACTTGGATGTTACAAAAGCATTCTGACTCAACAATCCAAACTCAAACTCATGGTTCCCTTCCACCCTTACCATCCTCCAAAATACTCTGCTGCTCTTCCCTCGTTCCCATCTCAGTGAATTGTTTTACCATCCATCCAGTTGTGTAAGCCGTGAAACCTAAGGCAGACAGACAGACAGACAGATCTTATGTATCCCTGTTTCTCCCGCCTTTGTCCATCTACACCGCATCTCCACGGTCTGTCTGCTTGGCTTCCTAAGAATGGGCCATGTCAGCTGCCACAGCCTGGCTCAGGTGTCCCCTCTCCCTTACCAGCTGCACAGGAGCCTCCTGTGGCTTCTTCCCAAACCGTCTCTTGTTCCCTCGCCGCCAATCCCTTCTCCAGACAACCACCAAGGAGATCCGTTGTAAATCTGAAATGTTCACTCACCCTTCCCCTCACTGATGCTAAAATATCAACTTTTTCGTTGCCAAAATCCCAAACACAGCCCCCACAGGCCACATGGCCTGGCACCTGCCTGTTCCCCACCATCCTTCCTCCCCTGGCTGTCCACCTTCCAGCAACGTGGCTCCCTCCACCCTTCACATCAGGGCACAGTGTCACTTCTGCAAAGGACCCTCTCCTGACCCGATTGGGTCAGAATCCCCGCGCACGTGCCTCCTGTCGGAAGCCTTTTAACTACAGATACGTGGCCTACTTACTTCCATGACTACCTGGTGAATGACTGCCTCCCCTGGAGGCAGGACCTTGACCTGCTTGTCCTCACCCGGTGCCCCTAACACAGAACCTGGCACAGAGCTGGCCTCTAACAAATAATTTGTGAAATGAATAAATGGGTTTATTTTTATTATGCATTTTCTTTCTTTTTTTTTTCTTTCTTTCTATCCTTATTTCTATCCCTCCGTCCCCAGCTCACTTGCAGTAAAACAGTCCTCATTCAGATGTGGCTAAGTACATAGCATATGTTTCTAAAAACCATGCCTTAGGCTATTAAATTACTATTTATTATTCGCAGCAGAGTCCCACACCTTGTCCACGAGAAAGCAGGTTCTGAGCAGAGTGAGAACGAGAACCCAGATCCCCTAACTGCTGAGCTGTTTAGTGCTTTGTCATCACGATGCCACAGTATCATTTCCCTACCCAGTCTCATCTTCAAAGCCAAAGCGACTGATTGCCACCCGTGTCCTTCGGGAGAGCTTTGCTACGTTTTATAGCCGTGATCGGCCTCAATGTTCTCAGACCCTTTCAAGAGAAATGACACCTCAACAGAGGGCCTCATTTGAAAGCGTGTGTCTTTGACTCCGAGGCCTCCTAGCTAATGGAAATTGTCCTGCTTAGAGCTCAGTCACTTATTGTTTTGTCCCCTCCAAACATGACCCATATGGAAAAGCAAAAATGAAAAAGCCAGCACAGAGCCAGGCAGTGGATCCGGGGAGAGAATCGGTGGGCTTCTCAGCACAAGCCAGTGGGGGAACTTTCTGCAGATGCTTCTGGCCATAAGGCTTCTGGGATGCAAGCTTGTATCCAGAGCTTCAATCAGAACCTACTGACCTAAAGCCCTGGCTTCACCCAGAGCCTGGGTTCCACCAAGTGGTCCCATAAAGCCACCTGCACATGCCTCCAGACAAAGCGAGCATTCTGGGGTAAGATAAATGGAAAGGTGAGACAGGGCCTCTGAGAAGCTCAGTCTGAGTGTGGTCCTTATTCCAGACCAATGACATGGTTTCCTCCCCAGGTCCGCGAGTGCTATTTTCAGAAAGGCTTAGAGATTGTGGAATCCCAATTTAGAGCCTCCAGTATTGCAAATTTCCAAAATATACAGCTGGCCCGGATCAGTGGGAAGCAACGGTGTCTTCATGGGACATTTGGGAGGGAACGTGACTAATGAACATGAAAACGCTCTTATAAACTGAAAAACGCTTCGGATTACAATTTCTAGCCATTTCCAGGGTGCTAAGGAGTTTACAGAGCAGTATCTGACCCCAAATCCTTTCTGTAGCATCAAAGCCCGTGCCCTCCCTACTAGAGCATCTATGGTGATGACATGGGGGGGGGGGTGTCTCACAGAGTCCAGGGCAATGAGGAGGATGACAGGTGACAAGTCGCATTGAATTTAAACTGCTTGCACTTGGTAACTCCACGGCCTTGATGTTTTCACGCCGGGTCTCTCTCGAGATTCCATGGTGTGGACGCCTTGCCAGCCGGAGACGCTGGTGGCCGATGCTGGGATTGGGGACACAGCCTGTGCTGCCAGGAGAGCACCCCCTTCCCACCCACCGCGCCGGGCCGGTGCAGGGCACCAAGCAGCCCCGGCTCCTTCTCATCTCACGCACACCTCCTCCCAGGGGTGAAGCGGGCTGCTCAACTTTGCGGGGGTCTTGAGATAACTGCCCAGAGCTTCAAAAAATGCAGGCGTCTCCGTGAATACCGCGGCGCACGGTTTGTGTTGCTCATTCCTAGAACTTTTTGCACCACCGCGTGCCGGGCCCGCCCGCCACCGACTTCTATCCGGACGCGGGGGCCGCTGCTGGCTGTCCCCGCCCGCCACTGTTGCATCCTGGCAAGTTCACGGCCCTGCTGTGATGCTGCACTCGGTAGGGCTCAGTTACGGTGCCTGCAGCAGGAGTGGCAACAGGAGTGTCGCTGCTGTTCCCGTCCCTTCCCTGGGATGGGCGGAGACCAGAAGAAGAGCACCTATTGTTCTTCGCAGACAAGACACACTGTCTTGCGTCCCCCCGGGGCCATGACCCTCTTGGTGCTCTAACTGGCTCTGCACAAACATGGCAAGAAGCGAGCTCTAGCCTGGGGGGGAGGGGGTGGAGGAGGGCAGAGGCCACGGTCCCCGAGTTAGGAGGCCACAGGAAAGAAAGGGATCTCTGTGAAGGGGAGAGTCCCGGTGGCCCCAGGCAGTGGGGGAGCAGGGCTGCGGAGGGCGGGGGCAGGGGAAGGGGGAGGGTCAGCTCCCGGACGCGCCGCCCGGTGCCTTTCCTGGGGTTGAAATTGAGGAACTGAGCCTGCGGCCGTGGTGAAGGCCCGCAGGCCGGGGCCCAGGATGGGACAGCGATTTGAGCCACTCTCCCTGCCTCATGTATCTACGCGGGCCGCCGAGACTAATGACCCAGGGAGGATACGATATGGTCCAAAAACTTTTCCTGGATTTTTTCCGTAGGCGGCTGAGCCAGAGGCCGACAGCAGAGGAACTGGAGCAGAGGAACATTCTAAAACGTAAGTGACTCAGCCCCTGGCCATCTCGGACGCCGAGCAGTGGCTTCGGTTCCTGCTCGGGGTGGCGGCCGCGAGGTTTCTCCCCTGTGCCCCGGGTGGCAAGGACCGCCAGGCTCTCTGATGCTTGCTGCCCCCCACCACCCAGCCTCCTGAGTTAGGGCATCCGGGCGGCCTCCCCGGCAGAGGAGGCGGGTGCGCGTGCCCTGGCTCGTGGGACGCTCGCAGACCGCAGAACCACCTGCCCTTTCGTGGGCTGGAAAGTCGGAGAAGCTGCAACATTAGAGCCAGTGACCTCGCTAAATGATTTGGAGCAGAATCAGGGGCCCCTTCAAACCAAAACTGACCTAAAAGCCACAAGTACTGTGGCTAAAATAAGGTAGACAGCCATGGGAAACTGGGGCGGCTGGCTGCTGTTGATAAACCCCCCTCCTTCCTTTGAAAATTAAATGTAAAGTCGAGGGGCGCCCGGGTGACTCAGTCGGTTAAGCATCTGCCTTTGGCTCAGGTCATGATCTCGGGGTCCTGGGATCGAGCCCCGTGACGGGCTCCCTGCTCAGCAGAGTCTGCTTCTCCCTCTGCCCCTGCCTCTCCCTCTGCTGGTGCTCGCTCGCTCTGGCTCACAAATAAATAAAATCCTTAAAAATGTTTTTAAAAATTAAAAAATGTGAAGTCTAGGAAAGCATTTCCAAGTGAGAATGCTTCAGGTCCACCTTTCAGGACTCGTACAACTGGCCCTTGGTAGGCCGGCCAAGTGCTCCCGCCCAAGAGAAGCTGGCCGTCGCTCTGGCTGTGGCCGGAGAACATGAACGAGCCCCTTGTTTGGCTCAGGACGCAGTCCCTGGGATGGAGAGAGGGAATCCACTGAGTGCCAACCAACAGGAAACTAAAACGTCTCAGGGACACCGGGATTCCTCCATATGGTGGGAGGTATTAATTAAAACGACAAAATCTCTCTGCCCACGTCTGCCCCCTCATTATCACTACTCTCACCAGCACTGTCCTCAAGATGCTCTCAACAAACACTATTTTTAGTTTAATTCATGACCCTTTCTCCCTACACACACGTGCACTTCTAGTTTCTTCCTAGAAAAGAGAAATACATGCTACGGAGAGTTTCCTAGGAATGCCACGCCGTGTGCACGCATGTGTGTGCACGCACACACGCACACACATCCAACCACGTGAAACCTCAGTTTGAGTGGCTGGATATTTCCACTTAGACCAAACTAAAACGCTCTTGATCTTGCTTTTCTACTCCTCTCCACTGTGGCCTTGGGAGTTGGTCAGCTTTGAATGGTTTGCTGAGGGTGAGCTGTTGAATTTCACCTTGGGGAGGTTTTGGGGTGGGGGGCGGCCCTCTGTCCACCTCCTGCCCCCCTGCTCCAGGCTGGCTGTCGCCTCCCCAGCTCTCAGGACTGGCCTTCCTCAGTGTCGGCTGCACCTCACCTAATTCCCAGTTCTCTAGGAATGTGTGTATATGTATTTTTTCTAACCAAGAGGTGCCCCTTAGCAGTTTCGAAGCCTAATATACTGTAAAATGAATGAGACCTTTTTTCTGATGATTTCCATGGTCAGGGAAGTGTTTGTCCTGTGTGGTGTCTCCCTTTCTGCCCCCATCTCTGCTACGTGATCCATCATAAGCTTTCCGTGGTTGAAGAGAAAGAAAGACAGGTGTCTATTTATTCCAGAAGCGGGAAACCGGGTAAACATGCTTCCTTTCCCACCCACATACACCTCACCCACCTAACCCAGATCTGTTGTCTTCTGGAGGAATCTCAGTACAGTTTGCCTACCGGGCCAGGCTGTTTGGTGGCCTTCAACCTGCTCCCAAAGAGGCTACAATTCTCTGGGGGGACTGTTTGGATTTCAGAAAATAGTGCTTCTCTCAGCAGGGGTTCAGGTTTTAGAAAGAGGAGGTCTGAAGCCCCCAGCTCCCTGGGAGAGTACAGGGAGACCACGGGCCCCCACGCTGGGCTTTTATTGCCGTCTCCAAAGATACTCAGATCTCAGAGACGTCTAGTGAGCCCGCGCGGCTTAGATTCAGGTGACCCACGCAGCCGTCTAGACATCGTTCCCAGGGTCCCCTCCTGTTCTGATCCTTCTCCCTCCTTACCGTGTTGGAATAGCCAGGTTAGAGAACTGCCTGACCAACTTCAGACAGGCTGATCATATCAGTCCCAAAACTTTTCAGAAATGAACTTCTACTTCCTATTAACTCTTCACCTTTCCCCTGTGTTCTGGACCTTTGTTTTCCTAATATTTGGGTTTGTTATTGTTTTTGTTTTTGTAATCTGTTCTGATTGTTAAACAAGAAATGTTTCATGGTCTGAGAGAACACCCTCAAACCAGTTCTTCTGAATCTTATTTTCTGAGTTTGAGGTCATCTGAGGAAGCACATGTGTGAGGGGGCTGAACCCTGGGGCCTGAGGTCTGCGGCCCACCTCAGCCCCACCCTGCCGACCCCTGGAGGGCAGCACTGGCTTTGTCCGGCAGCCAATGAGACACTGTGCACATTTGAGCACATAATGAGTGCACTCTGATGGTGGCAGCAGACAATGACATCACAGGCCTTTCCTAGCCTCTCTTCCCAGTCGTCTAATGGGGTTGTCTTGGTACCCTCAGCCCAAGAATTCATGGCCCTGGGTTTGTAAATGGCTTTGAACTAAGGTATAGATTGCACAAGTGGTAGCTGGCGGCCCCGCCCCCTCCCCGGGGGACCTAAGAAACACATACACACACACACACAACACACACACACACACACACACACACACACACGGGAGATGGCTTCATGCTCTGTGGTGGCTCTCAGGGGGGCTTGTAGGATGAGGAGGCCCCAGCCAGAGCCTGGGGCCAGGAAGCAGGAATGAAGAGGAGGGACCGGCCCCAAGCAGAAGATGACAAGGAGAAGAGGCAGCTTATTCTAGCAAGAAAAAAAGAGCTGGGCTGTTTGTCTAGTGAGTTAGGTAGCCGTGTAGTGTTGTCGCATGTGACCAGCCGCTTAACTCCCCCGGGCTTTCACATCATCATTTACAAGCTACGGAGTGCTAGGCTAGGCCGTCTCTTGGTCTCTTGGGCCCTCATGGACCTACTATCCCATGAGCCTGTACATTTTAACCAAGGGCCCTGGAGCCACCCCCTGGGGTCCTCACTATCCAAACTCTACGTCTTGCATCCTTGGGCCACCTGCGAGTGCACTTGTCCGCAATCTCCTTCTTCTTTCTGCCTCCCAATTTATTTCTGATAGATTGATTCATACTAAGATGTCAATGGCTGACTAGTTTCATGAGTTTTTATCCAAGACAAACTTGCATTTTTAAAGGGAACTCTGGGAGGGAGATTAGATCTTTAAAGGAAGATCTTTTAGGAAGGAGCTCTCCTGGAGGTGGGGGGGGGGCAGGGGCAGTGGGGGGAGGTTGGGGCCCTGTGGGGCATGTTGCAGTGGGGTCTTCTGGTCACCTTGGCCCACTGCAGGATGTGGGCATCCCTGGTGACCCTTACAAGATCCTGAACCTGGCCCCCCACTCCAGGCACTCACAGAGGCCAAATTGTGCCCCTGGGGCGTCGCTCAGGGCCTGAGGAAGTGGCCACCGCAGCGTGAGTTGCTTCTGGTTGTGGTAGCTGCTGCCAGGGCCGGCAAGGAGAAGCTGGGTAGGACCCCACTCCTGGGCACAGCGGCTTCCCTTTTTTAGAGACCCGTTCTATCCTGAGATGACTGAATTGCAAGTGTGCGCTGATAAGAGGAGTCGAGTTATTGAAACCTAATTTAACGACAGTGATTTCCAAATGAGAGAGAACAAGTGCCAAGTGCCCGGGGTGTTCTAGATTCTGTGGGTGAGAAGCAGAGACCCTCTTTGATGTGGTCTGATGGGCAATGCCAGGCTTCTACCCATGCCTCCAACCCCCCAAGCCCGGGAGGAAGATCACCCGCTTTGCTCACAAGGAGAAATCAGCCGCATTCCCTGCCCTCCAAATCTCTGCTCCATCCCCAGACCCTCTAACCTACGGCTCTTTAAACATCTGATGAGTAAGTCAGCCCACCTATTAAGCTGGGAACGCTTAGACTCCGAAGTCCTCTCTCCTGAGACACTCCCTAAAAAGTCTAAATGCAGGCAATTGTGTCCCACACTCTGGCCTCCCACCTGTTCTGTGGACTTCTTGGAAGAGTCAAAGAATTAATGGAATCAGGGCTTACGAAAGGTGAGCGTTTTGAAGTTCCTCGTGCAGCACACGCTGGCATTTGGCGGCAGCCCAGCCGCCTCCTGTTTCGGCGGCGAGTGGCAGGTGCCCCCGCAGACCACCTTCTGTCCGATCCCCACCGAGCGAGTGCCAGACCCGAGGCCACGTGCCCGCGAGCCCCCGTCGGGCGCTGGGGGGCCCACGGCAGAGTGGAGCGAGCCCCCGGGTCTCGTCCAGAGCAGGGAGCCTCGCCTCTCTCCCCAGATGCCCCGGCCCCACTGACAGCAGTTGTAGGACCTTGCAGGCCCTTGCGGGACCCACCCCCCTTGCCTCGCACCCACTTCTCAGCCCTCACGTCTGCCTGGAGACTCCACCGCCCCCTCCACGTAGCCCAGGAAAGGAAAGAGAGTGAGGAGGCCCGCCGGCCAGCGCACTCGAGACAAGGAGCGGTTGGGAGAGCGCCCCGAGCAGATGGTCGCAGGATTCGCCTGCATGCGACTCAGTTTCCCAAAATCAGGGGCGTTCTTCGATGTTTCTTGCAGCTCGGAATGAACAGGAAGAACAAGAGGAGAAAAGAGAGATCAAGAGGAGGCTAACCCGCAAGGTGAGCGGCTTTGCCCTGGGGCTGGGGTGGGAGAGCACGTGGCCCACGGGAGGGGACGGGGTGCTCCCTGCCGTCCTGCTCTTTGGCCCCGAGAGCGAGTGGCCCTCTGGACCCCACACGGCCTCTCCCGGGGACAGTGGACAGCTCCGTCTCATGCCCCTCAATCCTCTGGGACTGGCTGGTCACATCGTGCTGCTTGATTTTTTTTTTTTTGTGACACGCCCCCCTCCCCCACCCAAAGCAACTTAATGTCAGGCGCATCATATGTCAGTTAACCGTGAATATTTTGTTTTTTAAAAATTCACCAAATTCGCTAAAAGTTCACCTCACTGAGCACTGGAAATGCATTCTCAGAATCAGCAATGCAAATATAATGCACTTATGTGCTGTGACCCCAGGAGAGGAAATCTCCCTTGCCCCCCGCCCCGCCCCCCATACTATTCCTTACCTATTCACTGAGAACTCATTGACTTCATTACGCCAAGTCCAGCGCGAATTACTGAATTAGGAAAATGCCGAAAGTACTGAACAATTTACTGAAGGTGTTGGAAAAGCATATAAAATCTTATAAAGCCAGAATTTTTATGTATGTTTAACCCCCAAAATAGACGGGTTGGCCACGCAAAGTAGACCCAAATGGATCCAATTCTGTATGAGTGGCCTAATAACAGACTCTTATTTGAAACTATTCTTGAATGGCGTTGACACATTTAATTAATTGATAGCACACAAGAAACAATACTACATTCTGTGTTTTTAATCAGCCTCCTACAGTGACCGTCTTGAGAGAAAGATACTCAAATCTTAGAGACAGTTAAGAGACCCATTAAAATTAATTTTTAAAGGTTTATTAATGGGTTTTTCTCCCTAGAAATATTATATGAAGGAAGAAATTCAGAGATCCTAAAACATGCCCTACAAACTATTAGGGTGATGATTTGTGTTTCTTGGCACTTACTCTCACTTGGAACATCCCATACATCTGGTGACAAACCCAGTGCCGCCCCAGTTATAAGGAGTAGGACAAACAAGTGCCTGAAAGTCCAGATGATGGTGGCATCCCCCTGGACTGGCTCCTCTTCCTCCCCATTAGCTCTCCTTCCTTCCCCCCAAGAAAACTGCCTGATAATTTTTGCATCTGCCCTCCCTGGGGCTGGCATGGAGGATAAAAAATAATGACTTTAAGGGAAGGGAAAAGTGCTTTAAAGGGAGAGGCTGGAAGGAGATTTTCCATCTGGTTTTGCCGACAGACATGTGAGCCTGCCAGTAGGTCGAGACTTCATATGGCCTCCTGGCCCTGGGCGGGTCCTTTCCCTGGGGAGCCTTGAGTGCAGCAAGACCAGATGCCAGTGGTTGTGGCTGCATTTCAGTTACCTGCAGTCAGAGGTTTTCCATCTAATTTTAATGTACTAGTGAGAACAGTGGAACCCAGGAGCTGATGCAGATAGCAACAGACCAGTCTTATTCTTCAGCCAAGCTGAGACTAACTTAAAAATCATATGCTCCGTCTTTTAGGAAATGCTGGCCTCCCCTTTTCAAAACAAAAAAAAAAAAATGCTAGCTAGTTAAATGGATGGATGGGAAGAATGAAGGGGAGACAGAAATGAAGGGGAGGAGGGGACATGCACTTGGGTCAAGTTTTATTGATAGTGGGAATTGGGTCTCAAGTACCTTACTCTTCAGTATTTGGTTGCAAATGATATTTCTGCTGTAGGTTAAAATGTAATGCTACCGACCCCTGCTCCCTACCCCTGCTGCTAGCCCACCATCCCCAGAAACCTTACCTTGGCCACAAAAATTATGTCTTCACCCTCTAAGGAGGGAGCCCAGGTTTATGTACCCCGAGGAGCCAGGAGCATGAGCCCAAGCTCCCAGGGAAGAGTCTGGAGGGGGTGGGTTGGTTGGTTGGTTGGTTGGTTGGCTCCACACACCCCGAGACTCTCCCAGTGGAAGAAGTTGGTGCCTTCACTCCCTCCCTCCCTCAGCGCACTTGGGTGCAGTGCCTTGTTGATTTGCAGAGATGGTGCCTAACGTCTCCATGGAATTCAGGCATGAAAAATAGTCACTGACCTTTAGATCTAACATTTAGTTTCCTGTTCACTCCAGATTTCTGCCGTTAAGTCTATGTGTAAAATATCCAGATCATGATTTCCAGAAATAAAAACTAGAAATTCCATGTTTAACCTTTTTCTGGTCATGGTGTATTTAGAAATTAACACCATTTGTCCAACACCCCATGGTAAATCTTGCTAGTCCTAAGAAATACCAAAGGATTTCGGGTGGGAGGGGTATGGAAACAGCATATGTCTGTATGTATTTTAATGATAGTGCAAAAGCTCCCTGAACTCACATTTTAGAGAACGCATTTTCGATTCAGGACGGACCCATAAAGCCTGGGACACCTATGGTTTCCTGGGACAGGCCAGCACTGCTGCCAGAAGGTCCTGTCCTAGGAAAGCTAGGGCCGTCTCAGCACAGACTGGAATCATTTATACTCAGGGAGCCACACGTTTTCCATGCAAGTAGGCTGGTGCCACAGCCCCTGAGGCCTCTGGTCCCCAGATCTCCCCACCACCGGCCAGGAGGGAGCGGCACGCTGCTCTGGCCCTATCTGGAACCTCACCATGCCCAGCTCCATTCTGTCCAATACCAGCCTGGCAGTCATCGAACCCTGCTTGCCCACCGTCGGCCAGTCGGCAGCAAGCTGGAGCGCTCTGGCACCAGCCGGGGGTACAGGGCAGCTGCAGGAGACAGGGTCAAAAAGCCAGGTGGTTTGGATTCACTTGTGGGTGTTTGTTTCATGCACCTTGGCGGTGAAGATTGTATCTGTGTTTTCTATTAATAGAAGTAAATACAGTCTAGGGCTTAGAGGAAAAATTGCTTTTAAATAACATGAATAGACGGTCTCCTAAAGAAAGAGCGACAGTGTTGCTCCAGGAGAAAAACCGAGTGGCAGGAAATGATAATAGAAACATAACTCTTGTGCCATTTAAGTAAAAGGCAGGGTGTTGGTGACTAGGACCCGGAGGGGGCTCCGTCCGTGTGAATTCTCCTCCTCCTCCTCCTCACACCCCTTCCCACAGACCCATCCCATAGGACTGTCCCCCCCGCTTCCCTGGCAGAAACCAAGCCCAGCTCTACATTTGTGGACTGGCTTTTCTTTGGAACTCCCTGACGGGCAGGGTCTCCTCTGACCTCCTAATCATCCCTGCATACCCTGACTTTGCATATTGTTTGCATATACACCTTTTTTGCATCTAAGACACACACACACACACACACACACTTCAAATGATTTACACACCCATCCTGCAGAGCACACTCAATTTGACACATGGATGTGGACTTACAAAACCAAAATGAGACAGAAGCACAATGGAAGGTGCCTGTCACCCACGGGGAGAAGTAGCACAGGTGTGGGAAAATCCACACCCACGCAGACGGAGGAGCTGCGTGCGAGGGGACACTGCAGTGTCGTGAAGAGCCGCAGGCTGTCTATCCGGAGAAACCTGTAGATAGCTCCAGGGGCAATGAAGCTCTGTCTCGGAGTCCTGGCAAAGGCCCAGGTCCAGGAGTCAGAAGCCCTAGGTACCGCCCGCCCCCAGGGCCCTGCCCCCTCACTCTTTGTGTCGCATGTTGGCTGTCACCTCGCCCGCCCGCCCGTAAATTCACAGACTGACCCGGCAGCCTCAACTCCTCCGGCTGACGGGGTCCGTCTCTCTCCTCCCTTGCAGCTCAGCCAAAGACCCACAGTGGAAGAACTTAGAGAAAGAAAGATCCTCATCCGTTTCAGCGACTATGTGGAGGTGGCTGATGCTCAGGACTACGACCGCAGGGCCGATAAGCCGTGGACCCGCCTCACCGCTGCCGACAAAGTAAGCAGAGGGCCCGGGGTGAGGTGTGGGTTCCTCATGCCTCAGTTGGCCCCTGTGTCCCGGACAGCTGCAAAGCTGAGGTCACGGTGTCAGTAACGAGGGTGCCGCAGGGCTGCGGGGCCTGCCTGCCGAGCCAAGGGCACTGTGTCCCCAAACCTCACCCCTGGGCTCCAGATACTCTGCAGGGAGGTCACTGAATTGACTCTTCACGGCTGCAGAGAAGGCGCGAGACAGTTACAGATATGCTACATGACAGCGGGAGGACAGGCAGTGTGGAGGCTGTGCCCAGAGGAACAGAATAGCCCCAGTATGGGCATGCAACTGCTCACGGGCGCCAGGCTCCACACCTATTGTGGACCTTTGGTGAGCAGGACGCTGTCCTCGGAGCAGGATTCAAAAAACCACAAAGAGACAAACTCACTCTGTAAATTATTATAACCTGATGGTAGAAACGGGACACAGATCACAGAGACGCGAAACCTGCCTCGCTACACTAAACACTCATCCATTTGGAAAACAAATAATCTGAAGTTGAGTTTGTTTTATAGGAAATGCAGGGAGGCAAAAGATTCATCATTCTTGGGGCACTGGGGTGCCTCAGTTGGTTAGGTGTCTGACTCTTGATCTCAGCTCAGGTCTTGATCTCGGGGTCATGGGTTCAAGCCCTCCCTCTACTTAGAGAGACCTCATTCTTACTTGACCACTGGACCATGTATCAAAATGAACCTCTGCTTTGTAATCCTTTGTGACTCTAGTCCGGTCACCATGAGGGACTAACAAAAAAGTCTAAATTAATGACTATGTCCCATGTGCAAGTTAACAGTGGGAGGAGTCTGGGGTACACTGGGGGCCTTCTCTTAAAGAGTCCTGCCCATGAATTCCCAGGGCCAGTGTTGTTCTTATATGAACCACAGGGCGAGGTCATCTACAGCTCAGCCTCCGGCCTGACCAAGTGCAGGCAGTGTGAACGCAGGGCAGCTGTTGCACTCAAGAAGGAACGATGGGGCCAGAGGCAGACAGACTTTCCAGAGGTGCTTCCCACATGCTGAGTCCACCCCACAGGTCCTGACGAACGGGAACCTCTGCCCCCTCTTAAACACAGCACTCCCCTCTTCCCTGTGCAGGCATCTGTGGGGATTGACCCAGGGAACGGCAGCACCATCCACCACACATACACACACTCAGTCCCCAAGCAGTTGTGTCACATACACAGGAACGCAGGAAGGGGCCTTGGCCCTTGTTGCCTTTTGTTCCTGTTCTGATGACAGGGTGCTGGCTTACCAAGGATGAGGGATCAGCAAAAGTGGAGAGAAAGCACAGCATGTCTCCACACACACGTGCTGAAACTGTGAGCAGCAGGGAACTCTCTAGTTCCTCACAGGCTGTTGTGGCAGAGGAACAGGAAGCGGTTCTCAGGCTGATAAACAGGCACAGAGGCCGTGTGTGCCGCCTCTCTTGAGGGGGAGCCACACTGATCCTACCTAAGGAATTTCAGCCCCCAAGGAAGAAGTGAGGTTTCCTCCAATGCCAAACCTATCCCGTCCATCCTCACCAGTCCTTGCGGTGTGATTGCCCGACTCTCCTCTTGGCCACTGCACATCTGCGGACAGTGCTGGGAGGAGGCGGCCATCCACACATGGCCCATGGCCTTGATGATGGCTCAGCCACCTTAGAGTCAATGGAGCTGTCAACGAGTGGGGGCTTTATACATCACAGGATGGCGCAATCACCCACCCCTTCTAGAAGGATCCATCGTGAGGCATCACCCTGCCCGTGGTGAGCTCAGATCATTTCCCCAGGGAAGATAAGAGGTTGACATTTAAAGCCCCAAGGAGTGTGGGGCAGATCTGTGTGGGCTGTGGCTGCCTAGACAGCAGTGCTCCATGGAGACAGGAAGACAACACTTGGGGCAACATGCCATGTACCACCATTTACAATTTACATTTAGCGGGAGGGGGATCCTTAGTAGGTTCTGGGTGATTTTTTTCCCCTCCCCATGAGAGAATTCATGTTACGTACTTTGTCGAACGGCTTTGTCGAAGAACACAGAAAATAGAGGTGAACTCCTTTCCATCTGCCTCTTCTGCATGTTCACGGGATTTTCTTTATTCCAGGCTGCCATTCGAAAGGAGCTCAATGAATTTAAAAGCACTGAAATGGAAGTTCATGAATTGAGTAGACATTTAACAAGGTTAGTGTACCAAGCAGTTCTTTTCCCTTGCCCCACCCCCCCAAAAAAAAAAACTGTAATATTTGCTTCCAGACAAAACTATCCCATTTGCTTCTGGATCACAGGTTGGGTGGCAGGTGTGGCGCAAAAGAAGGTGAGAGGTCAGTGTGAAGTTCCCCTACGGTTACCAAAGCTCGGGGAAGGAGCATTACAGCCCAGGCTAAATGGGACCTTCTGGAAGCCTAGTTTTTAAATTATCCAAACTAAAGATCTGATTAAAGATCTGATAAGTGCTGAGCCACCAATGATGCCAGAGTGGGTTTCTATGGAGACAAGCTGAGAAGTCAAGACCATTGACAGTTTACAGCTCGGCCCAAGCCAAACCTGGGCAGAAATACCAAATCCACACGGGACTTCCAAGGTGGGGGTTCCCTCCTATGATTCCAGACTGAAGCATAGAGAGATTTAAGGGGCTGATATAAAGTCACATGGCTAGTTTAGCAACAGAGACATCGACTTAATTCTTAGGACCTGTACTCACTGGTGAACAACTTAGAGAAACAGGACGTACCAATTCTATAGTGCATGGACTCGGAGACACAGGCCAGGTGCTATACCTGGCTGCTGAGTCCAAGCGGAGAGCATGGGCTGAGGGCCAGCAGGGCCATCTGGTTTGACCCCCAGGAGCTCCACATTAGACCATCCCAAAATCAAAGGTGAATCCCATGGGGCTCAAGGACCTGAGGAGTTCTGTAGGGATGTGCCTTTTCGTGGAGGTTAAACCAGATTCAACTTGGCACTTGTCAGCAGTGGGGAATCTGAGGATGGGAAGCTTGGATGGGGGAGTCTGGCACCTTTGGCAGCCCCTTGGTCTTGATTTAATTATTTGTTTTTCTAGGTTTCACCGACCTTAACAGTCCAATTCCTCTTGAGTGCTATGCTGTCTTCAAAACATAAATTTATAAGAACCATAAGTGCTGGTATTTATTCACTTCCCCATTATGATGTAAATCTTCTGAACTGCCTTTTTTAAAAAGAAGAAGAAGAAAAATAAAAGGAAACATGATCAGGATTCTCTTTGCGAAAATGCGATGGTCACCGCTCCATGATCAGAGCTGCTGGCACCACCGCTGATTCGGAGGGCACCGGCAGAGCGAACTGAAGGCTTCCCAGTGCTCGGAGCGGGCCCGGTCCTCTCCAGCCAGGCCCAGCAGGCCAACCTCATTTAGGCTCATTTAGGCCCCAGCCAAGCTCTTCTCCTAAAGTGTGTGTCACCGGGGTCCAAAGAAAGCCGAAGCAGTGCGTTTGGCCTGGATATGACTGTGCAAAGCAAGTGGTCTGGTAGGCCTTCTAGACTTGGCCAGACTCACTGGCTCCAGGAGCGGCATTGGGCTCGGGGGCCTCTTAGGAGGAGGATGCTGAAAGGGAGCACTGTCCTCAGTTGCCCCTGTCCTTCCTCTCCCTCTAGCCATCATCCATACGGTGAATGAAAGGGAAGGTGCTTTTCTGGGGGCATCTGTGGTTGACCTTTGGTCCCAAGAGCGTGTGCTCCCAGCATGACTACCTGTCGTGTCCCCGCAGACTGAGCTGAGCTGCCTTCCAGGGAGCTCTGGTTTAGAAGGGAAAGCTGTCATCTGCTCAGTTCAAATTAATTGACCCATCTGTGTCCAAAAAGCCAAATGTCACGGGTGATCTTACGCGCACAGCCACGGCTGTGGTACTCCTGTGGTATTCGTGCATCCGAGTGTAAGGACCCTGTTGAGGACAGAAAGGCTGGGGTAAGAAACTGCTTGGCTGACGTTCTTCATTTTCTCCACGCACCCCGGGGTGAGTGACTGTGTGGAATGGAAGTTAACAAAACAGCCTCTGAGTATAGGACCAATGCATGCAAGCCAGAAACCAGTCCTGAAAGGCTGGCTGTCCAGTCACTGAGGGACTGGTACTCCAGAACCACTTGATGGCCTTCTAGTCTCCTTTCTTTGCACTGAAGAGTTTCCGTGGAGGAGCTTCAGGGTTTGGCATATGCCAGAATCGTGCAAACACCAGCCACGCCTGCTCATGCTGTACCTTTCTGCTCCTATCCAGAGAGAATCCTTCCTCTCCCTCATGGTGCTGGTAAGACTGATTGGAGATGTCTCTCCCACTGTCCCATTCACTTGGGACCACAAGAAGGCAGTGCTCTTCTGACAGAGGGACAACAGGGATAAGGATGTGCAGTGAGAGGAAGGACAGCCCCCAAGCCCTAACAACTCTCTTGAGGCCCATTGCAGCTTCTTCTGTTTTCCTTCCTAACAGACCTCACAGGGCCCTCAGGCACACAGCTCTGCCTGGTTTTCTGTTATGGTCTCACTGTTACCACCACTTCTCTGGGTAATGGCTCGCTCCCCTCCACACGTGCCCAAGAGTCAGAGAGATGCCAGATTGGCCGTCACAAAAAGGAGTTAAGTGGCTCCCACCCCAAAACGTGTGGAAAGCGTTACTCTGGGGAGGCACACCCATCAGTGAGGCCATTTAATTTTCGGCAGGCGTTAACAGCTCCTCTGGCCAGCATTAATCCAGGAGCTGGGCATATTTTGGGGGGGAGCTCAGGGCAGTTCTTTAGGCAGTGCCCACTAGCCATTGCAAAGCTGTCGTGCGCTTTTCTCCTCCCATCTGGAGTGAGCACGCCACTGCCCAGCCCAAGGAGGGCCGCCATCACTAGATCCTTTTTTTTTCTTTGAATGTTGAATCTGAATAGTTAACTGTCGTGGGAAGGTATATTGTTCAGGGAAAACGTGGTCGGGATTTCAGTGTGGCTGTGTAAACACAGTCTTCCCGAAAGGCTTACTGACGTTTGAATGTGCAAATGGTATGACGAAAGATGTAGGGCTCTTTCGTTTGACTTCTTTACGGCAGGCACGTGTTCCAGGCAGAGGTGCCTGCCTTGCCAGGATTTGAGTCGGAGCTTCCTGTGACTCCCAGCTGTCTTCGTGTGGCTCACAGGGCCCTGGCACGGTGGTCGGGCCTTCCCTGGGCCCAGGAGCGAGTCCTATGGGAACTCATTCCATTGCCTGGACTCCTCCTCTGAAGGCCAATGGCTTCTCTGCTGGCTTCGGTTCTGGGGCCTCTGAAGCCCTGGGAACATGACGCCCAATTCAGTTTCCCTGCAGCCAGCCAGCAGCCCAGGTATCCTGCCCAAAGTGCAGTCCACTTTGAGCATGGAAGATATGGAACACAATTTCCACTTCCATTCCTGCAGAGCACCCTTTTTGAAAAGTCAGTTGCAGGAATTAGGGGTGAACCTTCCACACCCCTGAAATCTCACCTACCATCCAAGTGGGCTATTTCAAGCCCACTTTAGGGGGCTCAGCAATCTCAGTGGACCACAGGATGGGGCCTCTGTCTCTTTCCTTCCGTGAACTCTTGAGGTCTTTAGAGAAATCTATCCACATTTCTTTATTGCCATATTGTTAGGACAACTGGAAGAAGTTACAAATAAAAAAAAAAGTGAGATGGGCTAGGTGGTTTTAAAATGCATCCATTTTCTGAAAAAGCTGCAGTTCTCAAAGGTCTTGTACGTATACATTCCCAGTTGAGCCTTTTGTCATTTGGATTAGCGTGAGAGGAACAATGTGAAATTTCGCAAATCAAAAGGTTTCCCTCCCAAAATCAGACATTGCCCCAACTTCCCCACCACCATCTGTGACAGAAAGGACTGCCATTGGCCTACTTGCTCTTTCAAAATTGCTATCTATTCCTCTCCAAAGGCCCTCAAAGCCCTGTAAAACTTTTAAAACTTTAGCCTTTATGTCAAATTAGAGAAACCAAACAATGTGATGGTAGATGTGATAAAAACCTGAGTTTATTTTTTCTCCCGCTTATGAACGTGTATTTATATTTGCCGAATGAATATCGTGGTGTGTGCTTCGGTGAATGGGATTTCAGGCTCTCCCCGTGCACAGCCAGTGGGTGAAGGTCACCTTAGATGACTTTTTCTTCCCATCTGTCTGTTAATCCCCAAACCAGTTGCTTTTTCCAGTTGCTTCCCGGGTGTCTGTACATAGTTTGTCTGTGTATAGGAGCGCTCTCCTGTGTTCTAATTTAACAGATGATGGCTGTATGAGGAAGACAATGTAAATAGAATACAAATTAAACTGGATCTCTATGGCCTAGGTTTTGTACATACAGAAACTGCATGGTATTTAAATTATTGTTTGTCTCTGATGATGTATGCAGTTTCTTTAAAAACAAACAAAAAAAAGTCTAAAAAAATTTCCTCGACTCCTGTGTGTTTTATCAACCACTGAAAACACTTTGAAGACTGGGTTTGGGAGGAAGGCAGGTCTGTTCATCAGCAAACAGAGTTATGGAGATGGAAAACCACTTCATGTATCAGGTATTATTGGGGGGAAGGATGGCTGTACATAAATTAGCTTTCTAGGACTAAGATGTAGCACCCAACTGTCTGTTCTTTAATAATCTAGGAATAATGAATATAAGTTAACTTGTTAAATCCCTCAGAGTCATCTCTGTAATATGTGATATCAGACAGCTTTGTATAGCAGCAATGCCTTGGGGAGCCTGTGGGGTGTCACTGCCCCAAAGCAAAAGTCCCAAACTACTTTGCTTTTGAGTACTTACCTCTGTCTCCAGGACAAGTCTTGAGTATTTGCCCTGTAAAGCTAAGAGCTTTATCACTTATCTTTCTGGTTCTAACTTGTCTCTTGTCTAACTTGTCTCTTGGTTTTGGAGGGAAGCAAGAGGGACCTCAGTGCTTTCTGGCTACATTTTAGGTGGGTAAGGTTACTAGATATCATATGCTCAGTCTGCCAGATGCCAACTCAGTAAGTCTAGGTGGTCCTGAGATTTCTGCATTTCTAGCTAGCTCTCAGGACACACTGATGTTGCTGGTCCAGGAATCATGCTTCTGAGTAGCAAGGTGTGGAACAAAGGGAGCTGCTCTTCCCTCTCCTGGGAATGTCCAGCCTCAGAAGGTTGGATTGACCACATGCACTACTTACTTCTTTGCTAAGCAACAGCTGCAAAGCCACCATTGGATGTTAGCCTTCTGCATCACTGCACCAGCTCTCACCTGTACTAGCCGCAGGGCTCCTGGAGCAGGAGTGGCAGCAGCAGAGAGGGCTGGCATTTACAGAAAGGGTTTCAGGTTTCAGACTGAAAGCTTTGCCCCCATTCTGCCCTCTGCTCCCCTCCAGAGCTCTCTGACTTTGATACATCTAATTGGCAGAACAGGACTACAGTTATCCCAGGGAGTGAAAGACCTATAAAGAAAAGCTTTGGTAACACCCCCAACAGGCTCTGCCCTGCAACAGGGAAGGAAACTGACCACCATCTTGAGGGAGCCCTTTCTGAAGTAAACAAAGGTTGAGGCTACACATTCCCGATAGATAGAGGTGGCCAGTACACCCATCAGATCTGTTTTGTCATTCCAGGACAGACAAGTGGTGGCTGTGTCACAACCCGTAACTGGGCAATTTGGCTGAGTCACTTCTCAGGGCTTCACCTTTCTCATCTCACCAATGAGAACACAGATATCCTGTGCTATCCTTTAGGGCATCAGCTTTCTATGACTTGGGCTTACCTGAATTTTAAAACACTAAGCCCTTAGGAGAGAGCTTTAGATAAGTCCTGCCAGGGCACTCTCTTGAAGAACAGTGTGGATTCCTCTTTTTCAGACCACCTGCAAGTCTGACATGCATGCCTGCTACCCCTCCTTGCCTTAGGTTGACCTCTTGGAGGGCTCATTGGCAGTGGGACCTGCTCCCTCTGCCATGTGCCTTCAGGGGGGCTCAGCCTGAAGCTGCTGTCCTTTTTCTGGGCAAAGCACCCTGGGGAGGGTAGGGGCTTGAGAACCTTGGGAAGTGATGCTTAAGTACAACCTATTGTGTCCCCTCTACAATGCCTCAATTTCGGGGGCACATCAGTGATATGTTTACACCTGATAATTAATCAAAAGGACAAATTTGACACCACTCCCTAGATGGCTATAGGTCCTTAGCACTCCCCTGGCCTCAGATGAACAACATTATCTATAGCTACAGCTCAGATCTACCCTGAGCTTCTGGCCTGGGTTTCCAAATGTCACAAAGTGGCAGTGTAGCATAGATGTTAGGAACATATGGTGCAGCCCTAGAGCAGAATACCCTGGACCTCCTGGCCCATCAGGTTACACCCTGTATGGTACCCTTGAGAAGCCCCTGGGCTGTACCTGTCTTGGCTAGGGCACCCTCCCAATGCTAAGCACTCTGGAAACCTTCAGCCTATACCCCACTGCAGCTCTAGCTGCTCTCCGGGACACCCTCTACATGGAGCACCTCAGAAACTCCTGGTCTGTGCCCACCTTGACTCCAGCTGCCCCCATCAGAGTGCCTCCTGCATGGGACACCCCAGCTCATGCCCACTTCAGCTCAGGCCATTCCACCAGAGCAGCTTAAACACAGGGTGTCCTGAGACACCCCACCCCCGCCCTAGCCCATGCCAAACAAAGCTCTAGCCAGCCAGTCACCAGGCATACACACAGTCTACGTAGGGAATGACCATACATAAAACCATTCCTTCAAATTTAGGAGAAGTAGCGCTCCCCCTAATTCATATAAACAAAGTCAAGCAAAATGAGGATACGGAGGAATAGGCTCAAAACAAACCTCAGAAAAAGAAAAGGAAATGAAGATAATCATTTTACCTGATAAAGAGTTTGAAGTCATGGTCATTAAAATGTTCACATGATTGGAAAGAAGAATAGATGAATTTAGTGAGAAAGAAAACAAGGAGAAAGAAAAGATGAAAAAAACTGGGTTAAAGAATACAATAACTGAAATGAAAAATACAGTAGAGGGAATCTGTAGTAGATTAGAGGATGCAGAACAGATCAGCAATCTGGAAGGTAGGGTAACAAAAAGCACACAAGCTGAACAGCAAAAATAAAGAAATTTTTAAAATGAGGATAGGTTAGGGGATCTCTTGAACAACATGTTCAGCAAACAAACATTGGCATTATGGGGGTTCCAAATGGAGGAGCGGAGAGAAGAGAGCAGAAAATGTATTTGAAGGAATAAGAGCTAAAAACTTCCCTAAACAGGGGAAGGAAACAAACCTCTGGATTCTGGAAGCACAAAGAGTTCCAAACAAGAGGAACACAAGTAAGTGCATGCCACAACACATAATAATTAAAATACCAAAGATTAAAGAGAGAAATTTAAAAGCAGCAAGAAAGAAATAACAAGCTACACACAAAGGAAACCCTATAAGACAATCTGCTGATTTTCCAGCAGAAAGAAACTTTGCAGGCCAGAAAGGAGTGGCACGATATATTCAAACTGTTAAAAGAAAAAAAACATACAACCAAGAAAACTCAACAAGCAAGATTAGCATTCAGAATTGGAGAGAAATTGGAGAGAGAGCTTTCCAGACCAAAAGAAGAAGAAGAAAGAAGAAAGAAGAAAAGAAAGAAGAAGAAGAAGAAGAAGAAGAAGAAGAAGAAGAAGAAGAAGAAGAAGAAGAAAGAAGAAGAAGGAAGAAGAAGGAAGAAGAAGAAGAAGAAGAAGAAGAAGAAGAAGAAGAAGAAGAAGAAGAAGAAGAAAAGAGAAAAAAGTTGAAGGAGTTCATCATCACTAAATCAGCCTTATGAGAAATGTTAAAGGGGCCTCTTTAGGTGGAAAAGAAAAGGCCATAATTAGAAGAAAATTATGAAAGGAAAAAATTTCATGAGTAAATTTCATGAGCAAATACACAGTAAAGGTAGTAAAGCAATCACTTATAAAGCTAGTGTGAAGGTTAAAAGACAAAACTTAAAATCAACAAATTAAAAATATTGGTTAAGGGTAATCACAAAAATTTTAAAATGTAAAATATACATACAAAATGTGGAGGAGGGAGTACAGTTCTTTGAGAGTGTATTCAAACTTAAGTCATCAACTTAATATAGACTGCCATATATTTAGGATGAAGTAGCACTATATGTGAACTATATGTGAAGTATATATGAGCCTCATGATAACCACACACCAAAAACCTGTAATAGATACACAAAAAATAAAGCCAAAGACAGCCAATCATAACAATTAGAAAGTCAGTAATCATCATAGAGCAAGAAAAGCAACAGAGAACTACAAAAAAACATCCAAAAACAAAATGGCAACAAATACATACCTGTCAATAATTATTTTTTTAAAAGATTTTCTCTATTTATTCATGAGAGACACATAGAGAGAGGCAGAGACATAGATAGAGGGAGGAGCAGGGAGCCTGATGCAGGACTCAATCCCAGGACCCCAAGATCACGACCTGAGCCAAAGGCAGACACTCAACCACTGAGCCAATCAGGTGTCCCTCAATAATTAAATGTAAATGATCTATATGCTCCAATCAAGACATAGAATGACAGAATGGATGAAAAAATAAGACCCAAAAAAACAAGACCCATATATATGCTGCCTACAAAAGATATCATATCTAAAGACACACATAGACTGAAAGCAAAGGGATGGAAAAAGACACCCCACACAAATGGAAGTGGAAAAAAAAAAAAAAGGCCAGGTAGCAACACTTGTATCAGACAAAATAGACTTTATTATTTTTTTTTTCAAAATAGACTTTAAAACAAAGACTTTAATGAGACAAAGAAGTGCATTATATAGTAAAGGGATCATGGGCAGCCCTGGTGGCTCAGCGGTTTAGCACCACCTTCGGCCCAGGGCATGATCCTGGAGGCCCAGGATCGAGTTCCATGTCAGGCTCCCTGCATGTAGCCTGCTTCTCCCTTTGTGTCTCTGCCTCTTTCTCTGTGTATCTCTCATGAATAAATAAAATCTTTTAAAAAAAAATAAAGGATCCAAAATCCAAAAACAGGATATGTAACAATTGTAAACATCTATGCATCCAACACTGGAGCACCTAAATACATAAAGTAGAGCAGTCCAGGTGGCTCAGCGGTTTAGCGCCGTCTTCAGCCCAGGGCATGATCCTGGGGACCCGGGATCGAGTCCCATGTCAGGCTCCTTGCATGGAGCCTGCTTCTCCCTCTGCCTGTCTCTCTCTCTCTCTCTCTCTCTCTCTCTCTCTCTCCTTTCTGTGTTTCTCATGAATAAATAGGTGAAATCTTAAAAAAAATCCATAAAGCAAAATACATAAAGCAAATAAATATTAACAAACATTAAAGGAAGAAATGGACAGTAATGCAATAATAGTAGGGTACTTTAACACCTCTTTGACATCAATGGATAGATCGTCCAGGTAGAAAATAAGGAAGAGTGTCTTTTAACAACACATTAGACCAGATCGACTTAACAAATATATACAGAACATTCTATTCAAAAATAACAATACACATTTTTTTCAAGTGTATATGGAACATTCTCCAGGACAGATCACATGTTAGGCCATAAAATAAGCGCCAGTAAATTTAAGAAGATTGAAATCATATCATGCAGCTTTTCTGAACACAACAGTATAAAACTAGAAATTGATAAAAAAAAAAAACCTGGAAAAACACAAACATAAAGGCTAAACAACATGCTACTAAGTAACCAATGAGTCAATAAAGAAATGAAAGAGAAAATAAAATACATGTAGGTAAATGCAAATAAAAACAGTCAAAAATCTTTGGGATACACTGAAAGCAGACATAAGAGGGAAATTTACAGCAATATAGGCCTACCTCAGGAAACAAGAAAAATCTTTTTTTTTTAAGATTTTATTTATTTATTCATGAAAGACACAGAGAGACAGGCAGAGACACAGGCAGAGGGAGAAACAGGCTACCTGCAGGGATTAGTCCCCTATGTGGGACTAAATCCCAGAACTTCAGGATCACGACCTGAGCCAAAGGCAGATGCTCAACCACTGAGTCACGTAGGCGTCCCGAAACAAGAAAAATCTTAATCTAACCTTACGCCTAAAGGAACTAGAAAAAAACAAAACAAAACAAAACTCAAAGTTAATAGAAGGAAAAAAGTAAGATCAGAGCAGAAATAAATGAAATAAAGACTAAAAAAGTTGTAAAGATCGAGAGTTAGTTCTTTGGAAAAATAAACAAAACTGATAACCTTTTACCAGACTCACCAAGAAAAAGAGAAAGAGGACCCAAATAAATCAGAAAGGAAAAGAGGAAAACAACCAACACCACAGCAATACAAAACAAGAATAACTACTACAAAAAAAACGATATTCCAACAAAATGGATAAGCTAGAAGAAATGGATAAATTCCTAGAAATATACAATCTTCCAAAACCAAATCAGGAAGAAATAGAAAATCTTAATAGACCAATTACTAGTAACAAAACTAAACTGTAATCAAAAAATTCCAAACAAACCAAAGTCCAGGACCAGACGGATTCACAATGTTCTACGGAACATTTAAAGAAATAATACCTATTCTCTATTCCAAAAAACAGAAGAGGAAGGAGAGGCACATGGGTGACTTAGTGGAGCATCCAACTCTTGATCCCTGCTCAGGTCTTGATCCCCAAGTCATGAGTCCAAGCCCCATACTGGGATCCATGCTGGGGATGGAACTTAAAGCGAAGAAGAAAAAAAAAAAAACAGAAGAGGAAGGAAAGCTTCCAAATACATTCTACAAGGCCAGGATCACCCTGATACCAAAACCAAAGACATTGTCTAAAAAAAACAAAACTATAGGCCAATTTCCCTGATGAACATATTTGTAAGAATCCTAAACAAAATATTAGCACACCACTTAACAATACTTCAAAAAAATCATTCACCATCATCAAGTGGGATATATTCTGAGGATACAAGCATGGTTCAATATTTTTGTAAGTCAAACAACACTATATACCACTTTAACAAAATAAAGGTTTTTTTTTTTAAAGACTTTATTTATTCATTCATGACAGACACAGAGAGAGGCAGAGACACAGGCAGAGGAAGAAGCAGGCTCCACGCAGGGACCCCGACATGGGACTCGATCCAGGGTCTCCAGGATCACACCCCAGGGCTAAAGGCGGCACTAAACCGCTGGGCCACCGGGGCTGCCCCAAAATAAAGTTTAAAAAATACATGATCATCTCAATAGATGCAGAAAAACCATCTGACAGAATTGATAAAAACTCTCAACAAGTGCATTTAGAGGGAACATACTTCAATACAATAAAGGCCACGTATGACAAACCTACAGCTAACATCACACATGATGGTGAAAAACAGCTTTTCCTCTAAGATTAGGAATGAGAAAAGGATGTCCACTCTCACTACTTTTACTCAATATAGTACTAGAAGTCCTAACCACAGCAAGCAGGCAAGAAATAAAAGATATCCAAATTAGTAAGGAAAAAATAAAACTGTCACTATTTGTAGATGATATACTATACACAGAAAACCCTAAAGACTCTACCAAAAACTATTAGAAATAATAAATGAATTCAGTAAAATTGCAGGATACAAAATTAATATACAGGAATTTATTGCCTTTCTATATATACTAATAATGAAGTGGCAGAAATTTAAAAAGCAATTCCATTGGGGCTCAGTCAATTAACTGACTCTTTTTTTTTAATTTTATTTATTTATTTATTTATGATAGTCACACAGAGAGAGAGAGAGAGGCAGAGACACAGGCAGAGGGAGAAGCAGGCTCCATGCACCAGGAGCCCAACGTGGGATTCGATCCTGGGTCGCCAGGATCGTGCCCTGGGCCAAAGGCAGGCGCTAAACCGCTGCGCCACCCAGGGATCCCAACTGTCTGACTCTTGATTTCCACTCAGGTCCTGTCAGGGTCATGGGATTGAGTCTAGAGTCAGCATCTATGCTTAGCATAGAGTCTGCTCCAGATTCTCTCTCTCCCTCTGCCCCTCCACTCACACTCACTCATGCTCTCTCTCTAAATAAATAAAAAGCAATTCCATTTACAATTTCACCAAAAAGAATAAAGCACCTAGGGATAAAGTTAAGCAAAGAGGTGAAAGATGTGTACTCTGAAAACCATAAAACATTGATGAAAAGAACTAAAGGTGACACAAATAAATGGAAAGACATACCATGCTCATGGATTAAAAGAATATTGTTAAAATGTCCATACTACCCAAAGCAATATATAGATTCAATGGAATCCCTATCAAAATGCCAATACTATTTTTCCAGAACTAGAAAAAAAATCCTAAAATTTGTATAGTACTAAAAAAGATCCCAAATAGCCAAAGCAATCTTGAGAAAGAACAACAAAACTGGAGGTATCACAATCCCAGATTTCAAGATATACTACAAAGCTATAATTAATTCAAAAGAGTATCATACTGGCACAAAAATCACATTCAGATCAATGGAACAGAATAGAGAACCCAGAAATAAACCCATCAGTAGATCATCAATTAATCTATGACACAAGAATGTACAATGGAGGAAAAATAGCATCTTCAATAAGTGGTTAAATGGTGCTGGAAAAAGTTGACAGCTACATGCAAAAGAATGAAAATGGACCACTTTCTTATACACGATACAAAAAATAAAATCAAAATGGATCTAAAGACCTAAGTGTAAAGCCTGAAACCATAAAACTCCTAGAAGAAAACACAGGCAGTAGTAATCTCTGACATCAGCCCACGAACATTTTCATAGATAAGTCTCCTTGGACAAGGGAAACAAAAGCAAAAATAAACTATTGGGACTACACCAAAACATAAAATTTTTGCACAGCAAAGAAACATCAATAAAAGAAAAGCAACCTATTGAATGGGAGAAAAAGAATGATAAATCCAATAAGGGATTGATATCCAAAATATACAAAGAACTTACATAACACAAAAAAAATTATCTTCTTAAAAAAATAAGCAGAGGAGGGTGGCCTGGGTGGTTCAGTAGGTTAAGTGTCCATCTCTTGATTTTGGCCCAGGTCATGATCTCAGGGTCCCGGGATAGAGCACTGTGTCAGGTTCCATGCTCAGCCTGGAGTCTGCTTGAGATTTTCTCTTCTCCCTCTGCCCTTCCCCTGCTTGCTCTTTAATAAATAAATATTTTAAAAAATAAATAAGCGGAGGACCTGAATAGACATTTTTCCAAAGAAGACATACAAATGGCCAACAGACACATGAGAAAACACTCACCATCACTAATCATCAGGAAACACAAATCAAAAGCATAATGAGATATCACCTCACATTTGTCAGAATGGCTAGTACCAAAAACACAAGAAACAACAAGTGTTGTGAAGATGTGGAGAAAATGGAACCCTCATGCACTATTGGTGGGAATGTAAATTGGCACAGCCACTGTGGAAAGCAGTACAGAGGCTTCTCAAAAAATAAAAAATAGAACTACCGTATGATCCAGTAATTCCACTACTGGGTATTTACCCAAAGAAAATGAAAACACTAGTTCCAAAAGATACATGCACCCCTATGTTTATTGCAGCATTATAATAGCCAAGGTATGGAAGCAAGTGTCCACTGATAGATGCATAGATAAGGAAAACGTGGTGTGTGTGTGTGTGTGTGTGTATGTATGTATGTATGTATGTGTATATATATACATATATATAGCAGATATATATATATATATATATATAGCAGAATATTAGTCATAAAAAAAGAATGAGATCTTGCCATTTGCAACAACATAGATGGTCCCAGGTAATATTATGCTAAGTGAAATAAGTCAGATGTTGAAAGACAAATACCATGTGATTTCACATACATGTGGAATCTAAAAAACAAAACAAGTGGACAAAAGTAGAAACAGACCCATAAAAACAGAGAACACACTGATGGTTGCCAGAGGGCATGGGGGGTTGGGCCAGTAGGTGAAGGGGAGTGGGAGGCCCAAGCTTCCAGTTATAGAATGAGGAAGTCACAGGGATGGAAGGTAGAGCACGGGGGATACACTCAGTGGTACCATAATAGGGTTGTATGGGGACAGACAGGTAGCTACACTTGGGGTAAGCGTAGCAAAACACAGGGTTATCCAGTCACTATGTTGTACATCTGAAACTAATGCAACATTGTGTGTTGACTATACTTCAATAAAAAAGAAAGAAAGAAGAAAAAACAACATGGTGCTGAGCCCCGAAGCTCTGGGGTTGAATTCTGGCGCTACCTATTACTAGCTGTGTCGGGCAAGTTACACTGTGCCTCTGCTTTCTCATCTGTAAAATGGGAATAAAGGCACCTATTTTATAGGGCTCTTACGAGAATTAAATAAATAAAACATGTATAAGATGCTTAGAAGAGTCAGGTCTTACCAAAGGTAAGATGGCATGCTGGACACACGCCTGACAAGTTCTACAAATTCAATTATGTCTCAGACTTGTTTTCATAATTTCAAAGCCTGCCCCTCTGCCCTTCCTCCCCTTCCTTCCTTCCTTTTCCAGTGAATGTCATCACCTAGAAGTCACTCTCTCTTTTCTACTGCCAGCTGATCATAAACCCCTGCCAGTTAGTTCTAGAAGCTGGTCCACTGCCCTCTAAAAGGCCCTCACCTCTCGCCACGATGATCATAGTCATGTGCCTCTGCTGGTGCAAAGTCCTCCATCCACAGACCTGCTCGCACCACTCTCCTGCCTGACATCTGCAGCGCTCCTGCCCTACTGGTAAGATCTCAATCTCCACTGCACCAGCCCTGGGGCTGGTATGGCCCACCCCCTGCCTCGTCCTGCTGAGAGGCCCCAGAGCAGGCCCCTGCAGCGTGTGTGGCCCTGGAGCCCAGCACGGGGGCTGTTGATGGGGCCGTGCTGTAGTGACCACTCTGGGGACAACACATGAGCTTTTGCAACTGAGTGATAAGATTCCTTGAATGGAGTCCAAGGGAGGCCTCGCTTAGGGGACCCTGGAGTCTAGGGAGGAGCCAGAGTAGTTACGGGTACAAAACAAACAGTACGAACAAATACCTGTGCCCTACAGTAGCTGACATGTGGCCAGTTTCTAGCAGAGAGACTGTGTGGACACTTAATTCCTGTCGATACCACTCACAGTTCCCAGATATTACACGCTGACCACATACCGGGAGCTGGGCTACACAGTTTTCATATCAGATTTTATTTAATCCTCACGACACCTGGTGGCTTCCAAACCAGGCCTGACTCTAAAGCATCGCTCTTAGCCTCTCTGCTAGGTCACTGCATGCATGGCTTCCCCACCGCTTCCTTGGACTCTTTTCTCAGCTTTCATCCACTTATCCCAGTTGCCTGTCTTAAGTAATCATATCATCTTCTGACACCGAGAACCACAGATCAGGAAAAACACCCAGGTCTCTCCAAGCCCTTCAGGTAGTGCACGGCCTGTCTGCGACTCACACCAGTGGCGATCTCACCCCACCAACCACGAGCCAGTCCGCCAGTACTTATGACTTCCTGCAAAGGGAACTCATGTTGAGCCAGGCACTGGCACAGCACGGGTCCCACGTGGGGCTGTGGCGAAGGCAGGACAAGAACAGCAGCCTGCCTAAAGCCAGAGAGGAAGAACACATCTGACATGTAATCAATCATGGGCATGCAACCCGTCCCTTTCCCAAGTGCTATTATTTGGTAAAAGGGGGTTCTGCTCATTTTGTGCCATTAATTAAAAAAAAAAAAAGCTCCTTATTTCATAATAAGAGGCCGTGACCATCCCTATTTCCATGGGGCAACACCCCAGATGAAGGCAAAGGGCCTTTTAAAAAATGAATTAATGAATTTGTTTGTAAAAGAGACAGGAAGACTAAACCACGAAAGCATAACTTACCGATTCTTCTGCTAAGCTTTGACAAACCGGTTAAGATGCATGCTACCCTGAGCTGGAATTCCACATGCTTGTTTCTCTTCCCCTCTGTAACAGATCAAGACCATACCTCATGATCTCTGAGGCTCTGAGTCTCCTGCATGGTGACGTCATTGCAGTTGTTGTTCCTTTACTTAAAAAAAAAAAAAAAAAGAATGGAAGGGAGGGAGGAAGATTCAATCTGTTCCTTATTACCAACCTGGGGTTGGGGGGGATGGTTGTCACTGATACCTTTGTTCCAGGGGGGTTTCCAGGGATCACAGGAGGCTGTGTCTTTACAAAGCCTGTGACCTCACAGCCCCCTCCCAGAAGAGGGCAAGCGAGTTTCTTCAGCTGAGCAGGTACAAATACATCACACACTGGTGAAGGCTATGATCTCAGAAAGTCCTTCCCATGAAGAGAATCAGGGTAAAGAGCATGTATCCTGGTATCCCAGTGGGCAGTGAGTGTGCAAGAGCTGAGGCTTTTTGCCTTAGCACCTGAGCCTCCCAGAAGGAAAGCCCCAGCCTGGATGCTGGCTCTGCAAGGCCCTGTGGTTAAAATAGTGAAAATATCACCAGGTGGGAAGCTGGCCTTGTTCATATTATGAGGTGCCTTGCTGTTGGGGGTGGGGCTACTCCAAGCTACCACTAAAATGCTTATGGTCATCCCCAGTGGCCCCCAGACTCACCCCCCTGCAGAACACCCACCCACCCACAGCACGAGAGCCTCTTGCTGCCGGTTAACTCTCAGGTTTTCCTCAATTCTGACTGGGTTATGACAGCTCCAAAGCAGGCAAGATAAATCCCTATGCTGTCTTCCCTTCTTTCTAGAAAAGCATATGTGATCTCATGCATGTGTGGAGGCTGACAGGCTGCTTCTGAGGAAGGGAACTTGGGGCTGTCGCTGTTGGCTGCATACCCTCTTGCCCTGGCTGCCTTCTCTCCCCACACAGCACATATCCCTCTTCTACTAAAAAACCTAGTTATAGGGGTACCTGGCTGGCTCAGTCGGTAGAGCATGTGACTCTTGATCTCAGGTCATGAGTTCAAGCCCCACACTACGTGTAGAGATTACTTAGATAAACAAAACATTTTACAAATTTAGTTACAATTATTAAAAAAAAGAATTTATAAATGCATATAATACTGGTTACCTTTAGACTTGCCTGAACAAGGAAACTTACCTATGTGTAATATGTTTACTCCCACAGACCTTATTTCAATTATATCAAAATTAAAAATCTAGGAACAGACCACAATAAGGAAATGTGGACATTTTTCAGACCATCTACCAGCTGGTCAAAAAAACGGAGCCTCATGGGGCCGAGCAGTAAGAGGTTCCTATTTCAGTCTCTGCCCATCACCTCCCGCCAGCACCCCACAAGCTGGGAGATAAGCACATCTCTTGATGGTTTCAGTTCATTGCAAAGACATGGTTTTGCCCTCCAGGAACCAGCTGGCTCTGCATGAGTGAAAAGAGTGCAAGTGCAGAACATAATTAATTGAAGTGGGAAAGAGAGAAAGGCAGAGAGGAATGGCTTTGGGTTTGGACAGTTGTGGAGAGAAATCTAAAGCAAAAAAAAAAGGTCTTTGATTTGGACAGAAAAGGTGTGGACCATTCTGCTGTGGTTGAAGATATTTCACTGTAGGTTCCTGTCAGTAGGGGAGAGCAGACACTAATGGTTGACCACTGGTCCATGGAATGGCTTAGAGCAAGTAGCTGGGGGAGCGTCATTTGCATTTCCGCAGCAAGCCAGTGAGGGGAGTTGAGATGTTGCCTGAGCCACCTCCCAGGCCTCAGCTCAGAGCTCAGATGCAAAGGCATGTCTCCCAAGGCCTGGTTGAGAGCTGCTTGTGTTCCACCCCTTCCTCTGAACAAAATCACTCATAGAACATTAACGGTGACAGGAGCACTTAGTCCAACCCCTTCTGGTGCTCTGCTGCCCTGTAGCACACCAACGTGCGCAACCCTAACAGAAGCTCTGGGTGGTGTATCCCTGCCTCCCCCCTAAGCTTCACCTCTGCACCCCCTCACACTGCTTGCATCAGCCCTGGTCACTGCTGCTGGGTTGACCTTTGTGTCCTTACACCATCATCCTCAGACCACCTCAACACCAGCTGCCATTAGCTCTGCACTCTGGCACTGCGCTGGACACTTTCATCTCTCATCCCTTTTCACAGGCAAGGAGACTGAGGCTTAAAAGGAACAGGATCATACAGTTAGGGAAAGGCATAGCCTTGCTGAGAACCCCGGGGCTTCAATCCAGTTGCCCTGCCCCTACGTTGACCAGCAAATCCCACAAAGGATGCTCAGAAGGATGTTTAAGATACCAATTTAACCCTGTGTCTATGCTACTAAACCACATCTGCTCTGATAGTGTCAGCACTGCGTTCAACAGCCTTTACATAACAGGAAACCCAAAGAGTGGCCAAAACTACTGTTGGTTTCTATAAAGGAAGTCTGGAGCTAAGCAAGGAAAAGCTTGTGACATCATCAGTATGCCGCAAGTCTGTTTTTCTGCCCCAGCATCCTTATCATGTGGTTTCCATCCTCATGGTTGCCTCATGTCCCAAGGTGGCTGCTGGGGTTCCAGCATGATGTATATTATACAGGCAGGAAGTGAGAAGAAAGTTTACCTACCTGACAAGTAAATTCTCCTTAAATGAAGACCTCTTCTGGATGTCCTAATGACTTTGCTTTCCATCTTATTGGCCACCCCTCTTTGCCCAAGAGGTTAGTAAATAAAGTTTTATTAATATACTCCTACCTCAAATAAAACTGAGGTCTAGTTAGTAAGGAAGAAGGAAAGGACGGATATGGCTGGTTAGCTGCCACAGAACTAACCTGGGTAATGAACTGACCTATGACAATGTTATAATGAAGGCACTTCCACTGGTCCAGGGGAGACAGACTTCCTGGAGAACATTCGAGTCTCGATACAGAGGTTCTGATGAACTGCTGTATAAACTTTTAGCGATATTCCCACCATCACCTAGAAATGAAGTCAGACTAATTATTTAAAAATGAGAAAGCGGTTACAAGCAGGTGGCATCCCCTGCAGCATATTTCTTTCTTTGGCAGTCAGGGTTAAGCCCTGTATAGGTGAAATCTACATTCCCTAAATCCTTGCTCCTCAAACCATGATCCCCGAGGACCAGAAGCATTGGCATCACCAGGGAGTGTATGAGGAATTCAGAACCTCAGCCCCCACCCCAGGACTAAACCAGAATCTGCATTTTAATGAGGGGCACCAGGGGACTCCTATGTACATTACAGTTTAAGAAGCTCTGTTCAAAAGGCATGATTTAAAGAGCCAGTAATGGGTCTGTAATCCCCTAAAAGCCTCATCTCAGGAAGCAGCCTCCTCTAAGACATTTCGTCTTTAGGGAGATTGAAAATTATAATGCCACCTCCCTGAGAAGAATACACATTGAAACTGTTATCACTTGTGATGCAGTAATACCTAATGTTTATTGAGAGCTTAGTCTGTGCCAGGCACTGACCTAAGAGCCGTGTGCGTATCTTTCTGCACTTAATCCGAACAATTCTGTGAGGTGGCTACTGCAACCATCATCCTTCCCATTTTACAGATGAAGATGGTGTGCCAGCCAGAAAGCATCAACAGGGGGGCACGTTGACAACGTTTTACCCAGATGCAGGGATCTTAAGGATCAGAGAACAGACAGAGGTTGTGTTTCAGGATGAGGAAGTAGCTTGGTCAAGTACAGTCCAGCCAGGAGGCTGCTCAGCTCTCTGGGTGACCTTGTATAGCCTCCTGGAGCCTCACTCTCTTACCTGCGTACCAGGGGCAGGGTTGGGGTGGGGGGCGTGGAGTCAGACGACTTGCAAGCTCTCATCCAGCTCTGACATTCCTCAAGTCCAGGTGTGCCTCCCCTGTGATCTTGAAATCAATTGGCCTTAGCGGCTGCATACCCCCATGACTCTGTGCAGGTGCACCCAGCTGCCACCAGGCCTGGCTGCAGCCCAGCTCTGTCTGTAGCCCCAGATGTTGGACACCCTCCCAAGCAGTCAGAGGCAAATAAACACAGCTGCTGCCACCCACTCCTCACCAAGGCTTCCCACTTGACTCATGTTGGAGGAAGGAGCTAGGTGAAGCCAATTTTCTGTAGAGTTCCAGAATAAATGAGACTTGATATGAAATGTTCACAAACACCTAGCCAAAGGAGACACTGTTTGCCAGAGCTCCTAATGCTCACCCCACCTGAAAGGACTGGCTGTCTCACCTTTCAACTGGTTGACAGAAACCAGAAATAGGTGGGGGAAGGAAAAGCCACTCAGACTTAGTTCAAGGCAGTAGGTGCCTGATGCCCCTCCTGGAACCTTTGCAGGGTACAGATGCAGTTAACAGATTTGCTAAGTGGAGCAGAAAACTTTTCAGAGTGTCCTCTCAGTTCAGACTGGACCCCATAACAAGGTCCCTCCTTCAGCACCCATACACTGCCACGGACACCAGGGAGGCTCCTGGTAGCCGCGTGTCTACCGTACGACTCCTCCATCCCCACACAATAGATGGCTGGTCTGTGGACAGCACCAGACCCAAACTGGACCACAGCCTCTTTCTCACAGTCTGAGAAACAGAACCCAGAGACTGTCTCCAGAGGCTGGACCTATGACAAATAAGCTTACCAGCTTAGAGTCAGGTGTCTTCTACCAAAGGAATCTGGACAGCAGAGAGAGAGAGAACGCAGCAGACACAGAGTAGGTCAAAAAGAAGAGTTCAAGAGCCCAGGCTCTCTTTGGTCCCGTCCCAGATCTAGCCAGCCCTAAGTCCTCTGGGTCCTGAGCCTCACCCTGTATCCCAGAATAAAGGTCTCCTTTAAGCAAGCTAGCTAGCTCCAGACGATTCCATTACTTGTCACCACAGAAGTATTTTTTTAAAAATATTTTATTTATTCATGAGAGACACACAGAGAGAGGCAGAGACACAGGCAGAGGGAGAAGCAGGTTCCATGCAGGGAGCCTGGTGGAGGACTTGATCCTGGGACTCCAGGATCACGCCCTGAGCCGAAGGCAGGCACTAAACCACTGAGCCACCCAGGGATCCCCACCACAGAAGTCTTAATCTTAATCAACACAGAGCAGGCATTCACGTACTCAAACTCATATCCCTGGTGAGCCCAGGCCAGCTGAGATGTGCTTTGGCTCTGAGGGAAAGGAAAAGAGAATGAGACATGATCTCGACCCTCAAGGAGCTCACGGGCTAGTGTGGGACCTCAACCAATGTATTAAATGTGGCGAAAAGGACACAGAGTGCCAGGAAGGAAACAGGCCTGGGGCAAAAGGAAAGGTGCAGAGAGCCAGGAGAGTTTCCTGGAGGAGGAGCTGCCTGAGTTGAGCCTCAGAGACGGATCCCTGCAGTGGGGAGAGGACATTCCTGGCAAAGATGCCTGTGTGCCCGGAGAAGGGCAGGCTAGCACAGTTTGGGGGAGCAAACAGGCACAAGGGGCTGTCCTAGATAAGATGGGGATCAGGGAAAGGAAATAAGACACAGCCCCAGAGGCTTGCAGTGCAGAGGGAAACCACAGCGAAAGTTCAGTAGAAGTCCAAGACTAGCAAAAAAGAGCATTCCAAACAATTACCATGAAATGAGTGGTGCCTGCTATGTGACAGAGCCAAGAGGAAGAAGAATCCCCTTTCAGCTTGGCAGTTTACTAGAGACTTCAGGACGGGCAGAGCAGAGTTAGGCCTTGAAGTGCTGTGCCGATTCAAAAGGGCAGCTAGCACCCGGCCACCTTCTTGTGAACTATGCTATCAAAAATATTCAATATTACACGGAGCTCCAGATTCCTTAAACCGCTTTCACACAGAACTCACTGGATGCCCATGAGCACACTGGGGGATGAGGAAGGTAACAGAACGGGTTTGACCACAGGGAAGCAAATAGAGACTGCATGAGCCCCCGGGTCACAGAGCTAGTGAGTGGGGCCAAAACCACGCATGCCAGAGTAACCCAACCCTGCGCTGAAGCTTCTCTTCTGTGGGGCAGCTCAGAGGAGCTGAGAGCTACTCTTAACGATGAGAGAACACAATATGTACTTGTGTAATTTAGTATTTGCCTTCCCCACCCGACTACAAGCTCCAAGAGGGCAGCCGCTGTATGACTTGGTCAGCAATTAAGCTCGGCACCTGGTCCATAATTGGAAGCTGGAGTGTGTTCAAACTGACTTCACAACTGAATGAGAGTGACTACCAGGGTGAAGGAACCCAACGGAAAAGGAGAAATGAGGGCAGGGGCAGAGGATCACTAAGGCTCGTTGAGCGCAGCCTTCAGACATGTGGAAGTGAATGGTCCAAAGCTCTCCTCTTCCTTGCTGCCTCCCTCACAAACCATGGCATTAGTCCGGAGGGCAGGCACAGTTGGATAAAGAGAGATGCCAAAGCGACAAGTGCCAGGTTGCTACTTCCCAGCCGCACAAAGGAGGTGAGGCTAGCATGTGCACCAGCGGTCCCCGGTGATGTGCACATACGCTTTTGGTAAACACCACAGTCATACCTACTTTTCAGGTGTGATCCCGAGTTCTAAACACTAAGCACCTGCTGTGATATTCTATTTGGAGTTCTGCTCCACCAGGACAGGTTTCTGGAAGAATTTTTCCCATGTTCTCCTTGGGTCACATTCTCCAGCTTCCCCTGTGGTTGCCCTACAGTAAAACCAGCTCCCAGGAGTAAGGTGGGAAATGGTCAACTCACCTGGCAACTAACTGTCCACTCACTTTGTAACCTCCAGAAGGCAAGGCTGAAAGAAACCAAAAAAGACAGGGAGGAACGAGTCAGAAAAGCAGTAAGAGAGGACCGTACTGCCACCCCCCTGTGGTCCTCCAAGAATATTCCAGCCTCCATTCTCATCACCCCTCTTTCTTCACCAACCCCCCAAACTGGTACCAACTCTGGGTAAGCCAACGGCTGACCCAGAGAGGGGTGACTGGTGCCAAGACCCACAAGCAGTTTCATTTGGCACAGAGTCTAAAGGAGAAACAGCTCTTTGTTTCAGCCATCAGAGGGATGACACAAAAATTCCCACACTCTCCTCTCAAGGCAGAGAGAAGTATCCTCTGGCCCTTCCAAAGCCAGAACATCCAGCTGAAGACAAAAGCTGCTTATCCGATGGGACTACTGGCAGATGCCAACTACAGGGCCAGCCACCACCCTGCCGGCTGCCCACACCCCACCCCTCCCAAAGGCTGCCCCTGGCCGAAGAAGTCCAGACTTGTCTCCTGCTTGAAGTCTCACAGCACCAGCACAGGCTGTCACTCAGAGCAAGAGACTCGTCCAGGGCATAGATGCTCTATTTTTACCCTCATCCTCACAGACTTCCCTCCAGACTCTTTGCTCTTAAAGAGAAGAGAATAAACCCCCACGGTGGGGAAGTGATAACCACACGACAGAGAATAGGCCAGAGCCAAGGGAAGATTCTAAGTAATTCAAGACAGGGCAGGCGTGCCTGACAGTCAGAGCAAGAGAGGATGGAGGCCTTCAAGCTCTTCCTCCATCCACATCATGTGATGAGGGCTGCCTCATGATTCTCAGGCAAACTTTCCATGAACAGCAACAAAAAAAGTGCTTCGTTTTAATGAACCCTGACCTCATTTACTGAGGGAACCTCAGACACACCCCACAAGTCTGGGTGCACGCAATCTGTCCACTCCATTTTTTGTCAGGCAGAAGTCACACATGCCCCACCTTCCTGGGCTCTCAGTAGCTCCCAGCAGCACAGACTTGAAGCTTTTTCATTGTGTTTATGAACACACTGTAAAAAAAGATGAACTGAATGAATGAGCAGATGTTAAAAAAAATGATACTGTGTAAAGGAAGGACTAAAACTATATTTAATAACGTTAGACCCCTTGGGCAGCCCAGGTGGCTCAGTGGTTTAGCGCCGCCTTCAGCCCAGGGCCTGATCCTGGAGACCCAGGATCGAGTCCCACGTCGGGCTCCCTGCATGGAGCCTGCTTCTCCCTTTGCCTGTGTCTCTGCCTCTCTGTGTCTCTCATGAATAAATAAATAAAATCTTTAAAAAAAAAAAGTTAGATCCCAGTTTTCCAAAGGAGTGGGAGAGCCCCACAGGTTAGCCCTGACAGTTTGGGCTGTAACAAACCCCCTGAGCTGTTACACCGAAGGGAAATTCTGCAGCATCTTGACAAAACGTCTTGAATAATGGGACTGGGTGGGGGGGTGGGGGGGTGGTATTTTCATCAGGAGCCATGCTTCTCCCTAAAGGCAGTAGGCAGAAATATTTTTCAGAATGCTGAGGCTCTTGGCAAAACAAAATTCTGGTATCAAAGTGCAACTCGACCCTCACCCATACTGCCACTGTCCTCACAGGGGACCCTAAAAAACCCCTTCTGCTGAGATGGAGCCCTTTGGTTGCCTAAGAAAGAAAACTCTGGATGGTATCAGACTGACTTTTTTTTTTTTTAAGGATTTTATTTATTTATTCATGAAAGACACAGAGAGAGAAAGAGAGAGACAGGCAGAAGGAAAAGCAGGCTCCATGCAGGGAGTCCAACGTGGGACTCGATCCCAGGACTCCAGGATCACACCCTGGGCCAAAGGCAGATGCTAAACCGCTGAGCCACCCAGGGATTCCCTTGACTCACTTTAAAAGAAAATCCCCACTTCCCAGCCCTTCACCAGAAAGGTTTTGACCAACCTGAATTTGGCAGAACACTTCTGACCCCTTCGTAAGACAGTGAGTCTTCCCTTCAGCTCATCTGGACCTTCCCCAAAGTTGTGAAGAGGCATGTGTCAGCCTCCTAAGCTTTCTCCTGCCCAAGAATTCCAGGGACCCCCTCGCCCCCTCACACTCACTCTATAGTGTGCTAGTCTTCTCTCAGAATTCAGAAGCAAGCAGGAACACATACCTTGAAGCTACCTTCTTGTTCAGAAGTTGCTGAGTCTTTGTTTCCTCTTGGAGTTGAGATTTACTATCACTTGACTTTTTAATCTGTTTTTTAGTAAAAAGCTGTACTAACAAGACATGGCTCATAAATAGAAGTAAACTTATTTTTGTTTTCTGACTTCTCAGTGAATTTTACGCATCCCCCAAGAGCGCCAAACAGCAGACAACTAGAGCAGGAGTTCCTTCTTAGGTGTTTGCTATCTCCAACCAGCTAGAAAGTAAATGTAAAGCAGGAAATGGCAATAGCATTTTGCTTTAAGAAGTTTTCTTCTGGGTGTATTTTTGCGTTTTAGAAATGAAATACTTTGGGATATGTTACTATTCAGAAGTACCAGCTGGTTTCAATGACTCTGTTCGCTCTGACTTCTCAAGTTATTTTACACGTTAGGGAGGGAATGAATGCTCCAAATTCTAACTGCAAAATTTCATGGTCCCGCCTCCTCTTCTGAGAGTGGGGCTGGGTAGGGTAGGGAACCAACTCACCACTCAGGTTCCTGCAAGTCCGACAGCTGAACCAGTCTTGAACAAAGGGCCTCATCTCAATCACCAGTCTCAAAGCCTACAACTGTCAATGAACAGTTACCATTTGTGGCATAACAAGGCCTGGGGGCATTAGCTATTAACCTTAGCCTGCCGCTTCTCCCATTCCAATTCTGAGTGGCACAGTGCTTCCTAGAGCCCACCCAACATTTAATGACCCATCAGGAAAAAGCATGAATTGGGCAAGATATCCACAAGTACTCTCTCTCCTTGTAGGTAAATTTAGACACATTTTGTTCAATAACTTGCACTCCAACCGACACAGAGAAGAAAAATGTAAGATTTTTATTGAAACCTATTTGGCAAGACAAAGCCTCAGAAACCAGACAGTTTAGATTTAAACAAGTACTGCATCAAGGAAAGCCGAATCTGAGCTGTCAACAAAAGGAAGTTGTTCTTTATTCCAGAAATAGCCTTAGAAAGTAACGAGCTTGGTGCTAATTAGAGAGGAACGGCGCAGGCTTGGTTATACACTGCCTATCAAAGCACCCGCCTTCCCTGCCTGAACTGTTTTGAAAATGGGGAAGTGTTTTCGAATAACCCTTTTCAATGCTATTCAGAGTTGAACTTTGTACTTCTGTGAACCACAAGATGCTGCTCCACGATATGCCACCCAATCTTACTCGGAAAAAATTATGCTTTGGGCACAAAAGCAAGAACCCTATTTTCGGTAAGTTTAGTGACTGGGCCTGGCAGGCCGTGCGCATCAGGAGCGGTCAGGCTGAGTGCACGGGGGTCCCGCAGTGTTTGTGCCACAAGTCGATGGCCTTGCTCACAATCGCGTCCGAGCTGTCCTGAGGAATCTGTGGACAAGCAAACGAGTCTTTGTGAAATTGCCATGTTTATGACTTCATTGACTCCCTCATTCATCATGCCTCAGCAATTTCCCCCTGGAGTTTTCACTACTTTTCAGAAAGTGATCCTATGAAAGGCTGCAGCCAAGATCTTTGTTTAGTGGGCCACTGGAGGACACAGTAAGGAGCTCTGGCCAGACTGGCCAGGTTTCAAGCCTGCCCTGCCCATCATGTGCCCCTGGGCAGGTTACCCAACGCTACCTGAGTTCAGATCCCATCTCTAAAATGGGGCAAATGACAGCCTCTTCCTAAGGCTGTTTAAGATTATGTGGGAGAATCCATGAAAAGTACCTAGCGTGGGCCCTGGCACTGTTCCCCACTAAAAGAATGCTGATGACTCATTTATTCATCACGTTGTTCACTGGGTACTCACTATTTACTGAGCCACTATTCAAATGTTAATAGTGACCAATTAAAAAAAAGAATAGATTTTTGGATCCAGTGAAATTCATCCTGGCATAAATCTCTTGCCTAGTTAAGGGTATTCTGAGATACACAGAGATTCATTTAGACCTCCTACGTGCACTATGTACGTATTTAAGCGCATTAACAAACCCAACTGGGATTCAGCCAGAGATAGGAACAGCAATGAGAGGGCTTATTACAGAGTCCCCCATGATATCAGGCTTCCTTTTTCCACTGAGAAGGATTACTCTACCTCAGATATTAGATCTCCCCTCCTTTCTCAACAAGCCTCCTGGTGGTCACATAGGGAGAGAAGACTTCTGGTCTGCATGCACACATTCATAAGTCTCACTGCTCAGACCGTCATCCCCCAAAGAGGATGCAAACTACAATCCACAGACCAACTCTCTGCTAAGTTTTTCCAAGGGGAAAAAGTGTTTCTTACAAGGTAAAGTTATCAGAGAAAATAATGTAACGTGGGAAGAAAACCTGGTTTGCTAAACAGACTTCCTTTCTAGATTCAAAATCAAATTTTTAAAAAAGCACACTTACATTTTCCAGAAACTTTGTTATCTTCTCTGCATTGTTCAGAGCCATTACTTTTATTTTAAAGGTTAATAAAATTTCCACAGCTACAAAAACCAGGATCTTACAGGATCCACTTACAACTTTATCCCAAACCCTATTAAAAAAAAAAAAAAAACGAGATATAAGATCATTTGAGTTTGAAATTTATGGTTAGCTAAACTTCTAATTATAAAATTAAGTCAAAATTACTCCTTTTAAGTATAAATTTCAGAAAAAAAGCTATAACAAAATAATCATCAAAAAAACAAAAGCAAACTAAATCAGCCATTTGAAACGTATTTCACATACAACACTGGAAGGGAAAAGGAATGATTACTAAAAAGGACTTGCTCTACAAGGCATCTGCCAGGCACCCGTCTTCTAATGACTGAAACTTGACATTTTAGGGAAGGAAAGTCTTAAACCAAAGTTTGGATTTTACTAATAGTAGGTAATGTTAATCTAATTATTATTATTATTAAATACTAAGGAATAACAAAAGCGATGTATGAAATGAGATCAATGCAATTTCATTTTCCAGTGGTTGAAATTCCTAAAACTTCTCCAAAAGCTTAAGGAGCTAGGGGGCACCTGGTTGGCTCAGTCAGTTAAGCATCTGCGTTTGGGTCAGGTCATGATCTCAGGGTCCTGGGATCGACCCCCTGTATGGGGCTCCCTGCTCAAGGGGGAGTCTGTTTCTTCCTCTACCCTCTGCTCATGCTCTCATAAATAAATTAAAAAATTTTTAAAGAGCTTAAGGAGCTATTGACTTGCAACCACTCTAAAATAACTATTCTCATAATTCCTATACCTATTTATTTATTAAAGATTTTTAATTTATTTATTCATGAGACACATACACAGAGAGAGAGAGAGAGAGAGGCAGAGGCACAGGCAGAAGGAGAAGCAGGCTCCATGCAGGGAAGCCCGACATGGGACTCGATCCCGGGACTCCAGGATCATGCCCTGGACTGAAAGCGACACTAAACCACTGAGCCACCCGGGCTGCCCTAATTCCTATACCTCCTAAAGTTGGTTTCACACTCTATGTGCTTAGTCATGTACTGCCCTGTGATGTTCTCTGCATGTTGCCTTTTCTCCCAACTACCTCATACAGCCTTGTGGGGAGGGCCAGGACTCTCAAATGCCAGCAACACATGTCTGAAATGAATAAAAGTTGGATGTGAGTCTCTGATCTCTGCCCACCTTCAGCTACTTTAAAGATGTCAGGAGGAACAAAGAAACAGGAATATTTCCTCCAGATCAAGGCCTACCATATTTCTGGAAAAGAAAAGCTTAGACCTCTGCCTGGAGACAGTTTTAGATGTGAATATTGTACAGCATCTAACATACTGAGGGCCTTCAAGTTTTCTAATTGTACACTCTAATGTCTCTAGCATTACCATTAAGTTGTATTCACATCAGGTTAACATTACTAATATTCTAGCATTTCTAACTGTAAAAAGAATAAGCTGAATCAAGTGTTGCTCTGTTGCCTGCCAAGAAGTTAACTTCAAATTATGGTATTGTCCTAAAGCAGATTCATACTCTGAAGGGTAATCACATGAAAAACCAGGATCCTTCTCTGCTTCAAGCCTTCAGATATCTTTGAAAGAGATACTTGCCTCTGTAAACTTGATTCAGGCAAGCACCCTGCGAAGCACCTCTTGAACCAGAGATCATAAGGAAGTCTGGACAGCGCAGAACACGTCTTCAGATGACTCAGCAAACGGCTATCTTCCAGATTCAAGTACTGTTCAAAAGCCTTTGGCTAATGATTAAACAGGAAGGGAGATTACTTGTTTCCTGTGACATAACATTACCCGATTTTACAGCTTGTGATGAACAGGATGAATCAAACGTACATGCTGAACGCAAAGTAAGTGCCAGAAAACCAAACTCCAGAATCATCCAAGTCACTGGTGACGCAAAGTTCCCAAGTCAGCAACCAGCAACACAGGACTAAGGGGTTTTCCAGGGCACTACTGGGCAAAACCAAACAGCTCTTCCCCCAATGTTCCCCTAACAGCATTAACAAGGTTCCACATCCAAAAGCAAGAGTCCAAAGCAAAATAAATTTATTTATTTTTCCCCCCCAAAGCAAAATTTAGTTGTTCTGGGGAACTAAGAAAGATCCATGGCACCCCTGGCTATTCTGGAGCAGTAGATGAAATATTCAGGAAAAGGGGAGAAGGGGAGGGATGCCTGAGTGGCTCAGCAGTTGAGTGTCTGCCTTTGACTCAGGGGCTCAGGGTATGATCCCAGGATCTGGGATCAAGTCCCACATCCAGCTCCCTGTGAGGAGTCTGCTTCTCCCTCTGCCTGTGTCTCTGCCTCTCTGTGTGTGTCTCTCATGAATAAATAAATCTTAAAAAAAAAAAAAAAATAAGGGAGAAGGGGAAAGAGTAAGACCAAAGAAACAAGAGTAGGACCGAAGTGGGGAGAGGGAATTAGGAAGAATGGGACAAAAAAAGAGCTGGATGTGAAAAGGGCCCACCAGTCCTTGACCACCCACACCCAGGCCAAGCGTTACTGTGCACCACACCAAAGACACCCCTACAACAGAGACATCCAGAGGAGGCACTCTGTACCCCACATGTAGGAGAATTCTCGGGAGGCAGAGAAATAACATGGAGGGAACAAAGCACCTGGATTCCATGTGGAAGCCTCTCCCATAAAAGGGTAAGTATCAGCCAACTCTAGGAGCCTGGGAGAGCTAACAAAGCCATCTCCCAGACCAGTCAAATCCACCTGGCACAAGCTGCTATATTTATGATCCACCAGCCAAGAATAGTGCCTGGGGGTCAAACTCTCAAGCCTGTATCAGTATTAAAAAAAAAAAAAAAAATACAACCCAAAACTACACTGAAGTATCCTCTCTAGTAATCACACTGAGTACTTACCCAAAAAATATAAAAACACTAATTCAAAAAGATACGTGCACTTTGAGGTTTACTGCAGCATTGTCTACAACAGCCAAACTATGTAAAGAGCCCAAATGTCCATCCATTTATGAATGGATAACGATGTGATGTATATATATAGTGGGATATTACTCAGCCGTATAAAAAGAATGAAATATTGCCATTTGCAACAACATGGAGCTAGAAGTTACGATGCTAAGTGAAATAAGTCAGAGGAAGGCAAATACCATATAATCTCACTCATGTGAAATTTAAGAAACAAAATAGATGAACATAGAAGGAAGGAAAGAAAGAGAAAGGGAGGCAAACCAAGAAACAGACTCTTAACTTTAGAGAACTGATGCTTACCAGAGGGCAGTTGGGGGGGGATGGGTGAAATAGGTGATGGAGATTAAGGCTACACTTATCATGAGGAGCATTGAGTGTTGAATCATTAAATTGTATATCTGAAACTAATATAACACTGTATGTTAACTCTACTGGAATTAAAAGTTTAATGAACAAAATTCACCCTTAAAAACAAAAAAAGAAGATATATGGAGGTATCATCTCTCACCTATCAGACTGGTAAAAATGACACACCATGTTGGCAAAGGAGACTGTAGGACAATGCATCCTCATCTACTGGTCATAAGGATGAGGTCTATGAAGGAGAATTTGGAAATATCTAGCAAAATAACATAGGCCTTTATCCTTTGATCTAGTCAACCGATTTCTAGGAAACACATCCCCCAAATATACTGGTAAATAAAAATGAAAAGGTAGGTGTATCTGTATTTATCTGTAACACTGTATAATACAAAAGACTGGAAATACCCTAAGTGGCCAATAGAGGACAAGTCAAATAAATGAAAGTATATACACACAGGGGAGTCGTATGAACCTGTGAAAAGGAATAAGGAATGTCTCTATATACAGTTGACCCCTGAACAACATGAGTTTGAACTATGTGGGTCCACTGATATATAAATGTGTTTTTAATAAATACATGTACAGTACTACAAAAGTATTTTTCTTCCTTATGATTTTAATGACATATTCTTTTACCTAACTTTATTATAAAAATAGAGTATATAATATACAAAATATTTAATATGTGTTAGCAGACTGCTTATATTCTTGGTAGGCTTCCAGCCAACAGTAGGCTACAGTAGTTAAGTTTCTAGGGAGCCAAAAGTAATACATCATTTTGAACTGTGTTGGGGGTTTGATGCCTCTAACCTCAACACCATTCAAGGGTCAACTGTAAAACTTAAGGCATGATTTCTAGCATATATCAAGTGAAAACAGAAGGGTAGAGAAAGATGCATATCATATTATTAAATCTATTAAATAGATGCTATTATTAAATCTAAGAAAGATAGTAAATATAAATACATATGTATATACTTTCTTTTTAGTGGAAAGAGATAATATTTATATTGCCTGAAAGTTTTAGTATACAGCAAATGGTAGATGAGGTTATTATATTTTACTGCTAAACTTTTAGGTTATTTCCAGTATATCCATGACCCTCAAATTCTTTACTTTATGAAGAAAAGAAAACACACCTGAACAAGAGAAGGCAAAATCTGACAGACTTAACCACTCTGAGAGGAATTTATATTGAACTTAAGATGAGGTTGCTAACAGTGTTTATTTAAAAAACAAAAACACCTCTCTTTAGGATGGCTTTTAAAAAGCAGTGCAATGGCAATGAAAGAAAGCTCACTTACTTTAATGACTGAACACAATTAAGTCTGAGATGGCTTAAGGACAGTCTGTTCTGAAAAAAGATTAACCAGAGGCCATTCATGTCACACACTGAGGCTAGATTCTATTCTCCTTGCCAAAAGCAAGATTCATCAAAGGGCAACATTTCCTAAAGCGTGTAAGCAGAGGAGCAGCTGTGATATAACCCTATCAATCAGAATATTATGACATAATAAATGTGTCACCATCAGATAGTCTCATCTTTTTGTCATGCCAAAAACCCATCGCTTCCCATTAAGTGTACATTTTCCTACAATGATAAAACAAACTACGCTTTGTGATAACCAATTTAGTTGGTAAAACCACAAAATCTTGAAGATGCTAGACAAGATTATAAAAATTACTTTAACAAGAAGCTAAGAAGAAGAGATCCACTAACCACAGTAATAAAAATTTTATGGGAGACTAAACACAGCTTAAATAAAGAGAAAAGTTCAAGTAAGCCAGTAAGTCAAATAGCAACACAAAGGAAATTTAATTTTTCTTACACATTCTGAAGAACTTTTTAAAAAAATTTCATAACTATTTAAAACTATGTGCGGAGTACTAAGACGTACATATTAAACCTCCTTTTTGAAGAGGAAGAAATTTAGGTTTGGGGAGGTATTTAGTATACCACTCATTCAAAATTCACTTCTAAAAAGAAACCAGAAACCAGTGTTCAAGCAGAGCCAAGGCACTTTTGAAACAGAACAACAATATGAAGGAATTTTCTTTACCAGCTACCAAAACATATGAGGAAGGTGTGTTAAATAAGTCATATGGTATTAGTCCAGGAATAGACAAATAGCTTTATGGGGAAAAAAGCCCAAAAAGAGATGCTAATATATATGGAAATCTAGTATATGATAAAGGTGTCATTTCAAATCTGTAAAGAAAAGAATGAATTGATAGTGTAAGCGGTAGGTAGTTCGGCTTACTGTGTGCCCTTGGGCAAGTTACTTAACTGCTCTGTGCTCTGTGCATCTATAAAAACAGAGAAGTGTGTTAAAATTAAGTTTTCATTAACATAGTAAATTGCCTGGCATGAAGCAGGAGCTCAATAACTGTCAAACAGAAAGAGGAAGAGGAGGCAGCTGACTGAAGGTTTACTGCAGTTAACAAAGAAACAAGGTCAAATCTGTGTCAGTTACAAACACAAATCCCTCACAAATTAAAGGACTAAATTTTAAAATGTTTCAATATAGGGACACCTGAGTAACTCAGTTGGTTAAACATTCAACTCTTGATCTCAGCTCAGGTCATGATCTCAGGGTTGTGGGATCAAGCTCTACTAGGCATGAGTTCTGCTTAAGATACTCTCTCTTCCTCTGCCTGTCCAACTGCACCCTGACTCTGGCTTGCTTGTGCATGAGAGCTCATGCACGTGCTCTCTGTAAAAAAAAAAAAAAAAAAAAAAATTAATATTAAATAAATAAAATTTTTAAATATTTTTAAAAGTTAGAGGAAAGTTTTTTAAAAACCTGTTTTTTAATCCTGGAGTTAGGAAGGATTCCCTACATAAGATACAAAAAGCAAAATACTGACAGATCCAGTTGCATCAAAACTTTAAAAATCTCTCTAAGACACACAGGGAGAAAAGATTGTTAACATATGTAATGCAGGATAAATATCCAGAGTATATCAATGACTTTTACAAATAAAAAAGAAAGATGCAAAAGAGAGAGGTGGACAAATACAAAAGACTCAGCATAGGCAAAATTGCTCAGCTTCATCAGAAAATGAGGATATGTAAATTAAAATGAGATACCATTTTCACTATCAGATTAACAAAAATTTAAGAAACTGATACTATCAAGTATTGGCAATGGAGTGGAAAACAGAAAATCTTATCTGTTGGGGAAGGCAAAATTGGTATGCCTTCTGGGTGAGCAATCTGGCAATTAAAAAATTAAATACGGGGCACTTGGGTGGCTCAGTCAGTTGAGTGTCTGCCCTTGGCTCACGTCATGATCTCAGGGTCCTGGAATCAAGCCCAATGTCGGGCTCCCTGCTCAACAAGGAGTCTGATTCTCTCTCTCTCTCTCTTTCTCTCTCTCTCTCTCTCTCCCCAGCTACCCCCCCACCCCTGCCACTTGTGTGTACTCTCTTTCAAATAAGTAAAATCTTTTAAAAAAACAAAAAAATTAAATACAGCACTCTTTCAACCAGGCAATCCCCTCATAGGTACCTGCTCTACAGAAACACATATATAGAAAGGCTAACATAGAATAACATGCTAACTGTCAACATGGACCTGTTATATTAAAATATGGCAAAATTCTTAACAGGAAATACTATGAACACATTTTTAAGAGAAAAAAAAGTGGTTCTAAATGAGTGGCTCTCAATCCTAGCCATACTTCAGAAACACCTGAAGCTTTTTAAAAAATAGAATTCTGGAACCCACGTACCCCCCCAAGATTCTGACTTACTGGTTTGGGGAGAGGAAAAGCACTGGTAATTTTTTAGAAGCTCCCAGGTGGTTCTAATAGGAAGTCAGGGCTGAACACTACTGATCTGCACTGACTTGGAAAGTGTTCCAAGACATTAAGTTTAAAAAAAAATTGTAGAGCTATATGAACATTATAATATTTATGTTTTTTAAGTTACATATATACAATATAATCATTATATGTGCATATGTGCATATATATGTATGTGTGTGTGAATGGATTCCATCCATCCTCATGTGCATAAAACAGTCTAGGATATACACCCAGCTAATGACAACGTTTACTTCTTAGAAGGTGGGGGATGAGGAGATACAGATCTATGGGAACACTGGATTCATCAGAATACTTCAAGAATGTACTCATTACTTGTGTCATTAAAAATAAAGAATTCTTTAAATGTAAACTAGCAAAATGCTACTGGATTGGCTTCAATACTAAGTAAGAAAAGCTAATGAAATCATGGTATAATTTGGACCTCTTGATCTAATTAGGCAACTAACATTATGTTCCCATTGCCATGCTTATTTTTATTGAAATTAAGTGGATTAAATTTTAAAATCCTGAAAATCAAATTTTACATAATTGAAATCTATAAAACACTCTTGGAACAGTGCTCAACAAAGCTAAAGGGTCTTGCCAAGGGTTCTGACGACTGCAGTTAGCACAGTGATCCTCAGGGCTTAATCAACTTTCATCAGCACCCCTCCTCAGGCCCTGCAACCACTATCTTTAGTTACTGCTTTCAACAGACTCTCAAATGACACAACTCAATGATTTAAGAAAAAAGACATTCATTTTTATAAATGAGAGAAATAAAGAAAAACATTTGAAAAACAGAATGGCAAAGAACCACTGGCTTATGCTGAGTAAGCAGGTGCCATGCTATTGTCTGGACTCCTGAGTCAGAGCGCAGCAGCCAGCCTACTTACATCCATTCACCTCTCCTTCTTCACTAACAGAATTCCATTTTAACAGATCACAATATGCCTGGCTTTATAAAAACAAAAACAAAACCACATTTCCCAGCCTGTGGCAGACAGAGGTAGCCAGGTGTCATGGTCTTGCCACCAACAGGTATGCAGAAGGAAAATCTGTCCAAGGGACTTGACTGACTGTCCCTTCTCCTCCTTCACTTTTGTCCTTGCACTTCCCCTCCTACCTGCCTAGGACACGGATGTCACAGTGGTCTCTCAGCATCCATCCTGAGCAAGAAAGGAAGGACCACAACTAAGACTGCTGGACTGCAAGGACAGGAGCCTGGGTCCCTGAAGATATCATGGCACTGTGGCTCCAGCTCTGGACTGCCTTACCTCTAGACTTCTGGTTACATGAGAGAGAAAAATAAAGCTTCAAGGATATTTGGGTTTTCCATTATATGCAGCCAAATTTAAACCTTAACTAATACAGAGAAGTAATTCTAGATAAAGCCAGTAGATTCTAGACCAGGATAAGGAATACAAAAGAGCAGGGGTTTGCAATCTATGGCCTGCAGGAGGCTAAATCCACCCACAACCATTCTTTTATGCATTGTCAGTGGCCACTTCTGTGCAACAACAGCAGAGCTGAATGTTTGCAAGAGACACACAGAGACATAGAGACCATCTGGCCCATCAACCTGAAAATATTTACTATCTGATCTTTTATGAAAAACATCTTTGGCTCTTCCTATAGAGAGTCCACTCATAATTGTAGCAGCACCAGGAAGTAAGGGTAGTTCCCCAGTATCACTGCGCACCCTGACTCACCAGCAGCCAAAAAGGCATTCCTTACCAGCTGAGGTAAAGACTCCCGGTACTTATTGTTTAGTTGGTTCACAAAGCATCGAATGATCCAGTAACAGTCGACACTATCCTCTACCATTTCTTCCACGGCTTTGGCAATGGCAAGAAATACTTCATCTTCTGGCTCCTGAAAGATCAATAATAAATCTCCGGTAAAGAGAGGGAGCCAGCAGAATAGAGGAATACATATTTCTTTCATAAAAATGAATCCTTACCCCCTAAGTTCTGAAGAGGCTGTCTTAATCAAAGTGGAACCAAAAAGCACACAGTCCACCACTAAAGAGAAGACCAAGGCGGAGATAAGAATGGGTAACCAAAGAAACCTATTTAGATTAGTGATGCTGACAACTATCCATGTTTCAGGCTGAGCATGCAGAGGTTTTTCCACCCTCTACTATTTAAGGTCACCAGAGAAAACATAAATCATAAGCAAGGTCCTGACTCTCTACACCCAAAAATATTCCCAGGGCTAGATGAGAATTTCTTTGAAAAATATGTGATGAACACCACAACTGGAAACATTTGTTAAGACAGTGCCAGTGATTTGCAAAAAGTTCAATGACTCCAAAAGAACTAATAAAGCATTTTCTTTATTTCAAAGTATTCATTCATATATTCCTTTAGAAAGGAGCCTCGGTGTCCATCAAAAGATGAATGGATAAAGAAGATGTGGTCTATGTATACAATGGAATATTATTCAGCCATTAGAGACGACAAATACCCACCATTTGCTTCGATGTGGATAGAACTGAAGGGTATTATACTGAGTGAAATAAGTCAATCGGAGAAGGACAAACATTATATGGTCTCATTCATTTGGGGAATATAAAAAATAGTGAAAGGGAATAAAGGGGAAAGGAGAAAAAATGAATGGGAAATATCAGAAAAGGAGACAGAACATGAGAGACTCCTAACTCTGGGAAACGAACAAGGGGTGGTAGAAAGGGAGGTGGGCGGGTGGTGGGGGTGACTGGGTGACAGGCACTGAGGGGGCCACTTGATGGGATGAGCACTGGGTGTTATGCTATATGTTGGCAAATTGAACTCCAATAAATAAATAAATAATATTAAAAAAAAGAATTTTGTTCTAAGCACCCTTAAGCACCTAATAAGTTAAAATGTCCTTAGAATCAGAATTTCAGGAATGAGAAGAATGGCATTTCTCAAACCCTGTGTCAATACTCAGAATATGAATGGAAACCCTCAAGTAAATTTCAACAAAGTAATCTTATAAGAACTAGAATCTACTTGAAAATCGATTTTGTTTTCAAACACCATATCTTATACAAAATTACATCTTCAGCAGTGCCTGTGGCTCAGTCAATTAAGTCCCCAACTCTTGATCTCTTGATGTCAGCTCAGGTCACAATCTCAGGGTCATGGGATTGAGCCCCACATCAGGTGTGGAGGCTGGTTGGGATTTATATTCATTCTCTCTCTCTCTCTCTCTCTCTCTGCCTTTCCCCCAGCTCATGCACACATGCATATGCTCTTGCTCTCTTAAAAAAAATTTAAAAAATTTTAAAAAAAAGTTTTCATCTAGGATTTAACAGCCAAAAGACTTCAGTGTTAAAAAGAAACTAAAAAGTATCTCTCTACTCCCCTTAAGAGCCCCAAGTTAAATCAAAATTCCTATTTTAATAAAAGCATTTCGGGGATCCCTGGGTGGCTCAGCAGTATAATGTCTGCCTTCGGCTCAGGGCATGATTTTGGAGTCCTGGGATCAAGTCCCACATCAGGCTCCCTGCATAGAGCCTGCTTCTCCCTCTGCCTGTGTCTCTGCCCCTCTGTGTGTGTCTCTCATGAATAAATAAATAAAATCTTTTTTTTCTTTTAAAAAAAAAGCATTTCATTTTAGGCCTCCTTTCAACCTCTTAATATTCTATAAAATGTCAAGAGTAACAGAATCACAACAGGAAATTGAGGGTTGCTGGAGGTGAGGTGGGTGGGAGGATGGGGTAACTGGGTAACGGGCATTAAGGAGGGCATGTGATATAATGAGCACTGGATGTTATGCAACTGAGGAATCACTGAATTCTGTCCCTGAAACCAATAATACACTATGTGTTAACTTTAAAAAGTTTATTTAAGAAAAGAGTAGGGATGCCTGGGTGGCTCAGCAGTTGAGCGATTGACCTGCCTTTGGCTCAGGTCATGATCCCGGAGTTCTGGGATCAAGTCCCACATCGGGCTTCCTGCATGGAGTCTGCTTCTCCCTCTGCCTTATGTCTCTGCCTCTCTCTCTCTCTCTCTCTCTCTCTCTCTCAGTCTGTGTCTCTCATGAATAAATAAATAAAATCTTAAAAAAAAAGTAACAGAATCACAGAAAATAATTTTTTCTAAATATTAATTAATGTATCAGAGGAAAAGAGAGAAGGAAGGGAAAGACAGCCTCCTTTCTTGCACTCCCATCCCATACTGGGCACTGTACTGAGTGCTCCTGAACATGGTATCTCACTGGCTCCAGGACAGTCTGAGAGGCAGGGAAGAAGACCAATGTCCTTGACTATGTTCCCAGCCCCGTGTGGAGCGCTGTCACACACTCTACTAGATAGCAATACTAATGAGGCTGAGTGGGTCTTGATGACCGGGGAGATGTGGGAGGCACAGCCAAAACCAACACTTTGATGGCACATCTGCCCAAGACTACAGTGATGTGCCATCAAAGTGTTGAGACATGCTGAGCAGGAATGAGGTGAAAACCATAAACTATCATTTAGATTTCTTGAACTAATAGATAACCTAATTTAATATATAATTTAAGAACTTGCAGAGTACTACCAACTTTGCTCTGCCAGAGATAAGGAAAATTTAAAGAAGTCTGTCAAGACTTCCAATTATTTTCAGAGCCATTCTCTCTTTATAAACTTAACATGAATGGACAACCTCAGGTCTGTCCATGGGAGCCACATCATTAACTTCAAAAAGAAAGAACAAGTGAAAACTCAAAGTGCTATACAGGTAGATTGCAAAGTGCAATAAAAAAGTAAGTTTTGGGGTGCCTGAGTGACTCAGTTAAGCATCTGCCTTTGGCTCCGGTGGTGATCCCTGGGTCCTGGGACTGAGCACCACATTGGTCTCCCTGCTCAGCAGAGAGTCTGCTTCTCCCTCTCCCTCAACCCCTCTCCCCACTTGTGCTCTCTAATAAATAAAAAAATAATAATAAGGTTTACAGAATACCACAGCTTGCAGGCAAATCCTGATTTGAGCCATCACTGTTTTAGCCACACAAAAAAAAAGTTAAAATGCCTAAAATGAACTTTGAATTGCATTAAAATAGCCAAAGCCCAAGAGCTATAATCATTTCTTTACCTGAACTTTCCCTCTTCCCTTCTTTTCCCTTTACAAACAATAAGCAGTCCAAGTAACTAGGGTACGGTTTGTCAAAGATGGAAGTTTAAAAACAGGTTGGGGCCTGCTGGGCTGAGGCCTTAGGTCAAGGTCAAGGAGCTAACCTATTGCACCAGCAGGCAAGGGTCAAAAGGTAGCTGGCAGTATGGGTTACAACGAGAGGAATGAGCAAAGCAGTAACCATACTAAGGAGAATAAGAGCCTTTATATATTTGCAACTCTCAGACAAGGAAGCTGCAAACACAGAAGGGTGAAAGTAAGAAGAACTCACAGGCCTGGACTGGAATCAGAGGTATTGGTACTGGAATCAGAGGTGTGAAATGAGGGTTTTTAATATTCAGAGGTCAAAAGACATATAAACATACACATATGTGTGCACATGATTCTATATACTAATAGAATGTGTACATATTTCCTAGCTCTGCCTATAGACAGGACCAAGTGGCAACAACACACCAGAAACAACAAGCACGTCTAGTGCCCTATTCTTGGTTTCTAAATACCACCCTTTATTCAAAAGGGACATGGCTGATTTTAGGAGTGGGGTAGAAAAAATACAAGATGGGCTTGGAATATCTTTTTGTGCCGGAAGGTAAGGAAATGCTCAATGATAGGGGCTTGTCAATAAAGACACAGCAGTCAATTTGAAGGGTCTCCCACTGGCCTGAGACAAGCTGAACATCAAGTAAATAATCATATTAATGGGTTATAGGCCACTGAATAAAAGAGGAATCCATAAATTCATACTGATATAAATAAATGAGAAAGGAAACCCCTTCCTTATAAAAGAATGCCAACTAATAATTGCAGAGGGAATGAAACAGAAAATGACCAGTTGACAATCAGCAGAGTAAAAATTATTTCAGGCAGGAATCATTACATGTGGATGGATATTTACATAATCTCAAAGCATCTCCTCACAAATTATTTATTAATTACAAGAGGAAAAATAGTAACCTTAGACTGAAGAAACCGGGCAGATGCCACCTTAATCAAATGATCAAAGTTAGCAGCAATAGTAGTAAGTATCATACTTCTGTGGTATTCCTGACAAAAGTGCATAATCAAATATTAGTCACAAGGAAACATCAGGGCAGCCCGGGTGGCTCAGTGGTTTAGCACTGCCTTCAGCCCAGGGCGGGATCCTGGAGACCTGGGATCGAGTCCCATGTCAGGCTCCCTGCATGGAGCCTGCTTCTCCCTCTGCCTGTGTCTCTGCCTCTCTCTCTGTCTCTGTCTCTCATGAAAAAATAAATAAGGGGATCCTTGGGTGGCTCAGTGGTTTAGCACCTGCCTTCAGCCCAGGGCGTGATCCTGGAGACCTGGGATCAAGTCCCACGTCGGGCTCCCTGCATGGAGCCTGCTTCTTCCTCTGCCTATGTCTCTGCCTCTCTCTCTCCTCTGTGTCTTTCATGAATAAATCAATAAAATATTTTAAAAATAAATAAATAAATAAAATCTTAAATAAATAAATAAAAATAATCTTATCTTTAAAAAAATAAAAAAAAAACAAGGAAACATCAAATGGACCTAAACTGAGAAACACTCTACTGTCTAAAACTCTTCAGATGTGTCAAGATCATCAAAGACAGACTAACGAACATCTAAATGAAAGCAGAGTAAGAAGATGTGGCAATGAATGCCACCTATGAGTCCACACTGGATCCCAAACCAGGAAAAGGACAGCAGAATCTCAGTATGGTCTATAGATTCATGATATTTTATCACTGATAATTTTCTGAGTTTGATAATTATACTACAGTTACAGAAGATGAAACATCTGATGATGCTAGGTAAAAGTACATGGGAACACTATACTATGTCTTCCAATTTTTTCTATGTCTAAAATGATTTTTTAATGAAGAGTTAAAGCATTTAAAAAAATTTTAAATCACCAACAAATGATAAAACTACTGGCTGAAAGTTTCATAAGAAAGTCTGATAAGGGATCCCTGGATGGCGCAGCGGTTAGGCGCCTACCTTTGGCCCAGGGCACGATCCTGGAGACCCGGGATCGAATCCCACATCGGGCTCCCGGTGCATGGAGCCTGCTTCTCCCTCTGCCTGTGTCTCTGCCTCTCTCTCTCTCTCACTGTGTGCCTATCATGAATAAAAAATAGAAAGAAAAGAAAAGAAAGAAAAGAAAAGAAAAGAAAAGAAAAGAAAGAAAAGAAAGAAAGTCTGATAAGTTCTGAACCAAAACTTATTGTTTATGATAAAGGGCATTACTGGGGCAATTGCCAAATGTGAATGGAGTCTGAAGATTCAATGTTAATACTGTATCAATGTAAACTTCTTGGTTTCAATGCTTGTACCATGGTTACCCAGGGGAATGTTATTCTCTTTAGGAAGTCTATATTGAAGGAATCTGAAGTAATGGAATATCATGTTAAAAATTTTTTTAAAGATTTTATTTATTTATTCGTGAAAGACACACAGAGAGAGAGAGGCAGAGACACAGGCGGAGGGAGTAGCAGGTTCCACGCAGGGAGTTTGACCTGGGACTTGATTCCAGGTCTCCAGGATCACACCCTGGACTGAAGGAGGTGCTACACCACTGAGCCACCTGGGCTCCCCTGCATCTTATTTTCAAATGGTTTAGGAAAAAATATGTATACATGCAAAGGAAAAAAATGACAAAGAAACATGGCAAAATGTCAATGCCTGGGGAACCTGGGTAAAGAGCATATAGGAATTCTTGGTAATGTTCTTGCAAAAGCTTGCCATCACTTCAAAATAAAATGTAGAAAATTTTATAAAAATTAGACAGGGATGCCTGGGTGGCTCAGCAATTTAGCACCGCCTTCAGCCCAGGGCGCGATCCCAGGGTCCTGGGATTGAGTCCCACGTCTGGCTCCCTGCATGGAGCCTGCTTCTGCCTCTGCCTGTGTCTCTGCCTCCCTCTCTCTCTCTCTCTCTCTATCATAAATAAATAAAAATTTTAAAAAATTAAAAAATAAAAAATAAAAATTAGATTGAGTCAGAATATGCAGGACCAGGAGTGCCAGGGAAATATGTGTTGCTTTTATTCCACAGAGAGTCACTGAAAGTTTCGAAGACAAAATACAATGCAGTCAAAAGGTCAGCAGGATGGGACAGACTAGAGTTGAGACAAGTGTCAAAGAAAAGCAGCACTAACCAGTGGAAAGGAGGGACTTCGAGGCAACTTTCCAGACTCCAGCTGATACATGCGGAGATAGACTTCAACCTGAGGTGTGGCATCGCTGACAAAGCGAACAATGTGCAGGGCATGAAGCACATCGCAGTACTGCTCCTTGCGATACATCATCACCTGGGCATGGGATTCATGGTGTGGAGGCAGGATCCCTATACAGAGACCGATGGGGGAAAAGAATGGGCAAAATACTGAGACACAGACCCAAAGCCCTCCTCTATTACAGAGAAATCAAGTGAGAGCTGCCCTGTCATGATTAGACTGCAATCACACAGATATTTAGTTACCGTACAGATTCTGTTTTACAAATTCTCTTTATAAAATATTAAATTTTAAAGTGAACTATCAATATTTGATGCCAACTGCATCACTGAAATTTAAGAGAAATTGAAATGGCATCATAAAGCCCTTGAACAAGTGTGCCCCCTAAAGTCAAGACAATAGCTACCTCAATTATCATAATGATTTAATTTTTGGTTGTTGGCCTGGGGCCACCCTCAGCTTCTACAGACCGATCTCCAGTTTTTGCACTTGGCCCCTGCTACAGACTGAATTGTTCCCCACCCTCCAGATTCATACACTAAAGCCCCAACCCCAGTGTGCCTGTAACTAGAGATAGAGCTGATAAGGTTAAATGTGGCTGTAAGGGTGGGTGAACAGAGCTATTGCCCTTCTAAGAAAAGGAAGACATACCAGAGTCTGTGGTTTCTCTCTCTGCCATGTGCGGACAGAATGGGAAGGTGGCCATCTACAAGCCAAGAAGGGAGGCCTAAAGCACCAAGAGCCAAACCAACCAGCACCTCAATCCTGAACTTCTCAGCCTCCAGAAGCGTGAGAATATACTGTTGTTTAAGCCCCCAGTCCATGGTATCTCATTATGGCTGCCCAAGCTAACAGTACAGGCCCCTCATCTCAGAGCCACTCACAACTCCTCAAAGCCTTCTCTTCCCCAACAAGCAAACTTGCTCACAAAGTAATCTAGCTTCAGGAATACAGAATCTGTGGCTGATGAGGCCACCTTACATTACATTCTGATACTATTTGTGCTCATCAACTCAATCAAACACATCTACCTGTGAGGCTCTGGAGCAAAATCCATATCTTTTTTTTCACAAACAAATGGCATGGAAAAAAGCAGAGTGGAAAGAGCACTGGACAGGCTTTCAGCATGTCTGATAACCCCAGAATTCTCACAAATGTCTCTCTGGGAACTTGTTTCCTCAGCAGGCAGAGGTGAGAAATGGGATGGTTAAGTATCTCACCAAATGTCCTTCATACAAAACTAGCCCCAAAAGCCTGTATGAGAAAAAGAGTACCAAGGGTCAAACAGATTTGCAAAATGTTGAAATTGAATTTTCTAGGTTCTAAATTCTGCTATAAAGAAAAACATCTTAGGGACACCTGGGTGGCTCGGTTGAGCATCCGACTCTTGATTTCGGCTCGAGTTGTGATCTCGGGGTCCTGGAATCAAGCCCCAGATCAGGCTCCCAAGCTCAGTGCAGAGTCCGCCTGGGATTCATTCTTTGTCCCTCCCCCAGTGCTAGCTCGTTCTCTAAAATAAATAAATAAAATCTTAAAATAGAAACTGTATTTATTCTAGCCTCATTAGATTTAACAAGACTGTATAGGGACATGGAGTCAAAGTTCATGTCATAAGTTCATAAGGTTTGCTATCCAGCTCTATGATTAACTGGCTAGATGATGGTCAGCAACTTATTCAGTGTCCCTATACCTTAGCTGCTCCATCATAAAAATGAGACTAATAACACCTATCTCATACAGCTGTTGTAATGATTAAAAAATTTACATATATAAAGTACCTAGGAAGCATATAGCACATACTAAGCTAGTATAAGAGTTAGCTGTCCATTTGATTAAGGATCACTCTTTGCTATAAAACAACAGAGATCCAGTATTCTAAAGAAGTGTCACAAACCGCAACTGGACATCTCCCACTAATCCACTGGTATTATTAATAAGACACGTAGTATTTCCCAGCCAAAATAGATGGTATTGACATTACCACCTAAAAGGCATCCCTGGAAGGCATTTATTTTGATGGTCACCGGAAACACCAAGATTTAAGAAAAAATGCTCAGGGAAAAACTAAAATAGCTGATACTCGCTCTCAAGACATAAACTGTACAGTGGCCCACCAGAAATACAACTACATAAAGATGTGCCAGGACGCACAACACACAAAGGCATCACACAGTACTTTCCAGTATGGGTTGTATCCCCTCGCTGCCTCCACATTACGTAATCAGACTTAGGATGGCAGGTTTCTCAAGTTCTGAAAATCCAGTACATTCTGGAAAAGAAAATGAGGTCTGCTGTCTATCCTACCTTCGGATGGGCTCTACCAACCTGAGATCAAATCCCAGCTCTGCCACTTACAGACTGGAAGGCCTTAGGCAAGTTATTTAGCCTTGTGGCCTTTGACACCATTTGTAAAAATGGGATGTTAATACCTACTTCACAAGAGAAGTCTAGGATTACTCTCATTTTTTTTTTTTAAAGAAAGAAAAGTTAGATGGTTAATGGATGGATATTATATGCAACAGCAGGCTGAGCAGTAACAGAAAAAAATCCTTGGCTCAAAAGGGACGCTGTCAGTCACTTTTCCTCCACAGAAACTGAGCAGGTTCATTTGTCCTTTCCTTCAGCCACTCATCACTGAAATCTATCCATTTGTGCTTCTAGGAGGTAAAAACTTCAATTTCTTTCTGACTCTGATAGCACTCATTAGGAAGTTAGACCTTTGCAGCTGGGAATCACAGAAATAACAAATTGAGGGCTACGACCTACAAGTTAATGTGGCTAAATAACCTCACTTTACAGGTGCAAAAATTGAGGCCTAGCAGGGTCTTCCTCAGTTACACAGGTGACGGTAAAGCCTAGGCCAGTTCTTTCTCCAATTCGATGCTCTTCCCACACCTAGTTTCAGGAACACACGTTACTTTCTCTTCTATTATTACTAAACTGACATTCTTAGAGTCCTATTTAATGCACTGCTACTAAAGCCACCTTCTTAAATGCTCTCACAGTCCGCAGTAATCCAGTCTCCTAAAACCAGACCTAATATGCAGTAAAGGGCCTAAAAAAAAAAAAAAAAAATGCTCTTTTTTCTGATAAGATGACGAATATCCCGTCATTCAACACTTTTGAAGATAAATCTTCCTACTGTTGGGTCACATACCTAGAAGCACCTTCCATACCAGTGCACGGTACATGGATGGGAGAGGGAACCTTTGACTAAAAGTACAAAGTTTCTCAATATCTAGAGGAAGAGAAAGAAAACAGCAATTAGGAGCTTTTTCATGCTGATCAAATGAAAGTGCATTTCTGTCTTTAAAAATGACAGTAAGACATTTCTTCAGAGGAATTCTACTCAGTAAATCTAGGAAAGGCAAGGTCTGATTTCTAGCCCAGGTGTTTCACCAACTAGCTATTTAAGAACAATTAGTGCTTCACGGAGTAGGTGATGTATTTAGCATCTATTACTATATTCCCTACATTAGCAGTAGTTACTATTTATAGAATTTATTTCATTTAATCTATACCTCAAGCTTTTGGGGTTGTTATTGTTTTAAAGATGCAGAAACTGGGGCACCTGGGTGGTTCAGTTGATTGAGCATCTGACTCTTAATTTCAGCTCAAGTTGTAATCTAAGGGTGGTGGGATTGAACCTCGAGTATGGCTCCTCGCTTAGCGGGGAGTCTTGCTGGAGATCTCCCTCTACCCCTCCTTCCCCATTCATGTGCCTGTGTGCACCCATGCATGTGTGCTCTCTCAAAGAAAGAAAAGATTTCTCTTTTAAAAAAAAATGCAGAAAGTGAAGCTCTAAGAAGTTAAATGACTTGATGAAGTTAGCACAGCTACTGAGTGGCATTGTCAGGCCTCAAATCCCCACATTTTCCAATAAACCACACTCAACTGTCCCGGACCTCAACTCCCCCTACTTGTCAAATGAGAATAATTCCAGACATACTTAAAACAAAGACTGTCTAGTGCGGATCAAAGATAAGGTGGGAAATTGTTTAGAAATTCTAAAAGCAGGATGCCTGGGTAGCTCAGCGGTTTGAGCATCTGCCTTTGGTCCAGGGCGTGATCCTGGGTCCTGGGATCGAGTCCGACATCGGGCTCCCTACAGGGAGCCTGTTTCTCCCTCTGCCTATGTCTCTGCCTCTCTCTGAGTCTCTCACAAATGAATAAATAAAACCTTAAAAAAAATTTTTAAGCATTCTATGCATATTACTTTTTTTAACCTATGATTCAGTTTATTTTAGTCAACAGAACAGACCTATTATTACTATGAAGAAACTAAAACGTCAATACATAACGTAGTCTTGGTATTTCCATAGAAGAAAAATCATGGCCAAGAGTTGTTGCAAATTTACCCAGAAACTAATAACACCTCTGAAAACTGAGGAAAGGAAATATATAGGTATAATATGAGAAAAAAAGCATCACTGACTTGAGTCCTCTCAAAGACATCTGACTCGGCCTCAGCAAAATATAAACCTGAAAAATCCATGACTTCTGTCAAAATACACCACTCACCTTTCATCCTATCACTAAAAATACAGCAGGTAACAAATAGTGCTGAATGTCTTTTAAGATAGCATTTCTTTCAGAACAGCTGAGACGACTAAAACGCGATAACCCTGAGCTTGTAAAACTCACCCAGTCGGTCATCTTTTAGGAGAATTTCCAGTGATTTCTTTTCTTCAACTCCACGAAACCCCACTTTCTCATAATATACGGAACGGAAGTTTCTCTGAGAGTCCTCAGTCATGTTTCATCCTTGGAGGGAAGAGAAAGAACAGGGAGGGGGAAACAGCTTAAAAACAAAGAGTAAAGAATTAGGAACATCTCCAATGATTTTCTGCGACTTCGCCATGAATTTGATATACTAAAATAAGCTGGCTGCCCTCGCACAGGACTCAACATTAAATATCCCTTTTTAAACAACTAACACCACCTCACCGGTGTTCCTTGGCCAAAAACCGAGACATAAAACTAAAGTCCTCTGAGCTACTAAAATAGATTTTGCAAGGTGCAGAAGATACTAAGGAGGACCACTTATCGGAGCTCCTAGCCATCACATAGGTTGAAAGAAAAAAATTAGTAAAATCCGAAGACGGACTAGATAGGGGTTACCAAACAGTATCCACCAGGATTTTTGTTTGTTTTACAATATTATGCATTAAAAAACTGGACTCTATTCTAAAGCACTGGCAATTTATTATCTTTCAGTGGTAGGATTCCAGGTGGTTTAAATCTCCTTTCTTTTGTCAAATGGGCATTTTGTAAAATGAAAAACTAACCTATCATGTAAAAAGCCACATGCTTCTCATTGAGTTTCCCTTCAAACACAGTCCTATCAAATGCAATTACCCAGATCCAGAACCCACCAGAGAGTAGCAGCACCAAACTGCAAACCAGAAGAGGGGCAGGAGCGTAGCCTGTTCACAAGCGAGGCCACAAAGCTGGGGACAGAACAATGAACTTAAAATGTGGAATCAGAACTCAAGACAATTCAGCGGCCTCAAGTTCTTTCACCATAAATGTTCCTAAGACTGAGGGCAAGTCAACCGGGAAAAGGTCAAGTTAGGTTGGCCTTTAAAGCATAAAATGAATGTAATGGATTTTTCAGGAAGTACTGCACGCCCAACTCAAATACATAAAATACCCATGCAAAAAAAAAAAAAAAAATATATATATATATATACACATATATGTATAATCCCCAAGTTTCAGAAATCCTGAGAAGCCTCCAGTGACCCGAAGATGGTTGTATTCCAGACAGCCACAGTCTTCCTTATTGAAAAGATATGTTCAGGGCAGCCCGGGTGGCTCAGCGGTTAGGGCCTCCTTCAGCCCAGGGCCTGATCCTAGAGACCCAGGATCGAGTCCCACGTCGGGCTCCCTGCATGGAGCCTGCTTCTCCCTCTGCCTGTGTCTCTGCCTCTCTCTATCTCAAATAAATAAATATTTTTTAAAAAAAATCAAAAAGAAAAAAAAGAGGCATATAATTAAAAAAAAAAAAAAAGATATGCCCACAGTCCCTTCAATTCCAGGAAGAGGAGGGATCATTTACCAATCAGAAATTCTCAAGGGTTCTGAGCTCTGGGGCCCAAATGTGTTTTTGTTTTGTTTGTTTTGTTTTGTTTTTTTTTTGAAAAAACAAAATTCCAAAGCTCTACAGCCGCTCGTGAGTTGGGGGATTCATTTGAAAGCAGGATCCAAACAGCTGCAGGCGGATGAAACGCCATCCTCGGGGCAGCCCGGGTGGCCCAGCGGTTAGCGCCGCCTTCGGCCCAGGGCGTGACCCCGGGGTCCCGGGATCGAATCACGCGCCGGGCATCCCTGCATGGAGCCTGCTTCTCCCTCTGCCTGTGTCTCTCATGAATAAACAAAATCTTTAAAACGCAAAAAAAAAAAACAAATAACAAGCCGCCAGCCTCGGATCGCACTACAGCGGAATGCGGGTCCTGCTGGAGGAAATACCGCAAATGCGCCCCCGGCCCCGATGCAAACACACCCTGGTCCGAGGGCCCAGGTCCCCCTCACTCCGCTTCACCTCCGGTAGAGGAAACCACACCCGGCTTGGGACTAAGCGGTCCGGGGGCAGCCGGGCGACCCGAGGGCCGCGGACCACACGGACGCGCCCCGCGGCGACCCCCGCGCCGGGAGGCCAGCGCCTCGCAGCCGCCGTCGCCGGATGTGACGTCAGCGCCCTGGGCGGGGCGGGGCGGTGCCGAGAGTGGCAGCCCTCCAGAGCATGCGCAGAAGCTCCACGCGCCCTAAGCACCTGGGGTCCGAGGCTCGGGCCTCCGTGCCGCAGCGGGCCCCCGGGCTCCGATCCTCTAGCTCTCCCCGCCCCCCGCTCCGTCCCGGAGAATCTCGCGGCCACCTTGTCCCCTTGTGCGCTCTGTCCTGGCGGCTGGTGCTTGGGATGCTCTCTCCTCCAGGGCGGGGCGGCGGGGAGGTCCCCACCTGCAGGGCACCTGGGAGCCTGGGAAGATGCTCCGCAGACAGGTGGCAGACTCCTGTTTTGGTTGTTTATTTCCTTTTTAATTCTTTCGGTATGTGAAGACCAGCTGCATGAAAAATGCAAAGGGGGAATCCCTGAGTGGCTCAGCGGCTCAGCGCCTGCCTTCAGCCCAGGGCGTGACCCCGGAGACCCGGGATCGAGTCCCACAGGGGGCTCCCTGCATGGAGCCTGCTTCTCCCTCCTCCTGTGTCTCTGCCTCTCTCTCACTCTCTCTCTCTCTCTCTGTCTGTCTGTCTCTCTCATGAATAAATAAATAAAATCCTTTTTAAAAATGCAAAGGGAAGTTATTCACAGCTCGCTGTGCAACAGAGCCACCATCCCTTGAGTTTTCTCCAAGGCGGGCCGAGGAGTGGAGATGGTTGATGGGGGGCGGGGGGGGAGCGCGGGGATGCTTCAGGCGGCCCCTCGCTGGAGGCTGCTGATCTGGGGAAGCTGTGGGGAGACTAGTTAGAGGGGGGCAACCTGGGTGGTCCGAGCCCCCGTCAGCCGTGTGTGGCTTTCTGTGGTCCGAAGTTGGGACAAAAATCAGAGAAGCTGGCAGTTATTAATCAAATCCTGGCCACCTGGGGCCAAATGTTACTATCATTTATTGATTAGCTTCCTGGGCTTGTTCCTAAAGCTAGCAATCTGGCTTCCTTTAAGTCTGGCTCATAGCAGACAGGCTTCCTAGGCTAGTTATTACAGATAGGCATTGGTTTTCTTTATCTTTTTTTAAGATTTTATTTATTTATTCATGAGAGAGACAGAGAGAGAGAGAGGCAGAGACACAGGCAGAGGGAGAAGCAGGCTCCACGCAGGGAGCCCGATGCAGGACTCGAACCCGGGTCTCCAGGGTCACGACCTGAGCCAAAGGCAAGCGCTAAACCGCTGAGCCCCCTCCCCCCCACCCCCCCACCCCCCACCCCTACCCCCAGGCTGCCCGGTGTTGGTTTTCTAGCTAGGTTGCTGCAGGTTGTGAGTCAGAGCTCTTTTTTTTTTTTTTTAAGAAGTTGGTAAATTCTTTTTTTTCTTTATTGATTCATGATAGACATGAGAGAGAGAGAGAGGCAGAGACACAGGAGGAGGGAGAAGCAGGCTCCATGGAGGGAGCACGACGTGGGACTGGATTCCGGGACTGTAGGATCACGTCCTGGGCTGAAGGCAGGCGCTAAGCAGCTGAGCCACCCAGGGATCCCCCCAGAGCTCTATTTTTATATACGGTTGGACCACTGTATCTTCAGATTAAATACTATAAAAGTAAATTAGGAAAAGTGAAGGTTAAAAACAAGATATACTAAATGTAATCCCCAATTTATTAGGCTTAGCAGACATAAAGCTACTCTGTAAAATGGCTACTAAAGTCTATAAGCATTTTCAATTTCTATGCTTAACCTGTCACAGACCAGCAGTGGTCCTGGAGAGATCCCTCTGAGCATTGCCTGCACAGCTTGAGAGGAACACCCTCTTCCCCCCAGAGAAAAGTCAGTTCAGTGGTGAGTGCTGCCTCCTTAAAAGCCCAAACATATGGGCAGCCCGGGTGGCTCAGCAGTTTAGCATCACCTTCAGCCCAGGGCCTGATCCTGGAGACCCGGGATCAAGTCCCATGTGGGGCTCCCTGCACAGAGCCTGCTTCTCCCTCTGCCTGTGTCTCTGCCTCTCTCTGTGTGTCTCTCATGGATAAATAAATAATTTTTTTAAAGCCCAAATGTATACAGAAAAGATCACACAGAGGCCAAGCTCTAGAGGGAAACTGGCATCAATGGTGTAGAAATCAGTCTGGTCATAGGAAGAGGGAGAAGCAGGCTCCCCGCCAAGAAGCCCAATGCAGGACTCGATCCCAGGACCCCAGGATCACAACCTGAGTCAAAGGCAGACACTCAGCCACTGAGCCATCCAGGTGCCCACTAGATAGAACTTAAAGAAGCAAGTGGTGATTGAACTTGCTTAAGCTGTTCCCAACTGCCCCTCACCATCTTTAGTTCTTCAGCCCTGAAGTACTAAGCCTTGCTTTGACAGTGTTTCTTCACATTGGGAGGAATTCTTCAAGTTACAGCTTTAAGAATTCCATTTGCTTCATTTACTTCACCTGAACCTTGGGCCAGTCACTAATGTTTACAATTTCCTTTCCTTTTAGTCTTTAAAATAGAGCTAATTAGGGTGACAATATTGCAGGTATTGGAAAGATTAAATGGGAAAGTGTGTAAACTGAGGCAGCCGGGTGGCTCAGCGGTTTAGTGTCTGCCTTCGGCCCAGGACATGATCCTGGAGACCTGGGGTCGAGTCTTACATCGGGCTCCCTGCATGAAGCCTGCTTCTCCCTCTGCCTGCCTCTCTCTCTCTCTCTCTCTCTCTCTCTCTCTCTCTCTCTCTCTCTGTCTGTGTCTCTCATAAATAAATAAGTAAATAAATAAATAAATAAATAAATAAATAAATAAATAAAATCTTTAAAAAAAAGGAAAGTGTGTAAACTGCTTGGCACAGTGCCATGGCACAGTGAGGAGTTCTGTGAATCAGCTGCCAATAGCGTATGCGTGACAATATGGTTGTCTTTAGCTGCCATTCACTGTGCTTTTTGGTGAGCTGATAAACTGAATATTTGGAGGTTTCTCTGTTCATATAGAAGTCTCCTAGAGACCCTTTCAAAATGTCCTTTCTCTGCTTAAAATCCTGCGGTGAGCTTCCTGTTTCCCTTAAATACCACAATGTTTTCGTTGTATGCCTTACCTCCACCTCATCTTCTATCGGGGACCCTCTTGTCTTAGGATCTTATCATGTTTGCTTTCTCTTCCTGAAATGCTGTTTCCCCAGCCAGCCACACTTCCTATTTCCTCACCTTAATTTCGGTCATATGTTTCCACCCCCTAACCACCCTACCAAAAATTGCAAACTCATTGCCCGAGTCTTAATCTCCTCCCATACTCTACTTGTCCTTTCTTCCACAGCACTTGTCACCTCACACACTACATTAATCCACATATTTTCGTTGTCGAGTCTGGTGGGAGGCCATCAGAATGTCAGTTCCACAAGATCAGGAAACTTTGCTTTGTTAACTTCTACATCCCTAGTTGATGGGACAGTACTTGACACATAGTAGGTACTCAATTCAGACTTGCAGAGAGATCCCACACACTGAATGGATGGCCATCCTTTCCTTCTTATCACTGTGTGTTTGGGCTTTGAGATGTCAGAAGACATTATTAGTCATTGGATGCCTGCCACAACACAGAACATAGAGTGAGGTAGGCAAGTGTGATGTTGTCATTCACAAGAAATACATATTTGATTCTTCATGCCTCTTTTTTTAAAGATTTTTAATTTATTTATCCATGAGAAACACAGAGACCTAGAGAGAGAAGCAGACTCCCCTCAGAGAGCCTCATGTGGGATTCAATCCCAGGACCCCAGGATCATGATCTGAGCTGAAGGCAGACGCTCAACCATTTAGCCGCCCAGGTGCCCTTCATCCCTGTTTCTGGCTCAGAACTCCTAAAATCCTTGAAATGTCCTAGGTATTGAGAGTGATAATGGTATGTTATGTTAATGAGGTGACTGTTGGACTACACCTGAGCATGGGCCTGCCCCCCTGACTTCCCGGAAGGTGAGAGAGGCTGGAAGTGGAATCAGTCCTTAATGGCCAATGATTTAATCAATTGTGCCTATATAATGAAGCCTCCATTAAAACCCCCAAAAGGAGGGGGTTTGCAGAGCTTCCGGGTTGGTGAATTCCTGCAGATTTGGGGATAGTGGTGCACTTGGGAAAAGTGTGGAAGCTCTGTGTCCTTCCCTATATCTTGCCCTAAGCATCTCTTCCAACCGGCTGTTCCTAAATTACATCCTTTTTATAAAAAATTAGTAATCTAGTAAGTAAAGTGTTTCTCTTTGTTCTGTAAGCCACACTAACAAATTAATCAAACCCAAGGAAGAGCTTGTAGGAATCTCCAGTCTATAGGTGGGCCAGAAGCCAGGGAGACAGGCTAGGTTTTCATCTGGAATCTGAAGTAGGGTGGGGGAACCAGTTTGTAGGATCGACCCCTTAGTCTGTGGAATCTGATGCTATCTCTGGGTAATCTCAGGATTATTTAAAATATAGGACACCCAACTGCTGTCCAAGAACTGCTTGATGCTGTAGGGAAACCACCCCCTCCACATGCACGTGTGGGGGCACACACACACACACACATATGCACACACGTAAGAACTGGATGACATATCTAAGCAGGCATTCCATTTTTATGGAATTTCATTGAAATATGAATTGTAAAGGTCACAGGTGCACTTCATTTTGAATGTATACCTTGCTGCCCATTTGTGGCTAGCCTCACTCTTTACTGCTTTGTAACCGGACTGCCCTCTGGTGGTGAACTGTTTTTACTAAATTACGGGAATAATTGTACTAGTCAATCGAATGTGGAGGTTGAAAAGGGAATTCAAAGTCAGCCATTAAATCTGGGGCAGTGAGCTAGACTTCAGGATATGAAGACAGAAGAATATAGGAATGGCATCATAGCTTTCAAATTTGAAATTCACTTTCGACAGGATAGTTGTTACCAAATACCATCAACCTCCATCACTTCCTCTCTTTTCAAATAATAAAGAAATGGAGACCCAGTGAGGTCATAGCTCCAAGGCAACAGCATAATTGGTGACTATAGAAATTCAGGTAATCGATGTATCAGATCACATCTCTAAAACCTCTGAAGAGAGACTAATCTGGATGTTCCTGCAGGTTAATTTTCTCCTTCATATTTGGTTCCTTGGTAGAGAAGAGGCTAAGCCACCCTGAGTTGGCTCAGTCAAGTATGCAGATACCAGCCATGAGACTCTGGAGGCTCCCCCTTTCTGACCAAACAGAGCAGTTCTATACTTCGCCCCACTCTAACCCATCATTGTAGATAGAGAAAAAAAAATAAGGACAGAGGACCCCTCTTGATGGAAAGATTGGCCACAGTGAGTATAGACCCTCTATGCCTGGCCTGAACTCTGGGATAATTAGATTTGAGGGATCCCATGCCCTTGACTACTTTCCACTAGTAAGCTTTCCCTCTAACAAATCATGTGTTATACCTACATCATTTGACACCACTGGTGTTTTCATGACCCTTTTTCATGTTGTATAACGATACACAGAAGTGTAGCTTTGGGATACGGGATACTCTCATATCCCAAAACTGGGAGCATAGGTATTATGTAGATGTGATTATAGACTTCAGTACTGTCCCTATGGTTAGGGTCATGATTTTCCTAGTGCTTAATAGGTCACTTAACAAATAATAAATCCATCAACCACTGATAATTATTTGGTCTGGGCCCTGGCTGATATTTTGAGTAAATCTTTGACCCTTCTAGTGTCAGGACGGCATATAAAATCAGCAGGGTGGGCAGCCTGGGTAGCTCAGTGGTTTAGCACCACCTTTATCCCAGGGCATGATGCTGGAGATCCAGGATCCGAGTCCCGCATCAGGCTCCCTGTGTGGAGCCTGCTTCTCTCTCTGCCTGTCTCTCTCTCTCTCTCTTGCTTTCTCTCTGTGTGTGTCTCTCATGAATAAATAAATAAAATCTTTAAAAAATAAAAAAATAAAGTCAGCAGGGTAAAAATGAAAACTTCATTTTCAGTGAAACTGGAAAAAAATTATAAAATAAGTGAAGAAATTTCCAAAAGCAGTGGAGATGAAGCAGGGCACATGCAGGAGAAAGAATCTGTGAGTTCTGGGTCAGTTGGTCGATTTTTCTTCTCATTATAGGTAATGTTTTCTCCTTTCTTTACATGCCTGATAACTTTTCAGTGGATACCAGACTTTCACCATTTTGGGTGCTGAATATAATTGTATCCTCCAAATATTCTTGAGCTTTGTTCTAGAATGCATTTCAGTTCTTTGGAAACAGTTTGATGCTTTTGGGTTTTGCTTTTAGGATTTGCTAGGTGGACCCAAAGACGTGTTTATTCTAGGGAAAATTATTTCCGACTTCTGAGTACCTGATGCTCCATGAATTAAGCAGCTTCTCAGTCTGGCTGGTGAGAAAAGGCACTAATTCTCCCCAACACAATGTATGTAGTTCTCTCTAATCCTTTAAGATGATTCTTTCCCCAGCTTTGGGTTGTCCCCTTTCATTTTTTTTTTAAGATTTTATTTATTTATTCATGAGAAACACAGAGAGAGAGGCAGAGACATAGGTGGAGGGAGAAGCAGGCTCCCTGCCAGGGCCCTGATGCAGGGCTCAATCCCAGGACCCTTGAATCAAACCCTGAGCTGAAGGCAGATGCTCAATGACTGAGGCAACAATCAGCGCCCTCCTGGAAACTTGAAGGGGACCGTGGGTAGATCTCTGGAACTTGCTGTGGTTCCTTTCAGTACTCTGTCCTGTCAACTCTGGCCACTTTGCTTTCCCCCAGTCTCTCAGCTCTGCATCCTCAAATCAAGGAGTCCACCAGGCTCTACCTGAGTTCCCCCTCACAGCTTAGAAACTCTCTCCAGGCAGTCAGCAGGTGACTGACATCATAGGTCATACCAGATTTGTTTACCCCTTTTTGTGGAATCACCGTCCCTTGTTGCCTGATACCCAAAGTCTTGAAAATGACTGTTTCATATATTTTGTCCAGTTTGTTGTTGTTGTTGTTGTTATTGTTGTTGCAGGTAAGAGATGCATCTGTCCTTGTTATGCTGCATCTTGGTTAAAAGCAGAGGTCTCCGGGTGCCTGGGTGGCTCAGTCGGTTGAGCATATGACTCTTGATTTCAGCTCAGGTCTTGATCTCAGGGTCGTGAGTTCAAGCCCCACTTTGGGCTCCAGGCTGGGTGTGGAGCTTACATTGAAAAAAAAAAAAAAACCAGCAGAGGTCCAATAATTATTTTCAATTTTGTCATTTTATTAATTCCACACATTTCAACATTTTGTCAGGAAAAAAAAATGTTAAGGAGAAATGTACCCAAGTAACAGCACATTTCATAAAGGAGACCTGAGTAGTATGTTAAGAAATGCCATAGGAGTTGAAACAGTGTTTCTTGAAATGGAACGAAAAGCACTGTGAAAGGAACAGCATTTAAGATGAGGAGTAAAGAATTTGTAGAAAAGGGGGTATTTTTGGCACAAGAAATGGCACCCACTGAACCACAAAGGAAATGATGATGGATATTTGGAGAATGGGAGTCATCCTGCAGCAGCTGTGTGGGTGTCATGAGAGATAAGGCTGGAGAAAAGGAAGGCCAGATGTGGAAGGTTGAAGGAACTAGGACCAAGAACCCTTCGGGGGGGAGGGGGCAGTGACCCAGATTAGTGGGAACGTTAGAACAGTGGACATCAAATACCTGTAAAGGGGAGACACAGGGAGGCCAGAGGGCCTCTCTGGAGGTGCTAAAAGCCATTGCAGACGGAGAGAGGGATGGGTTTGGACAGCTGAGAAGATGTGAGAGGTCGTAGCTAACCTGGGACCCAAATCTGGACATCTGGGATATGGTGGCATGAAAAACCAAAATGAGGAAGCAACCAGGAGCAGGTGTGAGACCCAGCTGTGTCAGTCACAAGCTAGCTAAGCTAGAGAGAACAAAGATCAGCATTTTGATGACAATATCCAGATGCAGTTGTAGATGGTGTCCCATGAAAAAGTGCAAAGCTAGGATGTTACAGGCACTTTAAGATGAATTCCTGAACAAAGTACCTATTGAAAATTCCTTCCACATGGGGTTTGATTTTGCCCCAGTTTCCAGCCATGGAAACTCTACATGGTATAATTCTCAAGAGCAGCAGCAGAGGGCAGCAACTGTAGGTGCTTGGAATATTCTTCCCAAGGCGCTGAGAGGAACTGGAGATTTTCCCTTCACCAAGAGTAGGTATTTCCTGGTGCTGGAGAAGATAAGGCTGGCCCTGGCTTGCCAGGTAAACCACAGATCCATCTTCTTGCAGATTGAAATGCTGAGCAAGGCAACAGGGACTTCTTTATTCCCTCAAGTAAAAAGAATAACAGCTAAATTCATTGAGTGCCTACTATTTTAAAAGCTACGTGTATATTATGCCATTTAATTATCTTAACAACCTGAAGAACTTGGTATTATTATTACTACCATCTACATTTTATAGGAAATGAGTTCAAGTGGATACAACTTGTAAATGATTGATATCTGGTTCCAGAGTCCACATACTTAAACATTACACTGTGTTACCTCTCCAGGAAGTGGTATTGTTAGTAGAGTATGTGTGTGTGTGCGTGTGCGTATGTGTGTGTGCATGTGTGCTTTTCGATGCATAGAGAGTTTTTGTTAGTTGTTTATATGTAGGGTAAGATGGATGACTTGTAGTTTTTTTTTGTTTTTGTTTTTGTTTTTTTTTTCCTGCCAGGATGCTACAAGGCAGAAACGAGATACTTTGGTTTAGGGAGCAGAGCCACTTAAAATGTGGTCTCATGGCTACTGCTGGTCCTTGTCATGGGTGTGCAGCAAGGGAAGTGCAGAAACTCGGAGCAAGCACTTAGATACTCGTATAACAGCTTGAATGTAATTTTATGCCTCTTGAATCTAGTAATAAAAATTGGGGACTCATATTTTGTAGGTCTTTTCTTTCATGTTTCTAGTAATTTCTATTTATTATATTTGAGAAAAGTTAAGTCCATGACAGATTGGAATTTTTATTTTTAAGAAGCTGGTTCTGGGGCACCAGGGTGGCTCAGTCAGTTAAGCATCCAACCCTTAATTTTGGTTCAGGTCATGATCTCAGGGTTGTGAGAGCAAGGCCTAGATTGGGCTCTGTGCTGGGTGTGGAACCTGCTGGAGATTCTCTATCTCCTTCTCCCTCTGTTTAAAGCTTAAGGAACAAGATCTTCTTCACTTCTTAGCCAAATCATGGCCATGAGTACAGGAAAAGTACATATGAAAAAACAGATGGAGTATGGAATAATTTTTTGAAAACCTGTTCTTATAAATTGCAAAAGCATGTACATTTGATTCAACAAAGGATTCTGAGATCCAGGCTTCCACTTCAATTTATTCCTAGTCACTTAGCTTTAAATAAATAAATAAATAAATAACCTGACTTTTCATTGAAAGATGAACTTTTGGCCTCCCTCCAGCTTTGGCATCAAAAGTAGGTATTTGGGAATGTAGGGAAAAAAGTTTTAGAAGTGACTTTTCTCAGAGAAAAACAAAAATCAAACAGAAAAAGAACTTCCCACGGCATAAGTAAGATTTAAAAATAGGAGTGGAGTTTGTTAGGGTAAAGGAGAAGAAAAATGGGGAAATAAAAGGGAAAATGCTTAGCTCTCTGTCCTGTGTCCTTAGCAGCACACAAACAGGGTTGATATCCATCTGTATAATATGATTTGCCAGGAAGCGTTTCTCAGTTCCCCCCAGATCTTTTCTCCCCAGCAGCTACTCTGCATTTTTTTTTTTAGGTTTTTTTTAAGGTAATATCTACATTTGACGTGGGGTTCGAACTCACAGCCTCAGGATCAAGAGTCGCTCACTCCTCCAATGGAGCTGGCAGGGGGTTCCCTGCTCTGCACCTAAATGCCATTCTTTTTTTTTTTTAATATTTTATTTATTTATTCATGAGAGACACAGAGAGAGAGAGAGGCAGAGACACGGGCAGAGGGAGAAGCAGGCTCCATGCAGGGAGCCCAACATGGGACTTGATCCCGGGTCTCCAGGATCAGGCCCTGGGCAGAAGGCGGCACTAAACCTCTGAACCACCCAGGCTGCCCCCTTAATGCCATTCTTGAGTTAAGATTCTTCCTACCATGAGAGAGCAAGGAGCCCTGGGAGGTCAATGCATGCAACCAAATCCATCATTTGTATCTTGGTTTGTAGGAGTTTACCAGACCCATCCAGAGAGCGGGATTTGAAAGAAGAGCTAGATGGGATCTGGGGGTGTTGCAAGCATGCATTCTTCTCCAGCAAACAGTCTGAGTCACCGTTATGTGCCAAGCACTGGGAACACATGTCCCTACCCTCAAAGCAGCTTACCATCTACTGAAAGAGACACAAATGAATCCAGAAAATGACACAGATGCAGGATGCTTTAATGCATCCACGAGGTGGTATGGAAGGGTCAGAGGAGAATGCATTCACAGTGGGAAGGAGGGAGGGGCAGCAGTGGTCAGAGTGGCTAATGGGAAAGTGGTTGGATCATACTGGTGACTGTGAGAACGTGGGTCTTTCCTCAGAGTGAAGTGGGGAGTTGTCAGCTGAGGCACAGTGACACGATCTGACTTGTATTTTATTAAACACACACACACACCACATTCACTGCTATGTTGAGAATAGACTTCAGAGGGGGTAGAAACAGGAATATCTGTTAAGACCCATTGCAGAAATTCAAACAATGGATTGTATCAACCACATGCTTAGCTTCCACGAATTTGATGTGTAAACATCTTCCCTACATGTGTGTGCCAGACACACCTCGTTCTGGACAACCCACGCCATGATCCTGGACAAGCAACTTAATTCTGTTTTACCCATAAACAGTGATCTTGATGATTATTGTACTTATACCTAGAAGGCTGTCATGATGGATCAAATGAGTTAAACTGAATAGAGTATTTAGAACAGTAGCTGCTGCAAAGAAATAAACCGTAAGCACTAGATCATGTTAGTCAATATTTTTAATCTTCCTTTCCTGTTACTTTCCTTTTTTAAATTGTCTTATCTGGATTAAGTAAAGGAGGATATGTCCATTTCCGGATGAGGATAGCTGAAGTCAAGTCTTTAGTGACGGAAATCAAAAGTCAAGTGTGGCAGCAGCTGAGAACCAGGAAGTTAGTTCTAGGTGGGTCAGAGTGGGGAAAGCTCCTGTAGGGATGTCACAGGGTCATCAGAAATACAGCCTTGCTCGCAAGTAGGTGTGGCCACAAGACTAAATCCTAGGCCAAAGGAGGGGACAGGGACAGTATGTGTGAAATTTTGGGTCATGTCCTTAAAGAGAAGCGACATGTGGGCACCTGGGTGGTTCAGTCTGTGAGGTATCTGCCTTCGGCTCAGGTCATGATCCCAGGGTCCTGGGATCAAGCCCCATGTCAGGCCCCTTGATCGGCAGAGAGTCTGCTTCTCCCTCTCCCTCTGCCTCTGTGTGCTTGCTATCTCTCCCTCTTTCTCTCATCCTCTCTCTCTCTCTCATGTTCGCTCTCAAATAAATAAATCTTAAAAAAAAAACAGAGATGTGAACAGGCATAAAGGTGCCAATTTCACATCTGTAAGAAGGTGCAGCTGCAGAGAAGAGACTTAGCAGTATCTACTCCCATCCCCTAATTCTGAGTGCTTTTACTCTCCGAGTCCTGTTAAGTTATTCCGCATCCAGTCCTCTCTCCATCTGTGTGAAGCCTTCACTCCCTTCTTCGTTGCACCCATATGCAAGCCATTTTGCCATCACCCGATCCCTCCAAAATGTCTGAAACTCGATCCAATTGTTCAGCTCTTACACTTGACCCAATTATCCTAAATTTCAAATCAGAGGCAACTCGATGCTGGTCTCTCCAAGGACTCTCTCCACACACCCCTCCTCTATGTCCTCACATTATCCTGGATTGGATTCTCCTGCTGTGTAGTTCCCAGGAGGACCCTGAAACCATTTTCTGAGCCCAGAGGCAGCTCATCCAATGTAAGTTTACTCTTTCTCTCTCTTCCCACAAACATTTATTAAGCTCTTTTTCTTTGCTGGGCGATCATACCAGAGACCAGCCAAAACAAGTGCGAAGACCAGTTGTCACGTGGCACAGGTGTTTGGAGGCTCACTTCTATCTGTAGGATCCAGGACAAAATGTGTGATGCAGGGAAGGGGAAGGGAGTATGTGCGAACTTTTCTGCATGGGCTTGGAGTAGGATGTTTACACAATATGAGGAATTCGTCTAATGTTACACAGGTGAGTGATAGGTAGCCACAAAGAAAAGCTAACTTAGGATTTAGGACATTTCCAGAAATCAACATGCTAGTATCCCTCAACATTATCTTTTTTTTTATCAAATAAATTGCATTGCTGACCTGGGCTCAAATTAATGTTCTATTGGTTTATCAAGCAAGTCCAATGGGAAGCCAGAGGGATCTGATTATTTTTTATCAAACAATACAGAGCCAAATTTTGCAAGCTGTAGATTGCAAACAGCCCTCTTGGCTTTGGATCACTGGTGTGCTTTCTCCTCGGATATGCTCTCCCAAATGCCACATGGAGTTTGTGTGTCCTGGCCCATCTCATTGCCACATCAATGGCAGATTCTTAATACTGATTAGATGAGTGAAGGTATAAGATAAAGGTAGGAGTGCATCAGACATTACTGGTATTTCACAGTGTAACCTGCCCTCTCTCCAGATGTTGGTTTGGCTCCTACATCCATCATTTGCCATCTGCATTACTCTTGGCAAATTGCTTATGAGCGTTGGATATGTGAGAGGTTTAACAAGAGCTAGGCTGGTTGTAATAATTACATGAAGGCACTGTCACACTTTTCATGCTTTCCTGACTGAACAGAGCTCAATTTTCTGCCAACTCTCCATGGACAAAGCTCTTGCCCCCTACCTCTGGTCCCTTCTAAATTCATCTTTCTAGACAATCATTATATAGAGAGACACCCCTCCCTGTGATGCCAAACTCACTTCTATACAAGTCCTGCTTCTGACCTAGCAGCCCTGAGTGCCATACCCCCTGCTGGTGTTTGGGTAGCTGTCTGGATTCCCTCTTTCATCCATCAGCAGATGGCAGGGCCCACTTGCCCCTACCCTCTGAAATTGTCTGCCTTCCATCAATCCCACATAGACCAATCAAGGCAAGGCAAGCACCGCCCCCCAAAAAAGACTTTGTGAAAAAAGGAATGTGAGAGGCAGAGAAACCTTGCCAACCTCTCTGCTCTCCCTACACCTGCTCCTCCAAATGGGTGCCATATTGAAAAAGAACTGATCAATCAGGTATTGATCTGGCAAAATCAATAAGTTTTAAGGGGTATTTGTTTTTTGGGATGGGTAAATCATTAACTAGTGGGGTGACGTTTCAGGTGTAAACAATAGCAACGGAAGAGAGAAATTTGGGCATCAAGCAGTCCCAGGACCCTCAAGTCATACCAGCTGGACCAGTTTATTTCACCAGAAGGCAGGTTCTATTGATCCTAGAATTATACAATGAGCTTGTTGCCTAAGTAACCTTGAAAAGATGTCTTATGATGCACCTGTTATGCCAAAAGGTGGAAGAAGTTGTCTTGGAGGTTACTCTGTCTCATCAGGGTTTAACAATAGAAGTCAGAACATCCTCCCAGTGAGAAACAAGGTGATTCAAAGACCCAACCAAAAACCTGAACAGCACACAAAAATCCCTTCAGTCATAAAGGCAGTAGGAAGTTCAAGAATTAGTGTGTGGAATCTGCACACCTCGAACGCTTTCCTGTGTCCCTGAGAATTTCTAGGTGGCAGGATGAGCCTAAAGACCTGGTGCCCAGAGTACTAGTCTCAGCAGCAGCAAGGGACGAAAACATAAAAGAGAATAAAAGCCACCTGCTGGATCAGAACACCAAATAAAAAGCATGGCCCTCATTTTTAGCCAGCTGCTCTGAGTCTCCCCAGTTCAAGCTGAGAAAAGGCTGAGGGTTGGGAAGCTGTGCAGCTCAGTGGCTGTGCGTGGCCCCTTACCTGCACATCGCCTTTGGGAGAGGGATGTTCTCTAAAAATGGGGTGGGCAGGAAAGCCTGGGTGGCTCATTGGTTGAGCATCTGCCTTCGGCTCAGGTCGTGATCCTGGGATCCTGGGATGGAGTCCTGCATCGGACCGCCTGCTCCATGAGGAGCCTGCTTCTCCTTCTGCCTATGTCTCTGCCTGTCATGAACAAATAAATAAAATCTTAAAAAAAAAAAAAGAAATGGGGTGGGCAGTGGGCATCTCATTCGAAGGTGGGACACCGGTGTGTGCAACACAACATCCAGGCTAAGCTGTCCCCAAGGTGACCCAGGCCACAGCTGGGAAGTTCCTAGGTTCCTTCCATTTGTAGTTTTTCTTTTTTCTTCTTTATTTATTTACTTGAGAGAGAGACAGATATCTCTGTCTCTCTGCAAGAGAGAACATGAACGGGGAGGAGAGAAGCAGACTCCCAGCTGAGCAGGGAGCCTAATGTGGGGCTAGATCCCAGGACCCCAGGATCATGACCTGAGCTGAAAGCAGATGCTTAACTGACTGAGCCACCCAGGCACCACCACATGCCCCCGCCCCCCTTTTTGGTTTTTTTCTTTCTGAAGGAATTCCTAGGCATGGCAGGTTTATATTGCATTTACACAGTATTATCATACAATGTCACCTTGAAACAGTTTACTGTCTACCCTTGGCCCTCTAATCTTATTACTTAAGTGTTAGCAGGCAGGGCATGGGAGGGAGTGGAATACCAAACTATTTTGTTTTCTGGGAAGAAGAGAGTGAGCATACGGAAAAAAAATAAATAAATTAAGCGCCTGGCTAAGGAAACGCCTGACCTGTTCCCTTTCTCCACCCTGACCCATTCTACTTGTTTTTCACACAGACAAGCTCCACAGAGATTAATCACAGGCTGATTGTTGTACACTTCTTGCAGAGCCAAGAAAAAAAAAAAAGCTAAAAGGAGGCATTAGAAAACCGAGTAGCTGGCTAGAAGCAGAAGAACTGAGATGCCCATGAATGTGGGGGAACCGGGTTGAACGGGAAAGCAGTCTGCTCTCCAGATAGACTGGTGAGTGCCTGACGTTAGGGCACGCTAAGAATACAAACCATTGCAGTGGCTTTCTTTTTGGCATCCGTTTGCCTGAGTATACCAGCTTCTTTTAGGTTCGACTCCTATTTGTTAGCATTGGAAAAAAAAAATGGACCATTCCTATTTGTTAGCACTGGAAAAACACAAAATTGACCAGCTCACAATATTTTTGCCCATCCCAGAGAGAGTCAAATCAATTTTAGCAATTCTAAGCCGAAGACCAGTTCTGACCTTTTAAAGCCCTTAGAATCTGAAATGTATTTTTCTGCTAGAAAAGATTTTAGGAGACTATCAGCTGGCTCTTGAAGAAAGGAATTATTAATGCAGTTTCTGTTCTGGAGTGAGGCAATTGAAGTGGAGAATATCCCAGGAATTAATTTTCCTGAAGCCCTGTAGCCAGTTAGGGGTGGGGAGTTAGAGTCCAAGCCCCCCCCCCCCCTTTGGCAGGGTTCCGTCTTACAACCTGTGGTCTCCTCAGCTGATGAGCAATCATGATGCATTACAAGCAATCTGCTCCTTCTGTGCTGGAAGAGGCGGTGGGGAACAAACAGGTGGTTCCTCCCCAGGCTGCCGAAGTCTGCAAAGGGAACGCGGCGAGTGCTTCTTGAAACCTGACTGTCCGTTAACATCACCTGAAGACCTGTGACTGCACCCCTGGCACATGAGTCAAATCAGAGCCTCTAGGGGTGAAGCCAGGGCCTCTCTAGTTTGTGCAAGCTCCTAGGTGAGGCTGAGAGCCACTGTTCTAGAACCCTGACCCTTAATGAGGTGGGGGGATGGTAGATGGAAGACAGACTTGTCTGGAGCCATGCCCACACTCACACTCACCTGGAGGGCTTGCTGGACCCAACCCCAGTGTTTCTGATTCGAAGATCTGGGGTGGGACCAAAGGTTTGTATTCCTGCAGAGCTCAGGACAATTCTCTGATAACCGCTGACCTAGAGGTAACTTTTCTCCCCCCTCCCCCTCCCCGCCCTCCTTTTTAAACTATATTTAAATTCACTTAATTAACATATAGGGTATCTTTAGTTTCAGAGGTAGAGTTCAGTGATTTATCAGCTGTATATCACACCCAGTGTTCATCACATCACGTGCCCTCCTTCATGCCTATCACCTAGTTACCCCATCCCGACACCCCCCTCGCCTCCAGCCACCCTTAGTTTGTTTCCTAGAATTAAGAGTCTCCTATGATTTGTCTCCCTAGAGGCAACTTTTCAGACTATGCTTGTCTGTCCCAAGCCTGAGACTGTCACCCCTGGAGAGGACTTGGTGTGCACAGGTGGACAAAGAGGGGAGTTCTGACTAAGAACCCGGGTAAAAATGATTACAGAGCATGTAACTCCTGTTGCAGTTGTGCTATTTCTCAGGTGTCCTGGAGCTGGAAAAAGTTGCCAACTAGCAACCCAGGATATAAAAACCAGAATTGAAAGTCGATCCTATTTCTTTTCTTAGCTCCAAGTCAAGTCTCTTGAAACTCATATGAGAGCTAGTAGATTTTCAGCAAACAGCTCTAAAAAGGCTATACATGGTCTATTATCAGGCCTTATGGCAAGCCAGCAACCCAGAGCGAGGAAAGCAGCATGCCAGGAGATTTGGGCCTGTTTGACCTCTGTGGGGCTTGTCCTGACTCCTTCACTTCTCCTTATAGGGTAATTGCCAGGACCTCAGCCACAGAATGAGGTCTGAGAACAATTTGCTCTCAGAGGAAAGGCAGCAGTGCAATGAAAACACACAGGGTGTGGCAGTTCCACAGTTCTCCGAATAGAACCACCAGTCTCTGCTGCTCCCTGGATTCTGTGTCTTCGAGACGTACCAAGCCTGAGTGAGGTCCACAATGGAAGGAATGGTGTGTGAGTCCATAAAACCCCAACAGAGGGGGCAGTGGAATAGAATTTACGCATGCATGGGTGATGTCGGTAAGGCAGGGGGAGAGGGTTATGTGATGATGCAGGAGAGACGTTGGGTTTGAAGTCGACGGCCAAGAAAGAATTCTTGAGACATCTTTGGTGGAAAAGGTGGTTTTATTAAAGCACCAGGACATGACTCATGAGCAGAAAGAGCAGCACCGGGGTCATGAGGGGTGGCCCATTCTATACTTTCAAGTTGGGAGGGGGTTAGTTACGGAGAGTGTAGGTCTCTAAAGGAAGTTTGGAAGCCAGGTTTCCAGGACCTTGAGGGGTCTAGCTGTTGTTGGGGAAAGGTTATTTATTACTGTTAATAAAATCTGAGTCATGAGACCCTTTAGTCATGAGACCCTATTGGTAGGTCACCTGCTTGGGGGATGATTGCCAACATGTATTTTGGTGGGTAGAGGTAAAGGAAGTTTCCTTTATATAAAAAAAAAAAAAAAATATATATATATATATATATATATATATATATATATATATATATTTATTCATGAGAAACACAGAGAGAGACAGGCAGAGACACAGGCAGAGGGAGAAACAGTCTGTATGCAGGGAGCCTGATGTGGGACTTGATCCCAGGACTCCGGGATTACATCCTGGGCCAAAGGTACATGCTCAACTGCTAAGCCACCCAGGCATCCCGGTAAAGGAAATTTCCAAAGGATTTTTTATGCGTTAAAGTAGACTTCTAGGATCCTGGGAATTGGGCTAAGATTGCCTTTTAAGAGTCTTTAGCAAAGCATCAACAATGAGGCAGCTGAACTCCCAGAGGTCAATCTTCCTGTATTAAGGACTTGTCAATGGCTGTAGGTAGTAAGGAAATTTAATTTTTCTTTTTTTTTTTTTAAGACTGTTATCTATTCGTTCATGAGAAACACACAGAGAGAGGCAGAGGCACAGGCAAAGCCTGATGTGGGACTCAATCCCAGAACCCTGGGATCAGGCTTAAGCCGAAGGCAGATGCTCAACCACTGGGCCACCCAGGCACCTGGAAATTTAATTTTCCCTTTGCCTTTGTTTCTCACGTCGCGTGATGGCCATTCCAGAGAAGTGGCTATTAATTACCGTGTAGAAAGGAGAAAATTGAACAGAATCTCCAATGAGCTTGTAAGTTCAAAGCCGTGCTTCACCAAACCAAAGATCCCTTCCATGAAATTTTAATGTATGCAGCGGCGTGGCATTACCTTCACACTCTAGGGAGCAACAAATTGCCAATAGAATCATCTCCCTGTGCAGGACCCTACTGATGGGATTTGGACAAACCCATGGAGGCCAGCTACTCAAATGTGGGAGATCCTGAGACTCTTAAACCCAGATTTTGGGGTTCCCGGATGACTCAGTTGATTAAGTGCCCACCTTCGGCTCAGGTCGTGATACTGTGGTCCTGGGATGGAGCCCCGCGTCAGACTCCCTGCTTGGATGGGAGTCTGCTTCTCCTCTCCCTCTCCCTCTCCCTCTCCCTCTCCCTCTCCCTCTCCCTCTCCCTCTCCCTCTCCCTCTCCCTCTCCCTCTCCTCTCCCTCTCCTCTCCCTCTCCCTCTCCCTCTCCTCTCCCTCTCCCTCTCCCTCTCCCTCTCCCTCTCCCTCTCCCTCCCTCTCCCTCCCTCTCCCTCTCCCTCTCCCTCTCCCTCTCCCTCTCCTCTCCTCTCCTCTCCTCTCCTCTCTTCTCTCTCTCTCTCTCTCCCCCTGTCAAATACATGAATAAAATCTTAAGAAATAATGAAAACAAATAAACCTGAGATTTTCAGTGATTCCCTAGTGGGGAGAGACAAGATTTGGGTACTGCAGGTCATGAAGGCCCCTTTGGCAAGTGTCTGACATGGCGCCCTGGCGCAGTCTGTGGCCAAGGCAATGCTTCCCCTTGACTTCTCTATGTGGCACAGACATACGGAGGCTTCGGGGAATCTGTCTGCCTGGGGCTGAAGGTTTCACGATGAGGCTGTTCTCTGGACCAACTTCTGTCCCCTACAATCTGAATTGCTCCAGAGTCCGTGGATCAAGGGAAGTACTTTAAAGCACACAGGTACACCACATGGCGTTGACTTTCAGGAGATTTAACTTAATCTGAACATGTCACTTGTGAAGAGGGTTTTTCCGAGCCCTTTAGCTGGGTCAAGGACACCAACACACCAGTTAAAGAAAGTACAAGGAGGCTTTAGCACAGACTTTGGGGGTGGTTTGTGACGGGACTTGAATTGTTTCACAAGCCCTGGCCCAATTTCCGCAAAGCTTTCAACATTGAGGATGAAAGGCATTCCAGAGCTGAAAAGGATTCTATCCTCAGGAGTGCTGGGACTGCCAGGGGTAAGGCCAGCTCTGGGCTGACTTCTGACAGGCTTAGGAGAAAGCCCTTTCATGCCACTTAACACTCCGTGTGAACAGCCGCCCCCCTAGAAAGGATATCATCTTTCCCCATAAAGAAATACAGACCTGTCATTTTGCTTTTAGGTTCTCTAGAACGAAAGGGCTCTGAACAGTGGCAAAGAGGCAAATGAGAGTAGACGTCCCCAAAATGTCAGGCCTGCTGACCTGATCAGGGAAGAGAGATGGGGAGGAGGGAGCTGGTGTTGCAGCTCTATTACCTCTATTTAAAAAAAAAAATTTTTTTGGTAAAATATCCGAAACACAAAATTTACCGGTGTAACCATGCTTAAGTATATGGTTCAATGGCACTTGGTGCGTTCACACGATCGTACAACCATCACCACCATCTGTCTCCCGTCTTAACATTTTTTAATTAGAATTTGAATGTAGATTTCTTTTTCTAAAGCCATTAAAATGAATGAGGTAAAAAAAAAATGAATGAGGTCAATGTTATAGGCTGATGTGGAAAGATGTTAAAAATACATTTAAGAGAAAGAGCCAGACACCGAGCAGTGAGTACGGTAGAAATCATGTTTGTGTGTACCCTCGGGGAGGGAATACAGATTGTGGGTGGGGGTTACCCCAGATCGTAGGGACAGCCTGGTGGCCATTGTCTTTGGAAGCTGAGGAGGGGTGAGAGAACTGTATTTGCACACACACACAAAAAGTCTACAGGACAGATTCCTAAGCAGAGGGTGTGTCCCAGGGGCTCAGGAAGGAAATGGGAGACAAGGTGTAAAAAAAAAAAAAAAAAAGCAGATGTTGAATCCTTGAAGATTTCAGGTTTGGGGGAGTCCCAAATAGGAAGACCAACGAGAAAGGAGGGTGGGATCCAAGATATACTTGGGCTCTGGTGCTCATTTAACACAGCGGTTGGTACTGAAAATTCTGCAGCCAATGCCAACAGTCTGGTAGCTCTGAACAGCTCTAGAAGCGAATTAGCCAGAATTTTTAAGATTCCTGTAAGAATTCCTCCTTCATTCCTTCTCATCTGCTATCCTCCTTCTCCTCCTCCTCCTCCTCTTCCTCCTCCCACCCTCCTCCAAGCTGTTCTCAGAGCACAGATCAGCCCTGCCAGCCACAGAGGAGCTGTATTCCAGATACAGTTACTTGTCTCCAGAACTTTCCATATCTTAAGTGCATAGGTCTGGTCTTATATCTGTTTTCTCCATCCTCTGCTTTTACCCTGAGCATGAACCATCAGGAGCATGCTCCTGCCCTCCCTTCTCTCTGCTGCCCCTCCTCCTCTTCTCTCCCCATCGCATCCCTCCCACTTACTTCCTTGGTGATCCATACAGTGTGAGCACTTCACAGCCAGATTGATGCACAGCTGTTCTTTCCAGGCCGGCTCTCTCTTCCATTTCATGGCAGCAACCTGCACGTCAAGTGCAGACTCAGCCTGGCATATTGAGGAGTGCCTGATTGACTTCTCCAGGCTCCCCTGTTAGGTCCCATGTCCCAGACAAGCAGCTCAGAAGGCTTAGAGGGACAGTGGAGGCTCTGGTCTTGCTACCCCACCCCCACGCCTGCCTCTTGTTGTCTCACTGGCTGTCATGCGTTCCTGGTCCTGGAGTCTGAGGAGTCTGGAGTGATTCCTCATTCTGAAGGCAGCCTCAAATAGCCTTTCTGATTTAGACCCCTCAGTGCTCCCTAAAAGGGCTTAGTGACTTGGAGCTCAAGACTGAGGACTGCCCAGCACCTTGTGGGCTGTGGACATGTTCACCACATCAGTGGCAGCCACACAGGCCCTTTTAGGGTCCCTCCTTCTTGATGGCTCAGAGACAAAGGGGCATGCATGTTGCAATTCTGGGATGGAGCCCGATCAGTGTACCAATCGTTGACCAAGAAAGGAATTAATCTAGAACTGCCCAAGAAGTGATCCGAAAAGTTTTGTAGTCTTTCATTTTCACGGGTGGTGAAAAAGAGAGGGTTTGGTTTGATGCAAGGTGATCAGACCTGTGTAAAAGTAGGAGAGGGAGGTGTTCCCATAATTAGGATGCCATTTTAGAGGAAGTCCAGCAACGAGCTCAGATATGGGGAGCACAGCTTCTTAAGTTGTGGTTGGCCTCTAGTTATGCTACAAAGCTGTTGTAGTTCAAGTCATCTCTCCGAGATCTAGCCAGCAGATGGAGATGCCAAAAGCAGAACTGGAGGAAGCCTGAACTTGAATGAACAAGGCAAAGGATTTTGAATATTTTGCATCAGATTTTGTGTAGAGGTTTTGGCCTCAGGAGGCTGTACGGCTGTCTATCTGGTTGTGACTTGGCCCAAACTCTATGAGGTGGCATCTTTTTCATCATTGTCTTGGGCAGCCTTCCAGCTGGCAGGCCCCACTGCTGCCAAGTGCACCTGCCTAGGAATATCTAGGCAGAGAGATCTTTTCTGCTTAGGCAAGATTAAGGTAGGTGTGGGTTAATAAAGTGGGAGCCTACTATGTAGAATGAAGTGAAATGATTTTTTCCCCATTTCTATACAGAATTCTGCATACTTTGTGTATGGCTGTTATTCATTTTCATAACAATTGTTGCAGTCAGTTTATTTTTTCAGACTGAACCACCCAGACTTGCCACAACATGTGCTAAAAATGCACAAGTTAAAAGAAGCAGGAGAGAAGAGAAACGGGAAAATGGTGCTATGCATCTGTGCGTGGTAGCGGGCGTGGGGAGAGGTAGACGGGCACAGGTGGACACGCAGGTTTCTCTTCCTTTGACCAGTGAACAATCTGGAGGGCTTGCACTACGACTGCATCTGTTCTTTTAAAGCAAATCTCGAGAGGCTCTGAAAGCACTGCTAATCATATCCTGTGATTTCATAGGAGGCAGGATAATCCCTGGTTTACAAAACAAGAAATGGGCTTGAATGGAAGGAAATCAACATCATAGCGAGATTCCAAATCTGTGGAGGCACAAATGGTTGTTTCTGAGTTGAAAAAGTACCTAAGTGCTAAGGAGAGTGTAGTCTCCCGTCAGGGTGGGTTGTCAGGGCAGGCTGGCACTCGGAGGACTAGACCCCATCGCAACCATCCCTTGTGTTTGGGCAGATGGTACCTGTGGCTTTGACAATGCACTCACCCTGACGGCCTTCTTCAGAACAGCTCCTGGATGGACAAGTGTCCTAAAATGTGAGTGCTACACGAGCACAGTGATAATCCGTGTAGATGCAGGGCTCTGCTTTATTCTCTCAATGGACGGGTCGCGTTCTGAATTCATTAACATCAGGACCTGCTCATCAAGGGGTGACTAACGAGAAGGCAGCTTTGTACAATAATGTCTAATTCTTAACTGTTTTTAAGTGATGGGAAAGCACAGCCCAGAGGAAGTGTGTATTTGCGGAGAGTTGGAAAGACAGCAGAGGATGGGAAGTCCAGCTCATCTGCGAGCAATCTCATGTCATGCAAATCTGAAATTAGGCTGAGCTCCATCCAAGATGATGGCCCTTGGACGTTGACAATGGAGTCAGCAAAGATGCTCTTGTGAACAAGTGAGCCTGCTAGAGGGTCTTTCAGAGCTTAGTGTGGGGTATGAGGTTAAGATATTAAAAGAATAGAGAATTCTAAAGTCTATCTTGACATCTTGTTGTCTGGATGAAGCTTTCACACACACACACACACACACACACACACACACACACACGCCCCCTCCCAAGTCAGGTGGCCTCTCCCCTCCATTTCCACATTTCCAAAATGAGATTTTGAACCAGATCGCTCTAAAGAACCTCCAGTTTTTTGAAGATTCAGTGAATCTTCAGGACAGTTGATTCCCACTGTTTTAGTTCCATGCATGCTGACACATGGACAGCCTCCCTCTACACCACACACACACACACACACTCATCAGATGCACCACCATCATTCTCACCCCCATTCTTGCTTTGGATCCCACAGACTGGTCAGGTACCTAACTCATGAGCTAGAGCACCTGGCTCTAATAAACAGGAAAACAGCTGGAATTGTATCTTCTCTTCAATCTTTATTTGCTGCTTCCATTTCTTTATCCCACCAATGCAAATTGGGGAGGACAGCAAAAGGCCACATGTAAGGTGGCACCCACCAGCTGGCTGAGCAATGCCAACCACAGTCCCCTGAGCATCACAGAGGTAACAGTGGGCATCAGCTCCCGTGTCTGGAGCTCAGACTGCATGGCCTCAGGGCCCAGTAGGGAAGGTCACCTCCCACAGTAGGTTTGGCCTTAAAAACACTAAAAACAGTTGCATTCATTGTCTTTTTTTTTCTTTTTTCCTTTTTGCTTTAATAATAATAAAAAAAGAAAACCAAAACCTTCTATAATTTATAAGCTATTTTTTGCTATCTACATTATATATAAAATATAGACTCTGTTTACTTTATAACACACATCTTTTCCCCTTGATAAATAACTCTTTAAAATATCTAGTATACATGCCTTGACTTTTTATATATAAGTTTGGTTTTATACATATACATACATATATATATACTCATGTTTGTAAAACACAATAAATACATACTCGACAATGACAACCAAACAAATGTAATTTTGGTTAAAAGAAAAAGAAAAAGAAGTAGTACTATAAAAGCACCAGGCAGCGAAAAGAAAGCCATAATTGCTAGAAACTTCTCCCTCCCCTGGGTGAGGCACAGGGGACAATACCAATGAAGTTTTGACGTGTTTGGATGCCTGAAGGAGGAAGAGGGGAGCAAAGTAGCTGGTCAGGTCACTTGCTCTTTTGTTTTGTTTCTGAACCTGGGATTAGACTAGAATCACAAGTAAGTCATTGCGTTTATAAGGAGAAGTCATGGGGCTCATTCAACAACTTAGCCCTTGTGAGGATGGCTGCAGAGAACAGATCAGGAGGGGAGTGAGAGAAACAGCAGGACACGACCTATGGTTATTCTGCAGGCCCTGCCCACACCAGCCCAGGCGAGCTTTTGATGCTGCACTAAGCGTAGAGCTACTGCATACGACACAGTCTTGTTGAGTCTACTCACTGCTGGTTTAAACAGAAAAAGAGTACAACAGATTTAGGAGTATTCAGTAGTGCAACAGTTCAGTAGCCAGACTGAGAGTGAGATGCTTCAGTGGCCCCCTCCAGGGCTCCAGCAAACAAGGACTGTGACACGAGGACGAGAAAGGTCAGTACACCACCGCCTTCCACTGCTAACCGATGTGGTCACTCAGGTATGATCCTGGCCTCACCTCCAGACTCTGAGACCACTGAACCCATCACCTCTGATGGCAGCAGCATGGGAGGCCTTCGCCTCTCCCGTGGGAAGTTCTGGGAGCCTGACTCAGTCAGGCTGTCCCTGAGACTCCGAGCACTGCCACCAGCCTGTTCCTCTGCCCAGGGTAGGGCAGGCCAGGTGGGGCGTGCCGGCTGCCTGTCAGGACGCCACGCTGCAGACACACACAGCTGTCCTGTCACTGCCCTCCTCCCTGTCCTCAAAACTGAAATGTGGGGCTCTGATAACTTCTTAATGAGCTCCCCAGTGTCCTGGCCTCTGCTCTGCAGACTTCAGGGCTTTAATGGCCAAAAAAGGAGGCAGCAGGTGGGGCAGGCATCATAAGCCAGCCAAGGCCTGGATCTGTATCTAGGAGAGGAGTGGGTGGGTGGGGGCACTAAGCAGAGCTGGCCTTAGGAAATCTCAAAGATGGGCATCTAAAATGTGTGTCCCTCGTCCTTGCCAAGTACAATACAAACTACAGATAACTGTTCCCATTACAGTCTCCAGGGGACACCAAAACCAGCTAGCTTCTGAGTACATTCAAGACATAACTGAGCTGCTAAAAAACGCGGGAGCTCAGGGAATACAGCCGGTTGCAGGTCTGAGTCCTAATCTCGACGCCTCCACCAACTAGCCATGGGACTTCAGACAAGTCACTTCACCTCTCTGCCTTCCTAACCCATCTGAGAGCTCTGAAGGTGCCGTGTACAGCAGGATGGGACCTGTAATGAGGGGCTTCCAGGCCTGGTTCTAACCCTAAGGAATGTGTTGACCTCCGCCATCAGCCTCTGGGATGAAAAATAAAGGATGTGAAGACACTAGGCTCAGAAGTCCCTTTGGATGCAACCGGAGCTACTTTCTCCTTGGGATGTCTCCCCAGCATGCTGAAATTTCCCTCCATACCCACCAGAATAAAAGCGATGCCATCCGAGACCTGCTTTATGACCCAGCTCAAATTCAACAGCTGGGCTAGGGGCTAGGAGACAAGATGAAGAGAGTTGAGAGAGCGTAGAGGTATGAATGTAATGCACAGGTAAAATCGGTGTCACAGACGAATGAACTTTAAAAGCCCCACTCCCTGAGAAGACGTTTTCCTGTATTAGACCACCCAGAGCAAAATCCAAGGCCACCTCTAAGAGCGGGCCAGTGATGTCCTGCAAATCCCCAACCCTGCAGTTTGCTGCATCACAATCAAAATCAACTTAGGAAAGTCAATTTTAAAAGACGCTGAGTGCAATTTCCATTTTGGAAAGGGAAGAAGAATCGACTGCTTCTATTTGCAGCTCTATAAGGAACCTTCTAGCAGAACATCAAATGTGGCATCCTGCTCAACAGGAGGGCGCGGACGGCAGGGGAGCTGAGCCCCGTGCAGGTGCAGGTCCCGGTCCCAGGCACTGCGAATCACGGATGCTCCACAGGACATGAGAGGAGCGGCTCCCACCCCACCCCACCCCACCCCGGGGGTTCGATAAGGAGTGAACAAATCTATCTTCTTGGGAGGCTAACGTGGTTTGGAGAAGAAAAGTTTTGGATTCGGGTGACTCCACCTCTGCTTAAGAGCTGTGTGACTTGGGGCAAGTTATTCTTCCCAGAAGAGCCCCGATTTTCTCATGTGTATCATGGGAATAACAATACTCAATACCACAGGGTGGTATTGGGGGTTAAATGAGATAATGTATCTAAAATACCCTACACACGCTGGGTGATCAAGAAATGTGGGCACACAGCGAGTACCTGGATGGCTCTCGAAGGGGTCCAGGTAAAGCTCATCTTGAAGTGGAGTCAGCCAAGACTGCCTCTAGAAGGAAGGTCCAGATACACCTGACATACAGATACTTGCCACCAGGTAGGTAAGGAGTATGCGTGGTACCTGCAACGTCTCTCCCATGGAGAGGAGAAGTCATAGAAGAGCTGACAGTGGTCATGGACTCTTTCTGCAGAAGAAAACTCAAGAGAATCCAAACTTTCCACATAAGCCCAGATCATTCCAAACACTTGTGAATACCAGGTAAGCACCACTGACCTCCACCCTCTCTCTACCAGTAGCGTGAGCAAACAGTAGCATGAGCCCAAATTTCCAAGACCAGAAGCATCTACACAATGATGGCCGCAAACCAAGCAACAGTGACTAAATACGAAGGCCTTGCAGCGGTACCTCCCTTACACGGGGTCTTTGAAACACAGTAACCAGAGCAGAAAGCGGCTGGATTGCTGCTGGGGCCTCGTCCTGGGCCAAAGTCACCTGGTGGCACCCAGACCCCACAGCACACCATGAGGTGCTAGGCCTTGCCCCCGTAGGCTTTGTTGAGAGCTTGAGATCTCAGCTTCCCATTGTGGCTACCAATCAAGGCTTTGCAAGTGGTAGTAAAGGGGCAAAAGGCGCACTAAGGAAGTATCTTAATTTCCTAGAACTCTTGCATTTAAAAAATGAACTACCTAGGTCTTCTCTTCCTCTTCTTCCTGCATCTACCTACAACATGCATTTCAGTAGATAAAATTTGAGTATGCTTACTAAAATATTTTTCATGCTTCTTTTAAAGAATATAGTTTCTCTCTATATACCCTAGCCTCAAATGACAATTTTTGTTTTAGACACTGAACATTTATCACAGAACTCAGAGGCCTTTGGAAGAAAAAAACACTTCCCAAATCTTTTGGTTAAGCACAGAAACATAAAATCGAAACCTCCGGAATATGCCTACTTATATTACAAACAACTTAGAAAAATGGGACCCACAGAGTCATCTAGTTTCCTTTCCCTTCGTCCTTCATCACAGCCTTTTGGGCTAAATAGAAAAAAAAAATCTTTCTACTGTTTCTACAAAAGTTATTTATCCAGGGGGCTATTTAGGAGAACCTGAAACAAAGCAGCCCACAACATGGCCCTCTCCTCACACCTTTATTGAAACTCATTCATTCCACCAAATCTCTAGTTTTGAAATGACACCTGCAAGAGGCAGCACGCTCATCACGAACTCGTGATGTCAGGGCCCGTAAGGTACCAGGGAGAGTTTCAGCTGGCTAACCTAGCCAGGCTGCAGCAAGGCCCCCAGGAAGGGGGGTGACTTTTTCTGGGAAGGCAACCCTTCCTCGTCTGTGCTAGAAAATGACAGCAATCCCGTGGTGCTTGTGGACATGCCCACCCTGCACCCAGGGGCAACCAGGGAGGAGGATGGAGGCTACAATGGACTCTTCTGTTCATTCTCAGATTCTGACTCCTCAGAGCCTGGGGGGCGGGGGGGAGCAGGGGAGGTCCTCATGGCCCCTTAAATTCCCTTCCAGTTCTACCGCCAGTCATCTGAAAGGACTCTGTAACCTCAATTGTGAGCCAAAGACAACTATTGGACTTCTGTGACCTGGGAACAAAAGCTATGGAGACTTACAAGTCACGGTCTCCACATCCGACCCTGGCGAAGGGCTAACGGGGGATGAAGGACTAAGAAAAGGTTTAGTCCCCCACTTTCAAAATGTTTGACTCGGTGTCCCTTTCAAGAAAGGGCTGAATTGCAGTGACACTTGGTGGTGGTGAGCGCTGACGACCGCTTAGGGGTGTGCGTGTGCGTGTGTGTAGCTCCAATTCCTCCCTTTGGAACTGCCCCCTCCAAGCCTGCAGGCTACCACCTCCACTAAGAGCTCTGTAAGCAGAGAGGGACAAGACAAGAGACACAAGAAACCAAGGAAAGGAAGACCATGGGTTTTTTTTCCCCCCCACATTAACATTCTCGGCCCTACATGAAGATACACCTCCGAGGGCTTTAAAAACCCCCCATGAGAAACACTGAAAATTATGTTCCTGGTTGTCCTTTTGTTTAATACCTATTCAAAAACTTGCAGGTGTCAGCATCTTGAAAGCTAAGGTAGGTCAAAGCTAAGGAAAAGAGCCTTGACTTTTTTTTTTTTTTTTTTCTTAAAGAGAAAAAGATTCTCCCTGCCTGGAACCGAAGGCTTCCCTTTTAAATCCACAAAGCTAGGTGAATCTCCTAAAAGTCCTTTATCCGTTTGGTAGGAGAAACAGGTGTCAGAGCCCAAAGCCCGTCCAGGGCGGGCTCACCTTCCTGGGGCCCCCAGCCCAGCCTGCGCGCTGGTGCTCAGACCCCCTCCTGCTGGGCCCCGACCCTGCTGGAGAGGCACGTGAACGGACATTTCAGTGCCCCATCCCCTGCCCTCAGTGCCACCCCACCCGAAGTAGTAGCATAAGGTGGCTCCTTGCAATTTTTGGACTGTTGCCAAATCCCAAGGGCTATTTTATTCTCCGCCTCCTCTGTCTGCAGCCAGAAGGCTGGTGCCCTCCGCTCCGCTTGCTATTCCTGGCACTCCCTTACCTCATGGCAGGCCAGGCCGAGGGCAACGAACCACTTAGGAAGACGCTCCCCCCCGCTTCCTATGAGCAACACCAATCGATCAAGATCGCTGTACACTGTGCTACCAAGGGCTTCCTCCTGGAGACATCTGGAGTGGCTTCCTGGAAGTCGAGCTCTCTCCCCGGCCCGCTGCACCCCCGCCTCTCCCCAGACCAACAGGCTTCCGTGGACATCCGAGGATGTGCCTTCTCCTGCCAGGGGCGGGCGCAGGGGGTGGAAAGCCGGCACCCGCTCAGCTTGCCATTGGATGGCAGGGGCCCTCAGCCTGCCAAGGAGGCGGCGGCCTAGGGGCGGATGAGATGGGGGAGACACCAACCCCTCCCTGCTTCTCTTGGCAGCGGGCAGCAGGAGCTGCTAGGCCTCCTCCCCTTCATGCAAACGCCCAGCAGGCCCCACTGCATCCTGCCCCCCTCCGGGGGGGGGGGGGGCGGCTGTTGAGGTTGAGGTTGAGCTCACCCTGCCAGCAGTCTTACTGGGTGCCCCTCACCCATCATCAGATGCCGCCCTCCACCTCTGCGCCCCGCACAGCCCAGGCCGCCTCTGCAGCACGCCTTCACCCTCTCCGGCCCCGGGCCCAGGCCTCCCCGGCCCCCCGACAGGTGCTAACAGTACAGGGACATCCTGCTGCGGCGCATGGCCTCGCTGATGAGGTAAGCGGGGCTCAGCTCGGGCTCCTCGGTCATGACAGCGATGTTCTGCCACTCGCCCGTCTGGCTGGACCTCTTGATGGTGTCCACCACGCACAGGGCGTACAGGCAGTCGTCGAAGGTGGCGGCCATGGTCAGCGGCCGCCCGTCCCACGTGCGCCGGTCGTCCTGGTCCTGGAAGGCCTGGCGCACGGCCTGCATCATCTTGATGGTGCCGCGCAGGTAGGGCGACGGGATGTCGCTGAAGGCCTTCTCGGGCAGCAGGGCGTTGCTGACGGGCGTGGCGTCCTGCAGCAGCAGCTCCTGCGCCGCGGCGCTGTTGCGCTGCCCGTACAGGTCGGTGCCCGCGGCCAGCAGGCGCCCGGCCGAGCCCACCACCGTCACGTCCTGCTTGAACTCGCCGGGCACGTTGAAGTTGAGGGTGACCGTGCAGCACACGCCGCCCTCCAGCACCATCTGGAAGGTGCAGAAGTCGTCGCTGGTGATCTGCCGGATGCCCTTGATGTGGTCGGTCTGCTTCACGAAGGTCTTGAGCAGCCCGTGGACCTTGACGGCCTTCTGGCCGGTGAGGAAGGTGAGCAGGTCGATGATGTAGGTGCCCACCGAGTGCAGCCCGCCGCCGCCCATCAGGTCGTCGCAGCTCCAGTTGTACTTCTTGCCCAGCAGGCTGCCGCTGTGCACCTGCACCTCGCACACCTGCAGCTCGCCCACGTAGCCCTCCTCGATGAGCTGCTTCATGCGCACGAAGGCGGGCAGGAAGCGCAGCACGTTGCCCATGATGCTCATGAGCTTGGGGTAGTAGTGGGCGGCCGACATCATGCGGAAGGCGTCCAGCGGCGTGGCCGTGCGGTCGCAGATCACGTTCTTGCCGATGCCTGCAGGCGGGAGGACAAACAGCCGTGAGGGCGCGCGGGGGGCGGGGGGGGGAGGGGGCGCCAAGGCCCCGCGCGGGCAAAGCCGGCCTGCAGCCCGGTTGCTTACGCAGAAGGCTCGGGGCCCAGCTTACATTTGTGCTACAACCTACGTTCCCATTATTTTATTTAACAGTCTGTGGACTTACTTATTCATGAGAGAGGCAGAGAGAGAAGCAGGCTCCCTGCAGGGGGCGCGACGTGGGTGGACTCGATCCCGGGACCCCGGGGTCACCACCTGAGCCCCGACGCTCAACCGCTGAGCGACCCAGGCGCCCCATATTCGATTTTAAACACTTCGGTCGAATTACTTTGCTATTTTTTAAACTTTTTTTTTTAATTTTTTATTTAAAAATTTTTTTTTATGATAGTCACACACACACATAGAGAGAGAGGCAGAGACATAGGCAGAGGGAGAAGCAGGCTCCAGGCACCGGGAGCCCGACGTGGAATTCGATCCCGGGTCTCCAGGATCGCGCCCTGGGCCAAAGGCAGGCGCCAAACAGCTGCGCCACCCAGGGATCCCGAATTACTTTGCTATTAAGCCAACTTCATTTATTAACTCATTTTAATATATTTACATAGCCCCTGCTTTGGAGATGTTTTTAAAATTTTACCAGTATAGAATATATATATATTTATATATTATGTATATAATTTTATATATATATAAATATTATATATTATATATTATTTATATATAATTATATACATTCTATATATAAAAATATAAGAATATATATTATTTTTATATTATATATTATATTATATATTATTTATATATAATTATATATATTTTATATATATAAAACACAAATATATATTATTTTATATTATATATTATATTTTTTATTTATTTTATATATAATATATTTATATATAAAAAATATATAAATATAGATTATTTTTATGTTATATATTATTCATATATAATTATATATATAATATATAATATATATTATTTTTATATTATATATTATATATCATATATTATATAATACATTATATTATATATTATATATTATTTATATACAATTATATATTTTATATATAAAAATATATAAATATATATTATTTTTATATTATATATTATATTGTCTATTATATATTATTTATATATGATTATATATTTGATACATATAAAAATATATAAGTATATATATTATTTTTATATTATGTATTATACATTATATATTATTTATATATAAAATTTTATATATATAAAATATATAAATATATTATTTTTAATATTTTTATAAAAATATATTATATAGGGATCCCTGGGTGGCGCAGCAGTTTGGCACCTGCCTTTGGCCCAGGGCGCGATTCTGGAGACCCCGGATCGAGTCCCACGTCGGGTTCCCGGTGCATGGGGCCTGCTTCTCCCTCTGCCTATGTCTCTGCCTCTTTCTCTCTCTCTCTCTCTCTCTCTCTGTGTGACTGTCATAAAATAAATAAAAATTAAAAAAATATATATATTATATATAGTATATATAATAACCTATAATATAGGTTATGTGCCTTTATATATATATTACAGGATATAAAGCACTTCATGTTTCATTTCTATGAGTCTATGACATTTTATTTATTTTATTTTATTTTATTTTTAAAGATTTTTTTATTTATTCATGAGAGACACACACACACAGAGAGGCAGAGAGAGAAGCAGGCTCCACGCAAGGAGCCGGAGGTGGGACTTGATCCCAGGTCTCCAGGATCACACCTTGGGCTGAAGGCAGCACTAAACCACTGAGCCACCGGGGCTGCCCTTTATCGGTATTTTAGAAGTAAAATATGTTTGTATATAAAATGTCATAGGGCAGCCCCGGTGGCTCAGTGGTTTAGTGCCACCTTCGGATCAGGTCATGATCCCGGGGTCCCAGAATCGAGTCCCACATCGGGCTCTCTGCATGGAACCTGCTTCTCCCTCTGCCTGTGTCTCTGCCTCTCTCTGTCTCTCATGAATAAATAAAATCTTAAAAAAAAACAATAAGATTAAAGTTTAAATATAAAACATAAGGCCTACACAATATCATTTTTTTTAACATATAAAACGTTTTATTAAAAGTGTATTTCCAGATGCCTGGGTGGCTCAGTGGTTGAGTGTCTACCTCTGGCTCAGAATGTGATCTGGGATCAAGTCCCGCATCAGGCTCCCCACAGGGAGCCTGCTTCTCCCTCTACCTATGTCTCCGCCTGTCTCTGTGTGTCCCTCATGAATAGATAACATCTTTAAAAATAAAATAAAAAAAATTTTTAAAAAGTATCTTTCATATGAAATATTTTATAGCTTATATATATATTAAATATAATTTCTTAAAAAATGTATTCTTAGAAATACCATGGGTAAAGAAGGGAACAGTGTCTCTGTTCAGTGAATCAGAATATGTAAGCTTAAGTCATAGCCAAAGCAAGTCTGATTAAATATGAGGAAGAATTTCTTAATGATACCCTGTGAAGATCTAAGCTTTCAGCTCTCTCCTCTACAACCACAAACAAAGGATTATATTTTGAGTGTTATCCTGCTTGTTTATTTTGCATTATGGATTAGGGCTGGCAGTGGTCAGAGTTATGTTTGCTTAGTTTTCCCCGCTCTTGACGGGAAGAGTGGGTGGGTATTCCCTATATCTGAGGGGTGAGCTGTGGCTGGTTCCTCCCAGACCTCCATCTGTTTTATGGTGGGGTTTGGTGATTTTGGCCAATGCGGCTGAGGCCAAATAACAATTAGGCTTATGTGATGACTGTACTGGATGCATAAATTACAGGTAGATTCAAGCCCTTTGGGAGACTAAGTGATTCTGGGTCTAGAGAAAACAAAGGATCAAAGGAACGAAGACTGACAGGAATGAGAAAGGGATTTATTCTGTAGAAGCCAAGAATCAGGGAAGGAAAACAATTCAGCTGAACCTGTAGAGACAGCCAACTGGAACATAATAATAATAATAATAATAATAATAATAATAATAATAGAATTACATGGATTTTGTTAGTAAGCCAGATTGAAGGCTGCTAGGTAGAAAGGGCTGAAGAATTTCTGAGTCAGGGTACATGTCTCTTTTCTGGTCATGCTCTGCACATTGACCCTCTACTGGGGACCCTCCAGCCATAGATGAGGGAGATACCACAGGAAAGGGAGCAACGAGACATACATTCCATCCCAGTTGTCTTGACTGTAGGCATTCAACTTGACAAACTCTATGAAATCGCACAATAAGCTAGGCTGAGATAGGATTCTGGGGGGGGGTCCCCTGCAACTGTGGGTGTCTGTCCAGTGGAGATGCCTGGATGAGGACACGGTCTGGCACATGGCTCTCATTTTCCCAGTGGAAGAACCAGCCGAACAAACAGACGTGGTCAGGACAGATTGTAGAAAATAAATACAATCAATGGGCTGTCGATTTCCTCACACACATTTAATTCGGGCCCTGAGTGAAAGGCCTGGAAGCCACACAATGACCACATCTCCTTGCCTTGTCCATACTGGCAGAGCTGGCTTGCTTTTCTGATGACCATGAATGATCAGTAAGAAGTGCCTTTAACTCTTAGCAACCAGTTGAGAAGAGGGACAAGGAAACACCGGTTTGTATGACCAAATGTGCCATGTGCTTGCGAAACATAATGTTCTGATAACACGACCCTGTAGGCATTAGGTTCACGTAACACCAGCTCATGCTGGCAGGAGCAGATTTACATGTAAACGGATTGATAGGTCACTGCCAGGACAGGTGACTAATGCTGCCAAAATCTGCCTCGCACCTGCTAGGTATGGGCTGTGACCTCTCCTATACCCTACCTCAAGGTTCCCCCAAACCAGGACCCTACCTGTCATCTTCCTAGTACACTCTTGTTGTCGTCTTAATAGCACATGAGAAAAAGTTTCTTATTCTTCTATTATACTCTCTATTTTTTAAGATTTTATTTATTTATTTGAAGAGAGAGAGAAAGAGGAGAAAGAGCATGAGAGGGGCAGGGGCGGGAGCAGAGGTTAGAAGCGTATTCCCTGCTGAGCCTGGAGCCCAAGGTGGGGCTGGATCCCAGGACCCTGAGATCACAACCTGAGCTGAAGTTCGAGGCTTTACCCACTAGGCCACTCACATGCCTTATTTTTCTACCATAAAAAGACTATAAAATAGTAAAAGAAAAAAATAGGGAAAATTAACTTACTTCCCATCCCCACACATTCCCCTGAAGCCATCATGAAATAGGTAATTCTTTGCAGCTCTAAAGATGAAAAGATGCTGTTGACAGCTCCTTCGCTAGAAAATGTAACGTGAACAGACACGAAACCCCCTAGCACTTTCTGAAACTCATGCATGGCTCCCCCAACGTTCGGAGATAAAGAATAAAGAATCTCTTCTGTTAGGCTAGTTATGTATGTTGTGGCTACACACTACACAATAAAGTCCTCAAAGACAGACACTGGCTCTCATTTCTCAAGCCTCCACTGTACCCAGCACCCAGTGAACGTTGCTGCCTGCCCCACCTCGTGGCCTGCGCTCTTTAGCAATATCCACACTTCCCAGATGGCTCTCAGCAACATCTTAACTCATGATACCTACAAAATGCAAAGGAGACTTCTAGGAATCTATCATAAAGAAATAATCTAAAATGTAAGCAAGGCTTGTTGCCCAAGGAGGCTTGTCACTGAATTATTTATTAAAGCAAAAAGCCAGGAACAATGCAAATACCCAATGATAGAAGAATGGGTATGTAAGCTGTAGTACAGCCATATAATAGAATAATTGTGAAGTCGTCCAACATGATGCTAACAAAGACTTTTTAATGGCAGGCAAGATGATTATGATGTCATGTGAAGTGAAAAGGGCTCTATTCATAGACCTACTATGATCTCAACTCTCTCTTCAAAATACAAAAGAAACGGAGAAAATCTGGAAGGAAACACCTCAAAATGTTCACAGTGGCTAATTCATTCGTAGCATTATGACTGATTTTTATTTTCTTTGCTACGTTTTCTTGTATTTCCTAAGTTTCTAGTTTTATGGTCAGAAAAAAAGGTTAGCTTTTTTTTCTTTTTCCTTTTCTTTTTTTTTTAAGACGGGCAGAAGGAGAGGGAGAAGCAGACTCCCCACCGAGCAGGGAGCCCCATGCGGGGCTGGAGCCCAAGATGCCAAGATCACAACCCCAGCCAAAGTCAGATGCTCAACTGACTGAGCCACCCAGGAGTCCCTTAGCTTTTCTTTTTTAAACTCAAAGGAGAGTGCTCTCTTCGGCAGCATCCATACTAAAATAAACTCAGAAGAGACACAAAGACCTTTGAAGGATGGTATTCACATGATGGCAGAGAGTGCCTCCAAAGCCTAGGCTGGGCAGGCAGGTGCGAGAGCCAGTGGACCCGTCCCAGTGCTGTGCCCCAGTGGGCTGGTGAGTGCTCCATTGACCCTGAACTGTGAAAGCTTCAGAGGCTCAGGCTACATTGCTAGGTCTCCTGGCTCCAATTCCTTAGGACCTCTTTATGATTCTGATGAAAGCTACAGACTCTCTTCAGAAGATGCAATTCAAACATACACACAAAACCGTACCCACACCCCAAGCCTGAATACAGTTCCCTCAGGTTCCCAAGAAGCAGGCATCTCCATCATAAACTGTAACTTGTTTCTAAAGTATGTATGTATATATGTATTTATATATATATTTTATGCCCAACATGGGGCTTGAACTCTCAACCCCCAGATCAAGAGTCGCATGCTCTACTAAGTGAGTCAGTCGCCCCTGTACAATAACTTCTTAAAGGCTTTATGACATACTGTTAAAAACAAAATTACACTTCTGTTTTAAAAGAAACCCCAAATGCGGAGCTAGGAGGCCCTTCACTGATTTATAAAGCAAATTCGTTTTCTCTCTATTCTGAACACTCTCACCTTGACCCTACCCCTTGGTAGGACTTCTGCAAAGCATCCTCTGGAGCCCCATAAATCCTCAGGTCCTCTTTCTCAGCTTCTCCCCATCAAAATGCCCAGAACCTGAAACTCCAAGGTCCTTAGCAGTTTAACAAGAACAAAGGGCTTAGGCCAAAGAAATACAATTCTACTTAACAAAAAGTAGAACAAAGCTTGCTTATTTGGTTTTTCTGATTTTTGTTTTATTTCAGATTTACTGAGATATAATTGACGTGTAAAATTTTAAGATTTTTAAATTTTTTTTAAAAAATTTAAAGATTTTATTTATTTATTCATGAGAGACACAGAGAGAGAGGCAGAGACACAGGCAGAGGGAGAAGCAGGCTCCCTGTGGGGAGCCCGATGGGGGACTCGATCCCGGATCCCGGGATCACATTCTGAGCCAAAGAGAGATGCTCAACTGCTGACCACCCATGTGTCCCAGATTTTTTTTTATTTTTAAAAAAGTTTTTATTCATTTATTTTGGGGGACAGGGGCAGAGGGAGAGGGAGAGAGAGAAAATCTCAAGCAGACTCCCCACTGCCTGACGTAGGGCTCAATCTCATGACCCTGACGACCTGAGCTGATACCAGGAGTCAGACACTTAACCAACTGAGCCCACCCAGGTGCCCCTAAAATTGCAAGATATTTAAAGTATACATCACGGTTACTTGATATACGTATGCATTGTGAAAGTATTTCCACCATCTGTTTAATTAACCTCTTGTGTTGATCTTTTTGTGTGTGCGAGAGAACATTTAGGTGTTCTACCCTCTTAGCAAATTTCAATTACACAATACAATGTTATCAGGGATAAACACCATGTGTACATAAGATCCTCAGACCTCACTCCTGTTATAGCTAAAAGTTTGTACTTAAAGGAATATAATTCTAATTGTAGACTTCCAGTCATCAGACACAGTGAGTATTTGTCGGGGTGTGTGCAGGCGTGTGTGTAAGTACATGAGTGCGGCACAGAGCATCCCCTCACTCCTAAAATCACATGCAGTGGAAAGGGAACTTCCGTTGTCTGGGTACACGGTTGACACCCCCAACAATCCTGGGTGTGTCAGATGCCACTGAATACACGCTGGGTTTCTTCCAAAGACAGCACATAAATACCTGCCTTCCAAATCGCCTCTGTCAGCCTGGGCTTTGGTCTGGCTCTTCAGAAAATACCACGGGTCTTTGGTATCTTTGTGATTTTCAGGTGTCTTGTAGCACAATGGCATTCCATGAAAAAGTGCTAGAAAAGCCTCTTTAGAGAAAAGCCCTTCTTTTTTTTTTTTTTTTTTTTTTTTTTTTTGCCCTTCTCTATTTTGTGCTGAAAAGGAAATAACAAGTGGGGCCCAAGTCTTGTACTGCTCCCTAAGAAGCACATGACTCTGGCGTTCCTTTGATATGAAGGTAAATAGATACCACCAGGGTGACAGGAGCTGAAAAACTCCATTTCTCAGGGAGAAAAGCTCAGGGAGAGACAGAAGTCCCCTTTCTCTTCCTGCCCCCAAACAGCCAACGGCTGCTTCCTAATGGGGAACCACAAGGGGAAGAATATGACCCTGGTCCCCGCTCTGCAGACCCTCAGAGGAGTCTCACTTCTGGAAGGGCTTTACCAGAAGGCCAAACACACTCCCTTAGGAGCTTATACTCTCTTGTGGCAAGATGTGGTGTCCTTCTAAGGCCAAGGATCCACATCTCTGGGACCCCATGTCATCTTAAAGGAAATCATGCTGCAGAGGATCAAGACAAATCAAGGACTTGGGACATATGGATTCAATTTCACTCCAAATAAACAGGCCATGCAAAATGGAAAGCAGAGATAAAATATGACATGACTGAGAAAGAAAGGGTGTTTTGTGTTTTGCCAAGCCCCAAACCTTTTCCCAAGCAGTTGGGAGAGTTTTAGTGAGGCCCACTGGTGCTCACAGTGACGTAAAGGAACAGCAGGAGCTTTCTGGGCATTTGGGGACTATGGTGTCTGTGGCCACCCTGCTGCTTCCCACCCCTTTCCCCTGGGGATGTGATCTGACCCATGATACCATCACCGTCTGCTTGGCTATCTCCACCGAGGGATCTGCCCCTGCCCAGAAATGGATGCCTTGGCATCTCGCCACATGTGTCAAGGCAGCGCACTGTGACTCCGAGTGGGTGGCAGCGAACACATCAGGACTGCCCTGGCATTGTGAGGAGGTCTTCAGAGCCCGCCTCCACTGTAGACCATTTATGCTTTTGCACAAAGAGCCTAAGCTTCTTCGTCTTTTGGGGATTGAGAGGAGCGGAATACATTGCCCCAGAATGTTACCACCCTGGCATGTGGATTATTTCGAGATTGAAGACAATCAGGACCCAGCAGACCTAAGAGGAGGCTTTTTACCTCCCCCTTAACTGCCTGAAAGAATTCAGATAGAGGGGCTGTAACCAGGAAGAGAGTTATTAGCAGTGATAACTTTTTATATCAGAAAGGTTTATCTGCATGGCCTGGCAAGCATTTGTCTATTAAACACTTGCCTTTTCTCATCTTCCTGTGAAATGTCTTCATTCTCCCCTTTGAAGCCCCAGACTCCTGTCCTCTTCTCCTCGGCTCGGTTATGATCCATAAGCCTCAATTACCTGGCTGCCAGGGAGTCCCATATTTTAATGGGGGCTCCCGTGTGTAAGAAATTTGCTTCTCTCCTGTACGTCTGTCTTACGTCAATTTAATTTTTAGCCAACCAAAAAACTTAGGAGGGAAGATAGGAAACGCTGTCTGCCCCGACAGCACCTTGGGCTGGAACAAACAATTTTTCAAGGGAGGACCCCTTGTCAGCGAAGAAAGTGAGAGCTCCCTTGTCCATACAATGGGAGGCCTAGGACCCTTCCTTACCTCTATCAGGGAGCTGAAGGAGGGGAGGAAGTGAGATCAGTGGGAAAATTCTGGAAGGTGAAAGAGCAACATGCAAGACCGTGTGCCTGCTCTTCGTCAGAAGCTTTTAAATGAAATAATTCCAGAAGGAGTTTTACTGCCCTCCTGAGATCTCTCGTGGGGAAACAGGAAACCGGCTCCCTCCCTCCACAGCCTGCTGCGTGTGTTTTCTGTAATGAGCCACAGTATCCACAGCCCTCAGGAGGGGTTCGTGCTGCAGAGGACGGGTTTCCAACCAGGAGATCCTAAGTCACTTCCAGGCAGCTGTGCCCCCACTCTCCAAACTCAAGTTTGGGCCCACATTTCTTTCCAGAGATCAGAGCTTTTTCTTTTTCTTTTTTTAAGATTTTATTTGTTTATTCATGAGAGACACAGAGAGAGAGAGAAAGAGAGGCAGAGACACAGGCAGAGGGAGAAGCAGGCCCCATGCAAGGAGCCTGATGTGGGACTCGATCCTGAAGGCAGACACTCAACCGCTGAGCCACCCAGGCCTCCCAGATCAGAGCTTTTGTAGGGGCTGACACTCCATCCAGATGAGCCCCCGAAGGAGCAAGAGGCCAGGGACTTCCCAGTGACACCTCTAGGGAAAGACACAAGCCGTCTGCTGTCCCAAAGAGCAGCTACCCTTTCCTGCCCCTGATCAAGTAGGTTATCCCTGGGCACCTGGAGTGTGCAGGTGCCACCCCGCCACCCCGAGGACACAGCCACCCCCTAGCACAATCAGCTTGAAACTTCAAAGCACGCTTCCCTGCCACACATTGCCAATTACACACTCCCTTATCTAATCGATGGTGCAAATCTATGAGGCCAATGCTACCTTCCCCCCTCTGATTATTCCACTTGTGCTGACAGCACCTTATCTTCTGAAAGCCAAAGTGGCTGCTGGTCCTCCAGGCTGGCTCACAGAGGTCCGGGCATGTTGGCAGGACTCCCACACGGAGCCCCATCACATACAGCCTCCTAGTTCTTCCTCCCATTCACAGGAGGTGGAAAATATTTCTGTGCAATTCAGGCAGGGACCTCATCGTCTTCATTTATACTCTATTCTGCCGACGTTTCCTAGCACGGGGACTGAAAAATGAGTGCGAGAGATGGATAGGAGCTCTCAGTCTAGTAGAGAGGACTAACCAGAAATGAGGGATTACAGTATCTTATACATGATGGGATCTAACAGGCGGAGAAGCAGTGAGAGCAAGAAGGGCTGCCCAACTGACCTGGGTGGGGTAGGAAGCTCTGCCGCAGACGGGACATTTGAGCAGGGTTCTGAAGTATGTGTAAGAGTTTCCCTGAGGGGCACCTGGGTGGGTCAGTCAGTTACGTCTCTGACTTTTGATTTCAGCTCAGGCCACGATCTCAGAGGCGTAAGATCAAATCCCACATCAGGCTCCATGCTCAGTGCGGAGTCGGCTTCTCTCTCTCCTTCTCCCTCGGCCCCTCCCCCTTCCTTGTGCTCTCTCTTCCTCGCTCTAATAAATAAATTTATTTATCTTTATTTTTTCCTAAAGGTTTTATTTATTTATTCATGAGAGAGAGAGAGAGAGGCAAAGACATAGGCAGAGGGAGAAGCGGGCTCCCTCCAAGGACTCTGATGTAAGACTCGATCCCAGGACCCTGGGATCATGACCTGAGCCAAAGGCAGATGCTCAACCACTGAGCCACCCAAGCATTCCTAAATAATTTCTTTTTTAAAAAAGAGTTTATCTGAATGACTATTCAGAAGCTTTGGGTTCCATTTAGAAAACGGTTGAAAACCAGAGTGTTTAACCTAGGATTTGAGAAACCACTAAAATTGGAAATTGTATGTACATATCCTGATATTTAATTTTCTGAGAGATCCATTAGCACCTTAAAAGATTTTATGACTCAAAGGAAATCAAGCAGAACTGGAGTCTAGAGGGAAAGCAAAAACGAAGGCAAAGTAAAGAAATCTCTGGTTTTAAAGGAATTAAGCATCTGAACAAACTAGGCTACTTACAACCCTTCCTTCCATGCTCCCCATGGGTTTCACTCACTTCTGGCGACACTGCATGTGTCTCAGCTCCGACTCTGCCCTCCTTTCTTCCCTAGGGGTTGGCATCTTCGGTGCCTCTGCCCTCCCAATCCCCCCCGCCACACACACCCCCACACACACACACAATTTTCTTTCAGCTGAGAACGTTTCTTTCAGCACCAGCAGGGATGGTGCTGAAACCCCACTCTGTGCCCTCTGGTCCTTCTTCCTTATAAATTAGGAAGAGAGGTCCTTTGGAGAAATCCCCTCATCTTCAATCCCCATGAGAGTTCCTGACAAACAGCTTCCCAACTCAAACCACTAATCTGGTCTGTCCATAACATGTATACATTACATGTAAATGTAAATCTTTTTTTGTTTTGAAGAGAGAGAGAGAGAGAGAGCACACAAGCAGAGGGAGAAGCAGTGAGAGACAATCTCAAGCAGACTCCCTGAGGAGCATGAAGCCCCATACAAGGCTCAAGCCCATGATTCTGAGATCATGACCTGAGCCAATATCAAGAGTCACTTAACCCAGAATGCCTGGGGGCTCAGTGATTGAGCATCTCCCTTTGGCTCAGGTCGTGATCCCAGGGTCCTGGGATCAAGTTCTCCCTCTGCCTATGTCTCTGCCTCTCTCTCTATGTCTCTCATGAATAAATAAATAAAATCTTTTTTTTAAAGATTTTATTTATTTATTCATGAGAGACACAGAGAGAGAATGAGAGGAAGAGACACAGGCAGAGGGAGAAGCAGGCTCCACGCAGAGAGCCCGATGTGGGACTCGATCCAGGGTCTCCAGGATCACGCCCCAGGCTGCAGGCGGCACTAAACCGCTGAGCCACTGGGGCTGCCCAAATAAATAAAATCTTGAAAAAAGAAAAGAGTCACTTAACCCACTGCACCACCCAGGGACCCCAGCCATCTGTTAAGCACTTATGCCAGAAGAAGCTGAGCATTTTACGTGCACTCTATTTTTTTTTTTTTAGTGTACACAACCCCTTGAGGCAGGTACTAATATTGTCCCCATCTCCCAGATGTGGAAACTGAGCCTCAAAGAGGAGAAATAACTTGCCCACACTTCTACAAATCAATGGCTGGGATTTGAGCTCAGATTGCTGGGCTTTAGAGCAAACCTGGTATTCACTTTTACACTCCTACTACCTTCTGAACACCCTTGTCTTAAGACTGACTCAGTTGTTCTTGTATCTGAATTATATACAACATGCAGAGGTGGCATTCACCTCCCTGATATGTGTTCCCAATGCCACTGGCAACGCATGTCCGTGCACATGTGTGCAATGCCTATAACACATGGCATCTCAGGAGGGCTCCAGGGAGAACCATATAGCTGACCATGGTGGGCATCAAAAACCAGGGCCCTGGGGGTAGGGGTGCCTACTTCTCAAATGGATGACAGGCCAAAAGCTCCAGAGCACCATGGTTAAGTTTCCATTCTAGTCTCAGACCTGACATGGAAATGGGTCGGGGTGTGACCTGCATCCAGTTCCTCCTGTCAAGGCCCCTGACTGGTGGGCTCTCAGAGAGGTGAACAACCACAGAAAGGAAACCACCACAGCTGACACTGATGGGACTTGACATTGAACTGAATTCAAGGTTCAAGTGGTTTTTCTCTATCCAACCAGCCCTGAGAGGCTAGCCCCTACCCTACCAACCCTTTTTATGGGTTCCCCCATCACTACTCAGGACTGTGGTCTGAAGCCTCCTTTTCCAGAGAAATCCCTACCAGTAGTTGGATTTTCTCAGACTGTTTCACGTGCATCTGAGCCCATAAGAGCAGGGATATCCAGAGCAGGACAGTACTCCTGAAATACCTTTCATTTTGGGCACCCATCTGGATCACTATGGCCCATAGGTGTTGACAGTGAACATAATGTTGGGAAGTCACTAGCCAGCCCCTTTCTGGGCATTCCGTAGGAGAGAAAAGAAAAAAGAAAAAGCTGGCCACTTCTAGCCCAGGGATCAACAGCAGGTAGGTGCTTGGGAACCAGACACCTTCTAGGCTAGTGGCAAGCCCCCCCACACCCCACCTCTGCCATAGACAGGCCTGAGGTAGCCGTTCCCTGCCTGTAGGTGGCACATACAGACCCCAGTGTGAGGGGCAGGAGGCAGTGGGAGAGCCCATGGGAGAACAGAGGCCTGGGGTTGGGTGGAAAGGCTGCAGTGGTCAGGGACGTGGGGACACAGGAAAACGGCCAGGTTACGGGCTCACTGGCGGACTCCTGCTATGGCTGGTCCCAAGTAGTCAAATGACACCCACTGCATCTTAGTGGTCCTTCTTCCAGGGAGTGGCCTGGAAAAGCCCCTCTAGAGCCTGCACCACTATTCCACACCTGGACAAGTCAGAATTCAGAGGACACCACCTGGATGCAGGCGGTGCATGTGAGCCACGCTTTCCCCATAGAAGCAGCCATGTTCTGCAGTGGCAGGGGACACGCAGAAGGCTGAGCAATTGGGTCACCAGAGTCATCAAAAAGATACTGAGCTACTTAAAATGTAAATGATTGGGTTGGGCAAGTTTACTGGATTGCCCTATAATTCCATTCCCTACCCACCCAGCTAGCAGGATGGGAGCCTAGAATAATATAGTAGTGTGAACTTTCATCACACATCCCATAGGTGGGAAGTTCCACATTATCTCCCCAAGTCCCTACACCGTCCTCTCCAAAGCCTCAGAACCGAATGGTCAATTTTTTAGTCAGTGCTCTCCAGAGACACACCATCCTCACTGTGCATATAGTACGCAAGGCGGTAGACTTTAGGCAACTTCTCAAACAACCCAAAAAGTCTCCATTCAAGACAAACTCTCTAGTGAAGGAATCATAGCTACCCACACTTACCCAGTGATTTTTTTTTTTTTTTAATCAGGATACTTCACACAGCCTAAGTTTTTGGCCTCTCTTCAACAACAGAAAGATCCAGAAGCATTGGGTTTCTTCCCCCAGAGCCTCCTGCAGGACAACAACCAGCTGGAGCGGAATCGTGGCTTCCATAGCTGGGTGGTGCACACATCTCCCTGCCAGTCCCTAGTGAACGGCTACGTTATATTTCTACTGCTGCCATACCAAACTACCAACAACGGAGCAGCTTGACCCAGTGCCCATTCATTATCTTTCAGAGCCCTGGATCAGAAGCTGGGCAGGCTCAGCTGGGTCTCTTCTCAGGGTTTCACAAAGCCACTCGGGGAAGAATGTGCTTCCAAGTTCACAAAGTTGTTGGTGGAGTTCAGGGCTGTGGAGCTAAGGGCCTGAGGTTCTCTACTGGTTGCCTTGCTGGCTGTTCAGCTTCTAGAAGCACTTGCATTCCTCAGGTGCTGGGCCACATGCAGGCCAGTGATGGTAGATGCAAGTCAGTCCTTCCCACACTGGAATCTCTCTTGACTTCCTCTTTTGTCACCAGCTACCGAGAACTCTGTCTCTCAAGGGTTCCTGTTATTACATTAGGACCCACCCAGATCATTTCCCTTTGGCCGTATAACTAATCACAGGAAGGACACCAGGGAGCAAAGGTCATCTTAAATTACACCACTGCCCTTTGTCCATGGGCACATGAGCTCTAGAAAAAAAGTCCTGCCAGGAGGAAGATGCTCATGTACTCTCCCGACATTAAAGTACCCCAGACACGTGCTGACATGCCTTTCAAATCAACCTCTGTTTCTGTGTTCTCTCGGTAATTTTTACTGCATCAGAAGCCTCAGTGAGGTACTCTAAGCTTTAAAAATCTATTATTAGTCTCCTTGTTACCACGGAGATTGTGTCCCCAATTCAGGGCTCCCTGTAGGCAGCCGTAATAGGAACAGCGCTGGGCAGGGTGGCGGTCCAGGTATCGGGGGCTGAAATGAGCACAAGGAAGGGAAGAGGAGCTGAAATGGTCCCGCGCCCGCTGGGTGCTCGGCGGCCCAGTTAGGCATCACGCCGGCATGGGCACCATTATCCCCGTTTGTCCCGAACAGGTCATTGAGGCTCAGAGAGACTAGGATGGCCCAGGATCACAGAGAGGTGACAGGTCCCCACTACAGATTCAGTTCTGTGTTCCCCAAGCCCTAGGTTTTCTACTTTGCACCTAAGGAACCACTGCAAGTGGAAGGGGAGCAGCAGGATTCAATGCCTGAGCCTCGGAGCTACCAGATGCTTTAATAAAAGAAGCCCCAGCACACTGGACCACACAGGACCCCAGCATGGAGTCCCGAAGTGATTTGGGAAGGCAGCGGAGGTGGGGGTGAGGGTGGGGAGGCGCCAAGGCCAGTGCTTGAGGGGGACAAGTGGGAAGCAAAGGGCTGGGGGCTCAACACTGGACCACAGTGCTTGCCATCCTGGCAAGGCAGGTGTCCAGTTGCTCCACATCTGGGGCAGTGAGCCCAGAGCAATGGAAAGAGGACAGTCAGGAAGGAGAGAGGCTGGGGAAACTGGTGGCAGTGGGGACAAGGTTCCCACAGCTGAACACAGGAAGCCCTGCAAGGGTTACAGCCCTGTGCACGCAGGCGGCCACCAGCTGGCCAAAGGAATGGGCAGCGAGGTGCTTGCTGCAGCAGCAGAAGCATGTGCCAGCAGCAGAACGACAGCAAGGGCACACTACCACCACTTCACTGCCCCGTGAAGCCCAGGAGCGCAGATCCTCAGGGGGAATATGCAGCTCAGTGAGGTCAAAACCTGCCCGGGAGAGGAAGGTAGACCAGTGCTCCGGGCTTCCTCACAAGGAAACCATGGACCTGACCCTCTCTGCCAGAGCCCTGGAAAGGATCTTCAGTTCTAACACAATGCTCCTGCGGATGTGGCAAGACAACAGCAATAACCAATAACGCCCTGGCACAGCCAGGAGGCAAAGCAGATCTGGATAAGGTTTGTTAATCAGTATAATCATTAACAAACCACTTCCCCCGAGCACTTTCACCTATGCTATCTTAGAGCAGGGCTGTGACAAGATGTGGGGCGTGATGGGAAGGTGGTGGTGGTTAGAGACAGAGAGGAACCTATAATTAGGTGAGTGTGCTTGGGGTACGGTGGGTAGTGGAGACTTGTAGTTTTCAGGGCTGCCTAACATCTGAATCTCCTCATTCTATCTGGGAAATTTCTAACCATGTGTGAGTCTTGGTGGGAGGGAAGACTTCTCCCCTACTCTGGAAGCCAAGCCAGGGGCATGCTTTCCCAGCAGCCTTTGCAGAAAAGGCATGGGCACACACCTGGGTTTGGCTGACCAGGGATCCTGCCTGGGTTTGGTTTGTAAGAAAGGAGGAGGATGGAGAATCCATGCTGGCAGTGGGGGGTGGTGATAGCCAGTTTCCAAGGGATGCGGTGGCGGTGATTCCAATGAGGACACCTACGGTCCAGAGCCAGCACCATCGAGAAAGCAACAGGGTCCATCCATGTTGGCTGGGTTCTCTGGCGTGAATTAGATTGGGATTCCAGCTGCCAAGACTTCCTTTGTCCTTTTTGTTTTCCAAGCCTACTTTCTCAGCCTGCCTCACATTTCTGTGATGAACTAATAATCTCCTTTCAAGAAATTCTATTCTGCTAAAATCAGTCAGGTAGTTTCTGTTGTTTGCCACTAAAATGCTTGTCCAGTACAAGGTTTACAAGCTTTCTGGATCCCTTTTTGAAAAGACGGATTAGAGTGCAGCGGAACCAGTGAGTACCTATTAATAAAGGACCCTAAGATCCAGTGGGGTTTGTTGGAAATGGAAGTGGAATGAGGGTAGGGTGATGTGTTTTAAAGTTCTGATTCTAGGGCACTGGGGTAGCTCAGCAGGTTAAGCATCTGCCTTTGGCTCAGGTTATGATCTCAGGGTCCTAGAATCGAGTCCCACATCAGGCTCCCTGCTTCTCCTTCTCCCTCTGCCCTTCCCCTCCACTTGTGCTCTCTCTCGCTTGCTGGCTCTCTTGCAAATAAATAAATAAAATCGTTTTTTAAAAAAAACAAGTTCTGATTCCAGCATGTGGAACGGTGTGACCTACGCCATTTGACACTGAGGAAACTCGGTTCCCCTTATCTATAAAATTGGAACAGTAACACCTTCACAAGGCTGTTTTGAGGATGAAATGACAGGTGGACAACTGCCCCACCACATAAAGAGTACTCGTGAATGTCTACTGAGATCAACAATGGATCCAACTAAAAACTGCTCATGTCAGCTCCTAGAGCTACAAGAATTAACAAGTTGGGCAGGAGGGACATTACTGCATGGCAGTGGAGTGGGGGGGGGAAGGCGGTGGGTCGATAGCAAGACTTGGAATTGAAATGGGTTCAAGTCTGGCTCTGCCACCAATTCAATGTGTGAAAACCATCTTTGAAATGGAGCTGATATCTGGCCCTGGCAGCTTTATAAGACCGCTGACAGCATGACACAAACAGCATAAAGGGAAGTCTGCTGGAAGAAATAGCCTATTACAAGAAGAAAGTTACTGCTGACATGGGTTAGTGAAACAGGAAACCTAAAAAGCAAACCTGTGGATGCACTCCCTATCTGGAATCGTTGGGCTGGATACTGGATGCTCCCAGGAATGAAAACAAAATGCAGAGCCCACAGGCACCGGGTTGGGGTGCTGAGTCACTTCATACACCCCAGGCAGGGGATTCTGTTAGCATTACCGGCTCTATGGGGTGGCAACAGGGGTCAAGACTGGGAAAATGCAAAAAGCAAAGACACACTGAGACATTTAGCTGTGCACCTTATTAGCTGCTCCTAGCAAATAACTGAAGCTCAGCTAGTGATGGAAGGCTGCAAAGGAGAACCCCTCCTTCCTGAGAACCAAACCTCACCTTGGTTGCAGTTAATATTTTGACAGATCTGGGCTAACATCACTGCGAGGAGCAGGATCCTGTCTACAGAGCCCAGAACCTTGGCAATGGGCAAGATTGAGGGAGGAGGCTGTTAGGGAGGTGGGGATGGGGGGTGGGGAGGGTCAGTTTACACAGCACCTCACTGAACAGAGATCCAGAGGCCAGCCAATTTCTTCCCTCCTCCACCCTTCTCTCTTAAAGGGACAGTCCTTAGTTTCTCATCCTGGGACCAGATGACAACCCCCTGCGCATAGCTGATGACAGTTCCAGCAAGCCCTGTCTGCTGAGGCCAAAAACTGGAAACTGCTCATTGGGAGCGGAGACTAGTCATTCTGCCGCCACAGGCACTAGCTAGGGTGAGCCTTCAAAAAACCTTTTTTTTTGGGGGGGGGGTAACAATTTGCAAACAATGCAGACTCTTTTTAAAAGAAAGAATCCTAGTTGGCAGGTAGTTTCAGAAAACTGGGCACACCTAGATCTATGTTTGTCCCAGCGATACTAGTTGAAAGCCTGAGAGACTGGAAAGCCCTTGGCTTGCTTGGTGGTGTCAGGTGGCAGTAGCCCCATTTTACAATTGAGGAAATGGGCTAATACTGTGAGGCCCTGGAGGGGGCTGAGATACACACACAAGTAACCAAAGCTCTAAAGGCTTCAGCCCCAGGGGAAAGAGTCCCAGCAAGGCTGTCATGGCTCCAGATACATCCTGAGGATGCTCCTGCATGGAAGGGACTCTTCCCTCCCAGGAGAGGGGTCTGCATGGGCACAGTGCTGGAACAAGTCTGGCCTGGTGCTCCTGAGCACCCGGGCACGCATCAGACTTGTACAGGATTCGGGTTGAGTATGTGGGGAGATGCCCGGATGACTTAGACACAGCGATGCCCTAATGGTGCGCCAGACATAGAGAACGAGGACAGAGACCAGGCTTGGTGGGCTGTGTCCCACACTGGGGAGGGTGTTGGAGCAGTTATGACTGATGTCTGTGCCCGGGGAGCAGTCCTTGCGCCTTTCAGGCCCTCTGAGAGCAGAGCCAGCATCTGCCAAGGGGCCTCACTGTGGCTCGTCCCCTTCCCTCTTGGTAGGGTACTGTCCTCCACCTGAGCCCTCACCCACCCTCCTAGCCCGAGCACCTCATCCTGTGAAAAGCATCTCATGCTCAATCACACTGAAGTCTACATGCACCCCAGGAGTAAGAAGAATAATAGAACTAACACTTATGGGTCGAAGCATTGCCACGTACCAAGCACCCAGCAAAGTACAGTTACACTCGTCCCAATGACCCTGGAGGTCACTGCCATTCCCATTCCACAAACCATGATGAGTCAGTACCCAAATTCATACACTAGTAAGTGACAGAGCCAGGATTCGAATCCAATATTCTGGTTCCATGTATCAGTGGCTCATCTTGAATAATACGTTGCGATTCTAAACAAACGCAATTTGACAGGCAGCAAAACATGACTACATAGGAATCAAGTTGTAATCACAGATTTTCACGTAACTTTTCGTTCAGCTGCAAACATTTACTTAAAGCCTCCTGGGGACAAAACAGGAGGAGGTGCCCTGGCCTCAACCTGCTTGTGTATTTTCCACGACTACTTTCCACGCTTTAGAACCATGGTTCCCAACCTGAATGCCTCGGCACCCAAGGTATCCCGAGGCCCCACAGGGAGCTCACAGGGGGCACTGCAGTGTATTTTAAATATTTGAGGAACATACAGTTGTGCTTAGCATCTACTGGACATTACAGGAACTACTAGATCAAGGAAATTCAGTTTCAATATTGGATTGCATGCATTCCTTTCAATAACATCCAATCTCTAAGCAGCTCGGTTTTTGGCAATTGCTGCAATGAAAATAGAACAAACAGAAGTACCAGGCAAAAATCCAGGTTGGACAGAGAAGAGAGCGGTTGTATTTTGCCTCCAAGGTTTGAGAAGTTGCACAGTGCCCAAAAGGCACACCTATACCATTACAATTCGTTCTGATTATTTAAGAACGAAACACAAATGCTATCATTCTTTCAATTTATGTGTTTTTTTTTTCAAGTATCCTGCATGTTAGAACATAAATACTTATTATTTGGATTTACTAAACTGCTAGGTCTTTCTATTGTCCTAGGAGCACCATGAAAAAGTACTGAGACACTAAAGATGTTGTGAATGGAGAATGTTTGGGAACGTCTGTTCTAGAACATTCTGTGAACTCCCTCCTCTCACTCATAATTATAAATTCTGTAAAGGTAGGAGCCAAAGTATTGTATTGGTCAATACTTTGATTTGCCCTCAGCAAGGTACCTGGCTTGCTGTAGATACTTTTTAGCACTTGTTCACAATTGACAATAAAAGACTGAACCCGGCCGTGAGAAGCCCTTAAACATCCACAGAGGTCTAGCGAGGTGTAAGTGATTATGGGGTGACTACACTCCAGCTCACAGGTCCCACCAGCTGGGGGTCAGAGATGCATAAAACACCTGCTGGGCCCTAGCAAATAAATACAATTTTCTGAGCTCTCTGATGCAAAGTAAAATAATCAACTGCCTCTTAAGGGCTTTGAATACAAATGAAGATACAGCATTTCAGGATAAACCACTTTAAACTCCTCTGATAAGGAGATTTCTTTGTCCAGAGGTTGGGATTATTTTATTTAAGCTCCATCCATTTTTGTGTGGGATTGATCTACATCACTCCCTCCAGTCTCCAAAGTCTCCGTCTACCCACACCTCCAGGGAAGGAGGGGCGCTCAGCAAGCCGGGGAGGGTCATTGCTGGTGGGCAGCTGCAGAGTTCAAGTGCCAGCTCCCACCGCCCTCCGCCCCCCAAGCTGGTTTCTCAGGGCTGGAACTCTCCAGAGCAGGAGTTGCTTGCCTGCTTCTCTATCTGCTGACCAGGAGATAAACTGGTCGCTTAGCAACAGCTGCATCCCGCTGCCAGAGCAGAGGAGTTGTGCGTCCAGTATGAGGCTGACATTCTAATCTCCGGCGTGTGCCAGTCTTCTGTGTGGGTATCTCAAGATAGGGTAGGGAGGAGCAGACCCACCCAGGCACCTGCTCCCACAGGGCTCTAATCCCAATAAACTGCAGATGATATCAGCAACCTAAAAGCACCACTAGAAACAGAAAGAGTTCACAGAATTGTCTTTAAAACTGTGCAGAAGCAGCATTCACCCAACAGAGTCTGCTCTTGGCAACCCACCTGCCTGCCAGGGAGCTCTATTCCCCCAAACACCCCTCATTCTGCTGCTCTCCCTGGTGGTTTTCAAGGGGGCAGCGTTCACCTCAACAAACACCTCTGCCATCTGAGGTTGAGTAATCAGTATGCATGGGTCTGAGTCCATGACAGCAGTCGGGACTTTATGTGGACCTCTGTTCCCATGTCCCAGCCCCAACTCTGCCACTGTTTGCTCATCTGCAAGGGACGGGACTGAGCTAAAGCAACATTTCCCAAAGTGCATCTAAGGAACACCAGTCTGGCTGGGTGTTCACTGCCGGGTAGTGCACCAGAAAAGGACTCCAAGGTCAAGGAGTTTGGGAAGCGCTTGCTACAAATGTTAAAATGGTTTCGATTCTGTGTTCCACCCCCACTGCCAGCCTCCATCTCATTCTTTGCAGTCCTGCCAATGACCTCCTTTGCCACATATGCTTGTTTTGATGGTTTTTTTAAAGTGATTTTCAGTACCCAGTCACAAAGGCACACGCAATAAACTGTGGTTGCAAGTACTGTCTCCATAAAAAAAAGTCTTCGCTAGTGTTAGCTCTTCTTTGCACTGTTCATGTTCCATGAATCTCTAATGAATCCATAGTGTGACACAATCCCAAGATTATCTGACCATTTCCTTTTCTAATAAAGTATATCAGAGAGAAGAGTGACAGCTAGTGTTTAGACTCGATGTTCTATAGGGTCCCTTCAAGTATAACATTCCATGATTTATCCTCTCCACACTGCCTTGCTATCTAAACAGCCTATATGCATTTGTTTGGGGGTGTTGGAGTAGAGAGGAGATGAGGGGACCAGAGGGGCTCTGAAGCCTTGTCAGGGTTACCAACGGTGCCACCAGCTGGCCCTCCCATAGCCTCAAGAGAGGAAAGCACAGTAGCCATTCTAGAAGGTACCATTCAGGGAAGGCGGGGATGTGAAAACACTTCAAAACACATTGGGAAGCACACGCTACCCACCTTCTATCACACACACACACCTTTAGGTTGAATGAGTAGGAAAGAAAGAAGTTCATATGAAAAACTGCTCAGAAAAAAAAAATCTCAGCAACTGGAAATGTAAACAACTCACCGCAAAATTCAAACAGACACACTTTTGCCAACTGTTGATATGCAATCAATTCTTCTCAAGGTCCACAGTGTAAATAGTGAGTCTTTTAAAATGCCCAACACCTCTTTCCAATCTATCTATTAATTTCTTCCAAACATTGATAGAGTACCCCCCCCCCACACACATACACCCCTCCTGTTTAGAAACTTAATCTGCCACTGCCCACTGCATGCCATTTGAGACTTTCCATGCACTGGCCATGATTTATTTCTTCAAAGGGTTTCTCCGCTTTCCTGCTGCTAAGTCCTCAAGTTCCAGCAGGTTCAGCCTCACTGCGCACTTTCCCATCTCATCCCTTTGCTCCTTCCTCTGCAGTCCGTATTATGTCAATGCCCATCTAAGGCCCAACCACAGTCCCATTTCCCCTGGGATATCTTCCCTGGGGACTCTGAGCCTCAGGTCTCTCTCCTTTTCTAATCCTTGCTACCTGAGTCAGGTATACTTTCTGAGTCTTCTTCTTCTTCTTTTTTTTTTCTGAGTCTTCTTCTATAAACATATGGAATTTGATCATATTTTCATCTATGGTATTGGAGCTCCAAACCACCTGCGAACTCCGTAACGGTGAGCAAGGTCTCCCAAACTTTCCGAACTTCTGTTCATTTCTGGTTTATATAAAAGAGGGAGAACCATAGTATCTACCTCAAGAGGTTGTTATGATGGGGAAATGAGGCAATGCGTGGAAGCTACTTATAGCACCCAGCAGAGTCGGTGCTTACTAAGAGGCAGTCTTCAGTAACCAGATGGTGAAACCCTTTTGAATAATCAGACCGTATCATATCTACTTCTCGGTGTCCTCCAGTGGCCTAGCATGATGACCATCTTCCACAAATCTGTGTTGCTTAAAATGAACACAAGGGAAGAAAAGAAGTCCAGAGGAGAGAATGTTGAAAGGATACTTACTCTAGTTTTCAAGGATATAAAGAGTTATTTTACAAAAGATGGTGAACATTAGATGTTTTTGTTTCTTTGAAGACAGAGGATGAAGAAAAGACTTGGATTTTCAGTACTCATGGCTGGAACTTCCTGATGCTGCCAACGAAGCTGCAGTAGAGAAGGATACACGTGGGAGAGCCAGACCCAGTAGTGAGTCTCACCTCAAAGCTCCACCGCTTATTTGCATAAGTAACTGCGCCTCTAAGTTGTGTCTTCATCTGTAAAATGGAGATAACTAGAATGTCAACTTGACTGGGAGGTTGTGAGCACTTGTAAGAGCTCAGCATAGGTTCTAGAACATACAGAGTGCTCAGTGAATACTAATAACGGTCGTGATATTGTTGTACCAATGGGTGTGGTGCAGTTTATTTCTTTCAAATGGCCGCTCATCAGTTGCTTTTGGTAGATAGTTGAATAGGTTTGCCCGTGGCACGTGGGGGAGCTACTTGAGGTTCTGAAATCTGTCAGACCAAGGACCACTCTGGTGGGCAAAACAACTCTGCTGACTGTGTGTGCAGACTCTTCATTAAGAATCACTTCTTCTGGGGTGCCTGGGTGGCTCAGTTGGTTAAGAGTCTGTCTTTGGCTCAGGTCATGATCTCAGGGTCCTGAGATCGAGCCCCATGTCAGGCCCCCTGCTCAGTGAGGAGTCTGTTTCTGTCTCTTCTCCCTCTTCAACTCATGCTCGCTTTCTCTCTCAAGCGAATAAAAAAAAAAAAATCGCTTCTTCTGATCCATGTGTGTTTTGCTCCTGGGTCCTCTCTGATAATTGATTGACTCTGTGATTTCACCCTGGTGGAGAGGAGGTGAGCAGATGAGGTGGGTGCAGAGGAACAAAGAACTTTCCAGAGAAGAAGAGTAGTGTGAAGTGACACAGGTTGTCACGGTGGCACTCCCTAGCTCACTGTCCCTGAGGAGAGGCACTCGTGGTCAGTCCAGTGGGACCCTACCCAGCAAGTGTCATCAGGACTCTCCATCTCTGGCGGAGCAGTGGAGTTCCATAAAAATACAGTCTTCTTCCTCTCTCACTTACCTGGAATCTGGTGACACCAAAACTTACTGAAATATGTCTTTTTATTTATTTTTTTTATTTTTTTTATTTATTTATGACAGTCACAGAGAGAGAGAGGCAGAGACACAGGCAGAGGGAGAAGCAGGCTCCATGCACCGGGAGCCTGATGTGGGATTCGATCCCGGGTCTCCAGGATCGCGCCCTGGGCCAAAGACCGGCGCCAAACCACTGCGCCACCCAGGGATCCCCTATTTTTATTTTTTTAAAGATTTTATTTATTTATTCATGAGAGACACAGAGAGAGACAGAGACAGAGGGAGAAGCAGGCTACACACGGGGAGCCCGATGTGGGACTTGATCCTCAGACCTGGGATCATGTCCTGAGCCGAAGGCAGATGCTCAACCACTGAGCCACCCAGGTGTCCCTGAAGTATGTCTTTTTTAATAATGCCAAGCAACACTTGAGTTTCAAAAAAAATTTTTTTGATTGCTCAAGGGGCACCTGGGTGGCTCAGCTGAGTAATGGTCTGACTCTTGATTTTGGCTCAGGTCCTGATCTCGGGGTCCTAGGATTGAGCCCTGTATCAGGCTCCACACTCAGCACCAAGTCTGCTCAAGAATTCTCTCTTTCTCCCTCTCCCCTCCTGCTGTCTGCACTCGCTCTCTTTCTCTCTCTAAAATAAATAAATAAATCTGAAAATACATATAAAATAAAAATTAAAAATTGCCCCAAACAGTATTTTTTTTGTGGAGAGTCATCCCTTATTCATTTGGACTCTACAAGCAGTACATTATTTTCCTTCCCTAACTTCTTAAAGAAATAACTTATAAGCAGCTTGCTAGCTAGCTAATAAACAAACATGTGGCCTGGTTTTAAGATTTACTTTGTCACTAAATAGCACCTTTCTCAGGACTTTAAATTCTGCATTTCAAATGAAAAATAAAGTTCTTCCTACATGGTATAGAAGTTAGAAAGAAAAAGATGCAGAACAAAGTGCATGGTGCACTTACTATTTATATATAAGAAGAGAACAAAAGTATATTTGCTTGTATTTATATAAAGTATCTCCAAAAGAAAATACAGATAACCAGTAACGCTGGTTTCCCCTACACAGGAAACAGGTGCCTCAGAGCAGGGGATGGAGGGGAGCTTTTCAATGTATCTCCTTTTGTACTTCAGATTTTGAACTGGTTGACTACATTCCTAATTCTGAAATAAATAAGTAAAATTACAACTTTTATTCCAAAAGGACAAAAAATAAGGGCTCCTGGGTGGCACAGTTGATTAAGTGTTCAACTTGGTTTCAGCTCAGGTCATGATCTCAGGGTCCTGGGATCAAGCCCCGTGTCAGCCTCTGTGCTCAGCACAGGGTCGGCTTGTCCCTCTCTCCCCTCGCTTGTGCACATGCATTTGCTCTCTCGCTCTTTCAAATAAATTTAAAACATCTTAAAAAAAAAAAAAAAAAAGGATGGGGCAGGCCCTGTGGCCCAGCGGTTTAATGCCACCTTCAGCCCAGGGTGTGATCCTGTATACCCAGGATCGAGTCCCAAGTCAGTCTCCCTGCATGGAGCCTGCTTCTCCCTCTGCCTCTCTCTCTCTCTCTCTCTCTCTCTCTCTCTCTCTGTCATGAATAAATAAGTAAAATTTAAAAAAAAAAATTAAAGAAAAAAATAACCATTACTATGTCCTTGGGATGGAAGTGGGGGGCCTAGGATTCAGGAGGGAGGGTGAAGACAGATTCAATGAGGAGGGACATTTCCAGCACCATGACAGCTTTGGCATGGCCCCCTGCCAAGAGGCACTGGATACAAGGTAATGAGCCTATAAATCACCCAAGAAAACTCATATATCATGCCTCTGCCTCTGATAGGGGAATCTTGGTTTTCGTTATAATACAATACAGTCAAGAATTATCCAGAAATTCAGCTGTTGCAGTGTCATGGGCTGGTTGGCTTAGAAGTTGGACAGATGCCAGACCCATCCCTTGGTAGCTGCACACACTCAGGTAAGAAGAGTTAGCCAGCCGCTCAGGTCTGTGACTTCCTCACTGGTCACATGTGGCCAGTAATATCCTGAGGAGCGACTAACCATAACTCATGTAAAGTGACCAGCTGCCAGCACTCACTTATAAACGAGAGATAAGGAGCCCAGAAGCCACCACAGGGGAGGCTTGAAGAGTTCCCTGGTCTTTACCCGACAACGAAAGAAACCTCCTTGGTGTAAATACTGCTACCCCCAACCCCCAACCTCACTAAAGTTAGTTCCCAGCCAAGAGCAAGTAAATCTGGTGATCTTCCCTGGGAGGTCCCACTTAGGCTTGTATCTACCCTGGTCCAGGGTCCCAGGACAATTCTAGGTCCAGCTGGGGTTCATTCATTCTGGAGAGATCCAATCTTGGGATGAAATATGCCAGCCACTGAGCCTGGGGTGAATAGGGGCGCACAGAAGGCAGTAAAGGAATGTCATCCTACTATGCTCCTCTTTATTACCTTTTCTAAACTTGCAGATGTAGGTTCTAGAGTTTGGGAGCCTGGAGAACAGCACTTATAAGTTCAGTCAGTATATATACATTCACAGTTCTTATAAACACATATATGTGCAGTTAGTACTTACACAGAGAACCTATAAATACCCATGAGGCCACCCAACATGAAAACTAGGTAGAGGCACTGTATCAGTCCCATTTCTATAAAGCTCACCAGAAAGTCTGCAAATTGATTATAGGCATAATTTAATGAACACCTACTATTTGCCAGGTACTGTGCTAGGTGCTTTACTTTCGATCTTCCCTGCAAAGTTAGATTACTGTTCCCATTTTACAGATGAGGAAAATGAGGCAAGTACATTGAACCTGTGAGGGGTCACAGTGCCAATCACTGGTCAGAATTTGAACTCAGGTCTGAGTGCCCACCTGCTTTCAAATGTACCCCTCAAGGTGAGTGCCACATTGAGTGTCTGAGAGCTGGACCAGCAGCACTGTCACCTATAGGACAAGTGGTTTGTCCCAGGAGCTGGTGCCAAAGATTCCGTGTCCCCTGGTAGGCTGAAGGTCAACATCCTAATCCCCAGAATCCATGAATGTTCCCTTGTATGAAAGCATAAGGGACTCTGCAGATGTGATTAAGTTAAGGATCTTGAAATGGGGAGATTATCCTGGATTTTCCAGACGGGCCCAATGTCATCACAGGGTCCTTCTAAGAAGGAGGCATGAGATCCCAATGGGCGGTAGGGAAAGTGTCAGGAAAGCAAGAGGTTAGAGTGATGTGAGAAAGTGTTCACTAAGGAATATAGTCAAGGCAGCTTCTAGAAGCTAGAGAGGTGAGTGGATTCTCCCCTGAAGCTTTCAGAAGGAACGCAACCCTGCTAGCACCTTGAATTCAGACTCACCTCCAGAACTGTTCAGAGAATAAATGTGTGTTGCTTGAAGCCACTAAGTCTGTGATAATTTGTTACAGCAGCCACAGGAACCTCATACACAGGCTTCCTGTCCAAAGGAGGGATACTTACTGCCCAGGGAGACATAAAGGCTCCTGGGTGGCAGTGATCACAGTGCGCACTGATTCACTGGAGGACCCACACCTTCTGAGCCACAGAGAGGCCCAGCTGGAGACAAGCGTGCAGGGAAAAGACAAGAGCACCCATGACTATCACATAGGGAGGTGACCTGTGCTCCTCCCCATTACCTTTTCTTTTTTTTTTTTAAGATTTTATTTATTTATTCATGAGAGACAGAGAGAGACAGAGCAAGAGGCAGAGACATAGGCAGAGGGAGAAGCAGGCTCCATGCACAGAGCCCGATGTGGGACTCGATCCTGGAACTCCAGGTCAGGCCATGGGCTGAAGGCGGCGCTAAACTGCTGAGCCACCTGGGCTGCCCCCCATTACATTTTCTAAACTTGCAGATGTAGGTTCTAGAGTTTGGGAGCCTGGAGAACAGCATTTATATGTTCAGTTAGTACATATACATTCACAGTTCATATAAACCCATATATGTGCAGTTAGTACTTACACAGAGAACATATAAATACCCATGAGGGTACCGATGGGGGCCCCAGGGAGGCTAGACCACAAAGGGAAAAAAAGAGGTCATGCCTCAGCTCCTTCCTCTCCACTTGCTCTGAGAATTGATCTGTTCTTTCACTGCCTGTATAGCTTCTTACTTCCACTGTCACTCCCAGACCCTAAGTTATCTCAGGGGAGAACGCGGTCATATCCCAAAAAGGTGGGAGCCAGTGCTGTATCATGAGACCCAGAGGCAGACTTAAAGGGAGACCTGGGGACTCTGTGACCACCTGGTAGGGCAAAACATTTGCCTCCAGCTACTTCCACGTTAGAAGAAAACACAAAACAGGAGAGCGGTGGGGAACAGGCAATATATCTGGCCAAATACCAACTCAGTCACAGGAGTTATGAGAAGACAGTGGTGTCTGGAATGACACATGGCTCACATGGCATCTCCCTGGAGTGTCCCTTGACTTGACTATTTGGGGAGGGGAGAAACAGTTTTCTATTAAACATATTTTTTTACAAATTTATTTTTTATTGGTGTTCAATTTGCCAACATATAGAATAACACCCAGTGCTCATCCCATCAAGTGCCCACCTCAGTGCCCGTCACCCAGTCACCCCTACCCCCCCACCAACCTCCCCTTCCACCACCCTAGTTTGTTTCCCAGAGTTAGGAGTCTTTCATGTTCTGTCTCCCTTTCTGATATTTCCCACTAATTTTTCCTCCTTTCCCCTTTATTCCCTTTCACTATTTTTTATATTCCCCAAATGAATGAGACCATATAATGTTTGTCCTTCTCCGATTGACTTATTTCACTCAACATAATACCCTCCAGTTCCATCCACGTTGAAGCAAATGGTGGGTATTTGTCATATTAAACATATTTTATATTAAAATGAACACAAGCATATCTGGAACCAAATACAAATTTTGCATTAACCGTAAGAAGAAGAGATTTCTGACTTGAGACCATGTCCTTAAGATATTCCCTCTGATTCCCAAAATATGCGTTCCCTTTTCTTTGTTCTTAACAAATACATCAGAAGAAAGTCTGAGAAGCATAGTTTAGGGGAAAGTGCCAACACCGGAGCCTTCCCAGCTGTGTCTGATTCCTGGGGTGGCCAGCAACTAGCTGTATCATGTTAGTTACATAATATATGTTATATTGTTATTGTATATTACATACAAACCTTTTATATATATAAAATACATATTACATATAAACACTTTATATATTATATACACACACACACACACACACACAAGGAAATAAATAGTATATTTAAAATATATACTATAAGGACACCTGGGTGGCTCAGCGGTTGAGCGTCTGCCTTCAGTTCAGGGCATGATCCCAGAGTCCGAGATCAAGTCCTGCATGGGGCTCCTTGCAAGGAGCCTGCTTCTTTCTCTGCCTGTGTCTCTGCCTCTCCCTCTCTGTTTCTCATGAATAAACAAAATCTTAAAAAAAATACATACTATACCTTGTACGATGTTATATAATGTTATATAACATAGTATCTACAAACATGTAAGTATTTTACACATATGTTAGTCATGTCTCTAGGCCTATTTCCTCATCTGTACACTAGAAATGAGAACTCATACTAGTTTTGATTAATGGGCTTTCCTGCACTTAGAAAGGACGTAATTTGAGATCCCAAGGCCTGGAGGCAGAACAGAGCTCTGCTGAGCAACGGGCCCCTCTCAGCCGCCTGCTCAGCCAGGGGGGGGGCCCTTGGTGAGTGGTGACTTCTTTTCCCCACCCCCAGCTCAGGGCTCAGGCCAGCCTGTGGCTGCCACCAAGCACAGAGTGCCCCAGAAGAGGAACCGGAGAGGGGTGGTCAGGGGTGCAGGGTCGTTTTTGGAAGCCTCTCTATTGACAAAGATGCCACAGACACCAATCAACTCCACTCATTCTCTTGGTTTCTCCTAGTATAAATCACGAGCTAGTTAATAGTGCTAGTTAATAGGCACTGAAAAGAGACAGCTGGACAAGCATTTTGGAAAACAGGCATTATTTTTAATAATGTAAAACATATATCTACCCTAAAGCCCAGAAATTCCACTCCTAGAAATGTAACTGAAATGAAAACATATGTCTACACAGAAGACCAGAATATGAATGCTCACTATGCGGTTTTATTTACCCTAGTAAATAGTAGGCAGCCCCTACTAGATACCCTAAATACCTAAATTTTATGTTTAGGGGCTAATTTATTTAGGGGCTACCCTAAATAGTAGCCCCTAACTAGAGACCACTCAATGCACATTAGCAGCTGAGTGGACAAAGACAGTATGATATACCCAAAAAGTAGACTATATTCAACAGAAAAGAAATAAGCGAATCGGACATGCAACAATATGGAGAAACCTCAAAAATACTATGCTGCGTGAAAGAAGCCATATGCAAAGGAGCACATACTATATGACTCCATTTATACCAAACTGTACAATAGACAAAAGTAAGCTACATGATGGAAAGTGCATCAGTGGGTACCTGGGCTGGGGCTGGGAGGGGAATATGGACCACAGGTCACACAGGAAACTTTTTAAAATAATTGGAACATTCTACATTTTGAGATTGGGGCAGTGTTACATAGGTATATATTTTTTAATTCACCCAACTATACACTTAAAACATATTTTATTATATGCAAATTATACGTCAATAAATAGAAAAAAAACTAAGGGACAGAAGGAGGGGAGAGGTAGGATGGGGGAGAGATGGAGGGAGGGAGGGAGGGGGAGTAATTGAGGGAGGAAGGAGGGCACGGGGGAGGGATAGAGGGAGAGGTGTCCAATGTCTTTGAGGACACGCTCCCTTTCAGGAAGGCCAACACGCCATTTTTCTTTCTTTCAAAATCCTCCACACTGTTGTTCATGCACTGCCTGAGTTTCACCCTGAAGGGATTATAATCTATGAAACCATGGGAATATGGATTTTTGTTTTTCAAGGAGAGACCTCCAGCCTTCTGCCACATTAAAGAAAGAGAGTAAAGACTTTATGGAGGATGGAAGCCCTAGAGAGGACACAGTACTATCCCCCTGAACCAGGCACAATGCCTGGGCCAGTACTAAGCTAGCACACAACACGCACTTTGGAGGTAGAAAAAATTAAACTGTTGGCACCTAGTGGATGCCCTGAGATTCCTGAGTATCTCCTCATCACCCAGGACCCCTCTTCACCTCCTCACCTCCTCACCTCCCCACGGACCAGCAGCTTGAAGTCTTAGCAGCTGCACCGCCAAGACCCTTATTCCAGCTCTAAGGTGGTTTCTGTATCGGTAAGTTGGTACCTGGCCATACTTGATGGAGAAATACTTCAAATGCCCTCCTCCGACACAACAATATAAATGAGGAATAATCCACAAGCATATGGTGACTAAAAGAGCATGCATTTTGTCAGAATGCAGTGGTGTCAATGGAAAAAAAAACCCACACAAAGTGGGATGTTTTGAATCACGTGACATGGAAAACTCTTACAGGATTTTTTTTCCACTTGTAAGCTCTGCTTTGACCCTCATTGCAGCCTTATATCCTGCTTCCAGATCAACATTTTAAATGAAGGGAAGGGGAAGAATCATGAAAGAACAGAAAGATGATCACATCTGGTGACAGGAGGCCAGGGATGAGATGTGGGAGCCCAAGAAGCCGGGAGGAAACAGAGCCCCTCTCTTCTGTGGGGCTGAGGGAATCCAGCTCTCCACCCTATTAAATAAAGTGAGATGCGCAAGAGCCCTCTCTGTCAGTCCTTACAACAATCAGTCATTGATGCTCAAGTATTGGGGATGCGGACAGACAACAATGGGATTCTGTCCAATATCTTCAGTAAGGATTAATTCTCCTTAACAGGTGCCCAGAGAGCTGACCACAGCATCACACACTTGTACAGACCAGTGTCCCTCCTGCTGAAAAATATAATTTCAGGTTTCAAATTTCTTTATATGAAATAGGGATCCATTTAATGAGGATAGTCTGACTATCAGGGATAGCTCTATATGTGGTTAGAGACTCAGCATGCCTTCATAATACAAATTCGAATCCTCAGGGCATAAAAAAGGAGAAAGAGGGCTGTTAGGAAGGAAAGGAGACATGACCAATAAAACTTCAGGTACAGGGATGCCTGGGGGGCTCAGCGGCTGAGCATCTGCCTTCACCTCAGGTTGTGATACCAGGATCCTGAGATCGAATCCCGCATTGGGCTCCCTGCAGGGAGCCTGCTTCTCCCTTTGCCTATGTCTCTGCCTCTCTCTGTGTGTCTCTCGGGAATAAGTAAATTAATTAAATCTTAAAAAAAAAAAAAAAAAAACTCAAGTACAAGGGGAAGGCTTGTTTGGACCCTGATTTGAAAAGGCTGACCGTGACATGGCATTTTACAGACAATCAAAGAAATCTGATTCTGAACCATGTAGTAAATGACAGCAGGGAATTTTGTTAATCGTTATGGGTCCAATAGTGGCATGGTGGCAATTTAGAAAGGAAAAAAACAAAAGGCAGAGGGCAGGAGGAAAGGAAGGAAGGAGGGAGGAAGGAGAGAGAAAGAAGGAAAGAAAGAAAAAAGTAAGAGACCAACAGATACTAGCTCAGATCAGAAAGCTTCATACTGTTAGGGATGGAATGCTGCCCACATTGATCTACAGATTCAAAATAATTTCTATCAAAATTCCAGCTGCCTTTTTTTGGGTAGAAATTGGCCAGCTGATCCTAAAATTCATATGGTAATACAAGACACCCAGAATACTAAAAACAATATTAAGAGCAAAGCTGGAAGGCTTGTCATTCACGATTTCAAACTTACAATAAAGCTATAGTGATCAAGATGGCACGGTACTGGCATAAGGATGGGCAAATCATTTTTTTAAATATTTATTTATTTATTCAGAGAAAGAGAGAGAGGCAGAGACACAGGCAGAGGGAGAAGCAGGCCCCACGCAGGGAGCCTGACGTGGGACTCGATAGGATGGGCAAATCATTGAACAGCAGCATAGAACTGAGAATTCAGAAATAAACCTTCACACGCAGGGTTAATATATTTTCAACAGGGTGCCAAGACTATTCAATGGGTAAACCAGTATTTTTTTCAACAAGCTATACTGAGACAACTATAGACAACTTTCCATCTACATGGAAAGAAGCTGGACCTTTAGCTCCCACAATGTGCAAAGATTAACTCAAAAACGGATCAAAGACTTAAATGTAAGAGCTAAAAATATAAAACTTTTAGAAGAAAACACAGAAGTAAAACCTTGAGACCTTGCATTAGTAGATGTTGACAGTAGCATCTGAAATACCTGGGCTCGAACCTCATTTCTGCCACTTTCTTGCTATGGCCAAGTGGGTGGCTTGATTTCCCCGGGCCTCAATGGGAATAAAAATGCAGTCATCCTCACAGGATTGTTAGGAGGCCTATACGAGGCGACACTCTCCTGACAGCTCCCAGGATATGAACTCAATGTGAGTTAACTGCTAGGCACGTTCCCAGTAAGTACAGAGTGAAGCCTATAAGTGGACTTGGGTGCTAAATTGAAAATAATGCCATTTCAAGATTTCAAAAAGAAATTCCAATTTACAAAGCTGGGTTTGAACTGTCTGCAAGGGGTACTTTTCATGAGCTCTGTTGTGTACAACAATTTGTTTTCAAATATTAAAGGCTCCAAGAGTAGCACGCAGGAGTCCCTTACGCCAAATTCCACCTGAAGACATTGCTTATGGAGCACCTAGTGTTTTACAAATTTGAATTTGGATGCTTTTACGTAGGTCACATTACCTGGGTGAACCACAAGCCCTGCAGTGCCATATCGTCTAACCTCAAGCCCATCCCACTTGTTTATATCATAACCTGGTTCCTGAAGGTGATTATGATTCTCGACTCTACCTCAAATGCTGGGAAGGGAAGTCTTTTTGTTGGTTAACCAAGCTTCTTCCTACAAAGGTTTGAAGAGCCTTTTTTTCTTTTAGAGACTTTTCATGTTTGGGAAGGTTTTAAAAGTTCTTTTTTAATATCTTCAAAAACATAAAATACAAAGTTCTACAATATCTGAAAAGATAACGTAGCCATCGTTGCCCCAATAGAAGTGTAACAAGTACAAGCTCCATGTATAATTCTAAATTTTCGAGTAGCCACACAAAAAAAGTAAAAAGAAAGAGAAATCATTTTCATCATACTTTTTTTTTTTTTTTTTAGTCTCATACATTTCAAGTGCTCAATAGCCACGTGTGGCCAGGGTCTCCCGAACTCAACAGGGAGATACAGACAACCAATGACAAACCAAGACCTTAAAAGGAGAATTAGAGGAATAGAGGAAAAGAACACCCATGTTGCAAAGTATTGAAGTGGCAGGTTCTGGGGCTTTGGTGGTCCTAGGTGGTGACAATAGTCACACTGAAGCTTCAGACAAGTGAATCAAGACCACATTATTCCAGGGAGGAGGGGAGGGGAGGATATTCAGGGTTTCTGTTTGTGCCATTGTTTCTACAGCTATCCATTGTATTCCATATGTTTTGGGGGGTGAGACAGGGCAGGCTGAAAAAGAAGCAAGTAACAAAGAGTAGAAGGTGGGCTTGACAGACCACCACTCCTAACATTTATCTCTGCCTCAGGTCCTGGCCCCGAGTCATTAGCTGTTTGTAGGGTCCCCAGGCCAGGAGCTTGCTGGGTGGGGATTTCTCCTGCCACTCCCGACTTCCCCTCCCCAACTCCCAAGGCAGCCTTCTCCATCTCCAAAGAACAGGCCTTCTGCTTCTGCTATTCAAGGAATATTATGTTCTCCCCACTGTGATATTTTGGGCCTTTTTGGCAGGAGGTGGGATGGGCAGGGGTGGAAATAACTCACGAATGTTCTCTGAACAAGGAACCAGTAAAGTACAGACATCTGGCTCCGGGATTTTGCTGGCTCCAGGGATGTCACCATAAACCCACTAACACTAATTGCTTTCACATCTGCTCCCCTTTCTAGTGGAAATAGATTGCCTCTCTAGCTAATGGAAAATGAAACACCCATTGGCTGTCTGTTTACCACGTTACGTAAGAGCTCTCTATACCACCACTCCTCCTCCAACCCCCATCCTGAAACCCTCTGGAGGAACTCTTGCTCGAAAGACTCTAAGGGCTCCCACATACAGGGTAACGAGGATCAGAGAGGACACCTGCCTTCCCACCAGGGCTGTGGAACTCCTTAATCCTAGACGAAGTCGCTGAGAGGGGATGGCAGAGAGAAGAGAGAAAAGGCAAGGCATCCTTCTTGTTTTTAATTTACATTTCCAGGCATAGTTTGGATCTCCTTACTTGACCCTAAGCACAAAGACCTGAACCTCAACTTCTGAATTCAGTTTGACTGGCAAAGAAGGGAAAACATAGGTCCAGCTAAAATTGGGGTTGACTGAACTTGCTAAAATCACCTTTGGACTTGAACTGAAACATTGGTTCTTCTTGGGTCTCAAGGGTGCTGGCTTTAGGCTAGAACTTACACCACCAGCTCTCCTGGTCCCCCCCGTGCCTTCTGACTTGGACTGGAACTACACCATTTGCTCTCCTGGGTTTGCAACCCACTGACTATAGATCTTGGGACTTCTCAGCCTCCATAACTGTGTGACCCAACTCTTTTATTCCTGGAAACCACGGGTCCAGCTAAAAGTTAATGGTTCTGTTACTAGAGAAGAAGGTGAGAACTGATTAGGGGGAGGGAAGGGATAGTGAGGGGTCTGTGGTAGGTGCTGGAGATGATGGTGTGTAAGATGCAGGCTTTCCAATGGTCAGTGGGGGGACAGACAAGGGATTGTGTAATTATAGCATACTGTGATCTATCTCTCCTTATCTCTATCTCTCTGCCTATCTCTAGCCCTCCCATTGGCTTGATTTCTCTGGAGAACCTTCACTAATACATCCACTATTTGGCTTTCATTCTGAAGATCCAGCTTCCAGAAGACTCTTACTTCCTCACTATACAATCTGCTCCTGGGCTGCAAAGTTTCATCTTCCTCATCACCTTCTTTGGTTCCTACCTCCCTCTACTCCAGCCTACTCCATGGCTGGATACAGAGCAGTACCTCTTGACCAGGTTGACTTAGACATTTGGAATAAAGATCATATTCAAATCAAAGCCCTTTGTCATATTTCTTTGTAATGCCTTTGAAACACTCTGTTACAATGGCTGAGAAAATTGGCCAAGATGGCCAAGTTCAAAGGGCTTATCTTAGAATAGAAACTTTCTTCAAAGCAGCGACTGGGTTTGTATACACATCTCCTGCGTAGTTATAAAGTTCTATGTAGCAAACTTTAGGAAAAATTAAGATCAAATGGGGCTCCGAGAAGCAAGCTATTACCACAGGGTTTAGTCATATGGTTTTTTCCTGAGTCACTCAATTTCATCAGGAGAGAACTGCAAACACAAACCCTCTGTTCAACCTAGACGGTGATTCCAGCCCAACCACCTCCCATCTCATATGCATCCAACCAACTCTCTGAGATTGCCCAACCAAAGATCATAAGTTCACAGCATATCTTTTCTTGGGTCAGCTCCCAAAGGATGGGAGCACTTGGCTTTGCTCCCAGAAAAACTGTGATCTGGCAAAGGTATGTGAGAAATGTGCCCTTCCCTGCCGACCACTGCAGATGAGAGTGGCCAAGAGCCCTTCAAAGTAGCGTTTGTCCCTCATGTGGAGAGTGTTTATGAACTGACACATTCTCTGTCTAGCTCAGGAAATAGCCGCCTGATCAGAACACAATTGAACATGACCTTGGGCCCAGCTGTGGCAGGCAAAGGTTAATTTCCTTTCCTGCTCAGGGTAGGACCCAGTTCCAATTGTCTGGCTTTGCCTAATTAAATTTTCTGCACAATGTAGCAAGTGCCTTATCTTGAGCAGGGAGGCAAAAGCTTCCCCTTGTTTCTCCTTGTGGTTTAAAATGGAAGTTTGGTAGAGGGTCCATTTGGCTTCAAAATACACACACACACACACACACACACACACAGCATTAATTGTGAGGAGAAAGTACTTTTTCTACTGGTGGCTGCTATTCCCATAAAAATTTATATTCCCCTGTAAAGACTTCTCCATGGGACCCAGCAGGGAGGAAAGATAAAGCAACCATGTAAAGGAGCTCAGCTGAACAATGTAGGACCTAAAAGAAAGTAGGCCAGTGGGCCTAAATAAAATCCAGCCACAGGTGAACAAAAGGTTTAATAAACAGGAGATAATGTGATGCCAGCACAGTTCCCGGGCCTTCTACCCTTCAGCATTTTCATGGCCAATGTCACTCCATGCTCACCTGGTCAAAACAGCTCTGCCAAGGGAAACAAAGTGAGCTTCTGTATTTGCTTACTTACATATTCATTTATTTTGGAATGACTTTATTGCTTTTTGCAGCAACGGTATGTATTCTTTTTTTTTCTTCTTTTAAGAAACTCAGAAAAATCTGTAGAGGAAATTCGAACTCAAACCCCCACCACCTGAAAAGCATCGATCAGTAAAAGTTGGGTGACTGTAATCCAGTTACCTCTTCGTGCACATCTACGTCGAGGAAAGTGGACAGATTTTAGCGAGAGAAATAATGTTCATGGAGCACACCACACACCATCTCAGATAAAGAGGATTCCATTATTTCGACTCAACGGAAGAAAAAGAAACTGGAATGAAACAGAATCTTCTCGCTTTCTGAAACGAGGCAGATTTTTAGCCTGGCACAATTCTGAAGGCAGGGTGAATGTCTAAGGCCAGCTGGGGTAGATGACATCAGAAATGCAGGTAACGCAGGGAAATAAAGCTCCAAACCTAAGGGATGTGAAAATGTTTCCCTTGGCATTCTGGAGAGATGTCTTCAGTTGAGATAAGAGGAGCAAGCTACTCTGGGCTCCGTGCTGGGAGCCCAGGGTGCAGGATCTCACAGTGAGGCTGTATCTTGATAGATTATCTGACCTCTTAAGAATGGAACATCCACCTAGCACCGGATAAATCCAGTGAAGGTGCAAAGAAGGTTGTTAATCGCCTAATAGCCAGCAGGAGAAAAGTGGGAAACAGTTTGAAAGCTCAGAATCAGTGTCAAGGAGCTCCCAGGATAGGCCAACAGAGGTCTGGGCAGTTTGAATCAACAAAGAGAAAGAAGGAAGGAGACGGTAGGAGAGAAAGGTGTCTTGCAGCCTCAATAACAGAACCAAAGCCTTTACCCCAAGTCCCATCCCTCACCTTCTGCCTTGAGCAGCTCAGGCCTTATTATTCACACAGCCAAGCAGTTTAACTTCCAGGAGACAGTGGGAAATGCTTTCATAGTAACCAGGACCAGAGCACCTGGGTGGCTCAGATGGTTAAGCATCTGCCTTCAGCTCAGGTCATGATCCCAGGGTCCTGGGATAGCGCCCTGCATCAGGCTCCCTGCTCAGTTGGGAGTCTGCTTCTCCCTCTCCCTCTGCCCCTCTCTCCCCTGCTCATGCTCTATCTCTCAGAGAAATAAATAAAATCTTTAAAAAAAAAAAAAAAAAAAAAAGCAACCAAGATCTAACCAACTGTCTGGTAAAGCCTTAAGCTCTTAAGCCTTAAGGAAGAGTCCAGGGCCGTACCCACAGCCCAGCGCCTCCGTAGTCCTGCAAACTCGCTGTCTCTATGTCGCAGCACTGTTGGGAGGAAGGAGGAACAGCAGCAGAAGGAAGCCTCCAGGCAAAGTAACACCTCAGATCAGAGAAGGCAGCTGTGAAAACAGCAGGCTCCAGCGCGGTGGGCCTGCCTCCTCTCCTACCCTGTGAGGACTGATACGCACATCAGCTGCACGCAGTTGTAACTTGTGGCCTGTTCCTTTTGGATTCAACAAACTGGGTGTCACCTGGGGGATCTCTTTCCCATCTGGAGAGGTAGGCGGCTGGCCCACAGATGAAGGCCTATCCCAGTCTGTGAGGGGTATCAGGCCTGAGTATAAAAGAGTACCTCAGTGTCTCCTCTTTGATGAACTGGGATCAGGCCTCTTCCCACCCTGCCCGGTGATGTGACTTCCAGTGAGAAACATGGACAAGGCCTTTGCCTGGACGCTGTGTGGAGAGGCTCAGCACGTGGGCGTCGGAACCAGGCTGCCCAGCCTAAGTTCTGGCTCTGGTGCTTTCAAGCTGTAGGAGTCAAAATACATAAGTCCCTTGTGTCTCTTTTTCCTCATGTGTAAGATGAGGGAAACGCTAGTAGCTACCTCAGAGATACTGAGGAGGAGGTGGCACACACAAAGTGGCAGGAAGCAATTCAGGAAGCAATGCATGGTAAGGGCCACGTGGCCCATCACCACCACTGAGCACCGTAACCACTGCTGTGGGCTTAGCTGTCTCCCCAAAAATTCATATGTTGAGGCCCTAACCCCCAGGACCTTGGAATGGGACTCTATTTGGAGATAAGGACTTTAAAGAGATAATTAAGGTAGAGAAGCCTTTGGGGGTGAGCCCTAATCCGGCATAACTGGTGTCCTTATAAGAAGAAGAGATTAGGACATGGGCAGACATAAAGGAAAGACCACGGAGGACACAGGGAGAAAATGATCGTCTGCAAGCCAAAGAGAGAGGCCTCAGGAAGAAACCAGCCCTGCTGACACCTTGATCATGAAGTCTAGCCTCCAGAACGGTGGGGACAGACACACACACACTCACCCGGTGTGCAGTACTTGGTTATGGCAGCCTGAACAGAGCAATACACAGAGGTTGCCTGTGAGGGGCACCTGGGTGGCTCAGTGGTTGAGCATCTGCCTTTGGCTCAGGTGGTGTTCCAGGGTCCTGGGATTGAGTCCCACATCGGGCTCCCCACAGGGAGCCTGCTTCTCCCTCTGCCTGTGTCTCTGCCTCTCTCTGTCTCTCTCATGAATAAATAAATAAAATCTTAAAAAAAAAAAAGTTGCCTGTTACTGTGGCAGAGCTGATGTTCACCCAGTATGAACCAGTGCCCTAGTACATACAGCCAGCATCACATCTGATTGGTGATATCAGTTATAAAATATTTCAAATATTTTTAACACCTGCCCCTCTTCATACTTGTGAGTCCTATCCTTGTGGTGCCGACTTTTGGATCGTAAAAGAATCAGCTTTTGGCTACAGAAATCAGCAAGATCATGTCTGCTTTCTGCCCCCCCTCCCTTGTCTTGCCTTCTGTTCTGGGCTTTTCTGCAGCTCAGAGCTCCCCGTGCTCTGAGTAATGCCCCCCTTCGAAGTATGGGACTTGTGACAACCGAGTACAGTGAAGGGGTGAAGGGGGCTCCTCTGAGCAGAGGCATCACTAAACCGTCATGAGAGAAGCCCTCTGGGATCCTGTCTGCTTCAGACAGTGTATGCGTCTGAGGACTAGGACGGGGTTGCTATGACAATTAGCATGCTCGCTGTGTGCACGATACCCTTCAGTCCATCAAGTGGGATCAGTGGCATCCACCATGCACACGAGAAGCCCAGAGAAATCTCCCTGCGATGGAAGTTGTACCAGAGCATCAAGTAGACCTGCTCCTTGGCTCTGTCACTGAGTTAGTCTTCATCTACACGGTCCCCTGGAATGTCTGCACCCAACACTAAGGGCCAAGTTTGTGTGACACTCTCTCTGGTAGGGCTGCTGGCTGCGCAACTTGGGGGAATATTTGCCCACGGTGCCCTGACCCTTTCATACCCTCTTGGGTAGCAGGAGGAAGGAACCGAAGTGACCTATCAGTCTTAAAAATCTGCCTGGGGACGGGCACCAGAAGGTTAGGTCCTTCATTTGCTAGGGGTTGTTTGGCCTGCCACTGGCCTCCATTCTGTCCCCTGCCACAGTTGGCAGACGCAACAAGCGGTAGGTATGCAATCCCCGTCCAGAGATAATCAAAAGGAGAGGTCTGATCCAAGAATAACCGGTAAAATCCTTTCTAATGGAAGGTAACCACTGTGGCATTCAGCTCCGGAAGGGCAGGGAGCTCCCAGATGGCTATAATTTAGCTCTTTACTCTCCCCATCCACAGTAAGCCAAGGGTGAGGCAAGCTGAAAAGAATGTCTGAGCATTCTTTGGCCAAAAGGGGAAAAAACCCAAACAAACACAACCCCCTCTCCCCCGCCCCCGTCACTCTGAAGCACTTTTCTCCGCAGCTACACCCAGCTACCACTGCCTGGCTCATCGGGCAGCCCGAGCTCCTTCTCGAACAAGCACACGTGCAAACCAACCCCTGGCAAAACAGAAACCACCTGGTAGGTCAGACCTCAAAGTCCCACCAAGCCAACCAGGTTCAATCTCTGAGCTCAATTTGGTTCTGTCTTCTGAACAGATTACTGAGAACAGCAGTCACCCAGGAATGACACAGCACAAAAACACCCCATAAAAAGAGACCAATATAAAATGCACAAGGTGACCAGGTCCCTGACAACTCTCCCAAAAGTCAGAGATCTGAAGCCTACAGATGATGCTTTCATCTCCCTTATAGAGAAGGGCTTTGTTAGCAGCCTAATGCCAAGTTCCATCCACCTACAGGAGGCTGCTCTGTCCCCTCGTCAGGCTAAGGGGCATCACGCCACTTCTAAGCACCCATTAATGTGCCAAGTGCTCTGGGGACTCTAGAGGAAAAAAAACAAGCACAGGCTCTCTCCGTTAGCATCTTGCAATCCGGAGGGAAGAAAAGATGCGTATATTTGGAAATGACTCGAGATGGCAGTACGGTCCCACTGGATGGAGTGCCAGATTGTGTGATGCAGGCCTGTGAGTGCTAGAAGAATCGGAGAGGGCCAGAGGCAGCCAGCCCCACCACACACCCAACCAGCTGAACAAAACTAGCTTGAGAGAGCAAGAGCTGAGCTGTTTGTCTTAAACAGAAAGGGTGATGTATTTGGTGGGTAATCACGGCTGACTCCACGGAGCTGAAGAGAGCAAGTCTGAGAGTCACTCTGCTAGGGTTCAATTCCCAGTAGCCCACTTGGCTGTGTGGGCAGCCCTGGGCCCCTCACATGGTGTCTCTGGGCCTCCCATGACCCCATCTGTGAAGTGGAGACCAACAAAGCCTACCTGAGATAGGTTCCACGCCCAGCGCGGAGCCCCACATGGGGCTTAGATCCACATGATCCTTAGATCACAACCAGAGCTGAAATCAAGAGTTCAATGCTTAACCAACTGAGCCACCCGGAGGCCCCCAGAATGTAATTTTAAACAAGATTTTCTTGGGTGAGGGTGGGGAGGCCCCAGGTTCCTGGTAATATGGCATCTGTTGGAAGAGCCTGCAGCTCAAAGTAAAGACCCTTGTAACCTCAGCTAATGCAGCGGCCAGAAACAGAAGTGGCCTGCTGTTCCTGCTGGTAATCAGCGGCTACAGAGCCCAAGCAGGGAGTAGAAGTCCGCACTGATGAGAATGCGTGTCAGGGATGATGTCCCAAAACACTCAGCATCAAGGAAAGAACCAGCTCTTTGCTGAAAGGCTTCCCTCCTTAACCCTGCACTGCTTGCATTCAGATCTTTCCCCAGCACTGTTGGCCTTTTTTAGTGAGAACACTTAAAATATTCCTCAGAAGCTAGACCCAAACAACCAACTCTTCTCATGTCCTGGTAATACTGGTCCCCTCCCCTTCTTTCACTGTTTCCAGAGCTTGAACATACAGCTCTCCTCATGAGACAGTTCCAGAACATGCTTGACTATGAAAAACATGGCTGGCCTCTCTTTGCCAGTCAGTTTGCCCTGTGCTTCCCTCCACCGAGCCCCTTCAACACCGATATCCCTCCCACCTGAGGGAGGAAGTGGAGAGACACAGTATCACTGAGTCACCCTACCTCCTCCACCCACCTGGCCTTGGCCACTCAAGCTCCCAGTACAAAACAGAGTTCTCAGAAGTGGACAGGAGGTAGCTACAGACCTCAGATCCCTTCCTACCCCTCATCTTTCTTCAGGGTGAGCCATCTATCCAGGTCCTGGATCCGGGGGGGCGGGGGTATGGTTTCACTTCCACGGGGCATCACCGAACAGACCAGACCCTCTGTGGCTCTGGATTCAATAGTTGGACAAGCTGACCTATTGGATGGCTCACTTCCTCGTCAAATGAATATCTGCTTTGAGCTGGGGAAATGGCTAAATGAGATAAAGACCACAAAGCACATAGTTTAGAGTTTGGCACATGACGACCATTCGCCTAACTAATCATTAGCATCATTATCTGTGTGGTTATAATGATTAGCGTCCAGTTTCCTATTCATTCATTAGACAAACACTGACTATGTTTCTCTACCATCAACCACACGCCAGGCACACAGTGGTAAAAGACTGGCCTGGTCCTCAGCTCTCATGGAATTTAAGGTCTCCTGGGAGAGACAGACAAGAGAGAAACGTCATTTCAGGGTGTGGGAGTGCTATGCAGGAATCAAAGGGAATATGTGACAAAATAACAAGAGGGAACTTTCGTTGGATAGCACAGTCAGGGAAAGCCTCACTGCAGTGACCTTCAGGCCAAGACCATATGGATAAGAAAAAGCCACATGGAGAGAAGCAGAAAGAACAGCACGTCTGAAGGGCCTGGGGTAGAAAGAAGCTTGATGGGTCTGAGAAATGAAGAAGGTCGGTATGGCTGGTGTGCCATCCAAAAAAGGAATGTGTCACTGGATGAGGTGGGAGAGTCGGGCTGGGCCTGTAAGCCCTGGAAGTGAGTTTGATTTTTATCCTAAGGGAGGTCTCAGAATTTTTTTTTTTAAGATTTATTTATTCGAGAGAGAGAGAGAGAGAGAGAGAGAGAGAGAGAGAGAAGCAGGCTCCATGCAGGGAGCCTGATGTGGGACTCGATCCTGGGTCTCCGGGATCACACCCTGGAACCCTGGACTGAAGGTGGTGCTAAACCACTGAGCCACCCGGGCTGCCCCTCAGAATGTTTTTTTTTGTTGTTGTTTTGTTTTGTTTTTATTTACGATAGTCATACAGAGAGAGAGAGAGAGAGAGAGAGAGAGGCAGAGACACAGGCAGAGGGAGAAGCAGGCTCCATGCACCGGGAGCCTGATGTGGGACTCGATCCCAGGTCTCCAGGATTGCGCCCTGGGCCAAAGGCAGGCGCCAAACCGCTGCGCCACCCTGGGATCCCCCTCAGAATGGTTTTGATCAAGAAATGGTACCTCACAGGGGTGCTGGGAGGCTCAGTCGGTTAAGCATCTGCCTTCAGTTCCGGTCATGATCCCAGCGTCCCAGGATCGAGCCCTGTGTTGACTTCTCCCTGCCTATGCTCTCTCTTTCTCTCGTGCTCTCTTTGTCACTAACTCAGTAGCTATCCCTTTTTCTCTCTCTCTAATAAATAAAAATCTTAAAAAAAAAAAAAAAGAAACGGTACTTCATAGATGCATCTTGCTTTCTCCAATTATTCACAATCAACATTTTCTATCTACGCTTTATGGAGCACTCCCCATACAGCAGCTCTGCACTAAGAATTTTACCTGCATTTCCCAGGCACGGCTACCAGCAACAGGCGCTAGGGTGGTGGCAGTGGGGGGACACACAGAAGTGGATGGATTCGAGAAGTACGTGCTGATAGAACAAATGGGGCCCAGGACAGACACCAGCACAGCCACTGCCACTAGCTTCTCAAACTGTCCCATCACCCTCATCATCGTCCCCAGTCACGATTATCATTCGCCCAAAGAACAAGATTAAATCACCTCATCAACTTCCTTATAAAGCCCCCATGACACACACTGCACTTTGAAAGGCAATATGTTCCATAACAAGCGCGTGCTAGGTTACTCCGTGCCCTAGAAGACTCTAATAATCCATGCTTGGGTACTCTGCCCTTACCTACCTCCAAGGGCTGAGTCTAGAAATAGTTTCCAAAAGAACCTGACAACTGCTGAATGGTCCCATTGATTTAGGCTGGCTCTAAGAACAAAAGCAGAGAAGTGGCCCAAAGACACCAAGTACCAGTGCTGCTCACTGACGCAACTAGGACGGACGGACGGCGTCACCTAGATGGAGGAGTTTTCCCTAAGTCCCGCAGTCTGTCACATGAACGCCCAGAACAATGTCAGGCTCAAAGCAGGAACCAAGGCCTGAGCCTGGAGACAGCGTCCCCACAAATGCAGCAGGGCAGCGTAAAGAACTGCTGGAACGTGGGTTCTTTCAACCACAGGATGAATAATACTATCAGTTGCCACATCATCACCAGAACAATACTGCATGAAGGGACCTGCTGGGAAACCATTCAGCTGAAAGAGCCCCATCCAGCCCTCAGGTGTAGAGTGCAGACTCCAAGTTAGTAAGAATGTCCTGGAAAACGTGCATAGTAAGGATGACTTTCACAGTGGGTGGCAGGTGCATTGGGGAAAAGGGGACTTTCTAACTGTGGATGCCTTGGGTCTCCCATCCTCCCCTCAGCCTGGAAGAACTTGTTAACTTGTAGGTAAGAAGAAAGGTATCAGGCTTCCCTGACCTGGCTTCAGCTTGTCATTTCTGGAAGGCAGCCGTTCACTTACTCAGTAAAACCTTACCCCCAAGCCAGTGCAGGGGACAGGAGAGACAATAAATCGTAACAAAACAGAGAGTGAACAAAAAAAGAAGAAGGAGGAGGAGGATGACGACGACGACGATGATGAACTGGCAGGAACAGCCACATCTTGGGTGGGTGACTGTGCCCTCTTTATTAATTATTATCCCAAGATGCAAAAATCCAACCAAGACACGCAGTCTGATTGACACAGGGCTGATGAAACCCGGTCCTTTTGCAGAATATGAAGTTGTCAGGGGTGATTCTCCGGGCATGGCAGTTTATTTTCTTCTCCCACCCTTCTAGCTTACTCATCTCTGACACAAGTCATGAAGCCTCTGCTATCTTGAAACTACTGAATGTGGATGGCACAGAGAAGTTGCCGTCAATTCAGACCTGGGCCGCCACTCGTAGGACCCCCTCTCCCGAGGCCCAGAAGATTGGCTTCATTGGTCATCTCTGCTCTTTATTTCTCATCTTGTTCTTACTTAGAAGTGTGAGATGTTAAAGCTGAAAGGCATCTTCGAAGTCCAGCTGTCTAGGACTCACAGAAGAGCTGAAGAAGCCGTCCCAGGGAAGATGAATGCTCACAGAGACGCATCTGGAACAGGTGCAGTGAAAACCAAGGTCTCCTAAGCACTGGTAGAGCGAGAGCCTGGGAAACATTTCTCAGCACCTTCTGCTAATATTATCAATAACACAAAGCCCCCGAAGGAAGTCAGACGGGCATGGACACACACAGACATTCAGAAGGCAGCCTAATGATGGTCTGTTCCGTGTTTCCTGCTCAGCCTGTGTTGCTGGGGAGCTACAGCAGGTGGTTCCTGGTTTTGTGGTTTTCTTCCCCTCAAGTTCCCACCCACCAGAAGGCTTGGCATGGAGCACAAGGAACAGATGGCTCATGCTCAAGGCCAGGCTGCCATGTTGGACCTTTCCTGCATTTCCTGTAGAACGAAAGTTGTGCCAGTTCGAAGGGGTGAGCAAGTGTCTTTCCAAAGGAGATGGATGTGACTGGAACCTGGAGATCAAGATACTGAAAAAGGAAACAGACTATTTTAGAGGCTCTTATGTTTCCCTGTGGGAGGGAAGGAAGCCAGGGAGCTGCTCATGCCTCTACTGGCCAGAGCTCTACTCCCAAGGGACGGCGTGAAGGCAGAGGACACCTGACCTCCCTACAGGGTGTGATACCGAAGGGACCGCTCCTGAATCACCACCATCCTCCACCACCATCCTCCACCACCATCCTCTCCCACCCAGACTCGGTCAGTAGCTGCTGATCGCCTTGCCTCACCCCTGCTGAAGGCTACACCAGAGCTGGAGCCAGGCTCTTAAAAAAAGGGACATCAGATCACACCGCCCTCCTGCTAGCCACCCTCCAATGCCCTCAATCATCTGCTCAGATGCCACATCGTCAGAGAGCCCTTCTCAGACCATCGCAGAAGCTGGCGCCCCCCGCCCCAGCTCACACGCCCCTGTCACACTCTGTCCTTGCCTGGCTCTGCTTTCTGCTGAGCTGCCGTCATCCCATTAGTGTTTCTCTTTCCCCCACTGGAAGGCGTGCACCTCCATGCTGGCAGCGCTCAGTCTGTTTGCTACCCTGTTCCCAGTGACAATGGATGGGACAGAGAAGGCATTCAGTAGACTTGTTGGCTTGCGTGGAACTAAACCTATACCTTTAAACCTGGTCTGGAGGAAGAAGACTTGATTTCCACAGGAAAACCCAAGGCCAGTGGGCCCCCTGATTTCTCTGCGTATGCAGACTTGTTTCCAAATATATATTTTCCCATTGGTCCACATAGTCCTGGTTTTTTTATTTTTGTTTGTTTGTTTTTTAGTGAGCTCTACATGCAATGTGGGGCTCAAACTCATGACCTTGTGGATCAAGTCATATGCTCTACTGCCTGAGCCAGCCAGGTGCCCCCACACAGTCCTGTTTCTAAAGGGTGATGACCAAGCCTCAGGACATGCCACCTAGAGCCGGGCAGGGAGACCAAGAAGAGGGCTCAGCAGTGGACTTCCCAGAGGGAATGGGCCTCATCCCACTCAGAGTCTGGGGAAGACCCCCTCCCATCTCCTTCCAGGAGACAGGTAACTCAAGAGTGGAATGCTAAGGAAGAGTGGAAGAGAAGCACAGGGCAAGGATTAAAAATTGTCATGAGCCATGACAGCCCCCAGAGCCCTCCTGAAAACATTCCAGCTCCACGGAAATAAAGATAGAGCTTTGCCTTTCCAACTTTGCATCATATGGAGACCTAGGAAAAGAGCTGCTGCTGTTTCTCCTAAGTCATTTTTTAAAAAGATTTTATTTATTTATTTATTTATTTATTATTTATTTATTTATTTAAAAAAGAGAGAGAGAGCACAAACATGGGGAGGAGCAGAGGAAGAAGCAGACTCCCTGCTGAGTGCAGAGCCCAATGTGGGGCTCAATCCCAGGACCCCAGGATCATGACCTGAGCCAAAGGCAGATGCTTAACTGACAGAACCACCCAGGCTCCCTCTTCTAAGTCTTCAGAATGAACTTGTTAGATAGTTATCTTAACTCTCTACACTTCTATTTATGCAGCGGACTGATGCCTCTACTTCACCAGGACTGATTTTCCAGAGTCTTTGGGAGGCAATGGGCACAGGCGCTCCATGTGGGAGGAGAACACAGCCCTGCAGCAATGCTGCCGCGTATTCCAAGTGTGTTTTTTTAAATTCCATGCCCAGTAATTGTGCTTAGAGAAATCCACTCCAAACAGGATGTCATAAATCAGGCAAAAAGTGATATGCTAAGATATTCATCTAAGCACATTTATAATAGAAAAAAGCTGGAAACAACCTAAATCTCTAAAAATAAGAATGATCACGCATGTAAAATTCTTAGCCCAGTGCCCGACACCCAGTGAGTATGCAACAAGGGGTTGATATATGGTTTGCATTGTGAAGAATTAAAGGAAGTGTGGTATGCTTATATGATATAGATCATTTCTCAAGCTTTTCTCCCCTGTTGGTGTGGCCACATGCATATCAAAATCTGAGTGAAAGAAATACTTGAACAACTACCTTTCAGCGGGAGACTGTATGTCCTCCTGTATTGTCAGAAAAAGCCTCATGACCCCAACTCCTGTATTTGACAGGTGCACAGAAGGCATATGCCACCCCCAAGACCTGTTCTCTCTCTACCCCCACTGCTGTGTTAGTAGTCCTTATTAGCTTTCCTTCTCGGAGGCAGAGAAGAAACATCATTCTAGAATCCCATCAGCATTTCTAGCATCTCTCACGTTTTGGACCTTGGGTAGGATGAGTGTCACGGAGGCAGGGGCACTGCACAGAGAATCAGGCTGGAAGCCCCTCCTGTCTACGGGAGGTCTCTATAAGAGCGCAGACAATCTGCTGGGCAAGCACAGCCCTCCTCCAGAGCTGTCAGTCAAACGGACACAGCAACTGTGCTGGACAGATTGACAGCTGGTTTCTTCCTCTGGGAAGCACCAAAGGGGCAAAATCTGAACTCATGAGCTGTAGGTCCCTGGAGGAGAAATACATCCAAGGAATGAATACTAGGGAGTGCTTGGGGCCCTTCCCTTTTCTCACCGCGATGTACACATCCAGGCACACACACACACACACACAGACCTCCTCACCCCCCATAGATATGCCAACCACACACACACACAGACACACAAATACACAACACACAAACACACACAGACACACAAACATACACAATCTCCCTCCCTTTCCTCTAGTGATGCCCCTTCTCCAATGAAGGCTGCAGTTCAATCCTGGCATTCTAGTAACAAAAAGAACCAGAAGTTTCATGGTTTCTGATGCTGTGAAGAAGACCTCAAGTGGTACCACAGGCCGCCAGAACACTTGCTGCCCAGCTAGATTCTCAGGAGAGAATAAGACTGAAGGTACAGGTACCAGAAAGGCATCCCCAGAAGAGACCAGAGAGACCGCCCACCCTGCAACAAGGTACTCTGAGGTTTGCCAAGTGATGCTGGGTGTCCCCAAGTTCCTGCTGTATGGTCTTCCCTCCCCAGTAGATCTCTCCCATCGTCCTCCCACTGCTTCATCATGATTGCTTCCTGCGCAAGAACACCTCTAACAGGACAGATGCAGATGCTTCCCGAAAGCAGAGATGCTTAGGTGTCTGCACTTCGACCTCTGCAAGTAAGTCACTCACTGTCTCGGGTGCATGAGAAGAAGGGAAAGAAAGAAAGAATGAATGAATGAAAAAGGAAGCCCACGTTCCCTTTGACTCAGATCATTTCCATTTTAGTAGGAAGCATGTGTTCACCCAGATACTAGCTGGCTGGTTCCTTTGTTTAAACAAAAGGCTTTCCTGAAAGCTGCAGGGAACCAGAGGGCAGGGATTCTACACAGGGATTTTCTCTTAGTGAAAAGCAGGAGGTTCTCTGGTGGGAATGCGCTACCCTGGTTTGACAATTCTGGAAAGCCAGCTAGCAGAGTAGACTGCGAACATGTGTGCCTGGGGAGTTCACCCAAGGAAGTGTCGTGTTCTAATTTAATTTTATTTATTTTATTTTTCCAAGGAACTATTTTAAATCCGCCTTCCTTTAATTGGCTATTTCTTCTACAGCTAATGCTGACTGAAATACAGATTTTCCAGGCTGGAGCGCATGTGCAGGAATTAACATGGCACCTGCAAAACAGGGCATGCCACAGGGCACCACGGTACCCCCTTTACAACTTGCTGGCTTACTCAAAGCTTTCTTGAAAACCAACCAGGTGAATGCCTTTGAAAGTCTGTTTCACTTCCAAAAGAAAATAATGGAATGAAACCTCAGATAGTATTACATTGGAGAAAAAACTGAAGTGCCCAGCATAATACCTGGCAGATAAATAGCAACAGAAGTACCAGACCCCCTCACTCCAGCATTCAACTGGGACCAGATTCCTACTGACAGCTGAAATTCATGGGCAGTTACTGACACGGACGGTCCTGAGACACAGGATGGGTCTGTTTATCAAACACCTGCCACGTGCAAAGCACTAGGCTAGCATCCCTCTCTCACTGTCATGTGTCATCTTGAGAATACAGTGATGCCCACTTTACCCTCCAGAGGACAATGCTGAGGGTACTCAAGTTATGAGGCCAAGGTCATCCAGTAGTAAGTAGCTCAACAAACGACACCCACGTCACTAGCTCAGCTTCTTCACAGGCAAAGAGAACTCATGACATTCAGATGTGGGATCTCTACTGCCTGGGATGCTCAGTGAATTCGCTGCCGGTATTTTGTAGGCACTAAGGAGTGAGTGATCCCTAGAGCCTGGGAGCAAGCAGAGGAATGACTCTGGGACCCAGGAGCAGAGGTCAGGGTGGATTGATAAGGCAGGCCTCCAGCAAGGGACAACTTAGTACCCTGCAAGCAGGATGGGGACTGGGGACTAAGCACCAGAGGATGGAGAGCTTTGAGAAGGAATGGCTGGCAGCGTCCACTTGGGAGAGAATACAGTCCTGGTACCAGAAGGTTGCGGTTTGATTCTCAGCTCTTTCTCTTATTTCCTGTGTCTGGGGGCAGGTTATTTAATGCCTCCGGGCCTCAGTTTTCTCCCCCACAAAGCAGGAATATGACAATGTTTCTTATGTGGTTGATGTGATAAGCAAGACTATGGGAAAGCATTTTCAGAAAACACAGGAAGGTGGAAATGGCCCTGATGTGGTGATGTGGGAACCCACAGAACAAACTCAAGGTTTGTTCAGAGGCTTACAAAACACTGAGTTTTTCCAGTCAGACTCAGTCATGTTGAAACTACATTTTCAAGGCCATGCAGAGTCTGTCCAGAACCCAGGGCCTCGTGTCTGGGATATACATCAAGCTTCTGCAGGGAGAACATGTATGTGCAGGAGGGCTTGCCTTTCAGAAAGTCCAGTAACCGTGCAAAAATCCAAACTGACCAAATGAGAAGCTCCGGGGAGGTAAGAGATGTGAGCAAACAGTGAAGAGTTAAAAAACACGATTTTTAAAAGCACTGCTGGTAGCAAACTTCTCCTGATGCTCCTGGGACACTCAAATGCTGACACACCTCCGTTTCACAAATGCCACTGTTGCATTTGGTCATAAAGTTTATGCCACCATCTGCTACTTTGGTCTGTGCACATCTGGGACCCTGGGAGGGGAGGGGGTGCCTGTTGGGCACCTCTCCATCATTAGCAGGCCCCAGGGCACAGATTGAGCCTCCTGACACTGAGGCCCCTAAGCATGGGAAAGGACCGCTCAACTCTGAGGTCAACTCTGCAAAAGAGCCGGCCCCTGATAGCAAGCTGCTGACTGCTCCCTTTCCAAATGGCTCATAGCCAGGCAGAGCAAAGAGGCCTGACAGTGTGCCAAGTCTCACCAACGCAATCAACATTCAAAGACTCGCAGGCCCGGGAGTCCCAAGCACCTTGTGGGTGGGAAAATCTTGGTGGGAACGAGTTACTTTTTCTATCAACCATCTTTGAGTTCCACATTCTTTTCTTGTTGGCATTAGAAAATGTAAGGAACCCCAGCCCCTGTGCAGGGTCTGGAGAAGGCAAGGGTCCCATCTCAGCTCCCAGCCTCCCGCTCAATTTCCCTGGCTCTGGTCCTAGTGCCTCTTTTGACAAAACATGAGCCTCACTCGGGCTTAGTCCGGGGTGACACCCGTCACCGAACCGTGTGAAAACTGGGGGCTGGAGAGGAAGTGGGGAGGATGTGCAAGTGGAGGCAGGAGGAGGTGCCACCCGAAGCCCTGCTGCCGGCCGTGGAAACACAAACTTGACGTTTTCATCTTCCTGTCACCTTCTCATCTCGGGCACCCCCGGGTGGCTGTGCTGGCATCTCCTTTCCACCACCTCATGCACCCGGCATGTGAAGGATTGCCCCAGGAAAGAAAACAGGATTAAGCATTCAAATCATGAAGCTGAGGTTTCTCAGCCATTTATCCAATTAAAGCACAGAGAACTTTCTCTAAGGGAACCCCCAACCCATGCTCCCCCCGCGCACCCCCTGGGCAATGGAGATGATCTAATAAACCTCTGCGTTGCACCTGCACAATTCCCGCCCATAGTCTTCCATGAGGAGCAGAGAGGACTTTCTGATTATTCAGTTGCTCTAATGAACAGGTCTGCTAGGGATTCTATTACATATAGCTTCCTGCCTTTCTCTCTGGCCTGGTTAAAAAGTACCGTGTTGGACAGATATTTTCTTGACCACCCAAGAAGTGGAATTAAGATCTTAAGTAGCGGGGATCCCTGGGTGGCTCAGCGGTTTGGTGCCTGCCTTCGGCCCAGGGCGTGATCCTGGATTCCTGGGATCGAGTCCCCACATCAGGCTCCCGGCATGGAGCCTGCTTCTCCCTCTTTCTGTGTCTCTGCCTCTCTCTCTCTCTCTCTCTCTCTCTCTCATGAATAAATAAATAAAATCTTAAAAAAAAAAAAGATCTTAAGTAGCACCAAAGTCCCTCAACATGTGATGCTAGTCTGCTAGAAATCCACACAAACCCTAAGAATATGAGCCTAGGCAGGTATCTACAAAGATGCGCTCCCAGGAGAAATCAAGGTTGAGTGGGGTCCATCAGTTCCATGACAGAGAAAAACCTAGGGGCATCTCCCTGGCCTCGGCTCCTTGCCAGGAAGTGATACAATGGGTCACAGGGAAGACCGTGTCCCCTGTGTGTGGCAGGCGCTGGCATTGTCAAAGGGCTGTGTGGCCCCAACGCAGAAGGGTGGCCGCCCTCAGGAGTTGGTTCCTTTGGATACCATCAACCAAGACACTCTGCCAACTTGTTGCTGCTTTAAGAACTACCAACTACAGGAAGCCTGGGTGGCTCAATGGTTGAGTATCTGCCTTCAGCTCAGGGCGCGATCCCGGGGTCCTGGATCGAGTCCCACATTGGGCTCCCCGTGGGGAGCTTGCCTCTCCCTCTGCCTCTCTCTCTGTGTCTCTCATGAATAAATGAATAAAATCTTAAAAAAAAAAAAAAAAAAAAAGAACTGCCAACTGCCTATTTAACCAAAGGAAGAAGCTTTCACAAACTGTGAGTTCCTTGGTGCCCTCAGGTGTCCTGCTGACCGAGAACTAGGAGTTGCTCAAGTGCTGCTGCTGTAAAAAGCTTCACCAGAAACTTAGTCAGGTGGTGCCCTGGGCCCCTGGGCACAGCTCAGACACTAGGGCTCCTAGAAACAGCTCTTTGCCTAGGGTTTTCTGGAAGAACATAACAGTATGTTGAAATAGACTGGATTAGCAAAAATCATCTTTCTTAAAAGAGTAGTACAGAAAATAGATTGTATCGCATGTAATAAAGGAAATATCATCTTGCAATACTTGTCCTGTATGTTCATATGCTTATGCATTAATATATATGTATGTACACATGCATGCATTTTATATATATACAGATCCATGGATACATTAGTTGGACAAATGTATTTTTCACATGTGATCACAGGACTTCTGGTCTCACATATTCTCCTAGAACCTTGCCACTTCTTGATAAAGAGTTAGAATCTATGGCCCTCCCCTTGAATTTAGGTAGGTCTTTGTAAGTGGCGCGATGAAAGAAAAAATGATGAATGATGCCATGTGACTTCCAAGGATCAATATTAAAAGGTGACACAGCTTCCAGAGGACTCACGCTCTCTCTCAGGATGCTCTCTTACAGAGTCTAGGCACCAAGCTGCGAGGAAGACCAAGCCGCCCACAGGGGTTTCTGCGAACAATCCCAGCTGAGATCCCAGCGACGTGCCAGTGCCAACTACCAGACAAATGAGTGAGTGAGCTTTCAGGTGACTTCAACCTCTTGCCCTCTTTAGAGCCACCCAGATGATGCAGCGTGGAGCAGCGATGAGCTGTTCCCACCAAGCCTGCCCAAATTACAGATTTAAGAGCTCAATATATGACTGGTATTATTCCAAGCCACTAAGTTTGGGGGCAACTCATTATGCAGCAGCAGGGAAGCAGAATCAGTGGGTTGCAATATAAAATGGATGTTCTCTCTTAATGTGGGTCGTATTTTAAAAGTTTGAGCGACACTGAACTAGACCATCTGTACGAGCAAAACTTAAATGTATTCACTAATTTTTCTAAGCTTTTATTCACTTACTAACTCTATAAATGTTTGCTGTGCCTCATACTCTGCTAAGCATATTATATACTGTTTGTTCAGTTTTCCCAGCACCCCCGGAGGAGCGTACCTCAAAACTCAAAGCGTAGCGGAAACAATTGATGTCTGGAGCCTGTGCCTCCCAAGGCACACCTCCTACAAAAACCAATTTTCTCCACCCTCGACATTCACAAATGCGGAAATGAAGGTCATGTTGTCTTAGCAGCATCCTCGCTCTACTCTCTCAAGGGGCTTCTCACTCATCAGCGACTCAGTCCCAGCCTGTCTCTCTGCACACCAGGCGGCTTCAGAACCCACCCTGAGCTGCCAGATGTCAAAACAAGAAGCTACAGGTGCAACTGCATGGATCAGTGAAGGAAGAGAAGACAGCCAGTGTCATCCAACCAGCGACTGACCAGATCTCACCCTGGCTAGATGACATTCCAAAGAGCTAAGACTCTTCTTAGCGAGACAACACAGGAGGGAGACACAGTGGAACTCCTCTTTCTTTGTCTAGTTTGACACTTTTGCCAAGTGTCACTTTCCCTTCAGGAAAGTTTCCCCATCTGGTCTCTTCACCTCTGTCTCAGCCAGCGTAGGCTGCTATCGCAAGATACCGCAGCCTGGATGGCTGAAACAAGAGACATTTCTTTCTCACGGTCCTGGAGGCTGGGAGTCTGAGATCAGTGTGGCGGGTTCCTGGTGGGAACCTTTCCTGGTTTGCAGACAGCCACCTGCTCCTCTATCCTCACATGAGGGAGAGAGATCATCCTCTGGTGACTCTTCCTAGAGGGGCACTAATCCCATCATGGCAGCCCCCCCACCCTCAGGACCTCATCCAAACCTAATCATTTCCCCAAGAATCCCCCACCAAATACCATCACAATGGAGGTTAGGACCTCAAGTTAAGAATGTGGGGGGACACAACACTTGGTCCACAGCACCCTTCCTCTCATCAGGACGCCCTCCTACGTGGTTTCTCTTGTGGTTCAACACCTGTCAGTGGCCTGTGCACACACACCCTGGCCACCGGGGCTATTCGAGGAGTGGGCAGCGCACAGGATTTTGCAGCCTCTACCTCCTGTGTGTCTTCCCATCTCACACCCCGATGGCATAGCCCACCAAGCCTGGGTCCTGAGAGAAAGCAGAAGATCTTAATGAACAAAGCAGCAATCTGCCCCCAAACCACTTCCTCTCAGCATCTCTGGTCATAAAACACTTCCTGTCAAATGTCTCTGGTCATATGTGCAAGTTTAAATAGGAATATTCATCATTTACTCACCTAGCCCTGTTCTATGTAATCAGCATGTGCCAAAGCCTTGGTCTGCTTTTAACAGGGCTTTTCAACAGCAGCATAAGGGACATTTTGGAGGGGATCATTCTTTACCATGGGAGTGACTGTCCTGCGCCCTGCAGGGTATTCACAATAGCATCCCTGGCTTCTGCTCCCTAGATGCTAGTAGCATCTCCCCAGGTGAGACAACCAAATTTACCTCCAGACATCGCCAAATGTTTCCTGGGGGCAAAGTCTCCTCCAGTTGAAGACCAGTGGGGTGACCTGCAGGAGGGCTTCCAATGGGGAGAAGCCTATAGGGGTTTTCCACATGCTGCCACTCTTTCTCTCGCCCTCCACTCCCCTCACATCACATTCTCTCTCTTCGGTGAGTTTCCACTGCCTTTACCCAGCTACCCGCGGCTTCCTCCCACTCTGCTACAAGGGTTGGCAGAGAACAGTACCCCCCATTAAGGCTTTATGGGTTCCTTTGTCCACACAGCAACGCCTGCTCCAGCTCCTAAATGGGTTATCTGCAGACTATTTGTTCAAAAAACATTTTCAGAGCCTTCTTGAACAGCCTCACCAAGTTCTTGACACTAAGAGAAAGCAAGCAGAGATCTGTGAGGCACCAGGTCCCAGAAGAGCCTGGAAGTCACAGACAGGGCGCCAGGCAAGTTATTGCAGAAACACAGAAGTCCAGTAGCCGTCTCTGGGCTCAGGCTTGAGCAAGATGAGGAAGGAGGTGACCCAATGAAGTGATATCAGAGCCACATCTTAAAAGTCCAGAAGGAATCAGCTAAGCAGATGGAGCAGGGAAGGCATTCCTTGAAGACAGGGATGAGGGAAGCACAGTGGGTTCTCAGAAGAGCAGGCTGGAGGCCAATAAATCATCAGAAAAAACCAGCAAGACAAAATGTGGTGGGGAAGCCAGAAGCCTAGAGAATCTGCCACATGCTCAGCCAGCATCTGATGCACTTCAACAGGTTACGTGTGGCAGCAAAGGTACCTACACGAACTCACATCCTGAGCCATACAACCTGAGAGGCACGTGTCCCCAACCCAACACCACCAGGACAACCTCAGAGCTGCCCCTTTCTAGAGCTTTCTCTCTGGGGCACATCTAAGCACAAGCTGTACTGCACTTGTGACACATCCCCCTTCTTCCAAGAGGTTGGCAGCCTGAAATGTCAGATACTACTGTGATCTCTATTTACCTACCCAGGAAGGGGGTGCTCATAGAGAAGGCAAGCAACTAAACTCAAGCACAGAAGAACAAAGAGCTCTAGAAGAAGGTATCTTCGATTTGTAAAATGATGACTGTGGTAGGGGTGCTCTACAATCTCTGCTCTCATCATAAGAAACTTAGCAGGTGAAGCTTTTGCATGTGCTGTTCCCTCTACCTGCAATGCTGCTTGCTCCCCTTTCCTTGCATCTTCCCCATTTCCGACTCATCCTCTCCCTGTCAGCAAGACTTTACTAATGACCTTCATCAGATCCCTAGAACACGCTCTTTTCTTCCTTCACCTTTCTAACTGTAATTAAAGAATCAACTGTGATTCCCTCCACTACACCGTAATCTCAAAAAAAAAAAAAAAAAAAAAAACAGAGCCTGCAGGGCTTTGGGTACAACATTTCCAGATGGGTCTGCCCAGAGATGACCTCCAGCACACCAAGAAGGTTGTTAAATTGTTGGGATACTTCTCTACTGGCTGGTGAATAGCTGCTGTGCCAAACCCACTGCATGCCTTCCCCAAGACCAAGACTCAGTCCAAACTATGCAATGACTTTTCACATCAAGGTTTCTGAACTTCCTGGACAGAAAGCAGGCCCTCAGAAATGGGCTAGCCTGGGACTCTGAACAAGATCTTGCCCTTTATCCATGGCTAACAGACATAGAAAAATTTAGTTCCTTCCCCAACTAGCTTTCTTACAAAACGCCACTTATAAATACAGTAGTTGGGGAGTGGAGAGTGTGATAGAGGGGATTTTAGCATGCATTCATGTTTACATTTGTAATTAGGAAGTTAATTTCAGGAACTTCTCTTGTGCATGCATAGAACGGGTCTAGACGGACATACACAATGCAGGTAATAGGTAATGGTGGGTACTCCAAGAAAGGGAGCTCAACAACCATGGGGTGGAGGAAGAGGGACATTAGCATTTTGCGGTGTATTCTTTTGTACTTTTGGATTTTGAATCACATGCATGTACTCCCTGTACACACACACACACACACACACAAAGTTTTTAATTTAAATTCAACTGGCCGACATATAATACATCATTAGTTTCAATGTAGAGTTCAATTCATCAGTTGCATATAACACCCAATGCTCACCATGTCACATGCCCTCCTTAATGCCCATCACCCAATTACTCTACCCCATTACCTACCTCCCTTCTAGCAACCCTCAGTTTGTTAAAAATTAAATTTTGGAAGTATGTGGGCAGCCCCAGTGGCGCAGCGGTTTAACACCGCCTGCAGCCCGGGGCATGATCCTAGAGACCCTGGATCGAGTCCCACGTCAGGCTCTCTGTATGATGCCTGCTTCTCCCTCTGCCTGTGTCTCTGCCTCTCTCTCTCTCTGTCTCTATGAATAAATAAATAAATACAAATCTTTAAAAAAAACTTTTTGGAAGTATGTAAGCAAAATTTAATTTCAAAATAAAAGCAAAACAGGGACATTTAGAAAAAAAAAATCTAATACAATAGTAGGATATAAAATGAAATTAAGTTCCCCCCTCCCAAAACCCTATCCATTCACCAAATGACTGTGAACAGTTTCTTGTATATCTTCCCAGAATATTTATTTTTTAACAGTAATTAACCTAAATGGGATCATGCTATATGTTCTATTTCACACCTTAATTTTTCGCCTAATATCTCAGAGATCTTTCCATATCCATGGATATGTATCTAAATTATGGCTCTAGAGGTTGCATATTACACTGTGTTAATATAGCACAATGGACACAATCCATTCCCCTACACATATACACTTAGGATGTTTCCAGTTACTCAATATTATAACTAATGCTGCAATAAACGTTTGTGCTAAAACAGCTAAATGAATCCCCAGAGGTGGAACTGCAGGGGTGAAGAAGGGTAGGTGTGATTTTAACATCGCTATCGCTGCACTGCTTGGCCCATACTCAATCACTGTGTGGCTTTATTTTCTCCATCTATACAACAGGAGAATATTGATGGGCTATCAGGTTACTTCCGTAAAAGGCTTGGCTAGCCTGAGAAATACAAAGCAGGGTCATTTAAGGTGACATTCGGTCAAAGGCACTGTGTTCATGCAAAATCCCAACACAGAACCGTTGTCTGGGGCCAGACACGAGGCTGGACTGCTGGTCGGTCCAACAGCACCTGCCTCAGCGGCCCTGGATGCCCAGTGGCCAAGGAACAACAGGTCTGCTGTGTCCAGGAGGACCTTTTATTTTCCTCCTAAAATCACTTTCAAAGAAAAGAAGTTGCTCTCATAAGTGAGGTATGAGAGTATGGGGAAGCCCAACCCAAAGGCAAATGGGTCTCAGTGAAGGCAGTGATAAAAAATAAGTAGAGTTCCAACCTCTAAGGCCGGAGTTTAGGAAAAATCCAAGAAGATCTAAGAAGGTTGGATATCTGCTGGTTTTCCCTTTACCTTGATCCACCTTTGAGTTCCCACAATGACATGCCAAGCCTCACTGAAGGCACATATTTGAAAATATCCTTCCTCTAATCATGGCAGATGCAGCAGAGACTGAAAGGGCCTCTCTCACCAATACAAGCCACATTCATTCATTCATTCATTCATTCAGAGAGAGTGGGGGGAGGGGCAGAGGGAGAGGGAAAGAGAATCTCAAGCAGACTCCTCCGCTGAGCATGGGGCCCGATGCGGGGTTTGATCTCATAACCCTGAGACATCATGACCTGGGCCGAAATCAAGAGTCAGAGGCTCAACAAGCTGGCCACCCAGGTGCCCCTCTATAAGCCACTTTTATCTCTCTTCCCACCCACCCTCTAATGCAGTGTCATCCAGGGACGCCTGGGTGGTTCAGTCAGTTAAGCAGCTACCTTCAAGCTCTGGTCATGATGCCATGATTCTGGGATCAAGCCCCGGGCTCCCTGCTCAGCAAAGAGTCTGCTTCTCCCTCTATCCCTACCCCCTGCTCATGCTTGCTCTCTCTCTCTCTCTGTCAAATAAATAAATAAAATCTTTAAAAAAAAAAATGCAGTGTCATCCAACAGAACTTTCTACAATGATCCCATCGTGCTCTCCGTCAGCACTATCCACCATGGGAGCCGCTAGCCACATGTGACCACTGACCATCTGCAACGTGGCTAGTATGTCTAAGGAACTGAATTTGTTATATTATGTTCTTTTAATTAACTTGAATGTGAATAGTCACCTGTGGCTGGTAGCTACTGTGTGGGCAGAGCAGCTGTAATGGCTTTTAAAGTACACATGCCCTTTTAGCCCAAATCTCTCTCAGTCGGCTCGCTGAACACCACAAGCTCTCCAGCTATCACATAACAAGTGGAAGCACAGCAGTGAATATTCCCTGGGCCGAAATCGTGATCATGAGTTGCGGCAGTCACTGCTTCTGTCTGGTGGCACGCTGCTGCACACCAGACACTGGACAGGGTCGCATCACTGGTACGCTGGAGTCTGGGGAAGAAAAGACTCTCCCCTCCTTCATTCCACAGACATCAGGGCTGGGCTGGGCTCTGGGGTTACAGATGCATAATAAGCCAGGGGAGTGCATGAGAGGAAGAGGAAAATATACATATGTGGAGACAGAACCCAAACCACACAAACCACGTGCTGAGCATTCTGTGCATGCTTTTCCATGTGTCATTTCACTGATTTAGTTTTAATAGAGAAGACAAGTGCCAAGTGACAACATGACATGATAAAAGGGGTTAGTTGTCTTATGTACAAAGAACTCCAGGAGTCTCAAAGGGCATGTGGTGAGTTCAGCCTCTACCTCTATTCCAAAGTGTGATTTTGCAGAAATCTAGGCCCAACAACCCCCTCACCCCCACCTGCGTCCAGTCATGCCCAGCCTGCTAAAACCTAGAATAAAGAAACTGTGCACAGCATGTTTACATAAGACAGAGCAGAAAGGAAAGTTATGTCAACGTGGAAGGCAAGAGCAATGAAAACGTTGGGAACCAAGGATATAAATTACCTTCTTTACAAAGAAAACTACTTGCAATCACAGACTCTTGATAGATCTTGCAACCCGAGAACTGTTCCCAAGCCTGAGAAAACACAGCGCTGTCTATAAAACATAAAATTATACCTTCGCAAAAATGAACTGAAAAAAATTTTAATTTTAAAACGCAAATGACTTGGGGTACCTGAGTGGCTCAGTCAGCTGAGTCCGACTCTTGATTTCAGCTCAGGTCATGATTTCATGGTCGTGAGGTTGAGCCCCTTGTTGGTGGGGGGGGCCTCCATGCTCTGCGGGGGAGAGTCTGCTTAGGGCTCTCTCTCCCTCCACGCCTCCCCAAGTTCACCCAGGCTCACACATGTGCTCTCTCTCAAATAAATAAATAAATCTTAGGAAACACCAATGACTTGTCTCAACTAGTAATATATTAATATTAATTCTCTAACATCATAATATGACATGTTTTGCATGTATTCTATATAAGATTCATATATTAATCTACATTACCGAGCACTTAATGGACTTGACATATATATGATTTCTATTATTTCCAATCTTTACCATCTGCCACCTTGCAACAGGGGCTGTTCCCACTTTACAAATTAAGAAACTGAGGCTCATTGGCCAAGTATTGACCTAGGTCCCTAACCCAGACCTCCTGAGGTGTGAAGCTCGTGCACTCCACGCCATCCCCTGGTCTCGGCACAGTGCTGTAACTTCTATTTCACTCCAGCGGCAAGTCCTCAGCTTTGCCATGTCCCACACACAGCCCAGCACAGTGGTGAACATCCAGCCCCACGCAGGTATCACCAAAACCCCCTGAACCGGCCAGTCTGTCTCAGAGCTGGTGCTATGGTGGAGGCACTAACTGATAAGGTTCTGAAAGCAGAATTGTTAACCCAGACACAATGTATTAATTTTTTATAATTGGTATTTACGGAGGTGACATAGACACCTACTAATATTCCACAAGTTGGACATGCTTTTACATCAGGGAATGAGAACAAAATCACAGAGAAGGAGACCAATTTGTGTTCTTGACTTCTGGAGACAACATCCCTGCCATCACAGCACTTGGGAATTAACTCTTTCAGATGTGTGGTGTAGAAGATTCAAGATAGACCACCCAAACTTTACTGACATGTGACTTTTCTGGAGACTGCCCCCTTGTCAAACCCTGAAACAGGATCGAGTTGTAAGCAGCTGTTGTAATGCTAACGTTTGGGCAAAAGAGAGGGAGGGGTCAGAGAACAGATAATTGCAAATAAAAGATGATGAGTTCCTGGGATTTCGGTGCATCCGGGTGTGCCCACAAGTCTGAAAAAAATAAGACAACAGTAACACGATGGCCCCGGGCAGGCTGAACCCAGGAGAGGCTCCGAGGTCTAGCTCTCCTTCACAGCACTGCTGCCAGCTTGGAGGCTGTCTGTCTGTCTCAAAGGCAGGAACTATTATCCAGAGCCTTCCTTCGAGGACATGAGAAATACCACAGTTCTGCATTTTGAGAGTTTTCTCTGCATGTGCAGAAGCTGAGCTACCGACAGAGGTGGTTGTTTCTTGAGCACTTACTATGGGCCGGGCCCTGGACTAAGCACCTGGCATGTATCACCCCTTTTTATCTTCATAGGGACCATCGACCTTGGATATTATTTTCCCTGCTTGACTGACAGGGGAACACAGCTACTGAACTAGTCAACTTCTCTGTGGTCTGTCTTGAACTGTGGTTCTCAACACGGTTATCCACTACTACCACATGGAGATGAAGAACACTTTACAAAATACCCATGCCTGTGTTCCTTCCCCAGAGATGCTTAATTCTGGCATGGGAGGAGGGCGGGGGGAGTAGCCTGGCATCCGGGGCCTGGGCGATTCTAATGCTTAGTCAGGACTGAACATCACCACACTAAGGCAAGCTGGGGGCAGGGGAGACAGGATTCGGACCCAGGTCTAATTCTAGAGCCTGTGATTTTAACTGCTTATCTCTCTGGCCCTCTGTGCTGAAATTAGGAACATGAGGTGCTGCCAATCAGTAAGAATTGTTACAGGAACACCAAGCTCGACCAGTTCTTCCATTCCAGGCTGTCCAGGGCTCCCCCTGTGGTTCCAGGTCTTTCGACCTAAGGGTTAACGTGAATTCTTTGTGAACCGTGCCCATGTGGATCATAATCAATCCTCAGATGACTACTCTCAGGGCCCTGCCCCTGGGCAGCACCTCTCATTTCTAGAAAAGCAAGAGCTCAGACATCCTCCCATTCCAGGACTGGCTTGGTCTCCTGGCAGCAATTTTGCTAACAAATGTTTTCAGAAATCAAAACCAGATATGTTTCCTATTAAATCAGAGAACAGCTTTCAATGTAAACAGTACTCGGGTTATTATCCAAACATCCGTAGCCCATTTTGAGAAATGCAGAGCCCCCTTTAATGCTTTCAAAGAAGGGCTTATGTCACTACCTTTCAATGCTTCGGCTTTGCCAGTACTTCCCTGGTGTGTGTCTGTCCTGCTCTCCCTACGTCCTCCACTCTTTCCTCTTCCCTACTGTTCCTCCCCCATGGGACAGACGGAGCCACTACAATTATCTGGGTATTCAGACACACGAGGATAAAAAGAACAGGCTTTGGCCTGTGGCACTGATTATTTCATCTGCTAATCTAAAAGTAATCAGACCACTGCAAAGAACTCATTCTACGATTCACATCTGCCCAGGCTGATATAATTTCATGATACCATAAAGCATTTCACATTAAGTTCATCTCCCCCAGCCGTCCCTAAGAGCCTGGGCAGCGCTGTACCCAGAGAACCACCCCCAATAATGAAGGGCAAGATGGGGTGCAAACATGTTGGATGTAAGCTCATCGGGCAGGAGGATGAGAGGGGATGCATATGCTCCCCAGAGCCCATACTGCCCAAGCCTACGTTCAAATGGCTTGCCCTTATTCCTGGAGAAATGGCCAAGTCCACAGTGTCATGGAAACCATCAGACCTTATCTCACCAACCATTGATTTCAAACTAGCTATGACCTCAGGCCAGCACCCTAAAACCACATGGGCCCCAAGTGTCTTCCCATATTCTGAGACCCTCTCAAGCCCCAGAGGTCTATGAGTGCCAGCATGGACATCCGCTCTCCTCCTTGGTCCTCACATGCATGCTACCATTGCAGATATGGGGGTTTTGCCCCAGTTTCTGAACTAGTAGGGGTCTGTGTGAAAAGCTTCATTCAGAGACAACAAATCTGGGATCACTGCAAATGCCAACATCTCTTTAAAATGAAACACGGCACACATACCTGACAGGTCCCACAGACAGACAGCTGCCAAGAGGCAAGGAGGGAATATGTGAATGTAGACTTCAACTTCATACTCTGTGCAAAGAATTTCTCTCTTCATCTTTTCAGCTCCATATAAAAATCAACCTCCTCTAATTAGTAAGTGAAGCCCCTTAAATGGAACTCGATTAATAATACAAATACCAACCCTCCTGTAACCGTACATTTATCATCAGTAATGCATAACAGACCAGCTTATGCACACAGCAGAGGGGATTGAACAGCGCAAGAAAGCAGAGCTCAGCCTCTGGCAGAAGGCAAAGTGGAAGAAGAGGGAGGAGGGAAGTCGTTAGCATTCAGGTAAAGGCGAAGGCTGGCAGCCTTCCAAGCCCGCACATGCTCGCACTCCAGTCTCCATAAAGGGCCAGATTTCCTGATGCTCTCACTAAGCACCACTTCTCATATTCATATGTGAATATTCAGGAACAAATATGCATCTCAACGAGACCCAGACACTGCCATGCCAGAATCTATTTGATAATAGTAATAATGTTGGCACTTGTACTGAGCCATTAATCTAAGGAGACCAAGATCCAACCCCACCTTTCTCCATATCAGGAGAGCCATAGAATTCAAACAGTTTAGGAAAACAAACTCTCATTTTTAACATTTTCCAGGTCCAAAGGAGACAGATCCTGTCCTTTGGCAATGCCTGGCTTCTTCTCTCTCAAAGTCATAGTTCTAACATGGAGAGAAGATTCCTGCCACCAACTAGAGGGAGTGACAGCTGGGTCTGACATCACTTCTTGCTACCAAGCGCACTTTCAAAGGTACCATTCTCTCTTATTCCTGCAGAGTCAAGGGCCGTACTCTAGAAGAGGACATCTTAATGATGTAGCTTAGGGCATACACAAACATAATAAAAATGCAAGTCTAATCTTTCAGAAGCCAGTAGCTTGTCCTGCTGGGTTGCACAGTCCGTACATCCAAACCTTTGCCATCCTAAGCCTCTGGGGTGGACGCCACAGTGCAGGTCTGATCTCTTAATAGAGCATCAGGTCAAGGAACCAGCCAGGTATGGCAGCCTTGATTAGAAATAAGGTAGTAGTAGAGGGAAGGTGGGAGAGTGTCTGTTCAACTGCAAAAGGAGGCAAGAGATGCTGGCAAGGACAAAAAAAAAAAAAAAACTAGCAAAGGGAGAGAGCAGCTCAGAGCCACCATGCTGGAGCTAGGACCTATCACCTCATCCACGTTGCTAACAAAAACAGCCCCACTGCCAGCACTGAGACCCCGTATTCGTCTGTAACTTCCAAAATCGAAACCTAAGAACCAGCACTCCCAGGGTTAACCCAGGAGAATGAGGCCCAAGCCTCAAAACAAGAGACCTGTATTTGCTAGAACAATGGGGGCCACCAGCCGGGTGATTAGTTTTATCTGGGATGGCCCTGATCTCAAAGGGAGGACCATCCTTCTGGAAAGGCCACTCAGCCTGGGAGGGGCCTGGCTGTACAGCCCCAGGAGAAGAAGGGCTGAGCCAGGAGAGGCTGGGTAACTGTCAGGTCCAAACAGGTCTGCTGCAGCCACCTGCTAATCCCAGAGTGACATTCTCAAGAAGTGTCAGCAGACATGTTCCCGAGATTGGCGGTGAATCACACGCACAGGCTGCATCTACTCTCTCAGACAGGCTTATGCAGGTGGCAGCCAGTAAGTTACGGGAAGGGAGGACTTGCAAGGAAATGGGCGTCCTAAGAGAGAACCTGAAGGCTGGCATGATCCCATTAATCCATCCTACTGACAGTGAACACAGCCTCTAGAAGGTAGAAGCATGCATCTGAGGCTTCCGTCCTTCTACCAGCCCTACGTGTCCCTAATCCTCTCTGGACTCTTCTCTGCCCACCTTGTATGGCCTGAAACTCAAGCGGCCTCCAGAATTCTAGGCCCATCCGTTTTGGGTGTCAAAGTTTATTGGCAAAAATTTCCTAAGCTGGAGGGGCGCCTGGGTGGCTCAGGCAGCTGAGTGTCTGCCTTCGGCTCGGGTCATGATCCCGGGCCCCAGAATCGAGCCCCACATCGGGGCTCCCAGCTCAGTGGGGAGCCTGCTCCTGCCACCCTCCCCCCCCCCCCCCCCGTGCTTGCTCGCTCTCTCTCTTCCTCTCTCTGTCTGAAATGAATAAATTCAATCGGTACATGTGGGTGGCTCAATGGTTGAGCGTCTGCCTTCAGCTCAGGTTGTGATCCTGGGGTCCTGGGATCGAGTCCCACATCGGGCTCCCCCAGGGAGACTGCTTCTCCCTCTGCCTATGTCTCTGCCTCTCTCTGTGTGTCTCCCATGAATAAATAAATAAAATCTTAAAAAAAAAAAAAGAATAAATAAAATCTTTAAAAAAATTGTTTCTAAGCTGGAAAGGAATGTTTAAGAGATCTTTCAGGAACCTATGTGCCCTCTGAGATGTTAAATAGATAACTGTTTTACCATCATTAGAAAAAAATACAAGATTTAAGTTGGAAGGTGTATGAGCCTGCTAGGGCTCCCATTACAAAGCACCCCACACTCGGTGACTCACACAGCTGAGATGTATGGTCTCACCGTTCTGGAAGTTGGAAGATTGAGCTACCAACGGGGCCAGTTCCCCCTGACCGTGTGAGTGAGAATCTGTTCCATGGCTCTCTCCTGCTTCTGGCAGTCTATGGACAATCCTTGGCTTGCTCTGTATCATCCCAGTCCCTGCCTTCATCTTCACGTGGAGCCCTCCTTGGGCAAGTGTCTGTCTGCCTCCAAATAGTACCTTTCTTTAAGGACACCAGTCATAGTGAAGTAAGGCCCATTCAATGATCACGTTTTAACCTGAAGATCCTATTTCCAAATAAGGTCACATTCTGAGGTATTAAGGGTTAGGATTCCAACATAACTTTTTTTGAGGGTTGGGGGGATGAGGTAGGGGCACAATTCAACCCATACTGGAAGGAATCTTAAAGATCCAGGGATCTTTAATTATGGGTTAAAGATCCATAAAGCACAACTTGAGGGATTTTTCAAGCTGTGTTTTATGAAACACCCACTTAAAAAATTCTCAATAAAAAAAGAATCTTTCTGCAGGTATATACTTATCCCTAGATTCACTGAGTTGCATACATTAAATAAATATAGCTTTTGACATGGCAATCATACCTCAATAAAGTGTTTTTTAAAAAATAAAAGATTTTAGGGATGCCTGGGTGGCTCAGTCGGTGAAGCATCTGCCCTCGGCTCAGGTCATGACCCCAGGGTCCTGGGATCGAGCCCTGCATCAGGCTCCCAGCTCAGCGGGGAGTCGGCTTCTCCTTCTACCCCTCCCTCTGTGCTCTCTCTCTCTCTCATGCACTATCTCAAATAAATAAATAAAATCTTTTTAAAAAATAAATAAAAGATTTTAAAGATTAATCAATTAGAAAAAGAGACAGAGAGAATCCTCTGGTCCAATATGTTTGAGAAATGCTCCAACCGGTAGCCTAGAAATCCATTATCACAACACAAATTTATAAAGCACCGCTCTTCTACATCAGTTCCTAAGCTGGAGGGGACTCCAAAATTCACCAAGACCTGGTTGTTTCTGAGGAATTGGGTTTTTTGAGGGGGATGATGGTGAAGGTGTACAGAGCAATAGATGCCAATGTATGTGGTAAATGCTATGACAGAGGCAGGCACAGGTCACTGTGGGAATCCAGAAAAGAGAAACTCACCTTAGCCTTGGAGAAGGCTTCCTGAGTGGGAAACCTAGCTGGTTTTAAAGAATGCCCAATAAACTCATCAGGACAAAGGCATTCCGGTCAAGAAAGGAAAGCGAACAGGGGTATAACACAGCAGACATTTGAGGAAACATCACAAGCTAAGTGCTTCTAGAGAATTGAGGACAAGACAAGCAGGGTGGAAGGTAAAAGATGAGGTGCACAGACAACGAGGGCTTGAGGTGTACCGTGAAGAGTGAGAAGAACCAATGGAAGGACTTCTGCACAGGGGTGACAGAAAGAGAACTGCCTCTGAAGAGACACGGAGTAGGTAGGAAAGAGGAGAGGCAGGGAGGCCCATGAGGAGGCTGTCTGCTGCACTGATCCAGTCAAAAGATTACAGTGAGGCTGGAGCTGGCAAATTATTTTGCAGCCATCATAACGAAGACTGGATGAGACACACCATCAGTGGGTCCTAAATCTAGGAAGCAACTGTAGAGGTGAGCCAAATGGGGTCTTAAAAAGTCTCCCCACGGGGTGTTTATTAGTTGTAACCCCAAAAATAGTAATAGAGGAGAAATCGGGTATGCCTGGACATGGTGATCAAAATGACCATCTCCAATGCTGCACAGAGGCATCGTGCATCTCTACATAGGATCCAACTGAGAACACACAATCTGAATTTAACCATGAAGAAACTCAGACCCAAACTGAGAGCCATTGTATTTGTAAAAGAGAGAAAAAGGAACTGTATTCTTCAAAAACGCGACTCTCCTAAGAGACCAAGAAAAACTTGAGAATGTTCCAGGGTAAAGGAGCCTAAGGAGACTGAAGACTGGCGAGGGGGTAGCGGTACAGCAGACATCACTGGGTCAAGTGGCAAGGCCAGATCACGGAAGGTACTTTGCAGGAAGGTGCCACCTTGATGGTTAAGTCACTGAAGTTCGGTAACGGCCTCATGGTGATGTAATAGAACATTCCCCTTCTTAGGACACACAAGTATTTAGAGGGAAGTATTTAAGAGTTAGAGGCCATGAGCTATGCAACTCACCCTATGTGTGTGTGTGTCTATGTGCATATGCACACCTACGTACATGGGAGAGAGACTATGCGCACACGTGCCACAGAGATGCGCTGTTAACAGCAGGTGGATCTGGGTGTTCTTTGTGTTATTTTTATTCTTGAAATTATTTCCCAATAAAAAGCTGGGAGAAAGAATGCTGACGGCCTGAACTAGGGCAGCAATGGGGAGTGCGAGAGGTAATATCTGCAGTGGTTGGTAGGATTTGGGGAGATGAGAGGTCAGGGGGGACACCAAGAATGGCTCCAAGTCTCTGCCGTGTGTACCCTGAACATGGGGAGGGAAGAAAGAAGGAGAGCAAGCTGATCTAGAAAGGAGAGGAGAGGATTCTGGATTAATGCCCAGCATTCATGATTCCTTCAAAAACCTTTCTTAATGACATCTGTGATTGGCCACACCTGACTCTGGCTACAGACCATCCTATACATAGAAGGGAAGGCTCACCGTAGGCAAGTGAGCCTTCTCTTTTTGCTCTGCAAGCACCATCAGTCATTTTTCTCAGGTGATGGTGGAGCTGTGGTATTGCCTCCCTGTCCTGTCTGAAGGAAAGTTCTAGAAGCCCCTTCTCCCAAGTGTCCCCTCCACCCCCATAAGGCAGTTGGCCCAGCGAGTCCTCTGCATGAAGGAAGCGTTCCACAAAAGGGGCCGCCGACAGTTCCCCTCTTTTGTCATGTTAGCCTACACAAAAGGGTGCTCTGATTGGTCTTCCACCAAAACAGGGCTCTCTGAACAATTTTGAAAAGAAAATGAAAAACTTCCAAATGCCATAGCAACACCCAGACTTCTTCACAAATGCCAAGAGGGACAGCATATCTGCCCACTCCATGCATGTCATCTGCAGCAGCTCCATGTGAGATTCGATGCCTTGTCTCCACTCTCCCAAGGATAAAGAGAAATGTGCTTCAGGTAAAGTCAGGGTCTCAAAGTCACTAGGTTGACAGGGAACGTACGTACGGACTCCCAGAAGGGCCGCTGAGGATCATGTTTCCAGCAACCCAGTGGGTGGAGTTCCAGCAGCACCTCCTGAGATGCTCCGTTCATAATGCTCTGGCTCCAGAGACAGCCAAAGCCTCTCTCAAGCAGGGGCTAATTTTAAATGCTGGAGCACAAACCGTGATCTTCTGCCCTTGGGAGAGCAAACACAACCACCAGGGCAACCCAGGCCAATTGCAAGCAGAAAAGAGAGCTGTGTAGAGAATCAGATACCATCCCTGAGTTCTCATGGTCCATTAAAGACCTGACGGCCAGACACAGTAGTTCATACTCTCCACTACTCCCAGGTCTTGCTACTAAGGGTGCAAGACTCTACCACCCTCAGGACAGAATTTTTTTCTAAACGGAATGCTTTCCTAAAGCTTTCAGGAAAAGGTATATGGTTTCTATTTAAAGTTCATGGAAACAGTCTAAATATGCTATGGTTAAGACCTTGCTTGGCGTTTCTTCTCAAATGACTCTTCTCTACCCATCATTTTCTCCCCGATAAGTTCCGTAAGGCTAACTGGCTTTCCTACTCGGCTCTGGAGAATCTATAACCTCCTCAGATAAAGAACCCTGAAGCATGCTGCCAGTGTTGCCCTGATGAGAAGGCATGCCAGCCAAATTGTTTCAGAAAATTCCCTCTAGGATCCCTGGGTGGCTCTTCAGTTTAGTGTTTGCCTTCGGTCCAGGGCGTGATCCCGAGGTCTCCCTGCATCGGGCTCCCTGCATGGAGCCTGCTTCTCCTATGTCTTCTTCTGCCTGTGTCTCTGCCTCTCTCTCTCTCTCTCTCTCTCTCTCTCTCTGTCTTTCAAGAATAAATAAATAATCTTTAAAAAAAAAAAAAAGAAGAAGAAGAAGAAGAAAGAAAATTCTCTCCATATTCTGGAATGTCAAGCTGAGCCAAGAGGTTCTTGCTGATTTTTCACACGTGGACCACAAATGATCTGGTTCCTCCGTGGGGAGTGCCACATCGGTATTCTACTTGGGGCAGGTGCTCAGGATGCAATTTTAACTAAACTGAAGCTCCTCTTTGAATGGGTAGCAGAACCCTGAACCTCTCTGCAGTGAATTAGCTGTGGGGAACCACACAGGGACATGGGGCTTATCTTTGTTGCTCTCAGGCACTTCAAAGTCCATGAGCACCCAGAGTCCCCAGGACCACGCCTGGGCTTGGTAGGAAGATTCACAGGACTCGGCCTACAGGTGGCTATACTCAAGGCTGTGAAAGAACAGGAAACAAGAGCAGCAAAGGGAAAAACGCTCACAGGGCAAAGTCTGAGGGAACCAGGTAAATGTTGTCGAGACTTTCCTGGTGGAGTAACGCAGCAGCCACCAGTGACCACAGGTGTGGCCAGAGAAGCCCATTAGAGACTTCGTGTCCACTGGTTTTATTGGAAGCTGGTCACATAGGCGCTTTCTGCCTGGAATTTCTACCAAAATTCCGGATTTCCAGAAGGAAAGCAAGTGTTTGATATAAACCAAACTGTTTGTACTAACAGTTCAGGCACAGCAAGCCATGCTTATCACTTAGGGAAAGTTTTATATCAGTGTAGGGAACTATTTACAGCCAAGCTCCCAGACACCAGCCAAGGGTCAACCTCGCGAGCCAGCCTTTCTCAGGCCAGCAGTCTTGGGCCTACACGACAAGTAAACCAAGACTCAGGCCAAGGTATGTGAATCCCAGGCCACAGCTGCCTTGGGATGGTGCTGGGTAAGCTGACCTGCCATACCTTGACGTTAGAGAGGCTCCCACATGTGGTTGGCCCAATTTGATACATATGACATCCTTTCTCATCAGCTGTGATGCTCATTCTTTGCACACGCCAGACAACTCCTGCCAGAGTCCCTAATGGACATCCTGGAATTTCTCAGAACCCAAAGAACCCTGAAAGAACATCTGGTTCATTCCCTTCAGTATACGGATGAGGAAAGAGACCCACAGGGAGGTTAAGTGCTTTCCCCAGAATAAGTCTGGACTTGAAAGCCCCTTCATTTCTGACAGACTCTCCTGGCCCCTGACACCGACCTGGCCCTGATCCATGGCCCTCAGCCATGACCTCCAGATCTGAGAGAAGGGAACAGACCAGCAACATGGAGGCCTGATCCTAGGAAGCAGGCTGGCTCCATGACTGGGCTGGGGGGAGGGGAGGCAGGGAGGGCAGGAAGGAGAAGCCAGCAGCTCAGGCATGAAGAGATTATGGAGTACGTAGGGTCAAGTCCAGTGCATCTTGACAAACACTGGGTCACCAGGAAAGCCCTCACCAGGAAAGCCCTCCAAGTAGTTGTTAAGCAGGTGGTGGTACTGGGGCTCCAGGGACCCACCAATCTGAAGCCAGTAGCTTGGGGGCAGGGGCAGCCAAAGGCCAAGCAACTTGCCATGGTCCCAAGCAAATGGGTTGTACCATCATCCCAGGGCAGAAGGAATGTCAGTCAGCAAAGGGAACTGAAGGCAACGGACCCAAGCAGTAAGAACCAAGGTAGTCTTCGCTCCAAAGATGCATCAGATACTAGGCCCACGTCAGAAAAACTAGTGATCCTGATAAATCCACCAATGGAGGGAGGGCTCCTGCATGCTGGGTTTTCTCTAACCAGACCTCCATTCCTGCCCCAATTCTTCATTCTCCCACGTAGAAGGGATGTAGGCACAGAATTTGGATTAGACTGAAGAAACTGTAGATTACTCTGGCTACCCTCTTAAATTGAGGAGCTATAGGGTCAGATTTTGGTGGTAGTGGCTGTTTTTTAACATGTGGACCAGGAAACAAAAGGCCAGTGATCAAACAGAGAAGCCCAGATGGAAGACAGAGCACATGACCTGGTTCCCAGCACCCCTGCCTCTAATCTCTCCTAAGGCTGGGCCACAGCTCTGTCTGAGGCTCCAGGAGACAGCTGGACCCTAATCATACCTTCTCCCTGCACCCTTGTCCCCTTTTTGTCTACACCTGGGGCTGGTTTCTAGGACTTAGTGAATACCAGTAGGACTGGCTGCCCCAACCTTGCAGAGTTAGGTTCTTTGCTCTTTATGACAAAGAAAGCTTGTGAAAATGTTCCAGGTTAAAGGAGTCTAAAGAGAGGAGGGCTGGGGATGGCAGGGGCCAACAGGTGAGATGACCGCTAAGAGGTCTGTCCCCAGCACTTTCTCAGCACTGAGCCTCCAGCTCAGAATCACGCAGTGAGTAGGCTTGGGGCCCTAGGCTAAGAACGTTGCTTCAGAAAGCCAGTGCCATCCCTTCAGAGCTTTGAGACCCGAGCACATGGTTCATTCAACTCCTCTGGACCCCAGTGCTCCTTGTCTATAAAACATCAAATTATACAGGCCCACCATCCCCTTTCCAAAGTCACTGGGGCCAGATGCAAGTAAGGACTCCCAGATTTCAGAAAGATAATATGGTAAATTTACGAGATGTTATACATCACCCCCAACATTTTTCTCTACAGAGGAATGGGTTGAACATTCACATGAAGTGGGGGAAAAAAATCAAACAATAAATGGTCTCCCATCAGCCCAGCTTAGGTTCTGTGATCAAATGAGCTTACCAAAAAATCAAAGGACAAATTTCATATTTCAGACTTGGGTTGGTTTTTTTGGGTTCTTTGGGGTGATTCTTGTTTTGGTTTTGGTTTTCATGCATTCAGAACTGAGGCTTCAGGACCGTGGCCCTGTATCTATCTTGCCGGATTATTCTGAAGATGATACAGCTAATCCTGGGGCAGCACTTTGCACAATGCCTGTTACCACCTACGATTACATCGATGTCGATCTGTCTCTCACTAGGCTGCAAGCTCCTTTAAAACCCAGAGATACTATCGTAGTCGTTTTTAAATTCACCTTAGCACCTAGTGAAGTGTTCCGTGCATTGCAAGGCTTGAATAAATGTTTGCTAAATGCATAAATCGAGTTTCAAAGGTAAACTTTTTTCAGCCTTCAAAATACAATGGATCCTTGCAGATTCCGTGCAAGGGGGGAAGGGGGGCGAATTATGTAATCATTTGAAGATGTACACACGTAGAAATCCTTACTCCTTTCTTTTTTATTTTTATTTTTTCCCCTTCTTTTTTAAAGCATCCTTTATAATACGAAGTCCTCGGAACTTTAAATGAGCAAGTCAAATGGTAGAGATAGCAGCATGGCAGCTTACATTTAGTGAAAGCTACAATATGCCAAGTGTTTAATGCACTTTATATGAATTAACTCATTTGATCCTTTCAACTATTTTTTTTTTAATTTGCCCATTTTACTGATATGGGAACAGGACAGGTAACTTGCCTAAAGATACACAGCCAGTAAGTGGCAGCTTTCCAACCACCTGCGCTCCCATGGCCTCCCCCATGAGGGGGACACAAAAACCCTTTTACTCAAATCTTATGGGTTCAGTTGTGTCCTCCCACCCCCACCCAACCACCAACCTTCCACAAAAGATGAAGTCCTAGCCCCCACCACCTGTGAACATGACTTTGTTTAGCAATGACATCTTCGCAGATGATTAAGTGAAAATGAGTGAACTCTGTCCTTACAAAAAGGGGGATTTTAGACACACGGACACGCAGACACACACAGAGACCACTACTGAACGTGAAGGCAGAGATGGAGGGATGCCTCTACAAGCCAAGGGAAAGACAGACACTCCCCCCCCCGCCCCCCACAGCTGCAAGGGGAAAGGCCTGGAAAGGATTGTCCTGACACCTGGATTTCAGCCTTCTGGCCTCCAGAACTCTGAGAAATTAACTTCCGTTGCGTAAGCCACCCAGGTGGAGGGATTTTTGTTAAGGGAAGCCCAGGAAACTAAAATACAAGCGCATCAAGGCGCTAAAAGAGATGTGCTAGAATCAGGAAGGCCAACGTGTCCCGACGGAGGGTCCTGAGAAGGAACAGGCATGACACAGAACCCCACTCTTACTGGAAGGACAGCAAGGGATCGGGGCACCAAGGAGCTTCTCGCTCGCTGGCACATCACCAAATCCTACTTCCTGGCCTTTCAAGTGCTGACTTCTTTTAAAACCAACCGAAAGGAAGCCAAGAGAAGACACATTTCCATGCCGCCCACGAGCTCCTGAGAATGAGCAACAGCACCCAAGTCCCAAGAGCACGTGTGTTCTCACTCACATCACCACCCCTCTCCGCTGCGTGAATCCACTGCTGGTATTCTCCACCTCCCACAGACCAAGGTCTGCTCATGATTCAGAAACGAGCGAGAGCAGACAGCCAGGGACCCATGCCAACGCTCCCTGCCCCCCTTGTGGGCTGCAAGCAGGAGACAGAAGTGGCCCACGAGGGAGACCAGAGCAGGAGTCAGGAAGAGGGGTGTGTGTGCCTGTGTGTTGGGTGGGGGGTGGGGGGGTACTTCAGACCCCAGGACCCTGGCTTCATCCTTTGGCTGTCACTCACAGCAAACCTCTGGCTGCCCCCATATGAAAAACCTCAAAGAGATTATAAATGCACCGGGATGAGATTGTAAACCATCTGATGCTGTGGCTCCCACCAGAGTTTAGGGTTTAGTCATCTGAGGCCGTCTGATCTCAATCTCTCTGCTCATGTGCCTGTCACACTGGGGCTCTGTGCACCCTCCCCACCACCCTCACCCCCCTCCCTGCTACCCCCAGGCTCCTGTCCTCGCAAGCACCTGAGCAGAAGCCACATGCTTGGCAGTGGGCAGCTATACCTAGAGAGGTGTGCGGTGGGTCAGGTTTCTGACCCGCTCTGGGCTGAGTTTTACGCTCAGGGTTACTTCTTTCAGAAGTCCCTATCACTGAATCACCTTGGTAATTCCAGACGCCCATCAGGGGTTTTGTTTCCTGAGAGGGAAGCCAACCCCAGGCTCACAGGAGCCGTGGAGAATGGTTCCAGGCAGGGAGGGAACCACGAGTGGGAAAGCCCCCTCATCTCTGGTCTGCATTTGGTTCTAGAAATTCTAGAGAGGTGGACATGTGTTACTCTACAGAGAAAAATCCTCATTTTGTCTCCCCAGAGGTTGACAAATTGACAGGGAGATGTCTGGAACTAAGCAAGCTCCATGGGGCCGAGAGGAATTAGGGTTTCTTATAGATTGGTTTAGCTTTCTATTTATTTATTTTTTTGACTTTTTTGAGATTTTATGTATTTATTCATGAGACAGAGAGAGAGAGAGAGAGAGAGAGAGGCGCAGAGACACAGGCAGAGGGAGAAGCAGGCTTCCTGTAGGGAGCCCTATGTGGGACTCAATCCCAAGACCCTGGGATCATGCCCTGAGCCAAAGGCATATGCTCAACCACTGAGCCACCCAGGTGCCCCTGGTTTAGCTTTTTAAAAAATATCAACAACAACAAAAAAATATCAACACATATTGTCATGACAGATTGGGTTTACTCCACTCTCTGATCCATTAAATACAGGTTAATTTTTAAACTACCTGTGGCAGCCACCTCTAATCCTTTCTAGAAAAAAAGCAAAAATCTAAAGAACATACAGACGGATCTCAATGGCTCTTAACTGCAGAAGATCAATGCCGAGTGGAGCATGAGGTTTGATGCACAGCCTCTTCGAGGTTCACAGACTGAGGCACCTGCACCCTCCCCTCCACCCCAGGCACACGGCTGCCTCCTGGGAATAAAAGTTTTCCTAGTCACACAATCACAGGAACATTATCAAGGAAAATGAAGAGCTCACATGAATTTCTGAAGTAAGAACATAACAACCCCAAAGACACCTCCTCGTCCCTGAAGAGGTGTTGAGCTGTGCTCCTCCCCCACTCAGGGGAACCCGAGCAGAGAAGTCTGGGGAGCACCACACAGGGGCATGCCACTCCCACTCCTCTCTGCTCCCATGACTCAGAGGTGACTCAGTGGCCCATGTGGGGAAAAAATCAAAGACGGGGCTTTCTATCATAAATTTGAGGCAAAGAGGCAACGCTGCCTATAGCATGCGGCTGTGTAGACCAGAGACATACATGCTCGACGTGGAAAGTGGAAAAGATGAGCTTAACCTTCCCAGACATGCTCCCCCTGCAGATCCCAAGCCAGACTTGCCAGAAGCAAGTGGGCACCTGCCAGGGATTTGAGAGGTGACCTGGACTTGCTATAATTTTCTAGAGCCTAAATAAAATGGAGGAATGGTCTCTAGAAGGTTCTACACCCTGTAGAACTCTGCTTACGGATAGCAAGTGCTCAGGAAATGTGTGGGGAGGATGACTAGTAGGTCTGCCTCCAGCGGAGAGCCAAACAAGAAATGTGGCTCCCCCATCCACCGATGGTACCCCATATTGTTGGGCAGGCCCAAGTATCTCCATTTGGAACCAGTTTCTTGTCCATCCCCAACCCAGGGTCCTCAGGAACTCTACAGAGAACAAATCCTATGCCCAGGGAAGGACAGAGCTGGGGCTAGAACCTGGGTCTGGATGACACCATACCTGAAGCTTCTATGCCAGGTTCTTGATTATTGATTATTGATGGCAAGCCCACTAAGTGTGAGCAACCATCTGTAGCTGGATGTGATTCAGGGTAAGCAAGACATCCTTAGTGTAGTTTTAAGCTGGACTCTATAACTTAGATTCTTTGGAACTAGCTGCCAGTCTCTTCTTGCAAGAAAAATAAACATGGAGCCTTCACTGGCTCTGCTCTCAGCGCTCTTAAATCATTAGCTTGGGCTACTTCAGCGACAGGCTTCAGCTGAAACCTAGAAGCATTTTCTATCCAGGCAACAGGAGAGGTTCCAGATACGATTCTTGGAGCTCAGACTGGGATCAGTGGTTCAAAAGGATGATTTCACTCCTTCCTCCAGCCTATCCCATCCCACAAGCCTAGAGACTTTGGCTCACCCAAAAGAAACTAAGGACAATTAAAACACAAGTCTAATTAATTGTTTCCTAGTCCCTTGGCCCTGTTTCCCTCATCCAGACTTTTTAAACCTTCTTCATATTATTTATCATCTAATAAGCCATCTCCAAACTCCTTTGAAATAGAGATGTAATCAATAATGCTCTCCACTAAACCTGTAAGGTGATCTGATGTGGCAGAGCAGACTGATCTTGACTTCAGTCCCACCCCCGATTAGCTGTGTGACCTTCAGCAAATGACCTAAACTCTCTGGGCCCAACTTTCTTCCTTTAGAAAATGCTACAAATACCTGCGTTATAGGGTTGCTGCAAGGCTAAAAGGATAAAAATGAGATGATATGAAACTGTTTTGTGGGGGTGGTATTGCCCCAGCTGTCATCACTCAGGCAGCCAGAAAAAAAGATCCTATGGCTCCTCAGGGAAAAGAAGTTAATTTGGAGGAAGATGACGGAGTATTTCTTTCTTTCTTTCTTTCTTTCTTTCTTTCTTTCTTTCTTTCTTTCTTTCTTTCTTTCTTTCTTTCTTTTTCTTCCTTTTTTTTTTTTTTTTTTTTTTTTTGATGAGGGAGTATTTCTGATGTGACTTCTACGATGTGATATGGGGCAGGGAGAAGAAAAGCCCGAGGGGCAGCCACGGTGGTAACCAATAGATTAGACCAGTGTTTTTGTTCATCAAAGGCAAGACGGGCAGACAAAGAAAGGGACAGGCAGGCAGGATGCAGAGATCGTTGTCCCATTTTTACCAGCTGTTATGAGTCAAACAACGTCTCCTCAAGAGATAAGTCCTAAACCCCAGTACTTTAGAACTAACCTGATTTAAAAATAGGCTCCTTGCAGATGATCAAGGTAATAAGATGAGGTTGTTAGAGCGCACCCTCATCTACTGTGACTGGTGCTCCTGCAGAAAGGGGAAATTCAGACAAAGGCATTCACGCAGGGACAACATCACGTGAAAAGGAAGGCAGAGTTTGGGATGATGCCTCTATAAGCCAGAGAGTGCCAAGAATGCCAGCAAACCCCCAGAAGCAGGAGAGAGGCATGGAACAGAACTTCCCTCATGGCCCTCGGAAGGAACCAGCCCTGAGGACACCTGGATTTGGGGCTTGAGGCCTCCAGGACTGTGAGACGATACATTCCTGTTGGTTAAGCTCCCCCTATTTTGTGGTATTTCCTCACAGCAGCCCCAAGAAACTAATGCACCAATCAACCAGAGGAGGCTGTTATTACCATTATGATGAACTATTGTATTTTAACACTACGGGGCATAAGACTGGTGCTGAGAAATGATGCCTGTGGCTCATGCCTTCATCCTCTCATCCTATTTTTTTTACAGATTTTATTTATGTATTCATGAGACACACAAAGAGACCGAGACACAGGCAGAGGGAGAAGCAGGCTCCCTGCGGGGAGCCCAATGCAGGACTCGATCCTAGGACCCCGGGATCACACCCTGAGCCAAAGGCAGGTGCTCAACCACTGAGCCCCCCAAGGTGCCCCTCTCAGAATGGTTCTTAAAGCTCCTCTGCTCCAGCCCGAGCTGACCCTCTGAAGCACTGACCAGTTTGTTGCCACGTCCCACGGCCAGGAGCCCAGGACAATCCCACCCTGGTGCCATCTTTGTCAGCAACGGTCCCACCAAATCCCATTCCCTCTGAACTCAGACTTGGAATCTAAACAATCTGTTCCTTAAAAGAAAAAAAAAAAAATCAAGTTAGGACAACAGCTGAGTCTGGCAGAGAGCCTCATGTCTCTACAGAATAAGCCTACATCTTCTCTAATTCACAGGTCCCTTCCCCACCTCCTTGTGTGATAGGATTCAGTTCACTTACACACTCAGTGCTCCCAACAGGGTTACAGGCACTACTTTGTCCTCTCTAAAAAACACATTGGTTAAATTTAATTGTATACTTGTGGAGGGAGGTTGGGAAAACCCCCACAAATCCCTTGCTGTCCCTCCCACCCAGAGGGGTGACCTATGTCTTCTCACCTCGAACCCAAGGCCTTTATAACAGACTCAATTAATAGAATGAGTCAGGGCTGATGGTGGCCTCTCACACCCCTTCGAGGGGGCCTCTCGGAGCTCAGAGTGACTCGCTGTGCCCGGGGTATTTGTGATTCATTGTGTGGCACTGACATCCTTGGTGCCTGTGACCTCGAGGAGAGGAAAATGAAACCTAAGGCAGATTCTGGGTTCTGGGTTTATAAGTCTGGGTTTGTAAGTCTGGGGTCGAAAAAGCCACATAGTAGCATCTGCTGTTTTCTGAGATACTAGGTCTGGAAGCTTCCAGACCCTCTGGAGAAAGTCCAGCTACCCCTAAAATCTCATGATAAGAGAGAAGGTGGTGGGGAGCCAAGGACTCCCACCTGTTCCAGCTCTCTGCCTCCCCCCGTTGACCTCATCTTCCCTGCCCAGGTACCCAACAGAGATGGAAGGAACCTTCGAGAAGATCCCAGGCCCGTCCACCATCAGACTGCAACAGCATGAAGGACCCTGAATGAGAACCCTTTAGCTGAGCGCAATCGACCTCTAGGTTGGCACACAAAAGAAATGATTATTTCTGGGGTTTTGCCGTTCATGTACTCAGGTGCTGTTTTGGAGAGATGCGTCAGCGGCTCTAGATCATCAGCACGACTGTTAGGTAGTGTGCTCGTCCGTCAGTGACACACACAGTGGTCTCACACCCACTGGGAGGAAGCTCATCCCTCCTTCCGTCTCTCCTCTCCCCTCTCCTTCCACCGCCCATTCCTCCCATCTGGGGGTCTGCTCTCCCACTACCTGTGACTATTACAGTGACATCCTGCATGTACCACGCAGGTCCCCCCACCTGGATGGCATCCCCACCTTGGGGGCCCACTGCCTCCAGGCTCTCCCACACAGCCCCAGACAGGTGGTCTGGACCCAGGGCTGGCGGTGTCCCTCCCCACTGCCTGGAGGGCCCTCTGCTCCTTGGGCTGGTGCTGAGGCCCTCCGTGGTCAGAGTGGTTCTACATCTCTAGCCCCACGGCCTGCCAGTCACTCTGCACACCAGCCTCCAAAGTCCCTGGGGCCCTTCCCTGAACACCATGCCCATCACCCATGCTGCTCCCTCGCTGGGAAAACTGTTTGCTCCCCGCTAAAGCTTCACCCTCTGGGCCCCGATGCCCTGGTGCCCTCCTCCTCCGGCTAGCACAGCCCGTCACTCCTGTGTCCCCAGGGGACTGGGAACTCTTTGAGGGCAGGACCCCAACTCATTCTGCTTCTAACACACTTGATGCTGGCCGAATCACTGCCAGGCTGACTTCCAGTAATTCCAGTGGGCCTCCCCAGAGGCCCCGGGCTCCTGGCATCGGACGGAGGGTTTACCAAGGAAAGAGATGAAGGGAACCGATCACCCCTTTGGCCAGAATCTGCCTTAGGTTTCATTTTCCACTCCTCGAGGTCACGGGCACCAAGGATGTCAGTGCCACACAATGAATCACAAATACCCCGGGCACAGCGAGTCACTCTGAGCTCCGAGAGGCCCCCCAAAGGGGTGTGAAAGGCCAAGGGGCAGGTTTAACTTTGGACTCTGACAGTTTGTTTTGTTCTGTTTTTTGGTTTGTGTGTTGTTGTTTTTTTTTTTAATATTTTATTTTTAAGTCATCTCTCCACCCAACGTGGGGCTCGAACTCACAACCCTGAGATCAAGAGCCGCATGCTCCACCGACTGAGCCCGCCGGGTGCTCCGGTTCTGCTTTTGTATAATGCCTATTTTCCAATGTAAAAATGACACAGTGATAGCATGGTAGGCGAGCTATGTTAGATCCCCCACACATAAATGCAACAAACCCTTTTGTGAAAAACACAAATTTCCATCACAGGCCAGGCGTCTCCCTTAACTCTTACTACCAGACTCGGAGGAAGTGAATTATCTTCATTTACAGATAGAAAAACAGAGAGGTTCATGCGCATGCACGCGCTCCCCCTCTCAAGTAAATAAATAAAAGAAATCCTCAAAAAAAAAAATAAAAAAGAAAGAAAAGAAAAACAGAGAGGTTAAGTAACTCGCTCGATGTTATACAGCCGGGAACTAGCAGAATCAGAACCTGAATCAAACGTCTGGGCTACTAAATTGCTGTGCTGCCTCTCAACTTCAGGCCTGATTAGTGGAGGGTGGCCTGCTGTGTCCCGGGGTACTGGTGACTCATTACACCATCCTTGGTACACGCATATGGTGCATGAGGCTCACGCTGGCATCACTCCAAGAGGTGGGAAGGCCAGTCCTCCGCTCGTTGGCTTTCTCGGTGGAGGCTGAGCCTGGCTTCTGTGTTTTCTGGGAAGATCTGCTGCTGGGCGAGGTGGAGTGATGGAGAAGGAGCCTTCTTTCTCTCTGAAGTCAGAGGGAGGGAATTCACGGTGGTGCAGGAGAGAGTGCGCCCCATGCATCCCGGATGCAGGGAAATACAACCGCACACCAGTCACACATTCAGCTGGCAGGAAACAGCTGCCAAGGGAGAAGCGGGCAATGTGGGGGCAGAGTGGTACCGCCCTGCTCTGGAGGGTGGAAGGTGTGAGCTGACATGGATGGAAAGACAAAAGGGGGTGGGGAAGGCTGCTGTGGCTCATTAGCCAACCCCGTCTGCACTGGAGGAATGGAAGCTGTGGGAGCTGACTCAGGAGTCCCCGGGCACTTCAGATGGCACAGTGGCAAGGGTCTGCACAGGGCAGGGAGGGGCGGGGGAGGTAGAGGTCTCCCCTCCCCTCTGAACTGGGGCATCCTCCCTCCTTCCCCAGCGGCTCAGGCTCAGTGACAAGAACAAGCCTGGGGGCTCATGCACACACAGACAAAATGAAAAAGAAACAAGATAAGTGCTCCCAACAGCCTGGGGCCATTTGAATCCAGTGGCAGGGGGCTGAATATTTTATTCCCAGTTTCTGAATGTCCTGAATTTAAGGCCCTCCCTAGAATTTCTGTCCCTCTTTTAGTCCCTCCCATCAGAGCCAGAATAAATTGGTGGGACATCCCCAGTCACTGCTGGGCTCGGCACAAAGCAATGGGCTGTGAGCTTCTCACCCAGCTCACCCAGGGCCCTGCCAAAGCCAGCCCCAGCAGAGCTCGACTCTTATTACTGGAACTTTTGGGAGACAGGAAGAAATCACCTCATCTCCGGTCCTTTGCTGGGTTCCCTTAATTTTCCCAGCTGGGCCCAAGAGGTAAGCAAAATAACGGGTCTTTTGAAATCCCGACTGCTAGAATGTAAACAAATTCGGTCCTCCTTGAACATAATCGGTAGCTCCGTAAACCACATACAACAAAAATAACCCAAGCCCACCCCGACGGCTAACCCAGGCATCCAAAATCCCACTGTCCTCTTCATCTGGTGCCAGGACACCTGTCTGGAGAGAGGGAAAAGCAAAGCACCTCGTGTGTGGCTTACAGATCCCGTCCGTGGAGCTCAGCACGTCTGTGAAGATGGGCCGCTAAGATCTCATTAAGCAGAAAGCGTCTCTCTTTTCAAACTGTCAAGTCACACGAGTGAGCAGTTAAGCAACTGTAAGGGAAGATGGGAAGGGCTTCTTAAGGAGCATTTAAAAATGCACAGCACGGTTACCTGTAACATCACCCAGGGCATTCAATTAAGTGCCAGGCCCTGGGTCAGCATTCAGCCTGGCTTCTCTGACCACTAGAATCCAGAAAGGTGGAGCTAGCAGGCACGGTGGCAATCACACAGCCCAGCCTCCCAGCGTGTAGATGCTGTGCGAGGCCCAGGGTGTGGGGCAGAGGGTGTGGTGAGGGAGGGGGCTCACGGCCATACACTTAGTCGGAGGCAGAGGCAGGGCTGTACCCCCAGGTCTGTGCTGTCCACCGTGGGAGCTACTAGCCAGACACAGCTACTTACATTTAAACTCATCAAAATGGAATAAAATATAAAATTCACTTCCTCATTTGCCTGGCCAGGTCCACGTGCTCAAGAGACACATGGGGCCTGTGCTGGATGGTACACAATGGTACATTTCCATCACCGCAGAAAGTTCTACACTACAACGCTGCTTCGGATTATAAGACTCCTGAGTTTTTCCCACTCTGCTAAAGGCCTGGGTCGCATTTTTACCGCAGGTGTCCACCCATTAAGCATTGTGAAATGGGTTCAGTGGGACAGAGCCAGCTTTCCTTCTTTGTGATGAAATAGAAGACAACAGAAAATACAGCGCATCATCTGCCGATGAAATATGGGTAATGCCGGGCCATAAAACCTTTTCGGTTTCATGCAATTTTACTGATGCCCATACACACACTATCTACATCTATGCGTTTATAGTTTTATATCCACTGGGCCACAATGTAAAATGTGTTCCCTCCTGCAGGTCAAAGTCACAGAAAGTCAGACCCTCTCATGGCAGTGTGCTCCTTATCTACAGATATTTGAATGCTTTTGCCCCCATTCATCGTCCCCTTTTCCAGATGACTCAGATCAAAAGCTAGTGAGGCGGAGTGTCTGTTCCATAGCATCACATGTGGGTTGTCCTCCAGAACTGATTTTCTCTGTGTGCTCTTCCCTGTTAACTTTCTGTGTCAATTTGGCTAGGCCATGCTAGCCAGGTATTTGGTCAAACATTATTCTGGATATTTCTCTGAAAGTATTTTGTAGGTGAGATTAACATTTAAATCAGCAGACTTTGAGTAAATCATATTATTCTCCATAGTGTGGGTGAGCCTCATCTAATCAGTTGAAGGCCTCAATAGGAAAAGCCTAATCACCTCTAAAGAGGGAATTCGGCCAGCAGACTGGCCTTTGAAGTTCAATTGCAACATTGACACTTCCCTGGGCCTCCAGCCTGCTGTCCTGTCCTGCAGGTTTCAGACTTGCCAGCACCCACCACTGCATTAAACAACTTTGTAAAATAAATATCTTTCTCTCTCTCTCTTTATACGCACACACTTCCCATTGGTCCAGTTTCTCTGACAAACAGAACTTTCCCTAATACACACTCATATTCTGTCCAAAGAAATCCTCCTCATCGTTCAAGGCTCTCTCAAATCCCACCTCCTCTGTGCAACACCCTTGACTTCCTGTTAGAAATGCTGCTTCTGCTATGCTCATTTCTGTGGTATATTGCTTGTGTCACATTTTTGCAGATTATTGTGCTTTGTACTGTGGTTAATACTTAGATTCAAAACCTTGCTTCTCAAAGTGTGGCCCATGAACCAGTGGCATCAGCATACCCTAGAAACTTGTTAGAAATGCAGGATCTCAGACCCCACCCCAGACCATGGAATCAGAATCTGCATTTTAACAAGATGCTCCAGTGAGCCGTGATCACATCAAAGCTTGAGAAGCACGGTTTTGTTTTTTTTTTTAAGGTTTTATTTATTTATTCATGAGACACACAGAGAGAGAGAGAGAGAGAGGCAGAGACACAGGAGGAGGGAGAAGCAGGCTCCATGCAGGGAGCCCAACGTGGGACTCAATCCCGGGTCTCCAGGATCACGCCCTGGGCCGAAGGCAGCGCTAAACCACTGAGCCACCGGGCTGCCTGAGAAGCATGGTTTTAAAGATAGCTCCTCAACTGTGAGGAGCATTAAAAGATACTGATGCCTACTTACTACCCTCAGACTGGTGTAGCTGCTCTGGGCTACAGCCTGCGTGGGCATCGGGATGTTCAAAACCTTCCCAGGAGTAGGAGTTCCTAAGGTGCAGCCCAGTTTGAGAACTACCATAACCGAACCCCTCATCCTGTAAGAGGAACTGAGATAGCAGAGTCCAGAGACCGTCAGGTCCCAGAGTGAGTTAGTATCAGGAGCAGAAGCCCACCAAGGTTTCCTGTGTCCCTGAAAATGTTAACGAAAGAGAAAAAGGATCCATATGCACCATCAGCAAATTTAAAACGAAACCTGGATCATCCAACACCCAGCTGACGAAGGACACTGGCATTCCACCCAGGGTCTCCCTCGGAAAGAAGAACGGAGAGGATTCTCTATGAATTCAAAGAACCACTCTGTTTCGGTTGGATCTCAGGAACCCTCCCCATTTATAATGACGGTCAAGCACTGAAACCAAGTATATAATCAGTGCTGGGAAAGACAGGAGCTGCCCCCACCGCCCCCCGCCCCAGGGTCTAGGGTGACCCAAAAACATCCCGCGCCAACACAGACACTACCCTCCACTGGCTCCTTCGTTCTGTGCTGGTCCCTGATCGCTGCTCCTGTGCTTTCCATGACAGGTACAAGATGATGCTATTACTGTGCCTTCTTGCACTGTCGCCATATGGCATGGATTCCCTTACCTGAGTTAGCAAATGAACAGGTATTTGCCCTTCAGGTCAGCTCTATGCTGACCTGGTCGTCTAACTCCCCTGCCAGCTTTCCAATCCGTAACAACAGGCGTTCACTCCTGTCCTCCCCTCCCTTTGGCTTCCTATAAACTGTCCCCAGGTCAATCTCCGGCCTGGAGTTGGCTGGAACAAATATCTCTTTGACATTGACATGAACAGCCTCGGACGTGAAGATTCCTACTGCTGCTGACAGTGCAGTAGTTCTTTTTGGGCAAAACGACATCTTTCCTTGGTATAATGGAACACAATCTGCCTAATGAGGCACCGCAGTAAAAGTTACCACCCAATGCACACTGCGCCGATAAATCTGTGCCCAGAAATTATACTGAACCCCACAGAATGACCAGCTGGACAGCTGGTTGCAGCAGCTACTCATACAGATGTGTTCTCGGCAGTGACATTAACAGGAAAAAAAAAAAAACCCGCACACACCATCAAGGGCACAATGCACATCAGCAGGCACACGCGTAGGCGCACGCACGTGCACACATACACACAGCTGGCAAGCAGCCTTCCCCGTAAGCCATACCAGTCATGCCACTTTGCCCCCAAAATGCATCTCCTCCCTTGCAGATGAAGGGAGAACTGCTTCCTGGTCTAAAGGAGAGCTATGTGTGTTTGTGTAATAAATTTAAAAAAATAATAATAAAGTCAAGCTAATCAACAATCTGACAGCATCAGTAATAAAACAATGCTTTAAAATATTTAGCAACCTGAATAATTGCAGCCGGCAAGTCCCAAGCTTTTCAAGAGAGCTACCAGGAGTAGCCAGACAAGCTGGGAACTGGCAGGGACTCTTATAAACCGACGGTGGCACCTGCATTTTACAGTTAAAGAAACAAAAGTCTAAGAGGTCACTTGCCCAAGGTCACACGGCTAATTAGTTACAGTACCGGGCCCAGAACCACCTGTCCAGGCTCCCATGGCAATAGCCCCTGGGCTACAGCACACCCCCATCCCCCACGGCCCAGAAAGAAGTCCCTGCAGACGGTGACAGGTGACGAATGTGCTCTGTGCAAGGATTCTGAAGCGGCTTCCCATCTATACCGGGCGCCAAGTTTGGCTAAAAAGAAAACTTCCTGCAAAGCAAAGGGGAACTACACACATAGCAATGGGACGGCTCCCAGATCCTTTAGGAAGGCTGAAGCCAACAGGAGCTTCCCTTCCCACCATGTGGCAAGTTCGGGAAGGCAGAAGAAAATGATGGGACCACACCAGCCCTTTTCAGCTGCGTGTGGGATTTGGCAGTCCAAGGTCAGAATGATAAATTACCCTATCACCAGGAGGCAGCGGCTTCTCCTCAAATTCAGAGTCACATCCAGTTATTCCCCCCTACAAAAAGCAGAGCTCCTTGACCTTTATATATCCACTTCCACTTCCTAGAGGACCGCTATTTCCCTTCGGCCAAGGCCGGACTAATTTTTGCTCCACCACAAATGTCTGCACATGCCTGGGGACAGCTGTCCCAGATTCAAAGGAGCATAGGATGTAAGAACCAGAGGGTCACCCCAACCAAGCATTTTCCCCTGTACTATTGTCTCCTTTTTTTTTTTTTGAAAAATAAATTTATTTTTTTCCATTAAGATCAGATTTTTTTTAAATTGAAAATTTAGAGAAGAAAAACAACCCATAATCCCACATAAGAATCATCATTAGGGGACGCCTGAGTGGCTCAGTGGCTGAGCATCTGCCTTCAGCTCAGGTCATGATCCTGGGGTCCTGGGATCAAGTCTCGCATCGGGCTTCCCGCGGGGAGCCTGCTTATCCCTCTGCCTGTGTCTCTGCCTCTCTCTCTCTGGGTCTCTCATGAACAAATAAATAAAAGCTTTAAAAATAAATAAGAAACATCATTAGGATTTTGGCTTATGATCTACTAGACTTCAATTTTCTGGATGTGTGTGTGTGTGCTTTCAACAGCCACTCTCATGATATAGAAATATTTCTGCATCTTTTTTCTTTATCCATAATCATTAAAAATATCCCCATAACGCTGCAGCCTTCCTATCCATAATTTCAATGCCTATTTAGTATTTAATTAGCTGCATTTGCCATACCGGTTTCCCTGCTGTGGATTGATGTTTGTCTCCAGTGTTTCAGTAACATAAACAAGGCTTCGCTAAACACTAGTGTGTGCGCAGTTTTCTTCATAGAAATCATTTGATGTTACTTCCTTAGGAGAGCTTCCCCAGAAGTCAAATTCCCCATTTTCCTCATTGCTGGAGAAACGTGGGCCCCAGATGAATAAATACCTGATGAGTTAAAAGGAACACTCTCTGGAGAGCCAGGCTTGATGAGCCGTGTGAGCGACGAGTCACTCAACCCCTCCGAGACTCAGTTTCCCTCATGCACCCAGGGCTGGGTCCCTGCAAGGCAGGTCACAGTCTTCTGGCTGCCAGGAGTGGGATAAATTTAAAATTAAATAAAATTAAATAAATTTCTGCTACTTCACATGGCCTACCGTGGACATAAGTCACCGAGTCTGTCTCCCTCCTGCTTCTCTGCTTTTCACAGCAGCTGCTCAAGAAAAAGGACTTTGTCAAAGCCCATCATGGGATGTGATTTGTTGAAGTATGTGGGGGCTGTGCAGATCAAGTGCAAGGTGTGCAAAACAGGCAGGGGTACTGGCTGCCCACCTCCCCGCCCCCCCACCCGCCCACTGCCCCAGGGTCTCCAGCCATGCCCTCTGAATCCAGGTCAGCCGTGGAATTACACCCAGCTCGGTGCATACCTGGAGGTGGTGACCACAGGGGACCGTGACGATGATAAACACACACAGGGTGTTTGGGTGTGTACAAGCTGTACAGCAGTATGCTGGACCGTAGCGGGTAGTGAGAAGACGTCAGAGATGTATAAGATATGGTGGGAGGAGGGAGTCAGCCCGTGTCTCCTCCGGTGGTTCTCTGGGACAGTACAGGGGCCACTGTGTCTGCGGCCACGGGTCACATTGCTAATGAATGTCTGCAAGTCAAAACGCTGCCCTCGGCCCAGAGCCACCAGGACAAATGGAAAACCACAATAGTCCTGTTTTACTCTTATCCAAGATGACACGTTGCCATTTATCTTTGGCCTGTTTTAACCATGGGTTGTGATCAGAAGGGAAGGGAAGCCCAATCTACTGGCAACACAGCTCCTCCGGCTATGTACTGTCTCCTCCGTTAGGAAATTCGACAGGGGGACGCCTGGGTGGCTCAGCAGTCGAGTGTCTGTCTGTCTTTGGCTCAGGTTATGATCCCCAGGTCCTGGGATCAAGTCCTGCATCAGGCTCACCATAGGGAGCCTGTTTCTCCCTCTGCCTGTGTCTCCGCCTCTCTCTGTCTCTCGTGAGTAAATAAAAAAAATCTTAAAAAAAAGAACAAAACAGGAAATTCGACGGGAACTCCAACAGAGTCATCCTGACTCCCTTTTCATATCTTGAAAACCGTAGCAGACTGTGCATGCGGAGTACAGATTTTGCAGCATGTTGCGCTGGCAAACACACGCAAGCCTTAGAGTCCAGCAGACCTACATCCGACACCGATTCCACCGCTCAGCTGACAAAATATAGCACTTGACAGAGGGAAGGCACCCCTGCAAAGACCTACGGTGATTTTTACCAATACCAAGAAGCCAGCCTTTGCCAACTAAACTAGGACATGCCATCGACTGTAAGACAGGTCTGCATTGTAGATGCTGAAGAGTGAAAAAAAAAAAAACTTAGTACCTTAGAATCCATGATATGTGAGGGGCGCCTGGGGGAGGCTCGGTTGGTTAGGCATCCAACTTTTTTTTTTTTAAGATTTTATTTATTTATTCATGTGAGACAGGCAGAGACAGAGACATAGGCAGAGGGAGAAGCAGGCTCCCAGGATCATGACCTGAGTCAAAGGCAGATGCTCACCCACTGAGCCATCCAGGAGCCCCAGAAGTCTGACTCTTGATCTCAGCTCAGGTCTGGATCTCAGGGTCATGAGCCCCATGTTGGGCTCCACAATGGGCATGGTGCCTACTTTAAAAAAAAAAAAATCCCTATCTCCAAATTAAAAGAAGAAAAGTACTGGGTAGGTTCTGGGTAGATTATAAGCTCTTTCATAGTAGATACCATATCTTATACATCTCCGACCTCTTCTTACCACCGCCTACGGTCCAGCATACTGCCGTACAACTTGTACACACCCAAAAAATGGATGGTGAATACAAATGTTGAACCAGTTCGAAAACTGATACCCCCAACAGGGAACTGCTGTCCAGAGGGGATGTAGCCAATGCAATCCCACTGGCTTCCCCAGCACCTGCCAGTACTGTCCTGCCCGGCCTGTGGGGGCGGGAAAGGAGACAAGCCAGTGTCAGCAGCTCAGTGCATGTCCCCCACTGAATCACCCACACAGGCAGACTGTGGTGGCGCCCACTGCAGTGAGTAAGCACAAGTAGCCACGTCTCAGTTCCACAGACAAAGCAGCACGGAGGTACCCCTGGGCCTCCCGGGGAAAGCCAGGCAGCCTCTGTGCCCTAGATGTGAACGGCTGTGCATATTAAGTCAGACAGGCTATGTCCCCCAGGGCTCTAAACCTGTCCCCCAGGACTCTCTGAGAACAGCATTGTGCAGTGTAAACAAATGTCCCACGTGGGTGGAGCTAGAAGGAGCAGTTTAGACAAACAGAACCATGTGGCATTATTTTTTTTTTCCCCTTAAATGTTTATCCCTGCTGGTTTTTCCTCCTCTGGGGCCCCAGCTCTATTGGAAAAGGGGAATAGATGGAACAGGGGAAAGAATCTCATTTTCCACCGCCCACTTTGGATTATTCATAGTCATGTAGGAGACGAGAGGGGCTGCCAATGACAAATTTCAGCAACAAGTCATCTCAAATCCCTACCTTAACCCTTGACTTCAGGCAAGGCCATTCTGTGGGAGGCACACTGACCATGTGTGTGCCCACACCATCACCAAGGCACACTCCCCTCACTCCCAGCTCCAATCAGCTGGAATTCCCGCAGTCCCAGCGCTCCAAGCAATGCTCACACAAATGGGTACTGATTTCACAAAGGGAGTGGGACTTGGGGTGGGGGGAGTGCCAGTAATAATTAGAAAAGCAGGGGCACCTGGGTGGCTCAGTCCCTTAAGCGCCTGCCTTGGCTCAGGTCATGACCTCTGGGTCCTGGGATCGAGTCCTGCATCAGGCTCCCTGCTCAGTGAGGAGTCTGCTTCTCCCTCTCCCTCTGCCCCTCTCCCCACTCGTTCTTTCTCTTTCTCTCTTTCTCAAATAAATAAAATCTTTAAAAAATTAAAAAATAAATTGGAAAAGTGGATTTACCTATTTGTTGAGGCTTCATGTGCTACTACTTCTGCAACCTTTCCCCTTGGGTGCAGGGAAAGACGGGGGAGTGGAGAGAGGAGGTGTTTGGTGGGGGGACCCAAGTGCTGGCAGAAGCCGAGAAAGCAACTTTCCCATGAAGTCGGGGTTCTTCCCCAAAGCCGGCCCTTGGGAACTGGCTGTAAGTGTTCTAGGTTCTTCTGGGATGAAGACTCCTGCGGCAAGTCCCTTCCCTCCTACCTATGCTGCTGCTCTCTGCTTTGAGCTGTACATTGGCCCAAAGTTGGGAAACCCTCCCCAGGTTGTTGGGAGGGCTAAGGAAGCATCTACTGCATTCCCACCCTGGCCTTACGCCAGCCTCAACCGTGCCATCTGCTGCCCAAAATACCTGTGGTGACCCCCAGTGGGCAGGGGTACCACTTACCTGCTTACTCATTCCCAACATCTACTGGGGATTTTAGGAGACTTTGCACAGCCGGTCTATCTCTTTCTTGTTAGAGTCCTCACTAATACAAAGAGAAGGTCATGCCCATACCTTCTGAAGCTTCCACTCATGAGACACCAAACCCACTGTGTAGACTCTCTGCCCATTCTTGGGAGGAAAGGAGATGCACTCAACAGTTTGGATGTCTCAAGAATCCATGTCTAGGGGCACCTGGGAAGCTTAGTCAGTTAAGCACCTGACTCTTGATTTGGGCTCAGGTCATGATCTCAGGGTCCTGGGATCGAGCCCTGTGTGTCAGGCTCCATGCTAAATGTGGAGGCCTTGAGGAGTCTCTCCTTTTCTCTCTGCCCCTCCCCCCACTTGCAAACTCTCTCTAAATAAGTAAGATATTTAAAAAATAAAAAACAAAAAGAATCCACAACTACATCAAGCATAAATGAGTGCTATGTTCACTGCTGAACCCCCACCCCTGAGATTAGTGCTGTCTGCTAGAACTTTCTGCAATGAGGGATATGTTCTGTGATGCACCGTCCAATATGGAAGCCACTAGCTAGCCAGACGCAACCTTTGAGCACTTGAAATGTGGCCAGGGCAATTGAGGAACTGAATAGCTTATCTCATTTAGTTTTAATTTATGTAAATTTAAAGAGCCACACACAAGAGTATAGCAAATGGCTATTATATCATAAAGCCTGGAACTAGACAGTGCCCAGTATGTGGATGGTGCTCAAAAAATAATCTGTCCAAGGGAAGAGTGACTAGACAGTAAGCAGCCCACCATAATAAGTTCTGATGAAGCAGGATTCTCACGATTATCAGGTATTCACTTTAAACAAATCCCTGTTTATTAAGTCAACAACCTTCTGAGTCAGGTACTTTGGTTAACTCTGCTTTACAAATGAAGAAACTGAGGCTCAGAAGAGTTTAAGAGGAGGATCCATGGCCACAGAACTCGGCAAGACCAGCACAGGGACGGGGCCGCCTCTTAAAAGTGGTCAACTTCACCACTAATGGAAAAAGCATTCAGGAGCCTCCCTTTTCTTTCCACAGGATGACACCAAATTCAACAGGCATCTTTTCCTTTTGAAATAAAGTAATGAAGATACAGTGTGTCACCTGTGGTGATGTTTTAAAGATTTTATTTATTTATTTATTTATTTATTTATTTATTTATTTATTTATTTGAGGGTGAGGATCTCAAGCAGACTCCATGCTGAGTGAGAAGCCTGCTCAGGACTCAATCCCACAACCCATGAGATCATGACCTGAGCTGAAACCAAGAGTTGGACACTGACCCATCTCAGCCACCCAGGAGCCCCTGTGGAGACATTTTAAAAGCCTAGCCAGTGCACTCACCTAGCAAGGCTCTGGTGACCGGATCCCTGGTCAAGAACTAACCATCCATCCCACCACTGTGGCATTTCCCTACAACCATCTCCCCTGACAGCAGGCTACCCTGCAGGAGCCTCACGGCCACGGGAGAGCTCCGGCCCCCTGATGCTGACAAGCCTGTCCACATGTCAAGCACTGAGTGTCCTTCTCCAAGGAGAGTCCCTTACCCTTTCTCCTGCAGTAAATCACAGCCCCACCCCAGCACTGACCCTTGTACCATAAGGGGTTCAACTGTATCACACACAGACACGAATTTCCGAGTTTCTGTCACCATGGAACACAAGCACAAAACCAGGAGCTGAGCAGAGACTCCCCTTCTCCTCAGCTGACTCCACTCTCCAACCACATGGACCCAACTCCATCACACAGGGAGCTTTTGTCTTTACAGTGTCTCTCACTGAATGGATTTTTGCAGCTCTTTTCACACCCTATAAGACTGCCATTTGTGCTTCTCTCAAGGGGGTTCTTTCCAATGATCCTGCAAGCTGTTTCCTTCCCCTACCCCAGAGGAGTGTCATCTGTGACTGTCATCATTTGGAATTGAGGGGAGAGAAAGATTTAAGTGGAACTTAATGCTGACGGGGTGGGGAGATTGATTTGCTGGCAAACAAAAATAATTTTAATTCTAGATAAGAACAAAAAAAAAATTTTTTTTAAATTTTGGACATTCTTAAAGTACCCTCACTTTGTCCTAAATGGTCAGTCGTAGGAAACACCATTTTCCTCTGAATATTACTCCAGAATCCTTGAAAAGGATTTTATATCATAGAACCTTCTATATCTTCCTTCACAATTATTTAAATCCGACCCCCCTTCTTCTGGATCCAGTATAAGCCCCAGAAGGTCTTCCTGGACCATCCAGGCCCTCAGGAATTCCTCTTCCCTCTGCTTTCAGGCAGGATCCATTATCTGTAGGGCCACCTCCTCAGAGACCCATGCTGCCTGAGAAGGGCCCTGGGGACCAGCATGGCCTTTCCCCACAGGCCCTGTGCATTTTATCTCTAATCTCAAACTCAAGTTCACCACTCAGCAAAACAAAAGCTCCACAGTGAACCTTTTATCCAGCCTCTAGATCTAACCCTTCTAGAAGACAACATAGCAATATTAGAGGAAGCCCCTTCCAGATCTCACTTTTGCAAAGTCTCTCATTCACACATACAACACTTTTTGTGCGGGGGAATTCTCTGTTTGGTTTGTTGTTGTTTTCCCTGTTTTTTCTCTTTCATCTGTTTTAATACCCTTTGTGGATTGCTATGGGGAAGCTACCCAGGTGGCTGACACTTAATCCAATACTGATATTTTGAGGTTATTCAATTTCCTTAAGCAAATACTTCCTGGCTTTACAGTATCACAATTCACTCTGCACTTAATCATATATTTTATTGTATTGTTGTGTGTTTGCATATACTTATCTTGTGTCCAGAACAAAGACCATATCTTACTATCTGGGTCATTGCTAACAGCCAACACAGTGCTACAGGCATTCAAACGCATTTATTAAATAAAAATAAATGAAGAAGAGAAACACTCCAGACACTGGGCAGGATAAGTAACTGAGAGATCCTGGACCACCTCAGAGAATCTTCAAATTGGGAATATCCCAAAAAGAATGTTTAGGGCATTATCAGGGCCCAAGGCAACGCTGGTGCCCGAGAAGTCAGCATCCGCTCACATGGCTGTCTCGCTTTTCTAAATAATGAACCATTTCAATGAATATTTGGCAAAGCTAATTTTACTTGGGCTGGAAAACTTGTTCAGCTGCATCTAGTTCCAAAATCAAAAATAAAGGGAAGTTATTTGAAAACCAAAAAATCTACCCCTAATGGGACAACACAACAAAATCACAAAACCAATGCTTACAACCCAATAATAAGAAGACAATCCAATTTTAAACGCTCAAGAAATTTGTAGATAGATGACTGGCCAAGAAGCACATGATAAGGTGCTCAAAATCATGAGCATTTGGGGAAATGCAAATCAATATCATAATGAAGTAGCGCTACACACTAACTATAATATTGGCTGTACTCAAAAAGGCTGACAATACCAAGTGTTGGTAGGAATATATGATGGTAAAGCTACTTCAAACAATTGGGGGGAGAGATCTATTTATTTGTGAGAGAGAGTGTGCAAGCAGGGGGAGGGGCAGAGTGATAAGGAGAGGGAGTCTCAAGTGGACTCTGCTGAGTTTGACCCTGAGATTAAGACCTGAGCAAAAATCAAGAATTGAATGGGTACAGCTGCTTCAGAAAGCAGTCTGGTGGTTAAATAGGTAAATATGTACACACCATACAACCCAGCAATTTCACTCTTAGATATCTACCCAAGAGAAGTGAAGGCATAGGTCTAGAAAAGACTAGTATGCAAATGTTCACAGCAGCATTATTCATCATCATTAAAAACTGGAAAGAATACAAAGATCCATCAAATGGTGAATGGACAAACCAATCATGGTATATCCATACAATGGACTATTACCCGGCAATAAAAAAAAAAAAAGAAGGAATGAATTTCTGACAGATGCAACAACGTGGATGAACATCAAAAACATGCTAAGTGAAAGAAGCCAGACACAGAAGACTACGTATCATAGGATTTCATTTATATGAGAGCTCTAAGAAAAGCAAAACATGTGTGGTTGCCTGGGGCTTAGCCTGGGATTGGGGACTGGCTGCAAACACACACAAGGAAACTTTTTGGGATGTTAGAAGCATTCTAGAACTTTGGACATGACTATTATAAACATTTACTAGAAATCACTGAGTCTCAATAGGTAAATTTTATGATGCACAAAGTTTATCCCAGTAAAGCAAAAAAAGCAATGCTAAAGCTACAAACCCACTTAACTGGGGCTTCAAAACCCTATAGCTTCAGCTTATGCATACTATGCCTAAAGAGCAGCCTCTCAGTGCCATAAAAGCTATTACAGTTGGAAACGAGAAATTTTAAAAATAATTCGGATCATTTTAACATAAAGTTATTTTTTTCTGCATTTTTTAATACTCCACAGAGCATTAACAATTCTCAAAAAAAAAAAAAAAAAGCCTAAACTCCAAGGCGTCCCCAGCTCACCTGAGAAGCCAGGGCACCTGGGGGGCTTGTGGTTGAGCATCTGCCTTTGGCTCAGGTCATGACCCCAGGGTCCTGGGATCAAGTCCTGCATCAGGCTCCCTACAGGAGCCTGCTTCTCCCTCTCTGTGTGTCTCTCATGAAAAAATACATAAAATCTTAAACAAACGAACAAACAAACAAACAAACCCTAAGAAGCCAGCTTCCCCAAAGCCCTGCTGAGAGACGTAGACTCAGTCAGGGTAAAGGGTCCATGTGGGTCTCAGCAGTGAGGATTTTAAAGCTTTTCACCCAACAGTCACCTTGGTCAAGTCTGAACCAAAAAAGATCTTTTCTTTTGCCTTCAAGGTCTTCCTGCTTTAGAGGAAGATGCTCAAGAGAGTGCTCTCTGAGGGGCCCACACTCACCAGCTGAACTCAGTGGAGCAGCTTCAAAAACAAGTCTTTCCAGACCCACACTCACATGACACGTCTGCCAGTTTGTCAATGCCCAGCCTGCCTGGCCAGGTGGACTTGATCCAGGCCAAATTTGTATTCATCAGGGTTCTCCAGAGAAACTGAGTCAATGGGGAGGGGTGGATGGGTGTATGTGGGGGGAGAGGGAGAGAGGAGGGGAGGAAGGGAGGAAGGATGGGAGAGAGGGAGGGGGTAGGGGAGGGAGGAGGACAGGAAGGGGAGAAAGACCTCGCGAGGGTGAATGAAAGCAAGGTAGATTTATTTTTAAGGAATTGGCTCATGCAATTATGGAAACTGGCAAGTCCAAAATTTGCAGGGCAGCAGGCTGGAGACCTAGGGAAGGGTTGATGTTGCAGTTTCCAGTGTGAAGGCCATCTGAAGGTGGAAATTCCTCTTCCCCGGGGACCTCAATCTTGTTTCCTGACTCCTGACTCCTTGGAGGCCCTACCCTAATACTTGTGCACAAAGGGTCTCTCCCCACAGTTCTCTGCTGCCACATCCAAGCAGGAGGTGCTGGACCATAAAACTCCATGGAGCCAGCTATGTTTATCTACTTTCCCATCACATACTTTACAAACATTTACACTCTAAATTTAATAATAAGGTTGGCATCATTGGATCATGACACACATTTTTTCTTTCCTGTTTTACTGTGGTCCTTATAAAAGCGATGAAATGTCAAATGTGTGTTTGAGGACAGTATATAAAGAACCTGCAAAAGCAAGAAATGCCTACATTTGTAAAATCTTCAACTAAGTCTGTGTTTTTGTCATTAGCACCTTCTGGGAGTGTGGTGCAGCTTGGGATGCCCACTCTTAACCCCTCCAGTCCCACTTCCTGCAGTAGAGGTTCCCCATGGCATTTTGTGATGAGTCCCCCACATTACCAGATAACCTCCAAAGACTGGGCCAGGAGAGAGCATCAGACACAAGCAGAGACAACTAGGAGTGGGGGCTGGAGTGGGGGAGGCTAAACCGGTAATATTCCTATTTGGGAGCTCTGTCTACCACCACATGGGCCCCCGAAGCAGAGAAGACCAAAGAGCGATGGATGATGAGGTCACCACACGAACAGAAGCACAGCACAGAATGATAAAATTCCAGGAGTCCAGGTACCCACTGGGGCCTGAGCTACATCCCACCCCTGAATTCCACAAAGGGCCCTGCATCCTTCTCACAGGCGATGATAAAACCCCACAGGAGCATGGTGAGTTCCTGGGAACACCATCAGCACCTTCTAGATCGTGTCTCTGTAAAGCAAGTACCGGATTCTCAGCAAATCCCACATCTGAAGCTTGGCTTATGGACATTCCCCTTAAAAAAAATAAATAAAAAGGTGGGGGTGGCACCCAGGTGGCTCAATCAGGTAAGCTCAGACTCGTGACTTTGGCTCAGGTCAGGATCTCAGGGTCCGTGAGCTCGAGCCCCGTGCTCAGCAGTGAGTCTGCTTGAGACTCTCCCTCTGCTTCTCTTCCTCTCCCGGCTCATACTCTCTTTCTCTCCCTCTCTCGCTAAGTAATTTTTTTAATGTAAAAAATAAATTTAAATGAATTAAAATTTTTTTAAACTATTTTCTGAATCTAGGTAGATGGAATCATCTCTTTATAAAATATGAAAAGCAATCCTCAAAAGTATCATTTGCAATAGGCTGAAGAACTGATCACCTCAATGAGACGTAGAATAATCTTTATTAGGTTTATGCAGATAGCTGTGGGCAGAGGTGGGGTGGCTAAGCCTGTCCACATCCCCTCTCATTTTAATTGTCACATCAATTATGTACACTTATTTTTTTAAGATTTTATTTATTTATTCATGAGAGAGGCAGAAACATAGGCAGAGGGAGAAGCAGGCTCCCTGCAGGGAGCCCGATGTGGGACTCAATCCCAGGACCCCGAAATCATGACCTGAGCCAAAGGCAGATGCTCAACCACTGAGTCACCCAGGTGCACCAGTTATATATACTTATATCATAGTATCCTAACATAGTATCTTAACATACTATGTCATAGTATCTAAACCCATCTTTTTGATCAGAAGCCTGAAGTTCAGCAGGGATGGTTACACAGTCCTGACCCACCAACCTTTTGTATCATCCACGCTTCTGTAACTCACAAGGCCATCTACAGTGACAAGCCATAACTGCCCTGAATCAAAATATGTAACTAATTGCCCCTATATTTCTTTCTTGGTAAAACCCTTAAAACATGCTATTTACTTCCACCACTTGTTTTTTTCTTTTGGTTCTTCCCCCATTTTGGGATCAAAATGTCCAATTTCTTCATCTGGCTTCTCCTCACTCTGATTTGCACTTCTGCAGAATCGAACATTTTCGAAGCCAGATATCATCAACAAAACAATCACTCAACTGCACCTAATTTCAGTTAGATGAAATGAGACTGGCGAGGCTTGACTTTTCCTCACCCAACGCGGTCACTTCTTCCATCTACATAATGCCCCAGGGCTTCCTCAGCCCTACACCAGGCTGATAAACCAAAATCACTGCATTTGGCGCTCAGCGGTGGAGAATACCCAGAGAGAGAAAAAAAAAATATGCAATTGCTTCTTCTGCACGGTCTTCGTAGAAAAATGCATCCACAATAGGCTTCAAGGGGGAGCTGGAAATGTGGGGTGTGCTGGGATTCCAGAATGGTTATTACTGAGTCCAAAAGGGACATCTGATCATCAGCGGCCGTCTGTCAGCCTGTGTGGCAACCACGCTCAGCACCCCTCCACCCGGGTCTCACCCCTGTTCCTGCAGCCCTTCTCTGGGTACACCTGCTGCTACTCCGCAGTAGGGCATTAAAGTGCGGGGTGCTCCAGGTCCTCAGCTGAGGATGCCAAACAAGTCAGGGCAAGGTTACTGTGCACACAGTCAAGGCTCCACGGAATTCTACAGTCTTCTTCGCAGTCCCAGAGGAGCCTCCGGTCCCCCAGAGAGGCTTCCCCCAGAGAGTCTGCACTACTGTCTCCAAAAACTGGGGCAGGGAACGTGAAAACAGATGCCGTCACATTACACACAAAGGCGGCAGATATTTTAACACAGCTCCCCCGCCAGGTTAATTATTCACAGTAGGGTTGGTCTTGTTTTCCCCAAAGGCAGAGAGCCATCCCAGCTCTGTGTCCCGCAGCCACCACAGGCACATCACCTGGGAGCTGGAGAGACATTCTGAATCTTGGGCCCCGCCTGGGAATCTGCATTTTGACAAGATTTTTTTTTTCCCCCCTCGGGTGGCTGTCTGGGAGGCACTGCGCTACCGCAGGCAGGACAAAATGTTACTGACTGATTGACCCATCCTGTTTATGACCTTTTGCCTTCTTCCCCCAAGCATTCATTCATTCACTGAAAAGGCATTCATTCGTCATTTGGCAAATATTTATAGTGTGCCTACTAGGTGACTCAGAGCCTGGTACTGTCTAGGGGAGATAAGTCCACCCCGGTGAGCAAAGCAGGCACGGGCCGACCTCACAGAGCTTTCGTTCCAGCTGGGGAGACAAACAGCAAATGAGAGAACAAGCAAACAAATGAGAGAGGTCATCACAAACAGCGATAATGCTACCAAGAACACAGAGAGGCTGCAGAGGTTTAAGTGAGAAGTGGGGAAGAGAACTTCTGGTTGGGAGGGAAAGACCAGAATGGTTTCTCTGTCTCTGTCTCTGTCTGTCTCTCTCTCTCCTGATAGAACATTTGAGCTAGAACATCAGAATGAGCTAGCCATCCAGAGGCATGAGGGAGAACCGTCTGGGCAGAGGGAGGAAAAGCCAGTTTGCAAAGGCCCAGAGTCAGGAAGGAGCTGGTGAGTTTGAGTTAGAAGGCCCAAGTAGGGATCCCTGGGTGGCTCAGTGGTTTAGCACCGCCTTCAGCCCAGGGTGTGATCCTGGAGACCCGAGATCGAGTCCCACATCAGGCTCCCTGCTTCTCCCTCTGCCTCTGTCTCTGCCTCTCTCTCTGTGTGTGTCTCTCATGAATAAATAAATAAAATTAAATTTAAAAAGAAGGCACAAGTAGCTGGAAGGTAGTGAGCTGGGTGACGGGGATTACTAGACAGGGCTTGTCCAGGCCAAGAAAACTGAATGTTGCTCCAGGTGCCATGGCAGCCACTGAGAGATTCTGAGCAGGGAATGAATGACATTGCACCATACATATGCATACACGCCACTCACCTGTTATACAGAGGCTAGCCTGGATAAGGAACAAGAGTGGACCTAGGGCAGCAGTGGGTGGCTCGCTGCACAGCCTAGGTGCAGGAGGACAAACTGGACATAGGCTTTGACGGACTCCCCAAAGGCCAGCTAGGAGCTGTGCTGCTCTGGATACAAAGGTGAGTGAGACCATCCTGGCTGCCTTCAGGCACCTGGCAGTCAGGGGGCTCCTGGAAGTGAGGCCTGCGAGCAGCTCAGCAAAAAAAGCAGTGTCATCTCGGGGGCCGGTAAATTTGGCAACATCTATCTACATTAAAGGAAATGAACACATACTTTTTGACCAGCAGCTCACATATTTACCCTACAAACACAGTGGGTGAGTGTGCAAACCGACATAGGTTCTAGGTTATTCACCACAGGTTCGTATAGGCAAAAGATTGGGAACAACCAAAATGTGGGTAGCAGAGAACTGGTTAATGAATTTTGCTTTAACCATACAATGAAATACTATATAGCAAAAAACAGAAACACGGAGGCATGCCTGGGTGGCTCAGTCAGTTAAGCCTCTGCCTTCAGTTCAGGCCATGATCCCTGAGAGTACCTCCCAGTTGAAGAACAGAGACTGGGGGGGGAGGGGCGGAAAAGGAGTTGGAAGGGGGGGGAGACACTTGCTCCTCCCTGTAAAATTTTATGGTATTTTCAATTTATACCACGTAATACATAACTCATTCAAAAATAAATGAAATTTAAATTGTACACTAAAAATAGGTTTGAGATGGGGCACCTGGGTGAGTCAGTGCATCTGCCTTTGGCTCAAAGGGTGATCCCGGGGTCCTGGGATCAAGTTCAGCATGGGGTTCCCCAATAAGTTTTTACTTAAATAAATACATAAAATGGGTTCGAGAAAAGATGAAGACAGCCTTTGGCACTAGACCACAGCAGGGTATGGGAAAAGCGAGACTCTGGAGAGGAGGGAATCCTGGGGCCAAGTCCTGCAGGATGAACAGGCATCCATCACAAACACGAGCCAGAAGGTGTTCCAGACAGAGGCATGGACCTAAAAGCAAACAGGGACCGTTCCAGGACACTTCAGTCGTTCTGGGTTTCACTAAAGTGCACAGGGCTCCAGAAGAGCCAGCAGGACATAGCCTGGGCAGGCTCGTCATGAGACCAGCTCCTGCCTGTCAAGCCAAGAAGCTGGGACTCTTCTAGAAGTGACAGCAAGGGGCATGGTGACATGATCAAGTCTGCAGCTCTTCAAGGAAAGGCTGGCAGTGGTGTGGAAGCTGGAGAGAGGCAGTGGTGAGGAGGGGCAGACTGGAAACTCACCCAGAGACCTAGAGAGGGGCCGCTGTTCCTTCTGTGGAGGAAGCAATGATGGAGAAAAAGGAACTGAGCCCACGCATGGGGCAAAGAGGAATAAAAGATAACACCAAGAACCTCACCCGAGCTACTGTGATCTGAGAGAAGGAATTGGAGCCAAGAAGCAAGTTTAGGGGGTGAGAGAGGAAGAAAGGACTCTCAGAAGGTAGAAGCGTGGGTTCAAATCCCAAGCTATCCATCCCTGAGCAGTTTTGCTCAGCTCTCCAAATTTTAGTTTGCCTTATTTATAAACTGGGGCTAACATCTATGTTTGAAGGCTATTCTCATCATGAAATGAAGTGTTTTATTTTTTTAAAAGATTTTATTTATTTATTCACGAGAGATACAGAGACAGAGGCAGAGACATAGGCAGAGGGAGAAGCAGGCTCCCTGCAAGGAGCCCGATGCGGAACTCAATCCCAGGACCCAGGATCACGCCCTGAGCTGAAGGCAAGATGCTCAACCACTGAGCCACCCAGGCGTCCCAAATAAAGTGTTTTATATGCAGCACCTACCATATCGCCTGGCACACACGAGGTACTTAGTAAAAGACAGTCCTAGGCGCTGTCGAAATTGTACAAAAGAAGTGCAGGAAGTCTCTACAACAGAGAAATATGTCTAGTTCACCAAAGTAGGGATTTCAAGGGAAGTTTTAGAAATTAAAGGAGGATGTATATGATCCTGTTGATTCCAAATGTCATTCCCTGATGGTCCCCAGGCCAACCCCTCACCTTGACAGACTTGAAACCAGTCACGAGTATGGACAGAGGGACCACTCGCCATTGCTGGGCAAGCAACTCAAAAGCCCAGGCCTTTGCCAAAAGAAGGACAATTCACCAGGATCAGTCAAGACTGGCTTGTTCCAATTTCAGGCAAACACCAGCATCTATAAACCCCCCAACGGCCAAACCAACTCTGCAACTGTCCGGGGTGTTTCACTTCCTGTGTTAGGGGTGTTGAACCTCACCATGACAGCAAACACACCAAGACATCCACCCAGCTGCACACTCGCAGGTACAACGTGGAAGAAAGTGACCTCTCGGGATTTTCCAGTGAAGATGAACTGGGGAAAGAGATGAAGGTCCAGCCCCATCTAAATTCAATACCCCCACGTTTTCTATAATCACAAACTATCTGAAATGACCTGCCAAAACAGAAGTGGGGGGAAAAAAAGTCCCAAGACTTACTACAAAAATATAAACAAAACCCTATTCCTTAGTCATGGGAATATTCCTTATTCCGGGGTCTATTTCTGAAGACTCCTGCTTGGTTTTGAAGAGATTAACTCTTGTTAATCTTGTCAAGAAAAAAAAATCTTAAGAATTTTTGAAAATAAAGACAGAAGTATCCAGAAATGTATAATTTATGCCACCTCTCTCCAACCCAGAGCAGCCCAAATGCTTTCTTGGTTAACGTACAAGAGACTGTCAGAAAATAGGAACATTCTTGTTCCCCGAATGGCCGCTCACCTGGAGATATGCCTGAGGGGTGCTGACCTGCAAGACTGTGTTGTCATAGTGGGGGAAAAGCAACGTTACAAGGTCTTTCTGATATGACCAGTCCTGGGCTTTCTACAGACACAGAGCTCAGGACAGACCTGTTGGATACAAATTGTCCTTACAGGGCAGCCCGGGTGGCTCAGCAGTTTAGCGTCTGCCTTTGGCCCAGGGCATGATCCTGGAGTCCCAGAATCGAGTCCCACATCAGGCTCCCTGCATGGAGCCTGCTTCTGCCTCTGCCTGTGTCTCTGCCTCTCTCTCTCTCCTCTCTGTGTATTCTCATGAATAAATAAATAAAATCTTTAAAAAAAACTGTCCTTACAGATTTATGCCATATGATGGTTATGACCCATCTGGTATGCACAGATCCACCGTAAACACGAAGGTTAGCAACCCGATTACTATATTACATCAAACACAAAAGTCAGAACCCAATAACATTCAATCCAAGGCCCAAGAAAATAAGCAACAAAGGTCAGAAACTTAGTAAAATACAATAAAAAAAAATGGTTTTCTAGGAAGAAAGAGTTCTAACATTCTGGTCATTCAGATCTCTGAAGACAGAATTACACACACACACACACACATCAATGTATACATTTCACCTGCCCTACATCCATCCCTGTTTTAAAAGATAAAACTCGCCTTTACATAAATTACCACTGGCTTCTAAGTACTGTCCCTGCTCTTTGCCTTGTAACTTCAACGTCCTGTCCTGTGCCATAAGCTTGGTCTCTTTTCCTCGCCAATAAAAATCCCAACTCTCAAGGGTGGGTGTTACATTTCCTGGGAGGGTAAGGAGTGAGCCACAGTCCTGGGATTGTCTTGGGTAGGTGTGAGAACTGCTGATGGACAAAACAGGCGCTGCTTTTTCCTCTGGGCAGGGCAGGGCGCGGATGCTCTGTGCTCTGAGATGGTTAGGCGGGCGCGGGGTGGGTGGGTGGGGGAACCGCAGGGTGAGGGGCAGGGAGTTCCCTCCCAACCTGCTCCTCCACGTCAGGCCTGGGAACTTTCCCGACGGTTATTAAGGAGGGACCCCTTGCATGCTCCCGCGTGCAACTGACAGCCTTGGGCTCTTTCCCACTCAAAGCAGCCATCCCTTGGCAACTACTGCGCCCATCCCCTCAACATTTCAGATCTCTTATTCCAAGCCCACGCAGAAGACAATTCCTGAGCTGCCACCAGAGTTCGATTCCCCTGGTTTTGTCAAAACGGTGGCTACGGACCCAGGACGCGCCCACCCACCACCACCAGGAAGACGTCCCAACGGATCCCCTGGCCCCCGTCCGACCGCCCCCGCCATCCTTGCTCCCGGCTAACGCGGAATAATCCCAGGTGAACGTCACATTCCGATCTCACAGCCAAGCAACAGCAGGAAGAAGCGAAGCGGCCTAGCCGGGCGCCCCAGCCGCCCCCCCGCCAGGTGGCCCCCGCCAGGTGGCCCCCCGCCCGCCAGGTGGCCCCCCGCCCGCCGCCCGCCCCCCGCCAGGTGGCCCCCCGCCCCCCGCCCGCCGCGCGCACGTGTGCGGCCCCGCATTCGCGGTCCTGGGCGCGCACTCGCAGGCGCGCACGCTCGCGGGCGGCCCCGGGCACCGCCGGGCGCTTAGTTCTCGCGCCCAGCGCTCGGCATCCGATCCGCCTCCTCGGCCCCCGCGCCACGCACGTGGGAAGGCGCGTCCGGGTGGCGCCGGCGGGGAGCGGCGAGCGCGGCGGCAGGGGGGGGCCGGCGCGGAGGCCTGGCGAGCCTCGGGGGTGACGAGGGGGCGAGAGCAGAAGAGCAGCAGGCGAGGGGAGAAGCCGGGGCCGGAGGGGGGGGGGTCGCTCACCCAGGGTCTTGACAGCGATCTGCCTGGTGAGGGGCGGCGGCAGGTTGATGCACACCAGGTCCACGTCCTGGTGCAGCAGCACCTCGTCAATGCGGCTGGTGTAGAAGGGGACGCTCATCTCCTTGGCCAGCTCCTCCGCTTCCTCCTGCGTGCGGCCCCACAGCGCCTTCACCGCGAAGCCCTCGTCTTTGAGCAGCGGGATGATGACACGGGCCGTGAGGCTGGTGCCGAACACGCCCACCCCGGGAAGCATGGCTGCTCCGGGCCGCCGGGTCCTGCTCGGGCTCAGCTCTCGGGCCGCACTCGCTCGCGCGCGCGCGCACACACACACGCCCCTCGGGCCGCTCCTGCACCCGGCGCTCGCCGCGGTGCGCCCGCTCCCAGGGGCCCGGGCAAGGCGCCCGGCTGCGAGCGCGCCCCAGCCGCAGGCGGAGCAGCTCGGGCAGCCTCAGCGCGGCGCCTGCTGCAGTGTCCGCCCCGCGGGGCCCTCGTCCCTCCCGGGGGCGGCGGCACGGACCCCCCCGGGGCCCCGGCTCAGGCAGCCGCCCCGCCGCAGCGCCGGCCGGCTCCGCGAGCCCCGCCGAGGCCGCCCCATGGCCGGCTCATCCCCGCGCCCGCGCCCGCGCCCGCGCCCGCGCCGCCGCAGCCCGGGGCCCGCTGCCTCCCGCGGGCTTCCCGCAGCCGGACACTCGCACGCCCGAGTGGTCCGCCCCGCCGGGGCGCCGGCCGGCGCGGCCGCAGGGTCCCCCGACTGCCGCGCGCGCGCCCGGGGCTCCGAGCGCCAGAAGCGGCGGCCACCGGGAGGCTAAGCGCGCGGCCCGCGGGGCGCCGGGCGCGGGTCTCGAGCTGCAGCGCGGCGCCGGCGGCCACGACCCGGCGCCGGCCTCATTCTGCTGCCATGTTCGCTCGCGGCGCGGCTCGGGCTCCGGCTCGGGCTCCGGCTCGGGCTCGGGCTCGGGCTCGGGCTCGGGCTCCGGCGGGGACGAGGGCGGAGTTGGGGACTTGGGCTGTCAGCAGCCGGGTGTCGCCGCCCCGCCCCCGCCGCAGCGCCGCGCGCCATTGGCCGCCGCGCGCCGCCCCCGCCCCCGCCCCGCCGCCGGGGCTCCCGGTGCGCGCCGCGCGGGGCGCAGGAACCCGCCCGCCCCCCGGCCCCCCCCGGCCCCCCCCGGCCCCTCCCCGGCCCCTCCCGGCCCCGCCCCGCGCGCCCGCCGCCCCTCGGCGCCTTCCCTTTCTTCGCCCTCGCCGCCTCCTCCGCTCGCCGCCGCTTCCCACGCCCCGCCCCACGCGGGCCGCGCCAGTCGTCAGTCCCCGGGAAAGGGGCCGGCGGGCGACCCGGCCCGGCCCGGGAGGACCCCGGGGGTGGGGGGTCCCAGCGAGGCGTGCGCCCCGGAGCGGGAGCCTTTCCTGCGCGCCCAGAACCACCCCAAGGAAGCCTTCCGGGCATCCCCTCTTAATCCTTGCACCAACCTTAAGGTGATCGGGAACCCATTTAACTGATCATGTCATCGAGCCCGGGGAAGGGTAAGTGGCTCGCACAAGGCCACGCAGCCGGTGAGCCGCGGGCCGACGCCGCCATCCAGGCTACGACGCGGAGTTCGGGCGCTGGGCTGGAGAGGTCCCCCTCCGAGAGAGCTTGCTCCCCGCCCGCGCCACCCCTCCCGCCCTGCGCCCAGCCTTGCTACCAAGGCCAGCGGCTCAGTGGACGCTACGGGAGGGGTCCCGGGGGGCTGCGGCACGCGTGTCCACGCCTGGGTTCCTGGGTTTCGAGATGGAGAGGACGCCCCGGCCAGAAGCTCCGCCAGTCCCTTGACCTCTGGCTTCGTTCGGCTTCTTTCGCCGCTTCCTCCCCGCCCCCCCGCTGCTTCCACCCGCCCCCCCCCCCGCCCCGCACCCTCTGCTCCTTTGGAGGGAGCCCCCCCCCCCCCCCCCCGCTGAAGCTTGCCGGGCTCCCGCCTGCGCGCACTTCCTGGGCACCGATCACACTGACATGTAAGTAGTAAGCACTCAATAAACATTTGCTAAATAAATAAATATTCACTGAATGTCCACTTTGTGCGCACTTGGTGCTGGGATCCGGGACCCAAAGCTGAATCGTACGGGGCCCGGCTTCCAGCTCCGAGCCTCTTGAGAGGTCAGGGGTCCTGGCATGTCCCTCTCCTGCCTTCGGCTCTCAGCTCCGTGTGGCACAGGGTCGGCTTCGACACCGGAATGGAAAACGTGATACTTGCAAGCTTTTGAAACGACTTGTAACAACTGGCAATGAGGCCGGCGCGTCGTGTGTTGCAATGGGGGGAGGTGGCTGACCTCAGGGCGTTAGAAGAAAGGGACAGAGGACACTGAGTGCTCTGAGTGGCTGCCAGCGGCCTGGGAAGGTCTGAGACAAAAGGAGTATTGCCATCAGTACTGACAGGCTTCTTTTGAGCAGAGGTCTTGTAAGAAGCAAGGCAGGACCGCCTCTGAGGGCACAGGGTGCAGGCAATGGTGTCAGACACCAGGCACCCTCTCGGTACACAAGAGGCCAGGCCATGTGTCAGCGATGGCAGCGGTTCATCTGGAGCAGGAGATGTGGAGCTGGGCACCGGGCTCGGAAGCAGAGCCCGAGCACCTGGGGTTGACTCTTGGCTCTGCCGTTATTAGCCATGGGACCTTAAGCAAAATACTTCCCCTTTTTGGTGCCACAGCTATATCTGTTAAGTCAGGGTAATAATGGCATAAACAAAGGATTTTCAAGGACTAGATGAGTTATTTTTATAAAGGCCTTAGAATAGTGTCTGGCACATAGTAAGCTCTAGATAAACGTTAAATAAATATGGAGAAGGGTCTGTTACCAACATCATCGCTCCATGTGAGAGCCAATTATATTGGCCAGGGCAGCAATATCTAGCCAGCAAGAGGTAGTTTGTGTTCCTTTAAAGGGAACTGTACCCTTAGCTTCCGTGTGAATAAAAATAAACCTTACATCTGTGTAATATCAAAAGAAAACTATCGCATTTGAGTCTCATCAAATGTATAAAGCAAACATCATCCCCATTTCACAGAAGACAAAACTGAGTCCCGCAGCAATTCAAACTTACAAGTCTAAAACAATGCTTCATTTCCAACCTTCCCCCCCAAAACTGTTGCTCCCCCCAGGCACTCCCATCTCAACAAATGGCACTGCCAGCCCACCATTTGGCTAAAAACTTTAGAGGCATCCAGGCTCCTCACTAGCATACACTTCTATAGTCCAGCTTTAACAGATCCTCTCTGCTCAGCTTTCAAAATCATCCAGAGTCTGAGAGCTCCCCTGCATGGTGGTCTCCAGGTCACCATCCTCACTGCCTGGACCAGAACATTCACCTCCTCACTGGTCTACCTCTTTGTATTCTCAGTGCTTCCCCCGGAGTTCACATTCTCCACACAGTAGCCAGAGTGAGCCTTGCACGAGCAGAAGAGGGAGAGAGAATCTCAAGCAGACGCACTACACTGAGTACTGGGCTCCATGTCACAACCAGGAGATCACGACCTAAGCCAAAACCAAGAGTCAAATGCTCAACCGAGTGCGCCACCTAGGTGCTCCAGCCAGAGTAAACCTTTAAAAGATAAGTCTGATCATGTCCCACGAGGCTGGACACCTACCAGTCAATAAATCCCAAAGGCCACAGGATGGCCTGAAGAGCATTGCCTGAACTAACCTACCCCGCCTTGCACGCCTCTTCACCTACGGCTCTCCACCCTACAGCCTGCATTCCAGAATACTGCCCTCCCCACTGCCCTGTATAGACCGAGCCTGTTCCTGTCTCATGGCCTTTGCACTTGCTGTTTCCTCTGCATGCCCCGCTTCCACGCACACCCTCCTTCCACCCCCACATACCGGTGTGGCTCACCCTCTCACTTTACTCAGGTCTCTACTCAGATCTCCCCTCCTCAGGTTGCTTTGCCCAACCATCCTGGCTAAAATGACATCTTTGTCACGTTTCATCTTTTTATCTGGCTTTATTTTTCTTTCTACCTCCTCTCACTGCCTCACAACATATTATACACCTGTTTATCTGTTTATCATCTGTTTTCCTGAACAGATTAGAAAATCACAGAGATCAGAAGTTTGTGTGTCTTATTCACTTCTGAACCTCCAGTGCCTAAAATTCTATCTGGCCCCTGTAAGACACTCAGTACGCATTTGTTGAACGAATGCTTATAGGTTCTCCCAATAACCATGTGATATTATGAGGAGTGTATGAGTTAATATTTATTAACTGCTTAGAACATGCCAAATGCCATGGTCTAAGTCCAGGAGAAGAAAGGCTGAGTATGGCAGGGTGCCTGCCTTCAGGTTGCTTATGCCTGGTGGCCTGTTAATTGGAGACATGAATGGACAATGGCAACACAGTATGGCCCATGCCACAGTAGGAACCGGCAGGGGGTGATTTGAAGCAGAGGAAGGCTTTGAAATCAGAATGGGAAGCCTTTGAAGACTTTCAGAGAGAGGAGAGGACTAGACCCAGATTTTGAAAGACTTGCTAGAGTTAGCTAGAATAAAGAGGAGAGAATATTCTAGACTTGGAGAGGCTAACTCAAGGTGGAAGGGTTTGTGTGAAAGAGTCCAGGATATGATGGACAATCACCAAAGACTTAAAGCAGACACTGAACAATTTTAAAGATGTAAAAAAAATTTTTTTAAGTAATCTCTACACCCAAGGCGGGGCTCAAACTCACAACCCTGAGATCAAGAGTTGCATGCTCTACTGCTGAGCCAGCCAGACACCCAGACTGACATTTTAGAACCATCACTCAGGCTCTGATATGGAGAGGAATTACAAGGGGGTGCACCCTACACAGCCCTGCAAGGTCACCAATGCAATACCCAGAGAGTGACGGAAGGCACCGGCAAGGGAATGAAGGTGCAGGCACGGGTACGTGAGAAAAAACAGGGCACTCTGCTATAATGAGATGGAGTCTCCCTGGCCTTGTAGCTAATCAGATGTGGGAAGTGAGTGAGAAACACTTGGGGCGACTTACCAGGTTGTAGTTGGCAGAGAAGCTGGCTGTCCGTCTGTGTCATACTAGTTGACAGTACTGGACAGGGGAGGATTGCACTTAGCATGCATCGGTCCCGAGCTTCTGATAACATGGACCTTTGAACCCCAGGGCTTTTACACATGATACCCTCACAAATACTGGTGTTTATTCTTCATGTTCTTTGTGTGAGACCCTCTTAAATCTGGAGCCTGAATCCCAACACAACCTGATATATTGACCTTTTAAACAGTTTTGAAAATAAGTTCTAAAACAGTTCCCTTCAAAAAATAAAAAATAAAACAGTTCCCTTCATTCCATGATTTATCTGCCGATCTCTACTTTCTGCATCTGGGTGAAGGTTTTAGGCCTATTTTACTGTCATTTAGGATGATTGGCATATGACTCCAAAAAAGAACATCCTAAACCCTTTTTTAGAAATAAAAATAGTGAGGATCCATTTTTTTTTTTATTCACAGCTCTGGGGTAATGATAAAATGGGTCTTCTCATATTACTTCACTTTAATGATAATTTTAAATATTTTCATTGTACAAGTCACTGATATAGAAATTTCAGAAGTAAGATGAACTCTACCTTAATCTCTCCATCCTTACTTAGCCACTGTAAAAAATTTGGTTTATTTGCTTCCACAATTTTAGAACTATTCTATGGTTTTAATGAAAAATAAAATATTGCTATCTAGTTAGATTTGTCTGTTCTTTTTGATACAAAGTAGAAACAAGTTTTGCTTATTTTTAGTTGAGTATACATGAATCCCCAATACCCTTAGAAATCTTAACATTTGTAAAATGAAATGCTTTTGCTCTTGGTAGAAACATAGCTTTGCCAAATGTCTGCCAAAGACCCTGGAGCAGTTCTACTAAACACTTCTAATATGCATAGTGCTGAAATTTATTCCTGAACTTGTCATTAGTCGATGTCTTTTTAAAAAGATTTTATTTAAAAAAATAAAAATAAATAAATAAAAAGATTTTATTTATTTCTTTATTTGAGAGAGAGCGCATGTACACACATGGACCAGAGAGGGGGACAGAAGAGACGCAGGCTCCCCACTGAGCAGGGAGCCCAGCTCTGGGCTCCATCCTGAACCCTGAGATCATGACCTGAGCTGAAAACAGACACTTAACCAACTGAGCCACCCAGACACCCCTAGAGTTTTTAAAAGTACTCATTCATCACTATACCTTCAACTCTTTGGGGGGTTTTGTTGTTAATAACAGCTACCATTTATTGAGTGTGTGTATGTATTCACTCCTCACAGCTTTTCCTGGTAAGTACAATTATCCCCATTATTACAAATAAAGAAACTGCTACATTAAAAAAAAAAAAAGTTAACTTGCCTGAGGGAGATCATAAAGGCAAGCATTTGACTGAAATCACCAGACTCCCAAATCACAGTCTTACCACGAAGCCCCTGAACTTACATGAGATACCACAGCCTCTGTTTTCCCCTGACAACAGTGCACTTGGCCCTCTAGAGAAGAGAAGCACACTTGGATTTCCTTCTGTCCTTCTGCCCTTCCCCTAGCAAAGGTCCACAGCCTGCCTGTGGAGGGGCTCCCTAGAGCTGTGTCCAGGTCAGAAAAAGCAATACTGTGCCTGTACTACTGCTCCTGGGGACAGGGGCATGGGACAGTACTGTCCACTGTCATCTCTCCCTTTGACTCCGGTGATAGCCTCTTCACAGGACAGACCAACGCTCTTGCCGCCTCCCACCTGTAAGTAATCAGAGAGAGCTTTAAAAAGCATAAGCCAGGGGGCACCTGGGTGGCTCAGTGGTTGAGCATCTGCCTTTGGCTCCGGGCGTGATCCCAGAGCCCTGGGATCGAGTCCCCCATCGGGCTCCCTGCAAAGAGCCTGCTTTTCTGTCTACCTATATATATATCTCTGCCTCTCTCTGTGTCTCTCATGAATAAAAAAATAAAATCTTAAAAAAAAAAGGCATTGGCCATGATAATTAAATAATAAATAAGTAAATATATTAAACTTAAACATTGTATGTCAAATATTCAACAATAAAAAATAATTTTATAAAATACATATCAAGACAAAAATGAATAAAAATAAAATCACTGGCTCTCTTGATGAAAACCTTCCACTGCTTTCCTCCTGCACCTACAATACAATCTAAACCCCTCAAAATGGCCTGTGGGCTCTCAGCTCTGTCCCTCTGTTTAACAAGAATCAGGGTCTTGGGCCCAACAAGGATAGAAGAGAGAAGGACCTAAAAACGTAAGGTACAGACAAGGCTTTACTGGGGCTACAGATGGAACTGAAAGAAGACAGACGACCAACAGAGCACAGGTCGCACATCCTCCCCTACAGAAAGAAGTCCTGCTTAAACAGAGAAAGTTCTTGCTCAGGGTCCCATTGGGGTCAATAGGCTAAGAGTAAGGAGGCAAAAATACCTCATCCTGATTGGCTAGAAGGGCCTCGTCCTGAGGGGTTGGAAGGGACTCCCCCTTATTGGTTGGGAAGGTCTCATCCCAATTGGTCGACATTGGCAGACCATTCAGGCAGTTCATTGGTGCTTTTTGGAGCCTTAGGTGGGTGGATGTGTATTTAAAGATTTCATTTATTCGCTGGAGATAGAGAACACAAGCAGGGGGCAGAGGAAGAAGGAGAAGCAGACTCCCCGCTGAGCAGGAGCCTGAAATAGGGCTCCATCAGAGGACCCCAGGATTATGACCTGAGCCAAGGGCAGGCTTTTAACGTACTGAGCCCCACAGGCGCCCCCTGGGTCCTGTTACATGTCTGGCTTGTTATACAGGCCTCATCCTGGCCACATCCTGGTTCTTTTCTGTAAGAGAAGCAGCTTAACAATATCAATCCACAGAAGGTGCCCCAGAAATAGCATAATATTTGTCACCTGGGGCTTGTTCCTGTAGTCCCTAACTATGTCACCTGCACCTCCTTTGTCTGACACAGGCATCTTTGAGCTGAGAGTCAGGCATGTGGCAATCACACCTACACCTCCTCTTGATTCCATCTTTTTAATTAATTAATTAATTTATTTATTTATTTATTTATTTATTTATTTATTTATTTATTTATGAGAGACACAGAGAGAGGCAGAGACACAGGCAGAGGGAGAAGCAGGCTCCCTGCAGGAAGCCCGATGTGGGGCTCAATCCCCAGATCCGGAATCACCCTAAGCCGAAGGCAGACACTCAACTTCTGAGCCACCCAGGCGGCCCCTTTTCTGTCTTTTTTATTGGAGTAAAACATACGTAACACAAAATTTATCATTTTAGTTATTTTTGAGTGTACAATTCCCATGGTCATGCATACAAATCTATATTTTAAGAAAGAAATAACCTATGAGATGCAAAGAAAACCACTTCGTTCTACATTTCTGTGTTTTCCTTACATTTAAAATGAATCTTTAAAAATTACTGTTTTTTTTAAATTACTGTTATTGTTTTTTTAATTTAAATGTTTAAGTGAACAATTAGTTCTGGTCACATGCTCAGAAGTTTCTTTTTTTAAAGATTTTTATTTATTTATTCATGAGACACAGAGAGAAAGAGAGAGGCAGAGACACAGGCAGGCAGAGGAAGAAGCAGGCTCCAGGCAGGGAGCCCGATGTAGGACTTGATTTCAGGACTCCAGGATCATGTCCTGGGCAGAAGGCAGAGCTAAACCACTGAGCCACCCAGGGATCCCCTCAGAAGATTCTTTAATTTCCAACTCCCCCCCCAAAAAAATTTCCAACTCCCTCTCTGAGTAAATGAACACAGTGAAAGAGGGAGCCTAAATGCATCTAGCTATTTTACTAGTCTTCTGAAATACCAAGAGTAATAGTGACCCAACTAGATTGCATAGCAATAGGTTTTTTTAATCTGTGTCACTCACCAGGCCAAGAGAATTGGAGACACAATTTAAAAGGCTTCCACCAAACCTGTGGCTCTTAGTGGAAATGGTTTTAAAATAAATACACAGGGGCTTGGACATTACTAGCTCCTATGGAAAATACAGAACTTTCCTTCTGCATGTGTGAAAATCCTCAGAGCACCTGTCCTCTTCCTGCCCCCAGTTTTTCTAGGAAAATACTATGCTATGTAACTTTCTCCTGCCTCACTGGCTATGTGAGGGCATGGGGCAGATGGTATAATTGTTCTATACATAAACAGAAAGAAAGAATGGTGTTTTTTCTGGACAGATCAATAAGTACAAAGGAAAACTATTTAGAATCCCAAATCAACACGCTGCTTACACTCACAGATGAGCACACCAGAAAAATAACCCTCCTAACAGTCTGGCAGAAAGTAAATATTATTGGAGAGAGAATAACATGGCCTTTGCAATTCAAATTAAGAGCATTATTCCACTCCCTCAATTTCTGGTTTAAAGGGTAGGCACATAAAACAATAACTTCTCCGTTTTAAACATTTCTCTCCTACTTATTAATTAAGGCATCATACAGAACCCAAAATCAATCACTTGAACTGTACATATCTAGGCAATGTACAATTACATGGGCTGTGGCCCTGTAATTCTGGCGTCCAACAGAGGGCCACCCAAAGGGTGGAGAGACATAGGGCTTGTTCTTAGGTAGAGGTAATCAGGGCCAAAGTGTGGCCTGGGAGAATGATGACAGAGAGAATATGTCAATCACAATGAGAATAGAAAGGAACCAAGGTCATTAATTCACTCATTTATTCATCTAGGGATGGTAGAAAAATTATTTAACATCTGGTATAGTATGGGCACCAACCAGTCCAAACCCCAAGCAAAGGCTTGGAGGTCCCCTGTAGATGAAGCCTCAACATGTTATTCCTGAGTCATGGTCAGGCCTGGAAGACTTGGGGAAAAGGTCAAGGCAGTGGGGTGGTAAAGCAGCACTCAAAGGAATAGGAAATGCTCATTGGCTCAGTTAAATTAATTTTAGAGCTTCCATAGTAAGCAATAGAGGGGACAATCCCCATGGGAATGACAGTCCTGATTCTCCTGGGATTCTCTTTCCTCTTGAACTCTCACCAGCTATCACTATCATCACAATGATGCAGCTATCCTTCTCCATGTCCCCACCCCACTCTCCCCCATTACCTCCTCCCCCATCCCCATGCCATGCACATTCACTTTTTGTTTTTTCTCTCTGCACACAGCCAAGACATGACTCCAACTTTTATTTATTTTTTTTAAAGATTTTATTTATTTATTCACAAAAGACATAGAGAGAAAGGCAGAGACAGAGGCAGAGGGAGAAGCAGGCTCCCTGTGGGGAGCCCAATGTGGGACTCAATACCAGAACCCCATGATCACAACCTGAACCAAAGGCTCAGCCACTGAGCCACCCAGGTGCCATGACTCCAATTTTTAAACAAAGGGCTGGGAGCAGAGGCAGAGGGCTAGGAGCTAATGGCTGGGGAATAATACCAGGTATAGCATTAAACTTGAGAACGTGGCTTACAAAATAAAAGCATATTTATCTTCAGCTTGGAACCCCTCACAGGTCTTCCCTACTTTTACCATGTCATGGTACACAGAAAAATAATATTTGACAGCACACTGGGATAAAACAAGGAAGGCCTCATGCAGCTTGGGTGACCTGCCTATGGGCAGTCGGGTCCCCTGAGGGAGGAGAGACCATCTCTCAAGCAGATTGAGAGATCCCTCTGGCCCATCTCTCTCAGAGGGGTTGGGAGGCTTGCTTGTGTCCCAACTGGAAGGGTGTCATCTAGCAGTGAAGTGGTATTCATAAATGTGCAAAATCGCCATCAGAGAGACAAGAGGACTACCTTGGCTACCAAAGACCATAGCAACAACACTTAAGGAGAAAGCCTTCTCTATGAGAGTCCAAACTAAGAAAATTAGAGAGAAGTCCCCAAAGAAGTTCCTGCCCCAATGAATATCTGGTGACAATTTTCCTAGCTAAAAGAAAAATCCAGCCCCACAAGGACTCATATGAAAGTAAAAGAAGGGCTGGTTACAGAGCCAAGACCTTCTCTAGCCACCCTTAGGTAGAACACCAACATAGGGCTAAGCTAAATGAGTATGAATATTCAATTCACTTTAATTCAATCCAATCTGACCTAATCAAATAATATCCCTAGTGAAATAACCCTATCAGGTATTGGCAAAGGAGAAATATTCAAAACAGGAAGGGCCCAGTTAACCAGCAGGTCAAAACTGTGCTGCCTGAGCAGAGGCTACCTCTGTGCCACCTGCTGGATCACTTAGAGTGCAGAGGCAGTGACACAACTGGCATTTACACTCTCCTGACCTGCTCTGGCATTTCCAAGGGCAGGACTGTTGCATTAGACCCTCCCCCATCTGGGGGTCAGAGAGGGTCTTCGTTTTTCCAGGACTATATAGTTGCTATCGTGTTTGGCTTCCCAGGATCATACTCAGGTTCTGCTTCTGGAACCCTTCTTCCCTTCCTGACAAGATGAGTTCCTAAAGGAGAGATACGGTTTTACTCTTTTCCAAATAATAAATCATTTATTTACTAGTAAAACAATAATTGTACTTAGGAATAATAACAGATATTTAAAGAGACTCTTCACTCAACAAATACAGAATACATATCTTTTATAAGCCCACCCAGAATGTTTACACACTTGACCATTTGTTCAGCCACACAGGAAATCACAACACATTCCAAAGGGCTGATATCATACAGATCATGTTCTTTCACCACAATGCACTGAAAATAGAAACTAACAGTAAATGTGTATTCTCCCAACCCATAAATTTGATGATAAAAAATACCATTCTAAATAATCTCAGAATTCAAAAAAGAAACCATAAAGAAAAAGTAACAATATTTAGAAATGATACACAAAGAAAGCACACATATAAAAACGTATGAGGGGGGGGTGCCTGTGTGGCTCAGTTGGTTAAGCATCAGCCTTCAGCTCAGGTCATGATCTCAGGGTCCTGGGATTGAGCCCCATGTCATTGGGCTCCCTGCTCAACTAGGAGTCTACTTCTCTCCCTCTCCCTCTGCCTCTCCCCTCTGCTTGTGCTCTCTCACTCTGTCTCTCAAATAAATAAATAAAATCTTTTAAAAAAAGGACATATGAGGTACACCTAAAATCGTGGTCAAGGGACTCCTGGGTGGCTCAGTGGTTGAGTGTCTGCCTTTGGCTCAGGCCTGATCTCAGAGAGCTGGGATTGAGGACTAAATCTGGCTCCTTGCATGGAGCCTGCTACTCCTCCCTCAGCCTATGTCTCTGCCTTTCTCTCTGTGTCTCTCAAGAATAAATAAATAAAATCTTTTTTTAAAAAATTGTGGTCAAGAGGAAATTTAAAGCTCAAATGCATTTTTTTTAGAAAACAAAAGAGATTTGGAAATTAATGAACTAAGCATTCAACTGAATGATGGAGAAAGAAAAGAATCTAGAAGAAAGGAGAAATTAATAGGAAACATGAATAACAGTCTAAAACCAAGAATATAAGCATTAGAAATAATTTTTTTAATTTTTATTTATTTTATGATAGTCACACAGAGAGAAAGAGAGAGAGAGAAAGAGGCAGAGACATAGGCAGAGGGAGAAGCAGGCTCCATGCACCGGGAGCGCGACGTGGGATTCGATCCGGAGTCTCCAGAATCGCGCCCTGGGCCAAAGGCAGGCGCCAAACCGCTGCGCCACCCAGGGATCCCTAAGCATTAGAAATAAAACCAAAAGATCATTAATTAAAAGAATGATAAAAAAGACAAATTTCTGGACAGACTAATTGGAGAAAAAAGGCAGAATAAACAATATGAGCGATAAAGATGCTACAAACAAATTTTTGCCTATGATTTTGAAAACATTCATGAAATGGACAACCTCACAGAAAAAATATAAATTACAGAAGTGACCAAAGAAGAAATAGAAAATCTGAATATACCAATCACTATGAACATAACTGAATGACTAGTAAATATCTCTTCTCAAGAAAGGCTATAGGTTCAAACAACTTGACAGGCAAGTTTAATTAAACCTTCTAAGTACACACAATTTTTTTTTCTTCATGAGAGACACAGAGAGAGAGGCAGAGACATAGGCAGAGGGAGAAGCAGGCTCCCTGCAGGGAGCTTATGTGGGACTTGATCCCAGAACCCTGGGATCGCAACCTGAGCTGAAGGTAGACACTCAACCACTGAGCCACCCAGGTGCCCTGGAACACATAATTCTTGTCTTAGTCAAATAGTTCCACAGAGTGAAAGAAAGGGAAAAGCCACCTAGTTCATTTTATGAGGTTACTATAGGTAGAAAAGTACTTTTTAAAACAACAAAAGAAAGCCATAGGTCAATATAATTTATAAATATAAATGCAAAAATTCTAGGGGTGCCTGGGTGTCTCATTGGGTTAAGCAACCTACTCTTGGTGTCTGCTAAGTCATGATGTCAAGGTCATGAAATCAAGCTCTGCATTGGGCTCCACACTCAGAGCAGAATTTCCTTAAGATTCCTTCTCCCTCTCCCTACGCCCCTCCCCCTGCTTGTGCACATGTGCTCTCTCTCTCTCTCTAGTAAAAAAAACTTTAAATACCAGAATTCTAAATAAAAAACAATCAAATCTAATTTTGCAATATATAAAATAATCATAATTAGGGTTTATCCTGTAAAAATATGTGACTCAATATTAGAAAAATGTATCAAATTACTATAAAACATGAAGATGTTAAGAAGAAGAAAACCATATGATTATCTTGAGAAATATAGAAAAATGTCACCAATAGAATTCAACATTCATTCATCTTAAAAAATAATAAAACTTTTAATAAAGTATAGATAGCAACACTTTTAACTTGAGAAAATGTTTCCCCCATAAAAACCCCTATAATAATATCACATTTAGCGATGAAACTTTAAACACATTCCTATCAAGTTCAGGTACAAGTTAAGGTGACCATTATCACCCCCACTGCCTGATATCGAACTGGAAGTCCTTGCCAATGAAAGAGAGAAGAAAAGAAGAGGCAAGGATGCTTGGGTTACTCAGTGATTGAGCCTCTGCCTTTGGCTCAGGTCATGATCTCAGGCTCCTGGGATCGAGTCCCGCATCAGGCTTTCTGCAGAGAGCCTGCTCCTCCCTCTGCCTATGTCTCTGCCTCTCTCTCTCTGTTTCTCTCATGAATAAATAAATAAAGTTTTTTTTTTAAAGGAAAGAAGAAGCAAACGATTCAGGGAGAAGAAGACAAAATCCTCGTCATTGCAAATTGTCTTCATTGAAACTCCAAGAAAATCTTCAGACAAACTATTAGAAAGAATAAGAGGGTTCAGCAAGGTTGCTGCGTATAAGATCAACATTTTAAAAAATAGTATTCCTTTAAACCAAAAATAACCAGTTAGAAGATTTGGTAGGAAAAACTCTCATTTGCAATAGCAAAAGAAATGATATTGAATCTAGGAGTGGCTTAAGCAAAGGATATTCGGGGCTTGATAGGGAAAATATAACGTGTTGAAAAAAAAGAAAAGCTGAATATATGATCAAAAAGAAAGACTTAGGGCAGCCCTGGTGGCGCAGTGGTTTAGCGCCGCCTGCAGCCCAGGGCATGATCCTGGGAACCCTGGATCAAGTCCGGCGGCGTCGGGGCTCCCTGCATGAAGCCTGCTTCTCCCTCTCCCTGTGTCTCTGCCCGTGTGTGTGTGTGTGTGTGTGTGTGTGTGTGTGTGTGTGTGTGTGTGTGTCTATGAATAAATAAATAAAATATTTTTTTAAAAAAAGACTTAGTATCCTTCACCTCAGTGAATTTACAAGGTCAATATAATTTTGAAAAAGAAGAGCAACATTGAGGAAAAAACTGTCTCGGTTATCTACTAATGTACAGCAAACCTTCCCCTGAATTTAATGCCTTACAACAGTCATTGTGACCTTGTGGCCTGGGATGGGCTCCGCTGGACAGCTGCCCTTGGAGAGTCGCTCAGGTGGCTGCATGCAGCTGGTGGCCCAACTCAGGGCTGGGCTCAGGGCTGGGCTCAGTGGGCTTGCTAAGATGGCGAGGCTCCTCTCTTTCTCTAGGGGGTATTAGAGCTTATCCCTGCCCACTTGGTCTCCCCCTGTAGGTTTCTCCAAAAAGGCAGCCAGAGAATTCACACAGTGCCTCAGAGCTCCCAAGAGCAGAAAACAAAAGCTTACAACGTAAGTTTTAGGCCAGGAACTGGCATAGGATGACTTCTAGTTTACCCAAAGGCTAAAGCAAGTCACAAAGCCAACCTAGATTTAAGAGGTGGGGACTACAGGGGTCTGTATATAGGAGGTGTGGTTCATTGGTACTGCAGGGACCTTTTGCAAGTCAAGATGTGTGAAGTTAAAGTGTAGTGGTGCAAATCCAGAGAAGTAATCAGTGGATCAGAACAGAGACACCAGAAACAGGTATTCGCTTATGAGGAACCTGATAAATGATTGGAAGAGTCATTATAGGTCAGTAATTTTAAAAAATAAGTAGGGGGGTGCTGGGTTAAGTTAAGCATCCAACTCTTGATTTTGGCTCAGGTTGTAATCTCAGGGTCATGGAATTGAGTCCCATGTGGGGCTCTGGGCTTGGCACAGAGTCTGCTCGTCCCTTCCCTCAGCTCCTCCCCCCTGATCACGTGCCCTCTCTATCTCTAAAATAAATATATAAAATCTTTAAAAGTAAGTAAGGATAGGACAAATGACTCCTCATACTTACAGGGAATTTCTACAAATGCTTTGACATTTCTCCCTTTAAGATGTAGAGTATAAGTAATGTTCCATTGAGCGTTAACTAGACTTCATGAACAGAAGTGGGCTCACTTCTAATGAATAGAATAAAGTGGAAGTGACAGCATGTGGCCTCAAAATCCATGTCCTAAAAGACACTACAGCTCCCTGCTCTCTCACACTTTCTCTTGAATGGATCACTGGCTCTGGGGGAAGCTCACTACCATGTCATGAGGACTCTCAGGCAGCCTTGTGGAGAGGCCTCTACAGAGAAGGGTGCTTCCTGCCAACAGCCATGAGTCATCTTGGAAGCATGGCCTTCACATGATTGTTCCCCTGACCAACATCTGACACAGCCTCAGGAGAGACCCTGAGCCAGAACCACCCAGCGACGTGGCTCCCAGATTGCTGACTCTCAGAAATTGTTGATATAATAAATGTTTGTGGTGCTAAGCTGCTAAGTTTTGGAGTAATTCTGATGTAGCAATAGGTAACCAACATAATTTGTCATCCTCCACATGAAACAAAATTGGATCTTTCCTCACACATAACACACAAAACCTTAGAACTTTCTAGAAGATTATATAGGACACTGTCCATGATTATAGGAAAGACTTCTTTTTTTTTCTTTTTAAAGATTTTATTTACTTATTCATGAGAGACAGAGAGAGAGAGAGAGGGGGGCAGAGACATAGGCAGAGGGAGAAGCAGGCCCGATGTGGGATTGATGCTGGGAATCTGGGATTATGACCTGAGCAGAAGGCAGATGCTCAACTGCTGAGCCACCCAGGCATCCCTATAGGAAAGATTTCTTAAAACAAACATATAGACACAGACATGTACCATAAAGGAAAAGAACTACAACCAAGATGAAAGGATAAATGGCAAAAGGAAGAAGGTAACTTCCAACACATAGTATGCAGAACACACAAAGAGCCCCATCAAATAACTCAGTAAAGACAGGCAGCCCAATAGAAAAGTAGGTAAATGCAATAAATAGATAATTCATAGAGGAACTAACCTAAATAACCATTAACCATCTCACTAGTAACCAGGGAAATGCAATTTAAGCCAGGGTCAGAGTCCATTACTCGTCCCTCCAATTGATATAAATCAACAAATCTAAAAATATCAAGCGTGTACCATGATGCGGGCAAATGGGAATTCTCATACATTGCTGTATAATTCGTTACAGCCAGTGTGGAAGCAGTTTGGCAAAAGGAAGTCAAGCTGAATGTGTATACACTGTACCTGAGGCAGTTCCAGTCCTGGCCATTGTAGAGTTTCCAGAGACCATCTCTGGTACCATTGCCCAAGAAGACCATTTGTTATAGATAGTTATTACTGAACCAATTATGGTAGAGAAATTTGAGACAACCTAAACATCCGTTAACAGGATGGAGAAATACTAAAAGTGACATATTTAAACTAAAGACACTAGAGCATACTGTTGATTAAAATAAAAGTATATGGGCAGCCCTGGTGGCTCAGCGGTTTAGTGCCACCTTCAGCCCAGGGTGTGATCCTGGAGACCCGGGATCGAGCCCATGTTGGGCTCCCTGCATGGAGCCTGCTTCTCCCTCTGCCTGTGTCTCTGCTTCTTTGTCTCTCTGTGTCTGTCATGAATAAGTAAATAAAATCTTTTAAAAAAAGTTTGTTAAAATAAAAGTATAATATTATTCTGATTTTTAAATCACTGGGCAAACAATTCTTTTTATGGATATATTTGCAGTTTCTGTGTGTTTAAAAGAAAATGTGAGAACTCATAGGATGGTATGTTACAACTGTAAGCATATTAAGCCTAAATAAGAGACTTTAATAAATAGATTGGGAAGACAGATAGTTAATTTATGGGTCAACTAGACAGGGCCACAGGGTGCCCAGGTATTTGGTCAAACATTATTCTGAGTGTTTCTGTGAGGGTAGTTTTGGTTGAGATGAACATTTGAACTGTTAGACCGAGTAACGCAGATTGCCCTCCCTAATGCGGGTGGGCCTCATCCAATCAGGTAAAGGCCTGAATAGAACAAAAAGTCTGACCCTCCCTCAATTAAAAGAAAATGCTTTCCTGCCTGACGGCCTTCAAAATGGGACTTCTACTTTTTAATTTCCTTTGGATTTGAACTGAGTCATCAACTCTCTCTGAGTATCCAGGGTACCAATTCACCCTACATTTTAACAACTTCTGAAGCATACTGCCAAGCTACCTTGCTCAACCTTTCCAGAGTTATAAAAAAACAATATATACTTTCCCAAGCCCTTGCCAGCACTGAAAGCTGGGTCCTCTGGGACTGTCTTGACCAATATCTTCTCTATGGTTTATTTATTACCTCTAAGAAGGCTTTAGCTTACTGGAATTCTTAATCAAATCCCCAAATCTGGGATGTCTGGGTGGCTCAGAGGTTGAGCATCTGCCTTTGGCTCAGGTCATGATCCTGGGGTCCTGGGATCGAGTCCTGCATTGGGCTCCCTGCAAGGAGACTGTTTGTCCCTCTGCCTGTGTCTCTGCCTCTCTCTCTGTGTCTCTCATAAATAAATAAATAAAGTCTTTAAAAAACAAAACAAAAACCAAATCCCCAAATCTTTGACGAAAAACAGAGTTTTTGTTTGTGCCAACATCAAACTGAAAAATCTTAAGTATATATATATATATATATATATATATATATATATATATCCTATATATATATATATCCTAAATATATATATAAATTTTTTTCCATCAATGGATAGATGGGTGGATACTGAGTTAATTAAATATACACATATATACATGTATATATATTTAGGAATATATATATACACACACACATATATATATATATTCCTAAATTCCCATTTCTCTTTAAACTAATGGAATCTCCTCTTGTTTGGGGAACCATATATTTTATTTTTTTTTAACTTTTTTATTTATTTATGACAGTCACACACACACACAGAGAGAGGCAGAGACACAGGCAGAGGGAGAAGCAGGCTCCATGCACCGGGAGCCTGACGTGGGATTCGATCCCGGGTCTCCAGGATCGCGCCCTGGGCCAAAGGCAGGCGCTAAACCGCTGCGCCACCCAGGGATCCCTGGAACCATATATTTTAATTTCAAACACTCTTTGAAGGCACCCAGAATTGCTAACCAAATTCTGGCTCTTTTTTGAAACGAGATCTGCGTTGATGGAAGTCACAGAATGTGCAAGGTGTCCATGGGGGGCATCTGTATCAGTCACCAGGATGTGCTCCTGCAAGGTTTGTGGACCAGTGTCCACCGAGAACCTAGATGAAGGGCAGGGGCTTGTCCCAGATCTCAGGGGTGGCATAACCATGTTATTTAAGGATTTTCAAAGGTAGAAGCACCAGTTTCATTTTTTGTTAGCTGCTCAGGATTTCTTCCTTCTATGAATGACTTTTATTTTCAGCCATTTTCAACTTGCAAAGGATTCTACTTGGCTGAGGGCCTAGCAGGTGACCTGTCACTCCTGCATACATTATAGAAACATACGTGAGGCCATATCTTCATTATATGCTGTCAAAAGAGTCTGCAGAATAATTCAGAGTAGCAACAGAAGCATCTTAGGATCTGTCCAGCCCCGAGGGGGAAAATGAAAATCAGCCAAATGAAAATCATGGCATTTATTTGGAACCCTCAGTAAAGAGAGCAGGACTTTTATTAGCAACATCTGAGACGGCTATTTGAAAGCCACAGTATGGAATTAGAAGCTGAAGATAGATAGCCCTAGGGATGGCAGGGTGGGGTAACAGGATTCTAAAGTCAACTAGACCATGCGGGGTGACAAGAACTAACAAACCCTCTGCTGTGGCCTCTGATTCTTGGATCAACTTCTCTGCCCAAAGTTCTGCCAAGTAGAGCAGCAGACATCAGCCCTGTTCCACCAGCCAGAGGGGCAGAGAGGGGACGAGACCAACAGGAACCCGCAGCCTCTCTCCACCCTCAGGGCCGGTTTCGGTTGGTGGCTCTGCGTGGTTGGTGTTAATCCTTCAGGGACTCCCTGCATTGTTACTCTTCATAGGACCATGTTACTGTATTGAAATATATAGGAAACCCTTTATCATTTGCACACTTGGCAATTTTCTTTGCCTAAATTTGAGTTGCAACCCCATGTCAAGATTTGGAAATCTATATTGCACTAAGAAAGAGCTGAGCTGTTCAAAGGTGAATTCTTTCTTTTTTTTTTCTTTTTAACAGAAGTGAACTATTAAATGAACTGCAAGAAAACTTCAGTTTATCTGTGAAGAGAGCTATAAGAATCTACAATCAGGAGACCAACTAATTAACTAATTTTGTTCTAACCTCATTAAACTGATGTCCATTCTGGGGATTCCAAATGATCGAAATATGCATTTATGTACTTTATAATAGAGGCTACCTTCTAATTGGATGGAGTAATGGGAATGAGAGTGGAAAGGAATATATTTTTTCAGTTTTAGTTTGCTCTCCTAAAATATGTTAAAACTCGTGAGGTTTAGAATGCACTCATTTATTTATTAATTTCTCTATTTTTAAAAACCTGTTCACTAATCAAAAGTGGTACTGAATTATCACTAATTGCTTACAGTTGTTTGTCCACTTCCCAAGTCAGTAAATAGAACATTTCTGGCACCTGAGAAGGCCCACTCCAACCGCCCCCTCCATCCCTATATCCTCCCCACTCCCCACTGTCCACTATTCTCACCTCTAACAACAAAGACCAGTTTTGCTAGTTTAAACATTTTTTTTTAGGTTTAAAGATTTTTTATATAAATGGAATGATATAATATGTATTCTTTTTTGTATGGCTTCTTTAATTTAACATGTTTGTGCAAGTCATTTAGGGTGTTATGCACAGCTGCAGTTTATTCATTTTTAAAAACTTTTAATTCCAGTATAGCTAACATAGTGTTGTATTAGTTTCAGTTATACAATATAATAATTTAACAATTCTATATGACACCTAGTGCTCATCACAACAAGTGCGTTCCTTGATTCCATCACTCATTTCACCTACCCCCCACCTTCTCCCCTCTGGTGACCATCAGTTTCTTCTCTAGAATTACGAGTCTGTTTGTTGGGTTGCCTCACTCTTTGCTCATTTGTTTTGTTTCTTAAATTTCACATGAGTGAGGTCATATGGTATTTGTCTTTCTCTGACTTATTTCACTTAGTATATTACTTCTAGCTCCATCCATTTGTCACAAATGGCAATATTTCATTCTTTTTATGGCTGAATAATATTCCTCTGTGTGTGTATTGTCTTTTTTATCCATTCATAAGTCAGTGGACACTTGGGCTGTTTCCATAATGTGGCTATTGTAAATAATGCTGCTATAAACACTGGGGTGCATGTATCTTTTTGAATTAGTTTTTCTATTTGGGAGGTAAATACCCAGTAGCACAATTCAGGGATTGTAGGATATTTCTATTTGTAACTTTTTGAGAACCTCCATACTGTTTTCCAGAGTGGCTGCACCAGTTTGTATTCCTAACAACAGTGTGGAAATTTCCTTTTTTTCCGTATCCTCACCAATAACTGTTGTTTCTTGTGTAGTTGATTTTAGCCATCCTGACTGGTGTGAGGTGATGTCTCATTACAGTTTTGATTTGCATTTCCCTCAGAATAAGTGATGTGGAGCATCTTTTCATATGTCTGTTGGCCATCTGGTTGTCTTTTTTGAGGAGTATCTGTTTATTTCTTCTGCCCATTTTTAATTGGATTATTTGGTTTGGGGTATTGATTTGTATACATTCTTAACATATTTGGGGTATTAACTCTTTATGGTATATGCCATTTGCAAATATCTTCTCCCATTCAGTAGGTTGCCTTTTAGTTTTGTTGATTGTCTCCTTTGCTGTGCAGTTTTTTATTTTGATGTAGTCCCAATAGATTATTTTTGCTTTTATTTCCCTTGCCTCAGGAGGCATATCTAGAAAAATGTTATTACAGCCAATGTCAGACTGAGGCCTTACTTCCTGTACTCTCTTCTAGGATTTTTATGGTTTCGGGTCTTATATTTGGATATTTAATCCATTTTGAATTTATTTTTGTGTATGGTATAAGAAAGTGGTCTAGTTTCATCCTTCTGTGTGTGGCTGATACAGTTCATTTGATTGCTATGTAACATTCCATTGTATGGACAATACAATATCTTATTCATTCATCCTACTGCTCACAGATATTTGGGTTTGCATATAACTTGAGATTGTTAGAAATTGTGCTGGTATGAACATTCTGGTATATGTTTTTTACTACTTATCTCTGCGTGGCTTTCCATTGGATTTATACCTAGAAATGAATTGTTGGGTCATGGGTTATATGAATGCCTGATTTGGAGAAATAACACCAAAGAGTTTTACAAAGCTATTTTGAAGCTTCATTTATTTTGGCAGACACCCTTTTTCTATTTCTGGCAAGGGAAAGTTGAGTGAGTAGGATTTTTAATGCCTTACAGGTTTCTTGGAACGAAATATCTTTTTTACAAACACTATTTGAATGAGTAAAGTTTAAAGTAATTAAAGATTTAGAGATTTAATTTCTTTCTAAACTATAGACATTTTTCTTGGTAAGAAGTGTAAAAGTGCTTGGGGAAAAATACATTTGGGGATTTCCTTGTTGCCAAAATATCTGAAAAGTAATTCCAACCACTCAGCTCAAATAATCCACAGCAGGGCCAGCCAGCCTCTGACTTGGTATCATCCTGGGGTTTCCAACAAAATAAACAAACAAAATACAGAGAGAAGCTGGGATTCCCCACTATGAAAGCATTGTCACTCCTGTGAACTTGAGCAAATTAGCAAACATTTTCGATAGATCCATAGCCCCACCAAAAAGTAAGGCAGCATTGAATACTTTTCTTTTTAATTTCTAATGTGAATCTTAGTTTCCATTTCCCTGATATGGAATACAGGTAGAAATAAGCAACTGTAGTTGGGAATAGAGGGAAAAAGTTCATAGGTGGGACGCCTGGGTGGCTCAGTGGTTGAGCGTCTGCCTTCAGCTCAGGTCATGATCTCAGAGTCCTGGGATCAAGTCCCACATCAGGCTCCCATTAGGGAGCCTACTTCTCCCTCTGCCTACATCTCTGCCTCTCTGTGTGTCTCTCACGAGTAAATAAATAAAATCTTAAAAAAAAAAAAAAAAGTTCATAGAGTGTTCCCTACAACCTGATTCCTCAGTGTAAAAGTTAACTACTTTTTTCTTCTCCCAGAAAGGCTAGGAAGTCACTCTCTGGCAGGACTTAATACTCTTCTAGAGTTAAAAAGGTAATTTTTTAAAAAATATTTTATTTAAATTCAATTTGCCAACATATGCTATAACATCCAGTGCTCATTCCATCACATGCCCTCCTTTATGTCCATCACTCAGTGGCACCCCTCCCCTTCTGCAACCCTTTGTTTCCCAGAGTTAGGAGTCTCTCATGGTTTGTCTTCCTCTCTAATTTTTCCCCACTCAGTTTCCTTCCTTTCCCAAAAAGGTAACTTTTTTGCATACAAGCATAGAACGGTTAAGTAGCCAGTCAAGAAAATTGTCCATATATCTCACGTTAAAAACCATTTTTAGGAAACCACAACTAAAAGAAAGAAATAAATGGCAGTATATCCATACACTGGAATACTATACAGAAATGATAAAGAACCATGTACAGCTAGAAGGATTAATACAGACACGTCTCACAGACATAAAATGGCATGGAAGATGCTAGACAAAAAGAGCATGTCATACTATGCAATTCCAATGCACAGAAAGGTCAAAACCAGGCAAAAGTAATTTATGGTAATGGAAGTCTGACCAGTGTGCTGGTGGTGAGGACTGACCCGAAGAGGGTCCTGGACAGGCTTCTGGGGTGCTGGTTCTGCTCCCTGATCTCAGTATTGGTGACAGTGGTGTATTCATTTTGTATAAGTTTAACAAGGTGTATATTTATCAATTTGTGTGCTTTTCCGCTATGTTTGTTATATTACAGTATTTTTTTAAAAATAAGGTTGCTATTGGGAGAAAAGATGGGCTAAACTTAACTTTGATTTTTTTTTTAATAGTCCAGCAGCTTAGGATGATGCTGAGTAGCCCTCTCCTTACTTAGGAGCAAAGAGGCTCCCCCAAACCTTAGCAGTGACAATGACCATTTTGTGGCATGACAACTACGTAGTAGTAGGCTTTGTGTAAGGTCCTATACATATATTCTCTCCAGGCCTTAGAACAAACCTTCAAAATAGGTAACGTTGTCCCCAGCTCACAGGTAAAAAGTTCCAAGACATTGAACTATTTCCCCGAGGTCACGCAGCTAGTCGATGTCTGAGTCAGATCTGGGTGCAGCCCGTCTGCATCAAAGCCCAGGGCTCTCTCTTGAAGTAAGATCCAGGCAAAAAATTCTACTGTGGGCAGTCAGCTCCCCTCTACCCCTTGGGGGGAACCTGGATAAAGATAAACATCCAGGTGGGTCTGGCAGGGGGCTAGTTCTGGAAGGCCATGCACACCAGAGGGCAATGTGTAGCCTGAGGACCAGGCACCCGGGTGGAGGGGTGAGGCCCAAGCCACCCGTCCTACCAGTGCAGGTTCAATGCCAACGATTTGCTGCCTTCTTTCTGGCCATCCAGCTATTTAGGAAGTTGTCCTGGCTCGCCACTGTTGCAGGACAGAGGGAAGTGTACACCTGGTGCCATCCAATAGAGGCTTGCTTGCTTAGGAGCTCGAGACAGGCCCATTCACAAGAGGTCCACGCAACCCGGGCTTACTCTTTGCAGTTAAACCCTGATGAACCACATGTCTGCCTGAGTGCTGTTTTCACAGCTTGGAATGTGCCCTCCTCTCCCCAAACCAAATACACACACACACACACACACACACACACACACACACACACACGTTTCCTCCTCCAGGAAGCCTTCCCAGCTACCTGAGCTCACAGGGCTCTCTCTCATTTTAGGGAATCTCTTCTGAATACACCGTTTCATTTAATCTTTGCAAAAAAGTGGCAACTCAATGTGACCTTTTTTCTCAGACCAGGAAACCAAAGCTTAAAGAGGTGGTCTGCTGGAGGCCAAAGTGCCAGTGAGTGGCACAGCAGGGATTCGAAGTCAGGTTTTGTCTCCTACCTGCCCCCTCCCACTCTGTCCTACATCTCTCTCCTCCATTATCCCATAGTCCCCGTGCAGCTGTATCTTTGAATGTATCACCCGTTCCTATAATCACGGACTTATTTGCATGCCTCCCTGCCTCGATGTGAGGAAAACTTGAAGAGTTGTATGTAAGTAGGTTGTAGAGCCCCCGTCCTTCGCAAAGTGCCTGATAAACAGTAAGCGCTCAAAAAGACTCTCGAAAGAGAGGCACCCGGGTGGCTCAGGCGGTTGTGTCTGATTCTTGATTTCAGTCCAGGTCTTGATCTCACGGCTGTGAATTCGAGCCCTGCATTGGGCTCTACATGGTGCGTGGAGTCTACTTAAAAATGAATTTAAAAAATAAATAAATAAATAAATAATAAATTAAAAAACAAAACATAGGGGCACCTGGGTGGTTGGGCATCTGCCTTCGGCTCAGGTCATGATCTCAGGGTCCTGGGATCGAGTCCTGCATCAGGCTCCCTGCTTGGTGGGGAGCCTGCTTCTCCCTCTCCTTCTGTGTCTGCTCCTCCTGCTTGTGTGCCCTCTCTCTCTCTCTCAAATAAATAGATTAAAAAAAATTTTTAAATTAATTAAAATAAAAAGATTATGGAAAGAATAAAAGGATGAATCTGTGCATACTCATCTTGCATTCCTCTTAGCTAGCTGCTAAATAGCAAACAATGATTTATAAGTGGGACAGCCGAGGGGGCCTCAAAACATCTGCTGTGGAATCACAGAAGCCAGGAGCTCTCTTGTCTCTTCCTCTAAAGCCACCAGTCCCTTCACGGGGAGGAGGGCAGCCTCCAGCCTCACTCATGACCTAATCTAAACCTAATTACCTTCCAACACCCATCCTACCCCTCTGATACCATCACAGTGGGAGGTAGAGCTTCAACATATGAATTTGAATTCAGGGAGGACACAACCATTCAGTCCCTAATAGTTGTTATAAGAACTCAGTGAACTGAAATACGGTCAGCACCTCAAGCCATACCTGGTAATAGTAAAAGTGGACATACCTAGAATAGGGTGAAATTAGCCACGTGAGCAGGGCAGCTTACAAACCATGGTGGGAATGCAAAGGAAAGAATTGTCACCTATTCCAGGATGTGTACGGAGGTGCCGGATGCTGTGATCTACACGTACCTCCATGTAGTCTATGGTTACCACCTAATACTGTGTGGAGGGGTATTACCATCTGTGTGTTATGTATGAGCAAGGAGAAACCCAGAGAGGTGAGAACACTCACCCAAAGTCACCCAGTCGGACAGCCTGGGTGGCTCAGCGGTTTAGTGCCGCCTTCGGTCCAGGGCGTGATCCTGGAGACCCGGGATCGAGTTCCATGTTGGGATCCCTGCATGGAGCCTGCTTCTCCCTCTGCTTGTGTCTCTGCCTCTCTCTCTGTGTGTCTCTCTCATGAATAAATAAATATAATTTAAACAAAAAACAAAGTCACCCCGCCAGCCCATTGCACAGCTGGGGCATGAGCCGAGCTGTGCCTGCCCCTGCGGTCCACACTCTTCATCTATGGGCTGCACTGAGACTGAGTAGGGGCACTTGGGGTTGGCTTCAGGTGAGAGGAGGCAGCAGAAGAATCTTGAAAAATTAAAAAAAATAATAATAAAATAAATAAATAAATAATCTTGAAAAATCAGTCCGGTATTACAGAGTAGAGAAATCTCTGTAGTCCTCATTTTGGCACTTAATGCTCAGTACTGGGTTTTGAGCTACCTGCTTTGGCTGTGTCAGGGCCTCTCAGCCTCAACACCACTCACATTTGTCCTGGTGGCTGTCCCTGCAGTAGAGGATGTTGAGCCGCATCCTTGGCTGCTACCCACTAGATGCCAACAGCACACCGCTCTCTCCCAGTTACAGCAACCAACGAGGTCTCCAGATATTCCTCCCTTGGGGGGAAAGACCACCCGTAGTTGAGAACTACTGATCTATGTGTGTACATAATCCCTGCGGTCAGCGGCAAGCAGCCAGGAGTACGTTATGCCTTTTTTGCACTCGAGAAACAAAGAAGCCAAATCTGGAAACAGTGATTGTCATCTGTTGTCACCTGTTGTCATCATTGTTCCTTTCGTACCTGTCTAAGCAGCTCTCCCACTTGTCCTTCGGATCTCACCTCTGATGTCACTTTTTCAGGGATGCTTTCTCCAAATCTGGACTTGTCAGCTTCTCTCTGTTCACTTGAGTGCCCAGTGCCCCCTGAGTTCTCTCATTGGACTCCCAGGCACCCTGGCAGGGGAGCAGAAGAGCGTGCTTTAAGCTCTCTATTTGAGTTAAGGGAGCGAAGGCCCAGAGCGCTGATGTGGCAGCTTCAAGATCACACAGCAAAGAAGTGACAAGCTAAAAATCCCCAGTCACATGATGGTGGAGTGGGTCCCCAGGAGGGCAGAACAGTGCACGCCCAGCCGAGAGAGCATCAGGTGGGCTGGCACCTGGGGCAGAGTACCTGTCACAGAAGAAAACTGGAGTTGTAGGGCAAAAGTTGGTCAGAAGCTAGAGGCCAATGTGGTGGGAACAGAAGACTGCATGAGGGCAGGCACCCCCAGAACACACAAGATGCCAGCTTTGTGCACAGGACTAACCTGGAGGAAAGGCTACATCCTGTGGACACGCCAGATGGTGAATCTGAGGATGTTAACAATCTTCTGGCTTAGCCAGGGTTTGAGGACTGCTGAGCTGGAGGCAGAAGGAGGAATCTGGAGCAGACAGTTTATGCATCGCGTGGGCCCAGGTGAGTTGATGTCCAGCGAGCTGTATACACTGTCCTTTCATGGGAAGATGTCAGCTGAGCATTTCATTGCTGATTTCAGTGATTGGCACCTTCTGCCATGCCAGGTCCTGCAATAGGCTGAGAGGGTGCGAAAGAAAGTGCAAAAGTAGTGGCCCCTGTCTCTCAACCCTGACCTACTTATCGCAGGAGTAGATGTATGGTTATAAGCTGTGACAGGAACTGAGAAGGAAAGGGGCAGTGTGCCATGAGAGCATCTAATGAAAAGACATCTCCTCACGTGAGGGCTAGGGAAGGTTTCCTGGAAAAGCTGGTAACTGAGCTAAGATCTGAAGAGGGAATCAGAATTATGTTCCTATGTGTGCGTGTGCTGAGGTTAGGTGGTTGCTTCCAGGCTGAAGAGACAGCAAAGATTCTGAGATGGAACCACAGGGAGGGTATAGAACCATAAAACAGACAGTTGAGCCCAATTAAAAAAAAAAAGGGTAAAATGATTAGAAACAAGGAAAATAAAGCTAATGCTCCATCAGTGTTTTCAATGGTGAAGGGTTCCCCTCCCAAAAGTCCAAAAATAATGCACTACCTCAAAAAGAGAGGTAGACTGGCATTGCAGTCAAGACCTCCATCTTGGGGATCCCTGGGTGGCGCATCGGTTTAGCGCCTGCCTTTGGCCCAGGGCGCGATCCTGGAGACCCGGGATCGAATCCCACGTCGGGCTCCCGGTGCATGGAGCCTGCTTCTCCCTCTGCCTGTGTCTCTGCCTCTCTTTCTCTCTGTGTGTGACTATCATAAATAAAAAAATTTAAAAAAAAAAGTTTAAAAAAAAAAAAAAAAGAAAGACCTCCATCTTAGTGATGGCATCTTAGTGATGGCATCTTAGTAGGCGTGTCAGTCCAGAGTTTGACCTAAGAATGTCCAGCAATTCAGTTTTTCCAATTCATCAGGTCAGACAGTTTCAGGGGATTGATTCACATTGACCAAAGTCATGGATAACAGATGGATAAATCAGAATACCCTGTAGAATTTTGATGCAACAAATGCATTGCCTTACAAATTGAAATATTCATGTCTGTTGGTCAATGCACTTCCTTCCCTGTAAAGTAGTCCACAGAGGTAAAGCAAATACTGATCAGAAGGCTAATGGGAGAGCAAGAATTGGAACAAAGCCTACTGGTCAAATAATCCATCTGTGACTGTGTGATGCTCCATTCTCTGCTAGAGATAAGCATATTTTCTGAGCCTCAAATCAGAGCATAGAGCTTAACAAAGAATCTAACCTGATTTGTGGCTGTCATTCATTCATTTAGCTCTCTTTAATGGCTTTTTATGAATTAATAATAATATTAAATAACTGTAACAGTTAAGCAATTATATAATTTTATATATTTATTACATAATACAATATATAGTACAAACTAAAAATAATATTTTGTTATAAGTTAAATAAACCACCAGGATTAGAAAGAATAACATAAAAGTAAATGCTACACTCAGGAAAATATACAACATTTAATTAAATTTTTATGTCATTATTTTTATAAAACATTATCTATCCAAGTTGATGGTTTGATTTCCTGCTGACACGTATTTTCTGCTAATACTCAGTTTTATCCATTATTATTTTTTCTCTCAATTAAAAAAAATCTCTTTAAAAGCCTGGGTAATTTAAGAGGTATTTATGGTTCCATTCATTATGTAAGACATTTTCAGTTCTTTACTATTATTCATCAGACCAAGAAGGAATGACGGACAGTTCAGTGGCAATGAACAACCCTAGCACCAGGTATAGTTTCTAAATGCCATTTTTTACTGAAAGAAACCAGGGCTCCTTGGCAAAAGAAGCAATTCAAGATCTGGGGCAGGAATTGTTCAAGATAAGACTACAACATGTTGTATTGCCTGAAATCAAAGCCACCACCAAAGGCTCCTGGGGTCATGGTAAAAAGATACAGAAATTAACGAGAAGGGGCTTTCTCTCTGGCCATAGTTGGGTCCATTTGAACACCAAAAAATACTCAGACTGAAACACATCAAATATATAAAAATCCCATAGCTCGTATCCTGACAATTTTAAAACAAATTAGCGATTTCCTTTAGAGGTTGCTAGGAGACCAACTCCAGACAGGCTGTTAAATAAAAGGAATGGATCTTTTCCTGCCTTTTCTGAATAACCTGTATTTCAGGGTAACTGACTTGTCGTTTTGAGAAATACCTTCTTTGTAGAAAGATCACAGCTGATAAAAGCAGGAGGAGTGACATAATTAGACAATCATCATTTTCAAATCCCTAGTGAGTTCATGGATCTAGGCCATGGACATCAGTGGGCATGAAAACCATTAGGTAAAAGATTCTGGGGATTTGTATTACGGATATATCAGGCTGACAATATCTAGAAGCATCAGTCAACTTAAAATCATGAAAGATGGAAAACACCAGACATCATGTTTTTCCTGATGTGATGCAGTAGGAATGCACACTGGATTACCACCAGAGAATTGTTGCCAAATGAACGTGAATCTAATCAAGACTCTGGATTTAACTATCTGTTTACAAAAAATATGAGGGTAAGAGGAATGTGTTGGGACGCCTAGGTGGCTCAGTTGGTAAAGCAGCTGACTTCCGCTTAAGTCATGATCCCCAGGGCCTGGGATGGAGCCCCAAGTCAGGCTTGCTGCTTAGCGGGGGGTCTGCTTCTCCCTCTCCCTCTGCCCACCCCCACATGTGTGTGCTCGCTTGCACTCTCTCTCACTCTGACACATAAATGAATGAATGAATGTATGAATGAATGAATGAATGAATAAAAGGTAGGTAGATCATAACCTGAGCTGAAGGCAGATGCTTAACCCACTGAGCCACATAGGTGTCCCAATAAATAAAATCTTTAAAAAAAAAAAAAAGAGGAATATGTTAAGTGACATCAGGAGAAAACAATCAGTCAAATCTGGAATGTGAGGATCACCATAGGATAGATGACCCAGTTTCTTTGACAAATGAATGGCATAAGAAGGAGGTGAGAGTGGGGGGATGTGAGGAACTTATGATGTATATTGTGTCAATCATCTCAGGTTGCCATACTAAAATGCCTTAGACTGAGTGACATAAACAATGGGAACCTATTTTTCTCAAAGTTCTGGAGGCTGGAAGGCCAAGGTCAAGGTGCCAGCATGGTTGGATTCTGGTGAGAACTCTCCGCCTGGTTTGTAGGTGGCTGCCTTTCCTCGGTGCATGCACACAGATGCCCTGCTTCTAAATGTTATAATCCACCAACTGGATTGGGACCCCACCCTCATGACCTCATTTAACCCTAATACCCCTATTTCCAAATATAGTCACCCTGGTGCTTAGGGCTTCAACATCTGAACTCAGGTAGGGGGCACACAATTCATTCTATAACACATGTCAACCAGATGCCAAGCATAGAACTTCCTTCCTTGACTCCTGATTGCAACAAACCAGCTGTAAAACACATTTATGGGACAGAGAAACTTTAACCAACACCTATTAGATACTAGATGATGTTAAGGGATTATTTTTTGTAAATGTGACAAGGATGCTGTGGTTGTTTTTAAAATTACTTATTGCTTGGAGATGTACACAGAAGTATTTACTTTTGAAGTCATGCAGAGTCTGGGACTTGTTTTAAAATAATATGTAAGGGGACGCCTGGGTGGCTCAGCGGTCGAGCACCTCCCTTCAACCCAGGGTGTGATCCTGGAGTCCTGGGATCGAGTCCCGCATTGGGCTCCTTGCGTGGAGCCTGCTTCTCTTTCTGCCTATGTCTCTGCCTCTCTCTCTGTGTCTCTCATGAATAAATAAATAAAAATCTTTAAAAAAAATATGTAGGAAGGGAATATAGATGAAACAAGATCATGTATATATCAATAATTGTTAGAGCTGGGTGATGGGCATTCAGGGCTTTGCTATACTATTCTCTCCACATTTGTGTAGAGATTTTTCATAATAAACAATATTTTTAATGCAAAAGACAGGGAGGGAGACTCAAGAGACATCATCAACCATGCATAATATATAGATCTTGTTAAACCCTTATTCAAACACACCATGTGATTAAAAAGACATTTTGGGACAATTGAAGCAAACTGATTGTGAACTGTGTGTTAGGTGATGTTATCTAATCTAAATATTGTTAATTTTTTGTGTGTAATTGTGAGGGTTTTTTTTTTATTTTTTTAAATTTTTATTTATTATTTATGATAGTCACAGAGAGAGAGAGAGAGGCAGAGACACAGGCAGAGGGAGAAGCAGGCTCCATGCACCAGGAGCCTGACGTGGGATTCGATCCCGGGTCTCCAGGATCACACCCCGGGCCAAAGGCAGGCGCCAAACCGCTGCACCATCCAGGGATCCCGTGAGGGCTTTTCTTATTTTTAAGGTCCTTACTGTTAGATATACATATTAAAGCATTTACAGGCCATATTGGTCAGGATATTCCAAAGAAACAGAGCCAGATATAAGATACAGATAGATATTTCTTTTAAGGAATTAGGTCACATGATTGTGAAGGCTGGTGACTCTAAAACCTGCAAGGTAGTTTTAGAGATCTAAAGTAGATCGAAACAGAGTCTATCTTCTAGCAGAATTCTCTTTTTCTGAGTCTTGTTCTACTAAAGCCTTCAACTAGTTGGATGAAGCCCACCCCACAATATGAAGCACAGTCTGCTTTACTGAGAGTCAGCAGATTTAAATGTTATTCTCATCTCCCCAGAAACAAAAAGCTAAACCGAAACCCCAAAATACAAAAAACAAAAAAGATATCTCCACAAAAATTTCCAAAATAACATTTGACCAAATATCGGACATCACAGATGCTATGGACTAAATTGTGTCCCCTGCCAAATCTCTATGTTGAAACTCAAACCCCCCAGTATGACTATAATTTGGAGATAGGGCCTTAGGAGGTAATTAAACTTAAGTAAGATTATAAGAAGTCCTTGATCTTTTTTTTTCTTAAGATTTATTTATTCATAAGAGACACACACACCACACACACACAGAAAGGCAGAGACATAGGCAGAGGGAGAAGCAGACTCCTCACAGGGAGTCCAATGCAGGACTCCATCCCAGATCCCAGGATCACGACCTGGGCTGAAGGCAGGTGCCCAATGGCTGAGCCACCCAGGCACCCTAAGAAGTCCCTGATCTAATAGGATTGGTGGCCCTCTGGGGCAGGCATGAAGAAGAAGTCATATGAGCACATAGCAAGATGGTGGCCACCTACAAGCCAAGAGAAGAGGGCTCAGAATGAAACCTACCTTGCACCTTGATCTCTATCAAACTCCAGAACTGTGAGAAATAGATTTCTGTTGTTCAAGCCCATCTGTGGGTTTTTATTATGGTAGCCCAAGCGATTGACACAATTAACCAGCACACAAGTATTTATATTATCTGGAATTTTCTTTAAAATACTCAAAAAGAGTTCAAAGTAAACAGGGAGAGCAGATGTGACATGATTGGCAAAGTGTTGATAATTATTAAAAATGATGGGTAAAGTGGGATTTCATTACATTATTACCTGAGATTTTCTATCATAAACCATTTATAAGAAATATTCATGTTCCAACCCAGTAACGACAGGAAGACTTCACACACCCTCTTTGTACTTGGAGGACGGATGTTTTAATAATGACATTCTTTATGTACTTTTGTCCAGCTCTGATCTGTAGCTTATTTTTTCCCATTCAACCACCAAGTCCTCATTAAGGTATAACTCAAGGACATAGAGATCGTTAAAATGATCATCATATCACAGAGGGAAGAACACTGTCAAAAATATTGGGCAGAGGGGTGCCTGGGTGGTTCAGTTGGTTAAACGTCTGACATCGGCTGAGGTCGTGAACTTGGGGTCCTGGTTGGGCTCCCTGCTCAGCTCAGCGGGGAGACTGCTTGTCCCTCTGCTGCATTTTCTCTCTCTCAAATAAATAAATAAAATCTTTAAAGAAAAATTGGGCAGGGCATGTCATTCAGGGCTTTCTACAACTGAAACCACAAGAGCTGATAAGGATGTTTGAGATTTGCCTTTCAAAGATCTAGATAACATGTCACATCATCACATAAATCCCTGTATCGAGATTTAAAATGCAAGCTGCTATATTTTTACAGTTCTCATAATTGGCCTGGGGAAAGCTTAGAATATTTTCTTCTAAAATTGTATATAAATGCAAATATTTGCACCCAGCTTCCTGTTACTATATTTCTGTTCTAGCTAAGTGGTGTCATTGGTGAAATGGTGTCACCAGTGAAAAAAACCCAGCAGAACCAAAGTTGCTATTTAGGATCTTTGATTTTTCTTAAGAAGAGCAGAAGTCTTTTCACCTAATACTAAATTCACACTTGAAGGTTGAAGCATTTTTATCACATTAAACATATCTAGTTTCAGAAACCTCATACTCTTTATTGAAATTTTGCAAAATAAAGAAAAATGATTAAAATTTTTCAGCACAACTACTGGGTATTTTTCCCAAAGACACAAATGTAGTGATCCAAAGGGGCACCTGCACCCCTATGCTTATAGCAGCAATGTCCACAATAGCCAAACTATGGAAAGAGCCCAGAGGTCCATTCACCAAGGAATGGATAAAGAAGACGTCACACACACACACACACACACACACACACACACACACACACACACGAATACTACTCAGGGATCAAAAAAACGAAATCTTGCCATTTGCAGCAATGTGGATGGAACTAGAGGGTATTATGTTTAGTGAAATAAATCAATCAGAGAAAGACAATCATCATATCTCACTCATATGGAATTTAAGAAGCAAAACAGGATCATAGGGGAAGGGAGGGAAAAATAAAACAAGACAAAATCAGAGAGGGACATAAACCATAAGAGACTCTTAATCAGAGGAAACAAACTGAGGGTCGATGGAGGGGAGGTGGGGGGACTGGGTTACTGGGTGATGAGCATTAAGGAGAGCACGTGATGTGATGACCACTGGGTGTGATAGACTGATGGGAGCACCTGGGTGGTTCAGTGAATGGCTAAGCGGGTTAAACATCTGACTCTTGATTTCAGCTCAGGTCATGATCTCAGGGTCCTGGGATGGAGCCCTGCATAGCATCGCATCCAGCTCCCTGCTCAGCAGGAAGTCTGCTTCTTCTCTGTCTCCTTCTGCCTCTCCCTCCCTGCTCTTGCTCTTTCTCTCTCAGTCTCAAATAAATAAATTAAAAAAAAAAGACTGATGAATCACAGACCTCTACCTCTGAAACCAACAATACATTACATGTTAATTAATTCAATATAAATAAAATTTAAAAATAAACAACAAAACTTTCAGCTCAAGAAGAACTGGGTCAGAGAACCTGTTGAAGTGGACAGAAAGGAAGGGTCTCCCATCTGCTCTGTCCCCTGAATAATTCATTGGTGGGGCCTAAACAGGCTTGAAAAATGGGGACTCAGCATAATTGTTTCTAAGTGAAAATGGAAATCGGGTGTTGAGGGTTGTTTGCTGGGAAATCTGGACCAGTATAATGAGAGCCTTGGCGTCCTGCTGCCCTGATTTGACATTCCAGCGCACTATTCCGGACCTCTGACTGTCCTCCTCTGTTCTGAGAGGTACTGGCTGGGCAAGGGGAGAGCCCAGCTTCCCCTGAGCCCCCAACGTGCACCTCAACCTCCCTGGGCTGCTGGGAAGGGGCTGCCCCCACTCTACCATCTTCCAGGTCTGAGAACAATGCTTCTTCAAAACTGTGTCCTTTAAGTGGGGCTTCCCCAGGGTCAATGCAGATGGGACACTGCGTGGCCTGCAGGTGTCTGCCCATTGCATCCAACAAAAGCAAAACCAAAACATTCTGGGAAGGGGGAATGGATCAATGTGGCAGCATCTAAAAAACCCAAGGAGGAGCGTAGAAGCATCCCATCACCCCGAGGGCAATCAAATGAAAGCCACAGAAGAAAGTGTTTGCCAGAAAAAGAAGAGGGCTGTTTGAGAGGAGAGGATAGCCTGGAGCTCCAGGAAATGTGTATTTGGGGCACTCAGAGGCTGGAGGGGTAGCCCTCAGGAGGCAGATGCTGGGAGAGCCCCATAATAGCCTCTGGGTGATGGCCAGGGGGAAGGCCAGCTTCAAGCACTGAGAGCCCATGGCCCTGGGCCACGCCTTGGGACTACAGCAAGTTCACGGAGGAGCCACACAGGGGCTCTGGGAATTCTGACCCTGCAGGGTTTTCCAGCCATCAACATCAGCTAGAACAAGGAGAACTGGGCTTGAATTTATATATCACATAAGGGCGGTAGGTGTCCAGAGCTCTGGGGGTACATGAGACAGAGTAACAGCAAAGCCTCCCTCTGCACCTGTTTACCAGAAACACCCCTGGACAAGGGGCCACTTTGGGGAGGGGGGGTTGAGGATCTACCTGTTGGGCAGCATCCCAAACGTTGGCCTGCTGTGAAGAGATGCAAACACAAGTATCAGGTGACAGCCTTAGGGTTCCCTGTGGGGCCAGGCCCCTGGGGGAACCAGCAGGGGTCTCTGTAGCCCCCCCAGCCCTTTGTCCACCCTGGCCACCCTGTGCTCTTTCCCTCCCCCAATGGCGGAATATTCCAGGTCTGCTCTGGGCCCTGCCCCGCCTTGTCAGGTTTCCAAGCACATCCTCAGGCAGCCGAGCAGCGCTGGCCTGGGGCTCCCGGAAAGCTGGAGAGAGTATCTCCCCCCCACCCCCTCATACCCATCACAGCTTCCCTCCACAGCCCCCAGGCTACCTTTGTCTTCCCTCCCCTGGATGAAACTCTGTTCCCTGCCAGTATTCCACGCAGAACACCCGTTTGTCCTCGGGACCCTCCTGGGGGGATGGTAACTGGTAAACCAGAGCAAAGACCCACAGGTGGCGGAAAGGAATCTTCCACCACCGGGGGGCAGATTACCCAAGATGCGTATGGTATGTATGGTGGAGAATTTATGAAGCCCTTTCCCACCCATCGTCACATTCTGGTTTGGCAACTCCGGAGCAAAGTAAGGGTTATTAATTAACAATTCATAATTATTAATCTAAGTAGAACTTTACACACGCCAAGCTGCAGTGATGGTGGCAAGGGCGCCCAGTTACTGGGTGGCAGAACTAGAATTCAAGCCTTGGCTTTTAATTTCAAGTAAAATCCTTTCTCCAATAAAATCAGAATGCTAGCTACTATTTATTCAGATGTATTACATGTCATCCCCCATCCTGCGTGCCTGACACATTTAAACGTAGTTAAAGGGGATCCCTGGGTGGCTCAGCGGTTTAGTGCCTGCCTTTGGCCCAGGGTGTGATCCTGGAGACCCGGGATCGAGTCCCATGTCGGGGTCCCTGCATGGAGCCTGCTTCTCCTCTGTCTGTGTCTCTGCCGCTTGTTCTCTCTCTCTCTCATGAATAAATAAATAAGATCTTAAAAAAAGAAAAAATGTAGTTAAACCGTAGGAAAACCCTTTCAGAGAAGGTAATGCTGTCACTGCACCCATTTGGGGGAGGAGGAAAACTGAGGCAGAGGGAGGCTGTGTAACGGCCCGAGGTCACACAGCTATAGACCTCACTATCCTACGGCTGCCGAAAATTTTGCTATTTCTGCTTTGCTGCAAATTCGAAACTCAGACTAAGAAAATGAAGTAATGAACAGATAGGGGCCCCAAGAGAAAGTTTGGGGAAGACGGGGCCAGCAGTTAGAACCCCGGCCAGGGGGGCTCAGCCACCAGCTCAGCCCACAGGCAGTAACGTGTAGATGTTTGCTACTAAATCTGGGTACGCAGGCAACACCAGCTTATCCGAAGCCTAAATGAGATGCGGGTTTAGTGCCGGTGTGGGCCCAGGCCCCGCAGGAAACAGATGGTGCGTCCTCCACTGTTCTAACTGCAAAGAACTCAACAAAGATGCTGTTTACAGAAGGGTGGGCAGAAAGAGAGGAAGCAAGGAGGGGTGGTGAGACACCCAGAAATCATGAATGCCCAAAATTGTTACCGCCTCTAGAACAGCAAGGACCAAGGGAGGGAATGTGTTACCAGGAGGCAGGGATCGCTGGAGCCAGGAGAGGGACAGCGTGCCAGGAGCTGGGGGTGCCACCACTGACAGGGTCAGCCCTGTCACCCTTCCATCTTCTGTAGTTAACCCCCCACCAGGGGCAAGGGCCTTGGCGAGGCTGTCTAGAGACAGCTCCTGGGCCAAGGTCAAGGGCCTCCAGCCCAGCCACACCACAGCGGAGGGAGGAGCGTTCTCTCCCCACCTGCCCCCCTTTATCAGAGACAATGCCCCAGAGCTGGTTTTCTTCTCTGCACCTGGCTTTCAACCCTTGGTTTCTTTTACCTTTTAAATTAGGAGGAGTAGGGACATCTGGGTGGCTCAGCGGTTAAGCCTCTGCCTTCGGCTCAGGGCATGATCCTAGGGTTCCAGGATCGAGTCCCACATCAGGCTCCTTGCGTAGGGCCTGCTTCTCCCTCTGCCTGTGTCTCTGCCTCTCTCTGTGTCTCTCATGAATAAATAAAATTTTTTTAAAAAAATTAGGGGCAATAGTATTTAATTCGAGAGAACACAGGGGTGAGGGAAGCTAGTGGAGAACACCCGGCAGGTGGCCCACACTGTCATCCTGACCCTGCCCACGCAACAGCTTGAGCGAGAGCCACAGTGTTTGAGCACCAATTGCCTGTAACAGAGCAGACACGGCCTGGCCCGTGCTTTCTCCCCAAAGGCAACTGCGTGAAGTAGGTCACATATTAAAGGGAGCCACACCATCATGTGTTTCTTGTCCCAGAGGCTGCACTGGGCCGGGGCTCCGTCAGCACCCAGAGCCCTCCAGCCCAGCCACACCTCAGGGGAGGGAGGAGCGTTCTCTCCCCACTTGCCCCACTTTATCAGAGACAGGGGAGGCAATGCCTGCCCCAGAGCTGGTTTTCCTCTCTGAACCTGGCTTTCAACCCTTGGCTTCTTTCACTTTTTAAATTATTATTAGTAGTATTTAATTCAAGAGAAAGGCAGCAACAGGAGAGCAAACCAATTTCCAGAGCAGCTGTGCTCGCACGGGCCCAGGGCAGAGAGCATCTGGTTGTCCCCGCAGGCAGAGGTGACGGGGAGCTGCACAGCTACCTGCTGAGCATGTCTGCTGGTGCAGGAAGGTGGGAAAGAAAGAGTGGGGGTGGCACCTGGAGCTCTATCCCTCAGCATGCAAAGAGGAGGGGAAGGGCTGTCTCCTGATAGGCAGGAGAACAGGAAGAGTAGAAGAGAACCTCAAAAGAAAAAGCAGTCTCTGAGGCCTGAAAACAAAATCCCCCTGTGGAGGGCCGGCCCCTGAGGCCTGGGCCCTCCTGGCACTTGGCTGGGCCCCTTAGAAGCTCCAGAATCTCAAAGCTCCAGTGCCAAGTGCTCAGTAACCTCTGGGTTGGGCAAGGAGCATGGGGGAGACCGAAAAAGGGGTTTCCATATTGAATCTCCTCTTAGCGATGAAAATTTAAATAATGAAAAGCGGGGGCTTTCTTCCCACCTGTTAGACTTGTCACTCAGCTTCATCTCCCATGGCACCGGGAAGATCTGGATCCTGACACTGTTTGACAAGAACTGCTCTCAAGTGAAGAACAATTATATAGGATGGCAAGCAGGGATGAGGTTCGGGCTGACAGAGGAGCGAGTCACAAATCCACTGGGGCATGGGAAGAGGCGGGGGAGGGACTGTTAAGTGGCTCAGCCAGTGCTGCTTACTCTTAGTCTTTGGGGTCCCTCATGCTCTTCTTTACTCACTGTTTTTACAAAGGGTCCTTGGTAGTAACTGGGGACTCAGTAGAGATAGAGGTCAAAAGATCACCATAAAAACGTGGTGTCGTATACCCTGGGCTCTTCCACCTGCAGTATTTCTCTACTCACGGCTTGCCCGTCAACCTGGTCACTGGGGCCCTAAGCCAGGAAGTTGCCTTTGGGTATTTGCCTCTCCCCCACCATCCATATCCCAGTGAAATAAAATATACGGATGGTGCACCTATGATGTGCCAAGCAAAGTTGAGATCCTGAGCGATTACGAGTGTAAGGACCTCATGGGAAGGAGCTTATGGCTTTACCAGGTGAGACAATAATAAATATATAAATAAAATCACCTCGGGTTGGGTGTTAGGCTGTTTTGGTCTGCTGGGTAAAAAGAAACTGGCTTCATTCCAGTTGCAGAAAAGACCTTAGGCATTTGTGACCAGTGGTTCCAGGTCAGCAAGGGTCCAGTTCCTTCCATCTCTCTGCTCTGCATTCTTGTTTTGCTTTATGGTAAAGCTGCAAGCAAGATGCAGCAGCAACCTGGGCATCATGTTCAAATGTTACCAAGGCCAGAGGGAGAAGAGAGGCGTCTTGTCTTGCCGTGGCTCTCCCGGGAGAGAGGAACCTTTCACTGGCAGCCCTCACTGACTTCCCCTCGGGTCTCTTCAGCTGGAATTGAGTCATTTGCCCATTCTAGAACCCCAAACTAGCAAAGGGAATGGGATTATCACTTGGGCAAACCAGATGGAGTCTCTGCCCCAAGGGGGTATATGGGAGGATGACCAAAATTTGTTAAGAAAGAAAAAGAAGGGAACAAATTCTGAGTTGGCAGCCAACAGGGTTGACAAAATATTTTAAAAGCATTAAAAATAAGATGGGATAATGGGACAGAGAGGTCAGGAAAGGCTGTGGTCTTGTCCCCATTGTCACCACATGGAGTTAGGACAGTGGCTTCCTAATTGGTCTTCCAGTGGCCAGCCTTCCCTCCCTCACTCAATGAACCCGTTCTTCACTTTGCCCCCTTGGATCTGCCTAAAAGACTGAGCCTAAAAGACTGCCTACCTAGTCATGTCTTCTTGCTTAAAATGTTCCCGTAGGTCTTTGTCTCAAATAGAATAAAAAGACAAACTTGGGCAGCCCCGGTGGCGCAGCGGTTTAGCGCTGCCTGCAGCCCAGGGCGTGATCCTGGAGACCCTGGATCGAGTCCCACATCAGGCTCTCTGCATGGAGCCTACTTCTCCCTCTGCCTGTGTCTCTGCCTCTCTCTCTCTCTCTGCATCTCTATGAATAAATAAATAAAATATAAAAAAAAAAAGAATAAAAAGACAAACTTATTAGCATGATGTGCTAGTGGAGTACTTAGCACATGCAAGGCCCTACAGCCCTACCGTGGAAACGCTATTACAGCCCACTGAGGAGACCATCGGGCCCTGAGATGTTAAATTACTTGTCCCTGCATTATTAGTTTCCTAGTCCTGCTGCAACACATCACTGCAAACTTAGCGATAAAGAATAACACAGACATATTATCTTATAGTTCTGGAGGTCAGAAGTCCGAAACCAGTTTCAAAATCAAGATGTCTGCAGAGCTGCCATCCTTCTGGAGGCTCCAGGGGCAAACCTATTTCCTTACCTCTTCCACCTACTTGGGGCTGCCTGTGTTCCTTGTCATGTGTCTGTATCACTCAACCTATGCTTCCAGCTTCCTTCTTTTTGATTTCCTGCCTCCTCTCATTGTGATCACACTGGGCGTGCTCGGATAATCCAGGATAATCTCCCCATCTCAAAATCCTTAACTTAATCCCATCTGCAAAGGCCCTTTTGCCATGTAAGATAATATAGTCACAGGATATGGATATTAGGACAGGGACGTGTTGAGATAACCACTACTCCGGCTACTACTCCCGAAGTCATGTGACAAGGAAGCAGTTGAGTCAAGGTTTCAGCTCAAACTCTCAAATTCACAGGAGTCACGTCCTCCTTCATAATCTGGTTGTTTTGGCTTCTACCTGGAAAGCCTTTCCTGCATACATACCCAGCCCCTCACATGGCTAATTGCCACTTAATACTAGGACCTAGCTCACAGTGACCTCTTGGGAAGCCTTCCACGACAGCATTCTTCCCCTACTCTTCTAGCCTCATATGGACCCTTCAGCTGGACTGGATGTCCCTGCTCCATGAGCCCACGTACCAGAGCTCACTACTAACTGTCATTTGTAACTCTAAAGTTATAGGCTTCCCACAGAGCACATGGAGCTCAGAAAATTGGCTGATTGGTTTGTTGATTGGTTGATTGAGTAAAGGAATCAACGGGAGGGTAAGGTATTTGCAAGGAGAGAAATAATTTTTTTTTAAGATTTTATTTATTTATTCATGAGAGACACAGAGAGAGAGGCAGAGACACAGGCAGAGGGAGAAACAGGCTCCCTGAGGGGAGCACGATGCAGGACTCAATCCCAGGACCCTGGGATCATGACCTGAGCCGAAGGCAGACGCTCAACCACTGAGCCACCCAGGCATCCTGCAAGGAGAGAAATAATTATAAGAACTACGAGATAAGGAAAGGGAGCTTTTGGCAATTTTGTGAAATCTGTTTTTGGTTGGGAAGAACTTTGGGGGTTTGGACCGCCTTATCCTTCCAAGAACCAGTAGGGATCAGCGTGGTGCTCTGAGAAAGAGGCAGGTAAGAGACGCTCTTGGGCTGCTCTGGTTTTCCAGCTAAATCAGGTGGGAAGGAAGTGAGTTTCAGGGCAGGAGCTGGCTTATAGAACAGAGTGAGCTTGTGGTTGTGCTGTGTCTCTCTGGGACAGGTTTGTGATGGGTGAGGCACAGAAGGAAGGGTTTCACAGTCCTGAATGACAAACTCTTAACCACTCCCTAACTTGTGAGCCTACTTGTGTTTCATACTCCCCCTCCCCCACAACACACACAAAGGGGCAAAAAGACATGGGTAGCCACAGTCTAGAACTAGTAAGTACTAGAACTAGGCTTTGAACTCAAACTAGATGGGCTCAGGTCTATGTGCTTACCACTGCACCATACCACCAACTATGTTTTTTTAAAAGAGGGTAGTATCTGGGGACTTTGGAGCCTGGGCTAATGGACAGACTGGTCACATATAGACATAAAGTCCAGGAGAAGAAGAGGGAAGAAGGTGGAGTGAGGACTAATTTCAAAGCCAGATCTCCCAAAACCAACCACAGCACAGTGCCCACACCCCTGGGTTAGGCCAACTCTTTGTCTCCTAAATGTTTTTCCTTCTCGAAATTTGCAACGGTTATTCAATGAGCATTATCATCTCTACCAGATAGAAAGAAAACATTGATGTAAGGAGTTTTACACTACAATTCTAGCTAATTAGGTCTTAGTAGGGGCACTAGGGTGGCTCAGTGGTTGAGCGTCTGCCTTTGGCTCAGGTCGTGATCCTGGAGTCCCGGGATTGAGCCCCACATCGGGCTCCCCGTTTGGAGCCTGCTTCTCCCTCTGCCTGTGTCTCTGCCTCTCTCTGTGTGTGTGTGTGTCTCATGAATAAATAAATCAAATATATTTTTTTAAAATTATGTCTTATTAACAAGAAGCAGAATGACTTCTCTCCCAAAAGGGCAGATTTATTTCTACTATGTAATTTCATCAGTGAGTTCAATCAGTGAGGGGTTCCTAAAAAGGCCTGCCAAATATTCTGAATTGTTTTTATCAAACAAATAAATATAAGAAAGGAAAGCTAAAGATTTTACTTTAGCCAACGTAAGTCCATACAAACCAGGACTCCCCTGAGGAAATTTGGGTATACTTTGTGGGATAATAGAAGGACTATGGCTTTAGTTCTTATTTCCCCAAAATAGGTATCCACAGGGACGTGCAAATGCATCATACTTCAACCCTGCTTACCCAGCCCAGGGCACATGGCTAAGGTAAGCCAAGACCCCTAGCACAGCAGGGCATTGGCAATTTTCCAAAGCTGTACTTTTTTCTACCACTATGAAGCTCTGCATCCATAAAAATTGCTCGATGGCTTGCTTAAACACAATAGTGACACCTTAAAACATTGCAGTCCTGTCTTAGACCTCGTCCAGCCCGCCATCTCACATATGAGGAAGTAAGGGCGAGGGATCTGCTTGACTAACCCGAAGCCCCAGAGTACAGGGCGCACACCCAGCCTGGAGGTATGGGTGTGGTAGGCTTCAAGAAAACCAAGGGAGGAGGCAACCAGAAACAGCAACATTTAAGGGTAAGTGGAGGATGGGGTGCCTAGGTGGCTCAGTTGGTTGAGTGTCTGCCTTTGGCTCAGGTCATGATCTCACGGTGGAGCCCTGCATTGGCCTCCCAGCTCAGCAGGGAGCCTGCTTCTCTCTCTGCCTCTACCCATGGTTCATGCCCTCTCTCTCAAATAAATAAATAAAATATATTTTTTTAAAGGGGGTAAGTGTAGGAAAAAACAGCAAAGCAGTGGGAAGCATGCTCCTAAATGTTGAGGGAAAACCAGCAAGGGCCAGGGGTCTGAAAACAAGGGGAGGCAGATGTTCAAAGCAGCTGTCAATGGTGTCAGGTGCTACAGAGGCAGGAAGAAGGAAGGACCGAGAGAATCCCATTGGGCGTGGTGACCAGAATGTCCGTTACCTTTCAGCCCCATGGTGGAGACTGAATCAGACCTTAGGGGCTCAGTGAGTGAGTGCAGGGGTGAGTGAGGGGAGGCAACAAGAGAGAGAGCACTCTAGCTAGAAGGGTTGCACCTGTTCATGCTCCCCACGTTCGGGAGGAACGTCCAGGGGCAAGAGACACAGAGCAACAAAGCTACCATGAGAAAGAGACAGGAAGCCCCATTCGTATCTGAAACCCAACTGGAGCATACTGGCCAGAGGACACTAGTGGGAAACGTGCCGCTTCTAGTGACCGTAGAATTCACTCAAATCTTGGTTACTAGAGGATATTATGCTAAACAAAATAAGTCAATCAGAGAAAGACAATTATTATGTGATCTCACTCATGTGGAATTCAGGAAACCAAACAAGAGGGGCACCTGGGTAGCTGGTGGTTGAGTGTCTGCCTTTGGCTCAGGGTGTGGTCCCGGGGTCCTAGGATTGAGTCCCACATCAGGCTCCTAGTGGGGAGCCTGCTTCTCAAAATGCAAAAAAATATATATATTTATTTTATGAATAAATAAAATCTTAAAAGAAAAAAGAAAACAGATGATCCTAGGGGAAGAGAGGAAAAAATAAAACAAGACATAATCAGAGAGGGAGACAAAGCATAAGATACACTTAACCATAGGAAACAAACTGAGGGTTGCTGGAGGGGAGAGGGCTGTGTTGATGGGGTAACTTGGGTGATGGACATGAAGGAGGGTGCATGATGCAGAAGCACTGGGTGTTATATGCAACTGATGAATCACTAAACTCTACTTCTGAAACGAATCCATTACATGTTAAGTAATTGAATTTAAATTTAAAAAAAAAATTTTTAAGATTTTATTTATTCATGAGAGACACAGAAAAAGAGGCAGAGACACAGGCAGAAGGAGGAGAATGCAAGGCAAGGAGTCCAATGTGGGACTTGATTGTGGGACCCCGGGATCAGGCCCTGAGCCAAAGGCAGACACTCAACTGCTGAGCCACCCAGGCATCCCTAAATTTTAAAAAATCTTTTTTTTATTATTTAAAAAAATCTTTAAAAAAAATCTTGGTTACTTGAAATACTTAGGGAGGACTGACCATCTAGCCATACATGGTGATCCTCCATCTTGTGATTTGAAAGACTCTAGGGAGGCCCCAGGTCTCCCTAAACCACTGTCCCTGGCTAAGGTGCCCTAACACCCTCACTTTTCCTTTCTCTGTGGCAGGAGAATACCACAGATATTCCTCTTTTTATAAAATTTGTTTATTTGAGACACAGTGAGTGCATGAGCATGAGTGTGTGTGTGTGTTGGGTGGGTGGGGGGGTGGATAGAGGGAAAAAGAATCTCAAGCAGACTCCCTACTGAGGACAGAACCTGACATGGGGCTGGATCCCACAACCCTGAGACCTGAGCGGAAATCAAGAGTTGAATGCTTAACCAACTGAGCCACCCAGGCATCCCTGAAGGGAATTGTTTCTAAACCAAGACTCTCAAAGAGTACTTTCTGATCCCAGCAAATGACCACACAGGGTCCCTAATGGTTCCTAATTTGGCATTTTGACACAACCACTAATCTATTTGGGGGATAATTTGTTCTCTCTAGAAACCGGCTGTAAACACTGACAACCATTTGTCAATGATTGTTCTTTAGTTAACAGGCCCTGCCTGTTACCCCAACCCTACAACCAGTCAGTGTTCTCCACTGGTTCAGGAGGGAATAAAATCCAGTGCATTTTGAGGAGGTCAAGGAATGCCAATGGAGTGCAGCACTGGTGTTTGTCTTTTTTTTTTTTTAAGATATTTATTTATTTATTCATGAGAGACACAGAGAGAGAGCCAGAGGCATAGACAGAGGGAGAAGCAGGCTCCCTGCAGAGAGCTCCATGTGGGACTTGATCCCAGGACCCCAGGATCACAACCTGAGCCAAAGGCAGATGCTCAACCACTGAGCCACCCAGGTGCCCCTGGAGTTTGTCTTCTCAGGAGTAACAGAGAGAGGTCTGAGAAGAAGCCCAGCCCACACAGGCATAGGCTAGCTGTAGAGTTGGTGACTGGACATTCAGCAACCCCATCCCTCACCCAGTGGCAAAAAAGACATTTGTCAGACACCAACTGCGCACCAGTGCTTTGCTAAACATTGGACACATTTCCCCTCCCAACAACCTATGAGCAGGATATAATGGCTCTATTTAACTGACAAGGAAAACAATCTTCAAAGAGATTCAGGAATTTATCAGGTGTCACACTCCAGTAAGTTCCAGAACCAAGATCATGAACCAGACCTGCCTGCCTTGAAATTCCTATGTTTCACGACTCCAAGACGCGGTTTAGGCAAGTCTGGTCTAGCTGTTTGTTCTGAAGATTAGGCAAGATAATGACTAAAAGTGCTATGAAAACTTCAAAGAGGAAAAGCAAAGCCTCCTCGCTGATCTCCTTTGGGCACCTACAGCGAGCACACGCTCTAACCTGAGTGGAGGCATCCACGCAGTCAGGGGGTCCTGGCAAGGCCCACATTTCCAGACTACTGACCGAGTGTGCTGCACCCATGGGGCCCCACAGGAAGGTTTATACATGAAGGGGGCATCTTGTTGCCTCTCTGGTTACCACAACATCATTTCCTCATCTGGTGTTTCGACCCAGCCCTCTATAAAAGTTGTAGAATCAATTCCAGAACTCTCTCGGCCCAGCCTTTTGCTTGGCTGACTCATTATTCAGGTCCTTCAGTTCAAATGTCTTTATGTAAAGGGCCCCCTCCTATCACTCTGTTTTATTTTCTTCACCTCTATTCTTTAAAATTACCTTTTGATTGTTTGTTTGTTTAGGGTATTATCCATTTCCCACACTCACTCCCCTTACCCCCAAAATGGAAGTAGAGATTTGTTCTATTTCCCACACCTAAAATCATATCTTGTATCTCACAGGTACTCAGCGTATTTGCTGGATGGATAGATGGACAGATGGATGGATGAGATTATATAATGGTGCTTCCCCTCTTTGGGCTGCTCCCCTGTGCTCAGACCCAGGGACATTCTTTCACTGATGGTATGGCTGGTTTAGGACTTACAAGCTAAGCTACCGTAAAAGCAGGGTAGGAGAGAGGTTGCCCTAAAGCTTGCCCATGAGAGGTGCTGCAATATGGCAGGCAGAGAATGGCCAAGGTGCAGGTCTAGTGAGCCATCCTTTGTGCTTGCTGGCATGGAAGGCCTGGGCAGGAGACGAGACTGGTAGGGAGGTGAGGATTAGCCAAAGAAAGGCCATGAATGCCCAGAGAAGGAGTTTGGATGCATCTCATAGAAAATGGGGAGCCCTCCCATTTTCTATGAGATGCAAAGGCAATGCAAGCACCCTCGGAGCTTTTGGCTTCCAACCGTGGATATAAAGCAAAGTTGATGAAAAATGACATTCGTGATGAAGCAGGATCATTAGCCATGAACTCATGGCTCCCTGCTCATTTCTGAGAGGCCGTGTTTGTCACACCTGTTCTAAACCTTTACTCAGGTACAAGGTGAAGTGCTATGAAGACAAGAGATGCCAATAAACTATTCGGCTGCTGGTGAAAAATAACACATTTCTGAAATATCAAACCTCTAGAAAAGTACATGCAAATAGGTTATGCCTGCGACATATACCACCATCACAGATTTAAAAAACGATTAATGGTCATTTTTAGCAAAAATCATTAGTACTCCATATTCTTTCCATTGTTGAGGTAATAATTCACCTGATAATAGCGATTCTTAGCAACAGGAAAAATTTCTGGCCAGGTAATCAATTCAATGGCTATGAGTTACGCCTTCGATTTTCACTGACATATGCCCAACCAGTTTTAGGCTCTTCAAAATTGGATTCTATTCCTGAAAATGTGACTGTTCAATAAAAAGCCAAATGAGCATTTATTTATTTTTTTAAGGATTTATTTAAGAGAGAGAAAGCACACATGCAAACAGGGGAGGGGCAGAGGGAGGGACTCTCAAGCTGACTTCCCACTGAGCAAGGAGCCTGACTCCAGGCTCCATTCCATAACCCTGAGATCATGACCTCAGAGGCTTAGCAGACTGGATCACCCAGGCACCCTGAGCCAAATAAGCATTTAAATTACATTATTGAAAATTATTGCTTACAGTACCTGAAATTCTCAATAAAACTGTAACAGCAGTCCAGCCGGTCTTAAGGGTTAACTTGCTTTGGGCTTATGCACGTCTTGCTTGCTGACTTAAGTCCCTTTGATCTGTAGTAGAACTGACTTTCTTTGAGATTTGCAGACCCCTGGTCTTGAGGATTGAAAGACCAGAACTTCCTAGAAGATAAGGGCTGATTGCACTCAAAAACAGCTGCCAGTGATGCAATGTGTCTGTTCATGGTCATGTACACATACCGCTAACCACCTGGGCACCTGCTTCTCCTGAGCATACCCCCTCTCTCTTTCCCCATGCCTTCCCCCTTTAAACCACCCCACACCCCTGGCACCCCCTGGACAGGGAAGATGGTTTTTGAGACTTTAATCCACCTTCTTCTCAAGTTGCCAGCTTCCTGAATAAAACAATTTTCCTTTCCCACCATCACTTGTCTCTTGACTATTGATTTTCGAGTGGTGAGCATCCAAAACTGTGTTTAGAACCAGTTCTCTGCCCAGTAACAAAAATGCCAGAAAGCCTCTTTTTAGGGAGAAAGGCTGGATCCCACTATTATAATCACTTGGAAAACTTACAAATCCGGATGCTCCATCACACTGGAGGCCAATTATATTCCAGGCCAAGTGAATTAGAATTTGGTGGGGGAGGGCTGGGTGTCAATAGTTTTTAAAGCTTCCAGAGGTCTCCCAGGTGACTTATGCACCTGGGGCAACCCCAAATATAGAATCACCTGGAGAGATTTTTTAAAATATTGATGCTGGGCCCCCTCTCTAGAGATTCTGATCCAGCTGATCTGTAGAGGAGATGTACGCAGGTGAGTCTACTGTGCAGCCAGGATTGAGACTCTCTGGCCTAAAGCTGCTTCCTTAATTAAATTTGTCCAGAAAAATGAACCAGTTTTGACTATTTCCCCATATCCTCCAATTTTCTGCTGTTTTCTGTAGTCAACCATGATAGGGTAGGGTGAAACCACTTTTTTCCCTTTGAATTTATATGTGGATTAAAACCAGCACCATCTTAAACTGTCAGCCGTGTATATATATCTTTGTGCATTAATACCTTTCTTCCCTTTGGGGCAACAGCCCTTTGGGAAACTAACTCCTCGGAGTGCTTGTGGCTATCAGACGTGCAGAGGAAGGCAAATAGGATAACACCAACAAATTAACCTGATTCCTTCATAGGAACTTGAGAAGCTTTTAAAAATCCTGATGCAGGGGGAGCCTGGGTGGCTCAGTGGTTTAGTGCCGCCTTTGGCTCAGACCCTGATTCTGGAGACCAGGGATTGAGTCCCGTGTTGGGCTCACTGCATGGAGATTGTATCTCTGTCTCTGTCTGTCTCTCTCTCGTCTCTCATAAATAAATAAAAATCTTAAAAAAAAAAAAAAAAAAAAAAAACAAACTCCTGAAGCCCCATCACACTATAATCCAATTATATTCCAGGCCTCTCTATCCTCAGAATTCCATAGAACTTCCCCCTGGGCTCATTCACCAGTCACCTGTGGTACAGTCAGCTAAGCATGCAGTGAAAGGGTGGCCGGAACAATGCAGGCATGTAGCAATGTCCAAAAATGAGGGGTTGTGGGTGAGGATCAACAAAGAGAAAGATACATGGGGTGGGGGGGTAGCGTGCAGAATTCGATGATAGCCACACCTTGTGCAGGGAAGGAATGATCTGTCAACCACCTGAGATGTTAGGGAAGTTAAGCAGCTTTCCTAGGCCACAAAGTGGATGGCCAGGCCTGGATTCAAAGCCAGTTGCCTATCAATCCTAAGTGGTTTTTCTCTGAGTTGTGGGCAACATGGTGAAACAGGCACATATTGGCTTATGTGAAACCTTTGGGGCCAGATTGTCTTGGAATTTAGAACTTGGGGGGCTTTAGGAAAGTATATAAACATTTCTGCAGCAAAATATGTTAATATTTTTGCTGAAGAGGTCAGGAAGCCTCACTTCTGGGGCTTTGGGCACTGCAGACAAGAAATTGTGGAAATGAACATCAGAAAAGAGAAATGTATGTATGTAGTAAACATTTGTTGGATGGTGAATATTGAGTGAATTGAGACATTCTGCAAAGCTCTGGACACCCATAACCCTAACAATAACCTTGCAAGATAAGTCCTATTACTACCTCCATTCTCCAAATCAGAAAATTGAGGCACTGGTGGGTTAATTAACTTGCCTAAAATCATCCAAGTCCATTCATTTATTCAGTCTTGGTTTCTTTTTCTTTTCTTTTTTCTTTTTTTTTTTTTTTTTTAATTTGAGAGAGAGCACATGAGAGCAGTGGGGAGAAGCAAACTCCTAGCTGCAGGAAGCCAGATATAGGGCTCCATCCCCAGGACCCCAGAATCATGACCCCAACAGAAGGCAGACATTTAACCAACTGAGCCACCCAGGCACCCCTGTTCAGTCTGTTTCTATTAAAATCTTACAGCTGAAATTTTTTAGAGAATATTTTTTTTTCTTACTGAATTGTGGAGTATTTCCAGAGTGACTGGGAGGCACTGGGCTTTGATCTGAAAGTTTTAGCTCTGTAGCTTTAAATATGCCTTTTCTTTGGTGTTATCTTGTTTTAGCAGCAGCCAATCCACACAAAACAGCTGCAGGTTCTCCCCTCTGAGATCTGTTAGAAGTCTTGGGAAATTCAAGGGGAAACTCATGGTTGATTCAATTCATTCATTTGCTGCTTTTTGAACACCCACAAAGTACTGGCACTTTACCAGAATTAGACCCACTTCTGATAAAGCAGAGCAGTGTGTGAACTTCTACGAAAGCAGTATTGTAAAATAATAGTCTCACGACTGGGGAAGGCTTTTCCTTAATAATGAGACTCCACATGTAGATGCAGAGCTTGGCCATAGACAGTGTGTTCTGCTTCCTATGTGACTCAGTTTCCCCCAGAATAATAACCTTTACCTTCCTAAAGTGATCTAATGAAATTCACAGGAGTGGTTTCCTGCTACTGTGCCTAATGTATTTCAGAATAAATATTCTCAGTGATTAGAAGAGCACTGATATTCTAATAATTTTTGAAATAGAAAGTCTTAAACTGCACGATCATCCAAAACGCTGAGAAGGGACACCTGAGTGGCTCAGTAGTTGAGCATCTGCCTTCGGCCCAGGGCATGATCCTGGAGTCCCAGGATCAAGTCCCACATCGGGATCCCTGTATGGAACCTGCTTCTCCCTCTGCCTCTCTCTGTGTGTCTCTCATGAATAAATAAAATCTTAAAAAAAAATGCTGGGAAAACAATGTACTTTCATGTTTAGTAATTACTTAACCTTTCACTTTTCCCCCTCTAGACCTTAAAACTATTGTGTAAAACTTACAAATAACCCTAGCTGTCATGCATCTATTTGGTGATTAACTGAATTTTATTACTTCAGAAAGTTAGAAAATGGTCTTCTAATTTAATTTTCAGGATTTTTGAGGTTATGAAAAGGATTCAAAATTGACTTGTTTATCCACAAACATTTTTTTAAAATATGCTATCTTTAAGAGTAATTTTATTATGCTTGGGTAATGGAAATATTGATAATGAAATCCAATGGAAAGAAGGGTTTATCTATAGAATTTCATTCTATGGACAACTTTGAACAAATTTATTCTTTTTTTTCTTTTTAAAGATTTTATTTATTTATTCATGAGAGACACACAGAGAGAGAGGCAGAGACACAGGAAGAGAAGAAGCAGACTCCAATGCAGGGAACCTGATGCAAGACCTGATCCCAGGACTCCAGCATCATGCTCTGGGCCGAAAGTGGACACTCAACTGCTGAGCCACCCAGGTGTCCTGAACAGATTTATTCTTAAAAGAAAAAAAAAAAAAAAGATTAAGAGCCCTTATGCTGAGTTGGCTTGCCCTACAAGTCTACCACTTTCTTCTTCATAAGGCTCCCCCTGGTGTTTCATAAAATCCAGCTTTACCCAATTCTTTCAAGTGCTTTTAATTATCCAAAAGAACTATCCATTGATGTCTCATCAAACTATTACCAAAGCTAGAACTGGCCAAATTTTGAAAAATACTAGGACATAGTAATTTCTCAACAAATATTTGTTGAATGGAATAGGAGGATATTCTTACCAATCTCACACCAGAAACCAGGCAGCTAAGGCAGAAAGAAGCAACTTAGCTCTAAATATTCACCTGTTGGCTGTGTGACCTCAGACAAGTCACATTATTTCATTTATATATTGATTCAGCAAACTTCCCTTGATAGTTAATCTAGGCCAGGCAGCAGCCCCCAGCTTCCACCTCCCTCCTGGGCATTAGGGACATAAAAGTGACCAGACAGGTATGGTACCTGCCTTCATGGACCTTATAAACTGAGAGAATCTCAACCTTGGGGAGCATCAGAATCACCAATAGGATTTGTTTTTTTAAAAAAATGTGGCTGGGGCCCACCCCTAGAGTTTCTGATTCAGTAGGTTTAAGTTTGCATCTGATAATTTGCATTTCTAACAAGTTCCCAGAGGATGATGATGATGCTGGCCTGGAAACCCTACTTGGAGAACCACTGCTCTAGGAGGACTAGAGTCACAATAGTATAAGTGCTATGAGAAGTAGTCTTTGGGGACAGAATTGGTTCCCCAGACACACAGATTTAGTTAATTCTAAGATCTTGACATCTCTGAAATTGGAATTGAGATCTTCTCCACATTTTTTTTATTTTTTTAATTTATTTTTTCTTCTCCACATTTTAAGATCTTCAAAATCAAAATGCATTTTATGAAATACTGTAACAACATTTAAGCAGACACCATAATTGAGACAGGCAGTACTGGCACGAGGAGAGACATAGATTGATGGATTAGGATGGAGAGTCCAGAAATGGAGCCACACATCTCTGGGCAACTGGTCTTTAACAAGAGTATAAAAACCAACCAATGGGGGACATCTGAGTGGCTCAGTGATTCAATGTCTGCCTTTGGCTCAAGTCGTGATCCTGGGGTCCTGGGACTGAGTCCTGCATCTGGCTCCCTGCAGGGAGCCCGCTTCTCCCTCTACCTGTGTCACTGCCTCTCTCTGTGTCTCTCATCAATAAATAAAATCTTAAAAAAAAAACTATCAATAAGGGAAAGAATGGTCCTTTTCAACAAATAGAAATGGGATAAAACATGGAAAAAACTGAAGTTAGACCCCATCCATACCCATGCACAAAAAATTAACTCAAAGTGGATCAAAGACCTAAGTGTAAGAGCAACAGCTATAAAACTTGTAGATGAAAATATAGAGGTGAGTCTTCATGACCTTAGATTTGGCAAAGGATTCTTATATAAAACCAAAAGCACAAGCAACAGAAGGAAAACACAGGTAAATTAGATTTCATCAAAATTAAAGATGTTTATGCTCAGAATGGGAGAAAATATCTGAAAATCATGTAATCTGGCAAGGGAATTGAATCTGGAATATGTAAAGGATTCTCACTACTCAAAAATTAAAAGATAGCCTAATTTTTAAAAATGGGCAAGGGGTATGAATAGACATTTCTCTGCAGAAGTTATATAGATAGCAAATATGCACATGACAAGAGCTCAACATGCTCAGGGCTGGTGGTGGGAGGGCAAGAGGGGAGAGAGGGTAGGGATAGCTGAAGAGCACAGGATTTATTTTTGAGGTTATGAAAATGGTCCAAACATTGACTGAGGTGGTAGTTGCACATATCTATGACTTTACTAAAAAACCACTGAATCATTTACTTTGAATAAGTGAGTTGTGGTATGTGAATTATGTCTCAATAGAGCTATTTAGGAGTGTCTGGGTGGCTTAGTTGGTTAAGTGTTAGACTCTGAATTTTGGCTCAGGTCATGATCTCAGGGTCATGAGATTTAGCCCTGTGTGGGGCTCTGCACTGAGCATGGAGTCTGCTTGAGATTCTCTCCCTCCTTCTCCCTCTGCCCCTCCCCATATTTGTGCACTCTCTTTCAAATAAATTAAATTAAATTAAATTAAATTAAATTAAATTAAATTAAATTAAATTAAATTAAATTAAATGGCACATCGGCACTCCATATAAGCAGAGCCCTACAGGATGGATGATAGGTAACCAAGCCAAAAGTGGAGGGAGGGAGGCGATTGGAAGGAGGGAGCAGGGAAGGAGAGGAAAGGAAGTCTCAGGCTGAGGGAACTGTGTTTGCATGAAGGACTGGAGAACATAAAGCATTCAGGAAAACAAATGAATTTTTATATGGTTGGTAAATGTTCTTTTTGAGGGAAAGAGGGCAAGAATTACGATAGGGTCCAGCTCCAAAGAGCTTTGTTCTCCCTACCTTCACTCTAGGCCAGCAGACCCCAGAGTATGGTCCCAGGATTACAGACAACCAGAGGCAACCTGGGTGCTGAGAGCCTATTAGAAATGTAAATTCTCAAAAAAGAAAGAAAAAAGAAGAAAGAAAGAAAGAAAGAAAGAAAGAAAGAAAGAAAGAAAGAAAGAAAGAAAGAAAGAAAGAAAGAAAGAAAAAGAAAGAAAAGAAAGAAAGAAAAAGAAAGAAAAGAAAAAAAGAAATGTAAAATCTCGACCCCATCCCTGATCTGATAAATCAGAAACTCCAGAGGAGAGGTGGTGGCAGAAATCTGGGTTTTAACAAGCTCTCCAGCTGATAGCACTCAACCACTTCTCCTGTCTTCTTACAAATCTAACTTGTCTCCAGAAGCCAGCGTTTTTTGATAGAGTCATCTGGTCGTGGGGCCCTTTGCTTGAAATTCTCTGAAATTTCCCAGTGCACTTACAGTGCATTAGTAGACCCAGGGCTGACCCAATTGGAGTAATATTTTGAAGATCCCACCTGGTTGCTCTGTGGAGAAGAGATGGAGAAGAGTGAGAAGGAACACTTGCAGACAGAAGAAGAGGTCACTGCAATAATCCAGGTACATGTGGTAGAGAGCTGAACCAGACGCAGAGCATGAGAGGGTGGGGAGAGCACCCCTACCTGGGACATGGAAGAAAACTCAACAAGATTGGGCTTTTTATTTCCAGGTGGCCTCCTGAAACTTTTTCTGTGGTTAAAATATACACAACATAAAATTTACCATTTTAACCTTTTCTTTTAAAAAAAAAGTATTTATTTGAGAGAGAGAGCACGAGGAGGGTGGGGAAAGGAACAAGCAGACTCTGTGCTGAACATAGAGCCCATCATGGGGCTCCATCTCACCGTGGGGATCATGACCTGAGCCAAAATCAAGCATCAGAGGCTTAACCCACTGAGCCACCCAGGTTCCCCGCTTTTGAACCATTTTTAAATGTTTAGTTCTGTGGCATGAAGTACATCTGTATTGTTGTAAAACCATCACTGCTATCACCCTCTAGAATTTTTTCATCTTCCCTGAGACTGTATACCCATTAAACAAGCACTTCCTATTCTCCCTGCCTTTAATAATCTCTATGAATTTGGGCAGCGCGGGTGGCTCAGTGGTTTAGCACCGCCTTTGGCCCAGGGCGTGATCCTGGAGACCCGGGATCAAGTCCCATGTCAGGCTCCCTACATGGAGCCTGCTTCTCCCTCTGCCTGTGTCTCTGCCTCTCTCTGTGTGTGTCTCTCATGAATAAATAAATAAAATCTTTTTTAAAAAAATAATAAAATAATAATCTCTATGAATTTGTCTATTGTAGGTACTTCAGATAAGTGGATCTATATGGTATTTGCCCTTTGTGTCTGGCTTCTTTCACTTAATGTTTTCAAGTTTCAACACTGTTGCAGCCTGTATCAGAATTCCATTCCTTTTTATAGCGGAATAATATTCCACTATATTGTTTCTCCCTTTGTCTGCTAAGGGACTTGGGTTGTTTCCATTTTTTTGCTATTGTGAATAATGCTGCAACCCTTGCCAGTGTACAAATACCTGTTTGAGTCCCTGCTTTCAATTCTTTGGGATAAATACCCAGTAGTGGAAACGTTGGTTGGTATGATAATTCTGTGTTGCTCTTTGAGAACCTGCGAAACTGTTTTCCAGAGTAGCTGTACCATTTTACATTCCTACTAGCACCATATGAAGGTTCCAATTTCTCCTCATCCACACCAACATTTGTTATTTTGGTTTTTTATTTTTTAGATTAATTTATTTATTAGAAAGAGCACAAGTAAACATATGAATGGAGAGAGAGGCAGGGGGATCCCTGGGTGGCTCACGGGTTTAGTGCCTGCCTTTGGCCCAGGGCATGATCTTGGAGTCCCAGCATCAGGTCCGACATTGGGCTCCTTGCATGGAGCCTGCTTCTCCCTCTGCTTGTGTCTCTGCCTCTCTCTCTCTGTGTGTCTCTCATGAATAAATAAATAAAATCTTTTTTTAAAAATGGAGGGGGGAGGTGGCAAAGGGAGAGGGAGAGAGAGAGTCTCAAGCAGACTTCATGCCCAGGTCAGAGTTCATTGCAGGACTTGATCTAACAACGCTGAGATCACGACCTGAGCCAAAACCAAGAGTCAGGCACTCAACAAACTGAGCCACCCAGGTGTTCCTTATTTTTTTTTTTTAAGATTTTATATTTTATTTGAGAGAGGGAAAGCACAAGGGGGAGGAGAGGCAGAGGTAGAGGGAGAAGAAGACTCCATTCTGAGCAGGGAGCAGGACATGGGGCTCGATCTCAGGACCCTGAGACCATGGCCTGAGTCAAAGGCAGGTGCTTAACCAACTGAGCCACCCAGGTGCCCCTATTTTTTTTTTTTTATAATAATCAGTCTCATGGGTGTGAATTGGTATCTCCTTGTAGTTTTGATTTGGGTTTCCCGAATGGCTAGTGATATCATCATTTCATGTGCTTATTGGCCATTTGTCAATCTTCTTTGGAGAAATGTCTGTTCAAGTCATTCGCCCATTTTTGCATTGGGATATTTATGGGAGAGGGGTTGAGTCATTTTTAGGATTTTTTGTTCTTTGGGGTTTTTTTTTGCTATTGTGTTGTAGGAGATCTTTATATATTCTGGATATTAGTCTCTCTATTGGGCAGCCTGGGTGGCTTAGTGGTTTAGCGCCACCTTCAGCCCAGGGTGTGATCCTGGAGACCTAGGATCAAATCCCATGTCAGGCTCCCTGCATGGAGCCTGCTTCTCCTCCTGCCTATGTCTCTGCCTTTCTTTCTGGTGTGCTCTCTCTCTCTCTCTCTCTCTCTCTCTCAATGTGTGTGTGTGTGTGTCTTTCATGAATAAATAAATAAAACCTTTAAAAAAACACCTTATAAAAAAACCTCTCTCTTTTTTAAAGATTTTATTTATTTATTTGACACAGAGAGAGCACAAGCAAGGGGAACAGGAGATGGAGGGAAAGGGAGAAGTAGGCTCCCTGATTAGCAGGAAGCTTGAGCAGGGCTCCATCTGAGGACCCTGGGATCATGACCTGAGCCCTAGGCAGATGCTTACCTGACTGAGCCACCCAGGTGCCTCTGGATATTAATCTATCAGATCTATGATTTGTAAATATTTTCTTCCACTGTGTAAGTTCTTTTCTCTCTCTTGATCGTATCCTCTGATGCACACCTGGGCCTTGATGAAGGCCTGTGCCTCAGGAGCTATAGAGGCAGCAGGAATTTATCAGGGAAAATACATGCTTGGTCCTGGGGTGAGAGAGGGAAGTGGTAAATAAGGGGATTTAGAAATGCCCCTTGATGGGGATCCCTGGGTGGCTCAGCGGTTTAGCGCCTGCCTTTGGCCTGGGGTGTGTGGTCCTGGAGTCCTGGGATCAAGTCCTGCATCGGGGTCCCTGCATGGAGCCTGCTTTTCCCTCTGCTTGTGTCTCTGCCTCTCTCTCTCTCTGTCACTCATAAATAAATAAATAAAATCCTTAAAAAAAAAAAAGAAAGAAAGAAAAGAAAAGAAATGCCCTTTGAAGACCCCAACCTGCGCCTCAGGGCAGAAATCTCCTGCATAGTCCTATTTTGGATATCAGAAGCAGAGGATTTTGTTTTTCTTTTGGCATTATTTCTCTAACCAACTCCACTTATCCCAGGCAAGAAAGATGCCTAGAGTCAAAGAAGGCCCAGATCTTTGTTGGTTCCTGAAAAAAGCAAATAAAAATCCAGCGGCTTCCTCCACAGAATACAGGTAGCCTTTGAAGAGGCCTGCACTGCTGGCTGGCCCTGGAGCTTAGCTCCAACGTAACTGTCCTCCAGGTTTCTGAGCCAACTGGGAACTTGCCTGAGGATAGAATCAATGGTGTGGGCCAGAGTCGCCAAGAGGAGCCACAGAGGAGCTGGGCTTGGTTTTGAAGGAAGATGAGAGTAGAACTTTCTTGATCAACTGTGGTTTTCTTTCCCAGATGGGGGCAACCCTACTCTTTTTGGCTGTGGATTTAATGGTTAAGCCCAATATTCTATGGTACCAAAAAGCTGAGCAACGTAGGAAAGAATGCTCACCCCCCACCTGTCTGGTTCTATGAAGACAGATTATCCCCTGAAGAGTGTTTCCATACCGACGCTCCTTCCTCCTCAGGGGAGGAACAGCCGAACATCAGGCTGGTCACTTTGGGACAAGTAATCCTCTGGTGACTTTCTCTTTGGGACACAGTTGTGCAGAAAGCACTGTCCTGTTAAGACACAATTTAAGATCAAGGTCTACATCTCCAAGCAAAGTTTCATTGCTGAGGAAGAATGTTGTACAATTGAAGAACATTCCAATCAACCACGTTAGAAAAAAAGACTGGCTTATCTTCTCATTCTTTTTACATAAAAGGATATTATAAAACCATGTTTTTGGTGAAGAGGTAATTAGAATAGGCACCAGCCAAAAAAAAATGTAGAGGAGTATCAAAAGATTTATTTTAAGAAAATCCTATTACTTCCTAGATTTGTAGTACCTGTCAACTTTGTTATTATTATTTTTTTTAAGATTTTATTTATTTGAGAGAGAGCACAAGTTGGGAGGAGGGGTAGAGGAAGAGGGAGAAGCAAGTTCCCTGCTGAGCAGAGAGCCCGACATGGTGCTCCATCGCAGGTCCCTGATTGTGACCTGATCCAAAGGCAGATGCTCAACCACTGAGCCACCAGGTGCCCCTAAAAATAAACTTTTAAAAAAGAGGGTCTCCCACATTGTATAAGCATCAGGCCTCACAAAACTCACATCCATCCCCATCCCAATTAACTAAGGTACTAAAAGGCTAAAAACCCACTTCCTATGCAGTTTCCCATCCCAAATTAGGCCAGTCATGCTGTCCACTAGCCTTAAAAGTGCTTTTCTTCGTAATTTGGCATCTCTCTCCTTTGTCCCTTTGCTGTACAATAGAATCATCTAGGAAACTTTTTTAAAAATACTACTCAAGAAGAGCGTGGGTGGCTCAGTTGGTTAAGTGTCTGCGTTTGGCTCAGGTCATGATCTCAGGGTCCTGGGATTGAGCCCCAGCATCAGGGTCTCTGCTCAGTGGGGAGGCTATTTCTCCTGTCTTTGCCCATTACTCCCTCTCTCTCAAATAAATAAATAAAATCTAAAAAAAAAACAAAAAAAAAACACTACTTGCTGAACTTCATCTCAGAGAAATTAAATCAGAAGGAGAGGTGGGAAAAAAAAAAAGGAGAGGTGGGATGCAGAGGGGTGAAGAGGTAGAAGGATATACATATCTGTTCAATCACTTTTCCCAGGCAATTTGAGCCTGCTGCCAAGGTCAAGAACTGTGTGACCTTGGCAGCCTGGGTGGCTCAGTGGTTTAGCGCTGCCTTCAGCCCAGGGTGTGATCCTGGAGACCTGGGATCGAGTCCCACGTCGGGCTCCCTATATGGAGCCTGCTTCTCCCCTCTCTCTGCGTCTCTCATGAATAAATAAATAAAATCTTTAAAAAAAATGTGTGGCCTGCTGAGGCCTGCTCCCCACCACTGATCACCCCAACCTCCGCTGTTCCTTGGCTTACTTTCTCATTCTGATGAAGTGCACCCTCATAAGAAAGGTGTGTAGGATATAAATTTTCTGAGTCCTTAAACACCTGCAATGTCACTCATAGAGTGAACCATTAGCTCACTACATGAACTCATGAGCGCATGGTTTTCCTGTGCATTGAAGTTTATGTTGAAAATAACTTTGGCCATTGCTCAGGAATCTTAGGTGGTGCTGTCGAGAAGCCCCCTGCCATTTTAAATGTTGCTCATTTAATTGGAACCTACTATTTCCTCTGAATGCATTGGAATATACTGGGCCGTTTTAGTCAGAAGACTCACATCACACATTTAAAAATTCTTTTTTTTTTAAGATTTTATTTATTTATTCATGAGAGACAGAGACAGAGACACAGGCAGAGAGAGAAGCAGGCTCCCTATGGAGAGCCTGACGTAGGACTCGATCCCAGGACCCCTGGGATCATGACCTGAGCCAAAAGCAGACACTCAACCACTGAGCTACCAAGGTGCCCCTAAAAATTATTTCTTATTAATCTCCTTCCTTCCATTTTCCCTATGTTTGTTTTCTGGGACTCCACTCCTTGATCTGACCTTCTGAATTGAGCCTTCAGGTAATTTTTTCTTACTCTTCTATTTTCTTTTTCCCTGAAGCTGTCTTTGACTGTTTTCCAACCTCATGACCAGATTTCTTACTTCAGTCAACCTATTTAATTTCTTTTGAATGCTATTTCAGTAAACACAGCAAAACATTTTCCCTGGAAGTACGCAAGCTGATTTTGACGTTTATATAGGAAAATAAACAAGAAAGGCCATAAAATTTCTAAGAGGAAGTACACCAAGAGAGGACAAACCCTATCAGATACTAACACAGTTACAAAGGCTTAGTAATAAAAGCTGTGGTATTATGCAGAAAAGGACACATGGATCCTTGGAGCAGAATAGAAAGTCCAAATATAGATCCAATAGATTATAGATAAATTTCATATGTGAGGGATGCCTGGGTGGCTCGTGGTTGTGCATCTGCCCGATTCAGCTCAGGGTATGATCCTGGGGTCCTGGGATTGAGTTCCACATGGGCTCCCTGCAGGGAATCTCCTTCTCCCTCTGGTTGTATCTCTGCCTCTCTCTCTGTGTCTCTCATGAATAAATAAATAAAATCTTTTTTTTTTTAAGTTTCATATATGACAAAAGTGCCATCTCTAATTAGGGGGTAAAGATAAACTTTTTAGTAAAAGATATTCCAGTAACTAGGTGGCCATTTGGAGTACACTAGAGTTGGATCCATACTTCATTCCATACATCAGGATGGACTCAAAATGGATCAAAGATCTCCATGAAAGGTATTCAACTGTAAAATATTCAAGTATCTAATAGAAGAAAAAAGGAGTGAATTCCTTTATAACCAAGATATAGAGAAGGCCTTTCTAATTATGATTCAAAATTCACAAGTAATCATAGAAAAGATTGGTGAAGTCAACTACATAAATAACAAAAATGTTTACATGGCAACAACATCAAAAGCAAAATCAAAAGACAGAGTAGGAAGATATTTGTAAATGATATCACAAAGAGCTAATTTCCCTGAAACATAGATAGCTATAGATACATAGCTGGAGATACAGATACATAGGTATTTATCTATCTACCTATTTATGTGTATATATTGCTTCTAGAAATCAAAACAAAGCAAAAGGCAAAGGACACAGGGAGTTCATGGAAGAAAGAACTATAAATAACACTTAAATATACGAAAATGTGAGCAACTTTAATAAGAAAAATGTAGGGGCACCTGGGTGGCTCAGTGGTTGAGCTTCTTCTGCTTTCGGCTCAGGGTGTGATCCCAGGGTCCTAGGATCAAGTCCTACATCGGGGTCCTCTCAGGTAGCCTGCTTCTCCCTCTCCCTATGTCTCTGCCTCTCTCTCTCAGTTTCTCCCATGAATAAATAAATAAAATTTAAATATATATATATATATATATATATATATATATATATATATATGGAAATTGTACCCGGGTGCCATTTTTTCACCTATTAGATTATCTGCACCACCCCCTCCCCCGGAAAAAAACTCTAAAAATTTGCTATCATCGTACTTTGTTGGGAAGGCTCAGAAAAAATAGGCACTCCCATATTTTATTGATGCAAAATCATAGAACCCCTTACAGAAGGGAATCTGGCAATATTTACCAAAATTACAGACATATTCTCACTTTGACACAGTGGTCACTCTTCTGGGAATATATCCTATTCAATGTTCTATGTAAGTATGCAAGAACATGGGTACAAGAGTATTGACTGTGGCATGATTTTTTAAATTTACGGATTATAAACAACCCAGGTATTTAGCAGCTAAATGCTAGCTCAGTAAATGAAGGTGCATCTATTTGATGGGATAGTATACATCTATAAGAAAGAATGTGGAGGGTCCCTACTGATGTGAAGAGATCTATCTATAGACCATACCATTACAAAATGAAAAGAACACTGTATATAGAATATTATTTGATTGAATATGTACAGTATGCTGCACTTAGTGGAATAAAAAGATCCATTGTATTTGTCTTCAGTCATAGAAACACCACAAAGATAAATAAGAAACTAATAAAAATATTTTCTTTGGGAGGAATAATTAATCAGTACTCAATTTGTCTAAGGATGTGAAATAGATTTGAGGGACTCAGGAGTTTTGTTTTTTGTTGTTGTTGTTGTTATTCTGTTTCCTGAATTATTTATTTTGGTCTCTGTATCAGTTAGGAATGCTTTCAGCTATAAGCAACAGGAAAAAATAAACAGAAAGACAGTTTATTTTTCTCAGATAACAAGAAATAAGGTAATAAACAGATACTGGGCATCAGTTAGGATAGGTATCTCTACAGTTCTTTTGGCCTTTCCCTCATGACCATAAGATTGTTGCCACAACTTTAAGCGTCACATCCACATTCACAAGAAAAAAAGGATAGAATAAGTAATATCATAACATTCCTGATGCTTCTATCAACATAGCAAAGCTTTTCCAGAAATCCCTAACAGATTTCCCTACCCCCGGTCATTTGGCTCCCAAAAGAAAATAGGATTCTCATCATCGGCTTGGACCATTGATGATTCATCACCTAGAATTGGGCACGTTACTATCTTGAATACATTTAGGGTTCTAGTCAAAGAAAGAAATGGAGAATGGCAGGGTTCGTTATGATTTCTTTCTGGCATATTGGAAATTTTCCTCCCAAATCACTGATTATCCATTCTTTTTTTTTTTTTTTTTAAGATTTTATTTATTCACGAGAGACACACAGAGAGAGGCAGAGACATAGGCAGAGGAGGAAGCAGGCTCCCTTTGTTAGTGTTAGTATGTTCCAAATATTGCAGTATTTATCTGAAATTCACATTTAACAGGGCATCCTATGTTTTATCTGGCAAGATGGAGGTACCCAGGGAATATTTGGCAACGGCTGGAGACATTTCTGGTTGTTACAACTCCAGGGATGGGTAGAGGCCAGGGATGCTGTTAGACCTCCTGCAATGCCCAGGGCCAGTCTCCCACCACAAAGAATGATCTGATCCAACATGTCAGTAGTTCTGAGGTTGAAAAAACTTTCTCTAAAGCAAAGCCTTTTCTTTTCAGCTTGTCCAGAAAGCTCCAGACTCTTGTCTGACGTTTTGTGCCTAGGATGGGACATATTCATTTATTTTTCACATCTCAGCATGATCTATTTTCCATGGTCATGTTAAAGACTCAAATGTGGGGTGCCTGCGTGGCTCAGTCGGTTAGGACTCTGCCTTTGGCTCAGGTCTTGAGCCCAAGGTCCTGGGATGGAGCCCTTGTTCTGCAAGGGAGCTTGCTTCTCCTTCTTTCCTCTCCCTCTGCCTGCTGCTCCTCCTGCTTGTGCTCTCTCGCTCTCTGTCAAGTAAATAAATAAAATCTTAAAAAAAAAAAAAAGACTCAAATGTTCTATCTTCTTTTACACATAATAAGCAAACCAAGGAAGTGTTGGCCAAGATAATGCAGCATTTCTATTTTGTTCGGGGCCATGAGGGCTGGCCTGCATACAACACCTGCCCCAGCCTCTTCTTGGTCAAGGCCATGCTGAGCCCCAGCCTGACAAAGCAGCCCTGAGTAGCTGGGGTGTGGGGTGGAGGGGGACTTGGCTGGCTCTTTCAGGCAGGGTTTCCACCTTCCTGGCCATGAGGGGAGGGGTATGAGCCACACACAGCTGCACTTCTCATGAAGAGACGCTTTCTTCCCAGACCCAGGGGTGGGAGGGGAGCCGGTGGCAGAAGGTGGGGATGTATGACACGGCCGTTAATCAAACAAATTTTAAGAGCACAGGGGAGGAAGGAAGCAAAGGGGTGGAGAAGGTTCTGGGGGTTTTCTGGTTATGAGATGTGTATAAATTCATGTGAGGTTATTTGAGGATATTTATCCCAAGCCCTATTCACAGTTGTCCTTGAAATGAATACCAGAACATTAGAATTCAGGGGTAATCGCTCCTCTTCTGCAACCACCGGCCCCATTTCCTTCCCTCCCCCAGACCCGGTGCCTCACACATGTCAGTGTGTGTGCAAACAGAACCAACATGGACATTTTCCACTCGATCTGTACACCTTGATGTCTCCAAGGAAAAAAAAATTACTGGGAGGTTTTCTTCCCCTTTACTTTATTCATTTTTAGGATAAGGAATATAATTTTTTTTAACCGCTCACTGCTGACTCAAGGGTAGGGATTAAGGGGTATTTTTGAGAATTTAAAAATAAAAATCCATTCAGGCATTCATTAAGTCAAGCAAGATGAATCAGGCTGTTGGTTACATAAAAGCTTGGCTTTTTCTGGGAAATCTGTGCAGTTCGCTGCTTGCTGCAGAAAGGAATGCATGGAGCCTAAGAGGGACTGTACAGACAGCTTCATAAACACCGGAAAAGCCCCTTTGAGGCTCAGCTATGGCCTCACATGGCCTAGATAAGAAACCCAAGTAGAGGAGGCCTGGGTGGCTCAATGGTTATGTATATGCCTTTGGCTCGGGTGTGATCCTGGAGACTCAGAATCAAGACCCATGTCGGTCTCCCCGCAGGCAGCCTGCTTCTCCCACTGCCTGTGTCTCTGCCTCTCTCTCTCTCTGTGTCTCTCATGAATAAGTAAATAAAATCTCTAAAAAAAAAAAAAAAGAAAAGAAAAGAAATCTGAGTGGATGAGGGGCTGAGGGGTGCTGGCAACCCCTCCTTTCTCCACAACCTTTCATCATTTGTGGGTACAGTAAAGTCACTGAGTTTAGTGCCAATGAATGTTTGTCATTTTCACCTCAACTTTAGCGACTGAATCTATTTTTCTCATCTTTGGAAAGTACTGTAAACTAAACTGAATTATAAAAATGAAAAAAGACCCTGATCTCATCATGCATCCTAAAGGCAATAGAGATATCCAAGGGGGAAAAAACCTTTTCTTTCTTTCTTTCTTTCTTTCTTTCTTTCTTTCTTTCTTTCTTTCTTTCTTTCTTTCTTTCTTTCTTTTTCTTTCTTTCTTTTCTTTCTCCCTTCCTTCCTTCCTTTTTCTTTTCATTTCATTCCCTGTGTGGAGCCCAACACAGGGCTTGAACTCATGACCCTGAGATCAAGAGTTGGACATTTAACCAACTGAGGCACCCAGATACCCAAAAAAAAAAACCTATCATTTATTGAGCAATAGTTATTTGCTGGACACATTTCACCGTATGCACATAATTCCACTTAATGATCCAACAACTTGATGGGAAAATACTGTTGTGACTTCCCATTTTAAAGATGAGAAACAGGGTTTCTTACTAGCCACAGAGTTAGTAAGTGGCAGAACAAAGCATATTCCACTTTTTTTTTTTTTTGCTTCATATTGAACATGACCTCTTCCATGTTACATCTCTAACATCATTTTAATTGTACAATGTTTTGAGATGCTTGCTCACAATTTCTTGCCAATCATTGAACATTTGGGTTACTTCCAATTTCTTATGGTTGTGGATAATGTTGGACTTGCTTTCTTTATGATTATGAATAGTGTAATGACCATGTTGGAGCAAAATTATTTTTGGATTTAGGTCTTTGTAAGGATAGATTTCCAAAAATGAAAATAGAATGTTGTTGTCCTTAATTGTTTTTATTTTTAAAGTATGATTACATGCAATGTGATATTAGTTTTAGGTGTAGAATATAGAGATTCAACATGTCCATACATCACCCAGAGCTCATCACAACAAATGCCCTCCTTAATCCCCATCACTTATTTCACCCATTCCCCCACCTCCCTTCTGTGACCATCAGTTGTTCTCTGTATTTAAGAGTCTGGGGTTTTTTTTTTGTTTTTTTATTTTATTTTATTTTTTTTAAGAGTCTGGGTTTTTGTTTGTTTTGTTTGTTCATTTGCTTTGTTTCTTACATTTCAAATATGTGTGAAATCATGTGGTGTCCATCTTTCTCTGACTTATTTCACTTAGCATTGTACTCTAGGTCTATCCATGTTGCTGCTAATAACAAGATTCCATTCTTTTTTATAGCTGAGTAATACTCCATTTAATATATATGTATAAATATATAATATATATTTGTATATAATGGAATATATATATATATTACCTCTTCTCCATCTATTGCTGGATACTTGGGTTGCTTCTATATTGTGGTTATTGTAAATAATGCTGCAATAAACATAAGGTGCATATATATCTTTTGGAATTAGTGTTTTCTTTTTCCCCACATCCTTGCCAACTCTTGTTATTTGTTGTCTTTTCGATATTACCATTCTGACCAGGTGTAAAGTGATATTTCATTTGCATTTTTCTGGTGATTACCAATGTTGAGCATATTTTCGTGTATCTGTTTGCCATTTATATGTCTTTGGAAAAATGGCTATTCAGATCTTCTCCCCAATTTTTAAATGGATTATTTGTGGGTCTTTTGGTGTTGTGTTTATATATTTTGACTATTAACCCCTTATTGGATATATCATTTGCAAATATCTTCTCCTATTCCATAGGTTGCCTTTTTGTTTTGTTTATTGTTTCCTTCATTATTCAAAAGCTTTTTATCTTTATATAGTCCAACAGTTTAATTTTGCTTTGGTTTCCCTTGTCTGAGGAGACAAGGAGGAGACCTACCTAGAAAAATGTTTCTATGGCTGATGTCAAGGAAATTACAGCATATGTTTTCTTCAATGAGTTTTATGGTTTCAGGACTTGTAATCAGGTCTTTAATCCATTTGATTTTATTTTTATGTTCGGTGTTAGGAAGTGGTCCAGTTTTATTCTTTTGTGTGTATCGCTCCAGTTTTCCCAACAACATTTATTGAAGAGACTGTCCTTTTTCCATTGTATATTCTTTTTTCCTTTTTTTTTTTTTTAAGATTTTATTTATTTATTCATGAGAGCCAGAGATGCAGAGACATAGGCAGAGGGAGAAGCAGGCTCCATGCAGCGATCCCAATGCGGCACTCAAGCCGGGGACTCCAGGATCACACCCTGGGCCAAAGGCAGACATTCAACCTCTGAGCCACCCAGGTGTCCCTTCTTTTCTCCTTTGTCAAAGATTAATTGACCATATAAGCATGGGTTTATATCTGACCCCTCCATGCTATTCTATTGATCTATATGACTATTTTTATTCCAGTTCCATACTGTTTTGACTACTGTAGTTTTGTAATATATCTTGAAATTGGGGATTGTGATACTGCCAGTTGTTTTATTCTTTTCCGGGGATTGCTTTCGTTATTTGAGATCTTTTGTGGCTCCACACAAAGCTTAGGATTATTTGTTCTGTTTCTGTGAAAAAATGCTCTTGGTGTTTTGATAGGGATTGCATTAAATCTGTAGATTGCTTTGGGTAGTATGGACATTTTAACAATACTGTTTCTTCCAATCCATGAACAAAGAATACATTTCCATTCATTTGTGTCATGTTCAATTTCTTTCATCAATGTTTCATAGTTTTTGCACTATAGATCTTTCACCTTCAGTTAAGTTTATTCCTAGAGGGCAGCCCGGGTGGCTCAGCGGTTTAGCGTCGCCTTTGGCCCAGGGTGTGATCCTGGAGACCTGGGATCAAGTCCCACGTCAGGTTCCCTGCATGGAGCCTGCTTCTCCCTCTGCCTCTCTCTCTCTCTCTCTCTCTCTCTCTGTCTCTCATGAATAAATAAATAAAATCCTTAAAAAAATAAAAATAAAATAAAATAAAAAGTTCATTCCTACGTATTTAATTTTTTTGGTGCAGTTGTAAATGGGATTATTTTCTTTTTTTTCTTTTTTTTGGGGGATTATTTTCTTAATCTCTCTTTTTGCTACTTCATTATTCATGTATAGAAATGTAACAGATTTCTGTATATAATTTTGTATCCTGTAACTTTACTGAATTTATTTATCAGTTCTAGCAGTTTTTTTGGTAGAGTCTTTAGAGTTTTCTTTCTTTTTTTTCTTATCAGGATTTTATTTATTTATTTGACAGAGAGAAAGAGTACACAAGCAGGGGGAGCAACAGGCAGAGGGTGAGGGAGAAGCAGGCTCTGCAGGATGCCTGACTTGAGGCTTGATCCCAGAACCCTGGGTTCTAGGTGCCCATTAGAGTTTTCTAGATATAGTATCATGTCATCTGCAATAGTGAAAATTTGACTTCTTCCTTACAAATTTGGATGCCTTTTATTTCTTTTTTTGTCTGGTTGCTGCAGCTAGGACTTCCAGTACTATGTTGAATAAAAGCGGTAAGAGTGGACATCCCTAATCTTTAATAGAGATTAGAGCAGGGACACCTGGGTGGCTTAGCGGTTGAGCATCTGCCTTTGGTTCAGGGTGTGATCTCGGAATCCCGGGATCAAGTCCTGCATTAGGCTCCCTGCATGGAGTCTGCTTCTCCCTCTGCCTATACCTCTCTGTGTGTGTATCTCTTATGAATAAATAAATAAAATCTTAAAGAGAGAGAGAGAGAGATTAGAGCAGAAACAAGTGAAATAGAGACTGAAAAAAAAACAATAGAACAGATCAATGAAACCAGGATTTGTTCTTTGAAAAGATTTTTTTAAAAAATTGAAATTCTTTATCTAACCTCAGCAAAAAGAGAGAGAAAGGACTCAAATAAAATCAAAATCATAAAGACACTACAAAAAAACTATAGGACAACATCTCTGATGAACATAAATGTAAAAATCCTCAACAAAATATTAACAAACTGCATTCCACAATACATTAAAAAAATGTTTCCCACAATCAAGTGGGATTTAGTTCACGGAATGCAAGGATCTTTCAATATTTATGAATCAATCAACATGATGAAGCACATTACTAAGAGGAAGATTAAAAACCATATGATCATCTCAGTAGAGGCGGAAAGAAACTAAACAAAAGACAACATCCATTTTAAAAAAAAAAATTTATTTACCCATTCATGAGAGATACAGAGAGAGGCAGAGACATAGGCAGAGGGAAAAGCAGGCTCCCCATGGGGAGCCTTATGTGGAACAGGATCCCAAGACCCCAGGATCCCAATATGAGCTAAAGGCAGAGCCAAAGGCAGACACTCAGTCACTGAGCCACTCAGGCCCCCTACAACTTCCATTCGTGATAAAAAAAAAAAAAAAAAAAAAAACTCTCAACAAAGTAGATTTAGAGGGAACATACCTCAGCATAATAAAGGACATATATGAAAAACCCACAGCTAACATCATATTCGGTGGTAGAAAACTGAGAGCTTTGGGATACTTGGGGCTCAGTGGTTGGGTGTCTGCCTTTGGCTCAGGGCCTGATCGTGGGATCTGGGATCAAGTCCCCCATGAGGCTCCTTGTGGGGAGCCTGCTTCTCCCTCTGTCTATGTCTCTGCCTCTCTCTTTATCTCTCATGAATAAATAAATAAAATCTTAAAAAAATATATTTAAAAAAGAAAAATGAGAGCTTATCCTCTAAGAAATGGAAATGTTTTTAAGGAGTTTTATGTGTAGAGAATCACTGATGTCCAAATAGGCCAGTTTCTCTGTATCTCCAACAGCAATAAAAATTATTACTGAAAACATAATTTAAAAAAATTTTTAGAAAGAAATTTATAGTAAGTGGTTTGAATTTAATTTTGCTTTATAAGTAATCAAGTCAATGTTTTTTCTCATCCATTTCTTTTTTTTTTTTTAAGATTTTATTTATTTATTCATGAGTGACACTGAGAGACAGAGAGAGGCAGAGACACACGTAGAGGGAGAAGCAGGCTCCATGCAGGGAGCCCGCCCGATGTGGGACTTGATCCCGGGTCTCCAGGATCACACCCTGGGCTGAAGACGGTGCTAAACCGCTAAGCCACCGGCGCTGCCCTTTCATAAATAAATAAATAAATAAATAAATAAATAAATAAAATCTTAAAAAAAAATCTCCTTTTATGAATTTCTTTTAATCCAGTTATCTATAGGGGCTTTAATACTTATCTAATCAATTGCAATGAATAATTAGATAGCAAATATTTTGCCATTTGCTATACTCTCAGTATTGCCCTTAGGTTGCTATCTCTTTGAGTATTTCATACTTCTTTCATAGCGCTTATTAATATTTATTTAAACCTCTTTGTGTTTTTCATTGTGACATCCTTCATTCAGAATTCAGGCAACCACTTCTCTTTTCTCCAAGTAACCTGTGTATAACAGTTCTGAGACATTTCTCAGTAGTATTTATAAAAAGTAAGTTTGGAAATAACACACAGAAGAACAGCAAACCCTACCTCAACCTCAGCTTTACTAGAACAATTGGTTGCTGAAAGTGACTGTCTCAAACTACCCAGAACTGATTAGTGCAAGCCATCCCAGTATTTAACAGCTCTCATTATGTGATGTTGAAAATTCTCCATTACAGCTAATTTGAAACTCTTCTGCTACGCAGCACCATTTGCCTTTGTTCCATTCTCCAGCAGAGACAGAACAGCTAAGCATTGTTCCTCAGGCAATTATTTCTCATGGGTAACACTCGCCCAGCGCATGGTGGACTCTCAATAAATACTTACTGATTAAAGCTGATTTTGAAAATCTCTAATTAGATCTATTCTCAGGCTTTCTTTCTCAAAGTTGAATGAGCGAACAACTCTTTTTTTTTTTTTTTTTTTTACATCCCTCAGATCATCTCTGTGTCTAACTAATTTCAGGAAATTCTTGGTCCTCTTGAAGCATAGTCTCAAAGTTGAGATGAGAAGTCGTGTGTCCGCACCCCCCCCCCATCACCTCTGCCTCAACACTCTCCCAGGGTGGGAGTCCGCTTTGTTCCTCACCCCCACTAAGATGTGGTGTTCACAGCCTTCACTAGGGAGTGAAAATATTTATCATCAATGCAAGAAGATATATTAAAGTCAAAGATAGGATGGCTTGGATGGCTCAGTGGGTTAGCGCCTGACTTTGGCCCAGGACATGATCCTGGAGTCCTGGGATCAAGTCCCCCATCGGGCACCTTGCATGGGGCCTGCTTGTCCCTCTGCCTGTGTCTCGGCCTCTCTCTCTCTCTCTCTCTCTCTCTCTCTCTCTCCCTGTCTCTCATGAATAAATAAATAATCTTTAAAAAAAGTCATCAAAGATAGTTTTGTATGTATTACATGTAATTCTCGCTCTCTTTTTTTTTTTAAAGATTTATTTAAATCTTTAAAGACACAGGCAGAGGGAGAAGCGGGCTCCATGCAGAGAGCCCGACATGGGACTCCATCCAGGGTTTCCAGGATCATGCCCTGGGCTGAAGGCGGCGCTAAACCGCTGCACCACCAGTGCTGCCCTACAGGTAATTCTCAATATGATTAAGATAATTTTTTTTTTCTGAGAATGTTTTACATTCCCCAGTCCTTAAAATACCCTCAGGAAACACCAGACTAACAAAAGGAATAATGCTCTAAACCCTATTTCTCTGTCACTGTCTATCTAACTAATCTGATGGCAGAGGCCATAATTACTACTTTGGAATGAAGGGGCTGCAGCCTGAAGAGGGGTGGCCCTTGACCCACTTACGATTGTCTTTACTTTGGTTCTAGGGGGTTTTGACTTAGCTTTTGGAGTGATGTTGTTGGGATCTGGAGCCTACGGCCAAGAAAGAATTCTTGTGACGTCTTTGGTGCAGAAAGGTGGTTTTATTAAAGCACAGGAACAGGGCCCTGTGGGCAGAAAGCACTGCGGCCCTGGGGTGTGGGGTGGGGTGGGGTGGGTGGACAACTGGTTATATACTTCGGGATTGGAGTAAATAAAAATAGGAAATTCCAGAAGGATTTTCATACACTAAAGAAGACTCACAGGATGCTGGAGGCCTAGCTATTGTCAAGCAAAGGTTTTTCCCCTCTAGCAAGGCATTAACATCGAGACAGTCAGGAGCTTCCTGGAGGAAGGTTACACTCCGCCCGCCTCAGGTATTTGTCAGCGGGCTGTGGGTTATAAGGACACTTAATTTGATCTACATTTCCATCTGCCTTTGTTCCCTACCTCAGTTTGAAATTTAAATCTTCAGAGGTTTCTCTTTCCAATGTTTCACAACCTTAGTCACCACTAAAATTGTATTGACAATGCGTGATGGGAGGCCCAGATGCTGTGCAAAAGCCTCATTCGCAGGCAAAATCCATTACATAAAAAAAGAACTATTCTGTTTTCCTTATTTGGCATAAAGAGAAACCCATTTCCCATCCCCCTCTTCACCTCCAGTTTCATTTTTTGTCAGAGAGGAAGGAGTTAATAACCTCATAAAGACTCCCTGTTGCCTTCCTGGATGCTAAATAGAGTCCCCAAAACAGAGAGTCTCCACCTTCTACTGCTAATGTTCTGTGACTTCTATTTCATAAGCATCTTCCTTATGTACAGCATTGAATCTGGAACACCCTGCATTATCAGATTTGTGTGACACTTTCATTCTGCATCCTAAAAGAAAGTTTGACAACAATCTCTCCCACCCTCTGATTGAACCAACCAAGAAAGCCTTAGGAGGGTGGGTTGGTTGTGCTCCGCCCAGCTTCCCTGTAAGGGGCCTTTCCAAAGCCCCTACCTGCCTGCCTTTTGTGACCTGGACACGGAGATGTGGCTTAACCCCCCAAACCTTTCATTCTCCTTTTGAGCTGGCGGTAAGATGACTTAAGGGGGGAAAATGACCTTTCAGAGGTTTAGCTGGTGGGTTTTGTTTCTCCACACTTAATGGGCTGTGTTCCTACCTGCTCTGGATATCAGATGACCCCTTACCTTCTCCAGAATACTGCTTTATGCTGCCTAGGAGATAAACAACTGACCGCATAGGCCTTAGAAAATTAGTTGGTGCCATGAGGATGGAACGCAAGAGTGAACAAAGAAAGAAGTTGATTTAGGCAGAGGCTTTCCTACTCCGATTGAAGAATGATCCATTTTCTTATGAGGAGGGAGCAGAAGGCAAGCTGAGGACAAAGCAGAAGCTGACACCCCGCAGCCACCCCTTCTCCAGGTGGGCTACCTGTGACCTTCCTCAGGCCCTCCTGGTTGCTCTAAAATCAAGGAAAGGAAGAACAAATAGTTCACTTACAGAGATCACAGCCCTGTAAGACATGAGCTCCCTCAGTCCACAAATGTCCTAGTAATTAATATACAAGAACAAAGCATTTTTGTCAATAATCTAGCGTCCAGAAAGAATAGAAATACAATTAAATGTCTTTAACGTACAGCCCATTGACAGATGTTTGAGGCAGGCAGAGTGTGATGTTCCTCTGGGAAGCTCCCAAGTATCTTAATGTGAATGCCCTGCTAGAAGGAAAAACAACCTTAACTTGCCAATGGCAAGACCTCTGGTATCCTCTGCATCTTTATTAACCTATGAAAATACTTTTGAGGGGCACCTGGGTAGGTCAGTGGTTAAGCATCTGCCTTTGGCTCAGGTCGTGATCCCGGGGGTCCTGTGATTAAGTCCCACGTCAAGTTTCCCACAGGGAGCCTGCTTCTTCCTCTGCCTATGTCTCTGCCTCTCTCTCAAGAATGAATAAATAAAATCTTTTTTAAAAAGAAAGAAAAGAAAGAAAATCCCTTTGAAACTTACCTTTTCCTACCTCCCCTAACTCCCAAGTATATCATCAGCCACCCCTCACAACCCCAGGATAGCTCTTTTTGCCCATGGGTCCTGTCCCTGGTGCTTTAATGAAACCACCATTTTGTACCAAAGGCATCTCGAGAATTATTTCTTGGCTGGCTCCAGACCTCAACCCATCAACCCTCACCTATATTCCCAAACTACATCATTTAGATTCTCTCATTAAGTCACTATTGCTTGATTATAGGGTTCTCCAGAAGGCAAAGGAAACTGAATTTGAATTGCCTTCCAGAGCTCCCCCCCCCCCCAGCCTTTCTGAGGAGCATAAGAAGGGGCTTTGGAAGACAAGCACTAATCTGACACTAAAGCCCAGAGGTAGCCAATATTGATTGTGCATGGCAATGCACCAGATTTCCTTCTGGCATTTTTAACCTTTCCTGGTTTGAGTGTCCTACAAAAAGGTATAGTATTTTTGCCACTTATATTTTAAACTGACCCTACTCTTAAGAAAAGCATAATAGGACATTAGCTATCAATTGCGTTTAAGAAACGGTTACTGCATTAAGCTAAACTTCTTTCTGTTTAATATCAATTTTAGTGAGCTTGGGTCTAAATCACCTCTTCCATTAATCCCTCAGAAGGTCATTTTTAGAACACGGGTATGAATAGATAAAACACAGGGAGAAATATCTTGAGTGACAGTTTTAGTGTCCATGGGTACAGCGACGAACTGGATTGATTTAGAAGTCCCATCATGGCAAGGTTATCGACCCTTCCCTGGCCAGCACTCCCCTAAGTCAAGCTTTGCAGCAAACCAGCTCAGAACTTAATTAATCCTTCTCTTTGCTTCGACTTTTAAAGCAGTCTTGATCACGGGCAGCCTTCTTCCAATGAGTGATATAGTGTTAGAATTTTCTTTTTTTTCTTTTTTCTTTTTTTTGTGATAGTCACAGAGAGAGAGAGAGAGGCAGAGACACAGGCAGAGGGAGAAGCAGGCTCCATGCACCGGGAGCCTGACGTGGGATTCGATCCCAGGTCTCCAGGATTGCGCCCTGGGCCAAAGGCAGGCGCCAAACCGCTGCGCCACCCAGGGATCCCAGAATTTTCTTTTTCTATCAGATGATGCAATCCCAGTCTTGACAGTGCCTCGCCTCTGACCTTGGGCCAGCCACTTACCCTCTACATGCAGGTGGCTGCAATTAAAATAGAAGATGTTAACATTGACCTGAAGCTTCAGGGACAAATAAGTTATTAATGATTTGAAAGCACTCAGGACCTATAGAGTGCCATAAAAATCCCTCCTGCAATTATATATGGGTAGCACAAGGGAAGCACGGTAGCCAATCACCACATTGCAAATGAACCACTTGGGTGCCATTTTGGTTTTCTGTGAAAGCAAGCAAAGGAGATATAACCCTTTTCTGCCTCCAGGTTTTTGTCAAACTTCATGAATACTTGTAAACCCACTTTCTAGTTATTTTCCTGTGGCTGTACTGTGTCAGTTCAACATGATTCAAAGCTGTCTTTATATGTCAAAAAGCCTAGGGTGTCCTCATTGCCTTTGGACTTCTTTGACCTAGAAAGTAGAAAGCAAAGCTTGTGTTACTAAACATGTTAGCAGAAAATGCTAGCAGGTTTGGAGCACATAAGGCTCTATCTAGAAACTGGGACGGAATATGTGGAAGAAGAGATAGGGAGGCAAGTGGATGTCAACCATGTCAGCCGTCTTCGTGTTTTGGAAAATGTTACTCTACTGTCATGTAAAATGTTTCTAGACCAAAAGAGGCCAATTTAAGACAACACTTTAAAGAAACAGTGCTTACTGTTGGGTGGACATTGTCCTCTTTGGCTCCTCAGCGTCTGTACCCCCTTCCAATATTTGGAGAATTCTCTCACTTTAGGAGTTTTGGTGGGAGACAGAGCCTGCCTTCCACTCTAGATGGTGAAAATGCAAGATACTTGCTTTCCCCCAAGTATAATAACCACAAGTCAGAGGTCGACAGAAAGAGGCATCTGCTCCGGACTTTGCTTTGTTTTGTTTAAAGATTTTCTTTATTTATTCATGAAAGACACAGAGAGAGATTGAGGCAGAGACACAGGCCGAGGGAGAAGCAGGCTCCATGCAGGGAGCCCAACATCGGACTCGATCCTGGGGCTCCAGGATCATGCCCTGGACTGAAGCCAGCGCTAAACTGCTGGGCCACCCGAGCTGCCCTGTTCTGCACTTTGAAAACAGAGCTGGTAACATGAAGAAAGGACCAGAGGTACTCTGTGTGACAGTGGCAAAGAAGCCCACCTTCTTGGGCAACTGAGGGAGTGGTGCACTGGCAGCATCCAGATCCAGAATGAGCAGTGTGTGGTCCTCCTCTCAGATGTGTTCTTCCTATGGAAGTTCTACAGTGGAATTTTGAGTACTGCTCCTGGCTGAGGTCCCAGACCTAGTCCCAGTGATACTGTGAGATACCCCAGTACCCTTTCATTATTATTAACTTTTTAATATGGAAAATGTTCATCATTTGCATATGTATTTGTATTTGTTCAAACATATACCAACCATTTATCTCCTCCGCCTCTAGTTCTCCTCATACAATTTACTTACCAGAAAATTCACACACTGTAGTTGAACAACTCTATAAATTTAGAACAACTCTAAATTTATAGAGTTACATCACCACTACCACAATCTAGTTACATCTTTGCTTGGTTTTAGTGTATCATTCTAGGAATTTTGACACATATTTGATTTGTTTAATCACCTCCACAATCAGGACTTCATCACCCCAGAGGACTCTCTCCTTCCTGTTATAGTTATACCTTCGCCACACCTAACCCCTGGCAACCACTGATCTGTTCTCCACCTCTAGAATTTTGTTTTTTCTAGGATGTCATACAGTACGTAGTGTTTTGTGCCTTTACATAATGCTTTAGAGAGTCACCCAAGTTGTTGCTTGTGATAATAATCTATTCCTTTGTGCTAAGTGGCAACAAGTTGTATAGCTGGACCAAAGGTTATCCATTTACCTTTCTTTTCTTTCTTTCTTTTTTTTTTTTTTTAAGATTTTATTCATCCACTCATGAGAGACACAGAGAGAGAGGCAGAGACATAGGCAGAGAAAGAAGAAGGCTCCATGCAGGGAGACCAATGAGGGACTTGATCCCGGAACCACGGGTTCATGCCCTGAGCCAAAGGCAGACACTCAACCGCTGAGCCACCCAGGCGTCCCTCCATTTACCTTTTGATGAACATTTGTGTTGTTTCTGGAGTGGGGGGTGGGGGGAAGAATTATGAATAGAGTTGTTATCCAATATCTTTTTTTGTCTTTTAAAAAATACTTTTCATTTTAGAATAATCATGAATGTATAAAAGCAGTTGGGAATACTATACAAGTAACTATTTTTCTAAACCATTTAGGAGCAGTTGATAATCTGATGTTATCCCCCAAAACTTAACTATGTAATTTCTACACACAAAAACATTCCCCTACAAAATCACAGTATGACAGTCAAAATCAGGAAATCTACCTTGACACATCACTGCCACCTTATCCTCAGAGTCATTCAAGTTTATGCAGTTGACCCAACAGTGAATTATATAGCAAACATCTCAAAGTCACAATTATGCCAAGTATTTAGCTATCAAGTTTCTTGAGTCTCCATCTGTCTGGAAGAGTTCCTCAATCATTTAATGGCTTTCATGACCTTGACACTTTTGAAATTAACAGTCTAGTTCCTTTGTAGAATATCCTTCAATTTGGTCTCTTTCATGTTTCCTCAAAATTAGATAAAGGTTATCAATTTTGGAAGTAATTGTATCCTATAATTTCTACCTGTCCCATTATTGATGACATTCACTTTGATCATTTGATTAGGTGGTATATACCAGGTTTGATAAATTGTTTGTGGGGTGGTATTTAGAAACTATCTAGATATCCTGTTCTGTATCACACACACACACACACACACACACACACACACACACACACACACTACAAATAAAATAAATGTATATTTTAAAATATACATATCTTGAATCTATATTCCTATCATTTCCTGTGTTATTTAATAAGTTATAATTATTAATCCTGTGTCCTTCTGATGTCCCCATCATTCTTGGGGCATGTTCTTGCTTTCTGGAACTACAAAATGTCCCAGGATCATCTTGTTCTTTTCTTGTGCAAGTATGTTTATTGATGTTGGGTATTGCTGCTCCCATCTTTCAGTAGACAGAACCTGGAAAAATATGTATGTATATGCACATATACATTCATGCATTTTTAAAAAAGAGATTTTATTTATTTATTCATGGGAGACTCAGAGAGAGAGATAGGCAGAGACACAGGCAGAGGGAGAAGCAGGCTCCATGCAGGGAGCCCAATGTGGGACTTGATCCTGGGACTCCAGGATCACGACCTGAACCAAAGGCAGATGCTCAATCACTGAGCCCCCAGGTGTCCCCATAAATGCATTTTTTAAAAGATTTATTTATTTATTTGAGAGAGAGAGATAAAGTGCACACAAGTGGGAGAGGCAGAGAGGGAGAGAGAATCTCAAGCAGACTCTACTGTGCTGAGTGCAGAGCCCAATGTAGAGCTGGATCTCCCAACCCCCAGATCACTTGAGCAGAAACCAACTGTGCCACCAGGTACCCGCACATACACACATTTATGTTACATCTCTCTTTCATCTATCATCTATCATCATCATTTATCAGAGTTTTTATATATTTTAGATCTTAATTTTTTTTATCACATATATGATTTGTGATTTTTTTTGCCTCATTCCATAGGTTTTCTTTCCATTTTGTTGATGGTTTCCTTTGCCGTACCAAAGCTCCTTTGTTTGATGTACTCCCACTTGTTTACTTTTGTTTTTGTTACTTTAGCTTTTGGCATCAAATCCAAAAAAATCACTGCCAAAACTAATGTCAAGAAGTTTACCACCTAACTTTTCTTTTAGGAGTTTTAGGATTTCAAGCCTTACATTCAAGTCCATTCTGAGTTGATTTGTGTGCATAGAATAAGACTGGGGTCCAGTTTCATTCTTTTGCATGTGATTATTCAGTTTTCCCAGCGCCATTTACTGAAAAGACTATCTTTTCCCCATTTATATTTGTGACTCCTTTGTCATATATAATTGACCACATTTATGTGAGATTATTACTGAGCTCTCTACTTTGTTCCATTGATCTATGAGTCTCTTTATGTCAAAACTATACTGTATTGATTAGTATAGCTTTGTCATGTAGTTTGAAATCAGGGAATGTGATGTCTCCAGCTTTATTCTTTCCCAAGATAGCTTTAACTATTTGGGGTCTTTTGCGGTTCCATGAAAATTTTAGAATTGTTCTATTTTTGTGAAAAATGTTCTTATTTTGGAATGCCTGGGTGGCTCAGTGGTTGAATGTCTGCCTTTGCCTCAGGTCGTGATCCTGGGGTCCTGGGATTGAGTCCCACATCAGGCTCCCCACGGGGAGCCTGATTCTCCCTCTGCCTCTGTCTCTGCCTCTCTCTCTCTCTGTCTCTCATGAAAAATCTTTAAAAAAAAAAAAAGTTGGTATTTTGATAGGGCTTGCATTGTTTCTGTCATTGTTTTGGCTTTGAGTAGATGAATAACTTCAGCAACATTAGTTGTTCCAATTCATGACCATATAATATCTTTCCATTTATTTGTGTCTTCCTTAATTTCTTTCATCTGTGTATAGACTTTTACCTCTTTGGTTAAATTTATTCCTAGGGGGAAAAAAACTTATTCCTAGGTATTTTTTTAAAGATTTTATTTATTTATTCATGAGAGACACAGATTGAGAGAGAGGCAGATACATAGGCAGAGGGAGAAGCAGGCTCCATGCAGGGAGCCTGACATGGGACTCAATCCCGGGTCTCCAGGATCAGGCCCTGGGCCGAAGATGGCACTAAACTGCTGAGCCACCCGGGCTGCCCTATTCCTAGGTATTTTATAAAGTCTCAAAATATTTTTGAGGTGATTGTAAATGTTATTGTTTTCTTAATTCCTCTTTCTATTAGTTCAGTATTAATATAGAAATGCAGCTGAGTTTTGTATATTGATGTATCCTGCAACTTTATTAAATTCATTTATCAGTTTTTTTGTTAGAGTCGTTAGGGTTTTCTGTTTACAATGTCATTTTATCTATAAATAGAGAGACGCCTGGGTGGCTCAGCGGTTGGGCATCTGCCTTTGGCTCAGGGTGTGATCCTGGAAACCCGGGATCAAGTATGGCATCAGCTTACTGCATAGAGCCTGCTTCTCCCTGTGCCTGTGTCTCTGCCTCTCTGTCTCTGTCTCTCATGAATGATAGATAAAAATCTTTAAAAAAATAGAGATAGATTTATTTCTTTCATTCTGATTTGAATGCCTTTTATTTTTCTTGCCTAATTGCTCTTGCTAAGACTTCCAGTACTATGTTGAGTAAGAGTGGCATAGATGGGCATTCTCATCTTGTTCCTGATCTTTGAGGAAAAGCTTTCAACTTTTCACTGGTGAGTATGATGTTAACAGTGGGCTTGTCATATGTGGCCTTTATCATACTGAGGTATGTTCCTTCTATACTCACTTTATCGAGAGTTTTGTTATGAATGGACATTGAATTTTGTCAAATGCTTTTTCTGCATTTTTTGAGATGATCACATGATTTCTATCCCTCATTTTGTTAATGTGGTGATTCACATTGACTGACTTGTGGATGTTGGACCATCCTTGCATCCCTGGAATAAATTTCACTTTATCGGGATCCCTGGGTGGCGCAGTGGTTTGGCGCCTGCCTTTGGCCCAGGGCGCAATCCTGGAGACCTGGGATCGAGTCCCACGTCGGGCTCCCGGTGCATGGAGCCTGCTTGTCCCTCTGCCTGTGTCTCTGCCTCTCTCTCTCTCTCTCTCTCTCTCTGTGTGACTATCATAAATAAAAAAAAATAATAAAAATAAAAATTTCACTTTATCATGGTATGTGACTTTAATGTGTCATTGAATTCAGTGTGTTAATATTTTTTATTTTTTCGAGATTTTTGCATTTATATTCATTAGGGGTATTGGCCAGTAATTTCTTTTCCCATAGTGTTCTTGTCTGGTTTTGGTATCAGCATAATGCTGGCCTCATAAAATGAATTTGGTGGTATTCCCTCCTCTTTTATTTTTTGAAAGCATTTGAAGATTGATATTAATTCTTTTTTTTTAAGATTTTTTTTTTTTTTTGAGAAAGAAATAGAACACAAGTGTGGGAAGGAGCAGAGGAAGAGGGAGGAGGACAAGCAGACTTCCTGTTGAGCAGGGAGCTGGACACAAGACCCAATCCCAGGACCCTGAGATCATAACTTGAACTGAAGTCAGATGCGTAACTAACAGCTACTCAGGTATCCCATGAATTGGTATTTATTCTTTAAATGCTTGGTAGAATGCATCAGTAAATGTACCATCTGGTCCTAAACTTTTGTTTGTTGGGAGGTTTTTAATTACCAATTCAATCTCTTTACTTTATTTGGTGTGTTCTGATTTTGTATTTCTTTTCTTTTTAAGATTTTATTTATTTTTTAAAGTAATCTCTACACCCAATGTGGGGCTGGAAACTACAACCCCAAGATCAAGAGTTGTACAGTCTGCTGACTTAGCCAGCCAGGTGCTCCAGATTTTGTATTTCTTGATGATTCAGTCTTGATGGATTGTATATTTTTAGGACTTTATCTGTTTCTTCTAGGTTTTCCAATCGGTTCATATGTAATATATCATAGTAGTTGCATGATCTGTTGTATTTCTTTGGTATCAGTTGTAATGTCTCCCTTTTCATTTCTGATTTTGTGTCCTCTCTCTTCTTGGTAAGTCTGGCCAAAGGTTAGTCTATTTTCTTGGTCTTTTCAATAAACCAGCTCTTAGTTTCATTGAATTTTTCTGTTATCTTTTTAATCTCTATTTATTTTTATTCTGATCTATGGTATTTCCATCTTTCTACTAACTTTGGACTTAGTTTGCTCTTCTAGTTCCTCCAGGTATAAAGTTAGGTTCTTTATTTGAGATCTTTCCTGTTTCTTAATATAGGCATTTATTGCTATGAACCTCCCCCCTTATAACTGCTTTACTGCATCCCATAAACTTTAGTGTGTTGCATTTCCATTTTCCTTTGTTTCAGGACTTTACATTTTTTTCTTTTTTTTTTAGGATTTATTTATTCTCTCTCCCTCAAGAGAGAGGGAGAGAAAGCATGAGTTGGCGGGGGAGGGGCAGAGGGAGAAACAGAAACCCCGTTGAGCAGGAAGCCCCATTTAGGGCTCAGTCCCAGGACCCCAGAATCATGACCTGAGCCCAAGGCAGATGCCCAACCAACTGAGCCACCCAGGTGCCCCCCAAATTTTTCTTTTGATTCTTCTTTGATTCATTAGTTGTTTAGTAACATGTTGCTTAATTACCACATATTTGTGAATTTTCCAGTTTCCTTCTTGTATTTGATTTTTAGTTCATATCATTGTGGTCAGAAAAGAATGTGTGGTATGATTTCAATCTTCTTAAATTTATTGAGACTTATTTTGTGGTCTATTGTGAGGTCTATCGTGGAGAATGTTCCTTGTGGACTTGAGAGGAATGTGTGTTCTGCTGCTTTTGAGTGGAATGTTCTGTTCATGACTGTTAAGTCTATCTGGACTAACTTGTCATTTAAGTCTGGTGGTTCCCTATTGATTTTCTGTCTAGATGAAGAAAGTTGGGTATTAAAGTCCCCTGTTGCTCTTTCCCTTGGCTTCTTTCTGGTGGTGGCAGCAGTGGATTGTGCTGTGTGTGCTGTCAGACACACACACAGAGACATATCCAAGATTAAGGCTCGAGATCTCGGTGGCAAGAATCAGGAGGAGCTGCTTAAACAGCTAGAAGACCTGAAGGTGGAGCTGCCCCAGCTGTGTGTCGTCAAAGTGACAGGCGGCCTCCCTCCAAGCTCTCTAAGATCTGAGTTGTTTATAAATCCATTGCCCGTATTCTCACTGTCATCAACAAGATGCAGAAATAGAACCTCAGGAAATTCTACAAGGGTAAGAAGTACAAGCCCCTGGATCTGCGGCCCAAGAAGACATGTACCATGTGCTGCTGGCTAAATAAACATGAGGAAAATCTGAAGACCAAGAAGCAGCAGTGGAAGGAGCGGCTGTACCCTCTGCAGAAGTATGGGGTCAAAGCCTGAGCACTGGCATTAATAACACACACACACACACACACACACACAGTTCCCTGTTATTATTGTTTTGCTGTCTATTTCTCCCTTTATACCAATTAGTATTTGCTTTATATACTTAGGTGCTCCTATATTGAGTGCATTAATATTTACAAATGTTTTATCCTCTCATTGGACTGACACCTTTGTCATTATGTAATGACTTTGTCTCCTATTACAGTCTTTGCCTTAAAGTCTATTTTGTCTGATATAAATATAGCTACTCTGGCTTTCTTTTGGCTTCCATTTACATGGAAGATCTTTTTGCATTCCTTTACTTTTAGTCTGTATGCATCCTTAAAGCTGAAGTGAGTCTCTTGTAGATAGCATACAGTTAGTTAGGTCTTGTTTGCTTGTTTGTTTTAATTTATTCAGCCACTCTGTCTTTTGATTGGGAAATTTAGTCCATTTACACTTAAAGTAATTATTGATTGGTATGGACTTATTGCTATTTTGTTAAGTGTTTTCTGACTGTTTTGTTCCTTCCTTCTCTTGCTCTCTTCTTTGTGATTTGATGCCTTTCTGTAGTGGTATGCTTAGATTCCTTTCTCTTTCTCTTTTGTGTATCTGCTGTAGGTTTTTGCTTTGTGGTTGCCAGAGGCTTACATAAAGCAACTTATATTTATAACAGTCTATTTTAAGTGAATAACAACTTGTTCAAATGCATTCTAGAGCACTACATTTTTATTCTCTTCCTCTCCGTGTTTTATGTTATTATGTCACAATCTATATCTCATTATCTTCCATTCATTAACAAATTATTATAGTTACAGTTATTTACCTAATATCCTTTTTTTTTTTTTTTTAAGATTTTATTTAGGGCAGCCCAGGTGGCTCAGCGGTTTAGCTCCACCTTCAGCCCAGGGTGTGATCCTGGAGACCTGGGATCAAATCCTGCATCGGGCTCCCTGCATGGATCCTGCTTTGCCTCTGCCTGTGTCTCTGCCTCTCTCTCTCTCTGTGTGTCTTTATTTATTCATGAGAGACATGGAGACAGAGAGAGAGGCAGAGACACAGGCAGAGGGAGAAGCGGGATCCATGCAGGGAGCCCGATGCGGGATTTGATGATCCCGGGTCTCCAGGATCACACCCTGGGCTGAAGGTGGAGCTAAACCACTGAACCACCTGGGCTGCCCCCTAATATCTTTTTAAATAAGATCATTTTTCTTTTCTTCTTCTTCTTCTTCTTCTTTAGAGAGAGAGAGCACATGTGCATATGGGAGGTGGAAGAGACAGAGGGAGAGGGACAGAGAGAATACAAACAGGCTCCACACCCAACTTGGAGCCTGGTGGAGCCTGATGTAGGGCTCAGTCCCACAACCCTGAGATCATGAACCAAGCTGAAATCAAGAATTGGATGCTTAACCAACTGAGTGCCCCAATAAAACCATTTTTCCAATTAAACCAGCCAGGATTGGTTTCTGTGGCTTGCAATTAAGAACAAGACCACTATTCTTCTATAACTGGAATGTCCCCAGACCTCACCAGCTGACGGTGACTAATAAGGTCACTTTCCTACTTAGACACTTATTTTGTTAGTCAAATAGCCCACACTTGTATAACTACACTGTTAGACAGAGTTGTTGTTTGTCTTCCTTTTCATATTTGTAGACATCTCCAAGTTCCTTCAAGCCACTGCCAATTTCAGCAAAATGAATCAGCCCCACCCACTGCTTAACAGTCTACTTGGGCCATTAAGTGTTCACATGTCATTTCTCCAGTGTAGTGGGTAATGACTTGTAAACACTCCTCTTCTTGGCTTCCATTCTTAGAGGCCCCCAGGAAAGACCCAGAGGCCCAGGGATCACAGAATTTAATGAGCCAAATGCTTTAATTTTGCATAAGCTCTTCCCTCTTTAGAGCTCCTATGTTGTCAAGCATACAGGATGGAGGCAGGTCATGCCATGACCAGTGTGCTCTACCTGAAACCACTACTCTCCTCCAAACCTTAGTCCTCTTCTTGAATCCTGTTTAGCATGCCTGAATTTTTATTTCCTTGAATTCACTCTCAGAGGTTCTGTATTTATCAATTCTTCTTTTAAGCTCCCATTCTGCTGGCAGTTGTCCAGATATGACTTTCTCAGTGCTCCCTTCTACCATGCACATCCATTCTGGAGTAGACGAGCAAATTCAAAGGATTCTGGACCTGGGTGAAGCCTGTGCACATGGAGAGTCCCAAGAGTAACAATGTCTTTCTTCTTATTCAATGCCTAATTCTCCTTCTCTGTCTCCAAAAACATCAGAGGAACACCTCTTTAACCCAGTCTAGTTGAACACTTTGTTCCCTGCCTTGGAGATTCCCAGCTGAGCTCAGAGGTGAGAGGCTACCTCTCCTACCAAGTCCCTACAGGCTCTAAGTTCTTTCTCTTGGTTTGGGCCCTTCCTATTTTCTCTCTGCCATTGATATGTATTGCTATGACATTGATATGATATTGATATTACTTGTCTATCTCTATGTGAGAAATTAACCCAAAACTTAATGGCTTAAAATAATATTTATTTCCTCATGGTTGCTGTAAGTCAAGAATATGGGAACAGCTTAGCATGAAGATCCACAAGACCTAGCCAAGTCTTCACATGACAACAGCTCTAGCTGACATCTTGGCTGGGAGATCAGAGCCCGGACCATACAACTAAGCTGCTCCCAAATCCCTGACCTACAGAAAGTGTGAGATAATAAGTGTTGTAAAATCATGTGTCTTTGTAATCAATCTCTTACTCCACCCCAGTCCTCTGGCAAGTGATCTAGTCTGTGTCTTATGCCTACAGTTTTCCTTTTCCAGAGTATGATATGAATAGAACCATACAGGAAGTAGCCTTTTGAGTTTGGCTTCCCCCCCCCTTTAACATAATGCTTTTGAGATTCATCCCTATTGTTGCATATCTTATTCATTTGCTCCTTTTTATTGCTAAGGAGTATCTTTTGGTAAGGCTGTACCACAATTTGTTTATCCACTCACAATTGATGGATATTTGGGTTGTTTCCAGGTTTTGGCAATTAAGAATACAGCTGCTATAAACATTTGCCTGGAGGTGCTTCTGTGGACTTATATTTCCATTCTCTTGAAATACTCAGGAGTGAGATTGGATCAAAATGGATCACAGATCTAAATGTGAAGCCCAAACCTATCAAACTTCTATGGCAACATTTTCCAATTGAACTTTATGTAATGATGAAAATGTTTGGGATGCCTGGATGACTCAGCAGTTGGGCGTCTGCCTTCAGCCCAGGACAGGATCCTGGGATCCTGGGTTGGAGTCCCACATTGGGCTCCCTGCAGGGAACCTGCTTCTCTCTCTGCCTGTGTCTCTGCCTCTGTGTGTGTGTCTCTCATGAATAAATAAATAAAATCTTAAAAAAATGAATATGTATTATTATCATCCTGTGTCATTCAATACAATAGCCAGTAGACACACATGGAAATGTGACTAATGTGGCTAAGGAACTGAACTGTTAATTTTATTTAATTAGATTTTAATTAATTCAAATTTAAGTAGTCACATTTAACTAGTAGTTATCATGTAAGACAAGACACTTCTAGAATAAAATACAGAAGAAAATCTTTGTGATTTTGGTTTAGGCAGAGATTACTTGGGGCACAAAAAATCAAATCATAAGCTATAAATTTTTTTTGATAAATTGGACTTATCAAAATTGAAAAACCCCTGATCCTTAAAAGAGGCTTGTAAGAAAATGAAGAGACAAGCAGCAGAGAAAATATTTGTAAAACAAATACCTGGCTAAGGAATTTCACAAGTTGATCATAAGAAAATGACCAGATTTTAAAAAATAGGTAAAATATTTGAACAGACACTTCAACAAACAGATTTAAATGGCAAATAAGTACAAGGAAAGAGGCTCAGCATAGTAATTCATTAGAGAAATGGCAATCACCACCATGAGATACCACCTTAGACTTAATAGAATGCTGTTTTTGAAGATTTTATTTATTTATTTGAGAGAGAGAAGCAGACTCCAAAGAGAGCTTTAAAAGATGCCTTGAATAAATGAAAAGGTATAGACCTTCTTTTTAGTTGAAGTATAGTTGTCATAAAATATTATATTAGATTCAGGTGATAACATATTGATACAACAATTATATACATATTACAACACCTCACCATGATAAGTCTGATTACCATCTGTCACCATACAGAGTTGTTAAAATATTATTGACTATATTCCCTATGCTGTACCTTTCATCCTCATCATTTATTTACTTTGTAACTGGAAGTTTGTACTCTTTATCCCCTTCACCTATTTCACACTTCTCCCACCCCACCCCTGGTAACCACCAGTTTGTTTTCTGTATTTATGAGCCTCTTTCTGTTTTTCATTTGTTTGTTTTTAGAATCCACATATAAGTGAAATCACATGGTATTTTTCTTTCTCTGTCTGACCTATTTCACTTAACATAGTACCCTCTAGGTCCATCTATGTTGTTGGAAAGGACAACATTTTATTCTTTTTTTTTAATGACAGAGTGATATTTCTTTATATGTATATGTGTGTGTGTGTGTGTGTGTATATATGTATATATGTATATCACATCTTCTTTATCCATTCATCTATCAATGGGCACTTGGGTTGCTTCCATATCTTGTCTATTATAAAAAATACTACAATAAACAAAAGGGTGCAAAGATGTTTTGAATTAAATATATTCTAAAAATATACTTTTTTAGTAGGAAAACTCAACATTATAAATTTGTCAATTCCCTCTAAATTAGTTTATAAAGTAAACTTGATCTCTTAAAAAAATACCAATAGATTTTGATTTTAGAAAGAGGCAGGTTTTTTCTAAAATTCCCAGGGAGAATATCAAGGACAATTGTGAAACGGTATAGTAAGAGAAAATTCCAGTTAAGTACAGTAGAATGAAGAGCTCTTTACACTTCATTTCCCCTGAGACCTCTCTGAAATGGGAGTAAAGGAAAAAGAAAACAAAAAAGGGAATGTAACCTTGCTAGATCAAAGAAATTCAGGAAAAACGGGAGATAAGAAATGGTAACACATTTGGAGACAATGAGAAGATGATGGAGGAATGGATGACCAGAGCTGAGAAAGCAGAGGTGTGTGTGCAGAGGTCTCTCCAGGGCCTACAGCCTGGAAGGAAAATGATTTACTGGTTCATGCCAGGCCTCAGAGATGGATATTTTTGTACCCTATGCCCCCAAGTGAACTAGCTCTGTCCTCATCCAGTGGCCCTACAATGAGGCCCAATAATGCACACCTCCTCCTCCTACTCCTCCCACACCCTAAGAATCCTATCACATTTTGCCAGTCTTACTTATGAAGAGTTGTCAAGGATCACCAGATAACTGAGGAAAGTCTTCAACATGAAAGATCAAAACAGAGAAAAAAAGTAAGTCAGGGAAAATAGAACAGTGTAGGGACCAGAAGAAAAGAATACACACACATACACTATAATCACGGATGGATCAAGGTGGTAATTGCAATGTTTCTGGTTGTCTCAAGCTTTTGGCTGAGATTCAGAAGGTTGAGGACAAAGTGGCTAACAAATATCCCCACCTTTTACTTTATATATTTATTTTTAAAGATTTTATTTATTAATGAGAGATACAAAGAGAGAGGCAGAGACACAGGCAGAGGGAGAAGCAGGCTCTCTGTGGGGAGCCCGATGTGGGACTCCATCCCAGGACCCCTGGATCATGCCCTGAGCCAAAGGAAGATGATTAACCACTGAGCCACCCAGGTGCCCCAGCACCCCTACCTTTTTTTTTTTTTTTAAGATCTTATGTATTTATTCATGAGACACACACACAGAGAGGCAGAGACAGGCAGAGGGAGAAGCAGGTCCCCTGCAGGGAGCCTGATGTGGGCCTCCATCCAGGAACTATCTGAGCTGAAGGCAGACACTCAACCATTGAGCCACCCAGACGTCCCACAACTTCACCTTTTAAAGAGAGGTGCTAGATGATTCACGTGTAGTGGGATACAGTGGTCAACAGCCTGGATGCAGGTGCTAGAGTGCCTGAGTCCAGATCCTGACTCTGCTCTTACTAGTTCGTGACTGTGGGGAGATCAGCTGACCTTTTTGTGTTTTGGTTTCCTTATCTGCAAAAGGAAGATCATCAAAGCACCCCGTCACAGAGTCATTGTGAGGATTCAAGGAATTTAATAATCCATGCAAAGTATTCAGAAAAGAGGCTGGCACTTAGAAAAAGCTCAGCGAATGTTAGCTAATTCTTACTGTTATGCATCATTAGCCCCTTACCCACCCTCAGGCCTATAGAAGGAAAGACATGAGTATCGTTGTTAAAATGTAGGTGTCTTTTTTCTTCAAAAATTTATTTGAGAGAGAGAGTGAGAGAGAAAGAGCATGAGCAGGGGGAGGGGCAGAGGGAGAAGGAGACTCCCTGATGAGCAAGGAGCCCCATGTGGGACTTGATCCCAGTACTCTGGGATCATGACCTGAGCTGAAGGCAAATGTTCAAACAACTGAGCCACCCAGGTGCCTCAAAATGTAGGTGTCTTTCATGTACCATCATGGGGGAGCATTGGGGAGTCCGTCCTTAACCTCCAGTCAACTTCAGTAAGCACCCAGAGCGTTTGACCTGTGTGCCCTAGAGCTGGATGGACTCCAGGACTGATATTTGGTAGGTACCTGAGAAAGCCCAAAGGTGAGAAGATGAGGCTAGACAGGCTTGAAGCGGTATAACAAAGAGTGAGGGTTTTGTAGGAACACCCTCATTTCTAGGATTTGGCAGGGAAAAGATTTATCCACATTTTTCATGGGCTGGATATGGCCCCATGGAAGGGGATTTGGCTAGTGGTTTCCTTGGACAGGGTCCTATTTCGTGGACTTTCTGCCAGGGGAGAGACGGCCTCAGCCAGCAGAGGCTCAAGCTTGCCAAGATGCAGAAATGAGAGGGCCTTGATTGCGTCAAGGGAACTATGGCTAAAAGGACCCCTGAAACTACACAGAGCTCCCACATAAGGAAGAATGGACATCTGGACACAGCTGGGACTTTGATCTTATCCTTTTTTTTTTTTTAAGATTTTATTTATTTATTCATGAGAGACACACAGAGAGAGACAGAGATATAGGCAGAGAGAGAAGCAGGCTTCCTGTGGGGAGCCCAAAGTGGGACTCGATGCCAGGATCCTGGGATCACGACCTGAGCTGAAGGCAGACATTCAACCACTGAGCCACCCAGGTACCCCTGCAAGTTTTTTTTAATTGGGAAATCTACTTTTTTTTTTTTTTTAGGTTTTATTTATTTATTTGAGATAGAGAGTGAGAGAGAGAGGGCACAAGCAGGGGGCAGAGGGAGAGGGAGAAGCAGACTCCCCACTGAGCAGGGAGCCTGATGTGGGGCTCGATCCAGGCCCCCAGATCATGACCTGAGCTGAAGGCAGACACTCAACCCCTGAGCCACCCAGGTGCCCCAGTTTTGCAGTCTTGATGTCTATGTTCTTGTTGCTCTCCCGTGGTATTGAATAAAACCCTCGGAAAATTTTAGCCTTCTCATAAGTATGTTAAAATCAGTCCATTGATAAAGGACACACAGCCTATATGTTTAAGTCCCTGTTTGCATTTGTATCAGAGGTTTAAAGAGGGCAGTCCACTCGTGAGGGGCAGCATGGTAATCAGCAAAGTAAGTGACTCTAAGAGGATATAAAAGTTGGGGTGTGGGGAGATTTTCTTCCCAGAGGTAAAGTTGGGCATGTCTGAATCTCACCAAAGGGAGGAGGCGATAAACACTACCTCCCAGCCTATGTGCTCCTAAACTGCTCGGTTATGCCAGGAAAACCTTTGTAAATAGGGTGAGTTATGGATAAACTGTTTTTGCTTGTTTATTTTTGGTTTGTTCTGTGCTTCTAGGGACTCATAAGCAACATGAAAGAAAAAGTAATTTGCTTCTTCATTTTGATCAAGATAGCTCAGCCGCTATCCTCTGAATTCTAGGCTGCTTTCCTGTGAGGATGCTCATTTATTCATGTAATATATATGAAGTGAAATAATCAATTGGCATTCACTGTCAGGTACTGTGAGGGAATGGGAATTCCCTGGTGAGCAAATAGAGACAAAAAGGTCATCTTCAGGGAAGCCTAAAGCTTGGTGGGGGAGAGAAATAGCATGGAGAAAACATTCCAGGATGAGGGGACAGTCTGTTTGAAAGAACAAGGCCATCAGGAATTTCAGCTGGAATTGCTTGAAAGGAGAGGATGGTGGCTGATGCTTTGAGAGGAGAAGTCAGCTCTTTGGAGCCTGGAAGAAGGGATGGGGTGGAGAGTGGGGTGGAAGGGAGCTGTAGGTAGTAGACTCAGGGACCTTGATGGAACACCATGCCTCAGTGGTGGCTGAACCTGTGGGTGGTGGCTGAGGGTACTTGTTGGGCCCTGAGACCAGGAAAGGTGGCAGTGAGGGGCACTGAGCCTCCTCAGTGTCCAAATGAAAGGAAGGATGAACACTTAGTGGCTCATCTCACAGGCATAAAAAGCAACAGAACAACTCCTTGGTGAGAGGCAGTATATTTGGGAGGCTGGACCTTTGTATCTGTAGCTAAAGCACTTAGGTTCAGATCCTAGTTCTACCAACAGCTTGGACAGTTACTTGAAAATGGGGGTTTACTCTGTTTTATCCAGTGGTGGGGAAGATTTAAATTGGCCTAATGCATGTTAAGTTCTTATAAGTGTTTGCCACTATGTCAGTGCTATAAACACATTAGGGAAAAAACAGGCAGATGTGAGGCCTGCCTCCAAAGTCCTTGACCTCATTGGTTCTCTGAAGGGCTGGCTGGTACAACCCGTGGGAGCAAGAGGGGTTTCCAAAGTGGGCTGAATTTCCAGCCAGATTAGGAAGTGGTTGAGGTTTGAGACAGGAAAACAAATGTTAAGGTAACACTTTTTTTTTTCATCCCAAGTTCCCAGAGCACTTCCCGTTCAGATCCATCGACAGGCTCGTGAGCCATTCCACTGTAGTAACGGTCGTGCCGGTGGTAAGCCTGAATCCAAACGGAGAAAGATGAGCGATTTTAAGGGGAATCAGACACGCAGAACCACATGGGTCACTGAGTCCTTAGAGACCCTCAAAGCGAGCACGCAGGTAAAGATCACAGTGGTGGGGGATCCCTGGGTGGCTCAGCGGTTTAGCGCCTGCCTTCGGCCCAGGGCGTGGTCCTGGAGACCCGGGATCGAGTCCTGCATTCCCGTATTCCCCCATCGGGCTCCCTGCGTGGAGCCTGCTTCTCCCTCTGCCTGTGTCTCTGCCCCCCCCCGTGTCTCTCATGAATAAATACACAGAATCTTACAAAAAAAAAAAATCACAGTGGTGGTGCCAGGGAACCCAACGGGAAGCACCATCACTGGAAGCAGCGTTTCAAGGAGGGCTGCCCCAACATCTGGAATGCACTGTCCCGCAGCTGCATCATCCAGCGGTGGCTCCAAGCAGAAAAGAGGTAATAAATCACGACTTAAGAGGGAGGGTCGCTCACAGAGGCGCAGCCCCGCTCCCCTGGCCGCGGCAGGTGAGCCCCTGGAGCTGCGCCCCCACGCGCCCCGCAGGTGGGCTCTGTGCGGCGGGGACGGCTCGGCGGCCTCGCTCCGCTGCAGCAGACCCGGACCCCCCGCGGGGCGGGGCCGGGGCCAGGGGCGGGGCCGGGGCCAGGGGCGGGGCCGGGGCCTGTCGGGGGCGGGGCCTGCCGGCGCATGCGCGCTCCCCCGCTGCCGGGGTCCTTGACGGGCGGAGCAGCGAGGGGGAGGGAAGCGGACCCCCCGGAGCCCCCGGGCAGCGCCGCCACACGTGCGGAGCCTCCAGCCCGGGCGTGCTCCGGGCCTAGCCTGCGGGCCGCTGCCGCCCGGGAGACGAGGGAGGCGGCCGGAAGCGAGGTTCAAGGTCCCGCGGCCGGAGCAGGTGGGCCCGGTAGGCCGCCGTGCGGGGGGGGCCCGGGGGGAGCCCGCGTGGCCCCCGCCGCAGCCCGGGTGGCCCGTGACGGCGGCCGGGGCTGGCGGCTGCAGGGCGGGGCGGGAGGGAGCGGGGACCGCGCTGGAAGGTGCCGCCGGGGCTGTGGCTGCGGAGCGGGGGTGGGGCAGGGGGAGGTCGGGCTCCCGGGGAGGGTGCCTAAGGCTCCGCAGGGCGAGGGGTCCGGAGCGCCGGCGGGGCGGTGAGCGAGCGCGGGGAGCCGGCTGTTGCGCGTTGCAGGCGGTGGGGGACGTAGGCTGGAGCGCTGGGAGGAGCGGAGACCTGGAAAGCGTGGAGCTTGGAAGCCAGAAGCAGCGCCTGCTTGCCGTGGGGGTGGGGGTGCGGGTGCGGGTGCGGGTGCGGGGGTGATCCAACAGGTCCGAGGCTGGACGTGGCCAAGAGGAGCCAGACGACCACGCGGGTTAGCAAGGTGGATGGAGGTGTCTGGTGGCCTTGGTGAGAGCAGTTGGTGGAGGGGATGGCCAGGCACTGCTCCATTGCACTTACTTAGCTCTGAGAGGTTCGAGAAGTATTTATCTGTGTAAGTTTTTGCAGTTCCTATTTTTTTAAGATATTTTTTCGAAGATTTATTTATTTATGAGAGAGAGAGAGAGAGAGGCAGAGGGAGGGAGAAGCAGGCTCCATGCAGGGTGCCCGACGCGGGACTCGATCCCAGGTCTCCAGGATCAGGCCCTGGGCTGAAGGCAGGCGCTAAACCGCCGAGCCACCCGGGGATCCTTAATCTCGAATTCCTGATCTAACCTTTCATTTGTTGTGTTTTTCAGGATTGGTAGGATGCCACAGGGAGCATACAGACATTTTTCTTTTTCTTTCTTTTTTTTTTTTTTTCTAATTCAGTAGGTGATTTCAAAAGTTTGGTTAAACAAGAGACTGCCATTCACCCAGACTAACCTCCAGTGTTTGGGGAGCCAGTCCTACACCCAGAAAGCTCCCAGTGACTGTTTGATGAATGCATTTATTTTCTCCCCTGTGGTCCTGTCTTCCCTCCCTGAATATAAAAGGCAGGGTAATGGATTTCTCCATTCACTGAATCAGCACAGCGGTGGCCTGTGCTGCCAGAGGAATTTGCTTTTCCACTTGAACAGGGTTGTAGGCTTGTGGAAGGTAGAGCCACTGCTCTCCCTGACACCCCAGAGAGGCAAATAAATGTTGGCATAGAAGATGCTTCCAGTAGATCCTCTGTGGGAGCATCTTGAAAATAATCTTACGTTCTGAGCATTTTTTGATCTTGGAAGCACATTTCAGGTGGCACTGTTGTAAAACACGTAAATGTTTTGTATTTAATTCCTACTTTGCACTTTCACGGAAAGACTTGCAGAACACCTTTGGATTAATGGAAAATTTAGCAAAGCGTTTCCCACATTCTTTAAAAAAAAAAAATCGTGAAATGTTCACTGGTAAAACAGGAAGCATAATGATTTTATGAGACCAGAAGTTTTCTGATTCATTAGTTAAGATAGACACGGAAAACTTAGATTCTACTAATAAATTAATAAGTTAGTATAAGAAGAGATATGAAATGGAAATAATATATATGTTTAGAAAGTATTTTGATTGTATTATAGCCCGTGAGTGTGTATACATGCATCTGTATGTGTAATACACATGTGTGTCATTAGACATAATTTACGTCTAATGGATTAGATGAGAACTAAAGCTGTCTTCCCAGGAAGTACTTGGTGATTGCATTTCCTAGGCAAAGAATCTAGAAACTACTGATTTTTGGAAATGTTGAAACATGAACAAGTAAAACTTCGTCCTACTTTATTATTTGGAGTTCAGTGTTCTGGTGAAAGTAATTTTATTACTCAATAATGAAAACATTTAAATAGGAAAACTTGGATGAAAAATTAGTAACATTTTACCTAGGCATTATGTCCTAATCTTGTCAATCATACAATAAAAAAATTCCTTAATATTGCCAAGTGTTTAACAAATTTTTTTAAAGATTTTATTAAGTAATATCTACACCCAAAGTGGGGCTTAGACTCACAACCCTAAGATCAAGAGTCTCATGCTCTACGGAATAAGCCAGCTGGGCACCCCAGTATTCTCAAATTTTTGACAACTGTTTATAATTAGCAACAAATTCAATACTCCTGCTCAGAATAGAATGAAGATTTGTCTTCATTTCATAGCTATTTGGCAGAAGACCTATCACTGAGACCTTCTTGCATAAGAACTGTATAGACAAAGAGCACTGTAGCCGGCTGCTTTATTTTAATGCCTCTGTTGATTGGATTTTCCTTAAATTGTTTAAAGTTCTTAATGCTTTAAAATCCTACCTTTAGGGATCCCTGGGTGGCGCAGCGGTTTGGCGCCTGCCTTTGGCCCAGGGCGCGATCCCGGAGATCCGGGATCGAATCCCCCATCGGGCTTCCGGTGCATGGAGCCTGCTTCTCCCTCTGCCTGCGTCTCTGCCTCTCCCTCTCTGTGACTATCATAAATTAAAAAAAAAAAAAAAAATCCTACCTTCATGTCTGAGGAAAAAATAGGACAGTTTATTCAGGAGTTACCTAGAAGTCTTTGACCGTAAGCAGGAATGTTTGCAAACATTTGAAAACCTACAGAAGAAGAAAAGAATTTTCTGGAACAAAGTGATGTCTTCAAATTTTAGCAGTGGACTCAAACATCTTTTTTTTTTTTTTTTTTTTTTTTAAGATTTTATTTATTTACTCATGAGAGACACACAGAGAGAGACAGAGACGCAGAGGGAGAAGCAGGCTCCATGCAGGGTCTCCAGGATCATGCCCTGGACTGAGGGCGGCGCTAAACCGCTGAGCCACCCAGGCTGCCCAAACATCTTACTTTTTGAGAGAAGTAACTAAAGATATATATTAAGCTAAAAATGATCGCATAAGTAACTTCATGTAATACGTGTGAAAGTTTTAGGCAAGTTAGTATTCCCAGTATTGGAAACTTTGATTTTCACAGTTTTTATCAAGATGTGCAAATTTAACAGTTATCATCTATGACAGTATCTTAAAGTCTCAAATGAATTTTTTCTTTCTTTTTTTTTAATGAATTTTTTCTTGATAATTATTGAAGCTGGCTGATGGGAGCATAAGAATTCATTATATTATTTTTGTGTATGTTTAAGTTTTTCCATAATTTAAAAAAAAAAACTATCACAACACCTCACTTGTTACTGAGGTGTTTCAAATAATTAGTTTTTCCAAATAAATTGAAGTTTCTCAAAAGCCTATCCTGCCCATGCCAGGTGAAAATCATGTCAAGCCATTTCCCCCTTGCATCCTTTATAAATGGGGCACTAGGGTGATTTTCATGATGGTTCAGCATTCCCATTGTTGCAGTCTGCAGGCTGCTTACCAGGGTTCCTCTGTACCCAAGTCAGCCCACGTCTTCCCCCACCCCCATCAGCAGCCAGGGGCCTTTTTTGGTGTTCCCAGGCTCTGACCTGCATTCCTTCTTTGCAGAAAGGACTCCAGGCAGCCAGAGGGTCTTGTCCCATGAGGTTGTTGTAGAAACCAGCACTACACCATTTTTCTCTAACCTACCCTCTTTTTCAAAATTCCAAGCTTCTTCTCTAGTCTTTTTGATTACATCAGGGATGGGTTATGCTGCAAATTTGTCATTGTGCTTGCTTTTTTTTTTTTCTTTTTGTTTTTAAGTGAGGTTTATTGAAATATGACTTAGGTATTATGAAATTTCACCCTTCTTATTATATATACAATTCCATGAGTTTTTGGAAACCACTACAAAATAAAGACATAGAATTTTCCACTGCTTTACTGCTTTAAAAAAGTTCCCTGGCCCTCCTTACCTCCTCCCTCCCCCAGTTCCTGCAAACCAAGGATATGATTTCTGTACCTACAGTTTTGCTCTTTCATAATATCATATAAATGATCTCAAATAGTATGTAGGTTTTTGGTTTTAGCTTCATTTGCTTAGCATAATGCTTTTCTTTATTTTTTGTTACTTCAAAATAATTATAGGTTTACAGAAATGTTGCAGAAATAGTACACAGAATTCCCATATATTGTTCATCCAATTTCCCCTAAGGTTAACGTGTTACCAAACTAGAATACAAGGATCTAAACCAGGACATTGACCTTGGCAAGATACTGTTTGCTATTTTTGCCTCTGCAAAATTTCACTCAAATTTTGCCACTTCTCCCAGCAGTGTCTCCTTTCATGTCTTGAATCCAACCCAGAATCCCTTTGGAGAATTTCTTTGTCATGTCTCTTTAAGTCTGCAATCTGGGGAGAAGTCCCCAGTCTTTATTTTTCATTAACTTGGTAACTTTATTGAAGAGTACCAGTCAATTTTGCTATAGAATGCTTCCCCCACTGGAGTTTGTCTGCTGTATTTTTAATAATTAAATTAAATGCATTTTGGGGGGAAATTCTACAGAAGTGATGTTTGGCCCTCTCATTGCATCCTCTAAGGAGCTAGATGAAGTCAGTATGTCTTATTACTGATGATGTTAATTTTGATCACTCAGTTGAGGTTGGGTCTGTTAGCTTTTTCTCCTGTCAAGTTACTATTGCATAATACTTTAAAAGCTCACTCATGTTTTTGCATAGAGTGGCAGTTTATTCTTTTCATTGTGGAATAATATTTCATTGTACAGATGAATCACAGTTGGTGTTTTGTTTTTTGTTTTTCCCCCTTTATAAGTTGACGGACATTTGGTTTGCTTCCTTGTTTTGTCCTGGCCCTATGCAATGGACCCTGGTGTTCTGTTGAACATAATTTCACAGAGTACCAACATCAGACAAGGCTATCCTGTGACCACAGTGAATCAGGACAAAGACAAGACAACTCCATCATTAGGTCTGAACCCAGACAAAAACCCAGACAGACCATCCTCCTATCCTGGCTAATAGGAGAGACTGCTGCGTCTTGACCCCAGCTCCAGCCTTGTTTCACTTGTTGCACCTTTTCAGGAAGGTTCACGAAGATAACCAAGGTGTCCTGTTCCCTGACGGTCTAGAACAAAGCTTGCTTCTAGCAACTCTCACTAGCCTTCCTGACACAGACCCGGCTCCTGTAATAAATCCGTGCTAACACTGTACCTGAGACACTTTGCAGGTCCTCACAGTGTGCTGCTCTCTCCTTGCAACTTGTTCAACCTCAGGTGTGTTTGTGGTCTTTCACTGGAGAGCACGGACACTGTAAACCTACAAACACATGCATTGAAAATCCTTGCTTTTCCTCTGGTCTCCAAACACGCTATTTCTCACCCCACCTCCAACTCTTTCTACTCATTACTTGGGAAATCTTCCATTTTTTAAAATGCAAATGTAGATAAATGCTATAGTATATACTTCTATCTCCTTCCGTTTCTCTTACAAAACACTATATGCATCTGACTTTTTCCCCTCTTTATCTTCTGGAGATACTGGTCAAGGTTCTAGAGAATGTCTTGGGATGCCTGGCTGGGTCAGGCGGTAGAGCATGCAGCTCTTGATCTTGGGGTTGTAAATTTAAGCCCTATGTTGGGTATAGAGCTTACATTAAAAAAAAAAAAAAAAGATTAAGAGAGAATGTCTTTTTTTTTTTTTAACATGAAATCTGCACATTGGAATGCTTTGTGGAATGAAATAATCAATTTGTCACTAACAGGTTTTTAAAACCTTTCTATTTTATTTTTCATTTTTAAATTTTTTTAGTAACTGGTTTTTGAGCCTCATCTTCCAGACATTTTAAAATATTTTAAAAATTTTATTTAAATTCAATTAACATATAATGTATCATTGGTTTCAGAGGTAGATTCAGTGATTCATTAGTCTTATATAACTCTCACTGCTCTTTCCATCCTGTCCTCCTTAATGTCTGTCACCCAGTTACCCCCTCCCCCTACCTCCCTCCCCTCCAGCAACCCTCAGTTTGTTTCCTATGGTTAAGAGTCTCTTATGGTTTCAGATATTTATTTTTAACCTCTCTTACTATCCTCTGCTCTGCTGATACCAGCCATCACTTCTTTTTTTTTTTTTTTGTCTGCTTATAAATACAGTGGCAAATTACATTTAATCACTTTGTTCATTTGTTTTTTTTTATTTATTTTTTATTTATTTTTTTTTTTATTTTTTTTAAATTTTTATTTATTTATGATAGTCACAGAGAGAGAGAGAGGCAGAGACACAGGCAGAGGGAGAAGCAGGCTCCATGCACCGGGAGCCCGATGTGGGATTCGATCCGGGGTCTCCAGGATCGCGCCCTGGGCCAAAGGCAGGCGCCAAACCGCTGCGCCACCCAGGGATCCCCATTTGTTTTTTTTTAAATTGTAAAATACACAGAACATAAAAATTTACCACCTTAACCATTTTTTTATTCATGAAAGACAGAGGCAGAGACATAGGTAGGAAGGAGAAGCAGGATTCCATCCCAGGACCTCAGGATCACCACCTGAGCCAAATGCAGATGCTCAACCCCTGAGCCTCCCAAGTGCCCGCCATCTTTTTTTTTTTTTTTTAAGGTTTTATATATTTATTTATTTATTCGTGAGAGACACACAGAGAGAGGCAGAGACAGAGGCAGAGGGAGAAGCAGGCTCCCTGTAGGGAGCCTGATGTGGGACTCAATTCCAGGACCCCAGGATCACACCCTGGGCCAAAGGCAGACAGTTAACCGCTGAGCCACCCAGGCCCCCCAATGTGCCCCTTTTTAAGGGAACAGTTCAGTAGTGTTAAGTACATTTACTTTGTTGTATAATTAATCTCTAAAACTTTTTATTTTACAAAGCTGAAACCCTATGTCCATTACCTTTATTTTTAAACTATCCTATAGTTCACATACAGGAAAATTAACCCTTTTTGAGTATAGTGTTTCGTGGGTTTTGACAGACACAATCGTGTAACCACAGCCTTAATCAAGTCTTAGGACAGTTTTCTTACCCTTGAGAATCCCCTCCGGCCCCTTTGTGTTTTCACTCCTCCCTGCTCAGGCAGCCACTGGACCTATTTTCTGTTCCCTTAGTTTTGTCCCTTTTAGAATGTCATATTGGTGGATTCATATGCATATTTTATTGTCATTCTGGGTATTGTGACTGTGCCATTGTTTACTGAACTCATCCCCCATTGATAGGTTGTTTCCAGTCTCTTGCTGTTAACCACAGTGATCTAAAGAACAACTGTAGACTTGTCATTTTGGATGTGGGCAACTCTGTTTAAAAATTTTCCACACTTGGGGGATCCCTGGGTGGCGCAGCGGTTTAGCGCCTGCCTTTGGCCCAGGGCGCGATCCTGGAGATCCAGGATCGAATCCCACGTCGGGCTCCCAGTGCATGGAGCCTGCTTCTCCCTCTGCCTATGTCTCTGCCTGCCTCTCTCTCTCTCTCTCTCTCTCTCTCTCTCTCTCTTTCTATCATAAAAAAAAAAATTTTTTTTTCCACACTTGGGATTGCTAGGTCAAAGGGCAAATGCACTGGTAATTTTGATAGGTTGTCTTCCAAAGGGATTATGACATTTTGGTAAATGTGTTATTTTTCTGTTTTCTAGATCTACAGACCTTTCATTCTGAATTCTTCCAACAGTTTGCCCACTCGATCAGAGTCAGCCCTGCCAGTTACCCTTTTGATGTCAGTGAGCCAAATATTGTCCTTCTCTGTGTCTGGTTTTTTATAAAATTCCTCAGGGCTGGATAGAAATTTACTAAATGTGCTTTAAGTCACAGTTTCTTTTGACTTGATGTCCTCTTGGTCTTATTTGTTGGCATAGTACAAGTCTTCCCTGCCCAGTTCCATTCTCAGAATTTACATTCTCGTAGAAACTGTATTTTGACCAAAAGTTGAGAAGGCATGCCTTTTCCTTACCTTTTCATACCTTTTAAAAAGCAGCAGAGCTTGTTTTTTTCAAATGAATTTTCCCATCTTCCCCCTTCCCAAGCCTCTAAGGCAGTATTTCTCAAACTTGCAGAATACTGCTGGTCTGGGGGAGAACCACTGCTTCAGGGCCCTTTGGAGTGCTTGAGAACACAAGTGGGAAACAGTTGGTTTAGAGCACGAATACCATCAAGATCTGTTACTAATGATTTTTATAAAGGGCATTCTTACACACACACACACACACACACACACATATATATATACACACACACACACAAACACACATATAGATAGATACACACATGTATGTACAAAAACAAGTTGATTTTATTTGTTTCTGTGGTTTTTTTCTAGAACCCATCTCAGGAATTAGTACCACAAAGACAACTTGATGCAACCTCTTCAGATTGCCCCCTGTCGATTACTTTATGGGCTGTATCGTGGATTGAAGTCTCCAGCCTCCACTGGAACCCGGATTTGCCCAACAATGGCTCGACCAAGTTCAAGTAGGTCTTTCTCAGCCTGCCACCCCCTTCATCTCCAGTGGAATTTGTAGTACCTGAGAGTTCCTGGACTTTGAGGGGGAATGTCTATAGTGGCGCAAGTGCTAGGCAAGCTTTTGGAGAAAGCTGCCATCTTTCCTCAGGCAAGCCCCTTCCAGGACAGGGTCTGGGATTACCTCTGAGTAGTCAAACTGAAGTCCTTTGGAGACATTTTATTGCTTCTCCCAGAATATTTGCATTCAGGCTTCTCACCTAGGATTTGTCTTTTAAGGTCCTTGCCTCTCAGCGAGGTTTGTCCTTACAGCATTATATGGAGTTAAATGTTCTGCACAGATGGGATTCTTATCTCTAGCTGGGCTCTTAATCTGTAGTGAATATAGTGCCTAACAGATTTATATAATACAGGATCTTTGGTGGGCCTGTTAAACGTGTGTTAGTATGGCATTGAAAGGCCAAGCTGACCTCTTTTTGTTATTTTTCAACTTCTGGATAACTTCTTTCTAATATTGCAAGTGTGCCCAGACATACCAGCCCCTCCTTCCATTTTGCCCAAGTTCAGGAACAGAAAACAACAACATCCCTTGGGAATAAGGCAGGCTGCTTGAATCTATGGGGGACCCGCAGCTGTGTGCTTGCTTGACTTCTGCCCAGAGTGGGCCATCTGGGTTTGGAACTGCAAAAGTCCTGGGGTATTTTCCCTCAGTCATTGGGAAATGCCTCTTCTTTCTTCTTTCTTCTTTCTCCTTTCTCCTTTCTCCTTTCTTCTCCTCCTCCCCCTCCTCCTCCTCCCCTTCCCCCTCCTCCTCCTCCTTCTCCAGATTTTACACCATGTTAACATTATTGTATTTGCATCCTGTTTTCCAAGAACCAAACCCAAGCTGACCTTCTTGTTTCTAGAAGTTGCTAAAAGTGGGACCTTAATAGAATCACCTTAACTAGGATCTGTTCATCAGTAGGATGACGTTTCAGGTTTTTTTTTTTTTTTTTTTTTTTAAGATGTTTAGAGCTAAGGGAAAGCATTATGTGTGAACTTTGAAGTCCTTGAGAACATTTGTAGGGTTTGAACCCTCAAGTCATACAAAGAGTCCGTAGTAAAGTACTCTTTTATCTATTAAGCATCTTGTTTTTTTCAGGAGATTAGACCAAACTGCAAACTCTAATCCACCCAGACTGGATTTCTTTTTTTGAATTCTTCCTGGTTGGACAGCTTTAGTGAGCTTCATTTGTCATACTGGTCTGTCTCCGAAGGGAATGGGAGCGTGGGCTGAGCTTCGGCATGGTCGGCAAATGGTTGGACTAGTTATATCATAAGGGAACAGGGTACCAGCACCATCTTAAATCCTTTGGGACTTAAACTTCTAGACGTGATCCCAGAGAGCTTTAAGAATGTGATTGGAGGGGCACCTGGGTGGCTCAGTCAGTAAAATGTCTGCCTTTGGCTCAGGTCATGATCTCAGAGTCCTGGATTGATCGAGTCCTGAGTCAGGCTCCCTGCTCAGTGGGGAGCCTGCTTCTCCCTCTCCTTCTGCCCCTCCCCCTGCTTGTGTGCTCTCTCTGTCAAATAAATAAAATCTTAAAAAAAAAAAAAAGTTGGAGAGGGAGTTGGATCCTCTGCTTCTTTGTTTCTGAGAGTCTACTTTTACTCCCTGTGCCTTCTTACCAGTAGCCAGAGAGGAAGGGAAGGGGAGAAGGGATGGGGATCTTTATTGAGGTTCTCAGTCCTGGGCCAGTCATGAAGGTGACTCTGGGCTTACCAGGCTGAGGTCTTATAAGGGAGGTGGCAATATGAGAGACCAACAGAATCTGTCTTACCAGCTTGGGGTACAAAATGGAGTCATGTTCCTTTTCATATCTCAGTTCATTGTCTCTCCACCCCCATCCCCCTATCTCTCCTTTTCTCCATCTCGGCTATCCCCAGTTCCATCTCTCAGGGGATGCTCCTTCATTCCAGGGTCTCCATTGCCTCCAGTGGGGGAGGCCAGAAAACCTGCTGCACTAAGGACTCACCTGCACTTTTGCCAAAATTTGCAGTGCATTAGCATAGGTTAGCCACTCTGGGGAGATGTCTGTGTTGGCGGTGGTGGGGGTGGTGGTCACAGGCAGTGCTGGTCTGGCATTTTCCCATCCATTAGCTTTTAAAAATCTTTCTAACAGCCTGCTTGTGGGAAGGCAGTACTGTGTACATCAAACATCCAGAGAGCAGAGGGCAAGTCCTCACAGGTGGATGGATGGGAGACAGCCGAGATTCAAAGCCAGAGTCATGGGCCCTGCTTCTTTCTTTAAGATGCTATATGCTCGCACATTAGGCCACATGAATGGCGTCTTCATGGTACAGGAGTGATTTTTTTTTTAATTTTTAAAATTTAATTTATTTTTAAAAGATTTTATTTATACATTTGATAGAGAGCATAAGCAGGGGAGCAACAGGAAGCGGCAGAGGGAGAAGCAGGCTCCCCAGTGAGCAGGGAGCCCAATGTGGGGCTCTATCCCATGACCCTGGGATCATGACCTGAGCCAAAGGCAGATGCTTAACTGACTGAGCCACCCAGGCGGCCCTGATTTTTTTTAAAGATGTATTTGCTTATTTTAGAGAGAGAGAGACAATCTCAAGCAGACTCCATGCTCAGCGTGGACCCTGATACAGGGCTCAATCTCTTGACCCTGAGATAGCAACTTGAGTGGAAATCGAGAGTCAGATGCTCAACTGCCTGAACCTTGCAGGTGCCCCTGTATAGGACTGATTTTTATTTGGGTATCCTAAAGTATGATTTCACACGAGGTCAAGTCAAAATATGAACAATCAATACAGGATATAAATGTCCACATGGTACACTGGATTTATAAAGATTTTGTTCTTTCTTTAGATATGGCTGATTTTCGGAAGCTTTTTGCAAAAGCGAAGCACATAGTCATCATTTCAGGGGCTGGCGTTAGTGCTGAGAGCGGAGTCCCAACTTTCAGAGGAGCTGGGGGCTACTGGAGAAAATGGCAAGCTCAGGTGAGGGGCGTTTCCAGAATTCCGAGGGTTTCCTCTGAATGAAACCGTGGCAGAGTTTGACTCAAAGCCTGATGCCTAACCCAGGGGACAAAGTTCCAAAATTAACTGTGACTCTTGTCTTGCTTATTGTGGCATCGAAACACAGTGTGTGTGATGAAGGATTAAGGTCTCAGACATAAGCAAAATAGCCGCTTTCCTTGCTTTCTAGATCTGTATAGATTGTATTTATTCCCATAACAATTTATTTTATTTTATTTTATTTTTTAAAGGTTTCATTCATGTATTTGTGAGAGAGAGAGAGAGGGAGGCAGAGACACAGGCAGAGGGAGGAGCAGCCTTCCTGGGGGTAGCCCGATGTTGGACTTGATCCCAGGACCCTGGGATCATGCCCTGAGCCGAAGGCAGATGCTCAACCACTGAGCCATTCAGGCATCCCATATTCTCATAACAATTTGGATTTCTTCTGGTAATTAGAGTCAGAGAAATCTTGGTTAGCATAGTTCCAATCACTCTTCTACAGATTTTGAAATTAAATACTACACATTTTTAAAGTTCCTGTGACTTTTCATGTATTTTTAAAAGATTTTATTTATTTATTTGAGAGAGAGAGAGAGAGAATGCATGAGTGGCAATGGGGGGTAGACAGAGGGAGAGAGAGAAACAGATGCCCCGCTGAGCAGGGAGCCCCATGGTGGGGCTCAATCCCAGGACCCTGAGATCATGAGCTGAGCCCAAGGCAGATGCTTAACCACCTGAGCCACCCAGGTGCCCTTGAAATTTTCATATCTAAAGCCACAGTTGCACTGTTGAAGGCTTAGAGCTTCATGTGTAAAACTTTATATGAAGGCTATTAGAATGAAAGCTCTATGGGCATGGACTTTTTAAAAATTCAATTTGTATTAAGGTAAAAATAAAATAATTTAAGATTTACATTTGTATTCAGGTATAATATATAGTTGACCCTTGAACAACCTAGATTTGAATCGCGTGGGTCCACTGACACATGGATTTTTTTTTCTATATATATTATAAAATTTTTTAGATTTGCAGCAATTTGAAAAAACTCACAGATGAGCAGCATAACCTAGAAATATTTAAAAATTTAAGAAAAAGATATGTCATAAATTCATAAATGCATGAAATATATGTAGATACTAGTCTGTTTTTATCATTTATTACCATACAAATTTATTATAAAAATTTAAAATTTATTAAAACTTACGTACACAAATGCAGACCACATATGGTGCCATTCTTAGTCTAGAGAAATGTAAACAAATGTAATGATGCAGTATTAAATCTCACTTAAACCTGACTGTAGTGCCTACCGTACTTCTGTAATAGTTTTGTAGCTACCTCCTCCTGTTGCTGTTGCGGTGAGCTCAAATATGGCAAGTATCTGTTTAAGATTTGGTGTGACACTAGTCATCTCTATGTGAGCAGTTTGTCCCTCCAGTAAATTTCATGTTGCAGTAAAGAGTAGTCTCAAAAACAAACAAATAGACAAAAACAAAAAAAACCAACAAAAAAGAGTAATCTCTTGGAATACCACTTTGCACCAGCGAGAATGGCTAAAATTAACAAGACAGGAAACAATAAATGTTGGCCAGGATGTGGACAATGCTGGTAGGAATGCAAGCTGGTGCTGCCACTCTGGAAAACAGTATGAAGGTTCCTGGAGAAGTTAAAAATAGAGCTACCTTCCCACCCAGTAATTGTACTCCTGGGTATTTACCCCAAAGATACAGATGTAGTGAAATGACAGGACACCTGTACTCCAATGTTCATAGAAGAAATGTCCACAATAGCCAGACTGTGGAAAGTGCTGAGATGTCCTTGGACAGATGAATGGATAAAGAAGATGTGGTATAGATATACTATGGAATATTACTCAGCCGTCAGAGGATGAATACCTATATTTACATCGACATGGATGGAACTGTAGGGTATTAGGTTGAGTGCTAGAAGTCAGTCGAAGAAAGACAATGATCATATGGTTTCACTCATGCGGATATAAGAAATAGGGATAGGGACTATAAGGAAAGGGGAAAAACTGAGTGGGGAAAAATTAGAGAGGAAGAAAACCATGAGAAACTCCTAACTCTGAAAAATAAACAAAAAGTTGCAGAGGAGGAGGTGGGGTGGGGGAAGGGGGTAACTGGGTGATGGGCATTCAGAAAGGCATGTGGTGTGATGAGCACTGGGTGTTATACTATATGTTGGCCAATTGAATTTAAATAGGAAAAATTTTAAAAAGAGTGATCTCTTGGGGTTCCCGTATATTTTTCATCATGTTTAGTGCAATATGATCAACCCTGAATCATACCATGGGACCCATGCAAAGTGCCACTAGTGATGTAGAAAATGCTCCCAAAAAGCTGAGGAAAGTCATGACATGACATTTTAAAAAAAAGTTGAATTGCTTGATATGACCTATAGATTGAGGTCTGCCACTGTGGTTGCCCACCAATTATTTCAGGAAGATCCATTGGGGAAAAAAAAAGGAAATTCATGAGGCCATTGCCATAGCTATACCAGCAGGTGCAAAAATCTTGCACTTTTTTGTGAACTACATATATATATATATTTTTTTTGTAAATATTTTATTTATTTATTCATGAAAGACAGAGAGAGACACAGGCAGAGGGAGAAGCAGGCTCCCTACAAGGGGCCCGATGTGAGACTCGATCCTGGATCCCAGGATCATACCCTGAGCTGAAGGTAGATGCTCCACTGCTGAGCCACCCAGGCGTCCAGTGAAATATATTTTTATCTCATATTGAAAATGCGGCTTTTATGCAGTTCAGGATTGGCTTTAAGAGAGGTATACCTTTAGACTCCATGGTGATTTGAGAAAAAGCAAAGTCATTATATGATAACTTAAAGCAAAAAAAAAGGTAAAGGATCTAAAGCTGGAAAATTCAGAAGCAGCAGAATTTGGTTTGATAATCTTAAAAAGAGGTTTGGCTTAAAAAAAAAAAAGCCAAGCTAACAGGAGAAGTAGCTTCTGCCAGCCAAGAGGCAGCAGACAAGTTCCCAGACCCCATTAAGAAGATCTTTGAGGAGAGAATATGTCTGCCTACACAGGTTTTTTTTTTTTTTTTAATTTTTATTTATTTATGATAGTCAGAGAGAGAGAGAGAGAGAGAGGCAGAGACATAGGCAGAGGGAGAAGCAGGCTCCATGCACCGGGAGCCTGACGTGGGATTTGATCCTGGGTCTCCAGGATCACTCCCCGGGCCAAAGGCAGGCGCTAAACCGCTGTGCCACCCAGGGATCCCATGCGCCACCCAGGGATCCCCCTACACAGGTTTTTAATATAGACAGAGTGCCCTGTTCTGGGGGGAAAATATGCTACGAAGGATGTTTATTAGTAAGAGAGAAGTGATGCCAAGATTTAAGACAGGAAGGGATAGGCTAATTCTACCGTTTTATACAAATGCAGTCAGGTTTCTTTCTTTTTTATTTTTATTTTTTTTATTAGATTTTATTTATTTATTCATGAGAGACAGAGAGAAGCAGAGACACAGGCAGAGGAAGAAGCAGGTTCTATGTAGGGAGCCCGATGTGGGACTCATCCCAGGTCTTCAGGATAATGCCTCGAGCTGAAGGCGGCACTAAACCACTGAGCCACCCAGGCTGCCCTGCAGTCAGGTTTCTGATCAGGACAGCCCTTATCTATAAAGCTGATAACTCCACAAGTTTTCAAGGGAAAAGATAAATAGCAGGTGCCAGTCTTGGTTGTACAAGAAGGAGGCCTGGACAACAAGAATCCTGTTTCTGGATGGGCCCCATTGATGAAGTACCTTGCTAATAAGAGACTGCCTTTTAATGTTCCTTTGATATTGGACAATGCCCCTGGCCACCCAGAAGCCCGTGAGTTCAACACTGAAGGCATCAGACTGGTCTACTTGTTCCCAAACACAATATCTCTAATTCAGCCTGTAGGTCAAGGGGGTTATAAGGACCTTTAAGGCTCATGAAACACAGTGCTCTATGGAAAGGATTGTCAACACTGTGGAAGGGTACCCTGACAGAACATCATGAAAGTCTGGAAGGATTATGCTAGTAAAGATGGCATCATTAGGGAAGAAGCTGTGAAAGCCATCAAGCCCAAAACAATAAATTCTTTTTTTTTTAAAGATTTTATTTATTTATTCATTCACGAGAGACGCACACACACACACACACACACACACACACAGAGAGAGAGAGAGAGAGAGAGAGAGGCAGAGACACAGGCAGAGGGAGAAGTAGCCTCCATGCAGGGAGTCTGATGCAGGACTCTATCCCGGGACCCTGGGATCATGACCTGAGCCAAAGACGGACACTCAACCACTGAGCCACCTGTGTGGCTATGGGGCGTCCCCATAACAATGTTTCTAATACTGCATTATGAACATGGCTATAATACTGAATGCCGTAAAGATACTATAACCATTCATTAGTATAGCTGGTAGACCAGCTACCTTGAAGCCATGTTATCCATTGCACTAGGGACCATAAAGCAGTCCTATGGGTACTTCTTCATTATCAGTGTATGAATTTTCACGCATAAATAAATATGAATTTTTTAACATTATCTTTTATTTACTTAAAAGATTTATTTATTTATTTGTTCATGAGAGAGACAGAGACATAGGCAAAGGGAGAAGCAGACTCCCTGCGGGGAGCCTGATGTGGGACTTGATCCCTGGGATCACTGCCTGAGCCAAAGGCAGATGCTCAAACACTGAGCCACCCTAGTGCCCCTATCTTTTATTTTTTGATGTCTACTGTTAGTAATCTGTATAACATCTATAGTCTTTTGTATCGTATATAAGAATATTGATGTAGGCCCTGACAGATGATTTCTGGTGTAAACAGACAACATATTTTCGGCATTGATCCGTACAGGACAGCAATGTAAATGTATTTTCTCTTCCTTACAATTTTCTTAACATTTTCTTTTTTTCTAGTGTACTTTATTGTAAGAATACATTATATAATACATATAACATACAAAATATGTGTTACTTAACTGTTGATGTTATTGGTAAGGCTTCCAGTTGACAGTAGAAGCTATTAGTAGTTAAGTTTTGGGGAAGTCAGAAGTTACATGCAAGATTTTTGACTGCACAGAGGTTGGTGCTCTTAACCCCCACGTTGTTTAAGGGTTAACTGTACATGCAATAAAACTCACTGATTTGAAGTGTGTATTTAATCAATGAGTTTTAACAAGTGAGCCAACACCCATCCTGGTTACAATGTACCATTAGACCCTTAGGCACTGAGCCTCCTCCCCTCCTCTGGCCCAAGATATCCCTAGTTTAGAAATGTAGATTTTGTCAGTACATTGCTCTGTCCCCAGCTCCAGAACTCTGGCACATGTAAGAGCTTAGTAGACCTTTGTTGGTTGAATGAAGGTCATCATAAATAGTTACTTCAGTCATGAATTCCAGATTTAGTAGGTAGGTTCTTGTTAAGTGAAGGGTTGATGAACCTACCTTTCCTTCCCTACTAAATGCCTCGGGCTGGCAAATGTTTGGGATTTGTTACTTTTCTGCTGTCCTCGAGATGAGCCTACGGATGTAGATGTGAGGATCATTGCCTTAAAGGTGAAGGCGGGGAGGAAGAAGAGCAGAGGTTTTTTTTTTTTTTTTTTTTTAAAGATTTTATTTATTTATTCATGAGAGACACAGAGATAGAGAGGCAGAGACACAGGCAGTGGGAGAAGCAGGCTCCATGCAGGGAGCCTGACGCGGGACTCAATCCTGGGTCTCCAGGATCAGGCCCTGGGCTGAAGGCAGCGCTAAACCACTGAGCCACCAGGGCTGCCCGTGCATAGGGTTCTTAGGGTCCCACAAGACAGAGGATCCACACAGAGCAGTCCCTGAATTAGAGAAGCAGTGGGTGTGGGCCTAGAGGGCCTCAGGGTCTCTCCTAGAGGAGAGATGTGGTGAGTAGCGTCAAAGCAGCTCAGATTTTGTGGGGAAGCAAAGAAGTCAACAGAATGTGTTTGACTCCAGCTGTGTTCCAGGGACACACGTACACTAGTTCATGTGCCACCCGTAAACCATGTCAGGCCACTTGTGTTCTGAGTGGAGGGCAGGAAGCCAGTCCAGGGTGGATGTGGATAATCTGCAGCATAGACGTTTGCTCCCCCTTCATTCCCCAGATGAAGGCTGACACTACTGCTAGGCAGAAGGGTGACCTTTATAGTCAAAACGCGTAATACCAGCACCGCCACAGTCCAGATAGAGAATGCTTCAGTTCTTGCCAGAGCTTCCCCTGTGGCCCTCTCCCCATTGGCTTGCAGTTCCAGATGACAGCTACTCTCCTACCTTTCACTACAATGGAGGATTTTCTCTCCTAGAAGAGGAATCATCCTTTAAAAACATATTTTTTAAATATTCTGTTAACACGTATGCTCTTTTATATGTGTAGTTGTGTGTATCTGTGTAGCTATAATCATAAAAAACTCAATTGTGACCGTTAGACCTCAGGTGGGCATTTTGCATCATACATTTTTCCCCTAGATAAATGAAATTGACTTTCAGTATTTTAGGGCTCCATGAAAAAACAGATTCAACCTAAATCCCTTCTGGCATTACTTTGCTTCCTGTCCATAAGGTTCTTAACTGATAAATGGGACAGTTTGCGATATCCCTGCCTATTAAGTGGAGAAATTAAAACCGATTTCTCCAGGGTCCCCTGTTAGTCCAGGATTGGGGCTCAGCCTGGTGCCCGGAGCCCTGTCCCTAGTGGGGACGTCCGTGGGCCTGTGGTAGGTGTGCTGCAGCCTGCCCCCTCCCAGCGCTGCCTGCTGCCATGGTCCGGAGCGCCTGTGTGTCCCGCCCTCTCTGACTCCTGCCTCTTCTCTCGCCCCCAGGACCTGGCCACCCCTCAGGCCTTTGCACGAAACCCTTCCCTGGTGTGGGAGTTCTACCATTATCGGCGGGAGGTCATGCTCAGCAAGGAGCCAAACCCGGGGCACCTTGCCATTGCCGAATGTGAGGCCCAGCTGCGCGAGCAGGGCCGACGGGTCATGGTCATCACTCAAAACATCGATGAGCTGCATCGCAGGGCTGGCACTAAGAACCTTCTGGAAATCCATGGTGAGGGGCCCTCATGTGGGGGCAAGACCAGACAACAAAACACACGTCCTGCTGTTTCCACCTGGACCCACTGTATCAGAATCTGCATTGTTATGATTTTATTTATTTATTTGAGAGCACAAGCAGGGGGACCAACAGACAAAGGGAGAGGGAGAATCAGACTCCCCACTGAGGAGGGAGCCCGATGCGGGACTCGATCCTAGGACCCTGGGCTCATGACCAGAACTGAAGGCAGACACTTCTTTTTTTTTTTTTTAAGATTTTATTTATTTATTCATGAGAGACACACACAGAGAGAGAGAGAGAGGGGGGGGGGGCAGAGACACGGGCAAAGGGAGAAGCAGGCTCCATGCAGGGAGCCCAACGTGGGACTCAATCCTGGGGCTCCAGGATCAGGCCCTGGGCTGAAGGCGGCGCTAAACCACTGAGCCATCTGGGCTGCCCTGATGGCAGACGCTTAACCGACTGAGCCCCCCAGGTGCCCCCAGAATCTGCATTTGACGAGACGGCGACACGAGGTGTCTGGTGTGCACATTACAGGGCAGAGGTGCAAGTGCCCAGCTGGGCTGAGGGGGGGAGAGAAGAGGCTCGGGCTGTCGAACAGCTATGGCTTGAACATGAACCACCCGGGAAGAGCCTGGCATTCCTGGGGGTGGCCGTTTACTTTCCGCAGCTTGGAGGCTGCGCGGCTGCTCCACCCGCAAGCCTGGAGGAAGCTGCCAGATCTGGGACCTGCCCTGTAGCAAGCCCACCGAGTCTGTGATGCCTGTGGAGGTTGTCTTACATCCCGCTGGCTTCCCTTCTCTGCATTGGTGACACCCTGCTTCTCCCTCATGTCCTCTTTAACCCTCCCTTTGGGGCTTACCAAAAGTCTAATCAGTCCATTCACACAAGAGCATGAGCATAAATGGGCATGCGAGATTTCTTCCCCAGGGTGTTTGTATTTAAGGGTCTACAAAACTTGCATCCCAAGGAATGCATTTCTTAACTGTGGAATTTCCAGAAGCAGTGACCCAGTGGGGAATGTTGCTGGTCTCTAGGTATGCAGTGAAGTTGCACATTTTGGCCTGAGATAATGGCAGTTGAGCAGGGTTCACTTGGGGCCAGTCTCACTTTCATGTCCCAGCAGTAGTCGGCCACCTGCTGACTTAGTGCCTTATTGGCACCTTCTTTGACTGGGTCTGTCCATGTGATTCTTCTCATTTCTTTGCAGTGTCAGAATGTAAGTGGTGTCACTTGCCATGTATAAATGTATAAAATGCAGGTGTTAACACCTATCTTATAGTTGTTTTAAGGATTAAATAAGATAGGGATGCCTGGGTGGCTTAATGGTTGAGCATCTGCCTTTGGCTCACGGTGTGATCCCGGATTCCCGCAATTGAGTCCCACAACGGGCTCCTTGCATGAAGCCTGCTTCTCCCTCTGCCTCTTTCTCTGTGTCTCTCATGAATAAATAAATATTTTTTTAAAAAGGATTAAGTAAGATAATACGTGCATATTAGTTGGGACTTGGGGGTTGCAGATAATTAGAACTCTCTTCCAATTTAGGTGAAAACAAAAGAAAACCCTTCCTTTCATCAAGCTAAAGATGCCACCAATTTTAGGGTGCATCATACCCAGCGTGGGGCTTGAACTCACAACCCCGAGATCAGGACCTGAGCTGAGATCAGAGTTGGATGCTTGACTGACTGAGCCACCCAGGCACCTCAAGATCCATCACATTTTTTTTTTTAAAGATTTTATTTATTCATGAGAGATGGAGAGAGGGGCAGAGACACAGGCAGAGGGAGAAGCAGGCTCCCTGCAAGGAGTCTGATGCAGGACTTGATCCCAGGACCCCAGGATCATGACCCAAGCTGAAGGCAAACGCTCAATCACTGAGCCACCCAGGTGCCTTGATACATCACTTTTTTTTTTTTTTAAAGATTTATTTATTTATTTATGATAGAGAGAGAAAGAGAGGCAGAGATACAGGAGTAGGGAGAAGCAGGCTCCATGCCGGGAGCCCAACGCCGGACTCGATCCCGGGACTCCAGGATCACGCCCTGGGCCAAAGGCAGGCACCAAACCGCTGAGCCACCCAGGGATCCCCCGATTCATCACATTTTTTATGTGAACCTTATGAAGAAAATAGTCTGCCGAAACCATGATATTTTATTATCCTTTAGAATTGTTATTTTGTACTTACAGGAATGGTTTGTTAAAACTTACCTAGACACAGATTTTTAGCACCTATATTGCGCTTTTGCATATAAAACACAAAATGTGAGTGAAATAAAGTGGTAAGGTATGTCTTCTGACCCAGCTTGTTTGTATCACTTGCAAATAACTCCGAGGCGTCAGTGACTGTCTTCTGTGCGTGCTGAGGGGATTGGTGATGCAGCATTCCGTAAAAGGCTTCATCTCCTTGTCTTTGGGTTCCCTTCCAAGCTGCTGACACACATCCAAAGTCTGATACCAAGCCTTTCTAGATCTTTCCCAGAGGTGTCAGTGGAAGAGTTACAGACAATAACTAGGACTCATTTTCCTCCTCAAATGGTCCTTCAGTGGTTTGTTGGCGTAAATGGCCAGGGCTCGCCTTCGTTCCATCAGGCCACCAAGAGTAACACCCAAGCCGCTGCCCATCTCACTCGTCATCGTTACCCTTCAGCAGGTGTGTGATCGCAGGCTACGACAGCCACCTCATGTCCTGCATCTGGCCTGGTAACAGTCGTAGGACACATGGAATTTCAGAGATGCTTACATGGGGGAAATGGCTGTAGTAAAACTGACAAAATAAGTTATTGTCTCATAAAACTTAGGAGTCCTGACGTGGAGATGATATCCTTAGCAGACTGTCCTATCTGTCCTTGAGTCCCACTGTTATTCCCCAGGCTTTGTTCACTCTTTGAGTAAAACCTCACTTCTCCTCCTGCCCTTTGAGTCCAGGAGGCAGATGCTCTTAGCTTCTTCAGGACTGCTGTATGCCTTTGTATTTCCCTTCATACCCAGAGCAAGCCCATTTGTTAAAATGAACATATAAAAAGTAGATTATTTTATACCCATTTAGACATGGAGACAATTGCTCTTGATTATACTCTGTTCTAGTCTTGTTTAATTTGTGTTTTTCAGGGAGCTTATTTAAAACGCGATGTACCTCTTGTGGAATTGTGGCTGAGAATTACAAGAGTCCAATTTGTCCAGCTTTATCAGGAAAAGGGTAATTATACTGCCCTACAGAATGAGTGTGTATTATTTTCTCTTAAGTTGAGCATGAATGTAAGGAAATTAAACATTAGCCTAGGAGTCCCATGGATATTTGTAAGAAATAAGACTAGATACAGTGCAGCCATGTGATGAAAGAAATGTCTTGCTCAAAATTTACAGTGCTAAGTGAAAACCACAGGATCTAATTCTTACCTAATACTATAATATGATTCTAGTACACACACACACACACACACACACACACCCTTCATGTTGGCATGTCTGTATATAGGTAAAAGACCAGAGGAAAATACAACCAAATATTATTAGCAGTGATTATCAAGAGTGGTGGGATTATGGAAAATTTTGATTTCTTCTTTATATCTTTCTAGAATTTCCTAACAATTCTATGATGAACAGGTACTATTATAATTAGGGAAGAAAATAAGAGTAGACTTGGAATATTGAGAAAGTTTTTACTTGGCCATTTTATTTTTTTAAAAAGATTTTATTTATTTATTATTTGACAGCACAAGCAGGGGGGAATAGCAGAGGGAGGGGCAGAGGGAGAGGGAGAAGCAGACTCCCCACTGAGCAGGGACCCTGACATGGGGCTTGATCCCAGGACCCTGAGATCATGACCTGAGCTGAAGGCAGATGCTCAACTGACTGAGCCACCCAGGCGCTCCTTACTTGGCCATTTTAAATCAGTATAAATTACACAAGTAATATATCAATACAGTATTGTAGCAGAAGATTCAAGTTATGATGACGTACACAGTGCATATCATGAAACTCCCCTTTAACATACCGGGCGCTCCATCCCCTCTCCACATACAAATTCCCTCTCTTGAGGTATAATCACCAGTAGTTAATTGTTTGGCGTCTGTCCTTCTAGTCCCTTGTAAGTCGGCATGCGTTAATTATGGGTTTTGTACTATATGCTGCCAGGCAAATATGCAGACTTCTTGGGTTGTGTTATCTCTTTGTTCTTTGATTATACCAAAGACATTGTTTCTTGTTCTCCTGTTACTTACTTCAGTGCTCCAGACCCTGAAGCTCAAGATGCCAGAATCCCAGTGGAAAAACTTCCCCGGTGGGTACAAAAGCTTTGATCAATGTTTGGTTTCCCAGATTTCCAGAGATTCCTCTCCTCTCCTCTCCCTCACCTCTCCCTCTCCTCTGCCTCTCCCTCTGCCTCTCCTGAGGCAGAGACACAGGCAGAGGGAGAAGCAGGCTCCCCACAAGGAGCCCGATGTGGGACTCTCCCTGAACCAGGATCACACCCTGAGCCGAAGGCAGGCACCCAACCACTGAGCCACCCAGGTGTCCCAGAAAGATTATTTTTATGTCAGTTTTTCAAAACCATATGTTACCACAGTGTCTCCTAAAATATTTCATAGAGCACTAGATCCATGTGATATTGATGGGCATTACTTGAAAAAAACACATGTGCTAAAGTAAATATAGAAATCACATATTAAACAAAGTCAAAGTATGTTTGCTTTACTGCAGGACTTCTCAGAGCATTTAATATGCTGAAATACACTGTTTCTTTTAATTTTTTTTAAAGATTATATTTATTTGTGAGAGGTGGGGATAAGACAGAGACAAAGGGAGAAGCAGGCTCCTTAAGGAGCAGGGAACCCAATGTGGGACTCCATCCCAGGACCCTGGGATCATGACTGGAGCCAAAGGCAGACATTTAACCGACTGAGCCATCCAGGTGCCCCACAGTTCCTCTTTAAAAAGTGCTTACAATATGTTAATATTTCACCAGTTTATTTAATCACAGAACCCTTTTTATGATTCTTAGTAAGGATTTTCATTAACAAATTCTAAAATTTGATCTAAAACAGTAGGGAATCCTGGTCAGTTCTTTAGTAGGAGGTTGTCGTGATGAAAATGATGTTTGGAGGATTATTTTAGAAGCTGTATGTAAGAGGACCTAGAGGTAGTAGGGAGTGAAAGATGAGAGGTTTTTGGTAATTGACACTGAAGAATGTGACTGTGGTCAGGGCAAGAAAAAGGTGCCTCTGAGGAAACAGGAAAGGAGGCCATTGATGAGACTAGCATGTGGTTGGGGTGTTAGAGGCAGGTCTGAGCCTGGTTCCTCCCAGGCAGCCACACAATGTGTGCTGTAAAGTAGCTGGGAAAGAGGAGGCTGCTGTTAAAACTCAAAATCCAACTGAGTCAATGTTGGAGATCCATTTGGCTTTATCTGAGATTCATGCTCAGGCAGCTGACAGAAAACAGGAGCCCCAAGGAGCCACACAATGGAAGACTTTTATAAGGCAGGAGGAGGCAGGGAAAGGAGGTTTTTTTTTTTTTAGCAAAGAGGGAATTGTTTTCAGGCAAAGTCACCTTCCTTTAAGGCGCCCAAGGGGGTGTTTCAGGCAAATTACCCCAGTAGTGCTGACCAGGTCATTCCACATTGACTGGTTAAAGGTCATATTCTCCAGAGAGCCTGAAGTTGCAGCCAGGTTAGGTATGAAGTCTTGGTTTGCTGGCGTGGGGCTTAGCACAGTGACTCCAATTTGGATCTGTTGTCTGTCCTTTTTCTTTTCTTTTTCTTTTTTTTTTTTTTTGAGATTTTATTTATTTATTCATGAGAGATACAGAGAAAAAGGCAGAGACATAGGCAGAGGGAGAAGCAGGCTCCCCGTGGGGAACCCAGGACCCTGGGATCATGACCTGAGCCAAAGGCAGATGCTTAACTAACCACCCAGGCACCCCTAAAATGAGTACTTTATATTCAGGATAAGCTCACATGGTCTGAAAGGGGAGGAATACAGGATAAGAAGGATCAGAGCCACCTATCTGCACAGACTGGATTTGGGGTAGCCCCTAGCCTTCCTGTGACCCACCTGGGCAGACCTGGCAGGGCAGGTGTCAGGGTTGGGTGAAGAATACTGTTCTTACAGGTGTGAAGAGGCAGGGTGTGGGGGCCTGCTGAGACCTCACGTCGTGTGGTTTGGAGAAAATCTGGATCCTGCCGTTCTGGAGGAGGTTGACAAAGAGCTGACCCTCTGTGACTTATGTCTAGTGGTAGGTCTCTCCTTTCCCCGATCCTTGAGATTTTCTGGAACACTGGAACTGGGATGGAGTTTGTTGTATTTTCCCTCCCTCTTTCCTTTCCTTCCCTCCCCCTCCTGCCCCCTCCTGTCCACCCCCCCCCCCCGTTCCCTTTCCTTCCTTCCCCCTTCTGATTTGTGTGTGGAGAGATTTTGTGGTACCCTACAGAAAAATGAAGAAACAATGAATATGTATTAATCTTAAACATGAAACTGTGTAGGACCATATCTTGGGCTTCACAAAGCCCCCCTCCCCATCCAAAAAAGAAAGAAAAAAAGAAAAGAGTATGTTATTGGTTCTGATTTTGAAAGTACTACATGCTCATTATTAAATTTGAGAAAATACAAAAAGTACAAAATTATAAAGAGGAAATTAGAAATCACCAATAGCTCTACCATCCAGAAAAAGCCACTGTTAGCATTTTAGTGTATTTTTTTCCTAGATCAGAAGTGAGAAATTGTGGCCTGTGGGCCAGATCTGGGCTGCCACTTGTTTTTGTAAATAAAGTGTTATTGGAACACAGCCATGTCCATTCTTCTATGGGTTGTCTATGGCTGCTTTCACGCTCTAATGGCAGAGTTGACTATTTGTGATGGAGACTGTCTGGCTTACAAAACCTTAAAAAATTACTATCTGGTCCTTTACAGAAACACATTTGCCCACCCTTGGTCTTGACCTTTTCTCATGCAGATGTATACATATTGTTTAAAATTCAAAAATGGGCTCAGATGGTATGTTCTGTTTTGAAACAACTTTATTCGCGTAGCAATTCACTTAGCATATTTCACATCAGTACATCCACAGATCCGCATCATCTTTTAATTGGCTGCATGGCGTTCTATTTCCTGGATATAAAATGAGATATTTAACCAATCCTCTCTTTTTGGACACTTAGGCCATTTCACATTTTCATATCTTAAATAATGCTGTGGTGAATATTCTTAGACGTAACTTCTTAGTATGCTCTTCAGATCCTTTCCTTAGGACATATTTTCCTAAAAGTGGAATTAATTGGACAACGGGTATGCATATTTGAGAATTTCCTTAACATGTCTTTAAAAACAAGCACATTCTCTTGGGTGTGTATTCATCCAGCCAGTATTTATTGAGTGCATTCCAGTGTAGCATCAGTGCTCATGACTGAGGGTCAAATGAGAAAAGCTGGTTTGTACAGTGTGTTCTGGTCTTTCCTTTCTTGAAAAGCACATTTGTAAATACATATTTGTAGGGAAGAACCTGAAAGAATATGTATCAAAATGTGAACAGTTGTTATCTTGGGGTAGTAGGATTATGAATGACACATATGTTTTTTTTTTTTTTTTTTGAAATTTCTAATGTTAAAAGGGGGCATAGATTATTGGCATCACCTCCTAGAGCAGAAACTAAACTGAGTAAATGATCTGCCATTTCTCTCCATTTGTGCTACATTTCTTCTAGAACAATCTTTTCTAGTAATCAACCAAAAGAATGTCTCCTAACTTCCCATCTCTCCCTTGGAAGCTTCCCAGTGATCCCATCTAGCTTAGTTTCCCTCACATCCAGAGCCACAAACCTGCCTGAGCTTATGTAAGGTTTTCTGAGAATGTTTTTTCTGCCCAAAGTGTGGTCATTCATCCGTTTCCATTCCTTTGCTTTGTAGGTGGGAACTTCCTCTGTGGTTTATCCTGCTGCCATGTTTGCACCCCAGGTGTCTGCCCGGGGAGTGCCAGTGGCCGAATTCAACATGGAAACCACCCCAGCCACCAACAGATTCAGGTACAGGGATTACCAAGGTGGGAGATGGAAGGTACTAAGCAGATTGAGACGTGTCATCTGAACAGACCTTACCTACTGTTCTCATTTAAAAAAAAAAAAAAAAAAAAGACACAGAGTTTGTTTTCTAATTTGGTCTATAGTTGCTTTGATGGAAGAACAAAATATCGTTAACTGTAGACCAAGGCAGCTATGTCTTTTCCCAGGGAAATTGCCTTAGGGCTTTTGTTGTTCATATTTTGAAACTTCTTTGATGAACATTTTGAAAGTTCTTTGATTCCGTAGCCTTGGCTTTCATTTGCATTTTTCAGTGAGAGCTGGTAATGGCATTTAGGTGTAGGTGAGTTGAATACCCAGCACTTAGTCGGGGAGATGCCCGTGCAGACCTCTGTCACCCACTGTTCTCCCTGGGCAGCAGCCAAATATCTCCTGAATATCCTTAATATTAGACTTGGGGCCATGTCGTGGTGCTGATCCTATCACCCATATTTGCATGGAAAGTGAAGACCATCAGACAATGCGTTTTTAGTCTCATTCTGAATTGTTTTATGCTCAGCTTCATTTTGCTTTCTTTTTTTCACGCTGTTTGGCTGTTGTTGTCATTTTAAAGATTTTATTTATCTATTCATGAGAGACACAGAGTGGCAGAGACACAGGCAGAGGGAGAAGCAGGCTCCCTGGGGGGAGTCCTATGCAAGACTTGATCCCAGGACCCTGGGATCACAACCTGAGCCAAAGGCAGATGCTTAATCACTGAGCCACCCAAATGCCCCTTTGCCCTGGCTGTTTTGTCTTCGCTTTATTTTAATTTCTATATTTTTTATCAGTTGGCTCCATACCTTTCTAGAATAAGGTAGAACATAAATAACTCATAAAGAAATATGAATAAATAAAATATAAAACTTCACTAAAACTTGTTATCATTACGTTAGCCAGTGGTTGTCATGTCAGCTACATATTTAAAAAATATGACTGGGTACCAGACATGAGATTCTGATGTAACTGGTCTCATGTGTAGCCTGGGCATCATGATTTCCATAAACTTCCTCAATGATTCTGATGTGGAGCCAGGATGAGGACCAGCATTCTGAGTCCTCAGTGGGATTAAAAAAAAAAAAAAAGTGCCATAGACTGTATGTAAATACACTTGATGATCCTCTGCAGCTGGGCTGACTGAATCTAATCTCCTCCGTCTGTTTTAGTCAGTATGTTTGTGTCCTCAGTCCACTTCTTCATTTGTGTGTAAGTGGTAGGAAGTAGGAAGACATTCTCTTAAAAAATTACCTTCTATGTAAAACCGATTCTTTGAAAACTATACAGTAAAAGAGATGAAAAGATCTAAGTCTGTCGAAGGACCTTCGTGTCCTTGGACCAGACACTATTGTTAAGATGGCAGTACTCCCCAAGTTGAGTTACAGACATAGCTGGTCTCTATCAAAATTGCAGCTGGCCTCTTTGCTAAAATTGGCAAGGTGATCCTAAAAGTCATATGGATGCATGGGGGCCAAAATAGCCAAAACAAAGAGAATGATGAAGTTGAAGAACTCACACTTTGCAGTTTCAAAAGTTATTAGGAAGTTACAGTTTATTAAGACAACGTGGTGCTGACATGAGGATAGACATCTACATTAGTGGGGCTGAATTGAGAGTTCAGAAATAAACCCTCAATCTATGGCCACCTGATTTTTGGAAAGGGTATGAAGACAATTAAGGGAAAGAGTAGCCTTTTTTTTTTTTTTTTTTTTAAAGATTTTATTTATTTGAGAGAGAGAGTGAGAGAAAACATGAACAGGGGATGAGGAGAGGGAGAAGCAGGCTCCCCATCGAGCAGGGAGCCTGATGTGGGACTCCATCCCAGGACCCTGAGATCATGACCTGAGCCAAAGGCCAACACTTAACCACCTGAGCCACCCAGGTTCCCCAAGAGTAGCCTTTTTAACAAATGGTTCTGGAATGGCTGAATTATCACCTGCAAAAGAATGAAATGAGACTCCTTCTTCATACCACATATAAAAATTAACCCAAATGCACGATAGACCTAACTCTAAAAGCTAAAAGTATAAAATACTTAAAAGTAAGTTTTTGTGGCCTTTAGTTAGTAAAAGCCTCTATGACATGACATCAGAAGCACAAATAACATAAGATAAAGGGGTAAATTGGCTTTCCATCAACACTAGAAACCTCTTTACTTCAATAGGCCCCATCAATAAAGTGAAAAAACTCATGAAATGTGAGGAAATATTTGCATGTCTAGGGACCCCAGGGTGGCTCAGTGGTTGAGCATCTGCCTTAGGCCTGGGGCATGATCAGGAGGTTCTGGGATCGAGTCCTGCATTGGGCTTCTTGCATGGAGCCTGCTTCTCCCTCTGCCTGTGTCTCTGCCTCTCTCTCTCTCTCTCTGTGTCTCTCACGAATGAATAAATAAAATCTTTAAAAAAAAGAAACATTTGCAAGTCTATTATTTGTATGGGACTTACATTCAGAATCTATAAAGAACTCTCACATTTCAATAATAAAAAGACAAATTGTCCAATTTAGAAATGGGCCGAATATTTGAATAGACATTTTTCTAATCATAATACACATGGTCAATAAACATATTGAAAATATGCTGGGGCAGCCCCGGTGGTGCATCGGTTTAGCGTCGCCTGCGGCCCAGGCTGTGATCCTGGGGACCCAGGATCAAGTCGAATGTTGGGCTCCCTGCATGGAGCCTGCTCCTCCCTCTGCCTGTGTCTCTGCCTCTTTCTCTCACTCTCTGTGTGTCTCTATGAATAAATAAATAAAATCTTTAAAAAATATGCTGAATATTATTAAATTAGGGAAACGTAAATTAAAACCACCATGAGATTCCACTTAACAGTCACTAGGATGGCTATGATTAAAACAAAACAAGTATTGGTGAAGAAACTCAACCCCTCATCTGTTGCTGGTGGAAATGTACAATGGTGCAGCTGCGTTAGAAAACAGCTGGGCAGTTCCTCAAAAAGTTAAATGCAGATTTAACATATGACCCAGCAGTTCTCGTTGGTATATAGCCAAGAGAAATGAGAACACGTGTTTGCACAAAAATGTGTATGTTCATAGCAGCATTGCTCATAATAATCAAAAAGCAGGAACAATCTAAATGTCCTTCATTTGATTAGTAAATATATGAAATTTCACATGTATACAATGGAATATTACTCAGCCATAAAAAAGAATGATCTACTGATCCATGCTACAACATGAATAACTCTTGAAAACATACTAAGTGAAAGAAGCCGGACATACAAGACCAGAAATCCTGTGATTCCATTTATTTGAGAAATCCAGAAATCAACAGAGATTCCAAATAGATGTGTAGTTGTCTAGGGTTTGGGTCAGGAAGAATGCGAAGTGTCTGGTTTTGTTTTAAGATTTTATTTATTTATTCATGAGAGACACAGAGAAAGGCAGAGACATAGGCAGAGGGAGAAGGAGGCTCCCTGTGGGGAGGCCGATGTGGGACTCAGTTCCAAGACCCTGGGATCACAACCTGAGCAGAAGGCAGATGCTCAACCACTGAGCCACCCAGGTGCCCCTGGGAAGTGTCTGTTAGTAGGGAGAGGTTTCTTTTTGGGGTGATGAAAATGTTTTAAAGTTGATTGTGGTGATGGTTGTACAATTTTGTGAATATACTAAGAAAAAAACCATGAAATTATACATTTTAAACAGGTTATGTGTGAATTTTTTTTTTAAGATTTATTTATTTATTCATGACAGAGACAGAGAGAGAGTCAGAGACACAGGCAGAGGGAGAAGCAGGCTCCATGTAGGGAGCCTGATGTAGGACTCGATCCCAGGACTCCAGGATCATGCCCTGGACTGAAGGCAGGCGCTTAACTGCTGAGCCACCCAGGGGTCCCCGATTATGTGTGAATTATATCTCAATAAAGCTGTCCTATTAAAAATTAAGTTCCCTTCTAACTTATCCCCTGAAAAATAGATGTGAGGCCTCTAATATGCACTGTGGCACGCATGTTTAGCACCAGGGCTAGCATGCATCCTGAAAAGGAACATCAGAGCCAGACAACACTGGCCCCTCATCTGTTTGAAAGAGCATCAGAATCCTCCAAGAGGAGGAAGGAATCAACTTTCTGAAGAAGGACGTGAGGTACATCCCCAGTCCCTTCTAATGTGGTTGATTTTTAGTCATATGCTCTCCAGCTCACCTCTACTAAGTATGAAAAATGAAGACAAATCATCATGGTAGGAAAGTAACAAAATGCAGGTGAGGAAAAAGAAGAAAAGGAGACTGCTTCCACAGCCCAGAGCTGGCCTCTACCCCTTATGCCTGGGACTACCCAGCAGGTACTGGGCATCCGTTGTGTGTGTCTTCCTGTGAGAGGAACATAGTTCTCCTGCAAGTTGGGAAGAGAATTGTGGCCTATAATATCATTTCACAAGTTGGCCCTCTTAGGGGCGCCTGGGTGGCTCAGTGGTTGAGTGTCAGCCTTTGGCTTGGGTCGCGATCCTGGGGTCCTGGGATCAAGTCCCGCCTCAGGCTCCCTGCATGGAGCCTGCTTCTCCCTCTGCCTCTCTCCCTCTGCATCTCTCATGAATAAATAAATAAAATCTTTTAAAAAAAAAGAAACTTTGATCAAATTTTTCTTACCAGTGTAACTGTCCCGTGAACGATCATGCTTTTATGCAGAAGTCATCAAGCTGGCATTGAGAAGAGATGTAGATGATTTTCTTACCCGTCTCAACTTTTCAAACAGGGAGCCAGGCCCTAGAGTGATAGAGTTTTCTAATGCACAGTTTAATAAAGGCAGGATTTTCTCGTACATCTCACGTGCAATAGATTTTGGTTGAATTTTACGCTATGTGAGGGCTCGGCAAACTGCTTCTTGTAGACCAATTTCACTCACAGTGTATTTGTAAATAAGGTTTTATTGGAACTTGGCCATGGCCATGTGTTTAGGTATTGTCCACGGCCACTTTGGCCCTACAACAACAGAACTGAGTCATTGCCACAGTGTCAGCCTGCAAAGCCTGAAAGATGTTCTCTGGCTCTTTACAGAAAAAAAATTTCCCAACAACTCTTCTAGGTTAATGAGAGAAATGACAACTGGTGGAATAACACTTTTTTTTTTTAACCTAAGTTTCTTTATTACTTAGGGAGTAGGGATGCTGCCTACACTTCAAACTTGGCTCTCACGGGACCGCTTAGACCTTGTTCAAGTTGTTTAGACTCCTTGCCCCAATTCTAATTTAGAGACAGAGTCACAGAATTTGCCTCCCATTAAAATGTATTAATATTTTCAAGGTGTTAATTAGTTCCAGTTTTGTTTTTGTCATTTTTGCCATGCCTGATGGTTGTGTGTCAGATGATTTCTGACAAGCCATTATAGTTAGAGTAGATCCTACTCTAGATTTGGCTTCAGGGTTTTATTTTTATTTTTTTTAAGATTTTATTTATTTATTCATGAGAGACAGAGGGAGGCAGAGACATAGGCAGAGGGAGAGGCAGGCTCCCTTATGTAGGACTGATGTAGGACTCGATCCCAGGACCCCAGAGATCATGACCTGAGCCAAAGGCAGATGCTCGACCACTGAGCCACCCAGGCATACCTGGCTTCAAGACTTTGTTATTCAACCCCCGGGTCCTTGGCACATGAGGGTCTGTGCATTTGCTGAGACAGAAATAGGATTTGTGCTCACCCAAGAGATGGTACCTTCCAAGCATTCTGGGGCCTCCAGTAACCACCATGTTCACCTTTGAATTTTTCTAAACTTTAGAATTCAGTGGAAATCCACGGATACCTACTAAGTACGTACTCTGTGCGAGACTCTGTTCTAGGTGCTCAGGATAGGCTGTATCAGGAAACCAAAAAATCTACTATGATGACATTCTAGTGGCAGAGGCAATCAAAAATAAGCATAATAAATGTGCAAATTCTGTAGCAGGTGAGAAGGTGGGTAGCAGGCTGTAGCAAAAAGCAAACGTAGAGTTGGAGGTGAGCAAGAGAGATTGCAGGATTCACTTAGGTCATTAGGGTAAGTCCCACTGAGAAGATGTCTGAGTGTACTTGAAGGACGTAAAGGATTTAGTTGGCTAAGGAGATTGTCTGGCTAAGAGCTTTCCAGACACAGAGTTTTTGGAACACCTGAGTAGCTCAGTGGTTGAGCATCTGCCTTCAGCTCAGGTCTTGATCCCTGGGTCCTGGGATCAAGTCCTGCATTGGGCTCCCCACAGGGAGCCTGACTCTCTTTCTTCCTATGTCTCTGCCTCTCTCTGTGTCCTCATGAATAAATAAATAAAATCTTTAAAAAAAAAATCCTTCCAGACACAGGACTGTCTGGAGTAGAGCCCTTCCCACTCTCCACTCTCCCCAAGCCACAGCACACCTGGGAGGTGCAAGGGACAGCACTGGAGGTCAGTGTGTATATGTGCTGCCGAAGCAAGCACTGGAGGTCAGTGTGGATGGTGTAGCAGGAGGGAGGGAGAGAGGCCAGTCAGTTGGTCAGGAAGTACCATGTTTCTGCAGGGGGAAGAAGTGCCCCCAAAGAAAGCGACAGCCAGTGGAGTTTGTAAGGGGTTTTCAGCTAGAAAATTGTTTTATAGATTGATTTAATTATGTATTTGCTCAGCAAGAGGGTCAGGAGTTTACTTTTAACTTATGGTTGACCAGTTATAGGAAGTCCAGGGCCCTACCTGGCTGGACTGTCAAAGGGTAGGTGTAAGGACACATAGGCCTTAACAAAATCCACTTAAAGATAATGTAAGAATATTTTATTTATTTAAAAATATTTTCACTTCTAACAAAACTGCATTCATTTATTTTGCTTTGCTTTGTTTGATCTAGCTGAAGGCCTTTTCTGTGAGTAGGGACCTGCCAGATTATGCAGGTTGCCTGTTGTGCATAGATCATGCTCCTAATTCTTCTGGTGTTCCCACATGCCCCTGAAGATAAAAATCACCTCAGCCCTTATTTTGTAAAGGAGAAAAGACAGACAGACAGACAACCAACCAAGAAAGAAAGAAAGAAGAGAGAGAGAGAGAGAGAGAGAGAGAAAGAAAAGAAAGAAGAGGGAAAAAGGGAAAGGGAAAAAGGGAAAGGGAAGGAAAGGAAGAAAGAAGAGGAAGGGAGTAAGGAAGGAAGGAAGAAAAAGAAAAGAAAAGAAAAGAAAAGACAGAAAGTAAGAAAGAAAGAAAGAGAAAGAAGAAAAGAAAAAGAAAGAGAAAGGGAGAGAAAGAAAAGAGAAAGAGAGAAAGAAAGAAAAAAGAAAGAAAGAAAGAAAGAAAGAAAGAAAGAAAGAAGAAAGAAAGAAAGAAAGAAGAAAGAAAAAGAAAATCAGATCCCAAGGTACTAGTCTAGACTTTCTGATCAGTTATTTCAGGGCTCGAGGAGGACTGTTAGTATATTTGACCAGTGGCCCAGGTGTATCATCTGGGAGTTGTGGGGAATTACTGGATTACAAACTGTGGTTTGGATACTTTTCTGCCTTTTTTTTTTCTCTTTTAAAGTGCAACAAGAAGTTATGAAAAGAAATTTATGAAGCATCCTTCCCCCTAGTCTTTCCCACCTACACTAATTAAATAGAATTATTTTTAGTGACCTGCCATGCCTTTCCAAAGCATACATCAGATGTTCTTAGGAGTAAGCCTCTTATAACAACTGTATTTTTTTGGAGTTTGTTGCATTTTTTTAAAGATTTTAAAGATTTTTAAAGATTTTATTTATTCATGAGAGACAGAAAGAGTGAGAGAGAGAGAGAGAGAGAGAGGGGGGCAGAGACACAAGCAGAGGGAGAAGCAGGCTCCATGCAGGGAGCCCGATGTGGGACTCAATCAATCCCAGGTCTCCAGGATCAGGCCCTGGGGTGGAGGCGGCGCTAAACCGCTGAGCCACCCGGGATGCCCTGTTGCATAACTTTTATTTAAATTAGATAATTACATTAACCAATAGCAGTGACATGAGTAAACCCAGTGGTCCTGAGTCACCTGCTGTTGGGGAGTGGGGTGCTGTGTGCTACACAGTCTTTTGAGAACAGAAGTCCTCAAGAACTTTTGTTCATGTACGTCTTTCACATTTTTAAATTTCACATCTAAAATTTTATATAGAAATGGTTGAGAAAGATGTGATTCCAAGTGTCCTGGAAATAAAATATTGACTTTTTATAATAAAACCACCATTATGGTTTTAAATAAATCCATTGTGAATGTCACAACTACTCGATACTTATCATCATGTATTTACAAAATACATACACAAACTCTTTTTTTTAAAAAAAGGTTTATTTATTTATTCATGAGAGGCAAAGAGAGAGAGAGGCAGAGACATAGGCAGAGGGAGGAGGCTCCTTGCAGGGAACCCAGTGTGGGACTCGATCCCGGATTCTGGATCCTGGGATCATGCCCTGAGCCAAAGGCAGACATGCAACCGCTGAGCCACCCAGGTGTCCCAATACACAAACCTTTTTTAACAGCCTTCATGTTTTTTCCTCCTTGAACATGTATTTCCATCTACTTTCATAACAAATTTATATTTGTGTAATTTATTTTTATGCCTAAGAATGTTTTGTTGACTACCCTATTATATTTCTGTAGCAAAATATGGTATGAGTCAGTTTTCAATTTCCTTAAAATTTAAAAAATGTTTTATTAAAAGAATTCCTCCAGATTGAACTGTCACTTATTAGTAATTTGTGGTATGACTGTTGACGACAAGTGAATGGTAAATTCTGGTTAATAATTCCATAAAAGTGCAAATGTATTGCAAATGCATCTCTTAATAGATGCACAGGCCGTGAATTTTTCAGATTACTTTGTGTGTCCCTGGATGAGTGTTGGAAGGAGACAGAGTTCACGTGGTTCTAGCCCAGTCCACCTGCAGTCACCAGATCAGGTCTACCCTAGCTCCCTGTAAATGAGGGAAGCTGCATCCCAGAGGAACATGGTGTGTGTCCCCAAATGTAGGAAAAGGTGCTCTTATAGGATTTGGAGGGAAGGTGGAATTTAGGTGAAATTTAAAGGAAGCCATTTTTGGGAGACTGAACAGCAAGCAGTACTGTGTGGGAGTCCAGTGCAGTCTGGCTGGCAGTGCAGGGTCTTGTTTCCCTGGAGACCGCACATCGAAGGTGGATGTGCAACACTGTGCCCAGACACGCCTGTGTGAAGCTCTGCCCCAGGGTTAGAAATCAAGGTTGCTGCTCGGCCGCAAAGTGATGTGGGTTCTCCAAGCACATTTATCTTTCACTGCTGTAATTTCTAAAAGCAGTTTCTGATACTTTATGATATTAGAGAAAATTTCTCCGTGAGTAAAAAAGCAGTAGTCACTCAAAGATGGGGTTGTTATGATACTTCAGAGCTCATCCTGGGGAAAGAAATACTGTTTCCTATTTGCAGTTGGCTCTATCTGTGTCTCCTAGTCTACCTGGTCCAAGGGAGGGCAGGCTAGATTATTACTGGCCAAGCTAAATTTCATCTTCCCAACATCAATTATAATTCTTAGCTTTTACTTTTTATAGACATTGGTCCGGAGAATGTGAGCCACACAATTCCCAAGGCAGGAAAGGAATTTTATTATGGCATTGCCACCCAGGTTTTGGGTCTCTTTTCAAGTTATATGCTAAAACACACAGAGTAGTTTTGTATCACATTTTGTGATCTGTTCATGGACAGTCTTATCAGACCAGACCCACTTTCTCTTTTATTAAAATCAAGAATGAAATTGCCCTACTTGCCTACAGATGCATTGTCACCCACTCTCTCGAACCTGTTTATTTGCTGAGGTTTACACCAACGTTTCAAACGTCCCTTGATCTGACTCCCCGTACATTTTCACATTCTGCTTTAAGGCATCATTGTAAGATATAGGGGAGAGGTATGGTTTGCTCTTGTAAAGTGGAAGAAGGATGCACATGGAAAGGAACACTCAGAAGTCACTTTCTTAGGGAGGAAAGCTGACCTCTGGGAATTCCCTAAAAGTTCTCTGTGACTGGCTATAATTTTGGGGAAGTCCCCAAGGGGCTCTCACTGTGCAGGAGACTAGTTTTCTGGTAGCCAGTGTTGAACGTACCATAGATAGCAGAAGAGTTGGTTGGTTGGGGATGTCCATTAGTGGCACTTTATCCAGAGAGAAGAGTATTTGAGGTCTTAGGTGTTCATGATCTGTGTTGTGTCAAGAATCTACAATATGAATATTGAAATCACTAGAAAAATCCTGCTTTCATAGTATCCTTTGAATCCTGCATTCAGAGTTTGGCTTTTTTTTTTTTTTTTTTTTTTTTTGGTCCCTGTTGTGTTTTTCCTTGAAGGAAGCAACAATTATTAATTTTTCTTTTTTTTCCGTCCCCTTTGGTCTTTTCTACTTTCTGACTGTAAGTCATTCATAAAGCCCAACAGATGGGGGATACCTGGGTGGCTCAGTGGTTGAGTGTCTGCCTTTAGCTCAGGTTATAATCCCAGGGTCCTGGGATCCAGTCTCGAGTTATGCTCCCTGCAGGAAGTCTGCTTCTCTCTCTGCCTGTTTCTGCCTCTCTCTGTCTCTCTCATGAATAAATAAATAAAATCTTGGGAAAAAAAAAACAAAAACAACAGATGGCTTAAGAGTCCCTGTTCATTCAGCTAAAATGTACATGGTATGTTTGGTGCATGAGATTATTTTTCTTGTGTCCTCAGCGCATGAGAATGCTGTTCTAATGTAATATATAGATTTTGGAAAACTTACAGCTTCAGTTACAAGGTTGGCCATACAGTCACAAAATGAATCTTACAATTATGGCTCTGCTCCCCCTTAAATAAAATTCTTGTGTATGGCACCTAAATTCTAGGCAATTGCTTTCCTAAATTCCCTCAAACACCAGAACCAACCCGTAGTGAAATATCTACATCTAGAGTTGTCAGAAACTAGATGAAAACTGTGGGAACAAAGCTCATAATACTGTATCGGTGAGCATTTGGATTTTGCTTTGGATGTAACTGAGACACGTGGGACTCGCCAAGGTAGTACGTTCATTTTTCTAACTGCTTATTTGTCCTCTTTCAGGTTTCATTTCCAGGGGCCATGTGGTACCACTCTTCCTGAAGCCCTGGCTCCTCATGAAACTGGCAATGTTTCTTAGTTGTCCTGGGGAAAGAAGAAATTGTAGTATGTCTAAGTACTTGGGCCACACACAGAGAACTGATCATGGGGACCGTGAGCTAAATACTGGAAAATCTAGAAATACCATCAGATTCCCTGGCTGGAATCCCACCTGATGCTAAGTAAAGCAACAATAGCAAACACTCTTAGGAGAAGTCAGAGAACAGCCAGGTTAATGCATGTTCTTTCATGTGAACTTAAACATAAAATCTCTCCTATGTGTTTGGTTGGCTATTGGAAACATTTTGTGATTAGATTATCTTTTGAAAAAACTAATTATCCTGATTGTGTTGTTTCGATCTGGACGCAGAAGTATAGGGGTAAAACCTTGGTATTTCAGATTTTTGCCAAGTTGTGGTGGAAAGTAAAATCACTCTCTACAGTAGGGCATTTATTGTATAAAGATCTGACCCCCCAAGAGATGTCTTTGTGGGAGGCTTTTCCTTTTTTAGCGTTGACCTTGTTCGGCTGCATTGCCTCATACATAGTGTGTGGGATAGCTGACAGTGAGAAGTCATGCAAGGAAGGAAGAAAAAAGGAGCATCAAGACAGAAAATCAGGATGGGAAAATAAATGATGCAAATATATGGACTCCAAGGATAAACACAGCTGCCTAAAATTGAGGGCTGGCCTCCTTAGCAGCCACGGAGGACAGTGAGAGGTGATGGGTGATGGTTGTCTATTTCCCAATATCATAAACACAGAAGCATACGGTCCCTGCCAGGCCCACCAGGCTTTCCCACTGAATTCAGAAGGGTTTCCCTTCCTCCCCCACTTTATAAACAATTATGCTGATAATACCTTGGAGTTAAGTAGTAAGAATGCAGCTCTCTGCTCAAGCCTCACCACCTAATGCAGCCCCCAGGGCCCTTGGAATGCCTGGTGTCCGGCCTGACTGGGAGGAATGGCCTTTAGTAAACAGCGTAGGGAAGCCACACAGACCCGGGTCCCTTGGATCAGGTCGGCTCCCTGGGTGATGACACATCTTGCCTCGGCCCCTTTACAAAATTGCATTTAATGTGACACCCTTGGCTTTTGTCGAAGTAGGCAAGACACGGTCACATAAAACTGCACTGCTTTTTCAAGTCACAACTTTTATTTTTTTTTTCCTTTTTTTTTAATTTATGATAGTCACAGAGAGAGAGAGAGAGGCAGAGACACAGGCAGAGGGAGAAGCAGGCTCCATGCACCGGGAGCCGACGTGGGACTCGATCCCGGGTCTCCAGGATCGCGCCCTGGGCCAAAGGCAGGCGCTAAACCGCTGCGCCACCCAGGGATCCCAAGTCACAACTTTTAATAAATCCCAAAGGTTCTTTGCCTGGGCAGAGTGGGGATGTTCGTAACTTACAAGGCATAGGGCTCCTGAGGGCTTGATTCACCTTTTGCTGAGTACGTCAAGGCACTTACACAGAGGGGGCCTCTTCTAATACAGTTTTTCTACCTGAAATACCATCATCATTGCGCTTCTCGAAGTTAAATTCAAACACTGGGCTAGTGTTAACACTGGTAAAAATCAGCATACTGTCTGGGTGAGTCTAAGCATATTTTTAATCTGTAATTTTCCATCTGCCCAAGGCCCCAGTATTTCAGAACTGTTCCTTTGCAACTCCTCATCCTGGGCTTTTGGTACCAGCAACTTTTTTGTTGGTTGGTTGGTTTTTGTGCTCTGCCATTTTTGTTCATGTTTTGGTTAGAGAAGATGAAAAAGTTGAAAATACAAACTGTATGTGACAATTTAATGTTTACTGAATGTCGACCTATGATAGATATTAGAAATAAAGTGATCAGTAAGATAATGGACATTACCCTCAAGGGGTTCAGAGTGGTTGGAACAACTATTGTGTAAACTTTTTTTTTTTTTTTAAAAAGATTTTATTTATTCATGAGAGAGAGAGGCAGAGGCAGAGACACAGGCAGAGGGAGAAGCAGGCTCCCGGCAGGGAGCCCGACATGGGACTTGATCCAGGGACCCCAGGATCACGCCCTGGACCGAAGGCAGATGCTCAACTGCTGAGCCACCAAGGTGCCCCATGTAAGCTATTTTACAATGTTGAAAACTACAAGAAAGAAATTTGTGCAAGATTCAGAGGAGAACGCAGTTAGAGATGGCGGAGCAGGCATGGGCTAGACGTTAAGGTGCTTGAAAGGCTTTCAGACGATGCCTGGGTGGCAGTTCTTGACGTATAAATAGTTCCATGTGGAGGAGTGTCAGCAGAGGATGTACAGCATGTACAACTGCATGTGTGCAGCAGCTTGGTTTGTTCAGAGACTGATGAGTCATTTCATGTTGTATAATAGGTGGGAGAAGACAAACAGATCAGGAAGGGCTGTGCATGCCAAGAAGTGAAATCTACCTGGGGGATGGGAGGATAGAAGCAGCACTGGGGTTGCGGTCACTGAGTAACGGTGAAGTCATTCTTCAGGTTCAGGGTCTGCGTTGGACCAGCCAGCGTTCCGGGTCCTGGGGTTAGAGCAGGGCCCCAGGTAGGGTCCTCTTCTCATGGGGCGTATATCCTAAGGTGGGAGTCAGGTGATTAGCTCTCAGGGAGTGGTGTTGGTGATGAACAGGCGTGCACAGTCCAGGGGCAGGTGGTGGCCGAGGTCGCCAAGCCCACGTTTCGTGCCGGGCACTTGTTGAAGCCTGCATCTGTCAACTTGTTTCCATCAGTGCCAGAAAGACCGAAAAACATCATGTCCTGTTGCTATAGCACAATTTTTCCCTTCGAAATGCCTCTTCTTTGGAGCGCGAGGAGCGAAGGAGCCAAATCTACAAATACTGGTTCGGGGCAATCTCACTAAACTGGAGTTTGGGAGTTCGGCGGGGGTAGGTCTCACGCTCTACCACTTGCCCCCCCCCCCGACTTTTTAAAGATTTCTTTCTTTCTTTCTTTCTTTCTTTCTTTCTTTCTTTCTTTCTTTCTTTCTTTCTTTCTTTCTTTCTTTCCTTTCTTTCTTCTTTCTTTCTTTCTTTCTTTCTTTCTTTCTTTCTTTCTTTCATTCATTCATTCATTCATTCATTCATTCATTCATTCGACAGAGAGACACAGGCAGAGGGAGAAGCAGGCTCCCGGCAGGGAGTCCGGGATCGTGACCTGGGCCCTCAGGTGCGTCCCTACCCCTTGCCGTCAATCCACAGAGGGTGGGCGGACCCGTGGGCGGGCGCCGCGGCGTCTGCCCCGCAGGAGGAAAGGCTCCTTCCCACCCGAGGAGGAGCCCGTCCACCTCTAACCCCGGTTTACTCCAGTGGCCCCGGTTTGGCAGCGCGCCCTTCGGAAGGGCGGCCCAGTCAGTCCCTCGTTTGCCTGTGGTGCTGCCAACAGCTTCCTTGCCTGGGATGGCGACTATTTTTTCGAAATCCCCCCGTTTTTGCTGGTAAAATAGCAGGTAGTCTTACTTTTTTAAGGTTAACAAGACCGGGTGGTGCGGCCCCTGGGGGGCTCAGGTCGTGACCCCGAGGTCCCGGGATCGAGTCCCGCGTCGGGCTCCCTGCATGGAGCCCGCTCCTCCCTCTGCCTGTGTCTCTACCTTTCCCTGTCCCGCATGAATAAACAGATAAAAATCTTGAAAACCACAAGGAACAAGAGCACGTGGCTCCCGGAGCTAGGTCACCGGTTTCTGGGTCACTGGGCCGCACCGCGTAGGCCCGCCCGTCAGCGTCCCCGTGGAGGCGGCCTCGCGGTGGCCCTTCCCTTCCGGGAAGCGAGCCCCATCCCGACCCGGGCGTCTGGCCCGCCAGGACGGGAGGAGCCGGAGGCTCCCCGCGCGGGGAAACCACCCAGGGGAGGGGGCGAAACACGCCCCTGCGCTCCTTAGGCCACGCTCGTCCCCGCTCTGCGCATGCGCACACGCCTCCGCCGCCGCGGCCGGCTCCGCATCCGCAGGGGGCGACGCGACGCAACCCACGTCGCTTGCTTTACACGTCACGCGGCGCTTGCGCGTTGCTTCCGGGTCAGAGGCTAGACGGTCGGGCGCAGCGCGGGCCATGGTGCAGCTCCGACCGCGCGCGTCCCGCACCCCGGCGTCGGCGATGGTGGACGAGGGCCAGCCCGCCTCCGAGGAGGAGGAGGAGGAGGAGGGGGCGGAGCACGGCCTGCTGCTCGGGCAGCCCAGCAGCGGCGCGGCGGCCGAGCCGCTGGAGGAGGACGACGATGAGGACGGGGACGACGAGCTCGACGACGAGGCCCCGGAGGAGCTGACTTTCGCCAGCGCCCAGGCGGAAGCTCGAGAGGAGGAGCGGCGGGTCCGGGAGTCGGTGCGCAGGTGCAGAGCCCGCTGCGGCCGGGAGGACCGCCCCGCCCCGCCCCGCGCGCGCGCGCCGCCCCGCTCACGTGTCGCCCTTTCAGGGATAAGACGCTGCTGAAGGAGAAGAGGAAGCGACGCGAGGAGCTGTTCATCGAACAGAAGGTGGGTGGAGGGCGGGGGGCGTCTCGCTCTCAGAGCCCCGGGCCGGGGCCGAGTCCCGGGGGCCTGGGGCGCTGCCGCCGTGCGCCGGCTGAGGGCGGGGGTGGGTGGGGCCGACTGGCGGAGGCCGGGCGTCCTTCCCGTCCGTGCCCGCCCACCGCGACAGCCCGGCCACCGCGCGTCGCCGAGGCGGCGTCCGTATCCGGCCCGGCTGCCGCGAGGGGTAAGTGAGGTACTTCGGGAGCCGATGGCCGCGCGCGCTGACGCGTGGTGGGCGGGGCCCGGGGGTGGGTGCGCGGAGGGGGCGGGGCCCGGGGGCGGGAGCGCGGAGGGGCGGGCAGGGCGGGCTCCAGGGGCGGGAGCGCGGAGGGGCGGGGCCAGGGTGGAGCGCGGAGGGGCGGGGCCGGGGGCGGGAGGGCTGGGGGGTGAGGGTCTCAGGGGTGGGAGCGCCGAGGGGCGGGGCCCGGCTGGGGAGTCCAGCGGAAGGCTGTCCTGGGAATCGGAATCTTGAGCAGCAGGGCGGGCGTGCTGTCGCGTCCTTCCCTGCTCATTAATTTTTAAATGTTTTTTTAATCAAAGAAAAGAAAACTCCTTCCAGAGGACGTTCTAGAGAAGTTAACTGCAGCCGGACAGACTGAGTGAGTAGCGGGTCTTGCCCCACACACCTGCCTTGAGGTACGCACGTGTATTTGAATCCAGTGTAGTAGGAGCGGGAACACAGTGTTCTTGTGCAGACGACTTTGAGGGCAGCCCGGGTGGCTCAGCGGTTTAGCGCCGCCTTCAGCCCCGGGCGTGGTCCTGGAGACCCGGGATCGAGTCCCACTTCGGGCTCCTGGCTCGGAGCCTGCTTCTCTTACTGCCTGTCTCCGCCTCTCTCTCCCCCCCCTTCCCCTTTGTCTCTCATGAATAGATAAATAAAATCTTTAAAAAAAAAAAAAAAAGACGGGATCCCTTGGTGGCGCAGCGGTTTAGCGCCTGCCTTTGGCTCAGGGCGCGATCCTGGGGACCCCGGAACGAATCCCACGTCGGGCTCCCGGTGCATGGAGCCTGCTTCTCCCTCTGCCTGTGTCTCTGCCTCTCTCTCTCTGTGATGACTATGATAAATAAATAAAAATTAAAAAAAAAAAAAAGATCTCTCTGAAGTCGGTGGGAAAGGTGGAGGGCGTTGGGCCCACTGGCGGCGTGTCCGTTCCCGTGGCTGACTTCGGCTCCTCCGCCGCGGACCCCAGGGTGTTGGGTCAGTGGATGCGTGTGCCCCTGCCCGTGTGCTGAGCACAGGGTGGGTGGTGGGGAATAAAGTAGCGTGTGGACACAGCACTGAGTGGAGCGGCCACGTGCGTCCACCACTCCCGAGGGTCGCCCGGTCCCGCCCTTGCCTGGGCTACGACCGCTTCCTTTCTCGGGTCATTCCGCAGCTTTGCCCTCTGGTGAGTGGTTAAAGGCGAATGCTGCCGTCGTCCTCTTTCTCGTCCGTGAAGTCAAACCTTAATGCATTTAGACTTCCAGATATTTGGTGGTGGTTTTTAATGCTCTTGTTTTTCTTTTTTTTTTAAGATTTTATTTATTCGTAAGAGAGAGAGAGGCAGAGACACAGGCAGGAGGAGAAGCAAGCTTCATGCGGGGAGCCCAACAAGGGACTTGATCCCAGGACCCCGGGATCACTCCCTGGGCTGCTGAAGGCTGCGCTAAACTCTTGAGCCACCCGGGCTGGCTGCCCCTTGCTCTTTCTAAATACTTTAAGTTCAGAAGTTTAATAGTCCTGTATTTTTTACCTAGGCTGCTGTTACCAAATTTTCAGTAGAAGAACGTTTCCAAAGTTACGCAGCTCCAGAACATACTAAACCTACAAATGCACTTGGTGGCATACTGCCCTTTTCTCTTCAGAAACCGAGCTCAAATGTCACCTCTTCCTTCTCTTGCTCCGCCCACCCCATCAGCTCCTCCTCTGTATAGCTTTTCTACTGTGCAAGTGCTTCTGTATGGGACACTCCTGTCTTGTCAGCTTGGTTTCGCCCTTTGACCAGTATCCCTCGAGTCTCATCCTTGTCTCCATTTTGCATTTGTGCAACTGTTGAATCAATCCTTTGATTTCTCCCAGTAGAACGAAGCTGTCCTACCACCTTTCACTTTGTTTGAATATTGTTATATAGCTCATTTTTTCCTTAAGTCTTTACCTGTTAACCACAGCAGTCTGCTTCTGTTGAGTCTGCTAATAAGCTTTCACAGCTTACGCTCTGAGGTGCTCCCATGCTCGTATGTACTAGCCTGGGAATTGGGAGCAGTGCATCAAGAGGGACTTTTGCTTTCCAAAACTGATTAAAGAGCCGAAAAATTGAAGATGCTGGTAATGAAAGGGGGGAGATCTTATTTGTAAAGCCAGATGAAATTGTGTAATCTGTGATCTTTACTATGTGCCACACCAATCAGTATTTTTGTTTTTCCTTAGCATAAAGAAAGCATCAGGAAAGTTGAAAGAAGGTATGAACTATTTTAATTCAAGTAACTTATGTAAGTATCAAGTGCATTTGCACGTATTTGCAGCCAGATGTTCCTGGCCCTGGGAGAGAGTGGCATAGGCCTGGCCCCAAGGATAGCTTGGGTCTGTTCTCAGTTTCTTATAAATAAAAATTGCATCCAAATTGGTAGAGTGGATGTTTAAAGTAAACTCCAGTAAATGTTCCTGCCTTATTTTTACATAAGTACTAACTAGAAATAAAACTCGACTTTTTAGCTAATTTGAAGAAGAAAAGTGATGAAGACTATGAAAAAGGAGGGGATTCCAAGAACACTAAAGAAAAAGTACAAAAAATACAGTCTGTTGGGTAAGGAGAGTCTTTTCACATAGGATGTAAAGGTAGCGGGAGAGGGTGAAAATATGAGCTTAAATGGAGAAAGATTTTAGTTAGGAATAGTTTCCAATTAGGTCTTCTCTGGGAAATCCAGTTCTGATACTTATATAAAAATATTTACCTATGAAAAAAATGGTGGTCTGTTTCTAGTCAAATAGCCCTGTGATTTATTCATTATCTGTGCATATACAAAATTAGGACCTGGAGTTTTTTCAGTTTTTGAAGTAACAAAAATGCCTTTTATTTTCAAAGTAAGCACATTTTCAGACTTGCTCATTCTGACCTTTTGTGTTGGTCACCAGCCAGAATAAAAGCTACTTGGCTGTAAGGCTGAAAGATCAAGATCTGCGAGATTCAAGGCAACAAGCAGCAAAGGCCTTTATACAAAAATCTTTGTATGGTCCGGGAACCAACAGAACTACTGGTAATTTCTTTAACACAGTTTCTTTTATTTTATTGCAAATTAAACAAAGAAATGATAAATAATTCTCTTTTCTTCCAGTAAATAAATTCCTGTCTCTTGATAATAAGAGGTTACCAGTGAAAAAGGCTGCGGTCCAGTTTCTTAATAATGCTTGGGGTAAGATCCCGCTTTATTCTTAGTTTTTTATATATCGAAAAATATTCTTTTTTAAGGAGACCGTAAATAATCTTGACGCATCAGTTTTTTTTCCTTATAATGGCTCCCATATTTATATGCTAAAGTTTCTGAAAAATAGATCGGTGTGGTCTGTACGTATATCTACTATGAAATCTGATTTAGTAGACCTAATTTTAGTATTTATATTCATAGAAACTTGAAAACTTTTAAATTATTTCTTGAGAATTTTGTATTTAATATCCTTATTGCATAACATTTTCTGTTTTAGGAACCCAGAGAAAACAAAATGCCAAGAGGTTTAAAAGACGGTGGATGGTCAGAAAGATGAAAACTCCTAAGTAGTAAAGCTAAATGAAGAGTGAGAACTTGTACGTATAGAACTTAGTTATGTGGTTTAAAGAATTCATTTTTCTGAAAGTCTAATAAATCGTTTGTAAATCACTGCAAAAATCCTCGGTCTTTTGGGGGAAGCCCACCATCACATCACATGTCATCCTTCCAGACTACAGTTGTGTCTTGTCATCTTTGAAGGCTACACTGGAAGAAGAAACCGTTTAAAAGGAATTATATTCCTTTCTATATAACTGAAAGCCCATCTCCCACCCCGCGGTGTTGGGTGCGCGGCAGGAGGTGCAGGGCCAGGGAAGTGGACGGTGACCGTTCTTTCAAGGGCAGCTCTCAGATGCCTTCATCTTGCAGATGCTTGATGACAATCTGTTTCATACAACACAGAGGAGGGAAGAAGCAATTGAAAGTGCAATATTGGAGTATAATAAAGCTTCCTTAAAACTCAAGCCTTATGTACAGTTAATAGTCAACTGCAGGATATGGTTATCTTAAGTGTTGTTTAACCGCTCTGGAGGATTTGCTTTAGGGGAAGGCCACGTGCCAGATTTTAATTTTTACCAAAACAGGAGATAATTTCCTGTTTTCTGTCTGCAGCACCCACAGCATCAGGCTTGACCCTAACGCAGAGAGGCCAACACACTGAAGGGAGTCTTAGGTTGTAGAACTCTGATCTAGAGTAGGAACCGTTCATTGTATTTGCTCTAATCTCATGTTAATCAGAAGTAAGTGGGCACCTTATATATAAACTCAGCTGACACTCTAGTATCTGTAATAGTAAATTTTTAATGGCTGGTTAATTATATCACTACATTTTTATTGCAATATAGTACTCATTTAAGCACTTAAAAATGGAAGGTGTACAAAGATTAAATTAAGACACGGTAAATTGACTAAATATTTGGTTTTTATATAAATAAAGGTCATAACCACACTGTTGACATGTAATACTGTTATAATACAACAGCTGAACTTGTGAGTCTACGACAGAAGTCGTCTGTAGTTAAACAGGAAACAAAGCTGAAAAGGACCATGTTAAAACGAAACTACTGGGACTAACAGGTCGGGATTGTAAGTAGCAACAGACATATTCACTCAGCTCCTGAGTATTTCAAGTTTTACAGTACACATTAAAAATGATTTCTTCCATCAACACTATAAATTCAAACTGTCAGATGTTGATGCGTTTTGCAAGTTACACTGATTGAATGCTGAGATGGGAGCGGGGGTTGGAGCATCTCCCGATTTGAAGTTTACATCACCCACATGCTAACACAAACACAACTTGTTCTGTTTCCTTCCCCCCTCTCCCCCAAACAAAGGCGGCAGGATTTTTTGGTTTCTTTTAGGTCATTGTTTTAAAGGATTTGTGATGATCAATTTGAACGTCTGAAATTCAGTAATATTTAACTCTTAGACAACTAAGAGGTCAAAGATGGAAAATAATTTCTCCTAACACCAAGTTAGAAAATCATTTGCATCATGCTGTAAACTAGGAAGCAATGTAAAGCGACAAAAACCTGTCCCCAGTACATAATTAAAAAAATCTAAATTTCAAATCAGCAGAGCTGGTCTACTTCCATGTTGACTATATGCCACAATAGACGTGTGAGCTCCTTAAATGCATAGCTAATGTAGGTAGTCTTCCACTGTGGCAAATGCACAGGATCCGATTCCCGATCGAGCCATCAGACCTAGACACTGTGTGGCCTGTCCCATTGCGAGGGCAAGTGGAGGTTGCTTTGGCAGATTGTGGGTTTCTGAGGAAAAAGGATTCAAAATGAAACGGCAGTTAGCAAGACATTTTCTAAACACTTAACGGGGAAAATACTGCCTTACCTTAAAGATTACCGATACCTACGCTGTTCTTCATGACCTAACTAGCGATGGTAATTTCTAAGCAAATGAGGATCGTGTTGGACATGCTACTCTGGATGATGCGGGTATTGGGGTATTCAACTGTCAAGAATTCTTGCAGACTTAGACTTAAAGCTTTAGATACTTAAAGATGTGATTTCTTACCTGCTAATTCAGTGAGGAGTAAGGAATATTTAGTGTTCCTCAACTTGACTAAAGTCAGTTGACTTAACCAGAAAAAGACACCAGGTTTTCAGTAAAGTTCACTGTTGGATTCTTCCCCCTTTTGGGGAGAGGACCCAGCTGAGGCTGTCTCCAAGGCACTTTGGTGAGTGTTACTTAGGTTTCTGGGGACAAATGGTGTTGGCGGCCATAAGAGGCAACAAGAGCAAAGCCACCCTCTAATCTCGGAGGGAGTTAAACTTATAATTGGTAGATAAAATATTTTAAAAATTGCCAATAAATTAGTTTTCAGGGTCATACATACCAGAAATTTGTCAGACAACTCTAGTACAAATGTAGTTAATCACCAAAATCTGTTGTTTGCCACAGATGAAAAAATGAATTACTGGTGAAAGTGGCCAACCACTTAGCAGCTGGTGATCCCTTCTTGGGTAGAGATGTCCACATTTTAAGTTTATGCAGATTCCCAATTAATAACGATTACTAATCAGTGTTGTAGACACAGTTGACAACAAAGGGCAAAAGCCATGACACTGGCTGGTAATGCTCCATATGACTAGTTCTACTCTGGATTCCAAGTTTGCAATGTGGTGAGAGAAAGAAAAGTTCCAGAAGGAATGGAGCCCCCACCTCCAAATAAAAAGCAAATTCAGGATTTAAAGGCACAAGAGAAAATAGGATCAAGAATATAAGAATGACTTAAAGAAAAAAAAATAAGAATGAAATAATGCAAAAAAACAAAAAACACAGATTAGTCAGGAAGTATGGTTTGGAAAATGGTCCGTGGGTTAGGATTAAGTCCTGGCTATTCTTTGTCAAGATACTTGTTAAAACTTTGATAGTGGTAAGCATTTTTTGCCAAGTCTAATATAAGCAGGACTGACTTTTACAGTTCTGCCTTGAGTCAGGAACAATTTTTACACAAAACCAACATAACAATAAAAACTGCAAAGGAAACATCTTTTCAAAAATGTTGCTTGATGCTTTATAGGGAAGTAACCTAGCTCGAAGGTAAGCATCTAGAGGTACTTTATTATAATTTTCTTGCGGGGAGGGGGAGGAGCGGCAGCATGTGGTTTAAGCTAAATCTTTATAATTTTTTTTGGATATAGAACTTGTAGGAATTAATGTGACAACTTTAAGCATTAATTAAAGTTGTAAAATATCACGATATCTATAAATGCACATTCACCCACAGCAATTAATCTTGTCATTGATTTTGTAGGAATTATATGATTATAAATTTAAGTACTATTTATAGCTGAACCTACATACTACAAAATACGTAGCACAGTAAGAATACACATATCTTGCATGAGGGTCCTAAAAAATTTAATACCTAATAACTGAATTCCTTTAAAGAACCCAAGATATAAAAAACTGTCCTAAGAAAACTAGTTCCTCCAGAAATTCTTTCCAGAAGATGTGGTATATATACACAATGGAATATTACTTGGCCACAAAGAAGAAGAATGGAATCTTGCCATTTGCAAAAATGTGGATGGAGCTAGATAGGAGGTATGGTGCGAAGCAAAATCAGTCATAGAAAGACAAATACCATATGATCTCACTCTGGAATTTAAGGAAACAGATGAACATATGGGAAGGGGGAAAAGAAAGGGAAGCAAACCATTAAGACTCTTAAAGATCGAGAACTGAGGGTGGATTGAGGGTGGATTGAGGGATGGGCATTAAGGAGGGCACTTTCATGATGAGCCCTGGGTGATAAATCACTGAATTCTACTCCTGAAACCAGTATACACCATATGTTAACTAAAATGTAAATGAAAATTTGGAGGAAAATGAGAATAAAAAAGAAATGAAAATTCTTTCCAAGTCAGAGGGACACCTAAATATGAAGCAATTAAGCCTTCATGATTACCTATCACAGTAATTTCAAAAACACTGTAAGCCAGAATTTGCCCTACAATCCCAGCACTGCTAGTACATTCTATTTTTACCAATCAAGTTAAATGAATTTCATATGACCTAAGAGAATACAACACCTTATCCAAAGAAAATTCATTTTTATTTACAAATTCTAAATTTAAGAAAATACCACAAAAGATGCCTTAAAAAAAAAAAAAAACTGTTCTCATTCCAAAACCTCCGTTATGTATACCTTAATACACAATGAACTAACAGTTGGCCCTTGAGAAGCAGGGGTTTGAACTGCATGGGTCCGCTTCCATGTGGGTTTTTAATATCGTTACAGTATCATAGATGTATTTTCCCTTATGGTCGTCTTCCTATCTTTAGGTTTACTATAAGAATAAGGTGTAAAATGCAGGTGACATACAAGATACGTGTTCATCAAGTGCTCATGTTATTGGCAGGGCTTCCAGCCAAGAGCGGGCTATTAAGTTTTCAGGGAGTCAAAAGTTATATGCAAATTCTTCCAAGGTCAACTGCACTTAACTCTGTAAGAGCAAATAAACGGACTAATAAGGCTCAAATATGAATAGCTGCTTCCTTTACATTCTGGCCCTGAGCCCTGCCCTCTACAGTCTCCCGCTCCCATATCTACAACAGTCTGAAACATGTTCCTAAAAGCCCCCAAACCCGACAGGCTCAAGTCGCAAGAAAAGACTATTTATGTGGAGTCTCATTTTAGAATCAGATTCTAAAGTCAGGTGAAAAAATCATTCTTCTTTATAAATTATCTTTGAAAAGAAATTACAAGATAGTTTTACCTAGACAACCCTGTAGAGTGTGTATGTAAATGCACAGAATGCTGCAGGCTTCATATGTGAAGTGTGTTTGTTTGGTAGGTAAGTACGATCATCACAGTCTGTGGCGATCGAGTTGCTGGCGGGAACGGCAACTTCCCGTTCCTCACGCAGGCTCACCTCTGGCCAAGCCTCACTACTAGAAACCCTTTCCTTTCTCCTCCATCCTTTTTATTTGCTAAGGGCATCTCGTTGAATATGCTGAACTTTATCACAAATACACTGCTCCTCTGGGGGCTGGTGCCGACAGCGTGGCACGCTCACGTCACCTGGAAGTCCTTCTGTCTGCATTTTAAGCACAGTGGGAGCTGCGGGAAGTGTGGTTCAGTCCAGAAATGCTCATATATAACACGCACACAAAAGCCTCTATTCTCCCAACTTCCCAAGGTGGATCCCAAAGTCCTGGGTTTTTTTTTTTTTGTTTTTTTTTTTTTTGTTTTTGTTTTATTCCATGTGAATCCATTTCATCTGGAACTGAGATCATGGAGGGGAAGGTTTCTATATTTCAAAGTAATTTTAACTTTTAAAATGCTGAAAGCATTATCCCTTAAGATTTTACCAAAATACAGCTCCCAGCGCAAATACCATCTCAAGTATTCAGAGAATCTAGCTGAAGCTGTGCTTTACTCACCTAATATTGCACTGTTAAGAGCTGAGCACACAGGTTCTCTCTGAATTGGGTCAAGCTGATTTCCAACTGGGCTGTTCCAAGGATCCGAATAAGCGAGTAAACTGAATGCATCCTGTTGAAAACATAGTTTGGTTTTTAATTCTAACATTTAAACTACTGTGGTGCCCCGCGGTTACCAAGTTGAGAGACAAGTAAAATACACAGCTTGGTGGCGTGAGGCTGCTGTAACATTTAAACCCACTTACCCCCTAGGACTCTGAGGCTACATATTCTTTACCAATTAGATGATGCAACAAGGCCAATGCTGCTTTCATTTGTCTTTACTGTAAACAGCCATTCTCATTAATCATCTCCTACCCCTACAACACATATACATCAGCAGAATGAAAAGGAATTCAGGAATGGGCTAAAGAGGAAGACAGAAATATCCAGATGCTAATTTATTACCACTGATCCAAATTTAACACTAAAAGGACAGGGCCTCCCTGTAGATTTTTTTAAAAACAGATGTGGGAACTCGATACATCTCACTGGACGTCCTTTTCTCACTCAGGTATCAAAAAATTCAACTGGTCCCCTTCACAAACATGCAGTAGTCCCCACCATCCTCAAGCCACCCTTCCTAAAGTGACAGATGATCTTTCCAATCAAGGACTCTTTGTCTTCTTTCCACTGAGGTGCCTGTTACAGTTTCAGACGCTGGTTTCCAGTTGAAGCTGCACTGTCAGCTGCGGTGTGGCCTCTGTGAGCAATGGCCTAAGTGTCCGTTTCCTCACATGTCTACAGAAAAGGCTACACGAGAACGTCATAAGGACGAACAGTTCAATGAAGTTAGCAATGTCAGTTGTCAGTTCACTCTAATCTTTCAACATGTCTTTTTTTTTTTTTTTTTTTTTAAGATTTTATTACAGAGAAAGAGAAAGGGCACGGGGAGGGTCAGAGGAAGAGGGAGGAGGAGGCTCCCCGCTGAGCAGGGTGCCCAACGTGGGGCTCGATCCCAGTACCCTGGGATCAGGACCTGAACCGAAGGCAGACACTTCACCCACTGAGCCACCAAGGCGCACCCCCCCTCCCCCCAGGTGTGTTCTTATTTTGCCAAAAGTCAGAGCCCTAACCTGGAGCAGCAGTCTAGACCCAGAGAGGCAAATCACAGATGCCTTCCCAATTCCAAAGGCACACGTGGAAAAGTGCTGAGGCAGCTGTAGGTCGGTGAGGTCAGTAACACTTTCAAAATGCTGATTAGGGACCCATGAAAGGCTGAAATTCCTAGAGGAAAGTATTCCCAGGTGCAGCTGCGTGGACATTCCTCTAACCTATTTCCTACCGTGTGAAAGCAGAGGTGGGGGTAAGGTCTCCAGGCCCAGGGGACTCTGGCCCTTCTCACCCAACCAGCCTCTGTCTTGGAGAGACGGGGGTGGGGGTTAGAGGCCCCTAAGGCGCCAGCTGTGCAGTCTGAGGCCACCAGAAGGGAATACACGTCCCCTACACACGCGCGCGTGCACACACACAGGCAGTTTCCCCGCGTTGAAGGTCTCCTCCATGTCAGACAGCTTGGCCCCGTTTTTAGAATGAAAGGTCTCCGAAGAGGAAAATTTACTGCCCTATTTTGAGGGCCCTGCAGCTACTTGTACGTGCCGGGAACAGGGAAGAAGCTTCGCACACCTGCTCGTCACAAGATCTGCTTCTTACAGGCACCCTGCGGAGCGACTCGGTTCTGTTTCTGTTTCCGGGTGCCCCCACCCCCGAATTTACTGATGGAGGGAATATTCATGTCCTACCGCCCGGAAGCCGACTCCAATCAGTGGCATGCTTCCTGAGGGACTGATCTCTGCTCAAGACTTAACACCCACAGCCCCGCCCGGGGGCCACTCCCACAGAACAGATCTAGTTCTCAGGCATCCTGACCGGCACATAAAAACCTTTAAGCACAAAACTATCCCCCTGGGTCTGTAGATGCAGGCACGCTACCAAAAGGAGAAATGCTGCAGTCCCAAACCTCAACTCCAGACCATTCTTCTGTTTACACCTTCTAGTATTTTAAAGAAAAGCTCATGGAAAAAGGTGATGAAGGTAGTCATTTACCCGCACGGACACCGGTGACACTAGTAATTTGTTCTCATACTTCAATACAATCGAATGTTCGTTGCACGCAGCCGCAGTCACCAGGACCCAGGTGCTCTCAAGGACGCAGACACACTGGGCCTCCGGAGAGTCCGAGCGGTCACGGCGGGCGAGCGGGGCCACCTGACACCGCAGAGCAAGATCTGGGGCGGCAAGGCCGGGAAGGGAAGGCATGGATGGAGGCAGAGGTAAGGGGGGGGTCCTAACGGGCCCCTACATCACACTAAACAGCTTGGACCTGTTTTCCGACGTGGCAGTGGACCGATGTGGATAAAACCGGACTTCAGGAGGACGGCGGCGGCGCCGCGGAACCACGCCCCGAGTCAGGTGAGGCTGACCGCAAGAACACCGCCACCACCTAAAAAGGAGAAAAGGGGGGGGGCCTGGGGGGCTCAGTTGGTTAAGCGGCTGCTGCCTTCAGCTCAGGTCCTGATCCCAGGGTCCTGGGATCGAGTCCTGCATCGGGCTCTCTGTCCCTCCCCCTGCTTGTGCTCGCGCTCTCTCACAAACAGAGAAAATCTTAAAAAAAAAAGGTTTATACCTCCAGGTTCTTCACAAAGGGAATGAAATCGAGGCAGCGACATTAATGCTTTAAATCCCACAGTAAAACTTAACTGAGGTGGTGACCAAAGAAATGCAAACAAGCAATTTTAAGGTCTGATGTGGAAGCCACTAGTACATCAATGCAGTACAGCCTCTGGCACTTTCCTTTTCTACTGCTGGTGAGCTGCTAGAGTTTCTGGAAAGCAGTGCAGCAGTATACAGCAAAAGCCACAATAATCCTATCCTTTGACTCGATCATTCTCTTTCTAGGACTCTCTCCCAATGCTGTAATTTTTTTTTTTAAAGATTTGATTTATTTATTCATAAGAGACAGAGACAGAGGCGCAGAGACACAGGCAGAGGGAGAAGCAGGCTCCATGTGGGGAGCCCGACGTGGGACTGGATCCCAGGTCTCCAGGACCACGCGCTGGGCTGAAGGCGGCGCTAAAACCGCTGAGCCACCTGGGCTGCCCCCCCAGTGTTGTAATTCTAAGGAAGAAACAGAGATTCATGTATAAAGGCGTTCACTAAAGCATTTCAATAAAAGCAAAAAACCTCATAGAGCAATGCTTAGATGAACTGACCCAGGGGCACAAGAGAGTATCATGTTGCCATCTAAAAACAACTAAATGCACAGAAACTGGAAAGAAGTTTTTCTGACAATAAACAAAAACAATACAAAATAATCTAATTACTAGGTAAGATACACATGGGATGTAAGGCACAAAACTGAACATGTCTGTGAACTATCACGGGATTATGGGTTCCTTTTTGCTTCAGAAAAAAAGGTCTCCGTGGGAATCGTTTCTGAGGCCAACATGACGTCGCTTAGGTAGTAGGGTCCTCCACTGTGCTCAGTTGGCTTAAAACCTGTCACAGTTCTCGACCAGGATGGGCTTCGACTGCCAGCTGGGGCCACCTGTGCCTACCTGAACCTCCACAGGTCCGCGAAAGGCAAGGGACCAATTCAGGTGGCCCTCCTGAGCCATTGGCCGGCACAGGCCGGTAGGAAACAGAGCAGAGAGAGGGGAGCCGAGGACGAGGACTGGGGCCCCCCTGCAGAGCCCCCCTTGTTCCTCAGGCCTCAGGGCAGGTGGAATGCACGGTGCTTCACAGTAATGCCTTTAGGGAACACTTCCCTTTGCATTTAAACAAATCTCTCTATATATGCATGTGTGATTCAGATATTTATGCAGATCCGCACAAAATTAAAGACAAAAAATACCCACTGCAATCACACATGCCCTGAAGTGAAAAATAAAAGGAAAAGGAGCATTTTCTAAACCTTCTCAACTATCGCAAAAAACACCTGTTGTCCCGGAACCTTCCAGCTGTTTGAGCTTATCCCTATGTGCTTGGAAGGTTGTTGCGGGGAAAAGGAAGGAAAGAGTTCAGGATATTAAGAAAGTCTCTTAAAGCAGTTGGCATTTGCTTAGAAGTCAGAAGTGCAAAATCAGAGCCATCCACGTGCTTCAGATAAAGAAGATGAATTACATCTTTGCATAATCGAGTGTATCATCAAGGACTCCCTTTGAGAAGAGGCCACATAATCCCATTTTTGGAGTTTCATGCACATTAGAATCTAAGCCAGTGAGCTGATTAAGTGAAATCTTAACATTTTCAAAGACACTACACACGTCACATTCCTTCATCACATGCCATCGGCATAAAGTTTTAACAAGAAAACAGATGACCTAGTGTAAAAAAGGGTGAAATCTTAAAAATGCTTTTTTTTTTTTTTTAAGATTTATTTATTCATGAGAAACACAGAGAGCGTGAGGCAGAGACACAGGCAGAGGGAGAAGCAGCCTCCCTGGGGGGAGCCCGATATGGGACTTGATCCCAGGACCCCAGGATCCACGACCTGAGCTGAGGGCAGATGCTCAACTGAGTCACCCAGGCACCCCTACAATCTTAAAAATGTTTTGCGTCCCCAAATATTCCCTAAAACAGCAGTTTTCCAAGTACAGTCTAGAGACACCTGAGTCCAACATAAAACCCCTTCAGGAGGAGCTCCAAACTGTTTTTGTAATGAAACTAAGCTACTACTTCCTCTCTGGTCTCACTCCCATGCTCTCACAACCACATAGCGGGGCCCTCCGGAGGCTACAGGGTGTGTGACGACACAACAGACCGAATGCACCAAGAGGTAGGAGAATGCAGCTTATTAAACCCAGCATTTAGAGAGAATTACAAAAGTGTAAAGCAATGCCATTTTTCTAATCTTTTAGAAGTTATTTTTCATAAAAACAGTCAATGGATTTATGATTATTTGTAAATAAACTGATTACAGTTTCTAGTATGATAAATATAACTCATATGAACAAACCTCTTAATAAACATTCATTAAATAGCTGGATGCTATGTATATTAGATATTATTATAGGGGGAGGAGTTAAGACCCAGTCTGATCTCAAGGACTTCCTCACCTTAAGGGGCAAATGTGCACAGCGCTTTTCCTAATACACAAATGTCTGATTTTTATTTTACTTTTTAAAAAAATTCCAGTATAATTACACACAGTTACATTAATTTCCGTTGTATAATAATATAGTGATTCAACAATTCTACGTGTGCATCATAATAAACGTGCTCTTCACCCAGTCACTTGTTTCACCTACCACCACCTCTCCTCGGCTCTCTGTAGTTAACAGCCTGCTTTTCTGTCTTTTCTCTGTTCCTTTGTTTCTTAAATTCCACATATGAGTGAAATCGTGTGGTATTTGTCTTTCTCTGATTTATTTCATTTAGCATAATACCCTTTAAGTCCATTCAGGTTGTCACAGATCGCAAGATTTCATTCTTTTTTATGGCTGTGTAACGTTCCAGTGTGTTTGTGTGTATAAATAAATAAATCTTTATCCAATCGTCTACTGAGGGACACTTGGGCTGCTCCCATAATCTGGCTATTGTACATAATGCTCCAATAAACACAAGGGTGCATATATCTTTTTGAATTACTGTTTTCATCTTCTTTGGGTAAATACCCAGTAGTGGAATTACTGAATCATATGGTGGGTCTATTTTTAATTTTTTGGGATCTCTCCAAACTGTTTTCCACAGTAACTGCCTCAGTTTGCAGTCCCACCAAATGATCTGACATTTTAAATGAAAAATTGTTTAAATTACATATTCCACCGATTTTCTTTTATTTAGCATAAAAATTGTTCGACCTTTTTTTGAGAGTTGAGGGTCACCATTAGAAACAGCAACTGTGCTGTCCTGTAGATGAAGCACTATAAATACAACAAACACACCTCTCCTACCCCAGCTACTGAAACTACAAGACCGCACATGCCTTTAACTGGAGATGTAAGCAAGTGGCTCCTAAACCCGTCCGAGGAGGCTGAGCCGCTATGTTCTGTCTACACCAGTGCCCCGCTGAGGCTACGCTCCCGGAGGCTATTTCATGTTTGCTGTTTTCATGCCCTGTCTGGGGCTATAGGTGGCGCTGGCTGGGGCACTAAGTCTCAGTTTGGGTCAGGAAGGGGAGGCTGAGGCCATGCTTTCTCACCACACCCAGACACTGGGCTCAGGGCAACCACACACATCTCCCCTTTGTTGTCTGGACGTCTTCCAAAACGTTCAGAAGAAAATATATTTATAACGAATCACCTTTGAGCCCAACCTAACACAGGATTACAGAAAAAATTAAAAAAAAATACAATGGCCAGGTTAACATTTCACACACTTATAGGACTACTAGGACCAAAAAAGAAAAAAAAAAAAAGATTTCTAAAGAATCTTAACATCTCTACAACGAATTGCGATGCTGACTTAAGGCAGGGGGAACTCCTCCATCTGCAACTGATATATAAAGCTATGGCTAACACACTACACTGTTGAGATTTTATCTATCCCACCATCTATCATAAACATCGATCCAGAAGAGATCTGAAAATGTATTTTAACTATCCTGGTTTTGAAAGATGACCTAATGCTTCAGCAACCACCATCAAAATGCAAACCATGTAGTATACATTCAACTTGCTGCAGCCTCAAACAATGTCTACTGAAATAAAACTATCTCAAATTTATAGTTTCATCAGCAAGCTGATACCTCTAATAACTCTGCCCATTTTATAGCCAAGAAAACAAAGCTAAAAACCTAAGTTGACCAAGGGTATATAGTGGGGACAGGTGGCAGGACCGGAATTTAATCCCTATTTTTTACTGGAAGTCCAACAAGAATTCCTCACCCTACTCAATGTTTCACAAAATTACAATTTCATTCCTTCGACAAATTTCTAATTTTTCAAGAAAAGACAAATCTACCTTCAACATTTTTTTATTTGCTGTGTTCTTGCCACATTCTCTCCTCAGCTGTTCACTCATGGCTTGTAGCTCTCTTCCAAAGTGAATCATTCTTTCTATGGCGGCTTGACTTCCTCCACACAACTGGCGTCTTAACTGACTCGAATCAACTTCTGTAAGCAAAACAAACGAGTATTTTACTACCTTATTGAATGGAATACAATGGAGAATTCAACATAAATTGCTTATAACATCTTGTACGTTTCATTTAGTCACTACTACCTAATAATTCATCTAAATATGTAGATTTATTTTTAACTCAGGGTCTTTGCTTTAAGTTTAATTCAGGAACTTTGCTGCTATAAGGTATCCTTTCTCTACGTCTCAAGAATCTAGGCTCTGATCTCCAGCATGCAGTTCAAAGTCAGGTGACAACTTTCCAGATTAGGATGGACCTGGGATAGCAGGGAAAGGTTTATAAGCAGTTACACATAAATCTCTAAAACCACAGTAAGCAGCATCAAGAAGAGAACAAAGCCAGTAACTGCCTCTTGGGCTACTCTGACACCAAACAGAGATGGAATAAAAGGACGCGTTTCAGCTCAAAGCTCCAATAAAAACACAGAAAATACCATGTTATCGAAAGAGTTAAACACACGTATACAAAATAACTGTATGGTATATATCTTGGCAGACGACAATCACTGATCAATAATGTAACTGTATGGATCACTAATGACACAAATTACTAATGATGATAATAATCAACATTTACTGAGCACTTTGTGCTTATTAGTTTTTCAAAGATTGGCTCATTTAATCTTTACAAGGACCTATGAAGTGGCTGTTATTTCTGTACCCATTTTACAGATGAAGAAACTGAGGCACTGAGCTCTTCAAGTAACTTGTCCAATGTTACACAGCTAGTAAGTGGCAGATGCAGAATTCGAATGCTGGTAATTTGACTCTAGAACTCATGCTCTTAATCACCATGCTTAAATTACTCTCTGAATGTTGAGGCTGCAGATATCTGAGAGTATAATTAGGCTACCTTTTAAATGAAACCCCCTGCCTGAAAAGGTGAATCTACACTGAACACATAATCCTCAACAATCCTCAATAAAGACTTTAAACCTCAAAACAGAAATCTAATGTTGCCACGGAATTCAGACAAATTTTTAAGCTCCAATAAATTTTCATTCTCCAATTGATGGGAAAGTTTGCTGATGGTTTTAACTTTATGGTACAATCTACTACACAAGTTAACAACCAACCAAAGTTATACGTGCTAATGTACCTTTCAGCCACGTAACTTAGGAGGTGTGGGGGAGAAGGGTGGGTCACACTTAAGCACCTACCATGTGCCAGGCACTGGGCTACACATAGTCACATATATTGACATTAAATCAACATAGGAAACTGTCCTATTAGAATTTATAAAATCATCTCTATCTATCTGGCCTTTACTGGTTATACTAAGTATAAAAACTTTTCACATCTCCAACCCCAAACATCCTAAAGAACATTTAACACTAAGAGTACGGCTGCATTAATGACAGCACTGAAGTCAAGCCCAAGCAATTCTGCACAGAAAGCCAGCCGGCGCTTAACTTCAGAAGGCACTGAGAAGTACCTCTGCTCTCTAGCAACCCGCTCTCACAAGACAGTTTAAGTAACATGTACTATTGTCAAATCCAATGGCACATACATCTTTAAATCTGATTTATGCTCATCAGCTGTGAATCAATACAAGTAAAAACATAACCTTGTAGTCATCATTTTTTATTAAAAATGTAAGAAATATCACTGCAGACCCATTTCGGTGTCACAATCTTCCATTTCGTGGTCATGTTTAGAGCTACCATTTAGGAAACCATTGGATGAAGTCTCTCCAACCCCATTGGAGTAGTGCTCTGTTTCCATGTCTACATCATTACTGGAAATGAAAAAAACAAACCTAATTTTAGAAATTGCATACTTGCAGCTTAGTTTAAAATAAATTACTACTCAACTACACAGCCTACTTATAAACTGACTTTGTAAGGCAATAGCAATCTGCAAAAAAAGGTGTTTAGTTCAATCCTGAAAGTCTTCAAAGCCAGTCTGTAGCTTGCTCTTAACAAATTTGTACTCCTGGACCAGGGAGAAAAAAAAAAGTCTATGTCCTAAACTGTAGTGGTTTTCTGACCTCGTATCAATATGGACAAATTATTTTTTACATTCTTCCCACTTTTTTCCAACTCAGATCTGTACTCTGTTTTTTGTTAATCAGCCTTTGCCCGGGGACCCCTCCACCTCCATCCGGCATGCATTTCCAGCATTCAAGGAAGATGGGGGGAAAGATTCACTCTCAAACCATTCCTGGATCTCACTTCCCCTCTTTCCTGCCCTATTCATCTCTCCTAAGATGATTTTTTTCTTTGTCTCTTGACATTCTGGCTTTTGTCCTCAATCCTTGGAGACATAGCCTCCCACAAAGGTAGGTGATGACCTGGACAACACAACCACTCTGGCTGGTCTTCTTGCACCTTGCTGGCATCCCACACTAGTTTTCTCCAACGGCTTTCTTATTGGCTAAAGAATCTAAAGCACTGCCAAATCTTCATTTTAAAAATACCATTTTGGATAATCAGGATGCTCCTAACTTTCGCTCATATCACATTTACTGAAGAACAGCCCTGTGCCAGTCACCATATCTGGACACACTGAAACTGTCACCACACGTTCCCCATCTCCTCCGCACTCAAAGAACTATAAACACCTACTCTTGAAGACTTCTCCAGTGAAGATCTATGTAAGGATTATACACTCCAGAAGGACATATTTCATGAAAATATAGGAAATACTTAAATTAAAATGTACTTTTCTCATTTAAAAAGCAATATATATTCATTTGTAGAAAAAAACAACACTGAAAAAAAAAAGAAAAGAAAAAAACAACACTGAATGCAGATCAGCATAAAGTGTTCTGTGCATGATGCCACCAGACATAACCACTAGCAGCACCTTGGGTTAAGTGTGCTAGTATAAGTGTATATGCATGGGGGCACCGCTTCTATCAGTAAAACGTGTAAGGCAAAAACGACACAAATCTAGGAAGAAAGAGGTAATCGTCCCAGTACTCCTCCATCAGTCAGAAAAGCTTGTTTACTAGATTTTTTTTTTTTTTAAGTAGGCTCCCCACCCAGCAAGGAGCCTAACACAGGACTGGAACCCACCACCCTCAGATCAGGACCTGAGCTGAGATCAAGAGTCGGATGCTCAAATAACTGAGCCATCCAGGTACCCCTAGTTTTACTATATCTTGACGAACTTTGAGAATTGATAAGAGAAACCAAACTTTAAATGATGTAAGTATACTAAGCTTTTTTCTTTTTTTTGACAATACAATATAGTATTTGGGAGGAATTCTTTCATTCAACACGCCTTTAAGAGCTTTTGAGCCATGTTCTGTGTTAGGTGCTAAGGATACAATGACACAGCCTCTGTCCTCCAGGGGCAAACAGAGGATCCATCAGCACTATGATGAGAGTTAATTACACAGAGTGACACAGCATTCGGTGGGGATGTAATCAAGGATATTCATCTTGGAAGAGTAACAACAGAACTGAGTGTTACAGCCTGCTTGAATGAAAGTTAGGAGTCAAGGGAGGGTAGGGAGTAGCAATTTAGATGGTCAGGGAGGGCGGGGTGCAGTATAATGCAAAAAGCACACCTCTGGAAGTTAGAAATCCTGGGACATAGTCACAAGTCTGCAACTTACTAGCTACAAATTATTGACCTTAACACCCCCCAAAAAACATTTCCTTTTCTGGTATTCAGCTCTACATCTGTAAAATGGTTTTAATAGTTAATACCATCTTTGCCTACTTCACAATACGACTGTAAGGACAGCCTTCTCTAACTATAAAGTAACTGATACTGCTTAACAGTTCAAGGCAGTTTAAAAGCTTACTTCTTCTCCTTCTACACTGCACTCAGGATGCTGCATCACCAAACCCTTCCGGTGAGCTTACTTCCCTGAACTCAGGTAGTAATAGGTCTCTTTAGCAACTTCCTGCCATAAAGAGTATTTAAGAGAAAAACCCACGAATTGCCTACAGCCCTGACCCCAGACAACGGCAGAAGCTTCTACCAACAATAAAGTACTAAAGTGCTATAAAGTACAATAAAGGGTTAACTTTTTAAATGTCTCCACACATTATTTTTTTACCACACAGTCTTCTAATCTTCTGTTTTCTAGCATGTCACTTCTACTGTGAAAGACGACCCTAATCTCCTCTGCTTTAAAAGACAGCCATTTTTTCCTCCTGTTCTCATACCACTTCTTGCGGACTTCCATTACAGCCTGTGCCACACACACCATTACTCAGTAAACTGTCACCCGGGATAGGTAACCTGGATATTCTGATTACGCTACCAATTTGCAAATACAGGTTTTTACACATGTGCCTTTCTCCAGAATCGTATTTCCATTAAGATGCCACGTTAAAAGCTAGGTTCTTTCTCCTTGACAATAAAGTTTTACAGGGAAGAACATTTCCCCCAAATGCAGTGTGACCAATCAATTTATATGAGAAGACCAATCTATCATCAAATTGATAAAATCTACACATTATTTTTTATTTGTATTATTTTTATCGTTCCACTAGCATGAATTCAGATGCTGGATGATTTGAGCAGGCTGACTTCTTAAGAACTTGCTCACATACACTAGTAGTCAAATGACTGATTACATTCCACAAACCTTTAGGTTCATGAATCTTCAACTCCAGTGTATGAAGGATTTTAGTACAGGCATGTAGACATTCCTTCTCTCAAAGCTTCTTGAAGTAAGAAACCATGCCTAGCAGGGATGTCTGACACCCAGCAGGTCCTCAATACCCTGCTCATGCTATATGGTTATTACTAAATGACTTAGGGGTCCATCTGCTGCTATAAGCAAGCTCCCTAAAGTAGGATTTCAAAAAAGATTCTTTGTAAAGTTAGTTATTTGGAATTCAGCAAACACTCTCCACATTTACACCAAAAAAACCCCACAGAGAAAAAAAAAGTTGTAACTGTATCATATGTTGCTTTTAGAGAGTAAATATACTGCTGTGACTTAACTTGGAAGTATAAGAACAGCATCTATGTGACCATCTGTACAGGCCTGTGCCAGCAGGAAAACCAGAAGAAGGCAGAGCCCAGAAAGGATTCTTAGACCCCCACAGAGGGCAGAGGGCTGCAGATTCAGAGAAAGGAACAAAGGAAAGATGCTGCGTGCACATGGGGAGACTGAAAAACTCTGGGAACTTACTCCATGCCCTTTTATTCTCTGGGGCTTAGGAAGTCTCAGACCCCCGATGGACCATGTAATGCAATTTTTCTAAATTGTTAAAAACGAAGACACTTATCCTTAGGTGGTTTATAGTACTGCATAAGCTCGGGAGGTCACATACCTGGTGAAGTTATTAATTTGCTGTGATCGTGACATGTTTATACTGTTTAGTTCTGGTACGTTCAAATTGGATGACTGGTGTTTACTATGGCAATATGATTGATGTGCTTTATTTGATATGACACCATTACTACAACTTTCAAAACCTAGGGGAAAAAAACAGAAAAAGATGTATGAACAGAGAAACACACACCAACTTATTATTACATTGCAAATAACGTACCCAGATTCTGATCCTGCATTTAAAATTCTTCTAATGTAGGTAAGTCAATGCATGACTTAGATAGTAAACAGATAACTTCTTTGAAAGGATATAAGGATGTTCATTGTAGGCTAATAATTAGCATCTCCTCTAACAGTTACTGAGGCTTAATTATGGATCTTATTTATTCCCCACGACCCCCCCCCAGGGGAATAGTGCTCTTATCGCTCTCGTCTCACGTATAAACCCACCGAAGCCAAGAAGCTGGGCGTGCGTGAGTGAATGTATGATATTCTAGACGGGAAGGGGAGAAGGACACAAACCAGAGAATCGTGTGCATGTACAGGATGGCGATGTAAGTAAAACAAGAGGCAGGAATGTAGAAAGGTATATGCCAACTGAGCAAAAGCAAAGGTGTTGGTGTATGAAAGGAAAGGAAACAGCGTCTGACTTGCTTTGAAAGCTGAACGTACGGAGGCCACAGAATGCCTTGGGAAGAATGGAACGAGACAAGCAAAGAAAGAAGGCTGGGAGAAACTAAATCTACAGAAGTGATGCCATAAAAGCCAAGAAAGGAGAGAACTGTAGTTAGGAAGGGCGAGGAGGAACAGTGCCGGGCAGAGCAGATGCTGGCAGGAGGTGAGCTGGGAGGGAGGTAAGCTGGCAGCCCAGCGAGGCCTGCTGACCGGTGGACTAAAGCCGCCACGGCCTTGGCGCCACTGTTCACCGATGCTTCATTCCGACAGAGCTACCTTTTATCTTTACCAAATGTCTACAATTTAATTTCCAGAGACAACCCGAATATTGACCTTTGTTTATGAAGATCTGCTTATACCGTATTCTCAGAAACAGCTCTCCTCCAAGTTACCCTCTTGGTAGTAACAACACACGAATCTGACCCACATTACAATTTTTCTTCCAGAACGTCCTGAGACCAAGTATGCACATGTGTGAAACAGCTACGTGGAAATGTCCAGATTTTTTAAACTATTTTTGGGGGGGTTCAGAAGTATAAACAAGGGTAAAAACTTAAAAGTACTGTCATAAAACTGAGCCTCACCAGAAAAATGTGCAGTACTTCCTTTGCCTGATGCTAAATTGTGGATGTTCATTCCGTGGCTGGGGCTCATACTCGGACTACTGAAAGGTCGAGGACTAACTGGGTAACTGTCTTGAGATTTAGGACTTCGGCCTCCCAGACATCGTACTTCACTATCTGTACCATTCACCATTTCTATAAACTGACGCACTCTAAAAAAAAGAAAAGACAAAATTTACTGAGATAATTTCAAATAGACATTTATTTATTTAGTAAAAACAGATTTCTGAGAGGAAATATTTTAAGAACTGGTATTTATCAATAGGTATGGCCTTTAGACAGTATGCTAAAAATATTAACTATGGTTTCATATTATGTACTACTTAAATTTAAAAGTGTCTGGAAAAATCAGCATATAAAGCAAAAGACACTATCTCCTTTAATCAAGATTTAGTGATAAAATGAAAACCTAGCTGTGGCTATAATTTTTTTTTTAATTTTATTTATTCATGAGAGACACAGAGAGACAGGCAGAGAGACAGGCAGAGACACAGGCAGAGGGAGAAGCAGGCTCCATGCAGGGAGCGACGTGGGACTCAATCCCGGGTCTCCAGGATCAGGCCCTGGGCTGAAGGTGGCACTAAACCGCTGAGCCACCCGGGCTGCCCTATGGCTATAATTTAATCAAAACGGACTTCATTTTCAGAGTTAAAATGATTTAATCAAATAATATTTGCGCTCGATAACAAGTAAAATAGTATGTAAGAACACATGTTTAATGTACACATGATGCAAAGAGCCTCCCATTTAACCAAAATGGGCCACATATTTAAAATTTTACTCTAAAGCAAAACAATTTTGACATTTGGCTTACAAAGGGTTTCTGGTACTTAAGAGAGGTGAAATATTAAGCTTAATAACACGTGAATTTTAAAATAACAAAGGTTCAGAAGGCCAATAAAAAAAGTAAAATTATGATGGCTATTATTAAAAAAAGATGTAGACTTAAAAAAAAAGATGTAGAAAGTATTGGCAAGGATGTAGAAAAACTAGAATCCTTGTACATGGTAAGACTAAAATGGCACAGGGCTATAGCATTCTGAGGATCAAATTTGTCAAAAGATTAAACAGATTTTATATATATATATATTGTGTGTGTGTGTATGAAATATATATATACACCCAACAATTCTATTTCTGGGTATATACCCTAAAGAACTGGAAACAGGGACTCCAGTGGATATTTGTACACTCCTGTTCATGGCAGCATTATTCACAATAACCAAAGTGGAAGCAACCCAAATGTCTATCAGTTATTCAGCCTTTGAAATGAAAGAAATTCTGACATATGCTGTAACATGAATGAATTTTGAGGACATGTTGCTGTTAGGAATAAGCCAGTAACAAATAACAAATATGTTATGACTCCACTTAGAATGAGGTACCCAGGGTAGTCAAATTCAATTTCACAGAGACAGAAAAGTAAAATGGTGGTTGCTAGGAGCTGGGTATAGGGAGAAATGGGGAGTTCGTTTCTCTGGGGATAACGAAAAAAAGTTCTGGAGATGGCTGGTTGGTGACAAATGCAGAACAGTGTGACTATACTTAATACCATAGAACTGTGCATGTAAAAATGACAAATTTTATGTTATGTACATTTTACCAATTTTCAAAATCACACAGACTTACAATAAGGTACTTTCCAGGAAGAAAAATGGATATCCATCTCATAATTAAGATTTTAACATTTCTGAACATAACAGCTAGCATAATAGAAGAGCAAACACAAAGGAAAAGATCCCATCTGCTTATAATCAACACAAGTGTTTTTTTATATATATATAATCTGTTACTTGAATGTGCTATATTACAAAATTGTATGTAAATATCTGAAAAAAGGTGAAACAAAAATTAAAACTATTAAAGCATGACAATAATTCTGATTATACGTAACACACACATAATACAGTAACATTTTATTAAACTCACTTTAATGTGAAAAGGAGATTAGGATTTCTTTCAAGTAAACTTGGGTATAACTGTTGTGTTGTTTCAATGGCTTCTCCCATTCTCCCTGCTAACACCAATTTCTGAATTCCTATTTAGAAAAAGAAAGCAAGAGATTGATTTTTTTGAGTAGAAACAAAATAGTGGGCCCTCAAAAAAAAAGTTAGTAAAAAAAACAACTTTAAATAAATTATTGCAATTAACTTCCATTTTTCTAAAATCTAGTTCCTATTAGGCAATCAAGAAGAAATTTCATACATACTAAAAATTAGAAAAATAAATACTTCATAAAACTATTTTTAAAAATCACAAACTAATATACAGGTAATACAGGAAAAACACCTGTTAAGCAATACTGAAGTATTAACTTCTAAGATAAAAAAGGTAGATGTGTTTATATAAATGCCTAGAATGTGGTGCTGGGTTCACAGAATACTTTTCCCAATCTCATCAAGTCACACACACTAAACAGGTACAGCTATTAATATGTCAATTATACTTCAATAAAGTGTATTTTTTAAAGATCATAGCAAACATTAGAGATAATATTCAGAATGTCTTATCAAATACAATAACCTTTAGCTCCCAGTACTAAGAGAACACTGGCTTTTGAGTAAGACCCGAATTCCCCAGATATAGACTGAGTGTTCCCTGTGTGTTGGATATTTGTTAAATTAGATGACGAGGATGCACAGAGTAAGTGATTGTCTCCTGTTTGCCAGAGCTCAGAGCATAGTGAGAAAGACAGACAAGCCTATGATTAGTTAACAACACAATGTAATTAGTGTTATTATAGCAAATTTGACCTATAAAAAAAATTGTTTCCAAGCATCACGATTTCACCCATCACCTGTATTTTGATGCCTATCCTCTCACCAAGTCATCCCCTCCCCTAATGGACTAACTGCACTGCATTTAGGAAGGCTAACTGTGGAGGAGTGACATGCTGACTTGCCCTTGGTAGAACAGGCCCGACAGCTCTGGCCAGAGTACTGGGACCCAAGAATTAAAATTTAAGATCAATACTATCTTAAGTTTAGATAGCAATTCAAATGCAAAGATTTATATTTCTTTTACATATTATCTTCACCAGTATCTAATCATGGGACCACATTACCTACTAAAAATTTCTTTGTTAAATGTTTACTTCCCAAAATCTAAAGCAAACATTTAAGGGGGGAAAAAAAAGGTAAACATTTCTTATAAAACTATCCCCAAAATATCTTTCTATATCCAGAATGCTAACACAGTCTTAATGTGAGTGTTTTTTAAATTGGTCTTCAAAAATGTCAATGAAGATTAATTTCAGAGGCATCAATTTTAAGTTAATATATTTGAAAAATTTTTAAATTAAAAAATATAATTTCTAAAAATCAACAAAATCAAACCTATAATCTGAAAACAAGTGTTATCCATGCACCACAGGGTCCTTACTTTGTCTATTCTTAATGGAAGCTAATTCTTCTAGAACGGTCTGGTCTGTAGATCTGGCAAAGGCCTCTGCTGTGGCACAGTACCCATGGTGGACTAAATAAGATGAAACCATTCTTAAAATAAAAAGAAGAAACACACATCTTTTAGTCAAGAGAATACAGGCTTCATACTACAACTTACATAAAACAAGATCTACTCTGTTGTTACAAAACCAACCTATTCCCTTAAAATAAGGCTTTAAGGACCTCAACTTTAAAATCAGTTAAAAAAAGAATCATTTTGTTCTAGTCATGTAGTATTTCCAAAAAGAGAACTGCAAATGCCATGTTAAGAGTACTCTCCCTAAGAGTAACTGTCACAAGAGAAGAATCCCTGACAGACTCTTGATTCTTGGTTCCCCATTATCCCCAGGGTCCTTTCCTGTCACTTCCCATCCTTATATTCAATATTCAATCCTCCTAACCATAATTTCAGTTTCACCTTTAATTATACAACTTATCCTAGTGAAATGCTGGCATTTTCTAAAACACAACACTTTTTAAGTAACAGATTAATAACTCTTTGTGTTATGGAGTTCAACTCCTTTCTTTCCTCATCAGTTGCATGGGATAGGATCTCCAAGAGATAAACACAGGTGAACGGGAGAGAGGCTTTTTCAGAACAAAGTCTATGAGGGTGATAATACTAACTCACGAAAAACAGCCCTTCTGATCCAAATCAGTATTACTGTACCATGAAAGATTAGTTACTCAAACGTGATTTACATGGAAGTGCCATGCTTTCAAAGAACAAGTTTGTTGTTTTTCAAAGTCATCAAGTGGTCAAAACACATTTACATCTAACTGCAAAAGGTTGAAGAAAACTTAAAAAAAAAAAAAAGGTTAAAGAAAACTACTGACTCAACAGTATTAACCCAAATATCCAATATATCCAAATATTCAACTCCTAAACCTGCCACCATCTGGCACTACTAACACCCTATCAGAAAATGGTAGGAAGCAGTGAAGAGGGATGGAGGGGGCAGCAGAGAAAATCTCCAAGAAACAGATTTTGCATTTTATTTCATCTAATTGGTCAAAATGATTTACAAAAGTAGGGAAGAACTTTTTAAAATGCACTTCCTAGGAGGTCACGGTGAGTATCAGTTTTATAAAGAATGGGGTGGTGGCCCTCACTGGACTCTGGTTACAGAATTAAGATAAATGAGGTTTCCTCTATTACGATCCTGCTATGATCCTCAGTGGCAACCATTTTTAAAGTGCGAAAGGGAGGTGACCCCAGGAGAGCAACTTATCGTCACTCTAACTCATGGAACTATGAGGTTTTCAGCCAGGCTTTGCTTTGGCTGTTTGCCAGCTGTGCCGGCAAAAAGTACCAGTGCAGAGGCTCTGTGATACCAGATGATAATAGCTCCAGGGAAGAAGCATGTTTTCAGAATCACCATCATGTCTTCCAATCATTATCTCCTCCAAAAAACACACACAAAGATTTATTATATCTTTAAATGTACAACTGTTCAAAGCAATTACACAGACATTTAGGACAAATTGTCAGATTCATGGTATCTGAAAGTCTCTGCTATTTTCTTTGATGAGATGACAGCAGGGAAAATGGCTATTTAAATTTACTTGTACTTATTTGATTTTTAGGTCTGCACTATTTCAAGCTTTAAGAGCTACCATTGAGTACTACTGACACCCAGGCGTCATCTCCAGCCTTATAGCAAAGGTACAATCTAAAGAGTTGACTATCATAGGACTTACATTTTCCTGCTGACTTCCATCCCAATGAAATTCTACTTTGCCATAAAGAACGAGTTGAAATAAAGGTTGTTCATTTTACAATATACTTTTATTGATACCCACTGTTTGCTCTGCTATCACCTACCCATTCTGTACCATCGTTATCATGAAATCCTAAGTATTTATCCTGCTTTTAGGAATCCTCACTCCATGTTCATAACTATTTGGTCTTCACTCCTTTTGCTGTCTCTTAAATGTCTAATAATAATATATAAAAATAATTAGTAAGTTTTAAAAACTTCTTCAACTGGAGGCTTATGGTCAGATTTCCCTATATAGAATGAAGACAACTATAATCTTCTGGAATCTACATGAAAAATAAATAGATTTCACAAAAAAGGGATCCTAATAACCAATAGTAGCTGAAATTATTCTTAGAGTGACCCAATTCACTGGAAAACTTGAGTCAAATCTTGAAATACAAAATATACACACAAGTCTGTATTCCAGTACATTAACTATACCATTATTTTGATGTTTATTCCTACTGAGTAATATTTCTTTTACCCTATACATATTTGAACTACTGCTCAACACAGCCAAGTTCGTGTCCGAAACCCACAGTTCCCGAGTTACACAATCTAAACTATCTTCCTGAATTTATCTTTGCAATTAACACTAATAATAAAAGAATCAAGTAACCTATGGAAAGCATTAAATCCTATTACTAAGGATAGCAAATGAATTAACTAAGCAATCTTGAATCACTTTATTTCCTCCACCAAATTAGTACATCAGACTAAAATACATTTTTGTATGTGTGCCACCAAATAAAAAAATTATTTTTAAGTAGAGTGAATTATCTTTTATAGAGATTAAAATATAATCAACACATTAAAATTATTAGAATATGTAAAAATCATTTTTAATTAAGAGTAAATTATTTTATAGATTTAAATATAATCAATGATACACTAAGACTATTAGGATATAAGTTAGATTAAAATGTTTCAATAAGTATTTTTATGCTAAAAGAATATTTGATAAAAAATATATTTTGAATAATAATGTCCATTCACATTTCTTCACTTACTTTTGTATCATGGTCTGCCATTCACCTTCCCGATCTCCAATAGGAAACCGGTCTATCTGTGCCTGTATTTTGGTTCTCCACTCTCGCATGTAGTCTTCTATATCAAACACAAAAGGATGCTGCCCAAAATTGGCATCAACGACTTCTCCTGGTGTTTGGAGCCCCACGGTAGGATATAAATTTGGCTGTAAGACAACACATTTCACTAGCATCTATCTATCCCTTTTATATTAAAGACTTCTTCATTCTTTCAAATGTTATCTTTAACAGAATTTTACTTCTTGAATAATTTAAAATTGCAATCAAAACTAGTAGAGAAAGAAAAATAATCTAAATACAAAAGCAAATATTCTAAATACAAATAACTTAAAATAATCTAAAATAGATTACATGCTGGATGAAAAATACCATTTCACCATAAAAAATATAAACCAACCTCAGCCACCTATTTTATTTATTCAGAAACTGTGGGGAAAAAAAAGAAAAGAAACTGTGTGGCATTATGCTTCTAATAAACAAAAACACAAGTCTTGCTCTTCAGACTATGTCATTTAATAGATATAAAGATTTAAATTTCAACAGGTAACTCGGACTTCTCTTTCTATATATGATATGTATGATGCATGTCTAGAAACTGCACATGAGGACTAGTGAGTTACCACAGAAGCACAATCCTAACTGGGCTCGCACTACTTTAAGTTCATGGATTTCATTTCTCTGTACATCTGGCATGCCATTAGAAAGAGACTGTAGTAAGAATGTAATTATAAGCAAAGCACAGTGCCATTAAGAGTGGGGGATCTCTTTATAAAAGCAAATGACTCAAATGCACATATTTCTGAAGAGAAAAAGGATTCAAATATTCAAATTCACAGAGAAATGCACTTAGATATACTCCAAGATTTTGAGGCTAAACGATCAAATGTAATAGCTTCAAGTATACAAAAAATACACAAGTTCTTTTGGCTCTATCACTAATTGTTATATCTAAAGGGGGAATGAGTTACTGAATGTCTACTAAATAGCAGGGTTTAAGCATAATAATAATCCTGTGAAATAATTATTGTTTGCATTACAAAGATAAAGAAATTGAGGATTGGGGATAATTAACTTGCTCACAGTCTACATTATGACAGAGGAGGGACTGGAACACAGATTTAATCTGACACCAGAGCTAAGTTTAGGTTTTCTTCCTATAAACTCCAAATCCTACTTTATCATCATTCTCTGTCTTTATGCCTTATTTTTTTGCTTTAATGGTTATCACAAGTATTTTCAGCACAAAATCAGGTAAAGATTGAGAGGGCATAATTTGGATATAAACATAAGAGGCTTAGATTTCACAGCAAAAAGCTAAGAGGATGTATTTAAAAACTGATCAATCAAGCAACCAAAATCAGAAAAAAAAGGAATACTGTGTCAAAATACTACGAAATAGAATTTATTTGGGAAATAAATGGTAATGCAATGTATGCAAATGTTCTGATTCTTAATCAACAAAACTAGCAAGTTCTTACAATTTTAAGCTGGAGACAAGTGAGATACTTGTTATAACCCTCTCGTTTCTGACACAGAGAAAACAGACCTAAAGAGTCTGAGGGATTTATCTAAGAGCACACAACTTAATGACACACATAAAGCAATTATTGCAAGCCTCTCCATTTCTAGCACAGTATTCTTTCCATTAAACTCCATTACAAGATTATGACATACTTTAAAACAAAAGTATATAAAGCCAAAGACTCTTAATAAAGATAACAAGAGTACAAGGCAATCCTGTTTGTTAAGCAGAATTTATAATTCTGATATTTGGCATTGCCCAGAGATGCTTTAAAAATAGTTTGCTACTCTAAATTTTCCTGACAAATTCAGGAAAATAATCACATCCACACTATAAAAGAAAATCAACATTCAGGAGTACTGATAAAATTGTGCCATAAAAAAAGTTTAAAATTTCCCTATGACAAAATATGCCATTAATGTCAAGACAAATGGATTTTATCGAAAAAAAAATCCGCTATACATATAAGGATCAACATTCTCAATGTAAACAATATTCTCACAATACAGGACAAAGATTAACAGACCAATTCAATTTTTTTCTTTTTTTTTCCTTCAAATTTTTTTAAGTAGTGACATATATACAAGCAATTTGAAGAAATATAAAATGACAATGAAAATATGCAGAGACATTAACCTCACTCAATTTCCTAAAATACAAATCAAAACAAGAATTTTATGCACATTAGATTAAGATTTAAAAGACTGAAAATACCCAATGTTGACAGAAGGTTGAGATCATACAAGCCCTCTCATCCAATGTGCACAGAAATGTAAACTGATATAATCTTTTAAGAAAGAAATTTGGCAAAAATCTATTGGAATTGACAGGGCAATTTCACTTGTGAGAATTAAATCCTGCAGAGAAACAAACATGTGCAAAAATATATGCCCTGCAGCACTATTTTAATGGCAAAATATTAAAAAGAATGTCCATTCACAGGTGGTATTACATACCATATTCATTGAAACTCAGACTCTAATAACTGTAAGATATACCATTATTTTTAGGTCTAAGAAAAAACACTGCCCATTAAATCTGACAGGCCATAGATTCTAAGAAGCACTCCCATTTCATAAATGTCAAAATATGAAAAGTGTACATCCTAGAAATTGTGGTAGTACATCGTAAAACAAGCTATTGTAAGAAATGAGTAAAAATGTGTATACTGATACAGACAGAGGTCATATATATTACTAAATGAAGAAAGCAAGCTAGAGACTACATAAACTATGACCCCACTGTAAACACTTAAATAATGGACAGACCTGCTAACAAGTTTAGAAACAGACCTGGAAGGATGAGCACTCATCTCAACACGTTATGATTATAAGAAACTTCTCTTCTGTATAATTCTGTATTTATAAACATTTATTATTTGAATACTATACATTGCTTCTGGAATCAGAACACGATAAAAAACCAGAACTGCTGGAATCAATGAAAAGTAACTGTTTTTTAAGGCTACTCAACTTTAAACCTGAAGAACTGAGGAGAAAGGAATTAGCCATGGAGGGGCTAAATGATACATTTTAACTTTTTAACTTGCTAGACTACAGATATCTAAAAATAGGAACAATTCAATAGTTTTTAGCATAATCACAGAGTTGTGCAACCATCACCACAATTTTACATTTTCATCGTTCCAAAAAAGTTACCTCCAACCTATTAGCCATCACTTCCTGCCCCCCCATCCCATAACCCTCGACAACCATTAATCTACTTTCTGATCCTACAGCTCTACCTATTCTGGACATTTCATACAAATGGAATTATTTACATAATATGTGGTCTTTCGTGACTGTCTTCTTTCATTTAGCATAATAATGCTTACAAGGTTCTTCCATGATGTAGCATGAATCTAGGTTATGGATTTATGTAAAACAATGTTTTCCATGAAAATTTCTAATACATTAAAAAATCACCCCTTCTTTTGTAGAATCAGACAAAAATAACTTACACCTCTATGAAAATAAAACAAAAGATCTCCTATTTTCTATTAGCCTATGAAAAATATAGACCCTATAAAGAACTCATTAAACTCAACAGCAAAGAAACAAACAATCCCCTATAAAGAACTCATTAAACTCAACAGCAAAGAAACAAACAATCCAATCATGAAATGGGCCAAAGACATGAACAGAAATTTCAAGAGGAAGATATAGACATAGCCAACAAGCACATGAGAAAATGCTCCACATCACCTGCCATCAGGGAAATACAGATCAAAACCACAATGAGAGGGGATCCCTGGGTGGCTCAGCGGTTTAGCGCCTGCCTTTGGCCCAGGGCGCAATCCTGGAGTCCCAGGATCAAGTCCCACGTCGGGCTCCTGGCATGGAGCCTGCTTCTCCCTCCTCCTGTGTCTCTGCCTCTCTCTCTATGTCTATCATGAATAAATAAATAAATAAATCTTAAAAAAAAAAAAGAAAAAAGAAACCACAATGAGATACCACCTCACACCAGTGAGAATGGGGAGAATTAACAAGGCAGGAAACAACAAATGTTGGAGAGGATGTGGAGAAAGGGGAACCCTCTTGCACTGTTGGTGGGAATGTGAACTGGTGCAGCCCCTCTGGAAAACTGTGTGGAGGTTCCTCAAAGAGTTAAAAATAGACCTGCCCTATGACCCAGCAATTGCACTGCTGGGGATTTACCCCAAAGATACAAATGCAGTGAAACGCTGGGACACCTGCACCCCAATGTTTATAGCAGCAATGTCCACAATAGCCAAACTGTGGAAGGAGCCTCGGTGTCCATCGAAAGATGAATGGATAAAGAAGCTGTGGTCTATGTATACAATGGAATATTCCTCAGCCATTAGAAACGACAAATACCCACCATTTGCTTCGAGGTGGATGGAACTGGAGGGTATTATGCTGAGTGAAATAAGTCAATCGGAGAGGGACAAACATTATACGGTCTCATTCATTTGGGGAATATAAAAAATAGTGAAAGGGAATAAAGGGGAAAGGAGAAAAAATGAGTGGGAAATATCAGAAAAGGAGACAGAACATGAGAGACTCCTAACTCTGGGAAACAAACAAGGGGTGGTAGAAAGGGAGGTGGGCAGGGGGTGGGGGTGACTGGGTGACGGGCACTGAGGGGGGGCACTTGATGGGATGAGCACTGGGTGTTATTCTATATGTTGGCAAATTGAACACCAATAAAAAATAAATAAAAATATAGATCCTAAAAATATTCAAAAGCTAAATATACGCAAAATCATATTCTCAATAGCATAGTTTTGTTCTATTTTAAAGATGTTTTCTAATGAAAATGAAAGCAAATAATGTATCTATAAAAGGTAGATTTCAAATCAGTCTACAGAACTTGGAAAAGAGCATTTTAAATGAGAACAGCTTCTGTAACAAAAGGAATTCACCTAATCCTGAACTGAATTAGTTTATAAATGGACATTTCCCAAACTGGTAAGATGGGCTGGGGAAGATCATTTTGAAAGAGACATAAGGTTTTCAAAGCCGTGTAAACAGCCTAGGTTTCATGGTAAGTGCAATGGTCTAGATAAACTTTTTTTTTTCCCTGTAAATATACTCTTTACCAGGATTTCTTTACCAGGATTTAATGCTACAGCTGGCTAGTGAGAGATCACACACACAGAATATATAAACACTCCTATGGTGAGGCCCTTAAGGGAAAGACTAACTTTCTCTTTCCTTTTTTAAGTAGCAGAATGCTGTGCTGCCTGTGGAAGTCCCAGAAGATCTGAAGAGTCATAAAAATAAAAGCTCTCAGAACCACTGTATTAAAAAAAGAAAAAAAAAAACCTTGCAACAACCTCCATAACCACCACTTTACCCACTGTTGTTACAAAGCCGAGAATTACTACTAAGTAACTATAGACAAGGCAAACAGTTAACTAGTGATTCTAAAATGGGACAAAAATAGTCAGAAGGCAACACAAAAACCGTCAACATGTCTATGACCTGCTTAGCCTCTTCCAAATCACCACCACTTCTATAAGCGAGGAACAAAAGCTCATAAAACATCTGCTTGCTCCGACAAGTTGGTTTTACTTGCTTCGGGCCACAAAAAGGGGGAAAACCCCCGAACACCCAACCAGCAGAACCCTTCAGCCAAATGGAAAGGAAACTTCACTTGTTAGTTCTGAGCCACTCAGACCTGCACTCACCAGGAGGTAGTCATGCCTAAAGCCTCCCCTCCAATAAGCACATGATCGCATCTCTACTTGTCCACTCACAGGTGTGATGACTAGTTACTTTTCCTCCCGTTAGATTGACTTGTTTGCTTGCTACTGAGTCATTCTCATCAGCAAATAAACATCGTGGTAAATCAAAAAAATCTTTCCTTGCTTCCATTTCTGCCACCAGCTACTGTATCCCACTTGCTTCCTTCCTACTGCAGTGGAAATCCTCCCTGAGGTTGTCCCTACTTTGTCATCTCCCTCCTCCCATTCTCTCTTAAACCCTCTCCGATTAGGATTTCTCCCTCCCTCACTGTGCTGAGACTCTGTCAGAGTCACCAGTGACCTCTCCTCTGCTAAACCTGCTGGTCAGTTCTTGGTCCTTAGCCTACATGTTGTAACAAAGGGGCACCTGATGCAGTTGATTACGCTTTTCTTCTAGAGATGCTTTCATCACTTGGCTTTGAGGACACACTCAGTTGTAAGTCTTGCTCATTCTCAATCTCCCTCTGCTGGTTCCTTCTCTTCTCCCAAACATGCACCACCCCTCTTCTCGGCCTACACACTCCCTTGGGGATGACATCCGATCTCAAGACATTAAACACCGAAATGCCAAGGATTCCCAATTTTTGTCTCCAGCCCAGATAACTGTCTCAAATTCTAGGCTTACACAGTCAACTCTACACTTGGTAACTCCATTTAACTTATCCAAACTGATCTCCAGATCTCTCCCTCAAAACCTGCTCTGCCTATATACAGCATTCTCTATATCAGTAAGTAGCATCGCCATTCCTTCCATTCCTTAGGCCACGAATCTCGAAGTCCTATCCTCTTTCTCGTATTTTCACATCCAATCCATTAGAAAATTCTCTTGGCTCTAAGTTGGGATTTTTTTCACATCATATTTATTTTTATTTTTGAATTTAACTCTTTAATCTACCTGGAACTTACTTTGATATAAATATAAGACAAAATCCTAAGATTACACACTTTTTCAAGGAGATAAACACATGTTCCCCTACTGCGTATTAAATAATGCTTCCTAGTGAGTATGCTGATTTCAGACTCTGAATCTTCCTTAGCTTAGCAAAGTTGTTCTCTACTATAACTTTGATTTTTTTCTAGAATTATTTTCAGGAATATTAATACTCTATAGATTGGATGACTATTCTCTGCCTGTGATTCTCCTGTCACCTCTCTCTCAAAACATCTCTGCAACTTGAAATGTGTCTTATGAATAGTGGCACCCTACATCTGCCTACTCAGGCAGCTGTCCCTGCCTACACAGATGTGAATCTGTTGAAGAATAAGGTCTCTGAAAACTCTAGAACTTGACTTTTTTTTTTCCTGGTGGAACAGCTGGTTAACTGCCACCTCTAAGACACTTTAGTCAACAAGCCATGTATGAACCACCTAAGAAAGAAATACCAGAGTCTTAGCTGTTGCCAGAAAACTTTTGGTTAGTATCCTCTGGTAATATTGAAAACTGCACAATGCAATCAGGAGCTTGGAAGAAAATGCCAGAGATATAATGGAGAGCTCTTAATAAATGTTCTTAATGGCAAAAACAGCATCACGTAGAAAACCAGGGATATCAACTCTAAAAAAGTGGTTTCAAAGATTGGACTCTAAGCATGAAGTATGGGAAATATCTTCATCAATCTATAGTCCTTATTTATTATTTTCAGGTGTGCAACGAGTAATACTGATTTAAAAAAATCTATATTTCGGGCAGCCCTGGTGGCTTAGCAGTTTAGCGCCACCTTCAGCCCAGGGCGTGATCCTAGAGACCTGGGATGGAGTCCCACGTCAGGCTCCCTGCATGGAGCCTGCCTCCCCCTCTGCCTGCCTCTCTCTCTCTCTCTCTCTCTCTCTCTCTCTCTCTCTCTGTGTGTCTAATAAATAAATAAGTAATCTTAAAAAAGATCTGTATTTCGAGACGCCTGGGTGGCTCAGTGGTTAAGCATCTGCCTTTGGCTCAGGTCCTGGGGTCCTGGGATTGGGTCCCACATTGGGCTCCCTGCAAGGAGCCTGCTTCTTCCTCTGCCTATGTCTCTGCCTTTCTATGTCTCTCGTAAATAAATAAAATCTTAAAACAAAACACCATATTTTAATACCCTAGCAGATCATTCAGTGAATACAAAATGAAAATTCTACATGCTAAGAAAACATATCATAGTTAGGTTTCCCTCCCTTCATCTTATACATGGTGCATATTACAATGGCTAGTCTTCACCTTGGTAAACAAGGTATCTAGAATCAACCCAGTTCTCCAATCTGTAATGACACGAGTCACAATCACCTGCTGCCTGAATTTCTGCAATAGCATCCTCACAGGTCAGCCTGCTTCTGCTCTCACTCCCTGCCCCAGTCTACCTTTCAGCCGGCAGTCAGCGATCTTGAAAACTGAGTTACACCGTGAGAACGGAAAACTCTGCAGTGTGGCTGCATTCCACTCACGGTGAATGCCCAAGTACTCATTATGGCTCTCAAGATGTCCATGCTCTAGCCCACCTTCCCCGCCATGACCTCGGACTCACCTAGCACTGTTTTGGGTCTCTGGGCCCCTTCCTTAGTCAGGCTCCTTCTAACTGCTCCCTCTGCCTGGGACATGCTTGCTCTGCTTGCCGTTCAGGTGACTCCCTTCACTTTGTCACAAGTCTCTGCTCAAGTCCTCAGCCCTTGCAAAACTTTGCAAAGGTGAGCAAACTGTACAACCCATGTTTTGTCTCTGGTACTTCCATGTTCTTTTTCTCTTTAAGAAGTACCTAAAACCTTTTAAAATGTTTTAATTTACTTATTTTTAATGTGTCATTTACTCCTATTCTCCAGCTTGAATACATCAAGAGGGCAGAGACCTTCACCTGTTAGATGAATGATGCACCCCACGCACAGAATCTGCCACAGTCATTTCGGTATACTTGGAATAAATAAATGACCACAACTGTTGCACAGCCACTTGCTGAAAAGTTCAGTGATACCAAAGAAACATATTTCAAGTGAATGCAGTGACAGTGACATTACAAGGTGTATTTTAAGTAATTGTTTTTTTGTTGTTGTTTTTTCTCACTATAACAGTAGTTCCCTTGGGCCAGGGCACCAAATGCCATTTGGAGCCTAATTTCTGAAGGTGACAACAATGGTGGCTAGAGAAAAGCTCTCTATTCTATGCATCCCATATAAGCTTGATAAGTATCAGTAAGACGGAATTCCAAACAGGCTTAATAATAGTTTCTTCATATTTCTTTTAATTAAAAATACAAAACAGCTTTTAAAAGAAATTATGTCTTACCGGTAGGTCGGTGAAAGCAATACCTAAAAAACAAACAAAACAAACAAAACAAAAAAAAGTGGCATTAGAAATGGGTTTTCAAAGGCAGATGATAATGACAAGCTGAGTTTATAACTGAAAACAAAGGAAGGAAAAAATTTAAAACCTAAATATAAAATAATGAGACTAGCATTTTTCTCAGAAAGAGCAACAGAGGTCTGAACGAATGCTATCACGAATGCTATCTCCTTTCAAAATCAACATCCTCATTAGTCACACACCAATTTTATTTCTGGAGTACTGCAACTGCCTCCAGGACTTTAAAAATGGTTTCAGATGTATCTTCTAAGCTATGTCAGGAGCCACATAAGAAAACTGGTTGCAAAATAGTATCTAATTTTTGACCAACACCCAAGCTGCTTTAAACCCAGTCTTTTCACTTAATCTTTCTCACCTAGATTTAGCTTTGTAATTTTGAGGGGAAGGGAAAGAAGAGATTTTTGTTGTTGTTACAAAGAAAAAAAAAAAAGTGAATGATGTGAAATACAGTACTGTTGTTTCTTTAAAATTTTTTTTTTCTCATGGAAGTACATTCTTAAATAACTTTTGGACTATTCTGTGAAAAAACTCAATTACTCATTCAAAGGATCAAAATTTATAGGGTGAGAATTTCTCACGAATGTCCTCTGACAGTAATTTCAACACAGTCATGTTCCAGATAGACCTGAATTAACATGAAGTCATAGGAGTAAGTCTCTGGCATCCCAAAGTGATGATTTAATAATCTCTCTTCAAATATTTAAGTATATTACTTGGGTGAAAATAAAATAATAAATAAACCAATTATTTCTGTAGGACCTCATTCACAGGTTTAAGAGGACTGAGCTCTAGAAAAACAGGAGACGGAGTTGGTTTGTTAATTTCAGTTCTTCCCACCTAAACACATGTTAAAACAAAACAAAACCAACACACCAGCACCAGTACCTCTCCAGTGTTGATCATCATCTAAAAATTAGGGGTGTTTCTGTTAAATCATCTTTAAGGTCTCTTCTCACTGGAGATTTCATGGCTTTGTAATTGTACTGACCCATCAGAAAACACAACTATCTGACTCTATTTATTAAAGTAATAATTAATTAAAAGACAAACTATGCATCTCTACCACATGGCTTTTAATAAATGTGTAAAAATAGTGGTTTGTAGTTAAGTTCTGTTTTTAGGACTTTTAAAAACTAGTAAGTTCATGTTGGCTTGTCAGGAGGAAAGCAAAGTGGAGGTCTCCCCATATCCCCCATAAAACATTGGTAACTTTTAGCTTTATTAATAAATAGAAAGCAAAGTGACTTCTGGCCAAATATGAAAATTTATTCTAAAATTTTCAGAAAACTAAAAGGATACAGAAAACAAGAGAGATGTTAATAAAATATTACAAACCATATCTTAACATTTTTCATAAATTAGCAGTCTAAGAAATTATTGTCCTCAAACATATCTATTATAGCAAAGAGGGTCTACTTCTGTAGGTTTAGCAAAAATTCCTTTTTGTTAATAGGTAATAAAATCCTCAGTCCTTACCAAAAACTCTAATGAAAAACCCAAGTCAGTTTCATAGATTAGCTAACAATTTTTGAACACTGCCAAATATAGCTACCACAAACTGTACACATTCAGACCACAAAAATATACCACTTTAGTAAGTTAGTATAATTATTTAAGTTTTACACAGAAGGCAATTAATTTATATTTCTAGTTTTCTGATTTGTCAAGACGCTTTTTAAAAAGTAACCTTCAATGATGATATTCAATAAAACAAAGTGAAAAAATTTCCAATTAAATTAACCTAGATACTGTTTCTTCTTTAACTATTTTCTCAAAAACCTTTCCAGAGCACCTGGGGAGCTCAGTCGGCTGAGTATCTGCTTTCAGCTCCGGTAGTGATCCCAGAGTCCCAGGTCTGAGCCCCACATTGGGCTCCCAGCTCAGCTGGTAGTCTGCTTCTCCCTTAGACCCTCCTCCCTCCCTTCTGGGCTTTCTTTCCCTTTCTCTCTCAAATAAACAAACTCTTTACAAACAAAACAAAACAAAACAAAAAACCCTTTCCATTCCTCTATGATCAGTAAATATATATTTTGGAAACCTTTATGAAACAGAAACTAAAGATGTATCAGCTTTTGGGTAGAAATGATCCACCTCAGGAAATATAAAAAACAGGATGTAAATAATATTTTATCTTCTAGATGCTAGAATTTGGACCAGAGGTTCAGCATACTTCTGTAAAGACCCAGAGAGTAAATCTTTTCTCCTCTCCAAACCATATGGTCTCTGTCATAACTACTAAGTTCTGCCACTGGAATAGGAAAGTGGCTGCATCGTACAAATGAATGGGTGTGGCTTTGTTCCAATGAAACTTGACTTAAAACACAGATAGGAGACCAATCTGGCACATGGGCCTTGGCCTGTTGAACTCTGTTCTAGAAGAGTAGCTCTTTGCCACTGCATCCCCAGCATCTAGCCCAGACTCTAGCACACAACGATAATAAACATTTAATGAGTACTCACTGTGTGCCAATCACCTAAGAACTTTGCATGCATCACTTCAGTCTACTTTAACAACCAAAAAAAGGTAGGTATTACAGTGACCTTATTTTTACAAATTGAGGCACAGAAATATTAACTTGCAAAAGGTCACACAGCCTAAGCAAGGAGACAAACCCAAACAACTAAAGAACCCATATTAATGACTCTCTTTGGGCTTAATAAACATTTATTAAATTTATAAATGAATACTGACAAATGTTTCAAATTTATTTAAATTTAGAATGTGATTTTATCATTAAGTACCTTTTTCTTAAAAAGTACCTCACTTTCAAAAATAGTTTTCTTATTGAAGAGAAAATTTCAATATAAATGTTTGTGAAAATCTACTAAGAAACAAAATCACATCATCATGACCTTTCCATCTTCCAAAATAAAATTTCTTCTCTGGAATAAAGTTTTAAAAACTGTAAAAAGAATAATTTTGGTTTTAAAATTATGCCTTCTTTTGCATTTCTGAATCAAAAGTCATACCTAAAAGCAGATTTCTGCAGTTTAATTTAAATACAAATATCTTAAGCAGCTAAGGCAATTAAAACCATCCCAGTTAACCGCTTTGATACATCAGAGCAAGAAGAGTAACAACAAATAAACTAAAGAGGCTGCATCCTCTGGAAACTAGCTGGCCACAGCAATCAAATCACAAGTATATGTATCTTGCCTGGTGTCCTGAATAAACATTCTTTTACCAGTAACAACCAGTCTACCCATGGACTTGGGACAACCTTTAAGTCAGATAACACAGGACTTCAGAATCAATATTAGTAATGAGAAGGGAAAGATTTAACCCAAATATAAAAGTGAAAATATTAATTTTATATCAGGAATACGGTGAGACAGTAAAAAGGAATGGTTATTACCAATGTAGCCAGAAATTTAGAATTTTCTATTATGAAATGAAAGATACAACAGTTTTTGTACTATATTAAAGAATATCTACTGTATACCTAAGGATACTGTTTATGGTCTAATTTTTAAATACTATTTTTCAGCACATGGAAATTTCTGCCTTCTGAGTAATTTTTGCTTCCTTTAGTTTTACCTCATCAGAAATAATTTGCTTTGAATCAAGGACTTTTCAAAAAACGTGAAACCATTTTATTTTTAAAATATCAGTCTTACTATCCTTTATACTTTCTGTATAAAAACAACAAAAAATTAAGAAAATATAACCACCACACACAGTTCTCAATTTGAAGTGCTACGGGTGCATACACAACTAAAAAGCCTAATTTTATATTAGTCTTACAATGGATAGGCTTCTTCATGTTTTCATTGATATTTATTTATTTAACTCCCATCTGTCTTTTACCCTTAGAAATTTTGCTATTAGTTTTTTGTTTTAATTCTGCTCCTTGGGGTACGTGGGTGGGTCAGTTGGTTGAGCATCTGACTTTGGCTCAGGTCATGATTCCAGGTTCCTGGGATCAACTCCCAGGTCAAGCTTTCTGCTCAGTGGGGAGCCCGCTGCTCCCTCTCCCTCTGCCCCTTCCCTGTTTGTGTTCTCATTCTCGCTCTCCCAAATAAAATACTAAAAAAAACAAACTCTCCTTTCTGCAGAACTTCTAGTCATCATCGTTAGCATGCCTGCCCTTTTAGTAGGTCAAATGCCTTTCATCTGGTTCCAGTATCAAGCCTTTCCTTCATTATTACCCCCAACAGAATACACTAAAAACTAACAGCCTTTTTCTCTTGGCACCTGTTACCTAGAGAATTCAGTCATACTATCAAGTGTTTAGTGTTTTACTCAAAGCAGAAAACATTTAGCATTTCTATTCCTAGAATAGATATGTGAACATGGGGATTATTTTCATAGTTATTCCCATATATGTGATACAACATAGCCTTCCCAGAATATAAATTTTCACTATTTCCTCAACTTCCACCTAGAAAGAACAAAGAAATCATATCCAGAGGCATGTATTTATAATAGAGGACTATATAGTAAATGTGACTACCATGCGTAAGTACAATAATCACAATACTGGATTATTTTACATGCAACACATTTTCTTAGTACCTAAACTATGTCCATTCTTGGTGTAGAAGCAGGTATTGTTGATAAGGTTAACACAACAGCCAATGACATCACCAGTCGTAAACGTTGGTCCATAAGGTTGTCCCGTTCCAGAAGAACAAAACGAATGTCCATCATCCCCATGATAACCATATGAATGTTTATCCCAGCCTAAAGAGAAAGTTCCAGTATATTTACAATGAAAAGTAAGGTTCCCCTGTACTAGTGCTACTTACTAAACATTATGACAAGATAAACAAGAATAGTACAATAGATGACAGCACAAAGATAAAATCCTCAAATATACATTTAAATTCCCAACAATTATACCACATGATTTCTACATTAAAATACTGTTTATAACAATAAGTAACACTAAGGAAAATAAGTTTGCCACAGAGAAGACTAAAACATGTATTAAACAAGACTATGATTTAAAAAAAAAAATAGCAAGACACATTTTCCATGCATATTTCCTTTGCTAACAGACCAAAGGAATTTTGCTTTGATTGAAACACACACAGAGTTTAATATAAAATGGGAGATTTTATTAAAAAATAAAATAAAATAAAATGGGAGATTTTTCTATTTTCAAAAAGTCTCCCCTAGAATTAATTTTCAACATTAGAAAACAGAATACCAGAAAATATAATACAAGAATCACTTTCTTCTGATTAACGGTTTTGGGAAACAGTTCTGGTATCCCAACTGACACCTTCCTTAGTTTACTTTTACTATTAGCCTACATTCCCAGAACATTAAACAAAGGAACATAGGTTAAAAGCCAGAAATATGCTGGGTAGCAAAGAGAACCAATCACATTAAAATATTTCAAGTAGTTGATATGACTATGTAATGGAAGCTAAAACAACAAAACAAAACAAGCAAAAACACAAAACAAAACAAAAATGCATGGTAGATAGAAGTTTTGCTAAATAGCATAAAATTTCAATCTTTTAAAACCACTTGGCTTCCACTTAGAACTCATAACATAGGTGATTAAAGATAGAACATCAATGTATTTAACTATTTCAATTTATTACTTCAAATATTTAGCCAGAAAGAGGTAGCCCTAAGACAGTGCTATAATTCAATTTTAAGTACCTGGTAGTCTATTCATGTTCACACCTTGAGCAGAAAGACCAATTCCCATGTAACTGTTAAAAAAAAGGGAAGGAAGAAAAGCAGGTTATTATAACCACATATGTAAAAATTACCAAATACTCTGAAATATATCAGAACCCAGCCCAAGTTGAAACACTTAGGACAGCTACAAAAAATTTATTACAATTCATTAAATAGCAGGAAGAGCAATATGAAGCAACAATAAAACCCAGATTCACTGTAAATTCCTACAGTACTCATTCATAAATACAGAGTACTAGTAATAATTATTATGCACTCTAGTAACAACTATAAAAATCTTTCAACTTATCTACACATAAATATTTATGATTAAGACTTCCAATAAAAAGTATAGGGGGATTTGTGGAAAAAAAGATAAACAATCATTGGGAGACTTATAATTCTTTTTTATTTGGTTTTTTTTTTTGGAAACTTGTATTTCTAAAAAGACATAGTAAAAAATCTAGACCACAAAAAATAGGGACCTGGATACAGATTCGAAAAAATGTCAAATTCATAGAAAGACATTTAAAATATTTAATAACATTACACTTGAAAATATGTACTGTATGGTATCCATATACTGGTTTTCTCGGAGTTTGGCAAAATGACAAAATCAAATTAAATATGGGACTCTTAATTTTTAATTTATCAAACTAAAAGAACAAAATTATCCCCCCAAAAAAAGAAATGTAAGAGGAAGAGGAAAAGGTAATTATTAAGGTATGTGATTCATTTTTAAAAGCTTATAAAATATTAATAAAAGCTGATAGTTGAAAAGCGGGAAGAGTATAAAGCAGTACACTTGTAAGTACTGATGCAAAAAACCTCCCCAAATACCAACTAAATAAAAGATGAATCCAGTTTGCGAAAAAGCTAATTGACTATGATTGCATCAAGATTTTAAATGGCACTTGACAAATTTCAGCTACCATTCTAAATAAAAACTCAAGCAAAATAAGAGTAAAAGGAAACTAAAATATGATACACTTTCTTTCAAATCTAATACAGCAAGATATTCAACAGTAAACACTGAAACCATTTCCATTAAAATCAGGACAAGCAATTGTCTACAACTGTTAAACATTATTTTGAAGGTTTCAGACAATAATATAATGAAAACAAATAACCAGTATAATATTAAAAGACATACAATGATATTTATTTGTAGTTGCCATGATTATATATATAGAACACTAAAGAATTTACTAACAGCTTTTAGAATTACAGTGGACTCTTAAACAATGCAGGGTGCTGGCTTCCATGAGGTCCATTATCCACGTGTAACTGGATTCCCCCAAAACTTGCTACTAATAGTCTACTATTGAAGCTTATGGGTAACATGAACAGTAAAATGATACATTCTTTTTAGACATTTATTTATTTGAGAGAGAGAGAGAGAGAGAGAGAGAGAGAGAGAGAGTCTGAGCACATGCACATAAGCAGTGGGGAGGGGCAGAGGGAGAAGGAGACTCCCCACTGAACAGGGAGCGGGACACCAAACTCGATCCCAGGACTCTTAAGATCATGACCTAAGCCGAAGGCAGACTCAACAGACTGAGCCACCCAGGTGCCCCTGACACATATTTTGTATATTATGTGTATTATATACTGTATTCTTAAGATAATATGGAAGAAAAAAATGTTTAGAAAATCATAAGGAAAATACATTTATAGCATTGTACTGTATTTACTGGGAAAAAAACCTGCATATAAGTGTGCCTATGCAGATCAAACCTGTGTTCAGAGGTCATGTGTAATTAAGTCTTCTGGAAAAGTGACTGGATATTAAAAAAAAAACATTTAAATTTATCTTCTAGTAGTACTAGAGGAAAAAAATAGTATAAACATACCAATCACAAAACTATAAAAATCACAGAACACGAATCTCAAGCAAGGCATAAAAACAATATATAAAAATCTGTAGGGGCACCCAAGTGGCTCAGTTGGTTAAGCATCTGCCTTCCATCCAGGTCATGATCTCAGGGTCCTGGGATCGAGTCTGGCATGGGGCTCCCTGCTCAGTAGGGAGTCTGCTTCTCCCTCTCCCTCTGCTTCTCTTCCCACGTGTGCTCACTCTCTCTCACTCGCTCACTTTATCTCAAATAAATAAAATATTTTTTAAAAGCTGTAAGTAGATATGTTATGTATCTGGATAACATGACAGCACAAAAAAATATCTCCAAAATTAATGTATACACATAGTAAGACTTAGGATTCCCAATGAATATTCAAAACTAGAAAATGATTTTAAAGTTCCTATGTAAAAATGCAGAATTTTAATCAAGAAAACATTTTTAAAAACAAAAGTAAATTCATGTTTGTCCTACTAAATATTAAAACTCCGAGTGAGCTGAACTCACAAAAGCAATTATTACTAACAAGAGCAGGTGTCAAGTAAGACAAGAGTGACAAAACATCAAGAAACAACATTTAGATATCTAGTCAAAAAGACTCATTAAGTGTGTTTTTTTAGTTAAGTCCCTCTGTTCCAAACAATACAATTTAAGTATTGGGAAAGAAAAAAAAAAAGGCTTATTAAGAAGGTAGAAGACTCCAGTCTTTGAGGAGAAGAAATGCAAAGCTGTGAGCAGGGATACAGCAAGGGACCTACAAAGCTCTGAGTCTATGAGCACTTGTGAATGGCTACCAGTTTCCCCTTCTGAGGACACAAGGATTAAAAATGCTCCCTGCTTAAAGCCAAAGACTGGCTTTAAGAGAGGCTTCCACTCCTGAAGATAAGGAAATGCTAATACCACCTGCTGCCTTGGTTAAGAGAAAGAGAGGTCTCTTGATGAATACCAAACAACACCGTGGAATGATCAGTGGCTGCATCCACAAGGCTGCTAATCCTCCCTGAAGAACCAAGCTGAAAATTCTAACGTATACCTGCTTTTAGTTTAGGGGTCCAGGTGCTAGGGGGATCCCTGGGTGGCGCAGTAGTTTTGCACCTGCTTTTGGCCCAGGGCGCGATCCTGGAGACCTGGGATCAAATCCCACGTCGGGCTCCCGGTGCATGGAGCCTGCTTCTCCCTCTGCCTGTGTCTCTGCCTCTCTCTCTCTCCCTGTGTGACTATCATAAATAAATAAAAATTAAAAATAAAAATAAAAATAAAAATAAAATAAAAATAAAATAAAATAAAAGGGTCCAGGTGCTAGAAAGCACAAACTGTAATCAAGGGAAAATAAGTACAGAAAAAGATGAACAAAATGAAGAAAAACTTTAAATTTCCCAATCAAAATGAGACCACAAAAGCAAAATTCTAAAATATACCAAATACACAGAAGGCCAAGGAAATCTACAACTGCAACAAGAATTCATTCTCGATGACATGAACGAGTGGGCAGGAAGACAAAGCATTTTCAAAAGTACATTCAGGATATGTAAAAGACAAAAGGAATTGTGAGCATGAAAGTTAAAGCCAGATATCAATATTTACTGAGATATTTAGCTATTTTTCCACAACTAAAAAAGAAATTGAATCGAAAATGCATACCACACTGAAAAAGATAAAAATAAACATGTCTCACGTCGGCACATTGTAGAATACCAATAACACATACTCCTGAGAGCTCCCAGAAGATAGGGCACTGGGAGGCTCAGCGGTGCCTTCAGCCCAGGGTGTAATCCTAGAGACTCGGGATCCCGCGTCAGGCTCCCTGCGTGGAGCCTGCTTCTCTCTCTGCCTGTGTGTGTCTCTGCCTCTCTCTCTGTGTCTCTCACGAATAAATAAATAAAATCTTAAAAAAAAAAAAAAAAGCTCCCAGAAGAGAACAGGCAGATTATCTGCTCTCCCCAAAAAACCATTAGACTGATGATGATAAACAACGGCACAAAGAACTAAGGTAAAGAACTCCCAAGCTAGAACTGAATGCCTAAGGTAGCATTGAAAATGAGGGCAAAATAAGGTTGTTCAAGATAGTAAAAAGCTAAGTTTACTACCCACAGAACCGCATGAAAGAACTATTTGAGGATATGCTTTAGTAGCAAGTGAAAAACAAAAAAAAAAAACAGAATACATGAGTCAAAGAAACAATCAGCACAAAAAATTATGAAATATGCAACTAATAACAATTAGATTCTTTAAAAATACTACTTCAGGGCACCTGGGTGGCTCAGGTGGCTCATGCCTTCGCCTCAGGCCATGATCCCAGGGTCCTGGGATGGAGCCCCATGTCAGGGTCCCTGCTTCTCCCACCTCCTCTGCCTGCTGCACCCCGTTTGTGCGCTCACCCTCTCAAATAAATAAATAAAACCTTTAAAAGTAAAAATACCATTGCTTTTAAAATCTATAATCCACATACTAGAATACAGTTAATGGTACTTTACATATAAAGAGACAGGAAAACATGATGCATATTCAAGAGAAAAGAAATAAAAGAGAAAATGACTCTGAGATGATAAAGTGAAATTGAAATACAAAGAATTTTGAAGCAGCTGTTTTTAAAAATGCTCAAGGATGTACAGGGAAATTTGCTTGTACTGAATGAAATGATAGCAATTTAAACAAAGAGAAAGAAACAATAAAAAAAAACAAAAATTCTGGAGCTGAAAAACATCTGAATGTTTTATGTACTTATGTACTTATTGGCACATTGGAAATGGCAAAACAAGTAAGTAAACATCAAGAGAGAGCAATATGAAGAACATAGAGAAAAAATATTGGGGGGGGGGCGGAGTCCCTTGAGGCAGTATCCAAAGGTCTAACATACATGTAACCAGAGTCCCACAAGGTTAAAAAAAAAAAAAAAAAAAAAAGAAGAAGAAGAAAAGGAAAATGGGTTAAAAAAAATTTGGGTAAAATCTCCCAAATGTGGGAAAACAAAAACATTTATATATTCAAAAAGCACGGCAAACCTCATCAGGTTAAATGTAAAGAAAAGCACACACCTAGGCAGAAATCACAGTTAAACTGCTGAAAACTAAAAGCGAAATACTGAAGGCAGCTGGGGGGCGGGGGGGTGGGACAGGACATTTTACTGTCATAGGAACTCGGAGCTGAATACTCACTTGTGCATTTCTCACAAGAATAAATGAAACCCAGAAGACAGTGAAATGAAATATCTATTAGCACAGAAGCTGGGGGGGGGGGGACTCTTGTTGTATTATCACATTTAAGTTCCTTAAATTGATTGCACTTTACAAAATCATGCAGTAAAAACTGCAGGGCTTATGGGGAAGAAATGGACCAAGTTAAGAGCACAGCATTCCAAAATTCCGGTAGTAATACATTTAGAAAAAGAGAAAAACCCAATTGAAAAAACAACAAAATTCAATAAAAACGATTTTACACATGCTGAGTTGTTTAAAATACATAAACACTACAATAAACATAGCACTTCACGCTGAAAAAGACCTGAAGTTTACTTGGGGAAATAGGTAACACAGGACTGTAGTTTGTGGGTTATTGTGAAGTAGTGGAAGGAAAGTTATTCTACGGGGGCAAATCTGTAATGGCAGATGTGGATGGGTGTGGCCTGTAACAGGTAGTGAACAACTATGGCTGACAGATGTCTGAGGTGTTGCATGACATGTAAAAACGAGCTCAAATTCAACAGCAGAGAGGGAGTGGCAACATTTTTTAAAGTACACGAACAAAACATTTATTATTGTGGTGCTGTGTATTTAGGAAAGAAAATGAACATAAAAACTTTTCAGATCCATATAACACTACAGATATTTTCAAATTTTACATTTTTTAGCATTTTTAAAATTTTGGTTATATCAAATACCTAACAACAGAGACTAAGAAGAATAGTTTTATTTTTTTTTCTTTTTTTTAGAAGAATAGTTTTTTTTTTTTTTTTTTTTTTTTATTTACGATAGTCACAGAGAGAGAGGCAGAGACACAGGCAGAGGGAGAAGCAGGCTCCATGCACTGGGAGCCCGATGTGGGATTCGATCCCGGGTCTCCAGGATCGCGCCCTGGGCCAAAGGCAGGCGCCAAACCGCTGCGCCACCCAGGGATCCCAGAAGAATAGTTTTAATTCCTACTACAGATAGGTCTAAGTCTACTAGCTTGTTTTCCATCTGTTCTCTCCATTCATCCTTTCCCATGTCGTTAAAATTTTTCTATATTTTACCTTTTTGTTAGCTTTTTGCTATACATTTTGTTTTTTTGTTTTTTTTTTTTTTACATTTTGGTATTTTTTTTTTAAAGATTTTATTTACTCAAAAAAAAAAAAAGATTTTATTTACTCATGCGAGACACAGGGAGAGGCGGAGACATAGGAAGAAGGAAGAAAAACAGGCTCCATGCAAAGAGCCCAATGTGGAACTCGATCCTGGGACTCCAGGATCACACCCTGAGCCAAAGGCAGATGCTTAACCACTGAGCCACCCAGGCGTCCCTACATTTTGATACTGTATTAATGAACACCATGCAAGTGTTAAAAATTGAATCTTTTTTTTTTAATTTTTTTTGTTTTATTTATTTATGATAGGCACACAGTGAGAGAGAGAGAGGCAGAGACACAGGCAGAGGGAGAAGCAGGCTCCATACACCGGGAACCTGACGTGGGATTCGATCCCGGGTCTCCAGGATCGCGCCCTGGGCCAAAGGCAGGCGCTAAACCGCTGCGCCACCCAGGGATCCCTAAAAATTGAATCTTTAACATAATCTTGATTGGATTCGTATATTCATCACATGACAATAGAACACAAAAATTTTTAAAGCCTGTTTACCTCTTCCCACATTTGTGTACTGTTGTCATGTTTTACTTCTTTGTATGTAACACATCCCACAAGAATATCACCATTATTGCTTTATATAATTAATGCTATTTTGCTCAATTAGATATACAACAGACTTCTCATCAGAAACCACAGAAGCCAGAAGACAGTGGGATGTGTACTGCAGTGCTGAAAGGCCTGTAAAGCAAGAATTGTATATGCAGCAAAACTATACTTCAAAAATGGAAAAACTACAACACTCCCAAATAAACAAAAACTGAAAATTTGTCACTAACAAAACTGCATAATAATAATAAAGCAGAAAAGAAAGGAAACTAGATAGTAACTCAAATCTATAAAAAGGACATCAATAAAGTTAACTACATAAACATAAAAGACAGTACAAATGATTTGTTTCTCTTTTCCCACCTACAAAACATAAAGCAGTAATTATAACATTTTGGGTTTGAATTATATACAGATATAATTTTATGACAATAATAGCAAAAAAGGAGAAGGGAGAAAATAGATATACTATGGAGCAAAATTTAACTACTATTGAAATTAAGTTAGTATTTATATCTTCATATTAAGATATTCTCTAAGTAATCCTCTAGAGCAACCATAAGAAAATAACTCAAGGAGCACCTGGGTGGCTCAGTCGGTTAAGAGTCCAACTCTTCAGCTCAGGTCATGATCTCAGGATCCTGGGATACAGAGCCCTGCATATGGCTCTACACTCAGCAGGGAGTCTCCTCAGGATTCTCTCTTTCCCTCTGCCCTCTCCCTGTTTGCTCACTCTCGCTCAAATAAATAAATCTTAAAGAAAAAAAAAAAAGAACTACAGAAAAGTCACAATGAAATTAAAAGGTACACTGCAAACATTTAATTCACACAAAAGAGAGCAACAAGGGAAGAGCAGAGAAACAAAAAGGTAGAACACAGGAAAGTATCAAATGGCAGGCTTAAGTCTTGTTATCAGTCATGATGAACAATTAGAAGATCAACAGGAAACACATACATGAACACAACTGTAAACCAACCAGAACTAAGAGACATCTGTAGAACTCTGCCAATCATGGAGGAGACATGCTTTTCAAGAGCACACAGAAGAATTTCCAGAATCTACTAGGCCGTAAAACAAGCCTCAACAAATTTAAAATTGAAATCATAAACAATAATATTTTCCAATCACAAGAGAATTAAATGAGAAATTCCAAACACAAGAAAAATTCCAATGTATATAAATATGTGGAAACTAAACAACACACTTAAAAAAGAAAGAAAGAAAGAAAGAAAGAAAGAAAGAAAGAAAGAAAGAAAGAAAGAAAGAAAGAAAACCACAAGGGAAATTAGAAAATACTTAGAAATGAATGAGAATGAAAACAAAACACACCAAAACGTATGGGATGAATCTAAGTAATACTTAGAAGGAAATTTATAGCTGTGATTTACAAAAGAAATATCTCAGGGCATCTGGCTGGCTCAGTTAGCAGAGTGTGTGACTCTTGATCTTGGGTTTGTTGAAGTCAAGCCTCATGTTGGGTGTAGGGATTACTTAAAAATACAATTTTTTTTTTAAGAAATATCTAATAATCTGACTTTCTATTTTGAGAAACTAGGGAAAAAAAAAACCCTAATAAACCCAAAGCAGGCAATGGGAAGCAAATAATAAATATTGGAGCAGAAATAAATGAAATTAGAGGCCAGAAAATTAACAGAATCAATTAATCCAGAGTTGGTTCTAAGAGAAAAGACTCAAGTTAATCAAATCAGGAACAGAAGAATGGTAATTACTACCAAAGTGTAAAAAAAAAAAAAAAAAAAAAAAAAGACTTTAAAAATTTTTAAAAAGATTTATTTATTCATGAGAGACACACAGAGACAGACAGACACACACACAGACACACACACACACACACACACACACACACACACACACACACGTAGAGGGAGAAGCAGGCTCCATGCAGGGAGCCTGACAGGGGACTCGATCCCATCCTGAGTCTCCAGGATCACACCCTGGGCTGAAGGCGGAGCTAAACCACTAAGCTACCCTGGCTGCCCTAAAAAAAAGACTTCAAGGAAATAAAAAGAACTATAAGAAAATACTAAAAGAAAAAACTACATAGCAACATATTACATAACCTACTTAAAATGGACAAATTCCTAAAAGTCATAAACCACCAAAACTGAATAGTAATCTTAAAACTTCCCAGAAAGAAAAGCTATGCTCTGATAGTTTCACTGGTGAGTTCTACCAAACAAAGAAAAATTATTACCAATCCTCAGACTCTTCCCCACAAATGAGGAATACTTTCTAACTAACCCTACAGGGCCAGTGTTACCCTGTTGTCCAAATCAGACAGAGACAACACAAGAAAACATTAAAAACTATCCTTTATGAATATGTATGCTCAAATATTCAACTAGCAAACCAAATCTGGCAACACACAAAAGGATTATACATCATGACCAAGGGGAATTTATCACAGAAATACAGGTTTACAAACATAATCAATGTATTACACCATACTGAGAAAATAAGGAATAAAAGCAACATGATCATTGACACAGGAAAAAATTACGACAAAATCTATAATCCCTTCTTTATAACAACACTCAACAAATTAGCAATAAATGGGAACCTCCTAACCTGGTAAAAAGCAAATATTTTAAAAAAAAAAAAAAACCATAAATGGAGATCCCTGGGTGGCTCAGTGGTCTAGCCCCTGCCTTTGGCCCAGGGCATGATCCTGGAGTTCCAGGTCGAGTCCCACATCAGGCTCCCTGTATGGAGCCTGCTTCTCCCTCTGCCTGTGTCTCTGCCTCTCTCTCTGTCTCTCATGAATAAATAAATAAATAAAATCTTTTAAAAAATAAAATAAATAAATAACCCCATAACTAACATATTTAGTGGTAGAAAACTAAATATTTTCCCCTTAAACAAGAAAAGGATGTCCTCTTTCACCATTTCTATTCAGCACTGGACTGGAGTTTCTAGCTTGGGCAATAAGGCAAGAAAAAGAAAAGGCATTGGTATTATAAAGATAAGAGTAAACATTTTCTATTCACAGACAACACAATTTTGTACATAAAAAAATCCTAAGGAATCCTTATCAAAAAACTAATATACAAGTTTAGCAAGACTGTAATATACCAAGTTCAATATGCAAAAATCAGTTCTGGGACACCTGGGTGGCTCAATTGGTTGGGCATCTGAATCTTGATTTTGGCTCAGGTCATGGTCTCAGGGTCGTGGGACTGAGCCTCACATCAGGCTCCATGCTCAGCAAGGACTCTGCTTGGAATTCTCTATCTCCCACTCTCTGTCCCTCCCCCAGCTCATGCTCTCTCTCAAAATAAATGAAATCTTATAAGTTTTATTTCTACTCTCAATTAACATTTTGAAAATGAAGAAAATCTCATTTACAACAGAATCAAAAAGAACAAAGTATCTAGAAATCAATTTAATAAAAAAGTGTAAGATGTAAATGCTAAAAACTATAAAACATTGCTGAAAGAAATCAAAGAACACCTAAATAAATGGAAAGATAACCATGTTCATGGACAGGAAGAATACTGTTAATACTGTTAAAATGGCAGAGCTGTTCTAATTAATCTAGAGATACAAGGCAATCCCAATCAAAATTCTAACTTGCTTTCCTGCAGAAATTAACAAATCGATCCTAAAATTCACATGGAAATGCAAAGGGGCCCAGGAGAGCCAAAACAATCTTGAAAACAAAAAACAAAACTGTGGACTCACACTTCACAATGTTAAAAGTCACCAGAGTTATAATAATTAAGAGTATATTATTACTGGCTTTAGAATAGATACATATATATATTAATGCAACAAATTAAGAATTTAAAAACTAACCCTTATGTTTACGGGCAATTGATTTGGACAAGGGAAACAAGACAACATAATGGAAGAAAGAATGTTCTCTTCAACAACTAATGCTAGGACTAGGTGAATATATGCAAAAGAATGAAAGCAAAGCAATACCTCAACATCATATATCTAAATTAACTGAAAATGGGTTAGGAAACTAAGAGGGAGAGCTAAAGTATAAACTCTTAGACAAAAACACCAGAATAAATCTTCATAACCTTAGATTAGGCTATAGTTTCTTAGTACACCAAAGTCACAAGGAACAACAACAAAAAGATAAACTAGACTTCATAAAAATATAAAACTTGTGGTTAGAAGAATATTGTCAAGGAATTTGAAACAGGAGAAAATATATGCAAATCATATAGCTGGATTTCTATCTAGAATATATAAACAACTCTTATAACTTAGCAATAAAAAGAAAATTCAACTAAAGGACCTGAATAGACTTTTCTCCAAGAAAATACACAAATAGCCAATAAGTACATGAAAACATGCTCAATATCATCAGTCATTAGGGAAATGCAAATCAAAACTACTGAGAACTCACTGCACACACCCTAGGAGGACGAGAATCAAGAATACATGCGTTGGCAAGAATAAGCATTTAGAATTTTCACAGTTGGTGACAATGAAAAACAGTGCAGTCACTTTGGAAAACTGTCTGGCAGTTCCTTGAAATGGTAATCATAGTTTCTTTATGACCCAGCAATTTAACTCCTGACATCTATCCAGGAGAAATTAAAACATATCCACACAAAATGTTACACAAATGTTCATAACAGCTTCATTTGTAATAGCCCAAAATGTGTTTCTACCTACTGATGAATGGACAAACAAAATGTTATATATCTTTACAATGGAATATTATTTAGAAAGAAAAAGGAATGGAATACTAATATATGCTACAGCAGGAATGACACTGAAAACATTAAGATAAATAAGCTGGAGGGTGCCTAGGTGGCTCAGTTGAGCATCCAACTCTTGGTTTTGCCTCAGGTCATCATCTCTGATCTCAGGGTTGTGGGGCTGTGCTCAGCAGGGAGTGTGCTTCTCACCCTTTCCCTCTGCTCCATCTCCCCTCTTTCTAAAATAAATGGATGGATCTTTGGGATGATAAAGGATAAATAAGCTGGAAACAAGGTCACATGTTGTATGATTCTACTTAAATAAAATGCCCAGTGTAGGCAAATCCATACAAAACAGGTAAATGGTTGCCTAGGTTTGGGAGGAGTGACTGCTTATGGGTATAAGATTTCTTTTCCAGGTGATATATCAATTCTCAGATAAATGGTAAGGATTGCACAAGTCTATGAACATACTAAAAACTACCTAACTGTATGTATTTAAGGGTAAATTTTTATTATTCTGAATTACATCTCAATAAAACTCTTATTAAGATATTAACAAGAGGTCTTTTGTTTTCTGCTACAAAATGTAAAGAACTTGTAATTTGTCACTCCCTTCCCCACAATAAGAAAAAAAAGTTGAGCAAATTAAAAAAATCTACAACTCTCTGTGTGAGTACAGAGGATCCGAACTTACCATGAACAGGAGCCTCTGAAGAGAGTTAACTGGTAAGAATAGTTTATAAAAATAACAATGAATTCCTGAAGGCAGAGCATAAACTAGCTGGAAGCTTTAAAACTCTTGAAGGTCCAGTTTTAAGAGAAGCGTCCACATATTCAAGAGTTTACCTTTAGTAGCTCTGCCAGATTATCATCCAGGAGGAAGAAGATCTCTTCCAGTTTTGGGCATGGGAGGAGGAAAAGTAACCATTCTGATGATATGCCCAGAGCAACATGTCATCCCTTTTGCGGGGGGGGGGGGGGGTGTGCAGGGAGAGGGAAGAGCTGAAGGGGAGACAGAATTCCAAGCAGGCTCCATGCCCAGCCCAAAGCAGGGCTTAGTCTCATGACCCTGAGATCATGACCTGAGCTGGAATCAAGAGCTGGATGCTTAACTGACTGAGCCACCCAGGTGCCCCACAATATCTTTTTTTTTTTTAAGATTTTATTTATGTATTCATGAGAGATGCAGAGAGAGAGGCAGAGACTTGGGCAGAGGGAGAAGGCTCCATGCAGGGAGCTCGATGTGGGGCTTGATCCTGAGACCCTGGGACCACTCCCTGGGCTGAAGGCACAGGCTCAACTGCTGAGCCACTCAGGTGTCCCTCAATGTGTCTTCTTTAACATAGACCTGCCTTCAGGGTAAACTACTTTGTCAGAATCTTATTTGAATTTTAAAAAAAGAAGAAAAACGGCAGCTAGACAACTCTAGTTCCAGGTAGCCTTCATGACAAAGGGGGAGGAGGGTAGAGACTAAAATTTTTCTGAAGTTCACAGGAAAGTCCACTATTAACAACTGAGATTTAATCATAAAATTATAAAACAATTCCTTTCCCTGGTACCTTATCACCACATCAGCAAAGCTCTAGTATATAGTATAATAACAGCAGGCTATAATTCAGAGAGGTTCAAGACACAGACTCTATTCAAGGAGTTTCTAGGGAAACCCCAAATAACAGTGGAAACAAAAACAAGGAAACCAGAGAAAAATGAAGCCTCTGACACCGTCAAACAATACATACACCAAGCAAACATTAAACGCAACTTGACTCAGAGACAGATTACAAAACTTCATACTAACCACCTATTTACCTAAATTCCTATTACCCAAAAAAATCACATAAAAATTTCAACAAAAAATTACACTGAACACTAAAAAGAAAAATACATTCTGAAGAAATAAAGCAAGCATCACAACCAAACTCAGATAAGGCAGAGATTTTGGAGTTATAAAACTAGTAATTTAAGGTAACTGTTGTTAATATGCTATGAAAAATAATTTTTTAAATGTTAGAAGTTAAAAACACTACTACAAAGAATGCTTTTGACGACTTCATCATTCAACTAAGTGAGGAAGTGGAGTAGCAATCCACTGAAGACATGTTAATAAAAACCTTCCACACTAAAATGCCAAGAGAAAAACAGAAATAAAAAAAACCAGAACAGAACATACAAGAACTGCAGGACAACTATAAAAAGTATACCATACACATAATGGGGATACCAAAAGAATAAGAAAGAAACTTGGGTATTTTAAGTAATAATGGCTGGGGATTTTTCCAAAACTAGTAATAGGCATGAAACCAAAACTTCAGAAAGCTTAGAGAATACTAAATAGAATAAATTCCAAAACATCAACACCTAGAGTTATATTCAAGTTTCAGAAAATCAAAAAGAAAATCTTGAAATAAACTAAAGGACAAAATGAAACAAAAACTCACCTTTAAGGAGAGGGTTAAGAATTACATCAGACTTCCTCCCACAAACCATGCAAGCAAGAGGACACTGGAGTGAAATCTCTGAGTGTTGAAAGAAAAAAAAAACTAATCTAGAAACGAGTATCCAGCAAAATTATCCTTTAAAAGTTAAAGACAAATAGACTTTATCAGGCAAACAAAAATGGAAAGAACTGCCCAAGAGACTTGCCTTGCAACAAGCAATTTTAAAAGTTCTTCAGAGAGAAGGAAAAAGCATAGGTGAGAAACTCAGATCTACATAAAGAAAAAGATGAGGAATAAATGAAGATAAAATAAGATTTTATTCTTCTTATTCTGAATTGACCTTAATTGTTAAAAACAGTAACGATGAATTGGGTAATTATAGGTAAGTGAAAATGAGAGCAATATTAACTGAGGAGGGAGGGAGGAATTGATCGTAATCTGTTGTAAATCACCTGCACTACCTATAAAATGGTAAATATTTTTATTTTAAAATATTTTATTTATTCATGAGAGACACACAGAGAGAGAGGCAGAGACACAGGCAGAGAGAAGGAGGCTCCCCTCAGTGAGCCCGATGTTGGACTCGATCCCTGAACCCCAGGATAAGGCCCTGAGCTGAAAGCAGAGCTTAACCACTGAGCCATCCAGGCATCCTGGTAAAGTTTTATTTGAAAACCAACTTGTATTCATTGAAAATGTCTACTGCAAACCCTAGGGCAACTACCAATAAAATTTTTAAAAGACATATAATTGATATATTAAGACAGAAGAGAAAATGCAATCATAAAAAATGTTCAATTAAAACCAGAGAAGGGGGATCCCTGGATGGCGCAGCGGTTTGGCGCCTGCCTTTGGCCCGGGGCGCGATCCTGGGGACCCGGGATCGAATCCCACATCGGGCTCCCGGTGCATGGAGCCTGCTTCTCCCTCTGCCTGTGTCTCTGCCTCTCTCTCTCTCTCTGTGACTATCATAAATAAATAAAAAAAAATTAAAAAAATAATAAAATAAAACCAGAGAAGGGAGAAAACAGATTTTTTAAAAAATAAAGCAAAAAAAACCAAACTTGATTAATAGCAATTACAAATAACACTGACATTAACCCAGTTACAACAATAGCCACTTTCAATGTGAAAGGTCTAATTTACCAACTAAAAGAAACTGACAGATTGGATAAGAAAACAAGGCCCAAATATATGTCACCTAGAAGAAATGTGCTTTAAATATAAAGACACAGATAGATTAAAAGTAAAGGGATAGAGAAAGGTACACCATGCTACTTAATACTAATCAAGAGAAAGCAGGGCTAGCTGTATTAATTTCAAAGCAGATTTAACAAGGAAAATTACCACAGTTAAAGAAAAGCATTTCATAATGATAAAGAACCAATTCTCGAAAAAGACATAATGATCCTTAATATTTATGCACCTTATAACAAAGTGTCAAAAAATGTGAGGCAAAAACTAATGGAACTGCAAGGAAAAAATAGTTAAACCCACTATTATAACTGGAGACATCGACAAATTTGCATTGGTAACTGGAAGATACAGCAAGCAGAAAAGAAGTTAGGATGTAGTGAAAGTCAGCAGCACTCTCAATCAACTAGATTTCACTGACATTTACAGAATCCTTCTATTCTGTTCCAGTAACAGAATACACTTCTTGTCACACTCACAAAACCATTCACCAAGACAGACCACCTTCTGCTCCAGCAATCACACTCCTAGGTATTTACCTAAATAAGCTGAAAATGAACATCCAGGCAAAACTTGCCCATGAATGTATATGACAGTTTTGTTTTTGTCAAAAACTGGAAGTAACCAAGATATCCTTTGATAAGTGAATGGATAAAACCTCTGATACACCTGCACAATGGAGTACTGCTATTCAGCAACACAAAGAAAAATCCATCAAGCCATGAAAAGACCGGGAAGACTCTTAAATGCATATTGTGAAGTGCAAAGAGGTCAGTATGAAAAGGCTACACACTGTACGATTCCAAGTATAACCTTCTGGGAAAGGTAAAATTATAGGGACAGTAAAAAAGATCGGGGTTGCCAGGAGTGTGGAGATGGAGGGATGAACAGATGTTACTAGAGGGGATTTTTAGGGCAGCAAAACTATTCTGTATGACACTGTAATGGTGGGTACAGGATACTATGCATTTGCCAACCTCCACAGAACTTACAATACGAAAAGTGAACTCTAATGTAATCTGAGGATCTTAGCTAATAATACCAATACTGGTTTATCAATTATAGCAAATGTACAATAATGCAAGATATTAATGAGAAACTGGAGGGAAGAAGGGATATATGGAAATTCTCTGTACTATCTGCTTAATTTTTCTGTAAATCTAAAATTGTCCTAAAAATGAAAGTCCACTATTTAGGGGGCAAAAACACCATAAATAAATATAAAGGGCCAACAGGTTAAAGAAATATTCCAACATACATAATGATGAATTATCCTTAATATACAGTATGCTTAAAAATATTGTGGAAAAGATGTTCACACAAAAACCTGTTTGCGAAAACTCGTAACAGCTCTACTAATTCATAACTGACATATCAACAACACAAAGTTCTTCAACTGAATTAACTGAAGTAAGGCCTTACAATGGAATACTACTCAGTAATAAAAAGCAACAAGCTATTGGTACAAGCATTGATGTGGATTAATATCAAATGTATTAAAGTCTCAAAAATCACATATGATACAATTCCATTCATATGCCATCTCTATGGGTGTGGAGAAGGTTAATGGTCATTCTCTCTTAGAGAAGTATGGGAGAATGATGGAATTGTTTTATATTTGATTATGGTAGTGGCTACACGACTCTGTGCATTTGTCAAAACTCATACAGGACTGCACAAACCAAAAAAAGTGAATTTTAGTGTACATTAATTAAAGATAAATTTCAGGGGCATCTGGCTGGCTTAGCAAGTAGAGCATGCAACTCTTAATCTCAGGATCTTGAGTTCAAATCCCATGTTGGGTGCAGAGCCTACTTAAAAAGAAAAAATTTTAGGGGCACCCAGGTGGCTCAGCTGGCTAAGTGCCTTCAGCTCAGGTCATGATCCCAGGGTCCTAGGATCGAGCCCCACATTAGGCTCCCTATCAGTAGGGAGTCTGCTTCTCCCTCTGCCTCTCTCTGTGCTTGTGCTCTTGCTCGCTCTCTCAAATAAAATCTTAAAAAAAAATTTTTTTAAGGGAATACTCTTTTCTTTAAATTTTTAAAAATATTTTATCTATTTATTCATGAGATACACAGAGAGAGAGAGAGAGAGAGGCAGAGACACAGGCAGAGGCAGAAGCAGGCTCCATGCAGGGAGCCCGACCTGGGACTTGATCCTGGGTCTCCAGGATCACACCCTGGGCCGAAGGTGGCACTAAACCGCTGAGCCACCCAGGCTGCCAAAGGGAATACTCTTAACAGAAAATGAGTAATATGGGATCCCTGGGTGGCTCAGCGGTTTGGCGCCTGCCTTTGGCCCAGGGCGCAATTCTGGAGTCCCGGGATCGAGTCCCACGTCAGGCTCCCTGCATGGAGCCTGCTTCTCCCTCTGCCTGTGTCTCTCTCTCTCTCTCTCTCTCTCTGTCTACCATAGATACATAGATAAATAGATTAGATAGATAGATAGATATAGATAGATAGATAAATCTTAAAAAAAAAGAAAAAGAAAATGAGTAATATTTGAAATAGGCGCTTGGGGGGGGGGGGAGAGAAATCTGAAAAATATTTGACCTTATTAGTAATCAAGGAAATCCTCCTCATAATGGCAAACCATTTTTCACTTAACGTATACTAAAATAATCAGTGACATATGCAAAGCTAGATACAAGAACAGCAGGGCTGTTTATATTATTTAAAATCCAGGGCTAGTCTATATGTGTAACAATAAAGGAAAGCATTAAATGACTTTATACGCATATATTTAAATTCTGTAGCACTCATGTCCCAATCTCAAGAAGTCCCCACCCAGGCCCAGTGCACCGCAAATACAATGGGTAGAGGAAGAGATAGCCCTGTAACAGAGAAGCCAGCAAACTCTGGCCAGGCTCTGCTAGAATCCCCAATACCTCAAACAAAACAAATCTATGTGGTTATTATAAGTGCTGCTATAAAAAAATGCAAAGATATTAGACAATAATAGAGGAGGAAAGCATGTCAGGGAACAGTGCGTACATACATTTGCAGAAAGGTAACTGACAAAGTTTTTCAAAAGAGCTAATGCAGCCCTTTTGAGTGAAGTAATTCAACTTTTGGAAGCTCCAAAAGCCTGGTGAACTAGGTATTTGTGTCATATAGGATTAGAATTACCTTTAATTTAATCATAAATTTTAATCTTAATTTAATTATAATTATTCATTTAACCAGTGCCTTATTTGAATCTCAGAAGCAATTTTATCAATGTAACTTAACAAAAGTGTTCATGAATTTCAGAAATAAAGAAAATTTCAAATTATACTAAACATTAGCTGTTCAGTAAGAATTCATCTAGTGGGTAAAACGGTAACCAATCAAATCCCTTGTTTGATGCTTGATGTTAAAATTTCAAATTCTGAGTTTCTTCTTGTTACTCTAGGTACAAGAGGGATCTTTTCATCTTACAAGACATGAAAATTACTTAATACCTTTTGAAGTGAAATGTCTTATTTCTGTCAGATAGCATAATGACTGTGATAAAATAAGATGCTCAAATTAAGAGCACCAAAAGAGTTACTGCTTCAAGATACATTGGTGTATGTATATCTATTTCTATATATAGAAACTTATGACAGTTATCTGTAACTCACGAGCTACCAATCTTAAACTTGTGTAAAAAATATGACCATACATTCACTTCTTTATGTGAAAGAAAAAAACGTAACTACTTTCAACCATTAAAAGTAAGCTTCAGATGTATATCCAATTAATGATTCATACAGTAGTGCTATAAAATTAAACTAAAAACATTTCATCAAAGCTGCAAATGTTCCTGTGAAAATATTTAATCAGGTTTTTAGGAAAATGCATATTTCAGGGTTAAAAAGCAATCACTAATCAAACCAGTTAAGAACTTCTAAAAAGGCAAACAATAGCAACCTGGGTAGCTCAGCGGTTTACCACTGCAGCCTTCACCACTGCAGCCTTCGGCCCTGGGGCCTGATCCTGGGTCTCCAGGACCCAGGATCGAGTTCCACATCAGACTCCCTGCATGGAGCCTGCTCCTCCCTCTGCCTGTGTCTCTGTCTGCCTCTCTCTTTCCTCTCTCTCTGTCTCTCATGAATAAATAAATAAAATCTTTAAAAAATAAAAAAAGCAAACAAAAAGAAAGCAATTGTCTAGAGAGCTAAGGTTCAGAAAGATTATGAACACATCAAAAATTATATGGGAAGAAACACATGAAACTTCACTTGATTGCTAAACTAATCATGCTTTTTATTGTTTATATTTTAAATGATGCCCTGAACACCTAAAAAGTTTCCAGGCCGAGGAGCCCCCGGCAAAGCTCCTTATCTCACTTCCCCACACACTATCATGCCAGTATTTCCCTTGACCTAAATCATCCCAGAGTCAGGGACCAGAAAATCAGAAGCCACCACAATAGCCCAAAGCCCACGCAGATCCTTCCCACTGGCCCCTTCTAAACTGTTTAGTCCTGCCCTACTTTGCCCATCCCTTGAGAGCCCAATAAAGGCTCTGACCTAGGCCTCTCCCTTACTCCTGTCTCCTGCCATCTGACCAAAACCTGGTACTTCCCCTGGGACCCTTCGTGGCATATGGGACCTCCCTCTCTAGGAACTGTTAGTATAATAAACTTCCTTCCCAAGCCTTGTTCTTATTTCCTCCTACAGCTGTTAACTACTTTACCATACCATATCCAACATGTGCATTCTTAAAACAGCCACTATTACTATACAAAAATAATCCAAGAATATGAATATCTAAAATATTACAAATTACTGGGATCCCTGGGTGGCGCAGCGGTTTGGCGCATGCCTTTGGCCCAGGGCGCAATCCTGAAGACCCGGGATCGAATCCCACGTCGGGCTCCCGGTGCATGGAGCCTGCTTCTCCCTCTGCCTGTGTCTCTGCCTCTCTCCCTCTTTCTCTCTCTCTCTCTCTGTGTGTGCGTAACTAGCATAAATAAATAAAAATTTATTAAAAAAAATTACTAATCACTGGATGATATCTGAGCTAACAGAATTAAGGTCAGAAATTTATAAGCAAATTTACAAGCAAAAGAAAATGGAAATAATTAACCACAATGCTACTATTCAAACCTAGAACATTTTGATTTCTTCTCTGTGATGCAAAATTTTGTTCCAGTTCCAATTCTCACAGCAAAGCAGCCACCTCGCTCTATATATATATACTGCACTACCCTTCTTCCTCCATCCCTCCTAAAGCAGAAGGATCATGGAAAACAAAACAGGCTCTACTACTTGCCTATGGAAAGTCCACCATAACATACATCAACCTTTGAGATGCATTTCTCCCATTATTTCTAAAAGGGCTATAAAAATAAACGGTACCCTTTTTTCCCCTAAAGATTTTATTTATTCATGAGAGACACAGAGAGAGAGGCAGAGACATAGGCAGAGGGAGAAGTAGGCTCCCTGCAGGGAACCCGACATGGGACTTGATCCCAGGACCCCAGGATCCTGACCTGAGCCAAGGGCAGATAATCACTGAGCCACCCAGGTGCCTCCAAAATAAACAGTACCTTAAAATAGGGAGTGCCTATGCTTATGAAGACAGCCTTCAAGTACCTATTCACTTATCCTGCCTTTTAAATAATAATTAAGACAATAAAACTCAAAGATCCATGAAAGTAGAACACTAGAGTTTGAGAGGTCCTCTCATAACTCTGTCAAGAAATCTCACTCTGCAGTTAATTACAACAACAAACCAACATAACTTGGTTTTCCTGACTTTATTTAAAGTAGCCTGTTATAGTGTTAACCACAGAGTAAGGAAAATAATTTATAAATAAAGTTAAAATCTTAAATAAAAAAATTGCTTATTTCAATTTTATAAACTTTACAAGTTTATATCCATCATATCAAGTGAGGTGTACATACAAAACTATAAAGATTGTGGTGTATTTTATTGTTTGATTTTTCAGCAATAACCTTTTGCTTCACAAGTGTTAGAACTTAAAGTTGACACTGGATCTTTAAGACTTTTTAATAGGAAGTCTCCAATTTATAATACAAATAAATAAGATAATAGTGTTTTTACTTGCATCCTGTAAGACTTATATAAGAAAAAAATATAGGGGATCCCTGGGTGGCTCAGATAAGCACCTGCCTTGGGCCCGGGACATGATCCTGGAGTCTCGGGATCGAGTCCCACATTGGGCTCCCTGCATGGAGCCTGCTTCTTCCTCTGCCTGTGTCTCTGCCCCCACCCCTGTCTCTCATGCATACATAAAATTAAAAAAAAGAAAAAAGAAAAAAATACATACAAGAAATGAAGACAAACTAAATAGAACATAAGAGTAAATAGTCCCCATAGAAAAAGATGGAACAGAGAAAATTTCCTAAGTAAACAAAGAAGGAAAGAAAAGGTTTTGTGAGCAAATGATAAAGAAGTTAGGCAAAGAAGATCCAGCATACATTCATATTTGGAGCCCCCCCCCCGCCAAAAAAAAGCTATGTAATGGTACAGGATAAATACTGAAAATTATCATATGAGAAAATTTTCTGAAATAAAAGAAGACTTGAAATTATCATTTAAGGCCATATATGAAAAATAATACCAAGATATATTCAATACCTGCTCTTCAAAGAAAAATCTTTTGGCCATCCAAGTGAAAGACCAAATGTTTTAAGTAGGCTCCATACCTACATACATGGGGCCCAACGTGGGGTATGAACTCACAACCCTGAGATGAAAATCTGAGCTGAGAGCAAGTGTCAAATGCTTAACTGACTGAGCCACCCAACGATGCTAAGACCAATTTTCTTAGAAGGAAAAAAAGATGGCATAAGACTTTGACAATGATATTTCACACTCGAGTCAATGAAGCTCAAGAAAATACACACCAGGGATTTTATATCCAATCAAACCTTCAAATAAAATGGGTGTAATGGTCATAGTTATGAACCAGAAAGGACTAAATAATATGTTTCGAAGAGCCCTTGGAATTATCAGTTCTCTACTAAAGAATTATCTTCAATGACAAAAAAAGACCAAAAAATAAAAAAAAATAAAGAATGACAAAAAAAACCCTAAGACAAGTTTTAGTATAAGGTCTGGTACAGAGTTATTAAATATACTGCATTTGTAACTAACATTAAATGATGACATAACAGAGCTGTAAATATATGTGTGTATGTAAATACTATGTGCTTTTTATAACATGTAGATATAATAATATAACAAAATGGGGGAGAGTTTGCCAAAAAAAGGAATGAACTACTGATACGCTGGACTACCCACATGAATCTCAAGTGCATCGTGCTGAGAAGAAAGCCTTACTCAAAGAGTTATATTTATATGGCATTCTGGTTTCAAATAAAAAAAAAATTACAGAAATAGAAAACAGGATCGGTGGTTGCCAGGACTTTGGGGTAGGAGGAGGATTTGGGGTAGGTGATCAGAGGGAATTTGGAGAGGTGAAGCCATAGTTCTGTTTCTTGGGGAACCTGGATCTGCCATTGGCTCAGGTCGTGGTATCAGGGTCCTGGGATTGAGCCCCAGATTATTATCAGGCTTCTTGCTCAGTGGGGAATCTGCTTCTCCCTCTCCTTCTGCCCTTATTCCTGCTTAGGGTCTCTCTCGCATACTTGCTCACTCTCTCTCAAATAAATAAATATTAAAAAAAAAAAGTTTGTTTCTTAACTGCAGTGGTTGTTACATGAATCTAAGCATTTGTCAAAATTCACAAAACTATATAGCCTCCTCCCAAAAAATGGATTTTACTGCACGTATCAATAACAAAATTTTAAATAGCTACCCCTGCCCCCAAAAGATACTAGGGAAGAGAGAGGGGACCTGAAGAAGAGATTACTAGGGGATTTCATTATTGCTCACAAAAGAGATTATCTTAAAAGGAAGGGCCTATAGGTTTTAGTATAAAAGCAACTTTTGAAATGTAAAACTACACTAACCTTTCCCCTACAGAGAGCAATGAAAATAGACATCGTAAAAAAAAAAACCAAAATTCAAGTCACAAAAATGTTTCAAGTTTCCTTTCACTCCTATCTCCAGCTAACCACTTCCCTTATCTAGAAGCAACTACTGTCACCATTTATGTGTGATATCTGTTCAGAATTTTCTAAAGCACATTTGGTTATATAGTGGACCCTGAATAACATGGTTTGAACTGCATGGGTCCAACTTACATGTATTTTTTTATATTACAGTACTGTAAGTGTATTTTTTTCTTCCTTAATCACATTTCCTTTACTCTAGCTTGCTTTATTGTATGAATATATAACAGATATAAAATATGTTTATCAATCATTTATGTTATCAGTAACAAATCTGGTGAACAGTAGGCTGTTAACAGTTAAGTTTCTGAGGAGTCTAAAGTTATACACAGAAAAGCTGGGGTAGCAATACTTCGATCAGACAAAATTGACTTTAATTTTTATTTATTTATTCATGAGACACATGGGGGGGGGGAGGGGAGGCACAGGCAGAGGGAGAAGCAGGCTCCACGTAGGAAGCCCGACGTGGGACTTGATCCCGGGTCTCCAGGATCACACCCTGGGCCAAAGGCGGCGCTAAACCGCTGAGCCACCCAGGGTGCCCCAAAATTGACTTTAAAACAAAGACTGCCAAGAGACAAAAAAGTACTACATAATAAATGTACCAACCCAAAAAGAGGAAATAACAGTTGTAAATATCTATGAACAACACTGGAACACCTAAATACATAAAGAAAATATTAACAGATATAAAGGGAAAAATGGACAGTAATAAAATAGTAGGGGATTTTAACACCTCACTCACACTAATAGATAGATCATCCAGATAGAAAATCAGTGTAAATGATACATTGACCCAATGGACTTAGATATATACAAAACATTCCATCTAAAAACAACAGAATACACATTCTTTTCAGGTGCACATGAAACAAACATTCTCCAGGATAGATCATACAGTAGGCCACAAAACAGTCTCAATAAATTTAAGAACATGAAATCATACCATGCACCTTTTCTGATCACAGCAGTATAAAACTAGAAATAAATTATAAGAAAAACACTGGAAAATACACAAACACATGGAGGCTAAAACAACATGCTACTAAACAACCAATGAGTCAATTAAAAAATTAAAAAATACACGGAGACACATGAAATGAAAACGGAAACACAAAAGACCAAAATCTCTGGGACACAGCATAACCAATTCAAAGAGGGAAATCTGTAGGGAAATTTTGTACCTTAAACCAAAAGAATCTCAAATAAACAACCTAGAGACTCCTGGGTGGCTCAGCGGTTGAGTGTCTGCCTTCCCAGTAAAGAACTTTTTTTTTTTTTTTAAGATTTTACTTATTTAATCATGAGAGAAGGAGGGGGGTGGGGCACAGGCAGAGGGAGAAGCAGGCAAGCAGGCTCCATGCAGGGAGCCCAGTGCGGAACTCGATCCTGGGTCTCCAGGATCATGCCCCGGGCTGAGGGTGGCACTAAACTGCTGAGCCACTGGGGTTGCCCAGTAAATAACATCTTTAAAAAAATACTGCGAAAAAATAAAAAATATATATTTATTTATTTACTTATTTATATGGATAAATATATATATATATATTTATATGGATAAATTCTTAGAAATAATCTTCCAAAATTGAATCAGGAAGAAACAGAAACTCTGAACAGACTTATTATTGGGAACAAAATTGAATCAGTAATCAAAAAACCCTCAACAAAGTCCAAGACCAGACGGATTTACAGTCAATTCTACAAAACATTTAAGAGGGACACCTGGGTGGCTCAGCAATCGGGCAGCTGCCTTCGGCTCAGGTCATGGTCCTGGGATCTGGGATCAAGTCCCACATCAGGCTCCTGCAAAGAGCTTGCTTCTCCTTTGCCCATGTCTCTGTCCCTCTCTCTTTCTCTCTGAGAGTCTCTCATGAATAAATAAATAAATAAATAAATCTTAAAAAAAAATTTAAAGAGCTAATGCCTATTTTCTTCCAACTATTCCAAAAAATAGAAAAGGAAAGCTTCCAAACACATTCTACAAGGCCAGCAGTAACATGACCAAAACTAGACAAAGACTACAAAGAAAGAGAACTACAGGCCAGTACCCTTGATGAACACAGAATGCGAATGTCCTCAACAAAATAATAGCAAATCACATTCAACAATACATTAAAGGATCATTCACCATGAGATCAAGTGGAAGTTACTCCAAGGATGCAACAAAGATGGTTCAATATATACAAATCAATCAACACGATACACCACATTAGCAAGAGAAAGGATACAAATCATATGACCGTCTGTCTCAATAGAAGCAGAAAAGGCACCTGATATAACTCAACAACCATTTTTTAAAAAAGGTTTTACTTATATATTCGTGAAAGACATAGAGAATGAGAGGCAGAGACACAGGCAGAGGGAGAAGCAGGCTCTATGCAGGGAGCCTGATGCGGGAGTCGATCCTGGGACTCCGGGATCATGTCCTGAGCCAAAGGTAGATGCTCAACCCCTGAGCCACCCAAGCAACCCCACTCAACATCCACTAATGATCAAAACTCTCAACAAAGTGAGTTTAGACGGGACATACCTCAACATATAAAGACCATATATGAAAAAACTCACAACTCACATCATATTCAGTAGGTGAAAACTGAGAACTTTTCCTCTAAGATCAGGATAAGATGAGACCTGGCTACATTTAGTTAACATAGTCTCAGAAGTCTCAAAGCATTGAGACAAGAAAAAAAAAAAATAAAAGGCATCCATATGGGTAAGAAAGAAGTTATACTGTCACTATTTGCAGATGATGTAACACTACACACAGAAAACCCTACAAATTCCACCAAGAACTATTAGAAGTAATAAATGAGTTCAGTAAATTTGTAGGATACAAAATTAACACACAAAAACTGGTTGTGTTTCTATATACTAATAACCAAGTAACAGAGAAGAAAACAATTCCACTTGCAATTGCATCAAAAAATAAAATATCTAGGAATAAACTTAACCAAGGAAGTGAAACTATAAAACTATAAAACACTGATGAAAGAAATTAAAGATGGCACAAACGAAAAGCTATCTCATGCTCATGGATTGGAACAATTAATATTGTTAAAATGTCCATATTACCCAAAGCAATCTATAGATCCAATGTAATCCATATCAAAACACCAACAGCATTTTTCACATAAGTAGAACTATACTAACATTTGTATGGAACCACAAAAGACCCTGAATAGTTCTCAAAGCAATCTTGAGAAAGAAGAACAAAACTAGAGGCATCATAATCCCAGGTTACAAGATATACTACAAAAAAAGCTATTCAAAACAATATGGTGGCACAAAGATACACACACAGACCAAAGAAACAGAATAAAAGGTTCAGAAATAAACCCACACTTTTTCTTTTAAAAGAACTTATTTATTTATTTGAGACAGAGAGAGAGCATGAGCAGGGGGAGGGGCAGAGGGAGTAGCAGACTCCCAGATGAGTTGGGAGCCTGATATGGGGCTTGATCCCAGGACCCTGAGATCATTATCTGAGCCGAAGACAGATGCTTAACCAACTGAGCCACCCAGGAGCCCCTAAACCTACATTTCTAAGGATAATTACTCTATGACAAAGGAGGCAAGAATATGCAACGGGGAAAAGATCATGTGTTCAATAAATGGTGCTGGGGAAACTGGTCAGCTATGTGCAAAACACTGAAAGTGGACCACTCCTTCACACCATACACAAAAATAACCTCCAAATAGATTGAAGACCTAAATGCAAGACCTGAAACCATAAAACTCCTAGAGAAAATATAGGCAGGAATCTGTGACATTATCCTTAGTAACATTTTTCTAGACAGGTCTCCTCAGACAAGGCAAATAAAAGCAAAATTACTGGGACACTAAAGAAAAAGTTTTTGCATAGTATTAAAAAAAAAAAACCACCAACAAAAGGGCAACCTACTGAATGGTAGAAATTATCTGCAAATGATGTATCCAATAAGGGGTTAATATTCAAAATAAATATATAAGGAACTTACACAACTCAGTGGGGGGGGCAAAATAATAACCCAATCAAAATTGAGCAGAGGAGATGAATAGACATTTTTCCAAATAGGGCATATATAGACAGCCAATGGAAACATGAAAAGATGCTCAACATTACTAATCCCCAGGGAAATGAAAGCCCAAACCACAATGAGATTATCATTTTACACCTATCCAAATGGCTGAAATGAAAGAGACAAGAAATAACAGGTACTGGAGAGGATGCAGAGGAAAGGGAACCCTCTGCACTGTCGGTGAGAATGCAAACTGATGCAGTCACTATGGAAAACAGTATGGAGGTTCCTCAAAAAAACCCCGAAAAGATAAATACCAGATGATCCAATAATCCCATTACAGATATTTACCAAAGAAAACAAAAACACTAATTTGAAAAGATGCATCATCTATATGTTAACTGCAGCATTATTTACAAAGACCAAGATATGGGAGCAACTAAATGTCCATTAACAGATGAATGGATAAAGAAAATGTGATACAAACACAAAATGGATACACACAATGAATATTACTCCGCCATAATTATAAAAAAAATAAAAAAAAAAAACACCACCACCAAAACAAGAAGGCAACCTACTGAGTGGTAGAAATTATCTGTGACCATGGATGAATCTAGAAGGCATTACACAAAGTGAAATAAGCCAAAGACAGATATCATTTATATGCAAAATCAAAAAAAAAAAAACCACACAAATAGAAATCATATAGCAATCAATATTCTTTTTAATAGTAATATTGGTATTTTAATTTAGAAATATATAGTTATGTTCCAGTACAAAACAAATAAAAAATCATGTCAATAACATTAGAAACAAAGATTTCCAGATTAAGAGATACTAGTGTAAAATTAGAGAATTTAAGTAAAACTGATTTGAAAACTGCACTCTACTTTGAAATGCATTTAAAAATAACATGGATTGACAGATGGACATGTTTGTGGTAAAGCAAATAAAGCAAAATTTTAACTCTAAAATCTAAGCGGTGGGGATCCCTGGGTGGCTCAGCGGTTTAGCACCTGCCTTCGGCCCAGGGCCTGATCCTGGAGACAGGGGATCAAGTCCCACATCAGGCTCCCTGCATGGAGCCTGCTTCTCCCTCTGCCTGTGTTCTCTGCCTCTCTCTCTCATGAATAAATAAATAAAACCTTTAAAAAAAAAATCTAAGTGGTGAGTGTATGAGTGATCACTGCATTAACTCTTCTGTATGTCTGGGAAGTTGGGGAGGAAAACTGCTTAAAACCTGTACTGTTGGTGGCTCAGCTGGTTGAGCTGCCAACTGGATTTCAGCTCAGATCATGATCTCAGAGTCCTGGGATTCAGCCCTGCATGGGGTTCCGCACTCAGCAGGAGTCCACTTGAGGATCCGTATCTCTCTCCCTCTCTCTCCCCCCACCCCTCTACCCTACCCTCTATCTCTCAATAAATCTCAAAAAAAAAAAAAAAGGCGATCTGTACTGTTAAATTACAAACAGAGAAACAGTTAAATTACAAACAGCTCAACTTTTAACCAGCCTGTGTTCCATCCAAGAACAATTACAACTCTGTAATCATTTTAAACATGTTTTCAACCGCTCCTCCTGAGAAACCTATCCAAACTGCCAGATCATCGACAAAGTCAAAAGGTCTAGGACCAACTGACCATTTCTCCATATTCTGAAATGCTTGCTTTGCTTTCACCTAAATGATTCCAGCAGTCAGGAAGTAACAAGCACTCCACATATCTGAGATAAACACAAATAGACTGGTTGCAAACTGGTTTTCTGGTTCTGAAAAAGTAAAACTCGACTTCAAGTAATATATTCATTATGACAAAGCTATATGGCCTTTTAGTTATATTGAGAGATGATGGGTATTTTCAAGACATTATTAAAATGAGATTTTTCCCTCTGATTTTTCATTAAATTCATCCTAAGGTAAAACTATAGGTAGTGGCACACGTGAGAATAATATATTTTATTATTCAAATATATCTTAAGTTGATTTTTTTTTCCTCAGAGTAAAGCTAAAATTTGTTTGAATAGAGAAAAAAAAAGTGGAGAATACACCACAAAATGTCAATTGTGTTTAGTATATATGGGTGTAGGACTGCAGATTCTTCTTAAAATAGTTATGCTTTTTTCTGCTTCACAGGATTTGACTTCTCCTTTTGCATTAAAAATGCATTACCTCATAACTACAAAAAGAGTTCTTGAAAAAATCCATATGCACTTGCTGGGTATAAAAAAACCGATGGGAGTGAGGGGTGGGATTAGGATGATTTGAAATTAGTGCACTGAAAAAAGATAACCGACTCAAGAATAATTTGAGAAACATGATGATGGTACTGTCCCTAGGTCACTCTTCCCACACTTACCGGGCACCTGGTTAACTAACACTTTCCTCAGCACTACAAATAGCTCCCATCACCTTCGGTCAGCTCTAAAGGCAGGTAAAAGAAGTAACACCTAACACGTGCTCTGTATAAGGCACGGAGCTGGGGGTATGCCTCCACTCAGTCCACATATTCCTCCAGCACCGATTTTTGCCCAGTATCATTCTACGTACACACTGGGACTACCACGCTAGGGAACGAAACAGACCAAAAATGCCTTCTGCTTCTCTTCGTGTAAGTTGTCTTTCACTGCTACATCCAAACCGGCATCTCCAGCAATTCCAGCTCAAGAATCTTACCACATCTCCTCTTCAACCTCACTTATTAACACAGCAATATATACATCTCTCCATTTTGTCTGAGTTTACCAGCTCCTTACGGATTTCTTCATTATCCAGCCTAAACTAAAACTGGCCATTTCAATATCCTGCCAGTAACCTCAATGTACAACTGTTCTTCCGATTTACCTATCATTTCCCATCCTGTGTCAATCATACAATTCAACCTTCCTCCCTAATCAGCCAAGTACGTTGAGAAAAATGATGCTATATATTTAAACTGCTGTTACAACAAATTCCTCGTTCTAAATCTCATGGTTCCTCAATACTTTTACTTTTCTTTTTTTTTAATTTTTTTTATTTTTTTATTTTTTATTTATTTATGATAGTCACAGAGAGAGAGAGAGGCAGAGACATAGGCAGAGGGAGAAGCAGGCTCCATGCACCGGGAGCCCGACGTGGGATTCGATCCCAGGTCTCCAGGATCGCGCCCTGGGCCAAAGGCAGGCGCTAAACCGCTGCGCCACCCAGGGATCCCTACTTTTACTTTTCTGATCAATATTTTTATCTATATGGAGGGACAACATAGAAAAAGCTGTGAAAAAGACAGAAATCTGTGCTCTCGTGGAGCTAACACTCTCACTCTCACAGGGAAGACAGATCTTAATTTAAATAAACAATTATGAACCTGCCGAAGGCTTGAAGAAGCAGTACAAGGGGCCATAAGAAGAGGTGACAGGAGCCTAACCTAGCTGGGAGGAAGAAAGGTTGTTATGAAAGGCTTCCTGAAGCAGAGATACTTATGTTCCATTCAATTCCATACTCCATCCTATATTCCTAAATTATTTAAAATCCACCCCACCCCCAAGCAAAGGAATTCACCTCCTCAATCCTTCTTTGGACTCACAGTGACTCCTCATCAACTGATTCATAAAACCAAGTTTCTCCCACCCAAAAGGAGGTTGGAGTCATCTTTCTGGAGAGTCATTTGGCCACTGCATCACAAGTCTTAAAAATATGCATATCTTTTCCTTTGATCGGATAATTCTACTTCAAGAAATATTTCCCAAGGAAACAGAAATAGATTTCGTGCATAAAAATTATAATAGTGAAAGGAGTTTACTTAAATAACAACAGAATAGTTATGGATGTGCCTTAATATAGGTAAAACAAATTATGTTGTGGCCAAAAAGTAAAGGAAAAAGAAAAAAGATGTTCGGGGCTTTTAATCCTACAGGAAAATGCTTATAAGAAATGTAAGAAATATGCAATGATACATATAGTAAATAAAAAATAGAACAATGTAAATATCTGTAAAATACAGATTATGTTTAAATATAAAAAAGCATATCTACAAAACCTGGAAGGAAACAAGTTGAATTTTTAATAGCAATTATACAAGATTATAATTTTCTTCCTCATATTTTTCTGTACCCTTTGAATTTTTCAATTAGCAGTGTATTATTTTGCTGAATGGATAGAGAACTGTTTCCCACAATAGCAACACAAGTTATGCAGCCCACTGGCTCCACTGTTTCCATTCTTCACCTCTGTATCTGACATACTACTACACCTGCTCACCTGCTTCCATCCCAACTTTAAGGCAATTACTGTAACAAGGATTAACAGTACATAGTGAGAAACTGGTGGGCACTTCAGTCCTGTTTATTGACTTTCGTGGCTTCTTGCACAATAAGTCTTCCCCTTTTCTCTGATCATTTCTTCTCAGAATCTTTAGCTAGTTCCTATATACCCAATAAATACAGCATTTCAAGTGTCTAGGTCTTTTTTACACTACACATACTTGGGTGACTGATCACATCGATCCCTATGGCTTTAACAACTTACATTCTGATGACTCCAAAATCCACCTATAGCTCTGCTCTCTATCCAAAAACCCATAGCTTTATTCTTAATTATCTGGATGTCCCACAGCAATTCAAACATTGATCCCATCGTCTGCAACTTCAAAGTTCCATTTCCCTCCAGTATTTTTTTTTTTTATTTTGTTTAGTCTCCAGAGACCTGGAAGTTATCCTTAACTCCTTCTTTCTCAACAGCCACCCTCACCACTCCCACCTCCCAACTAAGGTGGGTTTATTTTTTTCCTGTCCCAGACAGCTACCGCAGCTGTCAACTTCCTCACTAACTCTACCACACAGATTAAGCCCTCAATTTAAAATCATAATAGCCCAACTGGTCCTCTTGATGTCAGTCTCAGACCTCTTATTTTCTGTATCACCATCAGACTAACCTCTGTAAAATGTAAATCCAAGCACTATCACATTCCCTTGCTTAAAAACAGTACCTAAGAGACAAAAGACAATGCCCATCAGTATGAGAAGCCCCTTCGTGATCATGTCTACACAAAATCTTCCCACAAAACTTTGTGCTGGTTTTTCTGCATCAGCAACAGCAGCATCAAGTATGTGCATGCACCTACTCATCCTATGAGGTTGGCACTATTATTTCCATTTTACAGATAAGGAAACAGAGTTTGACCAAAAGTACAAAGCCATAGAATTATTAAGTGGCAGACCCAACATCTTAACCTCCATCTGTCCAATCCCAAAGTCCTTCACCATATTACTTGGCAAAAGTAACTAATCAGCTTCTAAAATAGATATTCAACTTTAAAACCTGTTCAGCCCGGGTGGCTCAGCGGTTTAGCATCACCTTCAGCCCAGGGCCTGATCATGGAGACCTGGGATCGAGTCCCACATCAGGCTTCCTGCATGAAGCCTGCTTCTCCCTCTGCCTGTGTCTCTCATGAATAAATAAAATCTTAAAAATATAAATAAATAAAAATTAAAAAAAAACTGTTCATAGATGATCTCTGGGTGATCTCTAGAAAATAAGTCTAAGTAAGGTCAATGAGGGCTAAAAGACAGGAAGAAACAAGAGACTCAACTTTAACTTTCTTCATAACTATCAACAAGCTTTCTCTGGAGGCTTCCTGCACAATCTTCCAGTACACTTGGTCACTTCCTCCATCATACTTCTCCTCTAGTTTGTTCATATGTCTATTACTATAAGTATTTTAAACTACACTTAATAAATTGTAATTTATTGACATGCTTAAGTCCCTTCTTACCTGAGAACTTCTGGAGGGCAGGGACCTTGTCTTAGGCCAATCCATCCTTATAAATCTTAGGTTCCTAGCACATATAATAGGTATCCAACAAATTAAACCACCACGTCCTCCTCTGCTGTTTAAAATCTCTCACAATCCATCCATCCCTAGGCATCAGCCTCATGACCCAACCCCTCTATCTCTAGCCATCTTTCATGCTACCATCGCACACCATGTCCAACGCCCTGCACCCCCCTGCCCTGCTCAGTACTGCCTTTTTATTTAAGATTGATTGATTGATGATAGAAAGAGAGAGAGAAAGAGAGAGAGAGAGAGAGAGAGAGAGAGAGAGAGAGAGAGAGGCGCAAAGACACATGAGGAGGGAGAAGCAGGCTCCATGCCGGGAGCCCGACACAGGACTCGATCCTGGGACTCCAGGATCGCGCCCTGGGCCAAAGATAGGTGTTAAACTGCTGAGCCACCCAGGGATCCCAGTACTGCCTTTTTAAAACAGGTATCATATCATTGACCTACTAAAAAGACTGAAGGCTCCTATTACCTATAGAGTATTCCCATCTCAGAACTATCATGAATACTCTCTAGAATCTATTTCCAATCTTGCCTCTGGAAACTCTTCACCATAATCCCTCAAGTCTCCAACAATCCTGGGCCACAGACCTCAGCCAAAGATAACATATAGTTCCAGTGCTCTCCTGAGACTAGTTCCACCACTATCACAGTCTGGAATATTTTTCCCCAGAAGAGCTTCTCAAATTCTTAATCATTTTGTTAGGCCTACCACTATTACCTTTCTTTATAAATATGCTTCCTTAAGCTAGAATTAATGACCATCCCTGCAGTTGTCCCATCTACTCTCTTGCTCCTTTTTTTAAAAAAAATAAGAATTAATCGCCTTTTTTAAAAGATTTTATTTATTCATGAGAGAGAGAGAAGCAGATACACAGGCAGAGGGAGAAGCAGGCTCCAAGCAGGGAGCCTGATGTGGGACTCGATCCCGGGTCTCCAGGATCACACTCTGGGCTGCAGGCGGCGCTAAACCACTGCACCACTGGGGCTGCCCTACTCTCTTGCTCCTAAATGGATTAGTATGTCTTATTTTTTAAAAAACATTTTATTTATCTATTCATAACAGACACAGAGAGAGGCAGAGACATACACAGAGGGAGAAGCAGGGGAGCCTGATGCGGAACTCCATCCCAGTACCCCAGGATCAGACTGGAGCCAAAGGCAGACGCTCAACCATTGAGCCACCCAGATGCCCCTGGTTAGTATGTCTTAATTTAGAGTACTTGTTTAAGTCTGCTCCTTGCCCTGTCCCACTGTACCCGCCAATGACTCTGACATTCCTTGTGGGCAAGGACCCACACATAGTTCAGTTAATGCCATTTATTGTGTTTCTACTAAGTGTCAGGTCCTCTACTAGGAGCTATGGATAAGATGGAGATGAACAAGATAATTTAAAAATAAAAAGATAATTTCATATTTATATTCAGCTGCCAACAATGCCTAACACATCATATGTGTTCAGTATATATTTGCTAAGTCATTAAATACATTGCTTACTTGATACCTTTGTTCACTTTTTCCATTCTCTTGTTCACTGAGTTTCCATTTGCTGCTTATCACCCATCGAAACCAGAAGGGAAGACCTTTTAAAGCCTTTTAAAACTGAACGTGAAGACAGGCCTTTATTTCTCTTCCATTCCCCCAGAAATAATCCAGAAAGTCAGCAAGCATAGAAGAACACTCTAAGGACTGCACTTTATCATCAGAAGAATTCAGGGACAGAACACAGAGACTGGATTACTTGCTAGTTTCTCCTGAATCACTGGCACAGTGGCACCAATATTTTGCTCAAAAAGCTAAAAGTACCATACTCATAATAAATTATAATTCTAAAAATATTCAAATAAAAAATTTATCACCTCTCACATTTAAAATTAACTGTATCTTCACTGTGTTAGTATGTATAATTTAAAACTTGAACAAAAAGCCTGCACTGGAAGTAGATTCATGAGACACAGGCTACTTTTAGAAATCCATCTCAGTGGTCAACAATCATTAACAAGAACACAAAAATAAATAGCCTTTAAATATGTCTCCTAAAAAAAAGTTATACAGACAAGGTGATAGGTGATTTAACTTTTTGTTATGAAATGCATTAGAAAATTATTTTTTTAATTAATTATAAAACTTAGGCTATTGTGTCCCAATAAATAAGCTTATTTTCTTGAACATATACAAAATTATGTTTAGTTTAAATGAAAATCTAAGGGGCACCTGGGTGGCTCAGCTGGCTAAGCATCTGCCTTCGGCTCAGGTCATGATGCCAGGGTCCTGGGATGGAGCCCTGCATCCTGACTCCTTGCTCAGTGAGGAGCCTGCTTCTCCCTCTCCTCTCAGCTCCTGCTGTCACTATCTCTGTCTCTTTCTCTCACACACACATAAATTAATATATAAATAAAACCATTAAAAATAAATAAGTGAAAATCCAAGCCAAAACTCAAAAAATATTTCTTTCACTCACTAAAAGGAACTTCCTTCCAGCCTTATTTCTTAGGCATAAGGTATAAGTAACAATTATCATAATCACATTCCTAATATCCCAAGGCAGACCCAGAAATAATGCATATCACAGATAAATTAAAAGGTAATTCATACTCAACTCCTGCTATGTCATAAGGAAACTTGCTGCACTGACCAACTTACCATAAAACATGATCTTGGACCTAAACATTTATTTACGTGCTCTAATCCTGGATAAATACACTGTTTAAAAGAAACTTAAATTTCAAACTGAGCATAATAAAATATCAGATGAGCACGTATCACTGCAAATGAAAAGTGACTAACAGCTGCTCTTTCTGGTCCATTCTTTACAGAGATGTTGGGATTTTAGTAAGGAATTTTTAGTTTTCTTAACACACTTAAATACATATCCAGAAAGACATTACTTCCTCAAAATTAGCAATATGACTTGCTCTTCTTTCATAAATGAATTGTGCCTCCCTTCCAAAAGCTGGAGGTTAGACCCAGAACTCTGTTCAAAAAATGTTCAAGATAAGATCTGCCCAGATATACAACAGTTTTCTCCAAGAATACACAGGACCTAAGTCTTGTTCAACCATTCGTTCATATGGATGCTAGCTATCAATTACGTACCAGAACTACAGAACATTAAATAGTCCCTTACCCTCGATCCTGGAGTTTATTCCACCAGTAGGCAATTTAAACATATAGATAATACAATTACAGTCTGGCCAAAATGTAAAGGAAGCATATTAAAGGCATGATCCTATTTGGGGGAGGAGAAAGGCCATCAAAAAAGGACCTTTAAACTGGAGCTGAAGAGTAATTAGTTAAGCTGGGCAAACGAGAGAGACAAGAGAATGTGAATATAAGAGAGAAGGCAAGAGCCTGCAGAAAGAACTAGAAATACAAGCCAGCATGTACAGTCGGAAAAGTACAAACAGTACTTATGGGGCTACACTGCTATCTACCCAATGCATTTTTTTTTTTTTTTTTTTTTTTTTTACAGAGAGCCAATTCTGATTAAAAGCAGATCCTTGGGAGTACGTTCTAACCTAAAAAGTCTGTCCCACCTCTCTCTTTGGGGTCATTTTATGTTGATTCAACTCTGTTTAGCATCCTACTTTCTATTTTCTGGGGATTATTTCTTCAAGCCTAAGCATGCATCCAGGTGGAAATGGAGATTAACTGGATGCCCCAGTTAGAGCTTCCACTGCTCAGGAAGGAGAGGATGTGTAACGATCTTGAATTTAACTGGAGTAAATGACAAAACAAAAACTGCCCTATGAAACACTCCATCCAATCTAGCTGTCAATTCAGTATTTTTAAGCATATCTGTAAGTCATTTCTCAACCACTTCCACATCTGTTGACATATGATTAATTTAAAATCAAAACAAAGGGGCGCCTGGGTGGCTCTGTTGGTGAAGCATCTGCCTTCAGCTCAGGTCATGATCTCAAGGTCCTAAAATTGAGCCCCTCCGTCGGGCTCCCCTGCTCAGTGGGGAGTCTGCTTCGCCCTAGCCCTCACCCATGCTGTCACCACCTCTTGCAGTTGTGAACTCTCTCTCTCAAAGAAATAATCTTTTTCAGAGTCTGCTTTGCCCTAGCCCTCACCCATGCTGTCACCACCTCTTGCACTTGTGAACTCTCTCTCTCAAAGAAATAAATCTTTTTCAAAAAATCAAAATAAAGGAATTGTTGAGTTTTGTTGAGTTTGTTAAAAAGGGGAGGGTAGATAAGAATTAAAGACTCTTTAATACCATTTATCATTAGAGAAATGCAAATTAAAACCATAACAAGAAACCACTAAGATACCTATTATGACAGCTAAAAATTTTAAACCAAAAAACCTGATAATACCAAGCACTTCTAAAAGGAGGCAAAGCAACAGGAACTTTCATACACTGCTGGTGGGAATGCAAACTAGTACAGTCGCTCTGCAAAACAATTTGGCAGTTTCTTAAAAGTTAAAAATGCACTTAACACACGATCCAGCAATCCCACTCCTAGATATTTACCCAACTGAAATGAAAACTCAAGTTTACACAAAAACCTGTACATAAATGTTTATAGTGGCTATATTCCTAATTGCCAAAAACTGGAAACAACCCAGATGTCCTTCAATTGAGCAGTGTGGATAAGCACACTGTGGTTGGCTCAACTATACAATCAGCAATGAAAAGAACTGATCTACCAATATATCCGACAACAGGAATGAATCTCAAATGTATTACACTAAGTGAAAGATGCCAAAATTAGAAGACTGCACACACTGATTCCATTTATATGCCATTTGCCATTCTAGAAACAGCAAAACTAGAGAGAGAAGACCAATCAATGGTTGCCACCAAGAGACGGGAAAGAATCATCCACCAAGGGGCATAAAGGAATTTGGGGGGGGGGGGGGAGTGATGGAACTGTGTTATCACTGATCTTTGAACAACGGGTGGTGCGGGGACACAGATCACCCACCTCCCACCCCTGCCACCACACAAGCTGAAGATCCCATATGACTTTCGCTGTCTCCAAAACTTAACTATTAATAGCCTAATATTGACTGGAAGCCCCACCAGTACCATAAACAGTTAATACATATTTTGTATGTTATATGTATTATATGCCGTGTTCTTACAATAAACCTAGAGAAAAGGAGATGTTATTAAGAAAATCATAAGGAGGAGAAAATGTATTTCTAGTGCTGTACTGTAGTTATAAAACATGTCCACATAGACCCGTGCAGATTAAACTTGTATCATTCAGAGGCCAACTGTATATCAACTGTGGTGGTTACAGGACTATACATATCTGTCAAAACTTGCAGACCTGCACACCAAAAATTATAAACCTACGGTATGTAAAAATCACCTAATTTTAAAACTGAAAGAAAGAAAAAAAAAAAAAAAACGAATGAGGGATGCTGGCAACAAAAACATGAGACTGGGGGGGATCCGTGGGTGGCTCAGCAATTTAGAGCCTGCCTTCGGCCCAGGGTGTGATCCTGAAGTCCTGGAATCCAGTTTTGCATCAGGCTCCCTGCTTGGAGCCTGCTTCTCCCTCTGCCTGTGTCTCTGCGCCTCTCTCTCTCTCTCTCCCTGTGTCTCTCATGAATAAATAAAATCTTTAAATAAAAACAACAATAAAATGAGACTGAGAAGTCACAATGGAGTAGGACTGTAGGTTTTAGACTGTAGCCTCAAAGCAAGAGGGGTACCAAATGATCTCAAGAAGGGAACAGACACATTTCAGTTGTGTTAAGAACACTGACAACTGTTGCAGACTGAAGCTTAAGAGTGAAACAGGGAGCAACTGGGAGACCTCTGAACCTACCACCTAGATAATTTAGGGATAAATCACCAAACCCAAGGCAGAGGCCATGGAGATCGAGAGGGGAAGTTCAAGACAGGAAGTTCTCAAGGTTCTAGCAACAGTGAAACCGTTAACCAAACTGATGCTGAGAAAAAGACCTTAAACAAGCTACACTGAAATACCCCGTGGGGCACTCAAATGGAAACATCGGGTTAGTTTTATAGGTCTAGAGCTCAAGGGAATAACTAGAGATGTAGCTTTAGAGTTGACATTCAGAGTGTTTGCAGCCATGAAAATATAAGGTCAAGATCACGCAAGGACAGAACACGTAGAGTAGAAAAGTAGAGAATCCCACAATCATCATGAGCAACACCAGCACGAATGAGGTTGATGGTATAATTTCTAGTATAAAAAGAACTGGCTTACAGAGTATGCAGTGGTAAGAGTTAAAAACAGTTACAATCATGTGCCCATGATCAATTTGGGGGGTCTCTCAACCACTCTATCTTTGGCTTCTCTGATTTTATCTTTGGCTTGGTTGCCTAGGGAAAACTGAGGCAGTTCAATAAAAAGTTATCAGTGAATTTCTAAGGCTATGCGTACTTTCTACTTTCCACACTGTTGCCAAGGAAAAGTTCAGAATAATTATTAAATATGGTTGTTTGATTTTTTTTTTTTTTTTTTGGTTAAACATAGAAGCACCACTAACAGAGGTTAAATGATTCACTTCAATGCAGGTCAACTTAATAACTAACTCAACTGGGCCAACTCACCCAGTAAGTTTATCTTGGGAGTTGGACTAATGACTCTATGGATGTTTTGAAGGACCTCTGATACCACAATGAAGTTATCAGGAAATACCATAGGACAGACCCAGTGATTCTAGGTAATTAGCTCTTCATCAGAGATATGCACCAAAATTCCATGTAAAACCTACTCAGAACAGGTATCCTGCCCAAGCTCTGCTTCTGAAAACAATGATTTTGGAACTTTTAGGGTAAGGCCCAAACTACTACATTTGTAATAACTCCAGAAGTGATTCTGATGTACACACACATACTACACACTAATCCCAAGATGAAAGGCAATGCTATAAAACTTGGTTCCTGGATCTACACAGAGCTCTCATTTGGAGGCTTTCATAACACATCCTAATCCCTGGTTCCTACCTCCTACCTCCCAAAATTCTAAGTCTCAACCCCTATGAAATACCTATGAATCACCTTTTGGCCTGGTTAACTGGCTCTGAGAAGATGTAAATTCTCAGCAGAATTCAGAAAAAGGCAGTGTAAGACAAGGCATGGGAAATGAGTCACTGTCTTCTGTTGTTTACTTCCATTTCTCCAATTTAATGACAAACCAACCAGAAAAACTTGCTTATTTCACCAACTCAAGTATTAGCTTCAACTAGTATTTAAGCAGAACTATGTCCAACAGCAGAATAGTCGGATCCTACTTTACCAGTTACCAAAATATCCAAGATTCTCATTTTCCAATTACATCATAAATATTATAAATCAAGACAAAAAAATTATCCAAGAGCAGCAAATTGTCCCACCAAAAGTTACACTTACCCATCTCTTCCTTTACTGACAATTTTTACTTCAAAATAATAAATCCCACAGGCTGCTGGTATCGGATGCGTGGCGCGAACTGACGCTGCATCTTTTGGGGTTTTGCCATGACCTGTACATGAAATAGGAAGGGGGGAAAAATCGGATGAGATATTCAATGAAAATCCTAAACAATTTAGGAACAAATATGGTTTTTAGAATGATCCATAAACACTTATGCTCTCACCAGTACATATAAAGACTTAATAAAACATTTGTCACCACAATCCAATACGCAAAGTCGCCCAGGTTATTAGTCATGGGACTCTTCACACCATTCCTAGATTTAACATACTTTCAGAGTCTGAACACACTGAACCTACCAAACTAAATATTTTAGGGTAGACTATATATTTAAGAGAAAAAAGGATGCATTTAAAGAACATGATGAGGGCAGCCCTGGTGGCGTAGCAGTTTAGCGCCACCTGCAGCCCAGGGCATGATCCTGGAGACCCTGGATCGAGTCCCACATCAGGCTCTCTGCGTGGAGCCTGCTTCTCCCTCTGCCTGTGTCTCTGCCTCTCTCTCTGTATGTGTCTCTCCCATGAATAAATAAATAAAATCTTTTAAAAAAAAACATGATGAAAATATGATCTTAACTTTATTAGATCCAAATATGCATCTAATTTATACTATTGCAAAGTAACACTATTTTGTCAAATGGTCTGTTTAAACTAGAAGCATCTATATCATAAGACATACATAGATATTTAAAGATTTTATTTATTTATTCTTGAGAGACAGAGAGAGAAGAAGAAACAGGCAAAGGAGAAGCAGTTTCCTGCAGGGAGCCTGATGTGGGACTTGATTCCAGGACTCCGGGATCACAACCTGAGCCACCCAGGTGCCACATAGGTGTATTTTTAAGTGAAATTCTATATAATTAGATTGAATTGACAAAGCAGCTTTCTTGCTTTAAGAATTTTCAAGTTTGGGGGCGCCTGGGTGGCTCAGTCAGGTAAACAACTGCCTTCCGGCTTAGGTCATGATCCTGGGCTCCCTGCTCAGCAGGGAGTCTGCTTCTCCCTTTCACTTTGTCCCACCCACCCTCCTCCTCTCAAATCGATTTTTAAAAAAAATCTTAAAAAAAAAAAAAAAGAATTTTCAAGTTTGTTCTTGGACATACTCTCATCAATTCTATACAAAAGCTGATCTATAATCTTTGGTCAATTATAACCTACTAAGAAATATCTCTAATCTCTAGCTGTATTTTTCTTTTTTCACGAAAGGGATATGTCATCACACCACTGCTGAAATATTTAGGGAATCTGTTAAACAATGGCTTTTAAAGTTTTTAAAATAGCAATTCCTCAGTTCGAATCCTGGAGGATTTCCCTCACAATCACCTCCCCTGTCCCTCACCCAAGACACTAAATTAGCCTAAAAGCTAGCATGTGAACAAAAATCAAGTGACAGAAAATATGCCCATAAAACCACAGAAGAAGAAAAACAGAAGCTGAAGTAGCCTACCAGAAAGTACTCAGAGTAAGACAAGTCTCCACAATCCCCAAAGGACTATATGAGAAAAATACTCTAAATTATTATTCAGTATTCTATTTAAATACACTTTACCCAACGTATTGGGTAAATTAATGACTTAGGTCATTAATCCTTTAGTCATACTATAACAATACCTTCATAGGTAGAAAAATTCCCCTTCTCAAATTTATCCTAATTGTTTTAAAATGAAATACCTTCTTTTAAATCAAAAATTTTATCTCAGCTATACAATAACCATCACATACCAATGAGATACCTTCTCTTACCATACACTTTATCAAATTGCATTATTAAACAGTTTACGTTTGCAATGCAAATTGGTACATGTTCACATGGCCCAAAAGAAACTGAATGAACTTAGCCACTCCCTTCTATTACCATGAAAACCTGCGTCCACAGATGTCTTAAGTATATACAGTTATAGGCAAAAGTTCTCAGAGCCTGGTGAGGTGATAAAATTGAACAGGCAGATAAAACCAGAAGCAGCAATATACAGATGCCCCTAAAACTGCTTTAACATACATAGGTAATAGATCTACAATGAGCTAAGCAGAAGGAAAAAAACAGCATAAACCTGCAGAATGACATCAATCACTTTTTAAAAACAGCATAAACCTGCAGAATGACATCAATCACTTTTTAAAAACCGTAATAAATTACGGTTTCAGTAAAACTCAATTTTCAGTAAAAACGTGTTCAAATAATTGAGTTGCCTGGGAAATGGCTAGGTAAACTAAATGCATTTTAAAAACTTAGTTAAAACAATCTAAAGAAAACCCTGATTAACCCCTGGAGCCCTAAATCAACTAGCTTTTGTTTTTGTTTTTTTCTAGAAGGGAAGTGACCAAAACTTTTAGGGATAAAGTAGTCTCAAGGTAGTCCTAGTAATAATGATGATAATAAAAAATGACAATAATTAATATACATTTAATGCTATGTGAAAGGCACTGCTTAAAGAGTACTATGTTCACTTGTTTAGCACTCAAAACAATTTCTTTTTTTTTATTTATTCGTGAGAGACACAGAGAGAAAGAGGGGGGGGGGGAGCAGAGACACAGGCAGAGGGAGAAACAGGCTCCCTGCTGGGAGCCTGACTGGGACTTGATCCCAGGTCTCCAGGATCACACCCTGGGCTGAAGGCGGCGCTAAACCACGGAGCCAACGGGGCTGCCCTCAAAACAACTTCTGAAGTAGGTACTGTTTATTATCATTTCACAGTTGAGGAAATTAAGGGAAGAGGAAGAAACTCGCCCAAGGTCATGCTGCTGTGTGAGAATTCCAAACCAGGGTTTGTGCTGGGACTTAAATTCAAGAAGTCAGAAGCAGTGCAAGCTCTGAACCCACAGGAAGGGTCCACTTACAATGAGCATTGTGGGATCACTCCACTTGTATTCCTATCTCCTATTCTTGCTAATTCTATGGGAAAAAAGAAAGAAAATATTTGAAGGTAAACAATTTCTCAAAGAATTAAGTGCTTTTGTATAGATTTTTCTCATTCAACATCTGTGAAATAGGTTTTAACCTCAATTTTAAAGACAGAAAACTCTTACAGATGTTTTTAACTTGCCCCTAATTAGTAGAATCATGCATTAAATCTGTATGAATTAAAATGCCCTACATTTTCCCTATGCAAAAATAACTATCAACTACACGATTATTAATCTTCAAGGTTCTATTACATTTATTATATTTATTATTATTATTCCATGAAGATTAAAAGGATTTGTTTCATTTTTAAATTAAACTTAAATGTAAAGACCCAGGAAAAAGTTGAGATGCCAGATTAAAAGCATTCATACCATCTCTTAGGTGAGACTAATAATGTCAGAGAGAAGGGCCTATTTCTAATAATGCTCATCAGCAGGAAGCTTATCACCTTAAATTCTGTGACGTCCAGAAAACAACCTCACACTACCGAAGTATAAACTGTTAAAACCACAGTCTTCAGGTTAAGTGTTTTCTATACGGCTCAAAAAGAAAATACATATTGCTTCAAAACTCTAAGGCTGGGATCCCTGGGTGGCGCAGCGGTTTGGCGCCTGCCTTTGGCCCGGGGCGCGATCCTGGAGACATGGGATCGAATCCCACATCGGGCTCCCGGTGCATGGAGCCTGCTTCTCCCTCTGCCTATGTCTCTGCATCTCTCTCTCTCTCTCTCTCTCTCTCTAACTATCATAAATAAAAAAACAAAAAAAACAAAAAAAAACCTCTAAGGCTAACAAGGTTTAGCTCCTTCATTTCACAACCTGTTGATTCCTTTTAAATGAAAGATCCCCCTCTACTCTCCAACGTGCCATCAATTGCCTTTCTGGAAATACAAGCCAGTCTTCCCTGTACCACTATTCTCCCATACAACTAAAATTCCTTAACAACCTCCTACTCAGCCAAGGAAAAAGATAAACTTCCTGAAAACCTTGTTGGTCTGGCACTACCCACCCCCACCCCACCCCCCACCAATGCCCAGCACTTTCCACGGCCTTCCTGTACCAGCCACACTGGCCTGACCCAGATCTTTGCCCAAACTATTGCCCCCGAACTGAAAAGTGCTACCCTTCTTCCTCACCTGGTTATATCTTGCTCATCCCTTAGCTCTTAGCTCAAGTTTTCCTTCCTCAATTACTCTTTCTCTAACCTCTCTGACTCGGTCTAACCTCCTTTTTCTATGCCCTCGTGGCAACACGGCTCTGTCCCATACGACATTAACACACTTACCAATTACTCGTGATTCTCTTGTTCTTCTCACATTTGAATTCCTGGACCTCTTTCCTCCCACTGACCTCCCAATCTAACCTTAATCATTCCCTTCCGGGGGCCACGCTCTGGGTTCCGACATCAACTGAAACCGTTCCACCTCAGACACAGTAAATTCTAGCGAAATCTGTTCTGCTACAAAACACATTGCTTGAATACAAATTAGCTCACAGGCACTTGATAGATACAGGAATGATGTCAGCATAATAAAGAAGTCATTTAGTTCATAACACAGCTTTCCCCATACATTAATGAATTAAAGAGAAAAATCTAGGAATACACAAAAAGCCCTCAAAAACCCTGAGGCGCCTCCACAAGTGCATTCCTGTAGTGTGCAGTGTTTAGGGGCTTCAGGGACCAATACACCTGCCATGGTCACTGTATTAAGCCATCTGGGGAAAATTCAAGCCCAATACTGATCACAAAGTACCAAGGTATTTCCTCTTTGTTACTGGTATGGACCCATGCATCTCCTGCATATTTACTTTATACTTTGTGTTATACCTCACTACTACTTTATTTTGCTGCTCAAACTGACCCACCCCATTAGCCACTGGGAACTTTATCATTTGGCTCCTCTGACACACCTGCATTATGGTTTTTCTGTTTGTTATTTTCTGGCCCCAGAAGACACTAGAGGCTCATCTTGCATGTTTCCTATCCCAGTCCTAGAATCAGCCATTTCTCCAAGGAGCCCTGAGGCTCCTTAAACTGGCAAACAGCATTAGAACCCAACATCTAGCTACTGGGTATGTTCCTTGTTACTGAGGTGCCATTGCTTTTAGGCTTCCTCATTGATAAGAGCAAGGAAACGTATGTATGCATACTAAGTCCCTGTGTGTGTCTATATTTCTGTATGTAATCATCCGTGTTTGTATTAATAAACCAAACACGAGTTCACACTGAAGTCTCCAACTTTATTACCACACTGATCATTCTAACTACCTCTCTCTGCTTATCCGTAAAATTCCAGCCCAATGATAAGAAACTTAGCTCCCACCATCTGCCATTCATTTAATTATTCAATTCCAATATATATGTATAACAGCATCTGAACTGGTAACCCATATTCCCATGGGATACAACTTTATTAGTAAGAGTTAAGTTTCTTTGATCTTTAGTTTTACAGATTACTGATTCCCAAATTACCTGTGTCAGCACCTTTCCCCCCCTTCTCAGAGGCCGTTTTATATATCTGTAATACAGTTGGGTTGTTTTGTTACATTATGTATTTTATCCTGGGATTTGCTCCTCCATCCTAAATGATTTTTTTTAATTTGCATACATTTAAATTCACTCTCCATGGCTGCAAAGTTCTGTGGGTTTGATAAATCCATGGTATGATATATCCACTAGTATAGTACCATATGGAATACTTTCACTGCCCTAAGAATCCCCTGTGCTTTGTATGCCACCCTTCATCCCTCCCCTCCAGCCCCTGAACCACTCATCTTTTTATCATCTCTACAGCTTGGCCTTTTCCAAATCACCAGGTAATTGAAATCACAGTATGTAATCTTCTCAGACTGGCTTCCTTCACTTAGCAATATGCACTGGAGATCCCTCTGTGTCTCTGCATGGATGGACAGCTCATTTCTTTTTATCACCGGATAATACTCCACTGTATGGATATACCACAGTTTATCCATTCACCGATCGAAAGACATCTCGGCTGCTTCTTGTTTGGGGCAATTATGAGAGAAGTCACTACAAACAGTCACATGCAGGTTTCTGTGGGTACCTAAGTTTTTAAATCGGCTGGGTAGGAGCACAACTGCTGGTAAAACTATGTTTAGCTTTGTCAGAAACTGCCAAACCATGTTCCAAAGCGGCTTCATCAATCTGCATTCCCACCAGCAGTACGCCAGTTCCTGTTGCCCTGCATCCTCACCAGCAACTGGCACTGTCAGGTTTTCTTTGGACTTTAGCCATTCTAATAACTGAAGTTTGTACACTTTTCCTCTGTTTGAAAAGGGGGGTTGGGGGAGGGGTGAAAAGGGCTAAACCCTGAATCAGACTTTTATTTTTGATCAAACAGCTGTCAAGCACTTCCATCTCTAAGAAGGAAGCCCAAACCCCAGGGCTTAAGGCTGTGAAGGATCAGCCGCCTGTGATGCTGGGCACCAATGCTAGTGGAAATTTAACGGGGCTTGTATTTTACTAGGACTATTACTTTTGTGGTGCTCTGGTCACAAAGTTCCACAGGTTTCAAGTGGTCTGCCCCAGCCCGCTTTTTCCCATAAGCCGCGTTACTTTTAGTGTCCAATTCTGTGGAAAACATAAGGTTTTTCCTGGGAACACATTTTTGGCATTAGAGCTGAAATGCCTGTGTCTTCCTCTAGGATACAATTCCCTGCCCTCTCCCTCTCTCCTTTCTAAACATTTTGCTTCCACGCCTCCTCTTCCACATCAAGGGAACTCCCATTCCTTGAACCCTTTCCACCCCACACCCCCCATCCCCATTTTCCCTCTTCCAGGACAGGCTGCGTGGTAATCACTTAAGAGCTCTCCAATATCCTTGATTTCTCTCACATGCCTGTCCTTCCACCACAGGCCACCAGCAACAACACAGCCTTAGCTCAGTACTGTAATCCACCTTCCCTCCTCCTGCCCTGGGCAGCTGGCCTCTACCAAATAAGGTCCAGCAGTCTCGCAAACAGCCACCGCTAGGGATTGCCACCTAGCCACCGCTAGGGACAGGTGGCAGCTGCACTCTCCCACTGCTATCAACAGCACACCGAGATGCCCTTAGTTAGCTAGCTCCCCATTCCCCTCCACAGCTGGCTCACTGGCCCACGTGTTCATCACTCACTCACTCGAAGCTCTCACTCATGTCCTCAAGTAAGTGAGCAAACCACCTCGCCTACTTTACGGTATAATGGGACTCCGCTACAGTATGTGGCCACATTCCACTCTCGCTCTCCTGTTACACACATAGTGCCCAGAGTCCACTCTCATCCTCACCTTTCCCCCTATTACCAGAGGGGTCACATGTCCTCCTCTCTCCAGGACTGTCCTGTGCTCCCGCACCGCTCTCCTCCCTCCAAGCCAGCACTGTCAGCCTCCCAAGCTTTTCTTCACCCTTCCCCTCAATCTCTCGATCTATAAGGGCAATGTACCAAAATGTACACTTCCCACAAAATCATACGTGCTATAGATCAGTGTCGATAAAACACTAGGGTTGGTGGTAAGCATAATGAACTTTTTTTTCTTTTGAACTTTAATAAAAGCAAGTACAATTACTATTATTTTGTCAAAAGCTATATTAAATTTTGTACATTCTTACCGGGACTCTGTACATCAGACTAACATTACCCTCTCATCTAACTTAACGTCACTTCAGTTTCACCCACACTGCCAAGCTAAAACAAGACTTACTTAGAAATGGTACAATCATCTCTAACACAGTACTTTCCGAAGGGGTTTTTATGGATAATTTTGTTTCTGTGGATTCTCATTGTCTTTGCTGACACTAGAAGCCAATCACCAGACACAACATAACTCCTCCACTATCAACCATTTAAAACAAACACACACACACACCAATCCTGCCTTCACCTCCATCCTGCTCCAAGTACTGCTTAACCTCTTTCTTCGTCTGTATTTCTCAAGAGTAATCCACATTCACTATCCCTCCTATTGGTCCCTACTATTTACTCTGATCTTTGCCCCTATCACTAAATTCAAACTGCTCTCCTAAGGTCACAATGATCTAATTTCCAAATCCAGTGGAAAACTTTCTCTGCCCAGCTCACTAAACCTATTTGTTGCATTTGATACTAAAAGTCTCTTCCTCATTTCTGACACTCCTCTCTGCTCAGCTTCTGGGACACCACACTCTTTCTTCCCATGTCCAGATACCTCCTAACTATTCCTTCTTGGACTCTACGTGATCTTTCAGTGTCGGTGTTGCTCAGGGTTCCACTCTGGCCCACTGCTCTCCTCACTTTACCTACTCTCTCTTACCCTCTCCTTGAGTTTCGGCCACCATCTAGAGGTGACTCCCAAATCAGTCATGACCTAGACCCCTCTCCCACGCTCAGGTCAATTATGGTATGTGCCCACCCTTCTGCGGCCTCACACACTGACCCGACTGTAAGCAGAGGGGCCCGGACTCTCCTTTTGCCAGGAAGGTATTTTGTATCTCACAAGTACTCTTGTACACCTACAGCAGATTCAACACAGGTTAACATCTGACATGAAGGCCACCAATTCAACACCATAGCATATAATGAATGAAAAGCTCTGCCCAATTAAGAATGATGGCAATTAGTTTATCCAATCTGTTAAGTCCCTCAGGAATCTGGAATAGGAAGCAAAGGATAAACCGGTCAGGAGGGAAAAGAGAAGAAAACAACCAGAAACTACAGCTGAGTCACTTCAGCACTAGAATAAAGTGAAAAGTCATGAACTCCAGCTGCTGCAATACTTGGAGCCACTTTAACTCCTAAAGATCCGTTCCTGCTCTTTCTGGAAGGCTTCTCTGGGTTCTTCTGGTTTCCACAAAGTCTGATCATATGGCCAAGATTCCCATTCCTACTCACCTCCAAATGTAATACTTCCTTGAAATTATTATTTGATTCACAGTTCACTGCAAGAACCTCACAGAGCTATAAATAAACCCTAGTGTCTTCCTTGATTTCTCTCTCCATCGTCCCATTGATTCCCATCAGTGGCACTTTAAAAATGTATCACAAAGACAGTCTGCTTTGCTCCACCCTACCACCAACCGAGTTCAGGTCCTTATTTCTTACACAGACTTCTAAATGAGTTTGCTATTTTCAGTCTTGTACTCTTTAAATCCATCTTCCAATTAGTTGTATAATATGACAAAAGTGAAAATATGAGCCAGCCACTTCCTATTTAAAATCCTTTGATGATTCCTCGTGTCCTACAGAGTAAGAAGATCTAAGCTCGGTAAAACAGTCCAAAGGCCTCTCATGATCTTTTCCCAGCTGCTACTTGTCACACACTCTCAAATTCCAACAAACCGAAATTGCTTGAAGATCCAAACCTATACAATGGTTCTCACCTCTAAGCTTTCAGTTAGGCATTTTCACGCATAAGGCCTAGCACCCCTCCTCCTTCCCCTACATCCTCATCTCTCAAGACTGACCACTGGCCTCAACGCTCCCAAAAGCAGTCCCTGACTCCCCAACTTCATCTCTTCCAGGATCAGCCAGCGGTAGATGCTCCTCTGGTCTTCCACCGTACTTTTTTTTTTTTTAATTTTTATTTATTTCTTATGATAGTCACACAGAGAGAGAGAAAGAGGCAGAGACACAGGCAGAGGGAGAAGCAGGCTCCATGCACCGGGAGCCCAACGTGGGATTCGATCCGGGGTCTCCAGAATCGCGCCCTGGGCCAAAGGCAGGCGCCAAACCGCTGCGCCACCCAGGGATCCCCACCGTACTCTTTATGACACTTTCCATGCTACACTTAATGTGTTTTACCTGTTTTGAGCTCTCTGAACTCAAAGATAGTATCTTATCACCCTGCAGTGCCCAGAACCTGGCACAAAGTATACATTCACTAAAAGCTTGTTGAATAAATAAATGGAGAGCAAGGCATATACACCAATTGTGTAGCAGAGTATCTGTCCTATGCCAACAGCTCAATGAATTATTCCTACTACTCTCCTACAAGTGTGATTATTACATTCACTTAATTCTTGCAGTTATCAACCACCATCTTTTAAGCTAAATTTCCCATAATACTGGCAAAGAGATTCCGGGGGGGGGGAAAGCTCAGTTTGGTTTTTACATTCCTTGACTTTAAGGAACCCTTTTTTTTTTTTTTTTTGTATTTACTTATGATAGTCATACAGAGAGAGAGAGAGAGAGAGAGAGAGGCAGAGACATAGGCAGAGGGAGAAGCAGGCTCCATGCACCGGGAGCCTGACGTGGGATTCGATCCCGGGTCTCCAGGATCGCGCTCTGGGTCAAAGGCAGGCGCCAAACCGCTGCGCCACCCAGAGATCTTAAGGAACACTTTTATATCATCCCCATAATTCCTAAGAGACATTTGCATTGGTGGGCAAGCAAATATTGTTATTTGTTCAACCTTAGGAAGTGCAAAAAAATTCAATAAGTAATTTAACAAGGGTCAAAGGCCTAAATGGCTGGTGATGATACTGAGAGGGATGGAAGCTAGAAGCACATGAGAAAGTCAGCTATTTGGCTAGATGCTACTAGTAACGCTTCAATTAAAACAGAAATTCACTAGTTCATAGCCACTTAACATTTCCAACGTTTACTTATCCCGTGTTTCTTACAAGCTGCCCTAAATCTGTATCATCAGGGCACCTGGACTTTTCCGTGGCATTGGAGTGTTCTAAGCAACATTTTCTTTTTCCCATAGGAAGTACTTTTAACGTCAACTATTTTTCAAAAAGTTCTAAACGTGATCACTGGATTTTTACCTATTAGAGATGATTAAAACTCATACCAATTGAAATAGGCAATACTGTATTGTTGAAAAGAGCACTAAATTTAGGGTTGGTGAAAATTAGTTTCCAACCCTGGCTTACGTGTGACTGGGAAAATCTACTAGCCTCCAGGTGCTCCCACTTCCTCACATCTAAAAATGAGAACTCCACCATCTTGTCCAAATCCACTAACATGCTTGTGTATTAAAAAGCTTTGTAAAGTATCCAAATGTGATAACTGCACAAATATAAAAATGCAATCTGTAACTGAAACATTTAGGACTAATTGATTCCATTGTCATACGCATTAAAATGCTTTAAGTTGGAATAAAGTCCTCATTATAACTAAGTCTAAACTTGTCACATTGTGTACTTATTCAAAGCTGACAATCTTAAAAATAAAAGGGGCTATGCCTGAGTGTTTCAACAGTTGGTGTGTGACTGCTAAGCAAAAGGTCTTTTTTAAAATTTTAACATACAGTATACACACCCTGCTCTTCCTCTGCAATCCAATCAACTTTGTCTGCATGTCTGGCATTGTTTAACATTAATCCCTCCGAATCATTTAAGGAACCATACGGCTTCCAAAAACGGTAATTCCAACTTAGAAGAATAACATCTTACAAACCGAGAGTGTTCAGAGCAAAAGAAACCAGGATGTTTCTATTTCAAAGGTAAGAAAAATCCTTACCATTCTGAAAAGATTATCATCAATCTTTGCAAATTCTGTGACATGCAAAAATATTTTATGAACAGTAGTTTTAATGTTAAAAGTGCCTGAAAACGCTTAGGTAAAAACTCAAAAGTGGCACAATGATATGTGAAATAAAATTCACTCTTATTTTGTGACTTAAAAGTTTTATTCTCTACTACTTATGACACTTCCCCTTTGCTCCCTTCCCCTCTTAGTGGGACAGAGCTGCCCAGTACTTTGGTGTGGTCCACTCAGAAGGCACACAGAAAAACAACAGGAAAAAAGAAAAAAAAAAAACAAAACAAAGCAAAAACCCACACGCACATTAAAATAACAAGAGGAAGAGGCAGTTGAAGGGGGGGAAAGAGTGTATTTGTGACAAGGGGGAAGGGAGAGACAAAGAAGAGGGAGAGAAAACAAAACAGATGATAACAAAATCTGCTCTTCCAGAAGTAATGCTTTACGCTTATAAAGGAGTGAAGTTTCCAGAGTGTGTATCTTAGTATTACACAACAAAAAGTAATAAAGAGGCCAAAAGGAAAAATCATGGAGACGGCAGGGTCATAAATATCCCTAACTCTAACCAATTGCTCGTAAGCATGCACTTTCCCTCTGACCCAAATCATAATTCTATGTAAAAGGAGTTAATAAAACCAATTCAAGGCATGCTCTACAGTGCTAAAGAAACTCTAATCACAAATGCTACATCTCACGGAAATTCACAGCTGGAAATTTCCTTGCCATCCAGGGTCGTCCTCCTCACCTCTCAGAGGAAGAAACTGAGGCCCTGTCCTGTAACATGCCTGAAATCACAGATGATCGCAGGGCTCGGCAAAGCTAGAATTCTTTGTTCAATAATTTTCCGTCATCCTTTGCCTCTGATTTTATAAGCTAATTATTAACCATCGACCACAAATTTAAGATAAAGTTTCGTCAAGTCTAACAAAAAGCTTTCCGGTAGCCACACGAGAAGTAAACACTTCACGGCACAGCACTGTTCACGCAAATTAGAACCCAAAAAATCAAATAATAGCCTTCACGGGGTATTAACAAAATGTCCTAACTTAAGGAGAAAACAAAGGTCATTTTCGGCCACTGAGATTAAGGAACATAATATCTAAAACTGAAAGTGCTTCGCTGGACCTATGGATAAAAAGAAGGACTATTCAACAAGGCCCATTTTTGTGCGTGATTCTTTCCAACCAAATCATTTGGTAGATTTCTGTCGCCATTCTCCCTTCTGCTTCAACAGTAACTTACCTATCGAGGTTCTTCTCACATTTTAGTCCCGTGTGCCTCCCGAATCTAAGCACAAGAACTGTTTATGCCCCCCTCTAGCCCTGTCAACTAGGATCTGATTAAGACCCTTCCTTTGTAGCCAATCAAAAGGGAGCCTGCTTTGAATGTAAAAGCTCCTGGCTTTCAGGTTTGGGGCCTAAAAACTGCATTTGTTTCCAGACGGACGGATGCATTAGACTGATCTCGTTTTCTCCCAGACAAGTAAACTTGACTGCATGCTATGAATCTGGGCTACATTTCAAAAAAAAAAACAAAAACAAAAACAAAAACAAAAAAACCCTCGGAGCAAATGTATGATTTAATTTAATATGAAAACTCATCTGCTTCGAGCTTTGTTTTAAGATAAGCAGAGGAGGTAGGTGAGGGAGGAGGGGGCCAAGCACAAGCCTGGGGCTGTTTCATCATCACCGTCACCGTCATCATTTCTTTAACTGCAGGTGTAAAACCTAAGCCAGTTTTCTTCAAAACGCCCTCTAAGAACGCTTCAAAATAGCCGTTTTCCACGGGACTTCACCGCACAGCAGCACGTAGAGAGGGGGCACTTCCCATCCGTGGCGGCAGGCCTCCCCCCCCCCCCCCAGCAAACACCTACTTGTGAGGCTCGGCTCTTACCCTCCTGGCTGCTGCGAGTGAGAGACCCCGACGGCAAACTTGGGGCCGCAGCCCCCTTTGTCCCCCGCACAGTCTCTGGCCTAATCGTGGACGCGATCCTCCTCCACCCACTGCCCTCCCCCCGCGCCCCCACCCCCACGCCACCCCCCGCTCCCCCTCGAAGAGAAGAAACCCCACCTCAGGGTCGCGCCTCTCCCCCCCGCACGTCAGGGGAGACCGCCTGACCCACCGGCACCTGGAGAACAATGTAACCCAACTCCAGGCCCCCGGATTCCTGCACCCGAGCCCTAAGATTCATCTTCCGGGGACATCGCAAAGCGAGTTGCGTCCTGTCATGCTGGATTCCCTCGAGGTGTCCCCCTCCCGGCCCGGGATTAGCAGCTCCTTCCACCAGCGCGAGGCCCCGGCCGCCCCCGGCCGCCCCCGGCCGCCCCCCGCGCCCCCGGCCGCCCCCGGCCGCCCCCGCACCTTTGTAGTGCACCCGCAGGTTGTTCTGAGACAGGCCGATGTAGCTGAACTTGTCCTTCGGGCTCCAGGAGCGCGGCAGCGGCGTCTCCTGCTCGTCCACCGCCGGGTAGAGGCGCCGCAGCCGCCGCTGCAGCTCCTTCTCCTGCTCGTTCAGGGCCGAGTCCCCGTGCGGGAAGGGGGCCGCGGCGCTGCTGCCCGCCGCCAGCGCCGAGGCCGGGCCGGGGCCCGCGGCGAGGCCCGGGGGCGCGGGGGGCGCGCCGGTGGGGGCGGCGGCCGCGGCGGGCGGCGGGGGCGGCGGCGGCGGCGGCGGCGGGGCGGCGGCGGCGGGGGGCGGCGGCGGCGGCGGCGGCGGCGGCGGCGGGTGCAGGAGCAGGGCGGCCGCCGCGGCCCCCAAGCCGCCGCCCCCCGCGCCGCCGCCGGGCGAGCCGGCCGGAGAGGAGCCGGCGCTGACGGCCGGGGGCGCCGGCAGGACGACTCCGGGGACGGGGGCCGCGGCGGCCGGCGGCGGCGGCGGCGGCGGCAGCTGCTGCTGCTGCTGCTGCTGCTGCTGTTGTTGTGGCGGCGGCGGGCGGCGGCGGCTGCCCGGACATCCCGGCCGCGACTCAGCCTGCGGCCACCTCCACCTCTGGCTCCTTCCTCCTCTGCTTCCCGGGGGCGCTGTCGCTGCGGCCGCCGGCACCAGGCGCCCAGTCCGCCCGCCCCGGAAGCAGGCGGCGGGCCGCGCGCCGACGGAGAGCGCGGCGGTTGGGGGGCCCGGGGCCGGGGGGCGGGGGGCCCGAGGGAGCGTCGGCCGGGCTGCGGGCGCGGGGGCCGGCGGCGCGGGGCGGGGGCGCGGCGGGGCGCGGGAGGCGCGGGAGGCGCGGGAGGCGCGGTGGCGGCCGCGGCGGCCGCTGCTCTCGCGGCTGCTTCCCGGCGGGCGGGCCGGGCCGGCGCGAGACGCTGCGCGCGGGCGGCGCTGGGCGAGGGGGCGGGGACGGAGGCGCGCGGGGCGGGGGGGGGGGGAGGAGCGCGGGGGGCGGGGCCGGGGAGCGCGGGGGGCGGGGCCGGGGAGCGCGGGGGGCGGGGCCGGGGGGGTCCAGGCGGGGCGGGGGGGAGCGCGAGGGGCGGGAGCCGAGCCCGCGGGGGGGCGGGGCGGAGCGGTGGGGGGGAGCGCGGGCGGCCGGGAGCGGGGCGGGGCGGGGCGGGGGGGAGCCCGCGGGGGGGGGGGGGGGCGAGGCGCGCGGCCCGAGCGGCGGAGCGCTCCTCCCGGGCGGGGTCGGTCCGCCCGAGCCGCGGCCCCCGGAGAATCTCCTCCTACTTTACTTCTTTTTGTTGTCGTCGCCCCACCTCCCCCGCCTCCCCCGCCTCCCCCGCCTCCCCCATCCCCCCATCCCCCCATCCCCCCATCCCCCGCGCCGCCGCCGCCGGAGGGCTCCCGCTGCAGCGGCGGGGCTGCTGGTCGCCCAGGCGAAAGTAATCGAGCCCGGCTGGGGCAGCGGCGAGCCCGGCCCGCGGGCGCCCGGGGCGAGCGGAGCGGCTCGGGGCTCCGGGGGCCACGTCCGCCCCGAGGGCAGCGGCCCCGAGAGCAGCGGCCCCGAGAGCAGCGGCCCCGCTCGGCCGCGCGAGCCCGGGCGCAGGTCCCCGCCCGCCGCGTCCCTCTCGGAACCCACTGCGCTGGCGTTGCGCGCGGAGCCCCGTCCCCAGGACCCTCCTCGCGTGGGGCCCGGACACCATTTCCGAAGGCAAAGCCTCCCACTTACAACACGGGTCACTTTATTGATCGCTCCCACGGGGCCGCTGGTCGAGGCCGGCGTGGCCTTGCAGGAGCGGGGACGCGACCTCCGGGGGCCCAGGGCCGGGGCGCGCCTTTGGCAGGGGCTTCCAGGGGCGTCACGACATTTTATGGACTCGCTGATGTTTCATAACGGGCCTCTCTGTGAGGTGGCAACGAATCGTGCACATTTAAAAAAAAAAAACAAAAAACAGAAAACGAGGAAATAAATACTCGCTGAGGTCAGCGGAGTCAGAAATAGGGCTTCCTACTTTGCGATTCCCACTAGGGTGCCTTTGCTTGGCCGACTGATTTGGCACGACTTGCCAAGTGTTGCTCCCTTACCCATCCTCGCATTACTATTTTGTTTTCACCACTTGGCTTTGTTTGGACCATCCTTCCCTTAAGCTGGCAAAAGTCGATCTCGACGCCTGTAAACTACGTGCTATAAATTCTGGCGTTTTGTTTGCTCCCAAAGTCACTGTGATGGTGAATTGTGTGGCCAAATAAGCAAGGAAAGAATGGTTTGCTGAACAGAGAACTATTTATTTTGTCTTGAAGAGGGTAGGTAAATGATTATTTAATTGAAGGCCCCTAATGTCTGGCCAGAACTAACAAAGTCATTCAGTCTAATTTCTCCCTCAATTGCCCAGACAACTTGATGCCCTGTTGTTCTTTAATAAAAATATCCAATAATTCTAACCTATTGTTTGATGGCTTTTTCCAAGCCACTGCATTTTAAATTACATGATGTCATTGTATTTAAATTGTTCTAAAACTTTCATTTACATTACAGTAACAATGAGTTAAGTGTAAGCCAAACTCCTTTTAAATGTTGGCTAATCAAGGTTGGGTAAATGGGCTCCAAGCCTCATCAAACTTTCTTGAAATAGTCATCAAGTTTTTATTTAGGAAGATGTGCTTTTCTCTGTCAGCGCCCGTAGAGAACGTTTAGAACCTTACTTACGAGCCGTCGAGAGAATAAAAGTGTCTGATATTTTGTTAGAAGCTTTTTAAAGGGGTAACTGGTTGCTCTCCGAACAAATGACCTTAAGAAATTAATGACCTCACTTTTGGGGGAGGATGCTGTGAAATAGCCACTTTTTCATAAGAAAGGTGGAAGGAAACAATAGCAATGTCATTTTAGAAAGCCACGTATTTGGTGAAATTTATAAAGAGACATAAAGATATTCGTGCCTTTTGACTTCTGCCAAAAAAAAGTCAAGGACAAGTAACAAATCTAAAATGTGGAAGAGGGGGATCCCTGGGTGGCGCAGCGGTTTGGCGCCTGCCTTTGGCCCAGGGCGCGATCCTGGAGACCCGGGATCGAATCCCACATCGGGCTCCCAGTGCATGGAGCCTGCTTCTCCCTCTGCCTGTGTCTCTGCCTCTCTCTCTCTCTCTCTCTCTCTCTCTCTCTCTCTCTGTGACTATCATAAATAAATAAATTTAAAAAAAAATTTAAAAAAAAAATAAAATGTGGAAGAGGGATGCCTGGGTGACTCAGGGGTTGAGCACCTGTCTTTGGCCCAGGGCCTGACCCTAGAGACCCAGGACCAAGTCCCGCATCGGGCTCCCTGCATGGAGCCTGCTTCTCCCTCTGCCTGTGTCTCTCATGAATAAATAAATAAAATCTTTAAAAAAAAAATAAAATGTGGAAGAATCTTAGGTCTAAAAATGTTCAACGAGAACTAGATAAAATATGCAAGTAAATGAAATGCCCAACATGAAAAGCCTAGTTGAAGAAATTGTCATATATACCGCTCAAAAGGATTAGGACTGCAGGAGCACATTTAGCACATTGGTTTGAATTTTATCTTAAATGCAACCCTCTGGGCAGTGAAATTGCCAAAAGAAGGAGGCCAACCAATTAGAAAAAGGCACTCCTTTCTTCTGATGTGGTCAATGGATATTGGGCCCAATTTCAGACCTCCTCCCTCTGGGCCCCTTGCACAGGCCCAGTCTGAAATAAATAGTATACATTTCCTTAAAAATATGGTTTTGAAGACATGGAAGAGATCTGATGATGTGCTACGTGGGAAATGCCTATACAATAATCACGCATTGCCAAAATTGTTACCAAAAAGATGGGAATGAAAAAAAATCACAAGATGTTTCTATAATGGGCAATTATAATATGTCATTAAAAGTAAACCTCTTTGAAATACTGTGAAAATAATATTAAAAAATTTAATGAAAATATTAGACTCGTACATAGAAATACAGGTGTTAAAAATCCATTAGCCTTGGACTTGTCCACAGTCTTTTTGTACCTATTTCCAGTCTTTGTCCTGTATCGCTATAATATTGATATATATCTACCTGCTGAGGTTCTTGGTAGCAAACAATAGCTCTCTTAAGCGGAAGGAACTTACTGGAAAGATACTGCATGGTTCTCAGAATTGACAACCAGCCCTGAAAACAAAGGCCAGAGGGGGTCAAGCAGCATAAATATACCGGCCGGGGCCCCACCACTGGTCACAGCAGCCACCATCAGATGCCACCTCCACCACCTAGACTCCCCTCTCTGTGACCCCCAATCTTTTCACCTTCATTCAAGTTTGAAAGTTGACAAAGCCTCGGTTGCGTAACCACGCCGGGGGCTGCCCGGAGCGGAGATTCCCAGCCTCCCCTATGGATGTCTATAGAGGTGCTGAGATAGATGCCATCAGCTCACGGTAGGCCTGGAGTGCCTAGAGCCTGCAGAGCTGGTCGTTTCTGGAAGGGAGCAACCTCATGCATTCATAGAGTACTTTACACATCATATTCATTTTCTATACACGGCATGACATGAAAAAGTTTAGAACGCATTGCCCTAGTGGACAAAGGGCCACCAATGCCCATAGTTGAAGATTTCCCAGTACTAGGAAAGAGGATCAGACGCTGGCCAGACAGTTTCAGTCAATATTCATGACGGCATCCTTCTGGGTACTGGAAAATGTGATGGCAAAGTATCCAAGATCCAGAGTATGGCTTTAGGGTAAGTATTAGTTATCTTTTGCTGCTTGGAGAATCATCCCCAAACTTAGCGGCTTAAAACAATAACATATTACACGGTTTCTGTGGGTCAGGAATCTGGCCCAACTTAACAGAACCCTCTGCATTAGGGTCTCTTGTGAGCAGTCAAGGTGTCAGCTGTGCTGCCCTCATCCCGAAACCTGAAAGGATCTACTTCTAAGCTTACTCACCTGGTTATTGGTGGGATTTGATTCCTTGAGGCCATAGGACTGACTAAAAGCCTCAGTTTCTTGCTGGCTATTGGCCAGAAGTGGCCCTCAGTTCCTTGGCATGGGGGCCTCCCCAACAAAAACAGTTTGTGTCATCAAAGGGTGCCAGCCAAGACAGCAGTAGCAGCAGGGTGGAAGTCACTCCTTTGTAACCTCATCACAGAAGTGCCATCCCATCACTTTTGCCTTGATCTGTTTGTTCAAAGCAAGTCACTAAGTGAGTCAGTCACTCTGGGTTCACTAGGTCCAGCCTACATTCAAGGGGAGGGAGTGATACGAGGGGACGAACAGAGATTTCAGAGTCCAAGCCTAGGTAGACAAAATCTAATGAGGACGATTTGCATCCTATCTCAGCCAGGCCAGGGAGGTGGTGCTGCCTATGACCACAAACCCAGAGACAGGATCCCTGGGACTTTGGGTTCAGGATGAAAAGGATCTGTAGACTCACACGGAAGGACACAAATGTATTATTTCCTATTCATGTGTGAATAAAACAGTTACAATTCAGTGTACATTAATAAAATAAATGGGAAAGCCCAGAAGTTATTAAATTTAGAGGAAACTGTATGTTTTATTAATTGGATCTAGAAGAATTTGAACAAAAACTGTAATCCTGACTTTAAGAGCCAGGCTAACAAGTTAATCTACCATTAATCTGTTTTTTTCTCTTACTTTTTCCTTCTGCTTTTTCTAGTCTACTGTAACTCCTCTTTCATCTGTCAAAACACATATTTTTTTTTCTTCCATATGGATTTTTAGGTTCCCTCTTAGTTTCCTCACAGTGCCATGAAAAGTACATGCAAAATGTAATAACAGGCAGGAGCAGAGCTTCCTAGGAAGCTCAGAAACTCACTTCCTCTGCACTGTCTCCCTTTGTGCTATTGGATAAGTGTGATCAGGTTCTTGATGGATTCATAAAATGGGAAGCCTGGCCCAGAATTTCCCTGGGTTCCAGGCAGTGCCTCCTATTAGCCTAGGAAACGCCCTTTAGTTGGGTGGATTCTATGCCATGCAGGCAGCCAAAGGCATGCTGTTTCACTCCATTGGGCTGATATCATAAAATACCATAGACCGGACAACTCATAAACAACTGATGTCTATTCGTCATAGTTCTGGAGACTGGGAAGTCCGAGATCAAAGCACCTGCAGATTCAGTGTCCGGTGAGGGCCCTTTTCCTGGTTCCTATATGGCTATCTTCTCACTGTGTCCTTAAACAGCAGAATGAGGCGAGGGAGAGCTCTGCGTTCTGATTTCTAAGGGCACTAATCCTATCTGGGATCCACCTTCGTGCCCTAACTATCCCCCCACTGCCCCACATCCAAATACCATCACATTGGGGATTAGACTTCAACATAAGAATTTCGGGGAGGGGAACACAGACAATCTATGGCAATAAAAGACAAAAGTAGAAAAAATAGAAGAGAAAAAAAGTAGATGGGTCCTTAAAGGATAATGATGATTAATTCCCCAAAGTGCTAGACATCACTGAGGGCTATTGCTCACCTACACACTATGGGTTAGCCCCCTACTTCCCTAAGAGATGGGCTGCATATCAGCCATCATTTATTGGGTATCTATTATGTGCAATACACAGTGCTGGGCAGCATGTGGACATTTCTAGAAAAGAATCTTAAGGTCCTTGCCTTCAAGGAGTTTATAGTTTTGTGGGAAAGAACATTGCTTCTTTAAAAAAGATTTTATTTATATATTCATGAGAGACACACAGAGAGAGGCAGAGACATAGACAGAGGGAGAAGCAGGCTCCCTATGGGGAGCCCGATGCAGGACTGGATGCCAGGACTCTGGGATCATGACCTGAGCTGAAGGCAAGATGCTCAACCACTGAGCCACCCAGGCTTCCCCCAAGAACATTGCTTTTACCCATCATTGCTTTTCAGATCGAGTTTGGAAAGTGCTATACTAGTGACATGGCTATGTTTCTAATATCCCAGGAAAAGCAATTCTCCAGCTCACTCCATTGTTCTAAGTAAGATGAGTTAATTTTTCAATCTGAGTTTTTTTGGTTACCTGAGTTACTGCATGGACATAATTAATGCACATATATACATTTTTTTTTATCATGATGGTCCTCCAAGAAGGTGCAAGGTGTAATTTGCAATCTAAGTAAGTATAGGAAGAAAGTAATTTAGTGAAGCAATTTATTTTGCAATTCACTGTTTCCTTCATCATTGCTATATATCATTTTATGCTCAGTAATTAATTTTTTAAACATTTTTGTTTGTTTTCCTTAAGTGCTTTTAATGCTATGCAAGGAAAAAATATGCCAAGCACTATGCGAGGCTTTCTAAATCATAATGTTTCAAAGATGTCAGAACATCTGTATTTGGAAAGCAACATAAACTATTTCAAAGACTTATTTAGTAGTTTTCTGCTTCAGCTGTGATCAGTCTATCTTACAAATATTTGACTTATAAATGGATATCAATTATTTAAAGGAGTGGCATTTGCTAGGAATTACTGGCCTGTCTCCTACGATCTCGGTCACTCATATGTGCTTTGTGTCCGAAAATTTCCCCATGGCTAATTGATCATCAGCATTCTTTTTTTTTCTAAGATTTTATTCATTTATTCATGAGACACACACACACACAGAGAGAGAGAGAGAGAGAGAGAGAGGCAGAGGGAGAAGCAGGCTCCATGCAGGGAGCCCAACGCAGGACTCGATCCTGGGATTCGATTCCAGGGTTCCAGGATCACGCCCTGGGCCGAAGGCAGGTGCCAAACCGCTAAGCCACCCAGGGATCCCCAATCATCAGCATTCTTAAGAGACCAAAGACCTTTCTAAACCCTTAAACTCCAAATCCCACCATCGCAGAGTATGCTACCCTATAAAATTCGGTAAGTATGATAATAATCTACATGGTTAGGGAACAACAAAGCTGCACTAACATGTAGATGTTGGATGGCTATTCAGTGATCAAGTGCTTATTTCCGAATAGTGCACTAACCTCATCCCATGTGTGATGCAATTTGTGCTTGGCAAAATTGCAAACCTGAATTATGTCAAGATTCTGGGCTGCCTTTTTTTTTTCTCACTTTTTTAAAAGTATTTTATTTAAATCCAATGTGCCAACACATAGTGTAACACCCAGTGCTCATCTCATCATGTTCCCTCCTTAATGCCTGTCACCCAGTTACCTTATCCCCCCACCCTCTGGGCTGCTTCTAAAGAGTCAAGATTGTGGGTATTCAATGTTGAGCATAGTGTGTAAGTACTGTCCTGGTTAAATTCTTCAGTGGTGCGCATCCCTCTTCATCTCAGCGTGGTGGTTTATACACACATGCACACCTGTAGTTGACCCAAAAATAGCACCCAAAAACGTATCCACCTGTGAACATGAATGTGACCTTATTTGGAAAGAGGGTCCTTGCAGATATGACTAAAGATCTTGTAATGAGATGATCCTGGATTGTCATGGAGGGCCCTAAATCCCATGGCAAATGTCCTCCTAAGAGAGGCAGAAAAGGCGATGTGAAGTTGGAGCAGGGGGAGATGCAACCACAAGTCCAGGAATGCCAAGATCCACCGGAAGCCAGAAGAGAGCCATTTCTCTTCCAGAAATGGAAGGCGTGCAGCCTGCCAATACCTCTATCTCTGACTTCTGGCCTTCAGGCTGTGAGAGAATAAACTGTTGTTTTAAGTCATCAAATTTTCCAGCATTCGTCACGCAGCCTAGGAAACGAATGCACACATATACTTCAAACTTATTAGGTTCTGGAGAAAAAAAGTTGCACAAAGTTGTTAAGAAGATTAAGTATACTATGTGTTGTGGAAGCCAGAGTGATCCATTAACACATTTCCCTCATCAAAATTGCAGTGCTTTTTACTTGAATGTACTCTGCTGTAAGATTCAGAGCTCGTGTGTCATGTTAATTATATACCTCAATAAGGCAAATCTAGGCTCACTACTTTCCATAATTTTATAGCTTAGCATCATTTCTCTCTCTCTCTCTCTCTCTCTCTGGGTTCTGATTGCATTTCAGTAAAGGAAGGAGTTATAAGCACTCTGGTTTGATGGGAAAGTAATTTTATGACTGGGGTATGAATTGAAATTGTCTCTTTTACTGGGTAGAAGCATAAATGCCACAAAAGAGCCTTAAGGACACTATTAGAAGGGCACCTGGGTGACTCAAGTTGTTAAGCATCTGCCTTCAGCTCAGGTCATGATCTTGGGGTCCTGGGATGGAGCCCTGAGTCAGGCTCCTGGCTTGGCAGGGTCTGCTTCTCACTCTCCCTCTGGCTCTCCCCACCCTTTGTGCTCTCTCTTGCACTCTCTCTCTCTCTCAAATAAATAATAAAATCTTTAAAATTAAAAAAAAAAGGACACTATTGGAGGGTCACCTTGGCCACCACAGCTCCGAGCTGTTACCTTTTAACCATTACATGCCTAATGTGATGTGTATCATGCTTTAACGACTATGTAGAAGTCTGACCCCATAAGGATAACTTTGTAGGATAGGACAGTTGTCTTATATCAGGTTTCCTAGAAGCAAAACCTGAGATGGAGTTTCTTTCTTTTTTTTTTAATTTAAAAAATTGTTTAATTCCAATATAATTAATGTACAGTGTGATATTAGTTTAGCTGTACCATATAATGATACAACACTTCTTTGACAATTTTATTCATTTATTTGACAGACTGAGAGTGTGGGCACAATCAGGGGGACCAGCAGGCAGAGGGAGAAGCCGGCTCCTCATGGAGCAAGGAACCCGATGAAGGGCTTAATCCCAGGACCCTGAGATCATGACCTGAGCTGATGGCAGATGCTTAACTGACTGAGCCACCCAGGCACCCTTGACTCAACACTTCTCTATGCATTACCCAGTGCTCATCATAAGTGCACTCTTAATTCCCTTCATCCACTCATCCTCCCACCCACCTTCCCTCTGGTAACCATCAGTTTGTTCTTTATATCTAAGAGTCTGTTTTTATGTTTGTCTTTTTTCTTTGTTTATTGAGTTGGGGTTTCTGATGCAAGTGATTTTTTGAGACAGTACTGTCAAGTGCCACGTGTAAGGGAGTAAGGGAAGCAGGGTAGTGCAGGGGAAGGAGCCAGGCAAAGATGAGTGTCCAGTGAAGTCTGGCTTCCGCCTGACCCCACAGGGAGCTCTGAAGTATGTCTAGCACTGCAGCATTGCCCCACCTTGGGCAAGAGTCCAGGACTTTTACAACATGTATTAATCACTCATTAGCTGCAGACCAACTCCCTCCCGGGGTGAGAGCATAACATCCCAGCATCTCTGGGCAAAGAGACTCCCTACAGGCAAGGGCAATCCTCTGGAGAAGGGCACAGGGTGAACCCCTGGCAACTAACCCTCCCAGCAGCCTGGGATGGCTGAACTGGCAGGTAATGGAAACTGATCAGGGTACTAATACTAATAGCATGTGTGGGCTCTGCTTCAGATTGCATTTCTAATCACACAGCTGATCACTTCAATGATGATCATACATTTGCCATAAGAGAATTCTCTGAAAGAAAAAAAAATGTTTGCATTACTGGAGAGTTGGAAATTCACGAGTCTTGCAAATCATATTGGGGAGATATCATCAGCAAATACTTTCAGGTTCTAATAGGAATAATCTGGGAAGAGTGCCTTTGTAAAGAAGTCTGTTTTTAGGGAGCATCTGGGAGCCCAGTACAGTTATAAGCTCAGCGCTGACCTCATATCGTGTTTATTTTCACGGTCTGTAGGTCTTTTTCCATTCTCTGTTGGCCACATGAATGTCTGTCTGTGTCAGTGTGGTTTATTTTAGTCTGTAAGATCCTCGTAGGCACAGTTCACATCTATTTATTATTCTCTGTGTGGCATGTTGCACAATTATCCACTTAATAATTGCTTCTTGGGATCCCCGGGTGGCGCAGCGGTTTGGTGCCTGCCTTTGGCCCGGGGCGCGATCCTGGAGACCCGGGATCGAGTCCCATATCGGGCTCCCGGTGCATGAAGCATGGAGCCTGTATGTCCCTGCCTCTCTCTCTCTCTCTCTCTCTCTCTCTGTGACTATCATAAATAAATAAATTTAAAAAAAAAAAATAATTGCTTCTTGTTGATGATGCAGTGTAGATACGTGACTATTTGCTTTCTGATGACGACAATGATATTTTACTCAATGACTGGCCAGGGTTTTAACCATATGACTAAGGCATCATCCTAAGCAGGATGTGCACATTCAGATACCTCCAGGAACCTGATAGATCCTGTAATAGAGTGACCCAGGTGAGGTATATAACAACAGAGAACAGTGGGAACCGTAAGGGGAAGAGTGCATACAGGGATTAAAATCATAACGTTTGAAACCCTACACGGGAGAAACAAACCCCTTCTGGGGAAGGGGTGAGACCTGGTTAATGGGTCACCAGTTAGGCCTAACAGCAGCACTGAGGTCAGAGCTGGAAATTCAGGCCGATTACAGATGTCTTGGATGCGCTCTGCTGTCTCACATCCACCTGGTTCACTGGGGAGCCAAAAACTGTTATGATTTGCCTCTGCCCACCATTGACAATTGGAAGCACCCGACATTTCAGTCACGCTGCCCTGCTTGTAGAACCAGATCTAGAGATCTTGATCTACTTACCGGCTTGCCAGGTAAAGGTGAGTCATAGGTGCCCCATTTACTTAACCCAACCAGGAGAAACACCTGAGAAGAGTCTACTTCCTTTAGAGTGTCCCACCTCCGGTAGGCAATCCTTAAACCCTTCCCCTTAGCCTAAGCTAGTTTGCTAATCTTTGATTCTGGGTCTTTATAAGCACCTCATTGATTCTGATTCTCAGAATAAAGTTTCTCATCATTTGATCATGCTGCAAAGATTACATACTCATCGCAAGTGTTGACAAGAAATGTGGAGAAATTGGAACCCTCATACACAGCTAGTGAGAACGTAAAACAGGGCAGCCAGCCACTGTGACAACCAGTATGGCAGTTTCTCAGAAGGTTACACATAGAGGTACCCTGTGACCTGGCAATTCTACTCCTACGTACATACACAAGATGAATGAAAACACATGTCCACATAAAAGCTTGTGCATGGATATTCATAGGAGATAGCCAAAAGGTAGAAACCAAGTAACTGTCCATCAATGGATGACCAGATAAATAAAATGTGGAACCTCACTCAGCAATAAAAAGGAATGAGGTTCAGGGCACAGGCTGTAACAGAGAGGGACCTTGAAATGTTATGCTAATTGTAGGCAGCCAGCCGGTCACAAAGGAATGTATTTTACGATTCTGTTTATATCTTTTTTCAAACAGTTTTATTTTTTTATATATTTTTTTTAATTTTTATTTATTTATGAGAGAGAGAGAGAGAGAGAGAGGCAGAGACACAGGCAGAGGGAGAAGCAGGCTCCATGCACCGGGAGCCCGACGTGGGATTCGATCCCGGGTCTCCAGGATCGCGCCCTGGGCCAAAGGCAGACGCCAAACCGCTGCGCCACCCAGGGATCCCTCAAACAGTTTTAAAATCTATTCTTCCCTTTTCTTTTTCTCGTTTCCACTTTGTCATCTTTGTAATGGGTCACCAATGGAAACTGGGGCTGGAATTCAAAAAGATCACTCTTTTTGTGTTCGGTAGTGGAAATTCCACTCAAGACTCCACTGTCTGGAATAAATGGACAGGTGCAGTGGTTCTCGAAGTTTAGAGTGCATCAGAATGACCCAAGACGTAGATCTATGGATCCATAGATCCAAGATTTGTTACATTTCCAACAAATTCCCAGGTGGGGCTCTTGCTACTCATCTGGGGACCATTCCCAGTAGCTTGAGAATTCCTAGACTAGAATTTCTTCTTTTTTTAATTTTGAAATAGTCTCAGGGTTATAGGAAAGTTGGAGATGCAGCACAAAGAACTTTTTTTTAATGGAGCCACTTGATGATAAGCTGCCAACATAATGCCCTATTACGTCTTAATACTTTAGTGTAAAATTCCCACAAAGATATTCTTCTACATAACCAAAGGAGGACCATCGTGATAAGGAAAGAAACCCTAATGCATTACTACCACCTACTCTTCACACTCTATTCAAGTTTGGACAATTGTCCCAATACTGTTGTTTACAGCCAAAGGGTCCAGATGTTGGACCACATGTTGCAGTTAATTGTCGTGTGCCCATAGCCATGGACTCAGTCTCTTCAATGTGCTTGATCCTGACACCTGTTTTTTTATTGACAGTTTTTTATATATATATATATAGTGTCTCCCAATTTGGGTCTGTCTGGAGTATCCTCCTGGGAAGATTCAGGTTCTGCATCTTGGGCACGAATATCATACAAATGTCTCTGTGTTCTCGGTGCATTTTAGGCACCACATGATTTCAGTGTCTCCCACTAATGATGATGTTGACTTTGACTGTTTAATAAAGGTGGCATCTGCCAGGTTTCTCCGCTATAAAGTTACTCATTTCCTCTTTATTGTTGATTAGTATTTTATGAGGAAGTATTTTGAAATGAGCTAAATAACTCATTCCTTATCAAACTTTTAATTCGTAAATTCATTATTTATGTATCTATCAATGCATGGCCTCCCATTTTATTCAATAGGTTCATAAACCACCACTTTTATCATTTATTTTGATGCTCAACGTACTCCTGATTTGGCCAGTGGGAGCCCCATGTCCTTTTGACATGCCCCCATTCTTCTTTGAGCATTTTCTTACTCTCTTGTACAAGAGGATGTTTCAGATTCTTGTACTTTCCATGTTGCCACCTTGGAATTAATCATTTCTCTGAGAAGCCATAGTTGCTTTCAGTTGGAAATGACATTTGAAGCCCAGATTTGGAGGAGTTTTGTTGCTCTTAGGCCTTCTCAGTGACAGCTAAGGTAGCTATACTACATGTACTAGTTATCCACTGCTGCATAACGGATACCACAAACTTAGCGACTTAGGCCAATATACACTTATTATCTCATAGTTTCCGAGGTCCAGAATCCTGGCATGGCTTAGCTGTCTCCTTTGCTCGAGGATCTCACAAAGTAGGTCTGGGGTTGTGATCTTCTCTCCAGGCTTAGCTGGGGGAGGGACCCACTTCCAAGCTCCTGTGGTGGCAGAGAGCCTTGGTTTCTCTGTGGCTGTTGGCTGGAGGCCACCCTCAGTTCTTTGCCCTGTGGGCTCCTCCACAGAACCATTGACAACGCTGCAGCTTGCTTCATCAAAGCCAGCAAGGGAGAGAGTCTCCAAGCAAGGCAGACTTGACAATCTTGTGTAGCATAATCACAGTAATGACATCCTATGATATCTTTGCTGTACTGTATTGGTTAGAAGCAGGTCATGGGGTTTGCCACAATCGAGTGGAGGGACTTAGCCAAACTCGTGAGTGCCAGGAAGTATGTATGATTGGGGACCATCCTAGGGGCTTCATACTATAATCACCTTACCAAGTGATAGAGTCAAGGGGCCATCCTGTAGTCTGTCTGCCATGATACACACATGCATATGTACATCTAGGTTTATATTTTTGTCTATCTGTCCATCTATCTATCCCTTCCATCTACCCATCCAATCTCTCAAACCATGCGTCATTACTACTACATCCACTTCCAATATAATACCACACTGTTCATTTGTGGTTTTTTTCTCTCCCATGTTTGTGACTCCCTTCCCCCAGTGGTGAGAAACCTTTATATATTTATTCACGTATTATATCAATTCCTTGTCTCTACTGCCACCCCTTCTCCACTATAGATCTTTCCCCTCTGCTCAGGCTCTCCTCTCCCTTGTCTGGCTGCCCTCCAGTGAAGATGCCTCGGTCACCATCCTCAGACCCTGACACACACATGAAGCCACTCTGCATAGGGATGCCCCCTCACCCTTAGGGGCTCTGACTCCTGTTTTGGTCGTGCCTCTCCTTGCATGGTGGCCCTCTTCGCCTTGCTGGAGATCTGCCCCAACCCAGCTAACCCTCTCTCCCTGCACCAGGATGTCCAGCCCCATCTCATGCCTCCAGTCTGAATTGTTTGGAAAGAAAGGGAAGGGAAAAGAAGGAAAACAGCACATTTCTCTTTAATGATGCCATTTTTTCCTTGTTAACTAGAATTCGTCTTCCTCTCCCTCCAAAGTTGGGAGAGGAGGTACATACAATACATTCCCTGAACATATGGTGTAATGTGCAAGTGGCTATTCTATAAATTTATAGTCTATTAGCTGGAGTGGGAGGAGCTTTCTAAGCAGCAGAAAAAAATATATACAAAGGAAGGACAAAAAGAAGTGAGCATGCACAGCTCTTTCATTCTGCCCCTGTGCTCTGTTGGAGCACATCTGTTCTCCAGGCTGAAATGCCCACTTCTCTGTCCTTTGCATTAGTGCAATCCTTTACTCAAGGGCCAGGTCCTGAGGTTCCTTCTTCCACAGGAGACCCTCACTCACTGGAGCCCAGCCATTTGATCTCCTTTTAAGATTCCAATCCATACTCACGTCTTTGTGTCACCACATTTTAGCACTTGATTCTATATGCCCTTGTACTGATCTCTAGTTCTTTTATGTATACACATCTTTCCTCCTTTTTTTAAAAGATTTATTTATTTATTTATTTATTTATTTATTTATTTATTTATTTATTTATTTATGATAGACATAGAGAGGAGAGAGAGAGGCAGAGACACAGGAGGAGGGAGAAGCAGGCTCCATGCAGGGAGCCCGACGTGGAACTCGATCCTGGGACTCCAGATCGCGCCCTGGGCCAAAGGCAGGCACTAAACCACTGAGCCACCCAGGGATCCCCCACATCTTTCCTCCTGAACTAGATAGTGAGTTCCTTAAAGATAATACTTCATTGTGTCTATCACATGCTTGATGAGGATTGAAAGCAGCCGCTCTGCGTAGGCGCATGAGATTGGGCTAGAAAGAGACAGGTGGGAACCTAGCCAGAAGAGTGGCCGGTAGGTATTTCATCTCTTATTCTCTTATTTAGTTAGGTCTCTGAGTTGAAGGCAAGCTCAGCGCTGAAATGTTCAATAAATATGTGCTGAATTATAATTTAGCATATATAGTGACCACCATCTCTCTGGAATATATGGATCCCAGAAGCCACCTGCACTGTAGTTCCCCTACCACCAAATTGGTGCATGTAAATGTGCATGTAAAACTGGAGACGTGGCTTCATTTATACCCATTTTTCTGGACTCTATACATAATATGAGCCTCATAATTTAGAGGAGTCTCACTGAATGTGGATGCACAATTATATTTATGAATCAGTTGAAAAGAGGGAGCAAAGATTAAGATACTCTTCTGATACAGAGTCTGAGTTAAGACAGGTAGCATCTGGGCACCTGGTTGGCTCAGTGGTTGAGTGTCTGCCTTTGGCTCAGGTTGTGATCCCGGGTCTTGGGATCGAGTCCTGCATCAGGCTCCCCACAGGGAGCCTGCTTCTCCCTCTGCCTCTGTCTCTGCCTCTTTCTCTGTGTCTCTCATGAATAAATAAAATCTTTTAAGAAAAAGAAAAAACAAAGGCAGCATCCTCAGCTGCAATGAGAAAACAGAACTCACTAGAGTGACATGTGTCCTCACTCAGTCTAATTGTGTCACAACCCTGTTAAGGGGGTTGCTTCTTGAACACCCTTCAGAACTACTCAGTGCAAGGAGCTACAGATGATTTGAATTTCAGACTTATTGGTAATAACAAATCAGAAGTTTGTCTTCTAATAAAATCCCTACTGGGGACGCCTGGGTGGCTCAGTCGGTTTAGCATCCGACTCGTGGTTTCAGCTCAGGTCCTGATTTCTAGGTTGTAGGGGCTCCATCCTCAGTATGGAGTCTGCTTGAGATTCTCTCTCTTTCTCTCCCTCTTCTCATGCTCCCTCTCTCTCTCAAATAAATAAAATCTTAAAAAAAAAAATCCCTAGTAACTGCATAGAGAGTGGATATTAGTCATCACCCAAGAATGTTAACTAGTTTGATCCAAGTCACTAAGAAACATCAAATCTGGAGTATCTTGACCTTTTTTTTTTTTTAAGATTTTATTTATTTGAGAGAGAGAGGGAGAGAGAATGAGTGGGGGGAGGAACAAAGGGAAAGGGAGAAGCAGACTCCCTCCTGAGCAGGAAGCCCAATGTTGGGGCTCGAGTGGGGCTCAATCACAGGACCCTGGGATCCTGACCTGAGGCAAAGGCAGACGCCTAACCCACTGAGCCACCCAGGTGCCCCAAATCTTGACCTTCTGATCAGTGCACCTTCCAAGGGTCCTTGTGCAGATTACTGTTCTCTTTTTTTTTCTTGCTGGTGTTCACAATGAATGATAACAGTGGCTGGCTTTGGGTTGTGCCTCCTATTCCGGTGATATGCTCAAGCCTCCCCTAATCAGGCCGATCTAAGCCCCGGCTGGCCAAAACAGACTCCAAGCTGAACATCAGGCAGTCACGACATGCAGTACACTCATGCCGCCACTGCTGGGATGCCAGTCCCAGTTCTGCTGCTGCTCAGGGCTCCTTTAAGGGGTGGAAGCCGGGAGGAATGCACGCGGGCTGCCAAAACAACATGTGAGCCTGGTGAAGAGGATCCCCAACTGGAAGCACGTGAAGGGGGGCGAGGCAAAACGTAAACAGCGCTCTTTCTTCTTGGCAAAAACAAGAGACAAAAGACACCTCGGAGGAGAAAGCAATGCTATTTTTAGATGTGATAGTTACAGCCATTTTTAGAGGATTTTCCCATCAAACTTAAAATTATGTTGGTTTTTGTTTTTTTTTTTAAAGTAGAACATTGGAGCCTGGTTCTGTAAAGTAATTGGATGCACATGTACGCATATATACCACTCGCCCATTTAGTTGGCCAGCGGATAGCATGTTGGCTGTGTTATGTGTGTCAGGGATCACAGTGGTTGCCTCTGAGCATTCTTGTTCCTCCTGAAACACTGCTGGGAAAGGCTGCAGGCTTTTAGGACAGGGTGAGCCCTGTAAGGATCTGCTCCTCGAGGTTCTCCTTGGCCTTTGTTTACCTGAGTGCCATTCGAAATCAACCTTCTCTCTCGTGTCTAGGAAGAGACCCCATGGAAAGGAGGCCAGGCAACCCCATCAGGTCGAAATCAACTCTCAAAGACACAAGAGGTTGGAAATGCTCCCTATCTGGAAAACTGAACAGCTTACGTTCAAGAGAAGCTTTGTGATGAATTCTTTTGGCTAGCAAATACCCCAATGATCTTGGCTCTGCATCCGAATCTTCAGTTATCAGGTTTGCTTGATTTAAGTTCCACCTGTATTGCATCAGATTGTTGTTGAAAAACACTGCCAATAATTGCTTTTTCATTTGCCAGGCTAGTTGGGAGTGGAAAGGGGGCTGGAACTATGGACTCAGACCTAACTATGATCTACTTCGGCCCCTAAATCCCTGAGTAACAACAGCAGGCAGGGCAGTGAACCTCTCTGATCTACAGTTTCTGCCTCTGCAAAATGGGGGTCATTCTTCCCACCTCATGGAACACCCTGTGGTCTTCAGCCTATTTCTAGCCCAGGGTAGATACTCAGAGAAGACAGGTGATGATGGGTTTTGTTAGTTATAGATTCAGAAGCCTACAGAGATTGCACATCCTAGGTCAGCAGCTCTGACCTAATGGCTGCCTGGGCCATGGAAGGGGACAACCAGCAGCAACTCAGAGATTTCAAGATTCAATGTATATACTGCAGCATGTTGTCCTTCGAAAGCCACAGGGAAAAAAAAAATCCACGGGAGACACAAAAGGGCAACTGTTGTATGATTCTACTTATGTGAGGAACTAGAACAGGTGATTGCATAGAGACAGAAAAGAGAATAGAGATTGTCAGGGTCCAGAGATCTTGGGAGTTCTTGCTTAGTGGGTATACGATTACAGGATAGGGTGATGGAAATGTTCTTGAGATGGATGATGGTGATGGTTGCACGACCATGGACTGCACCTAATGCCCCTGAAATGTACATTTAAAAATGGTTAAAATGGTCAATTTTGTTATGTCTATTTCACCGCAATTTTAAAAATAGGGAAAAAACCTACTGGAATGATGCAAATCAAGATACAGCCAGGGGCACCTGGCTGGCTCAGTCATTGGAGCATGATCCCAGGATCATGAGTTCAAGTCCCACGTTGGATGTAGAGATCACTAAATAAATAAAACTTAAAAAAAATACATCCAATCGCAGAACACCATATCGCTGTTAGAATGAGGTAGATTTTATTCTACTAACATAAAAAGATGCCCAGTAAAAAAAAAGTTGTAATTATATATATATATATATATAGCATAACGCCAGTTGTTTTTTCTGCTTCACACTGATTAGCTCATCTTATCTTTGCAACACCACTATGATGTACGTGTGAACGTCATTACCCCACTTTGCAGATGAGGAAACTAAGTCGCAGCGAGGTGAGGTGGCTTGCCCAAGGACACAGATATTATAAGTGGCAGAGCTAGAGTTTTGACCCAGCTCCAACTATCTGGCTCCCAACATCTGAGTTCTAGACTCTTCTGTATCATCTTCATCTGGGAGCTTTTTAAATACAGGGTCTCTGGCCCCACCCCAGAGCTACTGATCAGATCTGTAAGATACTGCAATCCAGAAAGGATTCTTGCACACCTCGGAGCCCAGAGGACCGCAGCCCAAACCACCAGGCAACACTTAGTGACTGTTTCATAAGAATAATAAATGTTTACATATGCGTAAACATTTCAAACTTCACTTGGAATTCTGTGGACTTTTGTTTTTTTTTTTTTAACTGAGCAGTTTATTCTACAAACTAGACCAAAACAAGAAAAATCTGTATTAAATTGGCCATAAACTAGGTTTCATCCTATCTTATCATTAGCTTAAGAGTAGTTTTGTCAATTTAGAAATGTTTTTCTCCCAAGACTCCTGCCTACGAACTTCCAAACTCAGTCTTTAACAACAGAGTAAAACCTTATCAAGTTGAGCTCAATTCTGAATTGCAATATATTCATTTGGAATTTGGTGAAGTCTTTGAGAAATTGAAGAAATTGTTTAGTAAGTAAATTGTCAAGCTGGTCACTAGACTTATAAGGGGGCATACTTAACCAACTCAATAAAGCCAGGCCATGTTCTTTTTTTTAATTTTAAGGATTTTAGTACATTAATGGTTCCTGATTGCAAATGAGACATCGACTTTCGTTAGGGGTCAAGACTGCTTCTGGATAGACATTCTGGTAGTACTTTAGTTGGTTTGATGTGACTTAATGTGCTGGAATTCGTTTCTCAGAAATGCTTCTATAACTCACACGTTTTCCAAGTCATGTAAACTCTACTCCCTTTCCATACCCATCCTTGCAGCTGGTCTGATTCATGCAATTTTTATCTTAATTGGGTTTTGAATATAGTATTTTGCAGTTAGTGTTTCATAAAACCCAGCACTAAGAAAGTTTCAACGAACGAACATCTCCATGCCTCAGTTTCTTTACCTGTAAAAAGGGCATATTAAGGGTTATAGGAGGGGTCACCGCATGTGGTTGTGCAGACGGAGGGCTTCACAGGGTTAGGGGCACCCATCACAGCCTGCATGGCTGTAGGCCGCTGCTCTGCGGGGAGGGCTCACGAGAGCATATCGTGAGCTACCAGACACGGATCAAGTGAAATTGTGCCCCACTCAGGACACACGCTGTTGATGTGTTCGATGATTTTAACAGAAGACTTTAAGTCTTGACTCCAGGGATTGTTGCCCTCCAATAAATATTGCCATGAATGACAAGAGACATGAACTTGGAGAGTAAGATGTGCTTTCCTCAATCAAAATCACTGATTTGGTACACAGCTCATAATTCTTCCTTTAAAGAAACTTCAGAAAACAGGGGAACCTGGGTGGTTTAGTCAGTTAAGCCTCTGCCTTCAGTTCAGGTCATGATCCCGGGGTCCTGGGATCGAGCCCAGCAGGGAGCCTGCTTCACCATCTCCCTCTGCCCCACCCCCGCTTGTGCTCTCTCTCTCAAGTAAATAAATAAAATCTTTAAAAAATTTTTTCAGAAAACCTACCTATCATACCTATCAAGATGGAAGTAAAATTTCTGCCTTCCAGGGGCACACAGCATAGTGACAGACACAGGAGTACAACTTGCTGGGTCTGGGGGAGTCGTTGGGAAGAATTGGGTGCTGGGACCACACAATCTCTCAGTTCCAGCTCTGCCATCATCACCAGCTGTAAGACCTTCCTGCTACCTCAGCTTAACCCCTTTCGAGCTCGGTTTCCTTATCAGCATAGTGGGCAGAATGATAACTTCATCACTGAGCCGTCAGGAGGGTAGCAGGAGACAGGCAAACACTCACCACTGTTTGGGGCACTGGCGAGCCCCCTGGTGAGCCCCCAGTGAGCCACTTGCTTGCTTGCCTGCTTATGATCTTACCAGCAGCATCATTGTCATTCCAGAGGCAACTGTCTCCTTCCACTCCACCTGCTGCTTCCCCCCCAAGCCTACGTCTTTCCAGAGGGCACTCATTCCCACCACTCTGGTGTCCATCCATTGATTTCTCCTGCCTGGCCTTTTCTCTCCAGCATCTGCTCTAAACCCTTGAGTAGAACCCAATACAAAGCTCACCTCCTGGAATGAAGAACGGCCAAGAGAGAGATGGAAGTCCATTTAGATTACCACCAGGGATGCCTGGGTGGCCCAGCGGTTGAGCATCTGCCTTCAGCTCAAGGCCTGATCCCGGGGTCCTGGGATCCAGGCCTGCATTGGACTCCGGAGGGAGTCTACTTCTCCCTCTGCCTCTGTCTCTGCCCCTCTCTGTGTGTCTCTCGTGAATAAATAAAATCTTAAAAAAAAAATTCCTTACCAACAGCTAGCCTTCACTCCTATCCTGTAGAATAAAGAAGAAACGACAATGGTTTTGTCCTCATGATGTAAAATGTGGTTTCATCTTCATAATGTCCTCACTATGTAAATATCCTCAAGTAAAAAAAAAAATGTGTCCTGGGTTTTTCTTTGTTTCATGTTTAGCTAATTCTTGCATCTAACCTTTAAAGTAGAAACACTAATGGTTGCCCCACTTAATAAGCTTTAAACATGGAATTTGTAAAAATCATTGCTTATTTGTTCATTAAAGGAGACTAGTGAACACCAGCTATACCTTAGATGCAAAAAGCAGACACAAGGGGCACCTGGGTGGCTCAGTGGTTGTGTCTGCCTTTGGCTCAGGTCATGATCCCAGGGTTCTGGGATCGAGCTCCCTGTGGGGAGCCTGCTTCTCCCTCTGCCTGTGTCTCTGCTTCTCTCTCTGTGTCTCTCATGAATAAATAAATAAAATCTTAAAAAATAAATGGAGACACAAAAAGAAATACGGTACAGCTTGATCGTCCAGGAATGTGCAGCCTTGTAAGAAAAACACAAGGGATGACAGTTACGTAGCAGGTGCTAGGTTCTGCAGCAGAAATAAGCTCCGGATGCTAAGGGGTGTTTGCCCGGCCCCACAGGCAGGAGCTGAAGGCCTGCCAGCTTTCCCAGGAACTATGAAAGTGTTTGAGTCCTGGAAAAAAAAGTGTCATGTCCAAAATATGGAAAGAAAATGACAATATCAAATACATATGTAACTGAATGTCTATAAAAAGTACCATATGTCAACTGCACCCAAATTATTTATAAAAAGTAATTCCATCTGACGACAATTTGTAAGCTAGGATTTCTCTCTTTCCATTGCCTCTCCCCCAGTTTATGGGGTTTACAGGGAATCTCTGGGGCTTCTTGTCCTGTGGCAGCCTGACTCCAGTCTTCCCATGGCCCTCCCCTTGCCGCTCTGTATCCAAATTTCCGCCTTTCCATAAGGACATCAGTCCTCTTGGCTTAGGGACCCACTTCACTGCAGTATGGCCTTGCCCTAATTTAGCTCATTTCATCTGCAGGGCTCTATTTCCAAATAAGGCCCCATTTGGAGGTACCTGAAGTTAGGACCTCAGCATATGAATTCTGACGGACACAATTCAGCCCAGAAGAGTGGGCGACGTAGTCCTGGGAGGAAGGCCAGAGAGACACATGCAAAGTCCCTGCAGAGACTGGAGAGCACTGGGCCATGCAGGGAAGAGAACCAAGAAGAGCCTGAGGTGGGGCACCTGGGTGGCTGAGTGGTTGAATGTCTGCCTTTGGCTCAGGTTGTGATCCTGGGGTCCTGGGATTGAGGCCCACATCGTGCTCCCCACAGGGAACCTGCTTCTCCCTCTGCCTGTGTCTCTGCCTCTCTCTGTATCTCTCATGAATAAATAAATAAAATCTTAAAAAAAAAAATCCAGTGTTGATAAAAGCAGAGATGAAAGGTCCTCTGGGAGAAAGTATAACTTGGTTTATTTCTGGAGGGTAATTGCTGGCATCAATCACAACATAAAAGGTAAATAAGCCTGTGTCCAGAAATTACAGTTCTAGAAAATCATTCCAGTGATACAATAACAGGCAGCCCTCACGGAGCACTTAACCGGATCCCATGCCAAGTGCATCACCTGCACAACATCATTGGCTTCACAAGCTGACCTATAATCATCTCCATTTTCCAAGAAGCTGAGGCTTAGGGAAGTTAAGTTTTCACAGTGAAACCAGGATTTAGCCCGAGCTGTCCATTTCCAGAGCCTATACAGGTAATCACTCCCTTTGACATGCCTCACACCTGCACAAGGATGCACCATTATAATAGACGAAATCCAAGATTCTAAAATTAGAAGGACGGTTGGATAAATAAGTTCCAGTCATACCATGGGATACACTGCAGTAAGTACAGGTAGTTTTGTTTGTACTGATAGGGAAACTCCTCATGTCATTTTACTGAGTAGAAAAAAAGCAAAGTTGTAAAATGACATGAGCAGGAAAATGTATTGTTTTTCAAAACAACCAACTATATGTGTGTGTAGATACAAAGGGACACACAAAGCTGCAACAACTCGTCTCCACAGAGTGGCTTGAGACAAAGGACACATACCAAGTCGTTTACAGTTTACAGTAGTTATTCCTTAAATGTGGAAGAAGTGGGACTTTCACTTCTTTTAATATGCATCATTTCAGTTTCTTGACTTTGTGACAGAAGGCCTAACTCAAATGAACTTTTTAATACTACAGGGGAACATTTGCTCATGCCGCTGGAAGGTCCAGAGGTCTGGTGTGATTTGACAGCTTGACGATGCCAGGATTGGTGTGATTTGGCAACTTAGTGGTGAATTCAAGGAGTTGGTTTCTTGCGGCACCTGGGCGGCTCAGTGGTTGAGCATCTGCCTTTGGCTCAGGTCGTGATCCTGGGGTCCTGGAATCAAGTCCCACATGGGGCTCCCTGCAGGGACCCTGCTTCTCCCTCTGCCTGTGTCTCTCCCTCTCTCCCTCTTTCTCTGTGTCTCTCATTAAAAATAAATAAAATAAAAGAGATCCATCAGGGTGCCCCTGGAGCTGGGAGTGGGGTCCATTGCCTGCAAATCACTGGTAGCTGTCACATGATAGAGGAGGGGTGGAATGTTTGTTGTGGAAACAGTACTAATGACAATACACATTCACATCATTTAAATTTTCTACCAATTCTGTAGACACCAAAGTATACTTTGGTAATTTTAAAATACAAGAATAGGGACGCCTGGGTAGCTCAGTGGTTGAGCGTCTGCTTCGGTTCAGGGCATGATCCTGAAGTCCCAGGATCGAGTCTCACATCAGGCTCCCTGCATGGATCCTGCTTCTCCCTCTGCCTATGTCTCTGCCTTTCTCTCTGTGTTTCTCATGACTAAATAAATAAAATCTTTTAAAAGATAAATAAAATAAAATACAACAATAGATCCTTTTTTCATTAAAATACATCACAAGTGATTAAAAAAAAGATCATTTATTTGAGAGAGAGAGAGAGCCTGAACAGGGGGAGGGGCAGAAGGGGAGAGAGAGGGAGAGAGTAGAGCATGAGTGGGGAGAGGGGTACAGGGAGAGGAAGAGAGAGCATCTCAAGCAGACTCCCTGTTGACTGTTGAGACCGAAGCAGGGCTCAATCTCATGACCCTGAGATCATGACCTGAGCCAAAATCAAAAGAACCAACAGACCCACCCAGGCACCCCTGCAAATGATTGTTTTTGTAAATATTGTGATTTCTTTCTCAAGTTCAAATCACATAGCTGAACTTCCTGCATCAAAGGGTCATCTAAGAGACGTGATGCAGGGTGTTGTAGCTAGAGGGACCAGTACTGGACTGGGAATTGGCAGCCCGGGCTCACGTTCTAGCTCAGTCAGCAACAGTGAACTCTCAGGAGAGACACAGACCAGCTCTGGGCTCAATTTCCTCATCAGCAAGTGATGGCATTGGGATAGATAGATGCAGATAGAGGATCCCTTCTTCCTCAACTATTCCTCTCTGTTTATAAGATATTCCTATCTATCTGTCCATCCATCCATCCATCCATCCATATATGGCTTTTTTGGGGTAAAAACACTAAATATGTAAGTTAAAAATATTCTAATAATACAAAAAGCTACACAGTGAACAAGTTCCTTTCCCCCCAACCCTGGCCCCCAGCTTCTGCTGTCTGCCCCACCCTGGCCACTCTTAACAATCTATCCTATAGGCATGTAACCTCCCCCTGCCTCACTTATACAAGTAGTGACATGCCACACCTGCACCCTGCAGTCTGCTTTTCATAAAACTATCTATAAACGGACCTCCTGGGTCAGAAGATACGTGCATTTTCTATTTTGATGGATATATTCCTACACTATCCACCAAAAGAGGATGATGCTTATTTCTCCAATATGTCATCAACGCCTTATGCTATTACTTTTTCATTTTTGTTATTGTACAGGATCAAAAAACCACATCTCGTTGTGGTTTTGCTTTGCCTTTCTTTCATCCTGTTTGAGGTTGAGAATGTTAATATGCATAAAAAACATGGACAGTTGTTATTTTGTAAGTCAGCTGTACAGGCACCTCGCCCATCTTGTGCACCTACCAGTTTTCTTGGAAGGTAGAAAATGCGGCATCCTCAACCCTCCTCTCCTGGGACGATGGCACTTAGTGGCCATTGCATTAGGCCGCAGAGTTACAGGTGGGTGTCAGAGTGGGGGCAGCGGGCCAAATGGCCCAGGAGAGACCCACAGAGTGTGGGAGGGACCACATAGACCGAAAGCACGGCTTTTATGTCAGAAGGGGTTTAAACATCAACAAACAAAGAACAAAAGAATGTGTGAGAGGGACCTTATGGCCTCCTAGACCTAAAGTATTGCCTATCTGGGTTTTTGCAGAAAACGTTTGCAGGTCCTGGAAGGGATAAGGAGAAAAAAGAAGAGGTTGGGAGGTAGGAGGCTGGGGGCAGGAGGGGACTCAGACACAAGGTAGCTCAGAAGGGAAGAGTCCCCAGTTCTCTTAGCTGGAGGGCTTCGTGGTGTCAACATTCAGCCAAGAGTTCAGGAAGGATGATTTAAGAGTGTTCTGGAATCAGCAATGAGGAAGTGGGTTACTATGACCTTTGTAGAACAGGTTTGGGGGAGTGTTGATGGGCAGGTTTTTGAATCACAAGAAAGAAAGAAAGAAAAAAAAAAAAACAGTGACTGAAGGGCCCAGGGTTGGGGTTGGGGTGCGGTGGGGATAGAGGGAGGGAGAGAGAAAGAAATAAGGAGGGAGGGAGAGGCCTGGACACAAAACACAAGTGCTTAGCAAAAGTGAGTTGGAACAAAGAAAAAGTGGCATGACTTAAGACAAACAATAATTATTATATAATATTATATAATTATAATTATTATGGACACAAATACTGTTCACTTCTTTAAAGCACACCTTAGGTCTGTCTGACGTAAGCTGTAGATCGTCCTTCTCCAATCTCTCACTCTTTAGGGAAGCAAATCTCTGATGCACATAACAAGAGTGTCAGCCCCCTGGTGGGACCGTCCTTGGGTGTGAGCCAGTCCTGCCCTGACACGTTTCAATGCGCTCCTCAAAGAGGAAAAGAGACACAACCAGGACACATGGTGAACGGTGTAAGAGCCACAACTCCGGCTTTTAATCTCTGCTCCTTTTCTGTCTGATGGCTGCCATGCCTTCCTCCTTTGAGAGCCCCAGCAGCGTCTAACATCCAGCTAGCATCAGTAGATCCTCCGTAAATTTTTCCAAATTTTATAGATTCATTTCCAGACATTGTAGTTTACTGTTTCCCAACCTTCTATTTGGAATACCTTCTTCCATTTTTGGAAAATTAGCATCAGTGAGATAGAATTTTTTGTTTATGTATTTATTCATTGGCGGGGAGGGAGTATGATGCGGGTGGGGGGATGGGTAGGGAAGAGCAGAGGAAGACAGACAAGCAGACTCCTCGCTGAGTGTGGAGCCCAACGCGGGGCTCAATCTCATGACCCTGAGGTCATAACCTGGCTGAAACCAAGAGTCAGATGCTTAACCCATTAAGCCACCCAGGTGCCCCAGAGGTGGAATTTTTTTATTGTGCTAAAATATACACAATGCAAAAATGACCATTGCAATCATTTTCAAGTGTACCATTCTATAGCATTATGTACGCTCTCATTGTTGCATAAAAGTTTACACGAAAAATTTAAAATTTACATATAACCTGAACTTTTTCATTATCCTCAACTGAAACGTTGCACCCATTGTGCAATAAGTCCCTATTTCCCAAGTTGAGGTACAGTTTGTAGACAATAAAATCCCCATGTTAAGTGTACATTGTGTTGGACGTTGACAAATGTATACTCTTGGGTAGTCACCCCCTAATCAAAATATAGAATATTTCTGTCACCACAAAATGTTCCCTCCTGGCTCTTTGCTGTTGGTCCCCAAACTGCCTCTTGTGCTTTGCTCAAAGCATGTACTTTTGCAGTCCTGCAGATTAAAGAACCACACCTCATTGTGGTTTTACTTTGTCTTTTGTGTCTGTGTGTGTGTATGTATGAGGTTGAGAATGTTTCTGTCATTACAGGTTTTTTTCTGCTTTTCTAGGATTTCATAAGAATGGGATCAAACAGTATATACTCTTGGGTATTTGGCTTCTTTCACTGAGTGTAATGTTTCTGAAATTCACCCATGTAGCAGTAGTTTGTTCCTTTTTATTGCCAAGAAGTGTTCTAGTATATGAATGTACCAAAGTTTGTTTATCTGTTCACTTGCTGACAGAGGTTTTGGGTATTTTCAATTTTCTTTTATTTTGCTATTATGAAGAAAGCTTCTAAAACACTCACGTACCAGTCTTTGCGTGGACACATATTTTCAATTCTCTTGGGTAAAAAACCAAGAGTAGAATTGCTGGGTCATATGGTTAGTGTAAGTTTAGGAGAAATTGCCAAACTGTTTTCCAGTGTGGTTGTACCATTTTGTTTTTCACTGCATTGTATGAGAGTTCTGTTGCTCTACGTCCTTGCGGACACTTGGTGATGTTGTCAGTTTTTACACTTTTAGCCATTCCAGTGGATGTGTAGTGGTGTGCAGTGGCTTTGGTTTGCATTTGTCTGATAAATAAAAATGTGGACCATTTTTCACATGCTCGTTGGTCAGTTGTATATCTCATTTTGTGAAGTGTTTGTTAAAATCTTTTGTCCATTAAAAAAATTGGATGCTTGTCTTATTATTTATAAGAGTTCTTTAAATATATCTGTATACAAGTCCTTTGTCAAACGTATATGAATATTAGAACTTTAAATTTGTCTAATTTTCCTCCACAGAGGCAAAGGTGGGACTTCTTTTTTTTAAAGATTTATTTATTTATTGAGAAAGAGAGTCTGTGTGCATGTGTGCACAGGGGTGATGCAGAGGGAGAGAGAGAATCTCAAGCAGATTCTCCACTGAGCACAGAACACAACATGAAGCTTGATCACACAACCCCAAGATCATGACCCCAAGACCATGACCTGAGCCAAAACCAGGAGTCAAATGCTCAAACGACTGAGCCACACAGGCATCCCAAGGGCGGGACTTCTTAATTCCCCAGGAAAGCAAGGGCATCCTCACCAGGTTTTACACCTGTGGGTGGCATTGCTCTCAAAGAGTAAACAAAGGATGGCTTGGAGGCAGTTGGCTTTTTTGAGCACTACACCTAAAGTGGTAACAAGCAATGGCTTGTGGTCTTGGTGGGTAAAGGCAATCTATGGCTCCTGGGCATTCCAGAAAGCAGCCGCAGGAATCCATAACCCAAAGCCATGGAGGGTATCTGGTGAGTAGGGTCTGAGGTGTTTAAGCAACGTTTGTCTTTGGGAGAAGGAAAACATAGAAGTGGAGTGGACCTCGGGAAGCTGGGTGCCCTGGCTTAGTTGCTGCATAGGGAACTCTAATGAAGGTCTGTGACCTGTGTCTTGTCCTGATTAGAATGAGGGAAAGCAAAGAGCACTGATGGTGCAAAGAGCCTTGGAAGGTGTCACCCTAACCTCTGGTGTCCTCATGTTCTCTCTCTTCCCCTTTCCAGTTAGTTGAATATTTTAAATAATCCATGATGTGGGACCTAATGGAGTCCTCTCACATGTTCATTGTCTGCTGGTGCTTTATCAGAACCTCGTCAAAACACAGTGCCTAAAATCCTATCCAGGAAGTTCTCCAGGCAGCAGTGGGAAGTCTCAGGGGTGACCTCTACACACAGTGATTCCAGTGATTATCTGGAATATTTATCTGCAGGAAAATCTTTGGTCAGGAGACTGGAGTTTCCTTAGAACATGACTAACAAGCAGGAGGGTATCTTTGCCAGCACTGGTAGGGTGCTGCTGAAACGCTCTGTCCCATAAAACTGACCTCACGTGGGCAGCTGGAGCCAGAGCGGAGCAGCTGGAGATGCAGTGTGTGAAGACTGCTTGTCAGGGGCTTGCTCTGACCCCAAGGGGAACCAGGAAATCAGAGCTCGGATGAATGAGAGAAGAACCATGGTGGGTGGCAGATGCACAAAAATCAAGCAAGAAAGGAGAAGCCAGGAGACCACATCTGCTCTACAAAGAAATAAAAGGAAGTTGCGGGGAGGGGAGTCAGGAAAACTTCATCAGGTCTCAGATGGGACCTCAAGGATGAGTAATAGTCAGCTAGGGATGGAGGGAAGGGCCAAGGAGTTCAAGCAGAGGGACCAGATGTCAAAGGTCCCTAGGTGGCCTGCTCTTCCTGGAGATGTCACTTTCACGGTGACACCCTACAGCCTTGGAGCTCCAAGCACAGGGTGGGCACCTTGTCCTTAGCGTGAGCTGGGGCTGTTACCCGACTTGCTCTGCAGCCATTCTCTGGTGGGAATGTGTCCTGTCCCCATGTCCCGTGCTGCTATCCAGGGTCCTGTTCACATTAGAGGCTGGCCCTTTAATTTTTAAAGCCCTCCCTAAAGCCTTGTGGCTCCTGATGGTATCTATCTCTCTTGGGTCCTGCGGACAACTGGCCTCCTGGTCCCAAATTCCTGTTTTCTTGCTTCCTTGCCAGGCTTGGCCAGCCTCATTCGGTGACATCTGGAAAATAACTTTCTTGCGCCATGTTTTAGCTTTTAAAAACTACATGTGATTCCATAATCTCATAGTCATATTGTGATGGCCTCAGTTTATTTTTGTTTAAAATCTTTTGAAGAAAATATTATATAATGATATTTAGTTTCATTCTAGGTGTGGCCAAGAAGGCAAAGTGCAATTATAGGTGCACCCAGTTCTTGGAAAAACTGATACATGGAAATTCTCATAACATGGTTATATTCTGAGAGGATTTTTCACATTAAAAAAACCACTGCTGGTTTCCTCTAAATAATTTCCCCAGTGCAGTTAAAAGAAGATCAAGTTTTCAAAAAAAAAAAATTCAATCCATATTCAACTTCTCAGCATCCGTAGGAGGATAGTCGTTGTATGAAAGGAGGCACATCTGATGCTCTGTTCTCCTTCCCACCGCTCAGCACACCAGGACTTGCATGGCCCCCTCTTCCCGAAACCCTGCAATCTCCAGCCTTCAGCTGGTCCCCTCTGTGCTCACCCAGGGACTCCGCCCAGCACAGACTCTGGAGCTGGAGCTGTCTCTGGGAGACCTAAAGCTCACCTCCCTTCTCTTGATCCCAAACACATTTCAGCCACTGACCCATTTCTCTCTCCTCTTTCCAACAGAACTCTTCAGAAAGTTGTCTGTACCCATTGTCTCCACTTCCTCTCCCAGTATCCTTTTTTTTTTTTTTTTAGATTTTATTTATTTATTCGTGAGAGACACACAGAGAGAGGCAGAGACATAGGCAGAAGGAGAAGTAGGCTCCCTGTGGGGAGCCCAATGTGGGACTTGATCCCAGGATCCCAGAATCCCAGGATCAGGATCTGAGCCAAAGGGATCCCTGGGTGGCGCAGCGGTTTGGCGCCTGCCTTTGGCCCAGGGCGCGATCCTGGAGACCCGGGATCGAATCCCACATCAGGCTCCCGGTGCATGGAGCCTGCTTCTCCCTCTGCCTGTGTCTCTGCCTCTCTCTCTCTCTGTATGACTATCGTAAATAAAAAAAAAAAAAAAAAAATTTAAAACATTGTATTAAAAAAAAAAAAAAAAAAAAAAAAGATCTGAGCCAAAGGCAGATGCTCAGCCACTGAACCGCCCAGGTGCCCCTTCCCCCGTTATCCTTGAACACAATCTCATCAGGCTTTCACCTAAACATCCCTCTGAAATCACTCTTGTCCCGGTCACTTGCCAGGTCCAATGGGCACTGCTCTTCCTCCTCTTACTTGAACATTCACTAGCTGACTGTTCTTCTCTGTGGAACCCCTTCCTTCCTTGGCCTCTGGACCCCACTCCCCTATGCTTCTCCTGAAGTCTCGCTCATCTCTCTTCACTGTGTCCTCATCTCCCCAATGCCCAGCCAGTGGACTATTCTGGGGCTTAGTCCTCAGACTTCTTCTCTCCTCCTGTCTTCACTCCCTAAGTGGTATCTGCAGTCACGTGGCTTCAAAAGCTACCAAATTCATGTTTCAGTTGGGACCTCTCCTCTGAACTCCAGACTCACACAAGCCTTCCACTTCCCCTCTTGTTCATCTCCAGTCTATTCCACCGAGCTGCTAGAGCGACCAGGTTAAAGCATACATCAGAGTTTGTCATTCTTTTCTCAAGATCTTCAATGGTGCCCCACCTCATGTGGACTGAAAGCCCATCTTCGTGAAGGTCACCGAGGTCTGTAAGGACCTGGCCCCTGGGTGTTTCTCTGAGTTTTTGTCACTGCTTTCTCACTTTGCTCCCATCTCTGATCTGGCATGCAGTAGGTCGCTGGGCTGGTGGACAGCCCTTGGGCGCTAGGGATGGCCTCTGGGCAGGAGAGTTGTCTCCCCAACAGCCCACCCTGAGCCTTTTCCCATGGCAGCCACTGCTGAATGACATGGGGTGCAAGGGCCCAGCCCCCTCCCCTGCATGGGACAGCCCTGGAGGGTCATCCATTTTCAGAACTCCCCACGGGAGACCGCTTACCTTCCCACAGGGTCTTCCTCCTCTCCTCCCCTTCCCTCCCACAAGTTGATCCCAAGAGTACTCCCTAATAAACACCCCAGGCACCAATAACCACCTTAGACGCTGCTTCCTGGGGGAACCCAACCTGGGAAACTGATCTCTTTGCTCCTTCTTGAACCACCTGCCAGGTACCCTTTGCCTCAGGGTATTTGCAATTGCTCTTCCTTCTCCCTGCAGAGCTCTTCTAGATATTCCACAGCTTACTCCCTTGCTTCCTTCACATCTCTTCCAAACATCCTGTAGGGAGTGGCCCTTCCTGATTAAAAGAGCCGGCACCGCCAGCACCAATTCCACCCCTCCTATTATCCCTTAGACACAGTTGAATGAGTGGTCACCCCAGCACTCCTCTGCAACTGCTCTTGTGGAGGAGCCTCACTGGGCTGCAGGGTTTGCTACAGTCTTTCTCATCATGTGACACATATTTCTTTGTGGATTTCTCCCATTGGACTCTAGGTCCATAAGGATAGGGACTTCATCTATTTTGTTCACTGTTCTTCCCCTGGCTCCTGTCCAGGCTGGTGCTGGACCTGCTCTGACCTGATGCTAATCATTGGCCGTTGTTATATCCTCTGTGACAAAGTCCTGCCTTGTGGGTTTCCACCTTGATTCCTTTGATCCCTTTGACTCTGAGTCAATGTCTTCCCATGGCTCCCACTGTCTCCTCCATGACTTAGGGTCCACCTTATTATCTCCTCTTGAGTCTTTCTAGAGGTATGATCCCACCCCTAAAGTCCAGTTCCTATCTATCTGCTTTCGATTACCGGGAAGCCTACATCTCACTCTCCAGATGCCCCTGTGTTGTGGAATACAGGAACCTCCACCCTGCAATCCAAATCCCTATTCTCATCCACATTCCACCTGGGGTCTGGGCAGCCTCCCTGAAAGCCTTGTCCAAACTAAATCTGCAGCATCAGAGAGGGCACTGAAAGGTGGTGTTACCTCTGCAGGGAAGGAAGTTCACGTTGAGGCCAGAAGGGCCCAGGTGCACATCCCCGCTCTGTTCCTCACGGTGAGGCACCCTTGCCCTAGTCCCTCATTTCTCTGTGCTTTCACTTACCCCCCTTGGAAAGCACCCTTTATGACATCAGCCTTGCAGAGTGGCTGTCAGCAACACACGAAGACATGAAAGAAAATGTCTGGGACATCTCTGGCAGTCAGCAAACTTCTCCCAAATGCACTGAGACCATCTGCAACATCTGGCCCATTGCATTCAGTAGGGTAGCACTATGTCCTCAGGAGGCAACTTTGAGTCCAGGTGGCTCTGTGTGCAAAAAATAAAAAAATAAAAAAATATATATGTATATATAGTATTTTTCTTGGGAAAACATTAGCATTCTGTGAAGGGTCATTATAATTCCAAACATGTTGGGACAATACAACAGTACCCTGTGCTACTCAGTTACACTGTCAGCCAAGTTCACCAGGTCCAGGCATTTATCTCATGCACAGGAAAGCTTGGCTTTACCTCTGAAAGGCAGCCCTTACTGAACAGGTACCACTAAGGCTTACTGAACACTATCCTGGCTTTTGCCAGATTTAATGGAAACATTTATACTAAACCTTGCCAAATTCACAGAAGCTTTTCTAGTTCCCATTACTTTGCTACTCAAAAGGAAGGGAGGACTCGCCTCGGCGGTAGGGTGTGGTATATTTAACAGAGTGCTGAAAGCAAGTTCAACGCAAGTGACCAATGTTGGCAGATTGCACAATTCTCAAGTTATTTTTGCGGTGGGCAGTGTTTTTCTTTTTTATTCTATTTTCTTCCCTCTCGAGTTGGCTAATGATTTCCAATGAATAGACTCTGTCTGGTACAATCCAGCTAGCTTGCATTGCATACACAAAGTCAATGAGGAGGGGCTGTGTGGACACTCATTATTTTAATGGACCCCTGGTACAGTGAAGATGGAAGAGGAAATGTTGGGGTGTTCACTCATAATTTGTACTCTGGTTTGGAAGCAGGTCATCAGCTGAGCAAAAAGCAGGTAAAAATATGCAATAAGGTTATCGCAATTTCTGAAGCCTGAGCCATCATCTATTAAGGAATCAAAACATGTGTAGACACATCATAAAAGCTTTTGATACTCTTCTACGTGGCCTGGTACAGAGCTTCCCTGTCTGCCTCTTGTGCTTTCTCTGTGATACTTCCAGGCAGCATGTGTTTAAAGTCATTATTGGTCACTACAGAATCTGACAGACATGGTATCCTCTCAACGTACTGTATCCATTGCAATGGCTGGGGGTGAAGAGTGTCCTTGAGAACATGGTGTGTGTCCAAGAAGGCAGTCAGATTCCTGCTTCATATTCAGCCCAAGATGGTTCAAAGATTCCCAGTTTCCTCCTGGGGAGCTGAGTGCAAAAGTCAAGGGTGAATGTTTTCCAAGACAAGCTTTAGCATTTAAACTTCCGTTTTCATTTTTTTTTTAAGAGGGTGGGGTGGGGCGGAGGGAGAGGGAGAGAGAGAATGTTAAGCAGACTCCACACCCAAGCGTGGAGCCTCACACAGGGCTCGATCTCACACCCCCGAGACGATGATCTGAGCCCAAATCAAGTCAGACACTTAACCGACCGGGCCACCAGGTGCCTCTCCAGTTTTGATTTTTAAAAATTTTCACATGCTCATGTTAAAAAAAAAAAAAATTAGGGCAGCCCTGGTGGCGCAGTGGTTTAGCGCCGCCTGCAGCCCAGGGTGTGATCCTGGAGACCCTGGATCGAGTCCCACGTCAGGCTCTCTGCATGGTGCCTGCTTCTCCTTCTGCCTGTGTCTCTGCCTCTCTCTCTCTCTCTCTCTGCATCTCTATGAATAAATAAATAAAAAATCTTAAAAAAGAAATTAAAGACCACACCGTGAAGAGTAAGCCTCCCTCAGCACACTGACCCTGGGAGGCAACTACTGTTACCATCTCTTTGTAGGTTCTTCCCAATAGCATCTACGCATAGAAGAGGAGCTTTGATTTTTGAAATGCATTTTTATATGTTCAGCTAAAGTGGTTTGTAAGATCTCTTTTCCAAATAACTCTCCATGGTAACATAACTTTGGAACATGCACAACAACACACGCTCACATGGACATACACATAGACACACACACAAGTCGTCCTCTTCAGCATAAAATGGAGGGGAAATGATGCAACAGAGTGACTAGTAGGTATATTCCAGTAAACCGCGGTGGGGAGTGGATTCTCAGATGGTTCCAGACAGCTTTTTGTACAGAAATAGCCCGGTGAGAACACCCAGCCTACTCAGACAGCAGAACAAATCCCAGGAACTTGCCTTTGTGCAACCTTCCCCTTCAAGCTCAAGTCTAAACACATCAGAGCTTGGCAGGGCTGCTCGGGTACATTGGCCGACAGACAGACACTCCAGTTTCTCAGGCTGTCCATGCTTTTCCCTCCGAACCAGTAGATTTCTAGATCGGATTGCGTCAGCTCCTCCCCCGCTGCCAAGACGCAGAAGCTGAACACCCCTTAAGTTTCTCTCCATCATGCAGTTGATTAAAAACCCAACTCGCTCCCACTCAGGAGGAAAAGGAAAAACACCAGCAAGCACAACGCTAAAACATATGTGTGCATGTTTGGCAGAAACGAGAAAAATCCTTCTGTCTAGGCCACTCTGAAACTAGGTCATGCACAGTATCGCTCAAATTGGGAAGGTGTATTTGGCTTCAGGACAGAGGTGGCTGGATGAGAGCGATACGGGGTAACTTGATAAGCTGCCATTCTAGAGACTTTCCATACCTGACATGTGAGTGGAGACACTGGAGCTTTTACCTCAGTACTGATACAGAATAAAAGAACTGTCATAATTTTGAGTAAAGTCAGCCAATCTACAGGAACCTGAGTAAAAATCTCTCATCAAAAGCCAACACTCTAAAATAGGAACCATATGGAAGCCAATAGGAAAGGAGCACTGCCATTGTGCAGTGGATATAACTCGGGAGCACAGGCCTTCCTCCTCATTAAGGAAATAGTGACCTGGGTGTCTGGTTTTGGGAACACTGGAAAGATCACGTTCTGCAGAAATACTGCCTCACCTGCTGGCTACTGCCTGAAAAATCCTTTCTGAGCTGAGAAAGCCTTGAAGTCCTCAACAGCAGAGAAAGCGTAATAAGCAAAATGCCCTGAACAGAACAGTGATCATCATAATGCTCATTTCCTGAACGCTGACTTACGGTAGAGGCTCACATTCATACTCAGGACTTTACACGAATGATCTCCTTTAATCCCTGTGGTAGCCGGTCCTCAGGATGACCCCTCTGTGACCTGGCCTCTACATATATATGCCCGCGTGTGGTGTCCCTCCCTGGAATCTGGCCTGGCTCTCTGACTCACATGTAACCAGTAGAATGGGGTGGAAGGGAGACTGTGTGTCCTCCAAGGCTAGATGAGGAGAAGCCTTACAGCTCCTGCCTTGGTCTCTTGCAATGGTCATTCTGGGGGACAGTCAATTGCCATATGAGAAATCCAATGTCCCTGGACCTGCCACGTTGTGAGAAAACCCAAGCAAGTCATGTGGAGCCGCTGAGCGGAAAAAGAGATGCTGGCGAGCCCTCGGCTCTTCCTGCCATCCCACCCTCGGTACCAGACACGTGAAGGAAGAAGCCAGTTTGACGTCAGCTCAATGTGGTCTTCAGATGATCTGGCCCCCAACTGGCAGCTGATTACAACTGTACCTGAGACCCTAAGTGAAAATAGCCCAGACAAGCCCACTCAATCCATAGAACCATTAGAACTCCTAATAAATTGGTGTGTTATACCACTAAGTTTTGGAATGTTTTGTTATCCAGTGAGAGATGACTGAAACATTTACTCTCCAAGACTCTGAAAATCACAGTGACCTCTCCAACACCCATTTCACCCCTTCCTTGTGGTGTAGTCTCAGGAACCGTTCCTTGATCCGGTCCCTGGGGGTCTCAGGGTACCCCTCATCAGACTACACTAGCAGTTTTCAGAGTGGGATCCAGCGGCTTCAATGTCATCTCAGAACTTGTGAGAAAGGCAAATTCTCAGGGCACCTGGGTGGCTCAGTGGTTGAGTGGCTGCCTTTGGCGCAGGTTGTGATCCTGGGGGTCCTGGGATCGAGTCCTGCATTGGGCTCCCCGCAGGGAGCCTGCTTCTCCCTCTGCCTGTGTCTTTGCCTCTCTATGTCTATTATGAATGAACAAATAAAATCTTAAAAAAAAAAAAGAAAAAGGATCCAGGCCTGAGTCAATCAGCACCTGGCATTCCCTTGGGGTCAGTCATTAGTCTGTGGTCCACGGGGTGGTGCCCTCTGTCCTGGCGACAGCCAGTCTGTGAAAGGAGCTGGCCTTAAGGTACGGCTGACATCGAGGATGGAAGGCAGGGATGCAGACAGAACCTGGTCCCTGGCAGCAGGGTTCACTCAGCCTGTGGCACCTTGGAACTTTCAATCAGGGCAGGGGTCCATCAATTCCTTTATTGCTTAAACCCACACAAGTTGGCTTTTCGGTTACTTGTAGCTGAAAGTGCACTGCCTGGCACAGTGAGGGTCATGATCTGTCTTTTACGTGGGAGAGGTTAGCCGATTTGCAGTAGCTCAGACCCCTAGGAAGCAGAAAAGCTAGGGTTTGAACCCAGCCCACCCTCATCATGAAGCCCTGGAAGGGTGAGATTTGTCTTCTCCCTGAGAGGAGAGGCTTCTGCGCATATTTTTGGTGCATTAGGGCACTGAGAACACATGGAGACAGTGGGCACCTAACAGAAGAAGGGATATCATGGAAAAGATCATTCTTGCTGAATTCTACTCAGGTCTGGCCTATGCTCGGCTATTTCTTCATATCCCTTCATATTCAAATTGAATGACATCCTTTCTCCTCTCCTTTCCCCCTAAACAGATCGTCATATTCTGTTGTTTTGCAAGGAAGATGCTGGGAGAGGGTAAGGCAAGTGTTCCTTCGGGGAGGCTGATGGGTCCAAGGAGTTCTATAAACTGCATCCACCCACATCATGCTACTCCAAAGACAGTTTATAATCACAAAAGGAACAATCCGGAAGATTCCAGCTGTCAACACAGCTAAAATGTAGCAGCAGCAGACCATGCATGGGAGACACAGGCCATGGCATGGATTTGGGATTTTTCTAACCTTGGGGATCCCCAGGCTCTGTGTCCTCACTCAGGGGATGCCAATACTTGAGGAGGACTCTTGCCTCAACTCCCCTACACTGGGGTCTCAACCGGAGGTCGGCTTCATCCACTCCCACCACATCCCTGCCTCTTCTGGTCCCCCCCACCCCCTGCGAGAGTGAGGTGGCTAATTTTAACCTGTAATCTGAAGCCCTGTCCGGGGCAGGCCCAAGGTACCAGGGTGGCTGCAGCGAGAGGACACTTGCAGGGAAACCATGAAACAAGGCTTGAGAAAACAAGACAAACAAGAATGTGACAAGTCTTTTCTCCAACAATCATCCAGAGTTTGAACTACAGGCAGATCAGCCTTGATAAAAGTTCCAATCAATGTTCTTCTAATTTGGAACAGAGTGCTCTGGGGAATGGCAAGCATTTATTGAAGCCTCTGCTGTGTGCGTGGCATTAATTTAACACCCAGGCGAGGACATCAGTTAGGGGACAGCCCCTTCCAGCGATGCTTAGAAATGAGCATAAATCACCAGGTCAACAAGAAGATACAGATGGTAAGATGCACTAACACAAAATTGTTTCTGGGTACTGGATGCTGACGTGTGTAAACTAATGCAATCCCTGTAATGAGCCTATGACATAAGTCCTATTATTATTCCCATGTCACCGATAAGGAAACCGAGGCCCTGAGAACGTAAGTTATTTTCCCAAGGTCAAGGGATTTGAACTGAAGCAGGCTGGCTCTGGAGGCTGTGCTGCTGCCCATGACACACGACGCTGATAGGGAGGAGAACGCAGAGAAGAATGAGGTTGATCCAGAAGGCTTCCTGGAGGAGGTACATTCTCACAAAGAATGATGGGGATTCAAGGCCATGTTAGTAGCTGATGAGAATGAGCAAGCTTTAAAAAATAAAACAGGTTCTGCTTCTTGCTAACCCATGTTACTTTTTTTTTTTTAAGATTTATTTATTTGAGAGGGGGGGGGCATGAGTGGGAGGGGCAGATGGAGAGAATCTCAAGCAGATATTGTGCTGAGCGTGGAGCCTGAGATGGTGCTCAATCCCAGGACCCTGAGATCATGACTTGAGCTGAAACCAAGAGTAAGATGCTTAACCGATGGAGCCCCCCTAGGGGCCCCTGGCCCGTGTTACTTTTAATGGTTGTAATGGGCATCCTTCAATGGGAGGTCTCTTCCCTAGCTTTCCTCACTCCATGGGGATCAGGCCCTGGGGGGCTTGTTTGCCCTGAGCTCCATGAATAAAGTGCTGGAGAATCAGAGCTGTGGGCCGCAGAGGAAGATGAAATCCCGTTTACCCTCCTTATTTTATAGACAAGGAAGCTAAAGCTGGAGAGAGATTCTGTGGTGGCCAGACCAGCACGCGCCAGACCCCTGGAGAGCTCCAGGCTTTCGGGGGGGAGCCTTCCCAGCACCTGCACCCTCATCATCTCAGAGGATGCTGCAAATCTAAGAAGACGGTTCACAGGTGGGGAAGCCAAGCACATCTGGCTTGCCCCCCTAGGATTAGTCCAGAGTTGGGGGCATGGGGAGAGCATGGTGGCCATCCTGTTGGACGACCTTTCTGTGTAGCCAGGTGGTCCAGGCCCCCTGGAAGGCTAACCTCTGGGACTTCCTGCCTGTCGTAGCGCCTCCTTCAGGTCCCCTTGCTCATAGCCTAGAGGAGAGGCCTGTGGTCAGGATGGGTAGCCTCTGCCTGCCGAGGCTACCATGGGCCCAGGCCCGATGCTGAGAGCCCAGCAAGTCCTCACCCTGCCCTGGAGGGGCCTGCAGTGCAGCTGGGGAGACAAATTTATAAACCCATGAGCTCAGTTTTTCTTCCTGTGCTCTGCTTCTCATAAAATATTTTATGTATTTTTTTAAAGATTTTATTTATTTATTTATTTATTTATTTATTTATTTATTTATTTATTTGAGAGAGAGAGAGCATGAGCGCAAGCAGGGGGAGGAGCAGAGGGAGAGGGAGCAGCAGACTCCTTGCTGAGCAGGGAGCCCGATGCAGGGTTCAATCCCAGGACCCTGAGATCAGGACCTGAGTCAAAGGCAGATACTTAACCGACTGAGCCACCCCGGTGCCCCTCCTCAGAAAACATTTTAAATAGAGGGATGTACTAGATTATTTCATTTCGTTATTACTGAACCTTAATAACTAAGTAATTCAGGATTTATCAGTAGCTGGAGCATCGTGTCGGGAGACTGGCCAGGAGTCTGGTGGCTCAGGAAGGGCACTGGAGGAGGAGTTGGCTCACTCTTGGCCCAGGAGGGGGTGCCCAGTGACCAGCTGTGGGACCCACGCAGTCAATTGCACAATTCTCTGCTTTTGGTTCTTCACCCAAAAACTGAAGGTGTAGGATAGACATGTTTTTAAAAAACAAAAAAACAAAAAAAACCCAAAAAACAGTTTTAAGGAGTTCAACATACACTTTACTGATTTGAAATGTGTCCTCAGTATATTCGCTGAGTTGGGCAGTCATCACCGTAATCCATTGTTAGAACATTGTCATCACCCCAAAAAGGAATTTTCTACCCTTTGCACTCACTCTCCACCTCCGCAGCCCTTGGCAAATACCAGCCTCCTTTCTGTCTCTATGGATTTGCTTATTCTGGTGAAGTTGTGTGTGTGTACACATTTTACACATGTGTAACTTTTTTCACACACAAGAAGCTGGGGTGAAAAGCAAGTGTGCCCCTTCTTCCTACCACCTCTCTGAGATCTAAGGTCCTGCTTTGCTTGGGAAAAGCAGGAGAGACATGGTTTCCATGGAAAGCCTAAAGCAGGCAAGAACGGTTTTATGCAAATAAAACAGAATTTGGATAAGATGTGAATGCTTCCAGGGGCCCCATCAGGATTTGGGTAGGTAGTCCAGCTTCCTGGGAAACTTTTGAAAAGTGGCTGAATTCTTTTCTTTTTTTTTTCCTCACGTAGTGCTACAGATACAAGGTTGACTCGGTTGATCAGGAATAAAATATCCCAGGGGCCCTGGAATGTCTCAGCTGGTTAAGCATCTGCCTTCGGCTCAGGTCATGATTCCGGAGCCCCTGAGTCGGGCTCCCTGCTCAGCAGGCAGTCTGTTTCTCCCTCTCCCTCTCCTCCTCCCTTCTCCCACTCACTCTCTCTCAAATAAATAAAATCTTTAATAAAAAAAAAATCTTTAAAAAAAGGAATGAGATGTCCTAATTGATGATCATATCACCAAAAAACAAGGTTTCTAACTAATAAGGAATTATTTAAGGCTTGTACTTTGGATGAATCTAAGGCTTAGACAGTGGCCTTCAGGTCAACATCAATTCTTTTATAGAAAGACCCCCCCAAACAAAATTACGAACATTCAGTCACCCTGGGATTTCTATGAAGGGCTGGTATAGTACAATATTTGAGAGCTTATGCTTATTTCTTTGGGGTTGTCTATATTCCTCCAATAACTGCTACAATCTATATATACTCCAGCTTTTCAAAGGATTTGTATTATTTATTTATTTATTTTTAAAGATTTTATTTATTTAGTGAGAGAGAGAGAGAGAGGCATGAGCAGGGGGGTGTGAGGTGGGTGGGAGGAGCAGAGGGAGAGGGAGGAGCAGATTCCCCATTAAGCAGGGAGCCCAAAGAGGCCGGGCTCAATCCTAGGACCCCAGGATCATGACCTGAGCTGAAGGCAGGCGCCTAACAGACTGAGCCACCCAGGTGCCCCAGGATTAGTGTTTTTCGCTGGGATACTGCATCTGAATACATTCATCTGTCTTGGTACTCTGGAGAGATAGCAGGGGAGTAGAGTAAGGGAAATGTCCTTATTTGGGGAGTAGTATAAGCATCGTTAGTAGTAATTACCAGTAAGTGATTCCTGTTATTGCACATAGTATCTTATAGTTTATAAGACATTTTCATGTTTTGACTTTATTTGATCCTTACCAAGTGCTATCAGGTGGTAGGGTCTGTAATCCTCAGAGTCAGAATGCCTGGGTTTGAATCTGGAGTCATTGCGTATCAGCTGGGTGCTTGGGGGCGTGTTACTTCAACTCTCTTTTCCTTCATTTCCTCCTCCGTAAAGAGATCAGAGATCGTTTCCGTGCTTACTTCATAGCGATGTGATGAAGAGTAAATGAACACGGAAAAACTTTAGAACTGTGTCCGAAATATACTAAACAAATGCTCCATAATTAATCCCATTCTCATTATTATTGTTGCTGTTATTCTAGAAATGTGGGAACCATGGCTTGGCAAGGGTCAGTGGTTTTCCCAGGAGCACAGCAAGTGGCCAGGCTGGGAGCTGAACCCAGAGCTCCTGACTCATCGCATTAGTGGTTGTGAAATTATCTGCCCATAAAAACTGATGGTTAGCAACCAGACCAAGAGACCGTGCTGCTGAAACAAAATAATTATGGTTTTATTAATTGGCCTGAACAAGCTAATAGACTCTTCCCAACCTTAAACTTACTGCCTTGGAGTTTGCTTAACCCTGAGTACTTGCTACTGTTTTTTTCTACTAGCACTCGCTGTGTTCATGACCAGGCAAAGGCATTCACATAAATATTAATGGAGAAGACTCGGGACTGGCTGACCACGTGCAGTTCAACAGCTTTTTTGTTCTCTCTGAGCACTGACCTTCTGATTTAATTGCATTCACACGTCACAAGCAGGCTTTCTGCAGGGACACCTGTCCTGGGTCACATGAAGGAATTAGATATGCCAGGAAGCTGCAGCATCCCGCAATAAACAGAACGTCCAGTAGAGTCAACCACCCACTTCCCAAGCCTGGTGGTCACCAACTGTGCCATGGCCCTTCCTCCCCAACTCTGATTTCTTCTACCAGACGTAGGCTTTTTTTTTTTTTTTTAAGATTTTATCTATTCATTCATGGGAGACACACAGAGAGAGAGAGAGAGAGAGAGAGAGAGAGAGAGAGAGAGAGGCAGAGACACAGGCAGAGGGACAAGCAGGCTCCATGCAAGGAGCCTGATGCAGGACCCGATCCCTGGTCTCCAGGATCAGGCCTTGGGCCGAAGGCAGGCGCCAAACTGCTGAGCCACCCAGGGATCCCCATAGGCTGACTTTTTACACTGTTCCCTCAACTATGGAATTTCAGATCAAGTATGGATGCTCTGAGTTACTCTCATGGGAGAGAGCGAGAAAAGAAGGAACCAGGGAGCTAGGAACAGAGGGAGAGAACAGATAGGATAGAGCGGGGGCCACATGCTTATGCCACGCAGCCCAAGGCAACCGAGGCAAGAATAAACCTCAGGACACAGAGGTGCAGCACCTGTTGGAGGGGAGGGGAGTGGTGTCTGGGTTATGCTGTGCTTTGGCTAAAATAATACAGCAAAGCTGAAGATGTATCACCTTGCAGATTGGGGTGGAGTTTTGAGAAATAAGCGTGTACGTGAACTTGTTCATTAATAGATTTATTTTCCCTCAAATATACAAGTTATTTGGAACAAATCCCGGGAATTAGTTTTTAAATTAAAAAAAAAAAAAAAAAGGGATGGGCAGCCTCCCGGGGGCTCAGCGGTTTAGCGCCGCTTTCAGTCTAGGGCGTGATCCCGGAGACCCGGTATCGAATCCCACATTGGGCTCCCTGCATGGGGTCTGCTTCTCCCTCTGTCTGTGTCCCTGCCTCTCTCTTTGTGTCTTTCATGAATAGATAAATAAAATCTTAAAAAAAAAAAAAAAAAAGGAATTGGGATGCCTGGGTGGCTCAGTGGTTGAGTGTCTGCCTTTGGCTCAGGTCATAATAGCGGGGTCCGGGGATCGAGTCCCACATCGGGCTCCCCTTGAGGAGCTCTGCTTCTCCCTCTGCCTGTGTCTTTGCCTCTCTCTGTGTGTCTCCCATGAATAAAATAAATAAAATATTTTTAAAAATAAATTTAAAAAAAGGAATTAAAGATTTGGTTGGAGAACCAGTAAAAATATTCTGTGGCCTAGAATAAATAAAATTATCTACAGGTTCCTGGAAATAAAGGGAAAGGACATCCTGAAGTGCTTCTAGCCACTAAAGGATGGTGACTTGAAGCCATGAGAGCCTTCTCTCTAGTATACAGCCTGTGTTCTTTTCACATTGTTGCCAACGCTGTTGACTGCCGATCCAACAACCACTTCCAGCTTCCTTCTTCCTCCCCCCGCCCCACGAGAAGGCAAGGGCTGCAAAAGCTAAACATTCTCTTTTGCCACCTGTCTTCTTAGAGCTGACATGTGACTTCATCCTGGCCTACGAGACACCAGGGGTTCTCTGTGGGAGTGGGTTAGACCTTTCTCCTTGACTAAAAGGAGACAGACCTAGGAGAAGAGCACTTGTGCACCTCTCTCTCCTTTCGCTTTGCACGCTGCTGTGTAAGGATGTGATGCCTGGAGCTGTGGCAGCCTCATTGTGATTACATAGCCCCAAGCCTGAAGCTGAAAACTAACATGCAGAGGAAGGTAAGAATGGAAAGATGAAAAGAGCTGGGTCCTTGAAGGCAACGTTGAGCTGCCAAACCAACCCTGAGGACCACCTGTATTTCTAGGGTCAATTGAGTTAATAAAAGTCATTTGGCATTAATCCTCTGTTTATGTCACAATTAAAGCATCCTACTGCTACGATGTAAAAAAAAAAAATTTGTAAGTGCTCACATAGGTTTGCTGAGTATCTTGATCCTCCAGGCTTCCTTCCATCTTTTGTCCATAAAGTTTCTTCACCCTTTTCCGCAGATTGCACAGAGGCACCGCCTGTGAGAGCGCCTCTCAGTGTGATGTGAGGCTTGTGCACACTCCAAACTTCTAGAAGAGAAATAGTAAAAAATGCTTCTGTGTTAGGCCAAGACACCGACTTTCACACAGTAAAGGACTAGATGCGACTCCACGGCCGTTAGTTTCTTCTTTCAAGGGAGAACCATGGCTGTGGATGGAGTCGGGAGGTGACAGAGGAGGAATGGAAACACCTGTGCCAGACTGTAGCCCCGGGAGTGACAGGCGAGCAGCAATCGTGAGTCGACCTGAAGCTTCAGAGTCATGAACTGATTAGTGGGAGGTAGGGGGTGTAAATTAAACAGAGGGAAAAAAAAAGATGAGGACCTTGCAAAATGTCCACATACTTAACTCCTTATTCCTTAGAGTCCTGGCCTAGAAATAGTCACGTGCATGTTCGCAACATGTGAAAAGGTAACCTGAAGCTCAGTGCCGTCCTTTTATGTGAAGGATGCAGGTGTTTAGCCCTGCGTGGGTGGCGGCAGGTGCGACCCTTCCCCAGCATCCTGCTGTCCCCAGAGTCCTGCTGTCCGTGACCCTTGTGCGGAAGCTGCGGGATTACCATAGAGACAAGACCGGTGGTACGATGCGGGGGCAAAGCTCGGCTGTGCAAAGCCAGAGGCTTTGGTTTCCAGAGAGAAAGCTGCTTCTAGAAAACGTCATCCTTCGAAGCTTCGTTCTTATTTGGAAAGACACCAAAGGCCCAAGGCGAAGACGAGGTCTGCAGTTTGCAGCCAGCAGCTATGGAAGCAGGACCAGGTTGGGAGGGTGTGCACGGGCACACGCGAGCGCGCGCGCACACACACACACACCCACTCGGTAAACAGAGGCCGAGTCTGCAAATCATTTGGGGCCTTTTAGGAACTTTATGGCTCGTCCTCAAGTCTAGTGCATTTGACTAACTGGTGGATTTCTGGTTGGAGAAAATGGAAGGTACTAAACATTAGTTTCTGGGCTATTTCATTCATCAGCCTTCCCCAGGGGCTTGCTTTCCTCATGAGCAGATGGTTACATCAAAGGTCACTGCCCAGAGCGACTCCTGGAGCCTCCCTACTCCAGCCGTGGGACCCTGGCCCTGCACCAGAGCCGAGGCACCCCTCCCTGCACCCTCATGCGGGCTGCCACGTGGGCTGCTCCTCAGATCCTTCCTTCAAGGCCAGTCTTGGTGAAGGAACCCTCCAACCACCAAGCTGTCGGGCATGTGCTGGGAGTTCCCAGTTCTCCATCACGGGAGCTGGTCTGAGAACTCTGTCCACCCAAAGGGGAGCTAAGAGGTGCAGGAAGGGGTTCTGATGGCATTTGAGTTTTGCCTTCCTGAACTCTGAGGGTATAGGCCAGAAAGGCAAATTTCTTCTTGGATTTCTATCACTCGCAACCTGAGTCAGCTCAGCTACTTCTAAAACCTTGTGGCTTAAAACTCATTTCCCCTCTATACAAGCTCCCAATTCCAACCATCTTGAGTCACATTGAATTCCCATGTACAGAGATGAATAAAAAAAATCCTTTAAAAATCCCTCATTTCCCCTCAAACAAGTATTACACTTGAGCATGCTAATTCTTTTGAATAAAAATTTTATTTTATAAGTAAGCACTTTCAAAGTTGTCTATACAAACCCCCAATTTTTAAGGTTTTCTTATAATACACCAGTGTTATCATACACAATGGAGGGAGTAACATTAAAACACAGTGCAGGCACAAGTTGTTCTAGATTTGCCTACTCATTGAATAATTTGAATGAAAAGTGTAGTAGTCACACAGAAATAATTAAATATTTTAGACAATAAAAATATTATGCCTACTGTATTATACAACAAAATGGAACTGAATATTTGCTTATGTGATAAAAGGGTTAATAAATCATTTGGGTTACAATCGGAAGAACATAAGTGTAAATCTGTAGAGAGATATTTTCCAAATAAAATTTCAGTGAAAGGCTAAACATTCTCAAGCATAAAGAATACATCAAGAATAAATCGTGCTTAACATGCTGTTGCTTTAGTGTCAGAAAAGCCACAAATTTGATAAACGTATGGTTAAAGCCAATGTTTCCTAGGCATGAATTCTACCGTAGTTACCATTTATGTGATACTTGTTTGGAAATGATGCCAACAGTATCAACATAGCTTTGCAGGGTGAGGGAAGAGAAACGCTCGCCCATGCTGACATGGTTAATTAACAGGCAGAGGCAGCGACGGAGGAGGCTGGAACACGAGAGGGGAGCTCATGTCACTAAATGCAGCTACAGAGGTAAAAGCACGAGCTGAGCTGGGGACAACCCAGGCAGGGACATGTTCTCTGTGGCTCAGGATTTTTATTTTTAGAGTGTTCCGAGACAAATTCCAGCAAGATGTCTGGTTTGAGTCAAGCCTTTCTTCCTGAACTTGACTTCTCAACTGAGGTACTTGGCATACTTAAGGGAAAAAATGAATACAACTCAGATTTAGTTTTGTTAGATATTAAGCTAAAAAACCAGCTGAAGGAGTAAGAACAGCCCAGAAAAATCAAAATCCTGTTTCCTGTAAAGAAATGTATAGGCAGACAGGTTTTGCTTATTAAAGGAACAGGAAAGGAGTAGAATTAGAGTTTGGGCTTTTTAAACAAGAAAAGGAGAAGAAAGTAGGAATGCAGAGGAACCCCTCAGAATGGAAATGAAATACAGATCCTATCCATCTGATGTTCTGCTTTGGGCGTTTGTAGCTAAGGCTCCTGTGCCTACAGGGGTATGTTCGCAGTATCTGGCTCTGGTTGATTTCCCAGGTGGTACACACGGGTTATCTGCAAGTTGTACTAGGCATCTCCTTAAATTAGGCTAAGGCCTAAATCCCAAAGCGATGGCAATCCCGAGCCAGGCTAGTTCAGGAAGTTGTCCCACTGTGTCCAGTCCCAGCATGCTTGTGCTCCCCCCAGAAGTCTAGGCCAGCTAGCAGTGGGAAAGGTATGCTTCTATTTCTGGCTCATGCTTTTCAAATAGTATGCATTTGGCCAAACAATGGGAACACAGTCCCAAACCCCCTGACTTCCATATATGCATGCAATCTGAGCCACCAAAATTGAGTTCATTTTTTCCGGAGGCTGTTCTGTACACAGTAAAATTCAAGGCCCAAATTCAGTGACTGGTGCAGCACATCATAAACCAGGAGGACTGTCATTTGGAATACTTTTGGCAGATGAAAGAGTATCACCCCACCAAATGTCATTCAAAAAATATTTTACAAGGAAATAAGGTCACTTTGCTTGTTTTTAAGCTATACAAATCAGTGTTTACTTTGAGACATAATTGCATACAGTACTTTTTCCTCTTGGGGATTCTGTTAATTTTGGAAGAATGTCTGTGCTCCAGGCTCTTTCTCCAAACTCTTACCATAGTTATAACTCTATCAAGTAGTTGCAAATGTAAATGTGGTCTTAATGGGATGTCACTCGCTAAAATCTGTTAATACTTAAGGCAACTGCTAAATGTGCAGTATTTTCTGGGACTTTTCTGAAAGGGGAAGCACATATTGCTACAGTATTTTATGAAGCAGTTGATATAATCTTGGACCAAGATGAAAACAATCAAATCATTATTCACTTTGAAACTGATACTACGAATGCCAAAATACTTGATTTTCAGGCTCATCTGGAGTTCAGCAGCTTCGTGCTAAACATATGTTTTAAAAAAGGCAATGACTTACATTTTCTGAAGTTTGACATCCAAAGGACAAAGGTAACTTTCTTGCAATGCAGTCAGAACAGTGACAATGGGTGATTTATTCCACAGTTCCATCAACAGGCATGTCTGTGGTTCCCCATTGTACCAGATTTTGCGCACGTGTGTATGTAGAGAAAGACAAACGTGCTCTTGATGTCCTTGTTTTTAAAATGCTTATTCTCTCCCAGGCCATTCAAATAACATGAGAATGTGCTTCCCTAAAAGAACCCCGGCTGTATCTAGAGATTTGTTTTAAAAAATAGAAGTAAGGTAGGTATGAGAGTGTCTTTACCAACCAAAGGAATCAAATTTGATTAGGATAATACGTGGCATGACAGCTCTCTAATTTTAAAGCCCACAATCTGAGCTTGTAATTGGCAAAGGCATATTCATTAAAGACTTTCTAAGAAGTGAAGATGCTATCTGAATATCTAGATATTGCTACAGAAGGAAAACTGAGTGCCTCTCTTGTATACAAAGCAGATGAAGACCAGCAGGAAAGAGAACTTGTCTCACAAACTGGGACATCCATGCTGAAAATTATCAAGTTTTCTGGGTAGGCAATGCCAGAAGTGGAGTATTGATATAGTTCTTAGGCCATGGGGAGAGGGTAGGAGAGAAAGATTCCCTATCATAATTATAAAACTTCATTAGGCAATAAAACTTTCTAGCTGGGAGACATATGAAAAATAACCAAGACAATAACTTACTAAGACAATGGAAATTCAAAGAAAAAAATTCATTTAGGGGATAGTACAGGTGAATCATTACTACACTTGACTGGCTGCGGGGAAGGACGGGGTTACTAGGTAGAGGGTTCGGTGCTCTTGGTTTAGTTTGGGTGATTCTTTAGTACTTAGTGAAACCAGCTGTGCCTTTTAGGTGGAGACGCCCCCCTCAATCCTCTATGTGACAGAAGATTTAAAATTGTAGAGAGTCATAATATTTACTGTGGGCAAGTTCACTGGTCCAGCTGAGTGGGGTCTTCGTGCTTTGTCCACCACTCATTGTTACAAAGGCAACTAAACAAAAAAGATGAAAGGAACCATTATGAATTCTTTCCTTGGTTATATGTCCATAATCTGCATAAAATAGATAATATACAATAAATCAAAACGAGGGTTAAAATGTGGAAATGGTGGGGGGTGGGGAGAAACGGCACAGCAATCTGGTATTCTTAAGGCAAAACAATTGGGGTCTCTTTAAAAAGACACTTTATTATATCCACAGGCGGTAAAATCCCAGAGCTACTGTTAGGCACGTGAATACAGACCCTGTAAGAAAAAAAATGAGCAAAGGATTAGTTGTGTTAACAGTCACTAAAGGATCAACTTTTTATTAAGAAAATATATAGATGCTTATCCACCTATCCACAGAGCAGGAAAAAACAAATGTAAGCAGCTCAGGTTGCTTGCTGAGGTGCCACATTCCACAAGACACCTGCCTATTTTTTTTTTTTTTTGACACCTGCCTATTAAAACACTCCATCCTTTACAATTATCTTCAAAGTAAAAACGTATCCAATATTCAATAAAACTTTTCAGGGAAAGTCATAAATTCTGTGATCACAAAGTATATATAAATGTACTATAGAGGGACACACCCTTTAAAACTTCCTGAACAAAACTCCACTTCTAAATGCTATTATGACTTAAAATATTGATTAATCCAAAATGTTAAATATGAGTTACAATAATTGCTAAGTTATTCTTATACAGGAAATCTTCATTCCCTCTTCTGGCTCAAAAAATTGCAAAACCAAAATAACTCCTTACAAAGAGTGTCGTCCCCAAGTGAAGCAGAAAGCATCCATAAAATACTGCCTTGAATTTCACTAAAAAAAAATTCCAAGTAACTACAGTTCAATGATAGTACCTTATAAAATTTAAGATTCTCAGTTGCAAGACACATTTTACTACTAAGGAAAAAAAATACTGATTATTGTATGATACTCTATCTACTGGATATCAAAACCTGCCTTCTAATTTCAGAGATGTTAAAATGTGGGGAAAAAATGTATTAGAATCGATGAAACACAGTATTCATCTTTGACTAATTTTCCAAATTTTATTTATTCTCAGCTTGTTTGAACTACCTAGATACAAGAGCTTACCTGCTAAATATTTAATGTTATCAAGCTTGTGTGACTCCAGCATGGTTTTGAGGCCAGCAACCTCAGTGTCTATCTTCCTGTCTGTCTGGGTGACAGCCCGATCTTGCTGGGCATGCTTTTAAAAGAGAGATTCACAGCATTAAACCACTTGGGATATATCTGCTATCCCCTTGGCTCCCTCTGTCCTAAAGACCCTCAACAGCAGGCGGCAGTCTGAGGGAAAGGTGGGGTGATTAAGGACATGTGGGCTTTAGCTTTAGTTCTACTATCTTCATGCTAGGATGCATTGGTCAGGGCCTTTAGCATCTCTGGGCCTGTTTTTTTTTTTTTTAAATAAATTTATTTTTTATTTGTGTTCAATTTGCCAACATATAGAATAATACCCAGTGCTCATCCCGTCAGTGTCTGGGCCTGTTTAATTAGAAAAAAGCAAAGAAAAGAGAAAAAAAGAAAACCAAACACCCAAAAAACAAACTGTTGGCCCTGCCTTCACATAGGCTATCTGGACAACTGAACGTAATAATCTGTAAAATGCTTTTGTAAACTTTAGATTGCTCTAAAAATTAAGATGAAAGTTACAAGCCAGCATTGTTCTCAATGACAATAAAGATGTCTTATCTTTCTAAATTCTTCCTAATGAGAAGTACACAAATAATGCTTTAAAAAGTGAATGTAGGGACGCCTGGGTGGCCCAGCATTTGGGTGCCTGCCTTTGGCTCAGGTTGTGATCCTGGGATCCGGGATCGAGTCCTACATTGGGCTGCCTGTGAGGAGTCTGCTTCTCCCTCTGCCTATGTCTCTCTCTGCTTCTGTGTCTCTCATGAATAAATAAATAAAATCTTAAAAAAAAAAAGTGAACACAATCTTAGACAATCTTACAATTTTTTTTCATAGATCAAATACTAAGTGTTTTATTAGGAGACTTGGTTATACCAAACGCCTCTTTGTATTCTCTATCAAATAAAACACAATTAAACTAGATACATAACCAATGCCCCTAAAGGGTGGTGAGTTTGCCTGATGTTATAAAGGGGTTGTACTATTTCAATAATGCATAAAAGCATTGGAATAATTAACTAAAAATCCTAGGACAAGTTAAGAAAGATTGACCCTTGAATAACACAGGTTTGAAGTGCATGGGTCCACTTTTACATGACTTGTTTTGACGTAGTACAGTACTGTAAATGTATTTTCTCTTCCTTATGATTTTAATAACATTTTTTTCTCTAGCATACCTTATTATTGTAAGAATACATTATGTAATATAGGAGTGCCTGGCTGGCTCAGTTGGTTAAGCATTCAACTCTTGGTTTCTACTCAGGTCATGATCTCAGGGTCATGGGATCAAGAACCCAAGTCTTCTTGGGATTCTCTCCTCCTCTGGCCCCTCTCCCCACCCTGGTGTGTGCATGTATGTGTGCATACACACACACACACTCTCAAAAATAAATCTTTTTTTAAAAAGGAATACATTATATAATACACATATAATATACGAAATACATGTTAACGGACGTTTTATATTATCTGTAAGGCTTCTAGTCAACAGTAGGCTATTAGTAGTTAAGTTTCTGGCGAGTTCAAAGTTACACACAGATTTGACTGCATGGGAAGGTCCCTAACCTCCCTATTGTTCAAGGATCACTTCTAGTTTCTTATGGCTAATAATTCAGGTAATGAGTAAGGAAATAAAGGCCCAGATGAGTAGAAAATTGTGTCAAAGGTTTTCCTCCAAGTATCTTCCAAGTTTCAGAGGTCCATAAGATGGAAAATAAGTAATGTATGCCATAAGTTTGAAAAATAATTTTAAAATCTCTATTCTTTGTTAGTCTTCAATCACTGGGATTTGAACTTTCATTAAGATAATCAAGTAAGTGCAAAAAAAAAATTCTCTGGTACAACACTTCTGGGTACATACCCCAAAGAACTGAAAAGAGGGACTCCAACAGATATCTGTACAATCATGTTCATAGTAGCATTATTCACAATGGCAAAAAGATGGATGCAACCCGAGTTGTCCACTGACAGATAATCCAAACATGATCTATTCATACGTGCAATATTATTTGGCCTTAAAAAGGACGGAAATTCTGACCCAGGTTACAGCATGGATAAACCTTAAAGACCTTATGCTAAGTGAAAGAAGCCAGGACAAATATTATGATTCCACTTATATGAGGTCCCTAAAGTAGCCAAATTCATAGAGACAGACATAGTCCTGGTGGTGGCCAGGGGCTGGGGGAAAAGGGGATGTAAGTCAGTGTGTTGTCGACAGGGAGAGTTTCAGTTCTACAAGATGCGAAGAGTTCTGTGGGTAGATGGCAATGATGGTTGTATAATGATGTGGATGTACCTAATGCCAATGAGCTGTATACTTAGAAATAGTTAAGATAGATGGAGGAGGCACCTGGGTGGCTCAGGCAGTTAACTGTCTGCCTTCAGTTAGGTCATAATCCTGGGGTCCTGGGTTCGAGCCCTGCATCAGGGGCTGATGCAGTGAGCTTCTCTCTCTCTCCCTCTGCCCTTCCCCACCACTCATTGTCTCTCTCTTTTGCTCAAATAAAAAAATAAAACCTTTAAAAAAATGGTTAAGATGGTAATTTTATGTGTACTTTACCACAACTAAAACAAAACCAACCAACCCTAGGACATAAAACTTGCACGTACCCTCCCATAACACATCATTACGAAGGGTAGTAACCACGCATGGGATGAAGCCAAGATGAACACTATGACTAAGAAAAGTCAGTCTTATTTCTTACCAATGCCACCATTTCTGTCCTCATTTCCAGCAGCTTCCTTTCATTCAACGAGTACTGAAATAAACAAACACGTAACATAGGTCAGATTATGATTTATCTTCTTCTTCCTCTCCTCCTTCTCTAGTGCTTTAAATATTCTGGTTTCAGTACCTTCAAGAATATAGGATACCAGAAATCACCTCTGGAATCAAGGAGCCTACTTGACACATTAGATGTGTCTTCTGAAGTTTCTTCCTTGTAGCCACTCACTGCTCCAGTATCTGGATTCCCTTTGTCACCCTTCACCTCTCTCTTCTGCTCTTGTCATCTGTTTGCTCTGATGTCATTGGGCCCCTCCTACTTGTATAAACAGCATTCCCCGGAGACCAATTTGCATAGCTGCTGAGTCATGTGCTTTTTGGCTTTGAGAGGATTGAAGAAAGTGGGGAACAATTTAGTTTGAGAGCTAACCCATCACAATCACAAAATTGGTCACTGCCTGAAACTTAGACAAAGACAGAAATGTTATAAAGTTGAGGAAAAAATAGTTTCAAGGAATATTATGTGACATAGACATTGCCTAAGGATACACCATAAGTACATCGGTACAAGAAATGCATGAAACCATCACATGTTGGTTTTAATTAAATAACAACAACCCACTTGGGTGTTGTCACAATCCAGTATCACTAAAGGAACTGACTAGCACTACCCAGAATCAAGTGTATCTTGCCTTTGGCTATTAACATTTATGCAAAGATTTGGTGCAATTTTGTTGACATGGAGACAAAAATCAGACACGCCTCTCCTCAGCAATGGGTATGGGATTTAATTTAACAAATGAAAATCTAGGGATCCCTGGGTGGCGCAGCGGTTTAGCGCCTGCCTTTGGCCCAGGGCGCGATCCTGGAGACCCGGGATCGAATTCCACGTTGGGCTCCCAGTGCATGGAGCCTGCTTCTCTCTCTGCCTGTGTCTCTGCCTCTCTCTCTCTCTCTCTCTCTCTCTCTCTGTGTGACTATCATAAATAAAAAACAAAAAACAAAAAAAAAAACAAAATCTATAATTTAAATGAAAAATTAGCATTTAATTCTTTACTAAATTAACCCTGTTATCGGGGAGAAAATTAATGCTTAAGTATTAGAATCTTTCTAGTTATAAAATGTTCCCCTGGAACTACCAGGGGGCTACAGTATAAAAACAATATTGCTCAGACATTTTTTTAAAAAAAGGAGAAAAAACCTACGACCCCAAACCAAAGACTAGTCTAGGACCAAAGAAAGAATGCTCATCTCCATCTTCAAATGTCAGGGTTTCAGATGAAGAAAGAGTTATGCATTGAATCGCCACCAGAGGGCAGGGCAGACTAGATTTTTTTCCACATCTCCCCAAGTCTTTATTGACCTGGACACAAGAGAAAAGTTTGTATCTAGACGCTGCCATTTTAAAAATAACATCAGGTGACTCTATCTCCCTGCACCACAAAGCAGTTTATAGGCCATAGTACTCTGAAACTGGCTTTAAGTATCACCAGTTATGTAACTGAAACATTCTATACAGAGTGGGAAGGTCCCAGTCCTCCTCACCAATGCACCCTGAGAGTACACACTATTGTCCTGTACTTCACAGTGATCTTAAGTTCAGGATTACCAAGAACCACTTCTCAACTCAGTTAATAAATCCCATCAATTCACTGGCTTTCACCCATGTTCATCAGTCCTACATCTTCCTTAGCTCTGGGCATCTTCCCAAATCAAGTGCCCTCAGATTTTTTGCTAAGTACACAACCCATAAGGATAAAGGGTAATTCAAAGAGTTTCTTCTTTTTTAGAGATTAATCGTATGCTACTGACTTTTAAGTATTTTAGTGATATTAGGTGAATTCATCTTTATGGTTGAAAAGTGGTTTTTGAGACAACAAAGGGACATGGGCATAATAATTATTTTGTACTACAAAGCTCAGCTTAACTCCTGAAATCCAGAGGCAGTTCCAGAAGAGTTAAGAACTTGTTTGAATTTCAGTACTGACTTCCTTTATCATCGTTGCATATTCCGGTTAAAAGCAAACTGTGAAAAATCAGAAGACAACGAACAATTGTGCACATTCAGTTTCTATAGGTGTATCCAGTTCTGTGTTAGTAAAAGATGCTTTACATGCCCTATTTTTCACTATCCTAATAAGAGAGAAGGTATCTAACTATTGCTATCACATTCAAATAAAGCCTGAACAAGAAGATAGATGAGTTAAGTCACTAGAGGCGACTCAATGTTATCTTTGTTAGAATGTACATATTCACTGCAGCATTATTTACAATTGCCGAGACACGGAAGATGTTAAGTGTCCACTGATGGATGAAAGGATGAAGAAAATGTGGTGGATATGTATAATGGAACATTATCCAGACATAAAAAAAGAAGGGAATCCTGTCATTTGTGACAACATGGATGGACCCTGGGTGATTACCTTAAGCGAAATAAGAGAAAGACAAAATACTGTATGATCTTTCTTATGTGTGGAATCTAAAATCTAAAAAAACCTCCCCCCAAACAAAAAGAAGCCCCCCAACCCCAAGCTCACAGATACAGAGAACAGAATGGTGGTTGCCAAAGGTTGGAGCAATGGGGTGGGTGAAATGGGTCAAAAGGTACAAACATAGAGTTGTAAAATAAGTTAAGTCCTGGGATGTAATGTACAGCATGGTGACTACAGTTTATAATACTGTACTGTATATTTGAAAGTTGTGAAGAGAATAGATCTTAAAAGTTCTCATCAGAAGAAATAAGTTTTGTAACTGTGTGGTGAGACGGTAACTAGACTTACAGTGGTGACCATTTTGCAGTATATACAAAGATCAATTCATTATTATACAACTGAAAATAATTTAACACTGTGTCAATTATAACTGAATAAAATAAAAAATGGGAAAAAAAGGTGTTGTAAAAACTTTGAGGGGAAAAAATAGTACTTACATGCATTATTTTTGAAAAGGCAAATGGGCAGAATGGTATTTGCACAGCCTTCTTGGGTCCTGTACACGATCCCATAAGTTAACTGTACAGGTACAAGTACCTTTCAGCCTACTTACTTACAACCTACATTTCTGATATCTTTTTGGTAACAAATGTACAGAAGTACCTTTCCCAATTAAAAATTTCAATTGATGGACACCTGGGAGGCTCAGCGGTTAAATGTCTGCCTTCGGGAATCCCTGGGTGGTTCAGTGGTTTAGTGCCTGCCTTTAGCCCAGGGCATGATCCTGGAGTCCCGGGATCCAGTCTCGCATCGGGCTCCTTGCATGGAGCCTGCTTCTTTCTCTACCTGTGTCTCTGCTTCTCTGTCTCTCTCTCTGTGTCTTTCATGAATAAATAAATTAAAAAAAAAAAAAAAGCCTGCCTTCGGCCCAGGGCATAATTCCAGCATCTTGGGATTGAGTCTCATCATAGGGCTCCCTGCATGGAGCCTGCTTCTTCTTCTGCCTATGTCTCTGCCTTTCTCTCCCTCTCTGTCTCTCATGAATAAATAAATAAAATCTAAATAAATAAATAAATAAAATAAAATAAAATAAAAATTTCAATTGAATGCAACCTAAAGATTCATTTATAATTTGCATTTCTTTTTTTCATAATTTGCATTTCAAAACAGTGCAATCAAGTCATTAAGATTTCTCTCTAAAACAAAAGACTATAGAAATATTTTTTTAATCTTGAATTTCAGTGTAGCATCTAATTTAATATTATTCAAGACAGATGATCAAAAAAAAGATGATCAATTTAACTTTTGAAAAATCAGGACTCCCCCCACCCCCCCCAAAAAAAGAAAAATCAGGACCTGTGGAGGTCTAAGTTAGGTTAAATTAAATTAGACTGAGTTTGGTTTCTTTGATGTCTAAGTTACACATAATTTAGTCTCTCTCTCAAACAAAATGAGATTCAAACTTGACTTAACCAAGATCTTAATTAAAAAAATTTTTTTAAAGGTTTTATTTTTAAGTAATCTCTACACACAATGTGGGCCTGAACTCATGACCCCAAGATCAAGAGTCACACGTTCTACTGACTGAGCCAGCCAGGCGCCTCCCAACCTTTTCATCTCATTTTTGAAAGCATCAAATTTAAGCTCTAAGCCAAAGTAAAATTAAAGAGAAAACTGTGTCTGACAATGATGTTAAACAGGTAAATGTTTAACAGACCTGGTGAACTATCTGTATGTTCAGACCGGACCAAGCATTCCATCCTGCAAAGAGATGAATTCATACTCTGTGTTTAATAAAGGAACATACCAATTCCTTCACTCTGCTCTTTTCTAGATTGAAGTCTAACTTGGTATCTGTTCGGACTTTGATCACTTCATCCTAGCAGAAGGGCAAACAGAGAGAGAAATCCAAAGTGAGAAATGGAAACCCTCTTGGGAGGTGAATCCTGGGACTTCCCAGTCATATATACACATGACCCTCTTCTATAAAGCTTCAGTTGGTCCAGAGGGGGCTGTGGGTTACTGTAACTTTGAACCTCCAGAGTCTCAGTGTCATCCCCTTAGGGAATTTATGACTGAAGCTGTTCCCTGGACAACTCTGGAAAGCAGAGATGGACTCAAAGAAGGAAAATATGAAATTCTGGTTTAAATAAAGCCTTCTTTCTGATACTCGTCAGAACCTTTTCTTCCTTAACATCCATGTCCTTTCCACTAAAAAAAAAAAAAAAAAAAGAAAGAAAGAAAGAAAAGAAATCCAAACAGCTGGCATAGTAAACATTTTGAAATCACATGTAATTCTCTAAAGCCAGTCTTTTCTAACAGAACTAAAGGCTCCATGTGGCGACTTCTAACCATTTTTAAATTTAGAGATGACTTCATTCATCCTACATAATTTTCTTAATGAATTTGGTTACAGACATCACTCATTTATTCACTGACCATGGTCATTGCTAAATCTTCCAGGTGTACATATTTTAAGACATATTATACAAATATTTAACATAGTATTAAGTTTTTAAGAAGACCTAAAGTACTTCTGACATTATATTTATTACTATGCCTATGTAACTGCCAATAAGCACACAAACAGGACTGAGGATCTCACCATTATTTGTTGTTTTAATCGATGTAGTTCCACGTTTATCTTCTAAAAACACATTAAAAAAACAGTCAAGGATATGGCTAGAAGGTTAGAAAAAAAGACATACAACTTGGTAATAAACACACATTAGATGTTTTTGTGCACAGTTCTAACTCTCACTCCACATGAACCTGGTTGTATTCAGAATGAAAAATGAGCTGAAAAGCCTTAGTGGCAGACATGATTATATCTCCTACCAGGACGTTATTACAACGCATGTGCCTACCTTGAAATCAGTTTTAATTCATCTTAGAAGTTACATATAATCAGCAATACAATTGTTTTTTAAAGTAGGCTCCCCAGGCTGCGGCCCAATGTGAGGCTTGAACTCAAGACCCTGAGATCAAGACCTGAGCTGAGATCAAGAGTCAGATGCTCAACCAACTGAGCCACCTGCGTGCCCCAGTAACACAATTGTTTTTAGTACACGTTTGCCTCCTTCAAGTGTTCTTTTAACGAATTCACTTTGTAAAAACGCATCTAACACGTGCACTTTTGTCTATGCATATCATGTCTCAATGTCTCAAGAGTGACCATTTTTTATTAGTATGAGTGGCTCTCTAGTTTTACCTCATTTTCTGCTCTGAGGGCTGAAAATTCGCTCTTCTCCAAAATAATCATATCTTTTTTCACATTAGCAATCTGAGACATTATTTGCTGAACAGTGACCTCCTAGGAAAAGAAAAACAAAAAACATATAACCTAGTTGGCCTAGGATGTCTGCCTCCTACCTAGAATCATCTTAGTGAGAAACCAGGAGAAGTGGGATATGAGGAAAGAGGTTCAGCAAGGTCATCTTCTATTTCAGAATGAGGAAAGGAAAAGAATAAAGATTCAAGTCCAGTATCATCATCAAGTGAGCCAGTTAAAAGGGTGGCACAGCCTGAGGACCAGCAGCTCAAGAAAACGCTGCTGTAATTCCAGCCACATCTCCATTTGTTAAGTATGGTAAACTGGAATAGTCCATTTTCAAGCCTACTGAGTCTTCCAGCATGAGTCTACAATAGTTGACAAAATAGCTTCAAATAATTTTTTTCTTTTTTTTTTTTTTAAAGTAGGCTCCCCAGTGTAGAGCCCAATGTGGGGCTTGAACTCATGACTCTCAGATCCAGATCCAAGCTAAGATCTGACTGAGCCACCTTGCTGCCCCTTAAAAAAAAATATTTTTTATAGCACTGGAATTATTTGCCTCTCAACTACGGTTAAAAATATGAAATGCTTTTCAGTAGAATATTACCTAATATATATTACAAATAACATCCCAGCCTTACACTTTAAATTTGTTACTGTGCTCTAACAAAGCTAACCTGCTGCATTTTGGTGACCATATCCTTGTAGACGATATCCATGTTGGCATCCGTGATCTTGACCAATGCAGAGACAGTGATTTCTGCTTGCTGAGTGGTGAACCCTAAGCAAACACACAAAGACATTCACACTCTGGAGACTCCATTTATTGAGGGGGGGGGGACCCCTTCACAGAAGGGGGGAGAAATGTTTGAATTTAGAAAGACTGGAGTCCCAAGCTATGATGTGTCTGTCACTCTGGACAAGCATGACACATTTGAGTCTGTTTCTTCATGTGAGACAAAGAGCTGGGCTAGTGTCCTCTACTGTCCTATCTAGCTGTGAAAAACCATGTTTCCTTAGAATGTCTCATGATATAGAGGAAACCTGCAATGTGGCGTGGTCAAGGAAAGAAAGGGAAAATCAAAATTACAGATGCAATTTACTGCTTTTGTAACTTAAAAGTTCTAGGTAATCATTATTTCATTCCCTGTGGCCTAAATTTTCTACAAAAACGTGAATTCCTTAATTTTAAGATGCACACATTAGTAAGAATAATTTGCTTAAGTAGGAAAGCTCAATTATTTCATATCCAGCATAAATCCATCAATTCATTGACCACATAAACATAATTAGTAATTTCACTGTTCATTTATCTGATGTTAAAAGGTAAAATCCATTCTTTAACTTTTCTTCCACAAGTCTCTTCGATTGCTTATGGAGAGGGAGCCAGTCTGGATGAAAAATATATTCTTTGATATTCAGTAAATGATGCTGAATTGAAATATCCAACTCAGCAGTGATATCATTTTGTGGTTTTACAGATTCTATTTATTTATTCATGAGACACAAAGAAAGGCAGAGACATGGGCAGAGGGAGAAGCAGGCTCCCCACAAGGAGCCCGATGCAGGACTCGATGCAGGACCCCAGGATCACAACCTGAGCCAAAGGCAGACACTCAACCACTGAGCCACCAAGATGCCCCAATGTCATTGTTTTTAGTAACTTTAGATAATACTACTTGCAAAACTAGTAATGTTAATTAGGTGAACTTAAATTAAAAAATAAATAAAATTACAAATAAAAAATACTTTTAGATAGTAATTTATGTTTTACATTGTAAATACTAATAAGATGCTTAAAACCAAGTCCCTAAAAAGTAATTTTTTTCTATTAAATGCTTCCATCCATAAGAACTACAGAAGAGAGGCATCTGGGTGGCTCAGTGGTTGAGCTTCTCCCTTTGGCTCAAGGCATGATCCCTGAATCCCAGGATTGAGTCCCACATCAGGCTCCCTACAGGGCGCCTGTTTCTCCCTCTGCCTATGTCTCTGCCTCTCCCTCTGTGTGTCTCTCATGAATAAATAAATAAAATCTTAAAAAAAAAAAAACTACAGAAGAACCTACTGATTCTTGTAATTAAAGGCATAAAGTTATAACTGATATAATTGATATAATTTGGATGAGAAATACAGACTGTAATTTTTTTAAACTTATTTTAGAGAGAAAGAGAGAGCACACACATACATGTATGAGTTGGGGGGAAGGGCAGAGAGAGAAGCCCAAGCAGACTCCCAGATGAACAGAGAGTCTTGACCTGGGGCTTGATCTCATGACCCTGAGAGCATGACCTAAGCCGAAATCAAGAGTCTTAACTGACTGAGCCACCCAGGTGGCCCCTGACTATAATTAAGAAACAAAGACAAAGATTTAAAAGAGACAAAAGACCTCCAAAGACCTACTCCCTTCACTTTATTCAAAATGCTCTAATTTTCAACATGTGGGTCATGCCTATCTAGAAAAATTATCCAAAAGGTTACCCACCAAAATGTAAATAATGTTGTTTCACTCTGGTGCGCTGGGATTCAGGGTATTAATTGTTTCTTTTCTACCTTCCTAATTTTTTGAAAATGAAAATGTGTCTTGTGATTTTTAAAACCTTATGAAGTGTTCATAGTTAAACACAGTTTTAGTTTGGCAATTATGAAGAAAAGAAAAAGACTGGAGGAGAACTTATGCTGATACTAAACTCCATAACCTTATAATTTATAACCACCTGTGGGAGGAGGAATGGATAAGAAAAAGCAGAAGTTAGGCCTGAAAATCTACCAGGTTACCAATACAAAAGAATGTTTTGGAGAAATGAGAGAACAAGACATGTTCAGGGTTAGAGAGATTACAGACATGCAGGAAGTTTTGTGAAGCAGGAGACGCAGCCCTAGAGAAGACAAGGACAGAAAGTGGGAGAAGACAAAGATAAAAGATGTGAGACGCTTCCATCTGGGCCTCAACCTATGACATCTTAGATATCATTCATCTAAGAAGCCTCAAGTCCTACACTCAGTGGGGTCTTCAGAATACAGGTCTTGAGATATGCAGACTTGTAGGTCAAGGTTTGAAATCAAAAAAGCAGGAAGTACATCTATCGAAACATCACACTTTAAACATAAATAATGTTTGTTTATCAAAAGTAAAAAAATATTTTTTTGGTGAGGGTGTGAAAATAAACCTCATCTGTTAACAGAATGAAGATGTGTGGCCATCTCAAGTCCATTGCAGCTACTTTGCCATTTAATAAGATTTATGATGCTCCTTTACTGTCGTCAAACACCTAGCGTATGGTGAAATGCCCTAATTCTCTTGAATACGGCTTTTTACAATGGGTTACTTTGAATGCAAGAACACAAGGTCCATACAAAAAAGGAAAAAGCAGGATGACTTCTGCTTATCCACATAATTTCTGATGCCTCTCTTCTCACTTCTACTTTTTTAAAAATTCTGAGTTCAAAGTAGTTTTGGTGAAAAAAGGCCTAAGCAATGAAAATTATATGTTTTTCCAAAGTGCATTCAAGTACACTGTATTTTCTTTAATACTCGAAAGAATCTTTGGAATTCTTATTGTGCCCACCCTGATGAGGACATAGAAACTGGGAAGGATGGAGGTGCCTGAGTTGCTGAGTAGGTTTAGCATCTGCCTTCAGCTCAGGTCATGATCTCTAGGTCCTGGGATCCAGCCCTGCCTTGGGCTCCCTGCTCAGTGGGGAGTCTGCTTCTCTCTCTCCCTCTGCCCCTCTTCCCTGCTCTTGCACATAGGTGCTCTCTCAAATCAATAAGTAAAATTTTAAAAAGAGAAAAATGAGGGATACCTGGGTGGCTCAGTGGTAGAGTATCTGCCTTTGGCTCAGGGTGTGATCCCAGACTCCTGGTATTGAGTCCCACATCAGGTTCCCCACAGGGGAACCCACAGCCCTCAGCCTGTCTCTGACTCTCTCCTTTGTGTCTCTCACGAATGAGTAAGTAAAAATCTTTTAAAAAAAGAAAAAAGAACCCGGGAAGGATGAGAAAACTGTCTGGCTTTGCAGCTGGGCCCAGGCAGAGCTCGAACCCAGATCTTCTAACTCCCCAACCAAGTACAGAACTCACTCTAACCGCTTATCTGTCCTGGGCAAGAGAAGCACAGCTACAGATGGTAGCTCTGTAGAGAAGTCCACGTACAACTGGAGAAATATCTATACAGTGTAGTAAAGAGTCACAGTATAGAGAATCAGAATTCGTGTGTCTGTCTACATAAGATTAAATGGGAACGTTACCTATGTCCTTAATGCATTTTCAATAAACATCTTATGTGTTGGAGAATCTTTAATTATCAGCAATAATGGAAAATATTAGTTGGACTACTAAAAAAAAACCCAAGATAAAATTGTAGCAATTGCTGTTCAGCAACATTTTAATTTCATAACAATTTTTAAAAAAGGTATTATTTATTTTTGACAGACACACAGAGAGGCAGGGACACAGCCAGAGGGAGAAGCAGGATCCGGGGTCCCTGGGACCCCTCGATCCCAGGACCCCGGGATCACGTCCTGAGCCAAAGGCAGACGCTCAATCACTGAGCCACCTAGGTGCCCCTAATTTCATAACAATTTTAAAAGCACACAACATCGCAGTATCAAAAACTACCACTTTTGTGCTTCAGGTGGTTGTTACAGGAACCATTCCTGAGTTTTGCTAGCTTGTGTCTAAATTTTCATCTGTAGTGCTATACTTCCAGAGTGATGTTATAAAAATATACTTCTCATGGACAATGAGAAAATGTGTGCAAAAAGTCTCCACTGTACTGTACTGGCGGAAGCAAAAATGTCCTTAAACAAAAAGTTAAGAACTTGAAAAAATGGGAGACTGATCAAAAGATTATCTGTAAACTTGAACATCAAAGAGAAATAGGAGAAATTAGATAAGATCATAAGAACTCATGGGACGCCTGAGTGGCTCAGCGGTTGAGCGTCTGCCTTTGGCATGGGGTATGATCCCGAGGTCCGGGATCAAGTCCCGCATCGAGCTCCTTGTGGGGAGCCTGCTTCTCCCTTTTGCCCAGGTCTCTGCCTCTCTCTCTTTCTCTCTCTCATGAATAAATAAGTAAAATCTTAAAAAAAAAAAACAAAAAAAACAAGAACTCGTAATTTATAGTGTTTTTCCGTGGCACTGAGTGACCAACGGGAGAATTACCATTTTCTTCCAGTAAACAAACTAAGGCATGAGTGTCAAAGTAGAGCTTCTTGTTCCCGCAGGATGTGAAATCTCTCTTCTTGTGCTCCAAATCTCTTCTGTGCTCCAGCTGCAGGCTCCCAGCAGAAAGGCTTAGCTCTACAATGTAAAGAACAATTAGGCTTAAAACAGGATCTGACGGTAAACAAAAGCTATGAAAGAATATCGTATACCTTAAAAGCCTACCTGATTGCTTTGTGGGTTTTAGTGTATTTTTAGTAATCTTTATGCCCAATGTAGGGCTCGAATTCGTGACCCAAGATCAAGAGTCACACACACTTCCAACTCAGGCAGCCACGTGCCCCCTTTTAAACAACAGCTTTATTGAGATGAAAATTCATATCACATACAACTCACCCATGTCAAGTGTTCAATTTGATTTTTACTGGAATTCTGCAACATTCTGCACAGTCAACTCTAGAACATTTTCATTATCCCAAAAAGAAACCCTTCAGCTATCAAGCCCCAATCTCCCTACTCTCCTAACCTCAGGCAATTATCTTTCTGTGTCTACATATTTGCCTATGCTGGGCATTGCATATGAATAGAATCATAAGGGATGTGGTATCATGTGACTGGTTTCTTTCACTTAGGTGAGGTTTTCATGGTTCATTCACCTTATAATCATGTGCACTTTATATCTTTCTACTGCTGAATCACATTGTTTTAAGAATATACCAGTTTTTCCTTACCCCCTCATCAGCTGAGGGACATGACACCTGAGTTGTTTCCACTTCTTGGCTGTTATGAACAATGCTGCTGTGAACATTTGTGTATGAGATTCTGTGTGTGAACAAGTTTTTGATTCTCTTGGGTATACAGACAGGCACCGAATTGTCACATCATAGAGTGACTGTCTTTAATCTTATGAGGTTATGCCAGACTGTTTCCCAAAGTGGCTACACCACTTTTTATTCCCAAAGCAGTACCTGAGTGTTCTAATTTCTCTACATTCTCAACACTTTTTAAAAATTTATTTATTTATTCACAGAGACACACAGAGAGAGAGGCAGAGACACAGGCAAAGGGAGAAGCAGGCTCCATACAAAGAGCCTGACGTGGGACTTGATCCAGGGTCTCCAGGATCACACCCTAGGCTGCAGGCGGCGCTAAACCACTGTGCCACCGGGGCTGCCCCTCGACACTTGTTATTGTCTTTTTTATCATAACCATCCTAGTAGATGTAAAGAGGTATCCCAATACAATTTTTAAATTTTATTATTTTTTATGTGTCTCTTTGACTATGGTTTTTACGTATTTGTTCTCTATAATTAAGAGTATTTATTGGCTTGTCTCTTTTCATTTGTTCATTTGTTTCTTAAATCTCACACAAGTGAAATCATATGATGTTTGTCTTTCACTTATTTCACTTAGCATTATACACTCTAGCTCTACTATGTCACTGCAAATGGCAAGATTTTGTTTTTTATTGCTAAATAAGTCTATTTTATGTGTATGTGTATGTGTGTATATACACACACCACCTCTCCTTTATCCATTCATTTATCGATGGACATTTGAGCTGCTCCCATATTTTGGCTATTGTAAATAATGTTGCAATAAGCACAGGGATAGCTCATTGTAGTTTTGATTTGTACTTCCTTGATGCCAATGATGTTGAGCATCTTTTCACTGCTAACTGGTCATTTGCATATCTTCTTTGGAGAAACATCTATTTAGACTCTTTGCCCATCTAAAAAAATTGTGTTATCTTTTGGGGTACTTGGGTGGCACTGTAGGTTAAGCTTCTGACTCTTGGTTTCATGATCTCAGTCATGAGATCGAACCCCACTTCGGGCTCCAAGCTCAGGGCAGATTCTGCTTGAGATTCTCTCTCCCCTTCCCTCTGCTCTTTTCACACATGTTCTCTCTAATAAATAAACAAATCTTTTTGAAAATTGGGTTATCTTTTTATTATTGAGTTAGTTGTTCAGAATTCTTTATACATTTTAGGTATAAGTTCCTGATCATATGTATAATTTGCAAATATTCTCTCCATTCTGTGGGCTGGCTTTCACCTTCTCGATGGTGCCTTTTGAACCACAATAGTTTTAATTTTAATGAAGTCCTATTCATTCATTCATTCATTCATTCATGTATATTACTTGTGCTTTTGGTGTCACATCTAAGAAACTACTGGCTAATTCCAGGACACAGATTCATACCAGTTTTTTTCTAAGAGTTTTAGAGTTTCCGCTCATATTTAGATCTCGATCCATTTGAGTTAACTTTTATGTCGTGTGAGATGAGAGTTCAACTTCTTTTGTGTGAGGAAATCTAGTTGTTTCAGCATTATCTTGGAACTTCTCAAAAATCAGTTGACTGTAAATCATCTCTGGATTCTCCATTCTATTCCACTGAATTATATCTATCCTTATACCAGGGACACATTGTCTTGATTACTTGTAGCTCTGTAGTTTTTATATCCGGAAAGGAGTTTTCTAATTTTGTTCTTTTTTCAAGATTATGTTGGCCATTCCAAGTCCCTTCCATTTCTGTATGCATTTTAGGATCAGTTTATCAACTTCTACAGAGGAGTCACCTGAAACTTTGACATTTAAAACTTTTGTTTTAAATCTGTAAATCCAAAAAAAAAAAAAAATCTGTAGATCAATTTGGGGGAGTACAAAGTCTTCCAAGCTACGAACATAGGATGTTTTTCCACTTATTTAGGTCTTCAATTTCTTCAATGTAGGTTTCACAGTACAGCTGACCCTTGAATCCAGGTTTGAGCCACAAGGGTCCACTCATTACACGGATTTTTTACAGTATAGTATTTCCTCTTCTTTATGATTTTCTTTTGTTTTTAAATTTTATTTATTTGAGAGAGAAAAGAGCATTTGAGCATGAGCAGGGGAGGAACAGAGGGAAAGGAAGTAGACTCCCTGCTGAGCAGGAAGCCTGACAAGACTCTATCTGGGATCATGATCTAAGCCAAAGCAGACACCCAACTGACCAAGCTACCCAGGTGCCCCTCTTTATAATTTTCTTAATAACATTCTCTCTAATTTATATTAAGAATACAGATTATAACACATAATATATAAAATATGTGTTAATTGTCTCTCTCTTATGGTAAAGTTTCTGGCCAATAGTAACCTATTAATGGTTAAATTTGGGGGAAGTCAAACATATGAGTTTTTTGTTCAGTTTATCCCTAAGTACTTTATTCTTTTTGTTACTACTACAAAGGGAGTTGTTTTTTAGACTATTCATTCTAGTGTAGAGTAATGCAATTGATTTTTGTATTTTTCGTTATTTTTTTTTTAAGTTTTTATTTTTTCGTGAGAGACACAGAGAGAGAAAGAGAAAGAGAGAGAGAGGCAGAGACAAAGGCAGAGGGAGAATCAGGCTCCATGCAGGGAGCCCGACGTGGGACTTGATCCTGGGTCTCCAGGATCACACCCTGGGCTGAAGGCGGTGCTAAACTGCTGAGCCACCCGGGCTGCCCTTTTGTTATATTTTTAATGTTGATCTTGTATCCTAAATTCTCATTGAACTTGTTAATTAGCTCTAATGCTATTCTCAATTTCTTAGACTTTTCCATGTACAAGGTCATCACCTGTGAACAGTGATAGTTTTACTTCCTCCTTTTCAATCTGGAGGCCTTTCCATTGTCTTGCCCTGGTTAGAACTTCTAGTACAACGCTGCACGGATGGTGATGGCAGATATCCCTGCTTCTGACCTTTGGAGGGAAAGCATTCATCTTTCACCATTTAAGTATGATACTAGCTGTGGGTTTTTTACAGATGTCCTTTATCACTGAGGCAGTTCCCTTCTATTCCTAATTTGTCAAGTGCTTTTTATCATGAAGGGATGCTGAATTTTGTCAAATTCCTTTTCCATGGCTTTTGAGATGATCACATGGTCTCTCTTCTCTGTTAAATTGATTTTCCAATGTTAAATGAACCTGTTGTTTTCGGGGTAGAAATCTCCTTTGGTCATGATGTGTACTCCTTGTTTACATATTGCTGGATTTGATTTGGTGAGCATTTTGTTGAGGATTTATGTGTCTTTACTCATAAGACGTCTATAGTTTTCTTTCTTTGTGATGTCTATGAAAAAAAAGCCTCTTTAGAGAGATGTGTTCTAATAATTTATATGTTACCTTTCCTATGAATTTCTGTGCATTTAGCCACAGATCAAACTCATTTTGTAAACTTGTTTCAAGGTGCTCATTTGAAGAAGGTAGGATGTTAATAGTTCTCTGGCTTTTGTATTTCATGAACCATACATATAGTTTAAAAAAAAAAAAGTAACAATTGCAACGCCATTTAGTAATTCTGTCAAGAAAGAACATTTAAACACAATAACTCCTTACTATTACAAACTATGAAAGACATTTTGACAGCAAAAGAAAAAGAGATGGACAATATGAAATAAAAAAAACTTTCATTTCAATGTAATAAACACAGCTGTATGAAAATATTGCTACATATTTGTCCTTACTTTTCTATGATCCCAGGTTTGTGGAAGAAGCAAGTCACTAACTCGAAATTCTAAGGTTTTCTCAGTAAATCCCCTAAGTGACCAGAACGATAGTTCACCTAACCAGCTCCTATTGTTAATCCTTCACCTCTAAAGGATACGTGACATGGACTGGACCCTAGAGATCTGATGCTTGTCTGTAAGCCTATAGCAGTGGATTCCACCTTGGAAAAGAGGATCACAGTCAGTGTCAAGATCCAATAATCATTTTGTACCAAGCACTGTTTGCAGACTGACAATATATAAAATGCAACAACTGTTATGTTTAATGATTAAAAAAAAAAAAAAGGCCCTTACATTCAGAGAACCATTAGCTTACAGTACTGGGTCCTTGGCAAGGCACACAAATACAAAGCCTGTCCTAATTTAGCCAACACCTACTGTTTCAGGTTTCTTTCCAGTCACCTAAGCTATTCTGTGTCCTGCACTTGCATACCTTGGTGCTCCATCCTGAAGCCTGGCTTGCCCTCCCTTTTACAAATGACAAATTTTAAGCATCCTTTTTACCTCTCTTTATTTTACAATCAGCTAAGCAAATTATTATGTTCTGGGCAGGGCATTATGCTACACTGTGTGGTCTGATCGGCCAGTTCCACCCAGGTTAGAGGGCAGCCTTGATTGCTCTTTATCTATGTTCAGATATCTCAGTTCAGATAGCTCAATCACAGCACTTATCCTATTATTTCCACATCGGTATCATCTGTGAGTCCAAACATCCCAAGAGCAGCCAGTCTTAGTCATTTTCATGTTGTTAGCATCTAACCTGGCATACTGCAGGCCAGAAATAACTTTGTTTTTTGTTTTTGTTTTTGTTTTTTTTTAGAAATAACTTTGTAAGAGAATTCTAGGATCTGGATCATGAGACTCCCTAGAAAGAAAATTTGAAATCAACTCCTTTTACCTCTTCACCTATAATCTTCCTTTTACATAAATTAGCTCAGTTAAATCTGGTCCTTTTTTCATTCTTTATCCCTAGTATGAGACAAAACTGGCTCCAAGAGAAGAGACTCCAAATATCTGCTTGACACAGAACACATCTAGCTTGAGAAAGTGGTGAATGACTGAATGAGTGTCTCAAGGGGCTCTCTAGAGGGTAACCCACCCATTTTTAAACTGCGATCTATTGTCCCATAGGTCAGGGAGCTTGAAAACATTAGAACTGGCCAGTGAAGAGTGATGGGATTTTTCTAGTACCAAATTTCTCCCTTCTAACAACAAATTATCATTTGTGTGGTTTGAAACATCTCTTTCAGTTACACACACACACACCCCCAAAATAAAGTATCATGACTACTATCTAAGCAAGAACTAATTCCAATTTAGATGCCACAGATTTTTTTTTCTCGCCCAAAACAACTGGAATTCATTTCAACTGCAAGCTTACTTCAACACAGTATGTACTACCATCTAAAAAGTGGAGAAAAGGGCTGGCCACTTCTCACTTGGCAGGCCAACTCCTGCTGATGGAAGCTGAATGCCATCTTGCCTTCTGTCAAAGGGCAAAGCCTGAGGAGGAGCAATACTCTGGCATTCAGAATACCTCTGACTCACTTTTCCTCCTTTATTGTGACAACAAAGTAAGACCCAAGAACTATGAATTCCTACTAATAACCAGGAAGTAAACTGAGCTATGTTAAAGTGTAATGGATAAATCCTCCTCTGGGGGGACCTTCAGGATAGCAAAAGGATATTAAAAACACACACAAAAGCAGCCCAAAGTTAGCCAGGAATGGAGGAGGAAACCAAGTGTAAACTTGCTATTCATAAATCCTTAAGTTTCAGGAGCCCTACTGAGAACCCTGGCACCAAACATATCACCAGGCTGAAAGTAAAGGAACAGAACTCATTTGCTGAATCTTGCTCCTTAACTATGTTGTGGGTGCTTCCCCGTATTTAAGCATCCATCCTCATTCCGAAGAAACGAGATCCTTTGCCCCTAAGCCAATAGTACTGCCTTCCGGATATGATGTCAGAAAACCGATGAGAAAGAATACTCTTCTTCCCTTTTGCCTCGCAGTCTTGAATGATGAGAAGAAAATAAATCACAAGTTACTAGCTCGTCCAAAAAAAAAAAAAAAAACAAAGTACAAAAGTACTGAAATAAAGAGCAAAGTCATCTCTAAGTCATAATTACTGACAAGAGCTCACCGCTCATTCCCCACCCTTTACGCTCATTCCCCACCCTTTATACGTAAAGCTTCTTTCCTTCACTTTTTTGCCCTCCCAATCAAGTGTCTTCCCCAAAGGTACTCTTAGATTTTACAAAAAGCCAACAATTACCAAGCATTTCTATTAAGAAAAGCATTAACAAAAAAAAAAAAAAGCCTTCAGTGGGGTTACTGAAGGCTACTGATCCACACCATAAGCGATATTTTTGCCCTTTGCTAATAAAGAGGACTCCAAATGATATTTTCCTCAACAATTTGCTATCTAGGAAATTGAGCCTAGGCTTCCCTCATCTTCCTGCAGGACAGTAACTGCCCTCACCTCCTCCAAGTATTTAATCAAATGCCACCTTCTCAATGAAACCTATTCTGAAGGGCGCCTGGGTGGCTCAGCAGTTGAGTTCGGCTCAGGTCATGATGGGGGGGTGGGGGGGATTCTGGGATCGGGTCCCACGTGGGGCTCCCTGCATGGAGCCTGCTTCTCCCTCTGCCCGTGTCTCTGCCTCTCTCTCTCTCTCATGAATAAATAAATAATTCTAAAAAAATGAATTCTAGCTGGAAAAAAAAAAAAAAAGAAAATGAATAAATTTCTAGCTGGGGGATCCCTGGGTGGCGCAGCGGTTTGGCGCCTGCCTTTGGCCCAGGGCGCGATCCTGGAGACCCGGGATCGAATCCCGCGTCGGGCTCCCGGTGCATGGAGCCTGCTTCTCCCTCTGCCTGTGTCTCAAATAAAAAAATCAAAAAAAAATTCCTAGCTGGAAGCGCACCTCCGCTACCTCCCCTGCCGTATGTATCACTTCCACCACGTACATGTCAATCTCGTGTCCACGCGAGCTGCAGCTCCCTATGGGCATCCTCTCGTCCGCCGGGGGGAGCTCCGGGGTTTCGTGGACGGGCGCGCCCCGAGCACCCAGAAAAGCGCCGGCCGAGCCCAGAACCGGCAACTGGTGTTGAGGGAGTCCACAGGTCCACGCGGGTCGGAAGGGAACCCGCAGGGCCCGGCGCCGCGCCCCTCAGCTCGCACGTCCTCCCCGCCCCCCCCCCCCCAGCGGCGCGCGGCCCTCGGAGTCACACAGACGTTCGACCTACGCCCCGGCGGGCGGGGCCCGGCGACCTCGGCCGACCCGCCCTGCCCGAAGGCCGGCGCCAACGCCGCCCCTCCCGCGGGGCCCCGCCCGGCCCGCGCGGCCCTCACCTCACCTCTGCGGGGGGCAGCGAGGGCGGCCGCCCGGCGGCGACACAGGCGGAGGGCGCCGGCAGCCCAGGCGACGCCCGGGGCGAGGCCCGCCGGGGGCGCGCGGGGCGCCAGGCGCGAGCGCTCGGGGTCGGCGGGGGGCCTGCGCGGGGCGACGGCGGCCAGGCGCGGGGGCGGCACGAGCAGGAGGAGGAGCAGCGAGGACGCACGTGACGCGCCGCCCAGGGCCGCCAGGGCCGCCGCAGCCCCGCGCCCCGGACCCCCGCGCGGCGCTGACGGGCAGCCGGCCGAGGACAGGAAGGGCGGGAGCCGCCGGCGGCCCGGCGGCCCCCGCGGCCCCCGCCCCGCGACGAGGCGGCGGTCCATCGGCACCGCGGTCACCGGCCCGGCCGCGCGCTCATGCCGCTCGCGCGCTCGCCCGCCGGAGTCGGACGACAGGAGGGAGCGTGGGCGGCGGCGCCGGCGCCGGCGCCGGCCCGCCCTTTACTTCCGGGAGGGCGGGGCTCCGACGCGCGGCGGGGCGGGGCCTGCGGGAGGGCGGGGCCTGCGGGAGGGCGGGGCCTGCGGGAGGGCGGGGCTAGGCTCGGCCCCAGGCCCCGCTCTGCCGGCTGGAGGCCGCGGCGGCTCCCGGGTCAGCGCTGCCTTCCCGGCTGCCCGGATTTGCACGTTCATCACACCGGTGCCTTTACAAACCGAGCATGACGCCGACGCCCTTCGGAGTACCTGGAGGAGTGCCCCGCACCACCGGCCTCCCCTAGATTGTACTTTCCCCGTCTGAAGCGCCCCCAGAGTGTGGCCCCGGGGTGCATGCTAAGGAATTAACAAAGCCCACGGAGCGGTGCTTACACGGTTCAATGCGTTTTAAAAGCTAAACTTCAGAGCTTTTGTTTCCGGATTAGCTCACCAAGAAAGGAGAACGTCTCAATCTGGGGAACTTAAAACGTGGGGCAAGGTTGTTCACTGAGACCTCCTGGTGCAAGACATTAGAAACCAGTGGTGTTCAGGTCGGTGAACTTTCTGAATGCTCAGTGCACCTGTCCCAGTTACCGGTCCAATGTGTGAACTCAGGAGATGTTCCTTGACCGAAGAGACGGGATATGCACGAGGCTCCAGGCTTGAAGATACAAGAAAAATGAGATCATTCTTGTCCTCCAGGAGTTTTCTTACACACTTTTATTTGACCTCACATATGATGGAACAAAACCATGTTATGAGCCATAAGAGCTGCAAAGTGCTGATTAAAGAGAGTACAGATGGCTACGGAAGACGTGGAAGGGAGGTTTAAATGGCTATCAAAATGTAAAGAATTAAAAATATTAAAGTGCAAGTAGACACTTTCGTAAAAAGTACGGAGTTACACATTTGTAGAACTGGTAGAGAAAGCAACTTAGCAATGTGTATCAACTGCCTTTTATGTTCATGAGATGATGGCATGTGATTTGTTTCCAGTTTGGGGCTATTTTTTTTTTTCTTTTAAAGATTTTATTTATTAATTCGTGAGAGACGCAGAGAGAGAGGCAGACACACAGGCAGAGGGAGAAGCAGGCTCCCTGCAGGGAGCCCGATGTGGGACTCGATCCCAGGACCCTGGGATCACACCCTGAGCCAAAGGCAGACGCTCAACCACTGAGCCACCCAGGTGCCCCCCGTTTTTGACTGTTATGAATGAAGCTATTATGAACATTCTTGTATAAGTCTTTGTGTGGACGTATGTTATTTTTCCTTTGTTAAAGAAAAAAGTTATTCTATGACACTTGTTAATGCACAGTAAGGAAGACTTTATTCAAGGGTAGAGGGCTATCTTGGCAGGTGTAGGGAACACTGCTGTGGAATTCTGTGGTGGGGGAGAGAGATTAGGCTTAACTTCAAATAAAGTGGGGAGGGCACCTGGGTGGCTCAGTGGTTGAGCATCTGCCTTTGGCTCAGGTCTGATCATGGGTCCTGGGATTGAATCCCTCATCAGGTTCCCTGCCCAGTGGAGAGTCTGCTTTTCCTTCTCTCCACTCATGCTCTCTATCTCTCTCAAATAAATAAATCTTAAAAAAAAAGAAAAAAAGAAAAAGAAATAGTAAATATCTAGGTAAATGTAATACACTACTCTTTCTTCTTTAAAATACACTTAATGGGGGATCCCTGGGTGGCGCAGTGGTTTGGCGCCTGCCTTTGGCCCAGGGCACGATCCTGGAGACCTGGGATCGAATCCCACGTCGGGCTCCCGGTGCATGGAGTCTGCTTATCCCTCTGCCTGTGTCTCTGCCTCTCTCTCTCTCTCTTTCTCTCTCTCTCTCTGTGTGTCACTATCATAAAAAATAAATAAATAAATAAATAAATAAATAAAATGAAATAAAATAAAATAAAATACACTTAATGGGGCAGCCTTGGTGGCCCAGCGGTTTAGTGCTGCCTTCAGCCCAGGGCATGATCCTGGAGACCCAGGATCGAGTCCCACGTCGGGCTCCCTGCATGGAGCCTGTTTCTCCCTCTATGGAGCCTGTTTCTCCCTCTGCCTATGTCTCTGCCTCTCTTTCTCTCTCTCTGTGTGTCTCTCATAAATAAATAAATAATTCTAAAAAATACACTTAATGGTTGAAAGTAAAAGTTATAACAATGCCTGGAGGAGTTTTCAGTGTCTGTGGATATAATTTATAAGTACAAAATAAAGGGCCAAGAATAAAGAGGTTTATATGGTAGTAGTTTGTTTTGTTTTGTTTTGTTTTTTTTGAGGTTTTGTTTATTTATTCGTGAGAGACATCAGAGAGAGGCAGAGACATAGGCAGAGGGAAAAGCAGGCTCCCTGACGGTGAGACCAATACAGGATTCAATCCCAGGACCCCTGGATCACGACCTGAATGAACCAAAGGCAGCCACTCGGGAATCCCTGGGTGGTTCAGGGGTTTAGCGCCTGCCTTCAGCCCAGGGCGTGATCCTGGAGTCCTGGGCTGGAGTCCCGCATTGGGCTACCTGCATGGACATGACTGCTTCTCCCTCTGCCTTTGTCTCTGCCTCTCTCTCTCTCTCTCTCTCTCTCTCTCTCTCTGTGTGTCTCTCATGAATAAATAAATAAAATTTTTAAAAAACAAAACAAAACAGAAAAACAAAGGCAGCTGCTCAACCACTGAGTCACCCAGGAGTCCCAGTGGTAAGTTTTTTACATTGCACTTCAAGTGCTAAATACAGATTCTAAGTGGACTTAGAAAAGTTAAGCAACCCACAAACATACTGTTCAAAGACAGAGTTAAAATATACAATAAATAAAATGTAATAATAGAAAATGTTAAAATAACTGAAAAAGAGAAAAAAGAGAAATAGAAAATTAAAAAAAAAAAAAAGAAACAGAGGGAACCACCTTAAAGCAAATAATGAAATGGTAGATCTAAATCTAAACATGTAATAATCACATTAAATGTAAATGATATAAACCAGGTATCAACAAAGTTTTTAAAAAGGCCACATAGTAAATATTTTAAACTTTATGGGCCACATACAGTCTCTGTAGCATGTTCTTCACCAAAAACAGGTGATGGACTGGACTTGGCCCAGGGGACATTGTTTATCAACCTCTGGTCTAAGAACACCAATTAAAAGACAGAGATTGTTGGATGAATTAAAAAGTAAAAGAAAAAAGAAATGATGACTAACGACACAATTGACAAGAAACTCATTTCTGTTGGGATATAAGTAGGCTGGAGGGGTAAGGTAAGAGGGGATGCTCCTTCTTAGTGCTTCCCTGGAAGGTAAAAATCTCAATGAAAGGGCATCTGGTGGTTCAGTGGTGAGCATCTGCCTTTGGCTCAGGTGGTGATCCCAGGGTCCTGGGGTCAAGCCCAGCATCAGGTTTCCTGCAGGGAACCTGCTTCTCCCTCTGTATGTCTCTGCCCCTCTCTCTGTGTGTCTCTCATGAATAAATAAATAATTCTTTAGAAAAAAAATCCCGATGAATGTACCCTCTGATATGTGCTGAGATGGGAACTTGTCAGAGAGGGATTTCTCCTTGCTATTTCCTTTCTCTTTCATTTTAGGGAAACTGGGTTTCTGGCAATTTCAGAGTTTAAGAACATAGCCCTGAAACCGAAAGTGAAGGATGGCTCTGAGTCATCATCAGTTACCGAATCAAACCGGAGCTCTTCATGCCAAGCAAAGGCCTTTGGACACTCATTCTGTGCCCATTTACTCTTACTGAAGACATTAGCCCCTCCCACAATCTTATCAGGTAAGAAACAGTAAGTTAAAAGGGAGGAGAAATAAGACACTAAGGTGTAAGGAAGAGTAAAAAATGTAGTGATAGTGATATGGGAAGGAAATATAGATAAAAGTAAATGTCCTTATAACCTGCAGCCCATTGACAAATACTTGAGGCAGGCAGAGTATAAATTTACTCCTGGAAACTCCCAAATGTCTTAATGCTAATGCCTTGCTAGAGGGGAAAACAATCTTGGTTTGACAATAGCAAGGCCTCGGGTTTCCTTAGTCTTCTTTAGCATATGAAAATCCTTTTGAAACTCCCCTTCTCTTTACTTCCCCCACCCCAAAGTATATAATCAGTTGTTCCCAGGCACCTGGGTGGCTCATGGTTGAGCATCTATCTACCTTTGGCTCAGGTTGTGATCCCTGGATCATTGGATCGAGTCCCGCATCTGCTTCTCCCTCGACCTATGTCTCTGTGTCTCTCATGAATAAATAAATAAAATCTTAAAAAAAAGAAAAATCAGTTGCTTCTCACATTTCTGGGGCAGCAGTAGCTCTTTCTGCCCATGTCCTGTCCCCATGCTTTATAAAACCACCATTTTGCACCAAAGACATCTCAAGAATTCCTTCTTGACCATTGGCTCCAGACCCCACAGAACACCAAACTCATCAAAAACATTCAAAAATTACAGCAACAGGGGGACCTGGCTGGCTTAGTCGTTAGAGCGGTAGAGTGTGCGGTTCTTGATCTTGGGTTCAAGCTCTCTGTTGGGTGAAGAGATTACTTTAAAAAAATTAAAAATAAAATAAAAGCTAAAAAAAGAAGCAAAGAAAGAAATGTGACAGCACAATTGCCACTGAACAGTATGATGGCAACTTAGAGGATTCAAGCAAAGGTTCAGATATAATCCTTGGCTGAGTTTCCACTTCAGGGACAACTATCCATATACTGGATCTCTTCATTTTCCATATCTATTCTACTTGTTGGAATGACTGTGATGGTTTTTTGTTCACCTGCATTTACTTTGATCACCTCAAGCCTTCTTCTTTGGGAATAATTTAACTTTTGCTATACCATTCTGTTCCTTACTCTGATAAGCAGTCTGCCCCTGATATTTGTAGGGATCAGAGCAAGCAAAAAAATGAAGACCCACTACCCATATATCCAAATATTTAAGTTATCGATCAAGCCAATGGACTATTAAATAAAATATGTTCCAACCTCTTTTTTGTGGAGGGCAGTAGAAAATGCCACTTTGGCATTAGGATTGTTTTGGATTGAAGGCAATTAAGAGGAAGTCCATACAAGAAAAGTTATGTGCTTTACCTCCATTTGCTGAAAAGCAGGACATATATCTGTAAAGGTGTCCCCTCTCTTTTGTCTACAAGGAAGGACAGAAGTTCATCACCAGAGGGAATTCTTGATTAGTATCAGCCCGTCCTCATAATAAACCTTTTTTACGAGTAGACTTTATTTTATTTTTTTAAAAAGATTTTATTTATTCACGAGAGACACCGAGAGAGAGAGAGTGAGAGAGAGAGAGAATGAGAGAGAGAGAGAGAGAGAGGCAGAGACAGAAGTAGGCTCCATGCAGGGAGCCCGATGTGGGACTCGGTCCTGGGACTCGAGGATCATGCCTGGGCCAAAGGCAGGCGCTAAACCACTGAGCCACCCAAGGATCCCCCCACAAGTAGACTTTAGCTACCAATACTCCCCCACAGATTTGCCTTCCTAAGATTTGCTGTCCCTGGAAGCTCAAACTCCTTTTCCTTGCCACTTTCCACAAAATAATTGTGCTTTGCTAAAATGCTGTGTGAGCCTAAGTTCTCTCCACTCCTAGGCATTACTCATCTCTGACCACTCCCATGTGCAGCTTCTACTTGTTAATAAACTTGTTTGTTTTTCTCTTGTAGATCAACTCTATAAAATTAATTTCTTTCCTTCATTTCAGCAAAATCACTAGGTATGTTGTTATAATGAAGATTTTCAAATAATGTGTTTTCTTAAGACAGGAGAGATCTAAAGGATTAAAAAAAATCAAGTGTACTGAAATTGGAGAAAATCTGAATAAGTTACACGGAAAACCCAAATTAAATGGGAAAAAGTTTCAAAATAAATTATTTCAATGGTTTTTATAATTTTCTCCAAAATATTGAAGTTTCTAATTTCGGACCTGCGCCGCCGGCACACACCGCGGGTCTCCGGGATGATGGGCCAGAAGTCGCTCTACTCCTTCTTCTCCCCGACCCCCGCCGGGAAGCGACGTGCCCGCAGCCCTGAGCCCGCCGACCCGGGTACCCGCGTGGCGGCAGCCGAGGAGAGCGGGGATGCAGCGGCCAGTCCCGCCAAGAAGGCCCGGCCGGGCAGGAGGACCCGGGACGCCGCCCTCCTCGCCGCTGAGCCCCGAGCAGTTGGTCCGCATCCAGAGGAACAAGGCCGCCCTGCCTAGGCTCGCGGCCCGCAGGGTGCCTGTGGGTTTGGGTGAGAGTTGGAAGAAGCCGCTCAGCGCGGAGTTGGGGAAGCCGTCTTTCATAAAGCTAATGGGCTTTGTTGTGGGACAGAGAAAACATTACACGGTGTATCCACCCCCACACGTCTTTACCTGGACCCAAATGTGTGACATGAGTCTTCACCTGGACCCAAATGTGTGACATAAGACATGTGAAGTCTTCACCTGGACCCAACTGTGTGATGTAAGTCTTCACCTGTACCCAAATGTGTGACATAAGACATGTGAAGTCTTCACCTGGACCCAACTGTGTGACGTAAGTCTTCACCTGTACCCAAATGTGTGGCATAAGACACGTGAAGCCTTTACGTGGACCCAAATGTGTGACATAAGTCTTCACCTGGACCCAAATGTGTGACATAAGACACGTGAAGCCTTTACGTGGACCCAAATGTGTGACATAAGTCTTCACCTGGACCCAAATGTGTGACATAAGACACGTGAAGCCTTTACGTGGACCCAAATGTGTGACATAAGTCTTCACCTGGACCCAAATGTGTGACATAAGACACGTGAAGTCTTTACCTGGACCCAACTGTGTGACATAAGTCTTCACCTGGACCCAAATGTGTGACATAAGACATGTGAAGTCTTTACCTGGACCCAAATGTGTGACATAAGACATGTGAAGGTTTTCATCTTGGGACAGGACCCATATCATGGACCCAACCAAGCCCATGGGCTCTGCTTTAGTGTTCAAAGACCTGTTCCCCCTCCACCCAGTTTGGAAAACATTTATAAAGAGCTGTCTACAGACATAGATGGTTTCGTTCATCCTGGTCACGGAGATTTATCTGAGTGGGCCAAGCAAGGTGTTTGTTCTCTTACTCAACACTGTCCTCACTGTCTGGGCACATCAGGCTAATTCTCATAAGGACAGAGGATGGGAACAATTTTCTGATGCGGTAGTGTCCTGGCTAAATCAGAACTCCAGTGGCCTTGTCTTCTTGCTCTGGGGCTTTTATGCTCAGAAGAAAGGCAGTGCCATCGATAGGAAACGTCACCATGTGCTGCAGACTGCATACCCCTCCCCGTTGTCGGTCTACAGAGGGTTCTTTGGGGTGTAGACATTTCTCTAAAACCAATGAGCTGCTGCAGAAGTCTGGCAAGGAGCCCATCAACTGGAAGGATCTGTGACCCTGAACTGGGGGGCAAGGCGCTGTCTCCGGGGCAGTTTCTAGAAGCTGCTATCGAAATATTTGCCAGGAGTGGCAGCTTTATCCAGACAGAAGCTGCAAAGGCTCTACCCTGGGATCATATGGCTGTCTTTGCAAAATGGCTTCAGCCTAAAACCTGATGACACAGTATCTGGGAGAGAGCAGAGGTCAAATACTTGAGGTTTGTTCTGTCACCTTTATGGTAAAAGGGGACAGGATGGAAGCACCTCTTTGGTACAGTCAGCTGTGACTTGTTTTTACCTGGCAGGTTAGACTTTAGATTGTAAGGTGGTTGGGTGTGTTTATCTAGGAAGGCCTCCCCTCCCCTGCTTTGCCCCACCTGGGATCCCAGTTCTTGGCCAAGAACACTGTTCCCTCAATTCTTCCCTGGGCCCTCAGGCCCTTCCTTAGAGGAAGCAGGAGGCGTTTGCCAGTGATCAGAACTTTAGGGATGACAATTCCTGAGGACTAATCCTCCGTGGGAGCCTTCACAGACTGAGCGAGCCTTCACAGAACCTTCACAGACCGGCAGAAGGGAGTGAGCTGGGGCTTGTTTTTATAGTTCTCTGCGTGTCTTTAGGAACAACCTTGGGAGTTGAACTGGAAGAAAGAGAAGGGGGAATTTTTAAACTTTATTTTTTTAAGCAAAGAAATGCTTTTCTCCTAGATGTGTCCTAAGATGGGGGTTTTAAGGCTGCACAGACTGCCAGATGCTGGGTTTTTGTTTTTTTGTTGGGTTTTTTTTTGTTTGTTTGTTTTTATTGACTGAAATCACAGAGGGTCCCCCCGCCCCCCGCATCACTGGTGAATTTTGCTGTTTTAAAAATACTTATGCAGATGTATATATGTATTTTGTAATCCTTTGTTGGGGAGACAATCTTTGTTAGGTCTGCACTTCCATCCTAGATCCTCTTAGAGATGCCATTGATCTGTTAGCCAGGGAAAGGATTAACCCCCCAGTGAGAGTTTGGGAATAAAAGATTGTTGAAGTTTCACTCCTTGCAAAAAAAAAAAAAAAAAAAAAAAAACCAAAATATTGAAGTTTCTTTATTGAAAGACAACATAATTACAATTAACAAAAATAATAAAGTTGACATTTTTACTTAATATCTTAAAATTTTAACACAATTAAAGTAAATATTTTTATATTGAACCATTTTGGTGTTTAATATCCACATAATTACCAATGTTAAGTATTAAAATCATTTTACATATGTTGTGTCTTGAACGTACATCAGTACACATTTAAGAATAAGGTATGATATGGGTTGTTTAATACTGCAAAATGTTCCTTGATACCATGTGCAATAATTGTTACTGATGCTCTAATTTTTTAGTGTTTATGGACCAAAGAATTGGATGCAAAGAGAAAGATCAAAGGATGCTTGGCCTACTGGCAAACAACACTGCTTTAGGCAATAGTTTCATAGAGTCCTGGTAGCTGAGACTAAGTATTTGACAAGTTAATTAATTGGTCTTTTATTTTTCCTTTTTATTTTTTAAAGATTGTATTTATTTTTTCATGAGAGACACACGGAGACGTAGGCAGAGGGAGAAGTTGGCTCTCCATGGGGAGCCTGATGTGGGTCTGGACCCAGGACTCTGGGATCATGACCTGAGCCAAAGGCGTCAGCTGCTCAACCACTGAGCCACCTAGGTGCCCCGGTCTTTTATTTTTCGTAAAGACTTCAGCTCAAATCCTCCTCATACTCTTGAGCAGTGTCCATTTCTGATGCTGGCGAAGGCACAAAAGCCTTCCTGGCATTTGGCTTTGTTCAGGGCATTTGAAGAAGCATTTCCTTGGAACCTGAAAGTAGTTATTTATGTGGGCAGAGTTTGGGGTTAAGGGTTTCTCTGTGCCAGAGCAGGGCACTGGACAGGACCACATGTTCTTTAGTAAATTTATTTTCCTGGATATTTGTGATATCATCTGTCCTCTAAAATCAGAGACCAGAGCCTCTTCTGCTTAGATGCAAGGGTATATATGAAACACTGAGTTTATTAGTTATGGTATTCTTTCTGCCCTTAATTCATTTAGTTGAAATGGAAAAGTCTCTTTTTTCATATTGTTGCATTTATTTCATCTTAGAGTTCTTATTTGATAAAACTCATATTTTTATTGAGTTGCTTTATAGAGAAACCATTACGGAAAATTATCCTCTTTCCTTTGAGTTATATTTTCTTTGACACTGGGTCCTATGTCTTGATTTCTAATCTTGTTTATTTCTTTCTCTTCCTTTAAAAAATATTTTCATAACGTGTGCAGCATGTTTTCATGTTTTTAATACTTAATGTAAGTGGCTCTATCCAGACCTTTAATTTACTCAGATGCGGGTGATCTCTCCTCAAAAACTGTTTTCTGATTTTTGTATGAGACCCGTTTGTTTTACTCTCTGACCTATACCTTGAGGCTGTAAGTCTTGTGCTCTACTTTCTGTAGCCTGAAATCCTGGTACTGACTGGGGAGAGCTCAGCTAAAATTGCCTACCTTTCTTAGAGAGACTAGGCTAATATCTTTTTGAGGTTTTATTGATTGACAGATCAATCAACAGACTTTGCTTCACCATGATGGATTGGGTAGGGAGGAGGAGGTGATGGAGAAGTAATTGTATTTCCATTGGAAGGAAAAATTTCCCTGGAGTGTGTTTCTTTAGAGAGAGTCAAAGCTGGCCGTTCAACCCCCCATTTTACCTGCCTTTCCCCAATAGCTGGAAAATAGTATTTTGGGAAGATTGGTCTGGCATCAATACTCAAGATGGATTGAAATGGAAGAGATGGGGCTCAGGGAGACTAGAGAGGCAATGGTAATGTAGGTGAGAAACGAATTAGGTTGAAAACATTGAGTAGGTAGAAAAAAAGAGTAAAACACATTTGGAGGGGGGAGAAACCTCACCAACCAGTGGTGACAGAAGAAATGTAGATAACCCGGGATTGGGAATAGACAAAATTTATTTAACTGTGAGGACTGAAAAATTGATAATGCTGTTTGCCGCATGATGAAAACTGTATTGATTTTTTTTTTTGAATGTAAAGAGAAAGATGAACTCGGTTTGGGCATACCACACCTTCAAAAGTGAAAAAGAAAGCAAATAATACTATTTGTATCATACAATCTCATTCTGCTATATATGTATTACTAATATAATGTATATTATGTAATCTATTGTATTATGCATAATTATTATATTATTCATATAATAATAGCATTTATTATTATTGTTACAAGTAACTCCCATTTTTCAAAAGCTCACGTTACACTATTTCGCTTTTATGGAAGACCTACATTAGTACCTCTGTTCACTAAATGAGAAATCTGAGGGAAGTTTTTACTTTTATAGAAAAAGGCAAAAAAGCCAACAGTCTGTTCAGTGTCTGTTTTGCAAGGGATTGTTCAAGTGGTAGTACCCCCTTCCAGGCAGCCAGAGTGACCCCACCAACCTCCTTACCCTGAACACACCCAGTATCTCAGCATCAAGCTGTCAGAACTTTCAACTGGGTCTGTAAGCATCTGGGCTTTATCCTGATTAATTATGTGCATCTTTCAGCAAGATGTGTCCTAAGCTCTCAGGAAAGCCTAGAAGTCTTTTTTTTTTTGGGTTTGGGAAACCTCAAAACCTTTTCTGTGTAAATTAGTGGTATTTGCTTCACTGTTGTACGTGATTCTGGTTTATGAAAGTTTTCATAAGAGAGCTAGCTGTACTTTTGAGTGGCAGGAGAAACATGTATATTGTACACTATATATAAATACATATTAAGAGAGTCACATGTGTTACTTTAGAAGCCCACATATTAAAATATTTAACAGTGGTTCTTTCTTTTTTTTTTAAAAAGATTTTATTTTTTCATGAGAGAGAGAGAGGCAGAGACTATTCTGAACTGAAGATGAGCTGTAAGAATAAAATACAAAATGGATTTTGAACACTTAGTACAAAAAAAGAGATAAAATATCTCAAGCACTCTTTAGCATTAGTTATGTGTTGAAATGATAATTTTAGACATATTAGGTTAATAAAACATTACGAAAATGAATTTCATGCATTTCTTTTTACTTCTTAAAATATGCCTATTGGAAAGTTTTAAAATTAACATATGTGGTTTGCATTTGTGGCTAATGTTCCTATTGGACAAAAATCATCTGATTTTTTATTTATTATTAGAGAGAGAACAGGAGTGGGGAGGGGCAGAGGGTAAGGGAGAGGGAGCAGCAGTCTCCCCGCTGAGCAGGGAGTCAGGACACAGGGCTCCATCCCAGGCCCCCCTGAGATCATGACTGAGCCGAAAAACAGACTCTTAACCGCTTAACCCACTAAGCCACCCAGGCGACCTGTATCATCTGATTTTTAATAAACCAGCAAAAACCAAGTGACTTCAAGGGCTCTGTCTGTCCAGTGCTATCCTTTTCTGTACCTTTATCCTCTCTGAAGCATTTGTACTCACAATACTTCTGACACCAAATGTGTGGGGATTTTTTTTCCACACCAGCAACTACTTCTCTAACTCCAGACACCAACTGCGGTGTCTTGCCATTGGTGAGTCTTACCATTGAATGTCTTACCATTCAATTTTAACACTAACTTCCTAGAGTTAGTGTCACAGTCCCACAAGACTGTCCCCACTTCAAACGCCAGTCATAAGTCCCAGGTTCTCACCTGTAATTCAGACCAACGGCTATCCATTGGGGATTCAATAATTTGCTAGAATGACTGACAAAACTCAGGAATGTACTTATTATTACCGGGTGATTATAAAAGGATACACAACCCAGGAAAAGCCAAATGGAATAGATGGGCAAGGTATGGGAAGGGTCTTAGAGCTGCCATGTCCTCTCTAGGTGCACCATTCTCCCAGGACCATGATTGTGTTCACCAGCATGGAAGGTCTCTCAGTCCTGTCACTTAGGGGTTCTATGGAGGTTTCATTACTTGGGCATGGTTGATTAAATCATTGGCCATTGGTGATTGAACTCAACCTCCAGCTTTTCACCCCTACCTGGGTCTTTTTCTGCTCTTTCCAAGGGTATACTAGATTTGGATACCTAAGAAAAGTACAGAATCAATCCACGGTCTAGTGAGTTCAGGGCTGGAAATAATCATCTCCTCATTCCTGGGAGCTGTGTTCGTTTTGTTCTTGGTTACTATGTGTTGATTTCTTTTATTTATTTATTTATTTATTTATTTATTTATTTATTTATTTATTTATTTAAGACACACACAGAGAGAGAGACAGAGATGTAAGCAGAGGGAGAAGTAAGCTCCCCTGGTGGGGAGGCTTTTTTTTTTTTTTAAGATTTATCTATTTATTCATGAGAGACACAGACTGAGAGAGAGAGGCAGAGACACAGGCAAGAGTGTCGGATCCCAGGATCACGACCCGAGCCAAAGGCAGGTGCCCAACCGCTGAGCCACCCAGGTACCCGTATGTGTTGATTTCTGAAACTACTGCCCCTTCTTTTCTTTCTCTGACACAGTGCCAATGCAAGGCTTTTTGACTAGCAGATATTCGTGAAGTTTTAGAGGATAACTACAGCATAAGTACAGACTGTGTGCTGCTCATTGCTCTCCCTGTAAGTTTTCCTGCCATGCTCCACTAAAAGGAATTTCTTCTCTAGAAAAACCTGTTTTGGGGATGTCTGGGTAGAGTCCCCTGATGGGATTAGTGCCCACATAAGAAGAAGAGACACCAAAGCTCTCTCCCTGCCATGTAGGGACATGGAGAGAAGACAGTCCTCTACAAACCAGGAAGAAGAGTTTAACCAGGAACTGAAACAGCTGCCACCTTGATCTTGAACTTTCAGCTCCAGAGCTGGGAAAAAATAAATTTCTATTGTTCAAGCTACTCCACCCATGACATTTTGTTATAGCATCCTGAGCAGACTAATACACTAGCTATATTGGCTTATTAGGATATAGGTTCAGAACAGAGACCCACAAGCAAGCTTGAATAGTAGGGTTGATATGGTAACTCTGTGGTGTTGGCAAACTGGTTGACTCCCCCTAGAGTGTTGCTGTTATGGGCCAAGATAAACCACCAATATTCTGGAATTCTAAGCTGGCAGAAAAGAAGGGGAGGCTATGCCTCTTCCCTGTAGGGCCATGATCTAGAAGTTGAATACATTACTTCCACTTATATTCCACTGACCAGAACCTTGTTAAATGGCCAAACCTAGCTGACAAAGAATCTGGGAAATACAGTCTTTATTTTGAGTGGCCTTAAACTCACTAACTCACTTACTAACTCACTAAAACTGGGGGCTTTAGTACTATCAGAAAGAAAGGAAGAATGAATGCTAGGAGGAAACTAATAATTCTGCCACAAAGTATAAGAGAAGTTTTTTGTTTGTTTGTTTGTTTGTTTGTTTTTTATTGCCAGGAAAAGAAAACACACACACACAAACTTGGTTCCTTAGTGAACAACACTACAATCTATTTCTTTTAATTCTGATCATTGACGGAAGCCAAGTTTGGAAATCTCATTGCTGCCTCCCAGTGCTGAACAATTTCATTTCATGACCTCTGCTTATTGAGTCACTTCCAGATTTAGCTGGTTGTAACTGGGAGACTAACCAGATCCTGACTTTTCAGGGGTTACCACTTCTGGGTTTAGAGTCCTGGAGAAAACAAACACCCAGTGATACATTTTATAAATGTTAATGTTAGTGTGCTAGGTACAAAATAAATATTTTTAGCAAAGAGGTCAGAAGACATTTGATGGACAATATTTCATGAGCATGGCTTTCCTAGTGCCCAGTGTTCTCATCAGAGATGCACTAGTCTGCTGGTCATGCAATCCTGCTTAACTAGGGCCATGGATTTATAGTCCCCTATAACTCCAACCAAGTCAACCGGAAACTTGGGCAAAATAATTTAAAAAGATTGCAAACCACATCCTTTGGATTTAAAATGGTCCCAAGCACCATTTCTCATAATGCTATGGGGCCATTCTGCCATATTGTTTCAAAGATTATATATTATGAAAATGATTACTCATCAACAACTATAGCTACATCTCACCTACTTCACAATTACCTGAGACATGTGCACCAGGTCATCTCCATTGCAAGGCCCAGGAGAGACCCAGCACAGCAGGCTTGCCAAACATAACCTACCCTTACTCCCAATTACGTTTTCTCCTTGATTCATTAGCTGCTCTTGACTGAGCTGGACTCAAAACAAGAAATCATTTCCTCTCTATTTCTACCTCATTTTGTCCATTTTACTGCTATTATGTCCAGATAAGAATAGGGAATTTGTCAGGGATAAAGGTGACTGCATCATGACTGGATAGGTGTGACACCAGGAGAATGACTTCTTAGATCCCATTGACTGTGGCATCCTGATCTTTTGGGTAGCTTGGCTGATGCTGGATACAACCTTCTGTGTCTCAAGGTATGCAGAAAACAGTCAATATAGCAAGCTTAAACTGAAGTTCTTAGAAAATCCTGCTTATTAGGTTAGCACTTGGGTGGTGTCTGGGAACTTTGATCTCAGGAAGGGTCCCATTGTTGAGTGACAAGAGTAGCTCACTATGCCTAAGCTGATTGTAGAAATAATATGGTTTATGTTGAATACTTGTTTTCTTTCTGGGAGTCTGGAAGTTTGGCACATGTCAAACAGGCAGTTTACATGATCAGTCCCTAAAAAGACCCTGGGTACTGAGTCTCTACTGAGCTTCCCCAGTAGACAACACTTCACATCTGTAGTGGTAGCTCGTTGCTAGGGAAATTAAGTATAGCCTGTGCGATTCCAGTGGGAGGAGACCCTCGGAAGCTTGTGCCTGGTTTCTACCTGACTCTGCCCTATGTGCCTTTTTCCTTTGTTGACTGAGCTTAGTATTCTTTTGATATAATAAATCAGTGGTGAATATAACTATGTGCTGAGTCCTATGAGTCTTCCTAGTGAACTACTGAATCTGAAAGTGATCTTGGGGATCTCCCATATGCAAGTAATAAAAACTTGTCAGTTTTGTTACATCCACCATATGTATAACACTTTAGCATCCATCTTTCCATTAGAATGCAAGTTCCATGAGGTCAGGGGCCATGTTCTGTTCATCACTCTATTTTTAGCACTTATGTATAGTGTCTATCACATAAATGATGATTAATTACTTTTTTCTGAAAAATAGGCTAACCAGGGTGAAGGAGCAGGTTCTTAGTAGGTGAACTGTGAATAAGTAGATGCTATGAATTTGAGCCCAAATTCGATTTCATTTTAGATCATACAGATGAGGAACTCAGATTATGGGAAAATGTTTTAGGAGAAATACCATATCTTATATTGTATTCTAGGCATAGACCTGGCCCAGATCCCTATGTTATAAAATATGATTCTAGGTATTTTCACTTATCTATATTTACCCCTAGTACTAGGTTAAATAGTGAGTGTCTCCCCTAAATTCATGTCCCCCCAGAACCTCAGAATGTGATTTTATTTGGAAATAGAGTCATTGCAGATTGAATTGGTTAAGATGATAAGATGTGGGGCACCTGGGTGGCTCAGTTGGTTAAGTGTCTGCCTTGGGCTCCTGTCATGTTCTCGAGGTCCTGGGATCAAGCCAGGTCTGCTTCTCCCTCTCCCTCTGCCCCTCCTGCTCATACTTTCTCCTCTCTCTTTCTGTCTCTCTGTCTCTCTCTCAAATAAATACATAAAATTTAAAAATCTTAGAAAAAAAAAGATAATAAGGTGAGCCCTGATCCTATGACCTGCATCATCGGACAGAAGATGACAGAGAGACAGACAGAAGATAATGTTACTAAAGACACGAATATAGTGATGGAAGGCCACATGAAGACACTCTGAGATTGAAGTGATTTGTCTACAAGTCAAGGACACTAAGAATTGTTGGCAACCACCAGAAGTTACACAGAAACATAGAACAGGGGCAGCCTGGGTGGCTCAGTGGGTTAGCGCTGCCTTCAGCCCAGGGCGTGATCCTGGAGACCTGGGATTGAGTCCCACATCGAGTCCCACATTGAGTCCCACATTGAGTCCCATCAAGTCCCACATGGGGCTCCCACATTGTGCTCCCTGTGGGGAGCCTGCTTCTCCCTCTGCCTGTGTCTCTGCCTCTCTCTGTGTGTCTCTCATGAATAAATAAATCAAGTCTTTAAAAAAAAACAAAAACATAGAACAGGTCCTTCCTTAAGGACTTTAGGAGCAACCAAGCTTGCAAATACCTTGATTTTGAACTCTAGTTTCTGGATGTGAGAGAATTAATTTCTGTGGTTTTAAGCAACCATGTTAGTGGTACTTGTTATAACAGCCCTAGAAAATGAATATACCTCTTACATTTTATGTAATGAAGATGCTTAAATCTCTTCCTTTTTTCACTTCTAGGCAACTGGCAAGATCTCTTAGTCACAGCAGTACAACTTTTATATTTTGTCTCTATAACTCTACATAATTATACATAAATATACATATTTAAATCTGTAAACATAGGCCTTTATTCCAGCATACAAGTTCTTATTTCTAAATGATCATGTCTAGATGGTTTCCTTCAGCCAGCTTTGGAGCTGAAAAAAAATTACCAAAACCCATAATCTTGCATGAATTTATCTGTTTGGCTATTTTGAACTTAAATATTCCTTATTTGAATATTTCTTCTTTGGAAGAAATGACATGATACAAATCCAGTAAGCACATATTCACAAAAGCATAGTATAAATATTTTCTTTTCTGAGAAATCAGTGAAGCTATTTATAGAGAGTGGAAGAAGAATCACACAAATTCTATAGCAGTAAGTTGGTCAAAATGGATTTCAGTTTGTTAAAAATACTTAGGGGCCCTTGATCAGTGGTGGGAGGGAAAAGAGGGAAATAAAAGCATATTTATCTATTAATGAAGAAAAGTTTACTTAAGTTAACTTGGTTTATCAATAAAATTGGCTAATCAACAATATCTGCTGGGTGATTACTCAGTACTTCAGAGAATTATTATTATCATATAGCATGAGATCATTGCTAATGTTTTTTTGTTTTTTTTTCCTACTCAACTTGCTTCACCCAATTCAGGCTATAGGACCTTCCAAACTCAGTCCCTTAGGGAAGAGTGGTTACAGTGGCAATATGAAGAAAAATAAAAGTAAACCTTAGCTTTTGAGTTTCAAAATAGGCTTCGTTTTTAAAAGGTAGATTTTATTATTATTCAAGTATGGTGAATCCAACAGATGAGGAGATGCCTGTCATTGAAAAGATGATTTGTTGTATTTGTAGAATCCAAGAGAAGAGGGCATGCTGTTCAGAGCCACAAGGGGAAATGTGAGGGTCCATCAGGAGACTGAGTGAGGAGAAGGTGTAGGCAAGAGCCTTTACTGTGGTTTCTATGGAGGAGGAACAGGAAGGCAGGGTAAGGAGGCTTAGGGTTGGCAAGCAGGAATAATTTCACTTGGCTTTGGATGTAGGGTTGTTCTGACTTGTCTAGCACCTGGCCCTGGGTTGATTAGCACTGGGGATTATCGGTCCTGAGTGAATGAGCCTGATATAAAAGGTAGTGGGATGTGTGAGCTCTGGATTGGCTGGTTTGCACTTGAAAGACACTCTCCCAGGCAAGTCATTTACTCTATCTGAGTAATTGGATATAGGAATTGGCTAATCCTGGGAGAGGCAATCGCCTTAAGTAGGCAAGGCCCAAGAGGTCAAAGCATAGAAAACAGAAAATAAAAAGGCATGATTAATATAACTTGAGGTTTTTTTTTTTATTATCAAAATGTTCAAGTGGATCCCCAAATAGGTAAAACAGTATAATGATTCCCCATTTGGGCATCATTCAGCCTGATTATCAACAAGTCTCATTTCTTCTAGCCTCTATGTACTCTCCATTTTCCTTGCCATTTGACTTTTTTGTTTTTGTTTTTGTTTTTTTGGATTTTATTTATTTGAGAGAGAGAGAGAGAGAGAGAGAGAGAGCAAGCATGAACAGGGGGAGGAGCAAAGGGAGAGAGAAATAGACTCCCGGTTGAGCAGAGAGCCCAACTCCATCTCAGGACCCGGGGATCATGACCTGAGCCAAAGACAGTCGCTTAACTGACTGAGCCACCCAGTGGCCCCATTGGAGTGTTTTGATTTTTTTTTTTTTAATTTATGATAGTCACAGAGAGATAGAGAGAGAGAGGCAGAGACATAGGCAGAGGGAGAAGCAGGTTCCATGCACCGGGAGCCCGACGTGGGATTCGATCCCGGGTCTCCAGGATCACGCCCTGGGCCAAAGGCAGGCGCCAAACCGCTGCGCCACCCAGGGATCCCCCCATTGGAGTGTTTTGAAGCAAATTCTAGGTGTCTTATTTCACCTGCGACTACTTCACCAGTCTCTGAAAGAAAATAATTCTTTTTTTTTAAAACCCTCACATATGGGCAGCCCTGGTGGCTCAGTGGTTTAGTGGCACCTTCAGCCCAGGGTCTGATCCTGGAGTTCCGTGATCAAGTCCCACGTCAGGCTCCCTGCATGGAGCCTGCTTCTCCCTCGGCCTTTGTCTCTGTCTCTCTCTCTCTCTGTCTCCCATGAATAAATAAATAAAATCTTTAAAATAAAATAAAAACCCTCACATAACACTCTTACTGTACATTATTAAATTAGCATGAATTCTTTGGTATCATCAATTATCCAGTTAGCATGTTCTCAATTGCCTCACGTTTTTCAAAGTTTGTTGGTTCACGTGAGTGTACCATTAGGGTTCAAACATTGCACTTGACTGATAAATTACTTAGTTTTTCGGTTAATTCTAATTGTCTTCGTTAGTGGTGTTACAGTAGCAACATAGAAGAGATATGAGTTGGGACACCTGGGTGGCTCAGTGGTTGAGCATCTGCCTTTGGTTCAGATTGTGATCCTGGGGTCCTGGGGTGGAGTCTCACATTGGGCTCTCTGCAGGGAGCCTGTGTCTCCCTCTGCCTCTGTCTCTGCCTCTCTCTCTGTGTCTCTCATGAATAAATTTTTAAAATCTTAAAAAAAGAAAAGATAAGACTCAATTTTGGCTTAGGAGTTTCACAATACATCTTTAAGTCAGAGACAGTGGTTGAAAGTGCCTTGAGCTTCTGAAGAGTCTGTCTTTTAAGCACTCAGAGCATAGCACACACGGAGGAATGCTTGCTGCACTATTTTTGCCCCTTGCCCCAGGGGAACACTGCAAATATCTGGAAGCTGGAAGAAGAGTCAAAGTTGAGTGAGCTTGGAGCACGCTCTGGGTGCTCTCTGCCATGCCTGCCAGTGGAGATTGTGTGGAGTCCTGCATATGTTTGGGGATCAGAGATAGGGAAATAAAGACCAGCCACATGAGAAAATGGAAGGTGATTTATTCAGGGCTTGCTATGGCAAAAGGGTTAGCCACCATGGCTTGCATTTTGGCAGAGACTCAAAGGCAGGTGGAGGCATGAGAAAGGTTGATGGCGGGAGAAAGGGAGTGCTTCTGGTATGGCCTCATTGGAAGTTCTTGGAGTGGGGAGAGCTGGAGGCAGGTGAGCTACGAGTGGGGCTTCCTCTGTGATTGGAAGGGGATGCATATTCAATTTCCTCTGATTGGTCCTGAGTTGGAAGCAGGGACAAGAATTAGGTAAGCTGTCAGTTATTGATCAAGTCCTGGCCTTTTGGGGCTGATTGTTAGGCTTCCCGGATTGTTGCTACAGATTGCTGGCTTACTTCCTGCGTCGAGGCTTTGCTTTCTGGCAGGCCGACTCTCCTGCGCTGATTACTGTAGATAAGGGGCTGGTTTCCTGGGCAGGTTGCTGTAGGTCGTGGGTTAGAGTTCTCATTTTATCACTAGTTAGGTCATTGGCTGTCTATTCAGTCTCTTAGAGGACAGAAAGGACACCTGTGTGTACTCCCCACATGAGCCTTGTGGAGCTCTCCCCCTGCCAATTGGCTGTGGCAGGGATGGAGCAGATGCAGCAGAGGACCAGGGTAGACTTTCTGAGTGAGAGGCATTCCATGTTCCCCAGGTCCCCCTCAGAGTGCCCAGAAATAGTTGAGAAGGATGTGGTCTGACAGGAGAAGAGAGAAGAGTGAACCTGTGTGGTTTAAGGATCAGAGACCAGATAGAAACCCAGGACTTTCTCCCTTAGTGCTCAGGTGTTGGTCTCTGACCATCTTAAAATGTGGTCTTGGGGTGCCTGGGTGGCTCAGTCGGTTAAGTGTCTACCTTTGGCTCAGGTCATGATCTCAGTCAGGGTCCTGGGATTAAGCTTCACATTGAGCTCCCTGTTCAGCAGAGAGTCTGCTTCTCCCTCTCCCTCTGTGCTCCCCCCTTAAAAAAAAAAAGAAAATGTATTCTTCTTTACCATTACAAACATTGAATCATTTCAATCTGACAGTAGCCCTGTGTTTTGACAATGTGTTCTCGTTTTCTATATTCTTGGTGCTCTGGCGTGTAGGGACTGCAACCTGGAGAGCCTGCCCCTCCCAGGGCTAGCTAATGGCTAGAGATAGCAAAGAAGCCCCCTGTAAGCTCCCCTTTGATATACAAGACAACCAATCCCACACTCTGACCATCTCTTTCATCAAATTCTCAAAAACCAAGTCAATATTCCCCTGCCCTAAATCACCCCAGGGCTGGAGATGAGACACCTGGGTACCACTCCTAAAAGCTAGAGCCTGCTGAAATTATTCAAACTATCCAGTCCCAAATGTCCTCAGCATATGTACCCAGTGAAAACCCCAGTAAGGGCCTGAAGCACTGCTCTTTCTTCTCATCCCTCTTTGGTCACCTGTCTGTCCCTATGTGACATGCCTGTTCTTTCTAGGTCTCTATGTGTATAAATTTCTTTCTTCACCACAATAATTTCTAGGCATGCCTTACCATATCTGATTGAAACAAATGAGAGTAGATTTCAATGCACCCTGTCAGGGTTTCACTATATTTATTTTAATTAATTATTTAATTAATTTATTTATTCATGAGAGACACACAGAGAGAGGAAGAGATATAGGCAGAGGGAGGAGGAGGCTCCCTCTGTTGGGAGCCTGATGCAGGACTTAATCCCAGGACCCCAGGATCATGCCCTGAGCCAAAGGCAAATGCTCAACCAATGAGCCACCCAGGTGCACCCCAATGTCAGGGGGCAGGCAGTGAGGCTCCCTCCTAGCTGCAGGAATCTCAGGGAAGGATGGTCATCATAGAGATGATGTCAGCTCTAATTATGCTCTTCCCTCCTGAGGCAAGCCTCTTCAGAATCCAAGTCCACACCCACTCTCCGAGGGTTCAGAACCTCCACAAACCAGGCGTTCCTTCTGACGAGAAACTAACTTTTTCCTGGAACTGTCTTTCTAATTGGCTCCCAAGGGGAATAGTGGGCTCTGACTTCATGGAAGTGTAGGGGTGTGATGGAGGAGAGGGGCATGAAGCAGCTCCCAGAAGAGTTTCTCAAAAGAGGCTATGACAAGGTCTTTAGGCAAGGTAGGGCCAGCCTCATTAGGCAGAGGAGGATGGTTGGCTTCTTTTGGAAAGGGAGACTCAGAATTTTTGAAGGTTTAAATATTCAGAATTTGAAACATTCAGAATCCAAATGTTCAACATCCATATTTTAAATTTGTTTTGTTTTTGTTTTGGTAAATCTGATTTTTGGGGGAGGGCCTTTTTTTTTTTTTTGGTCAGATCTGATTATTATTTTTATCTTGAATTTTAAGTAATAAAGAACTCATAAGGGGAAAACAGCAACTCTGTCATTTTCTTGGTCTGTGCCCTGAAGTTTATTCACAGACAGGTGTTTTAGTTTGCTAAAGCTTTTCTAACAAAATACTACAGGCTAAGTAGCTTAAGTAACCGTGGTCTCACTGTCTGGAGGCTAATAGGATCAAGATGTCAATAGGGTTGATTCCTTCTTTTTTAAAAAATTTTTTTAAAAGATTTTATTTATTTATTCATGAGAGACACACAGAAAGAGGCAGAGACATAGGCAGAGGGAGAAGCAGGCTCCCCACGGGGATCCTGATGTAGGATTCAATCCCAGGACCTCAGGATCAGGAACTGAGCCAAAGGCAGATGCTAAACCACCAAACCACTCAGGTGTTCCTGAAAAATATTGCTTTTGATTAATTTTACATGAAGCCATAATTATATTGGTAATAACTTTATGTTGCAATATTTTTTTAAAATATTACTCTATATTCCTTATATTGGACTTTCCACCTGTTTTTTTGGAGTAAAAGATATATATGTCATCATTACTATCTTGAGTATGGTTTAGGGAATTATGGACAGTATTAACTATAATATACATTTCTGCACTGCTAGCTTGTCAAAAGAGGATTTACAATTGTTCCTTGTTTATTTAAAAACTACATTTTATGCCCCATTTCAGTGCAGAAGTTGTTGCTTCCTTAATAGGTATTTTAAAATTTATTTCTCATTTTAAAAACATGATTATATGATCTATATCTACCTATATCTACCTATATCTCTAGGGAACATAAAGTCTATTAAGTATCAGTTACAATTTCTAAAAAAGATTTGTTTATTTAAGAAAGAGACAGAGACAGAGATAGTGAGAGTGGGAAGGAGAAGCAGACTCCCCAATGAGCAGGGAGCCTGTGAAGGGCTCCATCCCAGGATCCTGGGATCATGACCTAAGCTGAAGGCAGACGCTTAACTGACTGAGCCACCCAGGTGCCCATCAGTTACAATTTCTGAGGTAAAATCATTGCTATTGCATTAATGCTTAGTAAGATTTTTCCATTAATACTGTAAATAATAAAAGAATTTTTTTGAGAATTGGTGTTAATCCAAACCGAGACAACTCCAAATTCATAGATTTTTTTATAATGATTTTAAAGCAATTATAGGTGTAACAGGACCACTGATTTGTTCAGCATTTAATTAATTTATTTTTTTAATATTTTATGTATTTGAGACAGAGTGAGAGAGACCAAGCACGAGTTGGGAGGGGGGCAAAGGAAGAGGGAGAAGTAGACTCCTCACAGAGTAGGAAGCCACACGAGGGGCTTGATCTCAGGACCTCAGGATCAAGACCTGAACCAGAGGCAGACACTTAACTGACTGAGCCACTCAGGTGCCCCCAGCATTTAATTTTTTAAAAATATTTTATTTATTTGAGAGACAGAGGGCAGAAATGGGGGAGACTCAGAGGGAGAAGCAGAGTCCCTGCTGAGTGGGGAGCCCAATACAGGGCTCAATCCTAGGACCCTGAGTTCATGACCTGAGCTGAAGTTAGATGTTTAACTGGCTGAGTCACCCACAAAACCCTTAATTTTTTAAATAGAGAGGAAAATCTCAGAATTGCTCAGAATTTGAGGCAAGTCTCAAAAATCGACAACGTAGGAAAAAATATATATTTTTTGAAAATGCCAAAATAATTAGATACTTCTGATACTTGCCTACGGCCTTGTTAGCAAAGAAATTGAGATTCTAGACCAGCTAGTGTGTGCTGTCATTCTCGTATGTCTGCTTCTATGCCTGAATATACTCCATTTATTTTATTTATTCTACCAGAGTCCTACCTATGACATTTTGAAAGCTTCAGATCGTTAAAGTCAGCAGTATCTGAAATTAATGTAATTCCAACAAGTCAAACCATCCTCCATAGCAACAAAATCAAGAATAGTTCCTTACTATCAGTTAATTTTCTTCTTCTTCAAAAAAAATGGAACTTTTGCAATTTGGATATATTTTACACACTAAACTTAGTTGAACTATTTGGAAATATTTTGAGTTGTATAAGCAATACAAGGAAAATATAGAGTTTCTTTAATCGATCTAGTTAGTAATTTTCCTAATTGGCTTTAGGATTTAATATCAGTTTTGCATCTTAATACTATGTCATTAATCCAAACCTGTTTAATGTGCACTTATATTCCATAAAAAGCCTTGTGTTCAATAAACAATTTTCCTTTTTTTAAAAAATTATTTTTATTTTTTATTATATTTTTTATTGGAGTTCAATTTGCCAACATATAGCATCTCACCCAATAAACAATATTCCACATTAAAACTTTGAAGTCTCGGGGCAACTGGATGGCTCAGTGGTTGAGCCTCTTCCTTCTCCCTCTGCTTATGTCTCTACCTCTCTCTCTATGTCTCTCATGAATAATTAAATAAAATCTTTTAAAAAATGACTTTGAAGACTTATTGGTTAAATAAAATTATGGCAACATTAACTTATTTCAACATTGATTATTTCAGTGAGGTAAGCAATATAGAGATATTTTTTTTTTTGGTATAGAGATTTTTAACACAAGTTTGAGATTTCCTACTTTAGTTCTACCCTTTTGAATTTATGTTCTCTATAGCCAAAAAGAATATATTTATATACTGTAGTAATCGAAACTTTCCAAAAATGATGTGATGCTGGCCTCATTACTTTGTGATGAGGCATTATACTGTGGACGGACCTTCGGATTAATATATATTGTTCTAATTCATTATTTTTCATTATGATGTATTTTATTATTCCATATTTATAGCCAATCAATTTTTGGACAAGTTTAGAATGAGTTTAATGAGTTTTCAGAGATTTTTCTCCAAAAATTGTATTTTAGGGATCCCTGGGTGGTGCAGCGGTTTGGCGCCTGCCTTTGGCCCAGGGCGCGATCCTGGAGACCCGGGATCGAATCCCACGTCGGGCTCCCGGTGCATGGAGCCTGCTTCTCTCTCTGCCTGTGTCTCTGCCTCTCTCTCTTTCTCTGTGTGACTATCATAAATAAATAAATAATTTAAAAAAATTGTATTTTACTAATCATGACATATTTCCCTAGTTACATACACCTCCCCTTTTATTGGTTTAGAGTAGTTTTTAATTTTTCTTTGTGTTATTCGGAAAATATGCCATTTATCCATTCATCCATTTGTCCATTCTTTCAACAACTAAGTATTGATCAGTCAGAAAGTGTTCTAGGCCTTAATGATTCATCATTGAACAGAATAGATAACGCGCCTGTCTTCATTGATCTTACATTTAATTGAGAGAGAGGCAATAGACAAATAAATATGAAAGGCGATGACTGATGTTGTGCAGACTAATAACGAAGAACAAAAGGAACAGTCAATGCCAGGAGGTGTAGAGGAGGTTTCCTGTTTTATATAAAGCAATCAAAGAAGGCCACATGGAAAGGTAATTTTTTTACAACATATTATTTATTTATTTGAGAGAGAGAGAGAGAGAGTACGCATGCACGAGTGGGGGGAAGGGCAGAGAGAGGAGAAGTAGATTCCCTGCTGAGCAGGGAGCCCAACACAGAACTGGATCCCAGGACCTTGGGATCAGGACTTGAGCTGAACGTGGACATTTAACTGAGCCATCCACGCACCCCCGGATGAGGTAACTTTTAAGCAAGTCAGTGTTGAAAAGAATCTAGCAAATATCTGAAGAGAATTTCAAAGTTGTAAGAGCAGCAAGTGCAAAGGCCCCGAAGTAGGAGTGTGTTTGGTTTATGTGAGGAACAATAAGGAGGCCAGTGTGAATGGAATAGAGTAAGGGAGAGAGTTAGCAGAAGATGAGATTTAGAGAGGCCTTTGTGGGATCTTAATCCCACATCTGAGTGAGAGGGGACATCTCTGGATGGCTTTGAGCAGAATGCCATGATCTGACTCACCTTTATTTATTTATTTTAAAAAGATTTTATTTATTTATTAATGAGAGACACAGAGAGTGAGAGGCAGAGACACAGACAGAGGGAGAAGCAGGCTCCATGCAGGGAGCCCAAAGTGGGACTTGATCTCTGAACTCCAGGATCATGCCCTGAGCCAAAGGCAGGCGCTCAACTGCAGAGCCACCCAGGCATCCCCTGACTCACCTTTAAAAGTAGCTTCTTGGGATGCCTGGGTGGCTTAGTGGTTGAGCACCTGCCTTTGGCCCAGGGCGTGATCCCGGGATCCAGGATCCAGTCCCACGTCGGGCTCCCTGCATGGAGCCTGCTTCTCCCTCTGCCAGTGTCTCTGCCTCTCTGCCTCTCTGTGTCTCTCATGAATAAATAAATAAAATCTTAAGAAAAAATAAAAGTAGCTTCTTATCTGGTGTGTGGTAGACTGAAGGGAGAAGCAGGGAGACCAGCTTGAGGCTGCGTCTGAAGTTAGACAAACCAGGATGGAGTTACTTTTTATCGAGGCAGGGCTGATGGTGAGAGGAGCAGGTTTGGAGGAGGGTAGGGGTAGCAGCCTGTTTCTGGATATGCTGGGTTGGTGATGAATTCAGTGGGGATGCTGAGTAACCAGGTGGATGGAATTCTGGTTTTCAAGGGAAAGTCCTGGACTGTTGGCCTCTGTCTATTACAGCTGTGAACTGTAGGGGGAGGGAGTGAATGCAGACAGAGAGTAGAAGAGGTTCAAGGGGCACCCGGATGACTCAGTGGTTGAGCGTCTGCCTTTGGCTTAGGTCGTGATCCCAGGGTCGAGTCCTGCATCGGGCTCCCCACAGGAAGCCTGCTTCTCCCTCTGCCTGTGTCTTTGCCTCTCTCATGAATGAATACATGAACAATCAGAAGAAGAAGAAGAAGAAGAAGAAGAAGAAGAAGAAGAAGAAGAAGGAGAAGAAGAAGAAGAAGAAGAAGAATTTTGAGGTCTGAGCTCTGAAACACTCCAGTGAGCAAAGGACACCGAGAAGGAGCAGCCCCTGAGCACACAGAGAGCCCAGCGGGAGTGACACACACAGTGCCAAGGAGGGAGAGGTCAGCTGGGTCAAATGATTCTGGCCCATCGGCCAGGATGAAGACTGAGCACAATATTGACTTCAGCGGCATGAATGTCACTAGTGGGATTGACAAGGACTCTTCCTGGCAGAGTGGCAGACGAAAGCTAGATTGGCGCAGGTTTCAGCAGAACGGGAGAAGAGAAATTGGAGACAGCAATTATAGTAACACTTTCTGAGTCTTACTCTAAAGAGCATGGAGAAATGAGATGGAAGCTGAAGGGTAAGTGAGATCAAGAGAGGCTTAAAAAAAATTTTTTTTTTTTTAATGTGAATAGGGACACCTGGGTGGCTCAGCGGTTGAGGATCTGCCTTTGGCTCAGAGTGTGATCTTGGAGTCCTGGGATCAAGTCCCACATCAGGCTCCTCGCATGGAGCCTGCTTCTCCCTCTGCCTATGTCTCTGCCTCTCTCTCTCTCTCTCTCTGTGTGTGTGTCTGTATTTCTCATGAATAAATAAATAAAATCTTAAAAGATAAAAATTAAAATTAAAAAATGTGAATAATCACAGTAGGTTTGAATGTTCTAGCATGTTGCAGGTGCAGGAGTGAGATGGGAGAAATGATGGACCGATGCTCTCAAGGGAGGGCTGGGATCTCACTCTCACTTTCAAATGTGACTATGTTTTGTCCTGATAAAAATGTCATTTTTGGCAGTGGCTCATCAGAGGAGACCTCTGTGAAACAGCCGTTGCGGGCATCAGACAGTCTGTATTGAATGAAGCATCTCTTCTAGTGAACTTGAGGAATTTTGGAGTTTGCGGGAAGAAGAAGGAAGAAAGAGCACCAGCCCTATCCCCAGATGGAGGGTGTGACTTTGGGCAGAATCACCGGGCTGGCGGTAAGAAAAGGCACCATCTGTCCTGGCAGTTCAGCTCTGGCCTTTCCCCAAGAAAGTGGCATTGGTACCATGGTCCCCTGTGCAGCCAGAAAAGATAATTAGACTTTAAAACTCCTTTCTAAAACAAAAACAAAAGCAAAAAAAACTCCTTTCTGGGGGTGCCTGGGTGGCTCAGTCGGTGACTCCGGGGTCCTGGGATCAAGCCCCACTTCGGGCTCCCTGCTTCCCCCTCTCCCTCTGTCTGCCACTCTACCTACTTGTGTTCTCTTTTTCTCTCCGTCAAATAAATAAAGTCTAAAAAAAACAAAACAAAACAAAACTCCTTTCTGCTTTCTCCAAGGCGATGACTTTGATTCTATACAAAAAAATGAACATTCTAAAAACTGAAATCAGGGTGAAGAAAGATATGATGAGTTTTCGCTTGAGCATAAGGGTTAAAAGTCCGAATTCTAGAGCCAGGCTGCCTGAGTTTGAGGCCTGTTTCTATCACTTACTAACCTTAGGTAGGTTGCCCTAATCCTTCTGTGTCTTGGTTTTCCCATCTGCAAACTGGGGAAGACAACAGTTCATATCTCAGGCTGTACAAACCAAATGAAATTGTGTAGGTAAAGCATGTAAAGTGAACAGTAAGCATACAGTAAATGCTATTACTGTCGTTGTTGTTTATAAAACGGGCTCTTTTTTGTAATGTTTGACATGTTTTATAATGGGGAATAAATGAAGGATCGTTGGACTTGGATTCAGAATCAGTGGGTTTTGATCCCAGTTTACCACGATTCCTTCGGGAGGCCCTGCACAAGATGCTGAACCTTTCTGAGACTGAGCTTCTTCACCTATACAATGGGATAAGATGACATCTAAGTGCTTTTATTTTATTTTTTTTAGATTTTATTTATTAATTTGAGAGTGCACCAGCAGAGAGAGGGGCAGAGGGAGAGGAAGAAGCAGACTCCCTGCCGAATGGGGCTGGATCCCAGGACCCTGGGATCATGACCTGAGTTCTAGGATGACCATTAACGGATTGAACCACTGAGGTGCCCCTTCAGTGCTCTTTCAATACAAATATTATTTGTCTCTTTTTATGACTTTTGCTAAAGTAGCTTAGAGCTACCTTGAAATTGTATGGCCTCTTTTTTCAGATCACAGTGATACTGCCCTGCAGAAAATAACTTGGGCTGCATGGCTTAAAACACAGACAGAACAAACAATTTGGATGCAATTATTGAGGTGTGTGGGTAAGGGAATGAGAAAGACTCAGAGACAGGTGAGGCTCAGGGTTGGTTGACAGATTTTGCTTACAATTTTACTAAGTAATGAAAATCATGTTTTTGGGAAATGTTTTGACCCAATTGACAAATGGCCAAACATTTTCCCCTCACTATGTTACAATGGCCTGTTCTGATCCACAGTGTATGCACCTACCATCTAGCACGGTGAATAAGAACTGGAATGTAAGTGGATTTGGATAAGGTAAGATTTATGTTAATGGGTATTCTAAAAAGGCAAAGATATGAGGAGGGGCAAATTTGGGTGATGGATGTTCTTGCCCTAGTACTATGAAAGGGTCAATTGATATTTTGATATTCCCATTTAAAAAAATGTATTTTTAAAATTTTATTTTAAGTAGGCTCCATCCCCAATGTGGGGGTTGCATTCACAACCTTGAGATTAGAGTTGCATGTTCTACTGACTGAGCCAGCCAGGTGCCTCTTGATAAAACCACTTTGACGATGACAATTTGTGACATGCTAATATTCCATTATAGGTATATATCACATTTTGCTAATCAATTCTGTTGCTGGACAATTGGTTTTCTTTCATCTTGGTTATAGTGAATAACACTGCTATGAACATGGGCACACAACTGTCTCTTTGAGACCCTGCTTTCAGTTCTTTTGGGTATATACCTAGAAGTAGAATTGCTGGATCATCTTGTAATTCCTTTTTAAATTTTTTTAATTTATTTTTATTCTTTATTTTTTATATATATTTTTATTTTTTATTTTATTTTATTTTATTTTTTACCATTTTTTAATTTTTTGAGGAGCTGCCATATTGTTTTCCATTGTGGTTGTGCCATTTTGCATTCCCACCAACAATGTACGTGAGTTCCACTTTCTCCACATCCTTACCAACACTGGTTCTTTCCCGTGTTTTTGGAGTAGCCATCCTAATAGGTGTGAAGCATCCCTTCCCTTTTCACTGGCACAAAGATGTGAGGATTCCAATAACCTGGGATCTGTTGCCTGGGAGAGCTTCTGGGTAAAAGAAGCCAGTGGCTCTTGGCAGTGGTTAAAGAAACAGAGCACAAAATAGATGGAGCTTGAAAATGCGTCACCATGCAGAAGTAAACTGGCATCGAGGCCATTTTCTTGCTTTAAGAAACTCAATTAAGATAAAGGGGAAAAAAACCCTATTCAGCTATGGTGTTGTGATGGGTGTGAAGAGAAGTTGATACCTTTGTTTTGCTCCAGAAGTTCAGCAAGAAGTAAAAAGTAGTTTTATTTTGGTGAAATGCTTCCTGAAACAAATCCACCTCTAGCTCTCATTAATGCTTATCAGGGAGACTTGGACAGTGAAGGAAAAATGTGCAGTGGGCTGGTGTAGTCCAAGGTGAGGTTTTTGGGGCCCAGCCAGCTCCAGCACCTCGGCTTCTGCTTTCATTTTCTCCCCTTCACTTCCCCTGACGATGATACCAGGGACTTTAAGTCTCCTGTCTATACTTGTAGCTCACTCTCTTTGCACCAGAGGAGTTATCCTGATGTCAGAGAAGGGTTTGGCTCCCCCTCCCCAACTCCCACATTTGGTTTTACCGGAGCTGGATCACTGGAAATGAGTTTATGGATCCCATCTGAAGTGGCTGAGAAGGAGCTTCACACTAATATTTGTGAATGAGGGCGCTTAGATATGGGCCACACGGGCAGGCGAGGTGTTTAGTGCGACAACAGCCTAAGGGGGTGGACCTTGAGAGAACCCAAGGAGCAGGCAGCCATCTGTGGGCCAAGGAGAGAGGCCTCAAAGGAACCAAACCTGCTGACACCTTGATCTGGGACTTTCAGCCTCCAGAACAGTGGGGACATGCGTTGTTGGCGTGTATGTCTCCTGGGTCTGTGCGCTGCGCTGGGAAGCCAGAGCCCGCCTCTAGAGAGACTTTGTCCTAATGGGACAAAGTCGAGAAAAGGAGGAAAACTGGTTTGTCTTCTTTCTCCTGTGTGTGTGTGTGTGTGTGTGTGTGTGTGTGTGTGTGTGAGAGAGAGAGAGAGAGAGAGAGAGAGAGAGAGAGAGAGAGAAAGAGACGGGGGCAGCCTGGGTGGCCCAGTGGTTTAGCTCCTGCCTTCAGCCCAGGGCCTAATCCTGGAGTCCCAGGATCCGAGTCCCACGTCGGGCTCCCTGCATGGAGCCTGCTTCTCCCTCTGCCTGTGTCTCTGCCTCTCTCTGTCTCTCATGAATAAATAAATCTTTAAAAAAAAATTAAAAAGAGAGAGAGAGAGACGGGTGGGGGAGAGAGAAAAGAAGGAAGGGATGGAGGAGAGAGGAAGAGGTGGGGGAGAGAGCAGGGGCCTTTTCTTTTGGAGACAGAGTCGATTGACGGGGTGGTGACAATTCCCTCCCCTGCCCTTCCAGTGAAGAGGGGAGCGGTCGCCTGTCTCCCCATCTCCTGCAAGCGTTCCTGATCGCCCCCCTTCGGGCTCCGGGGCCCGAGGGAGGCTCTGTGCCCAGCTGCCTGGGCGGGAAGCCCGGCCCCGGGGTGTGGAGGGACTTGGACACCGGCCGCGGAGCTCGAGGGCCGGGCGGACCGAGGACTGTGGCGGAGAAGCGGCCACCCCACAGCCGGGGGGGGGGGGATTCCCGCACGGCGCGTGGAGCAGGAGCTCTGTGGGACCGCGGTGCTGGGGTCCCCGCACCGTCCTGTGGGGCCCACCGCTTGTCGTCGGCGGAGCACCTGCCCCCGGGCACCTGCAGGCCACCCAGGGCTCCCAGGACCAGGCCAGCAGAGCTCCCCCGGGCGGGGACCTGCAGGGATGGGGACCATGGGGCCGGGTGAGGACCGGCGCAGGTGCCGCACAGGTGCAGCGCAGGTGCATGGCAGGTGCAGCACAGGCGGGGCCGGAGAGACCAAGCAGGCCCCTGAGGCCCAAGTGGCACCTGTTCAGGGCTGGCTGGAAAACGATTTATTGGAATCCCCTGAAGAGTCCAAAACACTGTCAGCGACCTTTCCGTTGTCTTTCCCTCCCGCCCCCAGGGCACCGAGGGGGACAGCCGGTGGGCTCCTCCAAGCGAAGTCATCATCAGTTACCGAGGAGAATAAAACCGCCTCCACCTTGGTGCAGTGAGCTGAGAGCGCCGGATCCCGAGTTCCTCGAAGAGCTGCTTCCAGGCCCGCGGTTGGACAGTACCTATTGTGTGGCGGCATCCAGAGGCTGGACCCCAGGACTAACAACAGGAGAGCGACTGTAGCTACACGGACACCAGGAAAACTAGACCTTAAGGTAGAAAGAATTACTAGGTGTAATGAAGATCTCTCTGTCATGACACAACGTTGGATTTACCAGAAAGAAATAACAATGCTTGTGGGCATCTAGTTTCCTTTAGGACACAAAGGAAGCAACCGTTAGGACAAGTAGACACACTCACCTTCATGATGAGATATGTTCACATACACTTTTCACTTTTTTTTTTTAAGATTTTATTTATTTATGAGAGAGAGAGAGAGGCAGAGACACAGGTAGAGAGAGAAGCAGGCCCCATGCAGGGAGCCCGACATGGGACTTGATCCCGGGTCTCCAGGATCAGGCCCTGCGCTGAGGGCGGTGCTAAACCACTGAGCCACCAGGGCTGCCCTCACTCTTTTCACTTCTTGAAGACCAAAAGATATTTAAACAATAAGGACATGAAAAAAAAAAAAACAAAAACAATAAGGACATGGAAGATTAAAAAACAATACTACTAACAACCTTATGATATGTTATAAACTCCTGCATCCACAAACTGGAGGATACATATTTTTTATAAGAACACATGTATAGAAATTGACTATGAATGGATTATAAAGGTCATCTTGACAATTTTCAGAGATCACGTTTTCTGAGTATTGTGAAATTAAGTTAGAAATCAACTAGAAAGGGGCACCTGGGTGGTTCAGTGGTTGAGCATCTACCTTTGGCTCAGGTTGCGATCCTGGGGTCCTGGGATGGAGTCCTGCATCAGGCTCCCCATGCAGGAGCCTGCTTCTCCCTCTGCCTCTGTCTCAGCCTATCTCTCTGTGTCTCTCATGAATAAATACATGAAATCTTTTTAAAAAATGAAGAAGCAATAAAATAATATATTAACCAAGTTGAAAAGTGTTTCATTGAAAAGACAAAATTTTGGGCACCTGTGTGGCTCAGTTAAGTGCTTGACTCTTGATTTTGACTTCAGTCATGATCTTGGGTGGTGAGTTGGGTTCCATGCTCAGGTCTGAGTCTGCTTGAGATTCTCTCTCACACTCCTTCTGCTACTCCTCCTCCCCTCCTCTCTCTCTCTTTAAAATAAATAAATAGGGCACTTGGATGGCTCAGTTGGTTAAGTATCTGCCTTCAACTCAGGTTGTGATCCCAGGGTTCTGGGATTAAGCCCCACATCAGGATCCCTGCTCAGTGGGGAGCCTATTTTTCCCTCTCCCACTCTCCCTGCTTGTGCTCCCTCTCTCTCTCTGTCAAATAAATAAATAAATAAAATCTTTGAAAAAAAGAAAAGACAAATTTCTGGGAATGGTAACTTTAAGAAGTCTGCAATTAGTCATATAGTAATATAATCACAAAACATCAAAGACAACACAAAATTCTTAAAGCAGAGGGGAAACCCAGATTATACAACAAAGAGTCCGTTTAGACTGGTAGAGGAGGCACTAAGAGCAAAACAGAAACTAGAAGAGAAGGAAACTATATAAAGTACTGAAGGAAAATAATTACTAACCTAGAAGTAAATATTCAGCAAAACTGTTGTTTAATAGGAAGGCTGAAATATAGACAATTCTGATAAACACTAGGAGTTTATCAACAACAGATCCTCACTAAAGGAATTTCTATTTTAAAAAAAAATAGAAGAGAGCAGGTGTAGAAGGAGAGGGAGAAGCAGGCTCTTCACTGAGAGGGGAGCCCACTGTGGGCTCCTTCCCAGGAACCCTGAGATCATGACCTGAGCCGAAGGCAGACATTTACCTGATTGAGCCACCCAGGTGCCCCACTAAAGGAATTTCTAAAAGACATACCTCAAGAAGATGGAAAAACACCTTAGAAGAAAGACCTGAGATGCTTATCTGTATCCTTTCTTCTAACTTAGTTATCATCCTTAACCACCATCTGACAAATTGTATATTTTTCATGTTCATTTGGTTTTTGTCTCCCTCCTGCTCCAAAGGAATATAAGCTCAAGAATGGTAGAGAGTCCCAGGCAGTAATACATAGAGTCCCTTGATAATATTTCTGGGGGTGACAGTGTTATTTACATCATAAAAAGGATTTTAACTTCAAAGAAGAAATTATAGTGATAAAAATACATTGTTTTAAAAGCTTTTCTTATTATCCAAAGTTACTATAGGATCAGCTCCCTAATGGGCAGACCCTGTTGGATTCCCAGGGCAATTCCTGTCCTGGCACACTGCTCCTTTAACCACAGCCCCAGAAGGACCCCCCCCTCCCCCCCCCCCCGGGACAAATAGCCCTGCCATATACTCTCTGTCTTTGGTTTGGCTTGTTGTGCGAGAGACTTTTAAAGACAAAGGTTCAGGACCTTTGCAAGTTGGAGATGAAAATTGAGATGATGCATTCTGATTGGGTCACTAATTTTTCCTCCTTCCCTTACTATAGTTTATATTGTAACAGGTGTTTCCTTAGCTTCCTACTTGCATAATCATGGTAGGTACAGAAAATACTGATAAACAATGATTTTGAGGCTCTGAGCAGTCCAGCTACTTCTTCTGGCTAACAACCCCTTGAAAGTCCTCCTTCTGGATAAGTGTGTATGTGAGAGTACATGTGTGTATGTATGAGCATGTCTGTATGAGTGTGTATGTATAAGCATGTGTGTATGTGCATGGAAGGTGTGTGTGAGAGTGGGTGTGTGTGCATGGGAGGTGTCTGTGTGCACCTATGGGGTGTTTGTATGAGTTTGTGTGGAGGGTGTGTGTGTGTGTGTGTGTGTGTGTGTGTGGTGTGCGTGTGGGGAGAGACTTTGGGATGCCTTATGATGCCTCTCCTTCCCATCCCCTCCTGGCCCCAGATTGTCTCTGCTCTGCCCCCCTCTGTAGCCAGGGCTGCCAAGTGTCACACAACACTGCTCTGGAGGGTCTGCTTGCCGATCAGAGGCAGGAAGCACTGTGTTTCCCTAACTCTGGGTTGCCCACCTTCTGCCTCCTCCTCCTTCTGTCGTTCCCTTTAGTTTTTGCCTCTTGAGAAAGATGTTCTGTGCCATTGCTACTGGTCTCTTCCTATTTTGGAGTTTGATATAATCACATCTTTCCAAAAACACATCTAATCCACAGAATAATGTACAAGTAGTCTCCTTAACACAATAGTTATACTTCCATTTTACGGATTATATTTTCATGACTGACATAAATATTTCCCTCTTTTGTGACTTCAAACTTAAGCTAATTAAAACAAGAAGAAGCTTATACTTGGTGATGGAAACACTTTTCTCCCCCAGAACATTTCTTTTTGGCTTTTATAACTCCCCCTTTGGACATTTCATTTTTCTCCCTATCATTATGGAATAGAGTATGTTCAGCTTTTGGAAATAATACTTACTGATTTTATAATTTTGCTAGCTCTTTTCTCTTCTTAATTGCTCTTTGAATCTTCTCCAAAATGTTAACATTTATCTCCAATTAAATGGTGCCAAAAGCATGGCCGTATTTCTTCCCCTAGCTTGGAGCTCCGCTAACTTGCTTCATTACTGCGTCCTCATCTCACTCTGAATCCAGCCACTCTGTGCTTTCCTCCTTTCTCTCTGGGGAGGGTGCCCCCCTCACCTGGTTTCTCAAATGACTCTTCCTTTGACTTCACCACTGGCTGCCAGTCAATCACAAAGCCTTCTTGATTTCTACTCTGGTATGGCTCAGATTGGGAGGGCTTGCTATGTCCTCACAGCAGTTTCCCTCTGAGAAGCTACCATGCTTTCTCACCTGATTTCCCAAAAGTGCCCAGAGATTGGTCTCACTTCCTCATACTACCCCTAATCGATGCTCATCTGCAGCCCATCTTCCATCAAATCCACTCTATAGCCCGGCAGTTCTCTGCAAAACCAATTTTATTTCATCCTTTCACTTTAGATCTTGCAAATGCCTCCCCATCACTCTTTGTATAAGGTCAAAACTCCTTGGATGGTCCAGTCACGCTACTCCTCAGCTTCCTCTCTTACCCATGTGTCCCTTCCCACCCTTCTGTTGCATTATACGTCATCAATTCTCACTTCCTGGCCTTTATTCCTGGATTATTCCATCCCCCACTCAGCCTAAAATCTCTTCTTCCAAAGCCCTTTTGACCACCCAGGTCTAATTAAGCACCCCCCCAGCTGCACTTCCATGATCATGTTCATCCTATATCATTGCACCTACCACGTTATTATACTTATCTTTTGGTCTATATCCTTCAAGAGGGCAGGAACTGGGTGGCATGCTTCTCATTGTATTGCTAGTGTATAGCATTGTGCCTGACAGAGACAATGTGATTAATAGTATGATTATTATTACTATTTTCGGTGAATGAATGAAATAAGTTGCTAGTGATACAATTGATCTTAGCCAAAAGGCCGAAAAGTGATAGTTGCTGGTGATATAAAGGAATTATGATGATGGAATTTCAGGCAGAATGATTCTGTTTGATAGAAAGAAGCCTGGCTCTCTGTATTAGTTAGCTCAGGCTGCCATAACAAAATACCATAGACTGGTGTCTCAAACTACAGAATTTTGTTTTTTCACAGTTCTGAAAGCTCAAAGTCCAAGATCAAGGTGTTAGAAGGTTTGGTTTCTTGTGAGGTATCTCTTCTGGGCTTGCAGATGACTGCCTGCCTTCTCACTGTATCCTCAGATGGCCTTTCTTCTGTGTGTATATCTCTGATATCTCTCCCTCTTCTGATAAGGACACCAGTCTTACTGGATTAAGATCCACTCATATGACTTCATTTAACAGTAATTACCTCTTTAAAGCTCCTAGCTCCAATTTCAGTCAGAATCTAAGGTACTGAGGGTTAGGACTTTAACATGTGGACGTGGGGAGTGGGGAGCACAGGTTAGTCTATAACACTGTCTTGCCTCAATTTGGGCAATCTGAAGGGTAACCCAAACTCCAGAGCTCCTCGAAGGGTGGGCTGAGGCCTCTTTCACAATTGCATTGCATTGCAAAGCAGCTTCTCCCTCCCTTCATTGCCTGTCTTCCCCATCTGTATCCCCTGAGAGCATCTGCAAATGAACCTACTTCATGCCCCTCTGCTTGAGAGTCTGTTTCCGGAGAGCCTTCCTCAGACCCTCAAATTACAGGGCATGTACCTATTTATTTCATCTGCATGTACTGCAAATTCATGCCTCTGCTTTGGCATTGATCAAACTAAGTGTGATGGCAGAGTTCATCCTCCGATGATAAGCACCGCTGATAAAGAAAGAGGTGGTAATATTACCAACATGAAGAATAATATTTGTATAATTTTTAGTAGTTGAAAACCTGCAGAACAAAGAGTATCAGACAAAGTTTCAACCATGGTCAACCACGGTGACCTATTTTATAAACCCATTTTCTATTTCTTTAGGTTCATTTTGGAGTTATGACATTGCTAACAACATGTGGGAGCCATTTTAACTTTTGAGCTTCCTTTCCAACATGTTGACTCTTTGACTATAGACCATTTACCCAATGAAAACACAAATACTTACCATTGTGCATGTATGGTTCTGTTGGTATGTTTTTATATCTCAGATTTTGAAATCTCAGGTTATTTGGTAACGCTTTCACGAAAAGAGGGATTATGTCTGACTAGCACTTGCATTGTAGATGATAAAATAGCTCAGAGTACCTAGGAAGTGATTTAATGGATTCAAAACCCACATTTTTGCCTCTCTTTGAGGATTTTCCTGAAAAATATTCCTGGGATAATGTAGCAATCAGTAAGTTTGAAAACATTAAAATTCTTACTATGTTCCCAGGGGGTCTATGGATCCAGTGTTTGTTTGGGTAGTCATGGAAGCCCCTAGCATCTCTAGCACCTGCCCTCCTGCTTTCTTTCCAGGTGATTATTTGGTTTTTGGAGGGCTGTTAGCTATCTTGTGACGAAGTGTTAGCTATTCACAGCTGGTCCTATATGCATTGTGCCAGGAATTTGTGTAGCCCTGTAGACATTTAAATTATGAATTCAGTTTTGGATTGACAAACCATGCTAAATAGGACTTTGGCCAAACTATACTTATGGAAGTAAAAACTGCGAAACGTAGGAATTGCTAAAGTAGTCTGAATCATATAATCACCTAGCATCTAAATAATAGAGCTGTCCTTCTCCCAGTGAAAAATAGCTTAGGACCAGCTGGTTTCATTGGTGAATTCTACCAAACATTTAAGGAAAAATTAACCTCAATCCTTCTCAAACTTCCAAAATATGGAAGAGGAGGAAATACTCTCAAAGTCATTTTATGGGGCCAGCATTATGCTGATAACAAAGCCAGATAAGGATACTATAGGAAACAAAAACTAGAGGCCATATATCCCTGAAGAATATAGATTCTCAACAAAGTCCAACTAGCAAACTAACTCTAGTAGTAAAGGATCATGTACCATTATCAAGTGGGACTCATCCCTACAATTCAAGGATGGCTTAAAATATGCAAATCAATATATAAGATTCATTAAATTAAGAGTACAAATGATACACAACATATAATTATCTCAATAGCTATAGAAAAAGCCTTTGACAAAATTCAATATTCTTTCACAAATAAAAAACTCAACAGATTGGGTGTAGAAGTAATATACCTCAACATAATAAAGTTCACATATGACAAGCTCATAGCTAACATTATGCTCAATGATGAAAGGTTGAGAACTCTTACTCAAAGAATAGGACAAGGATGCCCACTCTTACCTCCTACTCAACATAGTCCTGGAAAGTCCTAGCCAGGGCAATCAGCAAGAAAAAATAAAAGTTATCCAAATCAGGAAGGAAGAAGTAAAATTGTCTCTGTTTGAAGATGACGTGATTTTATATATAGAATATCCAAAAGATTCCAACAAAAGACTGTGGTCTCTGTTTTTCTGACTGCCACAGTCTAGCCTTTGAGGCCAGCCGAGTGGCAGCATCCAAATGCTGGCTTCGCTTAGGTTACGTGAATTCTTAAATATTTTTTGTTTGTTTTTGAGAGCTTGGGGATCTCTCCACTGAACTATTCTCTGATACTGGAGAGTTAGCTCCAGTTGATTGACTGTACCCCTGTTTAGCTCCTGCCACTACCTGAACACTCAGGCTTTTGCTGTTGGGGTTCTTTGCTTTAGTGGATCATGATAGAAAATGGCGCACAGATGACTTCCTTGCAGAAAAGGGCATTCCTGTGTTCTTGTGCCAAATCGGGGGAGACAGGCTGGCCCTCAGCTGCTCTTTCTGCTTTACCTTCTCACTCTTGTCATTATTATAGTTATTTTAACAATATGCAATTAGAGCTTTATTTAGAATACTCAAGAATTGGAAATGGATCAAATTTCAATGATAAGGAAAAGGTTAAATGAAATGCAATTAAATTTTAGAGTGAAATACTTTACAATCATTAAATACAAGAGTCATATTTTTAAGGAATAGTTATGTGCATGGGAAGATGTTAACAATATAATAATAAAAGGAAAAAATAGTTAACAGTTTATAGTAAATCCCAATTTTACTTAATACACACATGTGCCTGCATATACAAACACACCAACAGTCACACTAAAAAATCCTATAAGAAAAAAAATCCTATAGGAAAAATAAGACAACGTTAATAATGGTTTCACCTGGTGGGATTTAAGTGATGTAATATAATTTATTACAGCTTCTTATTTGTTTTTCTTTCCTTCAATTTTCTGTAATCAATATATATACTTTTATAAACAAGGGAAAGAATTTTTTAAAAAGATTTTATTTATTTATTTGACAGAGAGAGAGCACAAACAGGGGTGCAGCAGAGGGAGAGGGAGAAGCTGAGCAGGGAGCCCGACACGGTGCTTGATCCCATTACTGATCTGAACTGAAAGAAGGTGCCCAACCAACTGAGCCACCTGGGGGCCCCTAAGCAAGGGAAAAATTTTTAATCCTGTCTGAGTTTTTAGCAATTTTATCATGAGGTGGATAATTTTCTGCCACTTATAATAAGGGCCATGATCTAAGAGACTTTCCCATTGGAGATAGTGAGAAATCAGTGTGCCAATAAAAAAGGATGAGGATGAGCAAAGAATTGTCTTCCTATGCATTTTATCAAATGCTAAAAGGAGGGATCTGTGGTTAAGATCGGGCACTGCTCTGTTATTTATACCTGTGATATATACTAGTGATTAAATTAACTATAGTAAACTGAATACAGTTCTCACTCTATAGTGTACAGTTATTCTCACTGAATAACTGTCTTAAAAAGGTTTGGTGTTAAAAAATCTTTCTGTGGTCACTATGGGTTCCAGTTATTATTTTTCTTTAAGATTTTATTTATTTATTTATTTGAGAGAGAGAGAGTGTATGTGGGAGCACAAGTGGTGGGCAGAGGCAGGGGGAGAGAGAGAAGCAGGCTTCCCACTGAGCAGGGAGCCTGATGTGGGACTTGATCCCAGGACCCCGGGATCATGACCTGAGCTGAAGGCAGACGCTTAACTGACCTAGCCACCCAAGCACCCCTCCAGTTATTTTTTTAACCAATGAATTTGTTCTCTATGCAGATGTTGGGCTCTCCAGTGAGATAGTCTTTCCTACCCTTTCTAGAAGGCACCGTCAATCCCAGTGAGAGAGTCTCTTGTGGAACCTCCCACTTTGCTTCAGGGCGATGGCGAAGAAGAAAGCTTTTTTCCCCTGACACTACTTTCACCAGTACTCTAAAGATTCCTTCTCCCTGTCCTCTTGGGGTGTAGTGGAGAGTGGCGGGGGCCAGTTCTGCATCCTTAGTAGACTAGAAAGACATCTAATTGTTGGCAGGTCTCTTAGAAAGTGGAGGTCTTCTGGGTGTTATACTGTATGTTGGCAAACTGAATTTAAATTTTTTAAAAAAGTGAAAGTCTTAACTCTTGCCTGTCCTACCTTTGGATCCTGATTGTCAATGTAGGGTCAACAGGGAAAAGACCTGAACACACTGTTGCACTCTTAGTCACTATCCTTCATAGACTATTTTCCTCTCCTCACATCATATTTTACCAGAGTCACTATTACCAGAGTCACTATTAAAATATATTGCTTCCCAGAGCAACTTTCTTCTCACTAAGCTTTTGTAGTTCTCTGAGTCAGATGCTCTTCAGTGTTGTGAAGCAAGCCACCAAAAGAAATTGTAGGTAGGTAATGCACATGAAGGGTCTGGCACAGTGCCTGGCTTGTTGACCATCTAAAAACCCTGATCATGAATCTCTTTATATTTTGAAGACAAAAGGATTGAAGTACAGTTCATGCCTATTGAACTCCTTTTATCAGTTTACAGAGATTCAGAATTATTCCTTTTGATAATGACAGCTCCCTTTTAGGGGGCACGTGTTAGGCATAGTTTTGGCCACAAGTAAAATAACACTGATGAATAGTTGCTCAAGCTATGATGCATCTAATTATCTTACTTCACAAGAAGTTTGGAGGGCAAGCATTTCCAAATTTGGTGAAGCAGCTCAACGGTGCCTTTAAGGACACTTTAAGAAGACTTCCTAATAGGGATGCCTGGGTGGCTCAGTGGTTGAGCATCTGCATTCAGCTCAAGTCATGATCCTGGGGTCCTTGGATCAAGTCCCACATTGGGCTCTCTGTGAGGAGCCTGCTTCTCCCTCTGCTTATGTCTCTGCTTCTTTCTCTGTGTCGCTCTTGAATAAATAAATAAATAATCTTTTTTAAAAAAAAGACTTCTTACTATCATTCTGCTCTGCCTTCCCTATCATGTTGCTTTTTCTTGCTAAGCTGCGCTGCTTGCCAGGTAATACAACAGGTCCAGATGTGGTGACTGCATCTGAAGGCAGGAAACAAGTGGAAGAATGGGGAGGGCATTCTTAGGAGTGGTCAGTTATCAGGTTTATAATCCCTGCTCCCCCAGGGAGATCTCTCTTACAAACATTTGGCCAAAACTGGCTTGTTAAGCCACACTGGCTTCAAGGTAGATTGGCAAAGCAAATTTCTGAGGTTTTAATTCCCTATCATTTGAAATACATAAGGGACCAATAAGCAGGGGGTGAGTTTGAACTAGGCAACCAGTAGCATCTGTTACAGTGGGGATTTGGGCAGAAGAAAGAAAAAAGTAATTTGACCTTTCCATTTTTCCAATTACGTGTTGTGATTCAATTACATGGTTGGAGAAACCAGACTTTCTTTTAAACTGTAGTTTAGGTGATACTTTTGGGACTGGAGTGCTTATATTGATTTTATTTTAGGCATATGTCATAAGCAAATCATACATACCTTCCCTGATAACAAAAATTGCTGACAGCAATACGTCATTTGTTTGCTTCCTGGTGTCTAATTATATTCATAAAACTCAACTTCCAGGCAGGGTGCAAACTAGGAAATCAACTCACCTCATGATTATCGTGTCTGACCTCCTGTCCCATTCTCCTAAACTGTTCAAATTTGAACAACAGCTTGAGAAAAGGTTGGGGGGAGGGGCACTGAGTTTAGGCTTCCTCTAAGAATGTTAAAATCCACTTAGGTGTGGCTACATTCATTGGAGCTGCACATTTTAGGAGAAGTGGTTCCCTCTTCACATTGCATTTGTATAGGAATTGGAAATAATTGAATAGATCAAGAATTCCAAATAGATAAAGAGGCCCAAAGAGATAAGAGAATGCCTATGACATGATGCAAGGACAAGACTGTACATAGGAGAATATTTAAGTCAAGTTATCATATTTTTCATGCTCACTCTGTGCCAGTACTATGTACCCTTATTGCAAGATGGGAAAAAAAGGAAGTCCAGAGTTCTCTGGAAAAGCTCACTATCTTAGAGATCTTATCAATTTCAGGAGGCATTAGAAATGCTGCAGTAGAAATGCCTTGGACTCTGGAGCCTGATAAAACAGGGACCTAGGACAGGCCTCTGCTCCCTCCCCGAACCCAGCCTATCTCTGAAGGTGCCAGAGAAATGAAAGCAGTATGTGAATCTGAGAAACAAAGAGCAGGAAACCCCTAGGGAGAGAAAGAGGTTGTGAGAGCTGCTGGGGAAGAAATGGAATAGGGGCAGAGGACAAAAGTTTGGGACAAATTGAGCACACCTTCCCCGTGGATCCCCCCCAACCCCTATCTGTTGGCCTTGGAAAATCACAGCCTAGGGATCCCTGGGTGGCGCAGCGGTTTGGCGCCTGCCTGTGGCTCAGGGCGCGATCCTGGAGACCCGGGATCGAATCTCATATCGGGCTCCCGGTGCATGGAGCCTGCTTCTCTCTCTGCCTCTCTCTCTCTCTCTGTGACTATCATAAATAAATAAATTTAAAAAAAATTAAAAAAAAAATCACAGCCTGCCTCTTTGTGTGGATAAACATCAGCTTCTGTCCTGTGCTGCAGACATGGGGCAGAGACAATGTCAGGGAGGCAGTGGAGCCAGCCTACCTGTCCACTACTGAGGATCCTTCCTTTCTTTCCCTCCAGACCTTGAATAGTAGGTGAGTACACTCAGGAAAACACCTTGAAGAACAATGCCTGGGGCAGAGAATTAAAAGCATACTTGAGGGACAAGATCATGGTGAGAGAGGGTAGTTGCCTGTGAGTGAGAAACAAAGCTTTGAGTTAGCCACTGAACTCTCCAGGAATACTTGTTAACTGCAGTATATCCTATCCTGTCTTGACTATTGCATTACTATAGGAATTGGAAATAATTGAATAGATCAAGAGTTCCAAATAGATAAAGATCCTCAAAGAGATAAGAGAATGCCTGTGACATGATGTAAGGACAAGACAGTACATAGAAGGATATACTGATTATAGATTAAAATATGGTTGCAATATCAAACTCAAGAGATAGGGTACAGAGCAGAAAGCATGTAGTTGAGCCATTAATTAGTGAACTGAAATATCAGGTCCACAAACACTCCCAGGAGGCAAATTAGTGAAGAGAGGAAATGAAAGGGAAACCTAAAATAAAACGAGAAGGGAAAATACTGATAACTGATGATAATGAACTTGTAAAAATATAGAAAGAGGAAAAATGTGAAGTGAATGTATGAGTGGTGTCAAGAGATCTGGGTCAGCCTCCTGCTAACTGGCAGTGTACCTTGGACAAATAATTCATCCCTCTGAAACCTCACTTCTCAGCCCTACAAAATCTTAGTGGGATTCACACACCCCGGACTGAACCCCAGCTTAGTCATGACCTTGGGCAACTCTCTCAGCCCCTTTGTATGTTCGTTTCTTTGTATGTCAAACAAGGTAACAATAGCTATCTAATAGGCACATAGCCTATTAGCCTATTTCTAGTCCCTTTATTTTAGGAAAATTCTAAGACTAAAATTTAGATTCTAGCTCAACATAGTAATTCACAATGTCTAAATTGTGATGTCTGAATTGTGATGAACCCAACTCTTCTGATGTTGGCCTATGGATCTCTGTGATAACCCCTGGGCGCTTAGCCATTAGAAAAATAGGGCTCCTTTTGTGGGAACTCCATTTTTCATAAATTGTTTGATTTCTCACTTAGCCTAATGAAATAGTCTAATTTTACAGCTATTGAGTGGAGAATTTGGTGGTGCACTCCAAAGCACTGGGAAAGTTAGGGGCAGCCGTAGGATTAGAAATCATTTTTTAGAAAAAATGAACCCAACGGTAGAGTGAAAGAAAAATGTGAATAAATTTGTATGGCATGCCAGTAAGAAGAATGTTGCTACTTACTATATCCCATCAATAGGAGTGATTGCATTATTTTCCATTACAAATGTAGTAAGTAGTTACTTAGAAAATTGGAAAACATGGAAAGGTATAAGGAAGGAAAGTAATCAAGGGGACCACCATCTAAACAATGTTATTCTTAGCTCTGGAAAAATTTCTTTTTGTTATAGTTTCCATTCAGAGATCCTACTGCACGCATTTGAATAGACACTTCTGTGTCTTGCCATTTACTCTTCACATTATGATCATTATCATTACCGTCACCCTTAACGTGGGCATTTCATAGTGTTTCATAGTCTTCTTAATCTTCTTATTAAATGGCTGCATAACAGTTTATTGGGAGTGGCCGTTTATTTAACTATTCCTCTGTCAAGCACTTGGGCTTTTCTAGTTTTATGCTGTCACAATAGAATTATGAATAAAGGCTCTCTATGTTAACCATCAGTGGACTGAAGAATATAAACAATGCAGTGTTCATAGCACACAGTAACTGTTTGAAAGGAGCATATTCCATTTTCGTGTAAACTCATTTGAAATTTTCAATTTATTAGTGCGAAATGTATTTATTACACCTCATATTTAAAAGGAGATAGAAGTCTTTTTCAATTAAGGAAGCAATATGTGATGATTTTGAATAAGGTTGAAAATGAAATTGCCCCCTCATGTTGTTTCCTAGAGAAATTACTGTCTTTATTTTGTATACACTTCCAGATTTTTTGATATGCACATACTGACATTTATTGCTGTAACTACCAACATTAGAAACATGCATAGTGTTTTGCATCTTGCTTTTTTTTTCCCACTTATTTATAGATGTTAAATATCTTGTCACTGGCACATGTAGGCCTCCTTCTTTCTTTTTAATAGCTGCACGGTATGAACACAGCACAATTTCTTTGTGTCATCTCCTTTGATAGACATTTGGGTTGGTTTCAAGTCTTCTCCTCTTACAAATACTGCTGCAGTGAGCGCTCTTGTATATATGGTTTATTTTTAATGAGCATTTACTGCTGTGAAAATGGGACTTTGAAAATAATTGCTGGCAAGATCATTCTCTCAGTGCACTGAGACATGCAATATTTAAACATCATTTAAATTTAAAGGTTTGGATTGAGTCATTTCCATTAAAACCAGGTTAAAATCACAATGATCTTTTTTCTCTTATATAGGAATGAATCCTCTTGCTCCAGATGGGACATAAAGCTCCTTAAATTGAAATTCATTGCACGGGGGCTCTGATGGCCCTTAACAGATGGAAGAACAATCTCATTTGGATGGTTATGTAATTCAGTGATGATCATGGAACCCTTCAGATAGTCTCAGACAGAAGGTGGACAGTAAGGAAGGCAGGTGAAGAAGCTGTGGATTCATTATATTTGCTGCTTTGTGTGTATTTATTTGCTGGTGTCAAGAAGACTGGAATCCGAGATCTGAGCACACGGTCTGGTCTGATGACATACATACCCTGGGATCTCAGAAATCAAGCATTTGGATACCAGTTGGAATTCCAAAAGTCTCTTGTTAAATAACCTTGGGAGGATCATTCCATCTCTCTGAAGGCCTCATTTTCACAACTGTGCCGTATAAAGCCTCTAATGGGAAAGTATAATAATAATGTTCATTCTTAGATATTTATTGAGCCCTGTGTCCTGAGAACTGTTCCAAGTGCCAAAGATACAGCTGTAAACAAAATAGATGAGAACTGATTCCACCCCCCACCCCCACCACCAAAGGTGAAGTTGTTACCCTTTCTCAGCTGGAAGTAATCACCTGCTGTACTCCGACATAGTTGACATATCCCACCAAAATTTAGCTTTTCTGCATTACATCTTAGTAATGCAGGCTACACCATGGCCAACTTATTAGTCACATTAAGTGACCTATCTGAACTTATTCATTCAACAAGCTACTGTTTCTCCTGCCTTATATTATGCCTGCATGGCTGAAGTTAACACTCAGTTTTTAACACACACTAAAATCCATCCATCTTTCTTTCCTTTTACCTATGATGATACCTGGAATAAGTATCTAGAAAATACATTTTTGTTGACTAAATACTCACAAATATTTATTGTTAAAACTTCAGGCACTAGGAATAGCTTCAGAATATACAAGGACAATATACAATATATAATACCACTGCTGCTTTCAAAGACCTCACATCTACTTAGGAGAGAAGACTATCAACCAGGAATATGATGAATGCTTTAAGAATTGTGTGCACAGTTTGTCTGCCTCTATCTCTCCAAATGAAGTTGCCATTTCCTATTTTCCTGTTCTATTCACCTACCTCGGGTTTTCTAATTTGCCTAAAATTAGCAGACCAGATAAGTCAAAACAAGTTTTTTTTTTTTCTTCTGTTTTTTTTGGTGAATCAGAGATAACAGTTTCCATCTTTTTCAAGGATGTGTTTGGAGGCAGAACTGGTAAATGTTTTATACCTAATTGCAAAGCTGGTATAAATATTTCAGGACACATTGAGTTTTTCTCATTAAAACTGGTTCTCCTGTCTCCGTATGCAGAAGTTTCTAGCTGTGGAGAGAAAGTACTATTTTAAAATAATGGCAAAGATTCTAATTCCATGGTAACCATGACAAATAGACCTCTGTTATAATAGGTTTTGATGGGCTTATTTTTAGTTAGAACAAAGACAATTTTGGTTATTAAAAAATACCCTAACCTAACTTGATCTCTGTTTTTTAACTTGCTCCTACTTAAAGGCTATGGTGGGCCAGACAAATCAAGAAATGATTAGTTTTTCAAGCCAATAGCATTATCTGTGAATCACTCGTCTCAGGCAGATTTGAAGGTATTTGTTGTAGGGTTGCTAGAAATCCTAAATCTTTTTTTCTCATATTTCCACATTTAGGAAAATCAGTGCAAAAGCAAATGACGCTCTTTGGTACTCTCCATAGAGTTACATTTGAACGTGCACTAATGGATAGGAGAAATTTTCATTTTCCCTTTGGTCACTTTTCATGTCTTACCCATAGATGGCAGCAAGTGATCACTCTGCTAACCCACCTGGCCCAGCCAGTCCGGGTCAGCCTGTGTTGTAAAACCATGGTAAAAGGGAGGAAAGTGGAAGACAGCATACCACATCGAGGATGCTTCGTTTAGTTGTCTGAGATATGGCTCTTCTCTTCAGAGCTGGAGAACTTTGCTCTCTTTAGACTCTTCTTCTGAGGCTTGAAAGAACCCTAGCAACATAGAAGGAGCAGTCAAGGCCGGGCAGGGAGGGCAAGTGGCCTGGGGCTTCCTGGATAGCTCAGTGTCTTCTGTGGTCTCATTCAACTCAACTCATTCAACTCAAGGGTTGTAAAATGGAAGTTCTTCTGGAAATTCAGTCTTGTCCCTTTGGTCTCTATGGGTCTGCAGTCTCTGTCTCTCTCTTATTTACCAATCTCCCAGCAAATTGTATTTTGGGGTGCCCCCCCGGCCCATCCTGATGTATACCAGCAACCCCACGAGGCTGGAGAGTCAACCTGCAGGTGATTTTCGACAGAATAATTTAAAATATGCATAAACTGATTGACGGGTATACATATACTTTTCCTTTTATTTTGTATTTATTATGTGTCTAGCACAAATGCCTATATACATCTCATTTAATACTCACAAGTACTCCATAAATTAGAGATTATGAATCTCATTTGACCAGTGAGGAAATTAAGTTGTTCACATTTATAAATTCAGTTTAAACTGCTTTGGCTTGTGTAAGGAGGCTCCTTCTTGAGAAGTGGTAAGACTTTGACCTTCTTAGTCAATATGTATAGATTACTTCCGTGTGTATTATGAAAGATATAAATGTTCCATACTTTTTAATCGTTGGGCTCACACACAGGAAAAAGATGTCAAGGGAGCAGAATTTATAATTATGGTAATTGGAGCCTTTGGAAGACACTGAAATAAGAATTTTTCATAGAAATAAAAGAGGCCTGGGTGGAAAAATAGAAGCTAAACAGGAGCCTGGTGAACTTAGGAGGTACTATCCTATTTTTCTAGTTTTCCTTGATTGGTATAACATTAAGAACATGGCCAGTACCCTCATCTTGCAAGGGCCAAGTTGTATGAAGAGGATCTTTTCAAACTCTCATGGGAACCTAGGATTTATATCTGCTCTCAAGGTATTTCTGGTGGTATAAGGTCTCCTGAGGCATCGACACAAGGTATTTTATAAGAATCCATAGCTTACAAATAGGTGCTAAGCACATGCAAAGATGTTTAACATCATTAGATACTAGGAAGATACAAATCAAACCCACAATGAGATACTACTTTATACCCATAAGGATGGCTTGAATCAAAAAGTCAGAAAATCACAAACATTGGTGAGGATATGTAGAAATTCCCTACTACCTGGGAATGAAAAATATGCAGCTGCTTTGGAAAACAGTTTGGTGGTTCCTTGAATAATTAAACATAGAGTCACCATAGATCCTAGCAGTCCTACTCCTAGATTTATCCTCAAGGGAAATGCCAATGTTTGTTCACATAACAACTTGTATATGGATGTTTATAGCAGCATTGTTCATAATAGCTCTAATGTGGAAACAACCCAAATGTCCATCAACTGATGAACAGATATACTCATACCATGAGTGATATTCAGCAATAATAAGGAGTGAAGTACTGATACATGTCACAACATAGGTACCTCTTGAAAACACTATGCCAAGTGAGAGAAACTAGTCACGAATAAACCACTTATTTTATGATTCCATTTATTGAGATGTCTATAACAGACAAATCTATAGACACAGAAAGTAGATTAGGGGTTGCCTAGGGCTGGAGGTGGAATGAGGGAGGTTGGGAGGCTGATAGCTAAAGAATATGGGGTTTCTTTTGGAGGTCATAAGAATGTTCTAAAACTGATTCTAGTAAAGGTTGCACAACTCTGTAAATATATGGAATTATATGTTTGAAATGGGTGAATTATATCTCAACAAAGCTGTTAAAGAAAAGAATCCAAGGGCACCTGGGTGGCTCAGTGGGTTAAGCATCTGCCTTTGGCTCAGGTCATGATTACAGGGTTCTGCCATAGAGCTTCGGAGTTAGGTTCCCTGCTCAGTGGGGAACCTGTTTCTCCCTCTCCATCTGCCCCTCTCCCTTACTTATGCCTGGCTCATGCTCTTTCTCTCTCTCTCAAATGAATAAATACAAAATCGTTAAAAAAAAAAAAAAAAGGAATCCATAATCTGCTACAGTTAGTTTTGTAGAATTTATTTGCCAGGTACTTTTCTAAGCACTTTGCATATGTTAATTCTTGTCATCTTCACCACAATCTCATGAAGTAGGTATTTTAATCTTTTCTATTTTACAGTTAGGGGGATTTAACTGTAGACATACAGGGGATGAAGGATCTTGGCCAAGGTCGCCCAGCTTGTGAGAGGCTGCATTAGAATCTCTTGGGTAGAACTAGGAGGGTCCCAAATCTACTCTGAGTCATAGGAATTCTGCTTCTGAGAGAGAAATCTGTGTGTGTGATCACCTAGCTAATCTTTTCCTCATTTTATATAGAGGAAAAAAAGGCACGCTTACAGGGAACTGGCACAGAAGCTCTGTCTACTGCTCCCTATCTGGGACTCTCCATTGCATCATATCAACCAGGTGCAGCAGGGTTAGCAAGGACACTATCCAAGCCATCGCCGTACACGGGAAGACAGTTTTTTCTAACCTTTATTATTTTTGAATCTGGAAGGAGAGGTAGGTCAGAACGCAGAGTTGGTGGAAGAATGTTACAGAGAAGAAAATGAAGGCGCAGGCAATGAAATTGGTTGGGGATTTGGGAATTTGTGAGAAGTAAAGTGAAATAATATGCAACCGTGCCCACGAAATAGGGCCTATTTCATTTTTCATTATGTATTACAAGAAGATTTCAAGGGGACTAAATTTGCAGAAAGCTTTTGCCTGAAGTTAGAATGATTCTCATATGAGAAACGATTAGGTACTCCATATTCCATTCCTGCTTCACTGTCACATCTAGAGAGGCAGTGGGTGGACGGTGGCAGGCAGTGGGGAATAAGGAGAAACCAGAAGGAAACTGCCATTCTATTAAAGTGACTTAAAGTCATTGAGTATCAAAGAAAGCCTTTGGTAGTAGTGGATGATCAAATTGCCCATCATCGCTCCTCCTCAGAGCCATCTCGCAGGCATCATCCCCTTGTTTACCTAAGTCAGCCTTCTGGAACAGACTTCCGACAGCTTCTGCGCTCCTCCTGTCTCTTTACGATGTTGGCAGCCACTTTGGCCCACGGTCTTCAGAGTTTTCCTTGAGCCTGGCACTTCAGTCATCCTTTGGAAATTGCTCAATTGCTCTGTTCATTCCCGCTGCTGTCTCTTGAATGGCTCCAAGTAGAGCCCTGCTTCAAAGAGCACTCTGATATTTGTAGTCTTGCACTGGATTGGTAATCTTGCAGGTTCCCCTCAGGGGAATTCATATGTCTGTGGGCAAGTGTAGATGGCAATGACATTCACAAGGACATTGACAGCAAACGTGTGAATGCCAGACGCAAGGGGAAGAGCAACCCCTGAAAAAGTAGATAGAGTGAATTTGGGGTGAGAAAGAACAACAATACAAAGGAGGAATGCAAGAGAAGTGTCCTTGTGAAGCAGTGATAAAAGGTGAATGACAGCTGTCCTCTGGCTAGCAGGAAGTGACAAAGGTTGGTGACTCAGTTTGAGTGACAGCTCTGGGTTATGGACAGATTGGTAGGAATTTCCCCAGAAGGCAGGATAAGCCTCTAGGCCCAGCCACTATACATAAGCCACTATTCACTTAGCGATCCACACGAAAAGAATGAATAGTGAGAGCCTTTCAGCTTAATGGAAGTAAACATAAGATAAACACTTTCAGTAACAGTATGTGAAAATATTCAGGACCATAAAACAATAAATCAGGCAGACTGTCTTGCTTTTTATTTTTTTTGACTGTCTAGCTTTTATAGATTCAGCTCTTCTTCATCATCCTTTTCATGATGATGATGGAAATAATAGCAATAACAGTTATTACCATTATTTGATTGTGTTTGGGTGGGTCTCTGTGGAAAGTCCTTCATTCACTCCAATCAGTACTGATTTCCTGCCTATAAAGCACCTTATGCATATTGAACCAGTCGGAGAGTACGACGCAGCCCTTGGCAGGTGCAGTAGGTTGCCGGCCCAAGAACCTGCTCGCTGGTCTCATCTAGCCATGTGCCCGCCTCCGGGGCATGACGTCATTGGCCTACACCAAGCATGGCTTTAGAACTTCTCTCCAGCTGTGATTGGCCTGGGCATGAACCTATGACCACTAAGACTCAAGCTGTTGAGAAATTCTGGCAAAGGTGTTCTTCCCTGATCAAAGGGAGCATGAGAAAGTCCTTCTGCGCCATCCCGCTTCTTCCTGTTTGGAGGCACTTGAGTGGAGATGTGAAGTTTGCAGCCACGATGACCATTCTGTGACTATAAGAGCTGCCGCTGCCAGCTTCCTAGGAGAGGAGAGCAGAGAGATGACAAGAGCTCATCCTTTGTTGGTGTTATGAGGCTTCTCTTCTTGCGGAATTGTCTTCCTCTAGATGTCTTGTTTTATGAAATAAACACCTGTTATCTGAACTACTTTTACTTGGTTATTTCCTTCCTTGCCATGGAAAGCATCCTACCATATACGAGGTGCTATGGTCTGAATGTGTCCCCCTAACATTCATATGTTGGAGCCTCATCCCCAGGATGACGGTATTAGGAGGCGGGGCCTTTGGGAGGTGCTGAGGTCATGACAGTGGAACCTTCATGAATGGGATTGATGCTCTTATGAAAGAGACCAAGGAGAGATCCCTTCCCCATCTGCCATCTGAGGCTGTAGCAAAAAGACCACTGTCTGTGCACTAGCAAGTGAGCCCTCACCAAGATGCATTTGCCAACCCCTCCACCGTGGACTTCCTAGCCTCTAGAACTGTGAGGAAGGGATGTTTGTTGTTGGAACCACCCAGTATAAGGTCTTTTTGTTATAGCAGCCCAAATGGATGAAGACACAGGTATTAGAATAATTTAACGGTCTGCTGCCACAAATGTGAAAACAGTCAAGACAACCATCTGGGGTATATGCCATTATTTTGTACCCGTGTCCCCTGAGGCTGAGCTATCTTTCTGCTCCCTGGCATTTCAATCACTTTAATCATCCGATTCTGTGCGCGCACATCCCAGTTTTACAAATAAAGTCCCTGAAGAGAAAACAAAACCAAATTAAAAGTTTGCTTAAACAAATTGATCCTATAAAGTCCTTTCGGAGTAAAAGCTGATGGAACAAATGTGTTTCTAGCGCTAGGGTGTTCAGGGCTGTTAAACAGGGCAAAAGTCCAAGAAAGGAAGAAAACCTCCAACAAAAGAAGCCCATGTGAGTAATTAGGGACACAGGAAAGGAAGCTCAGATTGCAACTCCAAAGCTGTGCTTTTGTGCCAGTAAGAGCGCTGTCAGAGCAACGGGATGAGTTAATTTCCAGGCCACATTTTACAAACTGGCACCTCTTCAGGTTGCCTTCACCCAAAACCCAGAACAATCAAGCACCACCTCCCGTACAGGGCAGAATGACAAAACAAACTCTTCACTGGCATTTGATGGCTAAGCACAATGCCACGGCAATGACCCAAATGCAAGTTCTACCTGGGATGAAATGCTTAACTAGTTAATTCAACAAACTCCCAGTGGAGGGCACGATACCATGTCCGGAGGAAAGATGCCGTGCTGCAGATGGCATGGGATTCAAAGATAAGACACCCAGCTTATGTGGCTTGGGAGTTTTTATTTCTGACACATGCAAATACCACTCTAGCACAAAATGTAAGGTAGTAAGTTTTACAGGAGAGATATTAGGTCATGTGCTATGGGAGGTACCAGGTGGGAGAGATTCTATCCCACCAAGAGGGTGGGAGATTGGGGTGCCTGGGTGGCTCAGTCAGTTAATCATCCAATTCTAGGTTTTGCCTCAGGTCACGATCTCAGGGTCCTGGGATCGATTCCCATGTTGGGCTCTCTGCTCGGAGGGGAGTCTGCTTGAAGATTCTCTCCCTCTGACCCTCCCCTCACTCCTGTGCTCTCCCTCTCTCTCAAATAAATAAATAAATAAATAAATCTTAAAAAGAAAAAAAAAAGGGGGTAGGAGATTGCTTCATGGAGATGGGGGCTGGCATTTCACGTGAACTTTGAAAGGTGGGTAATATTTGAACCTGAGCAGAGTCAGAGAAAAGGGCAATCCAAGCAGAATAAACCTGCCATTCCAGAAAAGAAGCTCTATTTTAGTTTAGCTGTGGCAATGAAGGCAATGTAGCAGGCATTACCATGAGAAAAATAAGTTAGTGCCAGCTTACGGAGAGCAAAAGACTTGGAAAGGCTGTTATTCTATAGGCAATGGGGAGTTACGGAGTGTTGAAGAAGCTCAAGCCAGCAACAATGGGAGAATGAGTAAAGGTTGGGGAGCCTGGGGTCACATGACCCGTTAAGAAGCTATCATGACATTTCACATACAATATAGTAAAGCCCTTACTAGGGTTATGGAAATGAAAGTGAGGAGGAGGGGGGGCAGTTTGAAACTTAAGTATTTTAAAAATTGAGTTGATAGAATGTGGCAAATGGCCAGTACAAACGGCAGAGGAAAAAGTTCACCCAAGCTTTCCCCTATAAAGTGAGTTTCTGAAAGGACCGAGTACCCTGCCAGCGCACAGGTTTTGTTTTTATTAAAGTCAAACTGTTCTCATGAATGTCTTTCCTGTTAGATGAGTTAACCGAAGCCCCCTGTGATTCCACAGTCTCCAGCAGCCTACACAACAGGCCGCCTTGGAGGATTCCTGGCTCCCTGCCTCTCTCAGGCAAGCTGTCATTGATGAGGCTAACAATCGCGCTGGTCTTGGCGACACTAGATATCCATCCATGGGAACCTGGCCTGGGACCAGCCGGCCTCTCAACTTCCAATACACTTCATTATTAATCCTGGTCAGCTGTAAGGTCCTTTGAAGGCAATCTCATAGAGGACATAAGAGAGCATTTAAAGAAGGGTGTGTGTGTGTGTTTGTGGTCACCTAGGGGATGAAGTCTCAGCTTCTCGGCTGGAAGGACAAGGGATCTCTAGGACTGTTAATAATATTGAGTTAATACTGCGGGGGGTGGGCAGGAAAATCCAGGAGGGGACAGAGTTAGGCTCTGTGAGGTCCTATTCACCAGGAAAGTATTTTTCCAGAGCTTATAGATTTTACTATCCTGGGTTTTAATTTTACTAAAGAGAATGACTTTTCCTTACACAATTCCATCCAATCTGCTCTTTGCTACTACTGTCCCAATATCATTTCCTGCCACGAGCCCATAAACACCCTGAATTCTGGCCACACCGAATCAAGGTCTCCGAACTTGATATGCTAGCTCAGCACCTTAGAGCCTCGCATCTGTTGTTACCTCTACCTGGAATGACCTCCCTTCCTTTGTTGCTTTGTGAGCCAGTAGGAAAATTGCCTCCTTGGTGGCCTGAAGCATGATCTGTGGATTGCCACAGAGTGCTTACCACCTGTGCTGCCACCGACACCTTCACCCTTCTCTGCCCGCTTCAGACTGCTCTTCCCGATGGCTAGGCTGCCCCCTGCGTTATCTCTAGGTCTCTGGCCCAGCCCAGAGATTGTACATGGAAGGGAGGCAGCACAAAAGAATAAAATCTTTGAATCGGCTGATGTTCATCAACAGGTAGTACATTAATATCTTAGTGGGTTCTTTTTCTCTTGACATATCTGTTCCAATTTTTTTAAATCTGTGGCTTTTCTCCTTATTAGAGGTTGACATATCTGGCTCATTCCCCAGCCTTCCTCCAGCCCCTCTGCTGATTTAGATTTCTGCGTGTGTCCTGGTATAGCCCCTTTGTTGGTGAGGAAAAGAAGCCAGTCGAAGAAGATGAAGGAAAAGAAAAGGTTATTATAAGGAGCTGGCTAGGAAACAAACTATGGCCGGCTCCCTGTCAACCAGAACTTGGAACTAGGAAGCCATCTGCTGAGAAACCCTTTACCAGGTGTTTACTGGGTTCCCACCATCAGGTGGAAGGCAAGTCCTGCAGTCTGGGAGCTTGCATTCTAGAGAGTGGGGTGGTGGCCAGTACATAACGTTAACCGGTAACAATTTAGAAGACGGCGTTTGGAAAGCAATAAAAGAGGGCCATGTGATAATGAGAAAGTCGGTGCTGTTTTAGATTGGGTGGTCGGGAAAGTTCTCTTTGGGTGACATTGAGTGAGTAGCTGAAAGACACAAGGGAGGTAGATCCGCGGGAAGAGCATTCCAAGTTAGGGAAGAGCAGGGCTGGGGACTCAGATGGGAATGTACTTGTTTTCATCTTGGTCATGGCAAATCCATTCTCCCTAAACTAGAATCATCTTCCAAAAACTGCTGATTGCTAATTGCTCATTTGTGGTGGCAGTGCCTGTGTGAGGCTTTGGGGTGGGTTTTTCAGACTCTCTCCTTGTTGGGCAATTTGATACACCTCTGGGAAATCTGAAGTATGCCCAGTTGGAGGATTTGGTTTTGTGAATGGTCTGGAGGCAGGAGCATTGAGACCCACACCTGTGGCCCAATGATTTGGGAGTCAGCACCAGCTTTGCTCTTCGTGTGGTCTTGATCTTGTGCCCAGTTCTAATAACTGTGCTCTTCCTCTCCCCAGCCTCCCTACATCTATCCTCATTTCCTCAGCCAAGCACTTAGCTGCACTGCCATTATTATGACTATGATCGTGTTGACTAGAGCTGTTGTTCTGCCCCCTAGAAGAGGAGCTGCATCTGCCTCTGTTGAAATCTTCCCTGTGCTCTGCCTCAGGTTGCCTGACTTTGCCAATGAAAACGCAGGGTGTCTAGTTAAATTTGGATTTCAGAAATGCACAAAGAACACATTTTAGTATCCGTATGTCCCAAATATTGCTCATCTGTATTTTATCTGGCAACTCTAACCTGCTCTTTGCCTAGAGTCCTCTCTAACCCGCTAAAGAGCTTGTTCAAGATCTCTCTGCCACATCTGGCTACAGTTAACAAGCCTGCATCTGGTTATTTTCGGTGATCTCTGCCAATTTAGCAAAGCAAGGTATGCTCTCAAAGTGATGGTGAGGCGTCCGTGGAAATGGCGCCACGTGTCCTTCCTTTGACATGTTGCGTAGCTCAGCCACAAGGAGTCTGTCTGGTCATAACACCCTTGGCTTGCCTTTGATGGGGTCAAATTCCTCATTTATAATGTTCAAAAGATCTAGTCACAAAGAGGGCCTTTAAAATAATTTTACTATTAGAATGATGTGTACGATGCATAGTTTCCCTTTGATACCTCTTCTAGGCTCTCGCTCCAATGGTATTATGGCATTAGAGTCACAGAGAACCTTTGATCAATGAGCTTTACTAAATGATCTAATTCAAACTTATGAAATCCATTACTGGGGACAAGGGCAGGCTTCAATACCCTCATTTTATAGATGAGGAAACTAGAAACAAATCATTTCCATTTTGCTAAGAGCTAATTTGCAGCTGTGTCAGGGATCAATAAGTAAATGAACTATGAATTCAAAACAGATAATATTGGATCTGATTGATATGCTGACACATTTTTTTTTTTTTTTTTGGCACCGAAACAAGACAAGCTGAGTGTGGAGAAGGTCTGATGCCAGAGACTCCTGAAAAGACATGTGAGCCTCTACTTCAGGACTCAAGAAAAGGAAGCAACATCTGTACACCATCTCCATGAATACAGAATTTTTGAACAAAGCTGGGAGTTCACTTATTTCAAACAAAATTTATTTAAACCAGATCAAAAAGGACAGCAAAAGTTTAATGTGATTTGATCAATATCAAGTTATACTTTTGGCAGAGATATTATGTTGGATCTCTCCATAGGGAGCTCTTGGCAAAGAACTGTGATGTATTCGTGTCTCTAATTTTGTTTACCTGCCATTTTCCCCATTGGCAAATAATCTGTATATATTTTTCAATGAACTTGCACAATAAACGCGAGGGGATAATAACTGATGTCTAAGACAGTGCTTCTCAATCCCATCTCCTTTTGGCTGTGTTCTTTGGAATTCTTAGCGGATGTTTCTTTAATTAGCAACAACTTTCTCATGCTGGTATTATGTCCGTGAGCCCAGTGGTTGAATATATCGCCACTACCAACATTGACAATATTTTTCACAATACCTGGTTAAGTAGCAATGAATTTCAAAATTCATCTTATCTCTGTGGAATGAATTGCAGGGAGAAGTTAGTCTCCTTCAGTTCTATAAGCAGTTATGGAAGTGTTTGGCACTGATAAGAAGGCTGGATGTCTTTTTATTTCTTTACTTTCTGAAGCCATTAGGGTAGTCTAAAATCTTTGGCAACCAACACGTACAAGGGCCTCATTTCAAGTTAGGTGAAATGCTTGCGATTTGGCTGCATCTTTTATTTCTCTAAGAGATTCACTATGATGGAGGAATTGACAATGTAAATTGGGCATCTCCTGGAGCCTTTGAAACAAATATGACTTAATGGCTCCTGTATGGCCACAGGTGTTTTTTTAATTCAAGGCACCAATACACCTTCTTTGAGCAAGGATATTCATACTGCTCAGGAGCAGTGTATAAAGGAGTGCAAATATGTCAATATTTGCCTTTTAGAGCAGATTTGTCTGCTGTCCTGGTGGGGCTATTGGAAGAAAGGAATTTGTGAGTTCTGGATTTTTCAGCTTCTATAGACTTGACAGGGTGTTTGTTTTTCTTTCTTTCTTTCTTTTTTTAACTCTCTGAATGGTTAGAGCCAATCAAATTTTAAAACTATTCAAGAAGAAGACTAATTTTAAGGCATAGACAACAGAAGCATTTTTTTCTACGTGTTTTGAATGCATTCATATCACCTCATTAAACAATGTCAGAACAGGCCCAGAAGGCAGGGGCTGAAGAGTAGTGGCTTAATGAGGTTGTAATGAGGACACATTGAAATTTGCTTTTTCTCTCTGCCTATTCCAAAACCCATGGCTTAATGTAATAAAACATGTTTGAGCTCAAGCTCTCAAATAATTTAAAGATATTTCTTAGTGTGTGGTTAAAGAGTCTAGTCATTCTCCTACTAAACACCTACATGACCTTGTACCCAGTGTGTAATGAATATTACTCTTATTATGACTTATAACTGAGAAAGAAGGACTTGGGAAGACAGATTCCAAATTATTAGAACAGGAATATTGTTATACAAATGTTTCATGAGTGATATCTTATTTATTTTACACATCAGGAATTTGATGATCATAAACAGAATATAAACCACTTGAGGATATTTGTTATATTTTGTTAAACCTGGAATTTTTAATATTTATTAAAATGATCATGGAATGCTGATCTGGTCATTGAAACTTCTTACTTATTTTGCTAACTTAAAATAGATTAAAATATCTCTTTGATTTTGATAGTAATTTTATAACCAGTTCTGGGTTGAGGAGAATTAAATTTTGATGGCTCAGCCACAGTTCCAATCAGCTTATTTAAAGGAAGATGAAAGATTTGTTATAAATATAGACTAACCTGAATTGAAGGTTAATAGAATAGGTATAACAGAGCTATAGCATCAGAAAACAGCGTAGAGGCAAAGTATAAGGAAAAAAACTAAAATTTACTCAGCATTTATATGATCAGGCATTATAATTAAAGTCTTTCATGCACTTATTTATTGCATTCTTATAACAACTCAGTGAGGTAAGTACCATTATTACCTCCATGTTACAGATATGGAAACCGAAGACTGGATGTATCAAACTGCTTGCTCATGTCACGTAGCTGATAAGCAGCAGAGCTAGGATTCAGGCCCGGGTCATCTAGCTTTACTGTCTGCGGTAAAGTTTTTATAAAATATAAACAAATGAGCTAATGTCAGTATATAACTTTTTTTTTCTAATAAGTTGACATTATATAACATAAAATGTTATATTACGGCATATCTATGGGTTGGGAAGCACTAGTGAGGTAATTATGTTTTGTTTTAACTGAAAATTAAGAAGAACAGTTAACTTTGGCCTTTTTTTTTTTTTTAAGATTTTATCTATTTATTTATGAGAGACACAGAGAGAGAGGCAGAGACATAGGCAGAGGGAGAAGCAGGCTTACTGCGGGGAGCCTGATGCGGGACTCAAACCCAGGGCCCTGGGATCATGACCTGAGCCAAAGGCAGGTGCTCAACCACTGAGCCACTCAGGTGCCCCAACTTTGGACTTTTTGATGCTATTTTAGCAGAAACACTCATTCTAAAACAGAACTAGCCAATATGCCACATACTTAATCTTTAACCTTCTAGGAACCATGTTATAGTGAAAAGAAACAAATGTAATAATTTGAATAATAGATTTTATTTAAACCAACATATTAAAACCATTATAATACATACTATAAATACTCTTAATGAGATATTTTGGGGTTATTGTTCCAACTCTGTGAAATCTGGTGTGTATTTTGTGCCTACTGAATATGTCAACTTGGACTCGCCCCATTTTAAGCGCTCAACAGCCTCATGTGGCTTCTAGTGGCCCCTGAATTGGATCATGCAGCTCTGGAAAATCTTTTTAGGAAAGTAAGTTTATCATTTAACAGATTTCAGAAAGGCTGAGAATTAGAAAGGCTAGTCAGGCATCCACAGAAACGTTTTTCAGCTTGAGTACCTTCATTTCTTACTTAACTACATTGGATTAATGGCTGCCACAGAACCTGTTCAAATGATATATATCTGCTGGCAGGTAAGGTGACAAATTTTAGAAGGATGGTTTCCTGACAATTTTGTCATTTTGTCTAAAAGCTAGAATAGAGCAGACCTTAAGATAAAACTAAATCTCCTTGAGGAAAGTGAATGTCTGTCTGTAAGAATAACTCATAGAATAAGGCATAACCAGGTCACTAAGGAATTCACACATTGGAGGCCCAATATGGGCTTTTTCAAGCTTTTGGCATCTGAGGGCAGGGCTGGCCAACTTAGTAGGCCTTCACTGTTCTGTATTCTGTTCCCAGCCAAGCAGTAATGTATCCGTCAACAAGCATTTAGCAGGGCTCTTTTTTTAAATCTTCATTGAAAAATTGCTAATACCTGTTCATCAAGAAAAAAAAGAATAAAAACCAAACAGACCAAATAATTCTGAGCTGTATGTAGTAACAAGTAAGAGTTACTTCAGTTCTTACCCCAGTTTCAGGGCTAACCACTGTTAATAATTAGGTATGTATTCTTCTAGATCTTTATCCATATGACCAAGTTTATGTGTCTACCTATTTATCTATCTAGAAAATCTCTTGTGCAGAAATGGATCACCCCATATACATTGTTTTGCAGCCCCTCTTTCTAAAATAAGAAACCAGTATCTTTCTATGTATCATATATATATATATATATATATATATTTAAAGATTTTGTTTATTTATTCATGAGACACACACACATACACACACAGAGCCAGAGACAGAGGCAGAGGGAGAAGCAGGCTCCTTGCGGGGACCTTGATGTGGGACTCGATCCCAGGACCCTGAGATCACGACCTGAGCCAAAGGCAGTTGCTCAACTACTGAGCCACCCAGGCGCCCCTATATTTTATTATTTGTAATGGCTGTGTAGTATTATATGGTATAAATGTGCCAAAGTTATTTAGCAATGTGACTATTGATGGATATCAATAGCTGTTTCAAATTTCTATTACAAAACTGCTGCATGGCACATCCCTGTCCATCTGTAATTACACACTTGTGTATTTGTGCACAACAGCTTTCCAAGAATTGAGATCACAAGGTGAAAGGTATGTACATCTTAAATTTTTTTTTCTTAAGGAATTTATTTTTCAGTGAGAGAGAGAGAGGGAGAGGAGGGCTGTGGGGTGGGGAGGGACAAGCCGACTCCACATTGAGCTCAGAGCCTGTCTTGGGGCTTGATCTTACGACCCTGAGATCATGACCCTAAGATCACAACCTGAGTGGAAACCAAGAGTCCCACGTGCAACCGACTGAGCCACCCTGGCACCCCTGTGCATTAAATTTTGACAAATACTGCCAAACTGCTTAACAGTCTGTCGGGAAGACCTTGTCTCTTGACTTCATCTGGAAGTACCAATGTTCCTGTTACAGGAAACTGGCCAGCCTTCCTGAGGAGCAAGCTGTTTCTATTCTCCATCATAAAATGGATGTTATATTTTCCTTGATTAATATGTAGGGCTTCTGTTGGTAATAACAGTGTTCTGCTTTATGGCTTACAGGTAGCGAACCCAGAAAATGTCAGTTCCCGGGGCTTTTTTTTTTTTTTTTTTTTAAGTTATTGACATTCCTTTGGTGATTCACAAATGCCAGAAAATAAATGCCATGCTCCCCAGGGTCTACACGAAGACACTGTGGGTTCTGGATTCTGTAGCTCATCTTTCAAGAAGACCTAGGATGGGGTGATGACTCACTCACCCCACGGTAGCTGTCCTGTAGCTCTGTCCTTTAGAGGCAGCTTGACGGTGGGTCTGCTAGTATTTTTCCTCCCTCTCCAAGAATTTCCTTAAGAAGGGACGCCTAGCCGTGTGCCAAGGTCAGCCTCACCACTCTCTTCTGGGAAGGGCCGTGCACGGTCTGTAGCGCCTGGCAGGCTGCTGGCACAGAGTAGGCTCGCTCACGGGAGATGCAGAGCAGCGGCAGCCGCGGGGATTCACAGCGCAGCCTGAAAGTTGAGTTTTACCTTGTAGGGCTACAAGTGCATCCTGTTGTTTATCATATAAACACAAAGCCCCCCTCCTCCACCCCCCCACCCAGTCTCTCCTACTGGTGCCCCTCGTGGGACCGTGGGGCCGGGGCGTGGTTTGGCCGGAGGGAAAGCAGACCCAGGTGGAGCGACGACGCTGGGGAGAGGAGGAGGAGGAGGAGGAGGAGCAGGAGGAGGGGAGGAGGAGGAGGGCCAGGAGGAAGAGGAGGAGGGCCAGGAGGAGGAGGGGGAGGGGGAGCAGGAGGAGGAGGAGGAGGAGGAGGAGGGGAGGAGGAGGAGGAGGAGGAGCAGGAGGAGGAGGGGAGGAGGAGGAGGGCCAGGAGAAGGAGGAGGAGGAGGAGGAGGGGGAGGGCCCGAAGGAGGAGGAGGTATGGTGTCCCTTGGCAGTCCCTTGGCAGCCCCTTGGTGCGCGCTGCGGCAGTGGCAACGGGAGCATGGGGTACCAGTTGCTCAACACTTTATCAGTTTGCACCGCTCTTTCTTCTCTCTCCGGTGAATTTCCATTTTGAGGGAACAGCTCCGTAGAGGAAAGGTGTGGTGGGGTGGGGGTGGGGTGGGGGGTGCTGGAAGGTCCAGGGCGGGAAATCCAGGGCGGGGCGGGGGGTGCCTGCCGGGGTGGAAATAAGAACTGGCTCCGGCTCGCGGCCCGGCCGCTACCCCCTGCTGGGGCGAGCCCGACGCGCGGGTGCGGAGCCGGCGAGGGGGCGTGTGTGCGGCCGCTCCTCCGGGGGGGGGGCTGGTCCCCTCGGAGCCCCGGACTGCCGTGGCCGCCCCGCGCGCCCGCGCCCCTGCGCACCGGAGAGTGGGGGTCCCCGCCCCGCCCCCCGCCCGCCGGGCCCCCTGCGGTTGCCATGGTGACGCAGGGCCGGCGGCTCCGCGCAGTGGAAACAAAGCGGCCCGCCCGCTCCCGGGCCGCGCTCCTCCTCCGCGGCGCCTCCCTCCTCCCTCGCTCCCTCCCTCGCTCCGTCCCTCCGGGTCCCGCCGCCGCCGCCGCCGCCGCCGCCGCCGCCGCCGCCGCCCCGGGCCAGGTAAGGCGAGCGCGCCTGCGGCCGGGGAGGGCTGGGGGCCGCGCCCCCGACGCCCCGGGGCCTCCCCCGCGCCTCCCGCGCCTCCCGCTCCCCGACGGCCGCCGAGCATCCCGGGCGCTGCGCGGGATTGCGCCCCCGGGGACCGCGGCGTTTGCTGCCCTTGGGACGCGCCTGCCTCCCAGCCGGTCCTGTTTGAGGACGGGGCGGGGTGGGGAGGCTCGCAGGGGCAAGAAGCCACACATTTCTTTTTCTTTTTTGCAGTTTCTGGAAAGTGAGCCCAGACTTCGGGTGCCCCCGAAGTTCATTTGGATTTCGAGCACAGCCGCCTTTGTGGAAGGTGCGGTTACACCTGTAAGGGGACGGGGAGGGGAGCCCGCGTTTCCCCTCCAAGCAGCGACCCGAGTCGGTGCAGCAGCAGGACCGTGGGGGTAGGTGCTCGGCGCGGGCGTCCTTGCTGCCGCTTCTGGGAGGTGTGTTCGTGCGTGAAGGGGCTGCAGCGCGCCCGGCGTTGTCTGTGTGAGGACGTGGTCCGGAGCCCCCCTGGAGGCAGGTAGCCCGGCGGTGTTTGCACCTGCGTTCGGAGGGCAGGGAGAGGGTTAAGATGCTGTTGCCAAGGGCGTGTGGGCCCGGGGGGCGGGGGGGGGGGGGATGTGCCCAAGTTAGGGTCCATCGCTGCTGTTCTCAACGGGCCCCACGCCTTGCTGATCCTTTCGTGATACTTAGTTTGCTGCAGACACAAAGAATGAATTAAAGATAACGATTGTCGAGACTGTCTGGTGGCTACTTAGATATACCATCTTGGGTGTGATAATGTGAAAGACGGCAGTATTCACTTTCAGAAGCAGAGGTTTAGCAATCCGGAAGGAAGTAGTACATCAGTGTCACTTACTTTAATTGGGGAGAGAGGTCGGCTGGCAACTGGAAAATGATTCCACTGATTGTATTCACAATTTAGCAAAATAATACACAAGTTGGAATAGGTCAGCCAGACAACATTACATGGAATGCAAGAAATGATGCTTGCTAAAAGGTAGTTCGTGGGAAAAAAAAACAACAACAAACAAACCAATGGCATGGATCATTTTGAATTGGAGTTAAGTTGATTAGAATTATGGCTATTAAAGCTACTTAAGGTGCCAGGCATGAAGTGATTATCTAATATACCTCTTCTCTCTCTCTCTCTTTTTTTTTTTTTTTTTTTTTTACCTCTTCTCTCTTTTGGGATTTCAACACCTGTTAGCCGGCTGATTACTAGGTTTCTAAGTCAGTTTGTATTTGCCGGCAATTTTAAGTAATGCTACTTCGTGAGAAGATTGTACTGAGAACTAAAGGATTAAGTTGCAACAACATTTTGCGGATTATTTCACAATTGGGTTTGTTTCTAAACTGATTTTACCTGTACAGCCATTCACAGATGCTCTGTTAAATACTCTTTGATGGTGGTAATGAATGGTACATTGATTAAAATGAAGTAGATCTGCTTTGAGAAGGTAACCAGGAGAGAAAATAAATATTTTCTCATTTAAGCATGAAAGACAATCAGAATATTGAAGCCTAGGCATAGAATGTAGTTTCATGTCTTGTAGTAGAAATAATTATTTTTGGGCTCGGAGGTATCAAGAATACAGCTTTATTCAAATATTTGTTAGCAAATCCAGTATTAGGTGCAAGGACTCTGGACCTGCTCTTCAGCCAGATGGAACCCTCCCTATGGGTTCTAGCCCAAACATTTACATTGTGGAATTTGTATTTCTGAAGAGTGGAGTTGTCCAGTGTTAATTCAGCACAATAAGGACTCAGGTGTTGCCTTTGCTAAAGGCACAAGGTTCAATAGAGTGTGGCATTTTTAAAGCTGTCTCTTTTTCTGCCAAGAAATAAAGTCAGTAAACATCAGGAATACACAGTCATGGACTGCAGGCATCGGTTTGTAGTGATTTATTTACACAAGCTCTCAAGCATGAAATGGAGCTTTTATCAGTGCAGTAAAGAACAATCATTTGGCATGTTCATATATGTTGCTGGCTTTTGGAGGTATGTGCATACCAGGATAATAAAAGAAAAAAAAATAACTCATTTCCTCAGTATCTTAGGAAGTGCAAAGGAAGAGTGTGCTTTATGGCCTTGATTTGGATTAGCCACCTGGTGGAAGTAGAGACCAGCACGGCACATCCTCAGCTGTAAAAAATCCTAAATTGTCACTCTCGATTTTTCACAGTAGTGTGAGTCTTCTGCAATTCTAGGCTTAAAACTCTTAATTTTATAAGGGAACACTGGTCCTAGTTTTGGGGATAAGTTGTAAAAAAATGGTCTGATAATTGTAATCACAGCCATTATTGTCCCTGGAAAATTCTGCAACTTCACTTAATCAAGCCGGTCCACGATTGTGAAACAAGCCACGAAAGGTTCTCGGTTAAGTTAGGATTAACATTTATATTTGTGCCATTGAAAGTCGGTTGTTTTGTAACCATCTGAGCCTGCCTGGCAGCATAAGGCCACTGAAGCCTTTACTGGCGGTTTCTGGGTCAGCGTTCTCTTGCAGTTTCTAGTTGCCCTGTGCTAACATGCTGCCTGGTTGGTAATTTGGCATCAAGTACCATGTGTTGTGGCATTTATAGAAGTACATTTGTGAAGGATGATAGTTTTTTTTTCCTTTTAATGATTTCTCCATTTTCAAAACATGTAGGCTCAAACCTGTGGCTAGGGAGAGAGTAATATGGCCCCTGAGACCTGGAGGAAAAATGGCATAAATAGAAGGTTAAGTGACCTGCTGTGCAGGGTGGGTGGCTGTTGATCATAATGATGGCGCTGACACAAGACATAGGGGACAGCATGGCACTGGTCACAGGAAGTGGTTTTCTTGTGACATGGATTATTAATAGTGACTGATGGAGATTGAGAAATGTTTGGGCATATGTTTCATTTTTTGTGCTCCCAGTGAATATGAAGATGTCTTCACCATTTTATAAATCACAAGTGGTTGGGGAAAATATATACATTTATACTGTCTGGCACTTGATGGGAGTGTTATAAATACAATTCAAAGTTAATGATTGATTTCCTTACCTGTCAGTTATTGGTAACGATTCAGTTTTGGATATCAGGCAACAAATGTGTATCAGGTGTTTCCTTCTGTATATTCTGAATTGCTTGATCAAAGTCTCATCTGAGATCTTAGGGTGAGGAATTACTTGTTTCCAACTATCATGATTATTTCTCTCATCTATAAATCGTTATATGTGAAATCCAGGTATTCTCCATTGGCCTGGTTTTTAGCCTTCTCTTTTCTTATGGGGAAAGTTAATTCCTTAATCTTCTTAAATAATTTTATATCTCCAGGGCTTTAAAAAAATATGATTTGGGGGATCCCTGGGTGGCGCAGCGGTTTAGCGCCTGCCTTTGGCTCAGGGCACGATCCTGGAGACCCGGGATCGAATCCCACGTCGGGCTCCCGGTGCATGGAGCCTGCTTCTCCCTCTGCCTATGTCTCTGCCTCTCTGTGTGTGACTATCACAAATAAATAAAAATTAAAAAAAATATGATTTGGTTAATTTGTTATTCAACCAGAAGAATATCTGAAACTTTGTTTATAGTGGTGTGCATTAAAAAAAATAGCGCATGTTATAATCTCACATTTTGGACGTTTACAGAGTTGTAAGGTGATTAGGAAAATTTCGGATCCTGTAGGGTGATGAATTGTACAAGTGTCTTACATTAGATCTCCTGCTTCTCTACCTTGTAATAAGTTGAAGTGAAAACCAAAGAACCATGAGGTGGAGTCTTCAGGGAGTTAAAAGATGTTAAAAAGGGAGTTTAGTACATGCTGAAAGGCTGTAGGGCTAGATGGTCCCAAGGATAGGAAGGAAAAAGACTCTGATGACCTTAATAAGGTCTTAATCACTTTATGGTCCAAACTCCGGAAGCAGTCACCAGAGGGCTGTTTCCATGCTTTTCAGAGGGCCGGTCCTGGTCACTTACCCCCACCTTTTCTCCTGACTAACCTAAAAGTGACTCCCTTGAAGTGTGGCTAAGCGCACTCTGAATATTATAAACCACAAATTAAGGTATGAGCGCAAAGGTTTGCTGCCTGGGTGTATTATGTAATCTAATTGGTCAGGGTAGACCAGTTAGATAATCAAGACAGTAATGGAACTAATATATTGGTTGTATTTACATGAAAAACTGTGTTTCTAAGGATCAGTCCTCCTTCCCTTTCTTTTATTTTTCATGAGAGACACACAGAGAGAGGCAGAGACATAGGCAGAGGGAGAAGCAGGCTCCCCACGGGGAGCCCGATGTGGGACTCAACCCCAGGCCCCCGGGATCACGACCTGAGCCAAAGGCAGGTGCTCTACCACTGAGCCACCCAGGTGCCCCGAACCTTCTTCCCTTTCTTATAACCATAGTCATTGAATGGAGATGTAGCATTTTACACAATTTCATCGCCCTGTGACATGTCAGGCATAATTACATTGAAGAACAGATGCTTACTCAAACTCTTGAATTGTAAATCTACAATAAAAGGTTTGTGTGTGTTCTTCTCTGGCATTTCCTCTTGTTACATATGGTTTCTTCAGACCTTGTGTAGTATGATTGCAGTTTTATCTTTTTTTTTTTTTTTTGTCAATCAATCAAACCCTCTCTAGTGCTTCGTACGAGCCAGTTTTGTTCTATGCATGGCACAACTAGTAGCTTATTTAAACCTCCCGAGAACCGTATGGGGTGGGTACTTTGGTGAGCTCCAATTGAAGATGGAGAAAACTGATGTGATCGTTCTCTGTTGTATTGACCTAAAGGTCTACAAAACATACCAGGATCCTAGTGTTTTTTATGTGAAGGAATACAGGAAGCTTTGCTTTTTTTCATGTCACTGATGTGTATGTGTGTATGTTTGTTGGAAGTGTGGAAATAATGGCACTTATTGTTAATGGCATGTGGGCTTTTTTTTCTCATTTTAATGATAAGAAACAAAGCCCAAAATCATAAAACAAGCATTTCTTCATAGCATATTGTGACATGCACCAGTGTTCTTTTCTGTATATAGAGACTAGGGAGCGCCTGACTGGCTCAGTTGGTAGGGCATGTGATTCTTGATCTCTAAGTTGTGAGTTCTGGCCCCATATTGGGTGGAGAGATGACTTAAAAATAAATCTTTAAAAAAAAAAAAACAAGAACTAGAACAGATTGATTTACAAAAAAAGCTACTTTCTGAAGATATTTGTTCTTTCACTTATTATTTGTATTCAATATTAAAAAGAATACATATTTTTGATGGTGTTAGCTTGCTATATACATGTAAATATGTCTTTTGAATGTTTGTCTATTTTGCATTGCCTTTTGTGGGCTATCCTTAATCTGGGCTCACCTGTCCTTAGCTAACTTCTTGCCCTAAGGGCTAAATGATACTCCTTTTTTTTTTTTTTTTTTTTTTTTTACTCTCTTCTAAGAGAATTTTGTGTATGCTTTTAAAAAAAACAATTTGGCATGTTGTGTTGAAAAAAACATATCTGTTTTCTTGTGCTAGACTGTAAGCTTCTGAATAACAAGAGTTAAGTCTTAACTCATTTCTAAAAATAAGGTAGGTACAAGTCTGCTTTTTTTTTTTTTTTTTAAGATTTTATTTATTCATGAGAGACACGGAGAGAGAGAGAAACAGAGACACAGGCAGAGGAAGAAGCAGGCTCCATGCAAGGAGCCTGATGTGGGACTCGATTCTGGATCTGGAGATCATGCCCTGAGCCAAAGGCAGATGCTCAACCACTGAGCCATCCAGACGTCCCACAAGTATGCTTTTCTTAATTGAATACTTAAAAGATTTTTTATGTGATATAAAATTACTACAGTTTATTCTAATTCCAAAGTCAGTAGTGAGGGCTTTTAAAAAATCAATTTTAGGGCCTTAGAAAACTGATTCAAGTTTAATGTATCATTAGGGCACTATAAAATTAATCTAAGCTTTTAGTTATTTAAAATACAACATTAAAAATCATATACCACAATTCTGTTTCAACTAATATGGATTTCTGATATTCCTGTCTCAAAGGTTATATATAAAAAGCATAAAAAATAGTAGCTTGTTGTATGAGGACTGGGTGTTGTATGTCAAGTGTTCAATCACTAAATTGTACTCCTGGAACTAATATTATACTGTATGTTAACTCACTAGAATTTAAAAACTTAAAAGATAGTATCTAGCTTAATTTTATACTAGCAATTATGATAAGCTTTTGATTATTCTAGTCAAGGAGCAGAAAAATGGATCTCTGAAAATCATTTACATTTGTTCTTACAATAATTTCAGTGTTTTACCTCCTTTTCTCCTCCACTACTCCGTGTAAAATGATTGAGTGATTAAGCATTTTAACTTGAGTGGTCTTTTTTTTTTTTTTAAAGGTTTTATTTATTTATTTGAGAGTGAGAGAGAGAGAGAGCGAGCATAAGCAGGTGGAAGGGCAGAGTGAGAAGCAGATTCCCCACTGAGCAGGGAGCCTGATGGAGGGCACTTGGTACCAGGACCCTGGGATCATGACCTGAGCTAAAGGCAGACACTTAACTGACTGAGCCACCTAGGTGCCCATCAGTGGTCTTTTCTTCTCTCTCTCTCTCTCTTTTTAAGATTTATTTATTTATTTGACAGAGAGAGAGAGAGAGAGAGTGCATGTGAGCAACCGCGTGAGCATAAGCAGGGGGAGCAGAGGGAAAGAGAGAAGCAGACTCCTTACTGAGTGGGGACCTGATGTGGGACTCGATCCCGGGACCCCAGTGATCATGACCTGAGTTTAAGGCAGATGCTTAACTGACTGAGCCACCCAGGCACCCCCTCAGTGATCTTTTCTTATTTAAGCTACATGAAAAGATTAAGAGACAAGTGTCCATAAAAGCAAGTAATGAAGCAGAGTTCTGTAGGTTCTTTTAATAAATATTGTAATAGCTACCAGTTATTGAGCACTTACTTGGTGCCGGGTAATCTATAATAATCTATAAAGTATACTATACAAGCAATCTCTCTTGATTTTCAGAGTAACTCTTGTTTCCTCACTCTTGTTTCCTAGCAGCCATAAGATGCTAATAAATAGCTTATCTAGGTTGCATAGAGGTGGTAAATTTAAATATATGATTTGTGTGACTAAATCACAAGCTGAAGTTGACCAGGATTGCTTTGCTAATTATGGGCAAAGACTGTTTCCTGCTGCCATAAAGATGCTTTTTGCTGATGTGTGCTTTGGGAAGAGAGGCCATTGAGGACTGCCAGGTGGGGCAGGTTCAGAATGGTGGGCGTGGTCCATTAGAGGAAGGGGGAGTTCTCAGGAGAAAACCAGAAAAATATATCCTTGCTTATGCTTACTGCTGCAGACACCAGGTGGGGTTTTGGGGTAGAAGGAGAGGTGAATACTTTCTCTCAATCTAAATTAATTTTTAGAGTTTAAAACAAAATTAAGTGGAGTTATATTCTATTTCCTGAATTTATTTTGTTTTATTATATGAAATGAAAAAGAACTCTGTACTCATCCTATACCTCAGGGTGGACTCCTCCGAGGGTCAGAGCAACATGTTCTCCATCACATAGGGAGAGGTCCTTGTCTTAGGACGCTGGAGGTCTGGATGAAGTTAGATGCCTTGTTCTTTGAGCATACCAAGCCCGGTCTGGTTGCCAAACCTTAGCACAAATGTCCGTTTTGCTGGGACTGATTGTTCTCCAAATAGTAGTGTGACTAACCCTATTGTTTCTTTCAGGTCTGTATGCTGATGTTATCAGAGTGGCCTTCCCTAAGCACTCTATACAAAATTGTGATCTTTCTGTTTCTAGGACTTTCTCCCCCCTTATCTGTTCTTTTCTACATTACTATTACCACCTGGCACATCATGTAAACAAAAAAGTATATATGTTTGTCTTACTCTTCCATTGTGTAAAATTCCATAAAGACAGTGGCTCTTTTTTTTTTAATTAAAAAAAATTTTTTACTTTTTAATTTTTTGCTATGGAAGTTTTAACCTTGAGAATATGTCTGGAACATAGTAAATGCTCAATAAACACTTCTTGAATGAATAAAATAATCTTATTCATTCAAGTTTCTGGTAGAGGGGACCAGTCTTAGGAAAACCCTAGAATATTATAGGAAAGTTTTAGATTTTCATAGTCAAGCCTCTGTCTGCTTAATGTGGTCAAGTGGTTGTCTTGTAGCTTATTAAGTGATCCCAGAGAAAAGCACAGAAAATGTCGTCCTCTATTCTAGTGAACAGATCAGAATTACTGACTTGGTGAAACTTGAGACCTCTGTAATCACTGAGACATCAACACTTCCATGGCAGAAACTTTTTCAAATGGGTAGAGAGCTGTTAATAATACCTTTCTATTTTAATTGTTTTGTTGAAGTCTTACAAAAAATGTACCATGTAGTCCCCTTCTCTTCTCAAAGACTTTGTAAAAATGAATATAAACTATTTGGAGATAATTTTTGAGCCCTTGCTAATGTTAATACGAATTAGAATTTCTTATTGCAATTGTAGGGTGAAGAAATAAAAAGGAAAACATGAGAAGTCCCCTGCTCTATAAGCCTGAATTAACAGTTTGCTTGTAGATATTCAAATACTAATGATAATGGTAAGCATCCCAACAGCTGGAGGCTGCAAAATCAAGTCAGTCTAACCGTTTTCTGATTTATGTATTTTTTTTTAAACTAATTGTATTTTGGGGGAGAGGGGTTGCCAAGTGGTGCTTTAGCAAAGATTTTCATGGTCTCTTAATCAGTGACAAGTTGACAGGACTATAGAAACTACAAAACACTTCCACATTCCCTGGGATTTAAACAATTCTGCTATTTGTTGTATCTGATGCATCTTTGTCACTTATGAACGTTTTCTTTTTGAGCTTGTATCCATGTCTCTGAGAAAGAAGATAGACGTATCGAAGATCATTAAGTCAGCTCTTAGGAGCTAAAAAATGTGCGGTCTGAGTTACTAGTTCATGGTGCCTCCATTGCAGGGACATAAAGAACCTGGACTTCTAGTAGTCAGATCTGTGCTGGATCCTGGCTTTGCATTTAGTATCTTACAACTGGTACCAGTGTATTGGTGGGAAGTACTTAGATTTAACTCTACCTCTGAAGAGAGGGTCGAGATGGAATAATTTGGAGAATTTGGGGAACAAATACATTTGTTGGAATAAGGTAGGAAGTTCTTCCTACTGATCAATGGTGGTGGTATGAAATTAAATTTAAGGAGCCAGATAATCAGCTCTTTCTGTTAAAACTCCTGTACGCCTAGTTCTGAAGCTGTGAATCTTGTAGTTAGCCCATGAGCTTTTGGTTGTAGAAGAGAATGTATTCATTGGAGAAATGGCACAGGTGCCAGGAGCTCTACCAGGAGCTGGGGGGATCTGAACTGGGCAGGGGGTGTGGTGGGTTGAGGTAAGAGGACACGTGATGGACGGACGGATGCACATAAGGTACACCACATGGATGATGGATAAAAAGCACTTAATAAAGGTAGCCTGATGCTCTTTGGCATCTCTTCCCTCCATCACATGACCTCCCATCTTTCTGCCTTTTCCCCTTAAGAGATGAAGACTAATTACTTGAAGATCACTTTAAATCATTTCTTTAAAAAAAATAATTCTGGCATTTTACCTTTTTCTTTTCTCAAGGTCTCTATAGTTGTGTTCCAATATAAAGTTGTGAATCCAATATGTAATTATAAAACTACATTGTGAGTCTACTTAAAAAAATTTAATAGTATAACATATTAAGATGTCAGACAAATGATAGTGGCAGTAATATCTTAATAAAATAAGGATTTCTTATTAAACTAAATCTACAAGTAAATTTTCATCAGTTGATGTGCATTATAAGACATTTTTCATGTAGTAGATTTTTTTTAAGACAGCAATTTAGTGAAATCAGGACAGAGAAATAAGAACAGATATGATTAAATTGTGGGATTTAGGTTAACTATGTTATAGTAGCTCCTTTTCTAAAATTATTACTAATTGGATACATTTTTATCTTGTTTTTTATACCTTATTTGATTTTATTATTATGGAATAATTCTTCAGTAATTCTTTTTTTTTAAATTTGGCTTTTGTTTTTGCTCTAACTTGGTGGGCATATTAATTTCATTGTGTAATATTTGCCTTTGTATTCTTTATACAGCTAATAGTTCTAACATCTTCCTTATCTTTTTGTACTCTGAACTTATCTCATGAGGCTTCTCTCTCTTTTTTTTTTAAAGATTTAATTTTTAAGCAATCTCTACACCCAGTGTGGGGCTCAAACTAACAACCCAGAGACCAAGTTGCATGCTCCACTGACTAAGCCAGCTAGGTGCCTCATAGGGCTTCTTTTAATCCTCATTTGTGCAGTGCTTTCTTCTGCCCCTGGGCCTTTGCATTGGCTACTCCTTCTGTGTGGATGTTTTTTCCTTCTGTCTTCACTTAGTAACTCCTGCTCATTTGTCAGATCTCAATTCAGTTGTTACTTGCTTAGTGAAAATTTCCATTACATTCTTGACCAGATCGGACACTTGTACTCATTCAACAAATATTTATTGAGTGGCCACAGTGGGCCAGCAGAGCTCTAAGCTCTGGGAAAATTAACAGACAAGGTTCCCTTCTGCTCATGCACGTGTGGGTGCACACACACACACACAAACAGAAATCCAAATAAAAAAGAAAAATAGCAGGGACAAATACAACACAGATAAGTAAGGCAAGTGAGTGGATGCTACCTTAGATTCGGAGGCAAGATAACATTTAAGCTGTGATTTGAGTGACAAGGGGAGCCTTTATCAGGAGCAGAGCAATTTCAGGCAGAAGGAACAAGTGCAAAGGCCCTGAGGCAGAGAGAAGGCAGGAGAATGGTATGAGATGATGTCACAGAGGGAAGGAGTGGCCAGATTGCTCAAGGTTTTATAATTCGTGGCAAGGACTGGGTTTTCTTCTTTGTGCCATGGGAAGCAGTTGTAGAGCTTTTTGAGGAGGTGGCGATTGGGGAAATGGGAATACTTTGGTTTACATTTGAGAAATATTCTTGTACATAGATGTTGGGTCATGAGTGAGCAAGAATGGTGGCAGGAAGAATTATTAGGAACCTATTGCAGTAGCCCAGGGTGAAATGTGGTGTACTAATTACAGTTGTAATTTTACATTTATTTATGTGCTCATTCGGTTGATACTGCCCTCTGTGAACTGTAAGCAACATGAGGGAAGAGGCAATTTCTTTTCCCCTCCTTAAAGTTGTATTCTCAGTGTTTATTCGAGAGACTGGCAGCGTATGGGCACTCAGTTGACATGGTACTTGAGTAGCTAGCTAAGGTTTATGAGAAACAATGAATAAGATGTAGTCCATATATGTTGGTGTAACTGTCCATTCAGTGTTTTTCTGATATTATGCCCAGAAGATCGAAGAATGCATCACGGCCTAGGAAATTATTACAGTTAACAGGAAAAAGATGTGTGAAGTCATTAATAGCAAGGGCTTTATTCAGATATTCAGATTAGAATTGCTAGTCCTTCCTCTTACTCTGATAGTGGAAATGCGACAAGCTACATATTAGTGGGTGGAAGGTATTTTCACAAGGAATCTGGGAACGTTTGGTAGTCAAAAATGATGCCATGTTAGTTATAACCATATGTTGTCACTGAAACCTTTGAGATTGTTATGATCTCTAAACCATGGTAATTTATGAGTAGAAAAGTTACTCTGTGTATTTACATCTGAGTATACATAAAAGATGTCTGAGAGCATTTAATTAGAAAAAATCAGACCTATAACCGTGATTTATTTAAGACCGACCTCACTTACTCTAATGGGGCATTCGAAATGAACCATGATACTGATTTATGTAGTGTTGGTATGGAACTAGCAACATAACGGATTAAATGTTTTCTCTCCTCCTGTGTTTATGGACAATGATGGAAGAGTCTGAAACCTTTAAACAATTTTATTCAGACAGTGTGACACATAATTAGGAAGAGCTTAAAGCATTTTAGAGGTCTAATTTATATCTGGCCTGAGATTCAATTATTCTTTGTTCTGCAGTAAATTTAAATGGTTTGATTATTAACCTCTAGGTCATGGTCGATTGGTCTATAGATGATAGGTTTTTCTGCCAGACTAAATCAGCTTAAAAAAGGAGAAAATTTAGACAGCCCATGTAAAACTCTTGTGTTGTAGAAAGGACAAATTTCTTAGGTAAATGCATCAAGGATTCTGTTGACTTTACTACTTACGTTTTTCTGTAGGCACTTAATGAATATCCAGCATGTATAAGGCCAGGCACTTAAGACCCCGAAGCGAACACCTTGCTGATAGGGTAATGACCAGTCGTTCCACTAGACTGTGATGTGAAGGGCGTGTGATGCCCATGGAAGCACATAGGGGAGGCATCTGAACAAGATTTGGGAATAATTATTATCAATGCTGAATGAAGGATGGCCCCAGCAAGGCCAGATTCGGAAGACCTTAATCTCTTTCCAGAGGGGAGTGAATCATCAGATTTGAGTTCTAGAAAATCTCTCTGGGGGCTGCCTGTAAACTTTTATTTTATTTTTTTAAGATTTTAAAATTTATTTATTCATGAGAGACAGAGAGGCAGAGACATAGGCAGAGGGACAAGCAGCCTCCTCACAGGCAGCCCAATGCAGGACTTGATTCCGGAACCCCAGGATCATGCCCTGAGCCAAAGACAGATGCTCAACTGCTGAGCCACCCAGGTGTCCCAACTATATAGACTTTTTCAAAATCACAGCATTCTTTATCTGTATTGTGTAAAGATACAAGGCAGCATCATTTTTACTTATTTATTTATTTGTTTGTTTATTTGGTTGGTTGGTTGGTCGGTGAGTCAGTCAGTAAGTAGGCAAGTAGGGTTCATGTTGGAAGCCCAGTGTGAGACTTGAACTCACCACCCTGAGAGTGATACCTGAGGTGATAACAGGCATTGGATGCTTAACCTACTGAGCCACCAGGCACCCCAGGATGATTTTTATTTTTATTTATTATTTTTTTTTAAAAAAAATTTTAAAAAGATTTTATTTATTTATTCATGAGAGACAGAGAGAGAGAGAGGCAGAGACACAAGCAGAGGGAGAAGCAGGCTCCATGCAGGGAGCCGGATGTGGGACTGGATCCCGGGTCTCCAGGATTACACCCCGGGCTGAAGGCGGCGCTAAACCGCTAGGCCACTGGGGCTGCCCCATTTTTATTTTTAATTAAACTTTGTCATTGAAGATTAATGTGCATCCAGAAAAGTGCACAAGTTGCAGGATGGTAGCTCTTTGCATTTTCTGAAAGTAATCCACCTTTGTAACCACTGCTCACATTAAAACATAAAATGTTATCATTATCCTAGAATCCATTTGTTTCATGCTTTCAGCTGTTACTCTCACCCACAAGGTGATCACTAGTCTGAATTCTATCACTGTTGATCAGTTTTACCTATTTTAAAACTTGTGAATCTGTTTCTGGAGACATTCTGTATTCTGTCCTATTGGGCTACTTGTCTAATAAAGTACCTTAATTTTTTTTTAAGATTTTATTTATTTGAGAGAGAGGCAGAGATAGAGCATAAGCAGGGAGGAGAAGGAGAAGCAGGCTCCCCATTGAGCAGGGAGCCCGACTCCAGACTTGATCCCAGGACCCTGGGATCATGACCTGAGCCAAAGGCAGACTGAGCCACCCAGGTTCCCCTAAAATATCTTAAATTATTGTAGTCCTGATACCAGATAATGTAAGTCTTTCGATTTTCTTTCTCAATTTCGTTTTGGCCTTTTCTTGGTGTTTAGCATTTACATATAATTTCTAGAATCACCTGATCAATATTCACAAAAACACTGGCTGAGATTTTGATTGGAATTGCATTTGAATCTGTAGATCAATTTGAGAGAGTTGACATTTTGACAGTGTTGGGTCTTCTAATCCGTGAACACAGTATAGCTCTCTGTATGATTAGGTTGTCTTTAATTCCTCAAAGTTTTCAAGTAGTGTTTTCAAGTTCTCTCTGTACCATTCTTGCACATCTTTCATCAGGATTCTTTTTGTTGTTGTTGCAAATGATGTCTTTAAAGTTTTACCTCTTAATTTCATGTTGCCTGTGTTTGCAAAATACAGTAGATCTTGGTGTATTGACCCAGATTCCAAGGATTTTGCTACATTGACTTGTTAGTCTTAATAGTTTCTCTATAGAATCATCCATCCTCACTTAGGAATTTACTCAGCACTTAACTTCCTTCACCATACAGGACTCTAAGAATACTTTAACTCTGTAAAAGCCCCTACTCTACTGTTACTGTCATTTCTTTTAATCTCACACATAAGTACACCACACAATACATTGTTTTGGGCAGTTGATATCTATTTGTGTTTACTATTTCTTTTTTTTTTCACTTACATACAACATGCAGTGCTCATCATAACAAGTGTCCTCCTTAATGCCCATCACCCTATCTAGTCCATCCCCCTACCTATCTCCCTCCATCAACTCAGTTTGTTCTCTGTTAAGAGTTTCTTATGGTTTGTTTCCTGTGTTTTTCTTTTCCCCCTTCCCATATGTTCCTCTGTTTTCCTTAAATTCCACACACAAGTGAGATCATATGATATTTGTCTTTCTCTGACTGACTTATTTCACTTAGTATTATATACCTCTAGCTCGATCCACGTCATTGTAAATGGCAAAGTTACATTCTTTTTGATGGCTGAGTAATATTCCTACATATTTTCCTATATATATTTATATATATACACAGTATTCCTATATATATTTAAATATATATACACACACACCCCCACATCTTCTTTATCCATTCATCAATTGGTGGACATTTGGACTCTTTCCATAGTTTGGCTATTGTTGATAATGCTGCTACAAATATTAGGGTGCATGTGCCCCTTTGAATTAGTATTTTTGTATCCTTTAGGTAAATACCCGATAGTGCAATTGCTGGATCATAGGGTAGTTCTATCTTTACATTTTGAGGAACTTCCATACTGTTTTCCAGAGTGGTGCACCAGTTTGCATTGCCACCACCCATGTAAGAGGCAACTTTCTCCTTATCCTTGCCAACACCTTTTGTTTATGTTGTTAATTTTAGCTATCATGACAGGTCTAAGATGGTATCTCATCCTGGTTTTGATTTGCATTTCCTAGTGATGAGTGATGTTGAGCATGTTTCATGTGTCTGTTAGCCATATCAATATCTTTTTTTGGAAAGAGTGTCTTCATGTCTTCCGCCCATTTCTTAACTAGGTTATTTGTTTTTTGGGTGTTAAGTTTGATAAATTCTTTGCAGGTAGTGAATACTAACCCTTTATCTGATATGTCATTTGCAAGTATCTTCTTCCATTCTGTAGGCTCCCTTTTAGCTTTGTTGAGTGTTTTCTTTGCTGTGGGGTAACCACTATTCTATAACTGCCTTTTCTATGCATTTAATATAAATTGAATCATACAAATATAGTCTTTGTATCTTATTTCACTTAGCATTTGAAACGTACAAGTCTTGTCTATATTGTAATATGCATTGATTGGTATTTTATTCCTTCTTATTGCTGAGTAGATTTATATTGTATGGATATACTTTGGTCTGTTTATCCATTCATCAGTTAATGAAAACTTGGGTTGTTTCCAGTTATTGGCTACTTTGAATAAAGCTATGACAATTCATGTAAGTCTTTGTGAAAACCTATGCTTTAATTTCTTTTGGGTAAAAGAGGTAGTGTGGAATTCCTGGGTCACATGGTATGTGTGTATGTTTAACTTTTTAGGAAACTACTGAACTGTTTTCCAAAGAGTCTCTAACATTTTATATTCCCACCAGCAGTGTATGATGGCTTCAGTTTCTTCATATCATTGTCAATAGTTATTGATTACGGTCATTATAGTGGATGTGTTGAGTTTAATTTGTGATTTAATTTGCTTCTTCCTAATGATTAATGATGTTGAGCACCTTTTTATGGGCTTATTAGCCACTTGTAAGTTTTGTTTGGTAAAATGTCTATTCAGTTCTCTTGCCCATTTTAAAAAATGGGTTGTCTTCTTATTGATTTGTAAGAGTATTTTGTATATTCTAGATACAGGCCTTTTATCAGATCTGTGATTTGCAAATATTTCCCCCAACTCTATGACTAGTGTTGTCATTTTCTTTATGATGCATTCTTTTGAAGTACAAAAAGCATTTTAATTTTGATGAAGTTCAGTTTAGTAGCATTGCCCTGTATGGCATGCTTTTGTTTGTACCAACGAAATTTTGCCTAATCTGAGGTTTACTAGGTTTTTATGAGATACAGTGGTTTTCTCTATTTTCTTCCAGAAGATTTGCAATCTTATTACAGTTAGGTTTATGATCCTTTTTTGTTTAAAACGATTTTATTTATTTATTCACGAGAGACACAGAAAGAGGCAGAGACACAGGCAGAGGGAGAAGCAGGCTCCATGCAGGGAGCCCGATGTGGGACCTGATCCCGGGACTCTGGGATCAAAACCTGAGCCAAAGACAGAGGCTCAACCACTGAGCCACCCAGGCATCCCTATGATCCATTTTGAATTAATTCTTTGCATTTGGTGTGAGGTAAAGGTCTGTTTATCTGTCTTTTTTTGCACGTAGATGTCAAATCTTTTACCAGCACCGTTTTCTGAAAAGACTATAATTGCCCCATTGAATTAGCATCCTTGTCAAAGGTCAACTGATAGTAGACGGAAGGGTTTCTTTCTGAGCTTTTAATTCTGTGCTGTCTATCATCCGTCCTCACCCTGTATCATGCTGTGGAGTTACATCAAATTTTAAAGTAAAATAAGTCATCTTCCAACTTCGTTTTTCTTTTTTAACAAAATTGTTTTGCTTATTGGAAGTCCTCTGCACTCCCACATACATTTTAAGTTTGCCAATTTCAACAACACTATTGTTGTTAGAGATTGTTTTTGAATCTATAGCTCAATTTGGGGTGAAATTCCATCTTAACAACAGTGAGTCTTTCAATTCGTGAATATGGAATGTCTCCATTTACTTAGATCTTTAATTTTTTTTGGTACTTTTGTGTGGTTTTCAGTGTGTATGTCTTGCACTCCTTTTGTTAATATTCTTCCTAAGTGTTTTATTCCTTTTAATGCTCTTATGAATGAAGTTGTTTTGTTTATTTCATTTTTGGATTGTTTGTTGCTAGTATGTAGCATATTAGCTGGTTTATAGTTGATAGGAAGAAATATAATTGACTCTTGTGTTTGTTCTTGTGTGTTGCAGTCTTGCCAAATTCATTTATTAGTTCCAGGAATTGTTTCTACATATAGGACCATATAATCAGCAAATTAAAAAGTTCTGTTTTTTTCCTTTCAAATCAGAATGCCTTTCTTTCCTCTTTTTTTTTACTTTCCCTTCTTTTTTCTTCCTTCCTTCTCTATTTCTTTCTCCTTATTACAGTGCCCAGAACTTCTACTACAATATTGTAGCAAAAGGGGACAATCTTGCCTCTTTAGTGGCAAAAACAGACATCCTTGCTTTGTTCTTGAACTTAGGGGTGAAAGCATTCAGTCTTTCAACATTATGTATGGTGTTAACTGTAGTTTTTTTAATAGATGCCCTTTTGTTAGAGGAAGACCTTTTCTATACTTAGAGTTTTTAAAAAATATAAATGAACATTTGATTTTTATTAAATAATTTTCTGCATGTAGTGAGATAATCATGTTTTCCCCCTTTATTAATATTATTAATTTCCTTCTTATTAATATTGTGTTTACAAATATAGTTCACTACGTTATTGGATTTTGAATTTTATTATTTACTTATTTATTTAAAGATTTTAGTAATTTGAGAGAGAGCATGTGCACAAGCAGGGAGAGGGAGAAGCAGGCTCCCCACTGAGTAGGAAGCCCAACACGGAACCTCCATCCCAGGACCCTGGGATCATGACTTGAGCCAAAAGCAGCTGTTCAACTGACTGAGCCACTCAGGCACCCCAGATTTTGAATTTTAAGTGAACTTTGCTTTCAAGATTAAATTTCATTTGTCTTAGCTGTATTTTCCTGTATTGTTGAATTTAGCCTGCTAGTACTTTTTAAGAGGATTTTTGTGTCTGTATTAACAAGGTATATTGAACTATAGTTTTCTTGTGATATCCTTATTTGGCCTTGGAATCAAGGCAATACTGGCCTCACAGAGTTAGAAAGTATTTTCTTCTTTATTTTCTGAATGAGTTTGTGAAGAATAGACTTTGTTTTGTTTTTAAATTTTTGATAGAGTTCACCAGTGAAGGCATTTGGGCTTGGGCTTTTCTTTGTGGGAGGATTTTAATTTACCAATTCAATTTTTTTTCCTTGTATAGGTCAATGAATATGTAGTTGTTTGTAATATTCCGTCTAAGCCTTTTAATTTCTGTAGTGTCAGTAGTAATTTCCTCTATTTATTTTGATAATTTGGTAATTTATGTCTTCTGTTTTGCTAGAAATAGTTTGACTATCTTAGTTGGTTTATCAATTTCGTTTATTTCTTCTTTACAACCAACATTTAGTTTCAATGGTTTTCACTATTATTTTGTTTTCTGGTTCATTAATTTTCTTTCTAATCTTTATTATTTCTTTCCTTCCATTTGCTTTAGGCAGTTTATTTTTATCAAGTTTCTTGAAGTGGAAGCTTAGGTTAATAAGACCTTTCTTCTTATGTGATTTGGCATTTGTAGCTATAAGTCTAAAGCTTTCAGTACATCCCATCCAGTTTGGTATGTTGTGCTTTCATTTTCATTTCGCTCAACATAATTTATTTATATCTATTTTTAAAAGATTTTATTTATTTATTTATTTATTTATTTATTTATTTATTTGACAGAGCATGAGAGGGGTTAGAGGGAGAGGGAGAAGCAGACTCCCTGCTGAGCAAGGGAGCCTGACATGGGGCTCAATCCCAGGACCCTGACATCATGACCTGAGCCAAAGACAGATGCTTAATCGACTGAGCCACACAGATGCCCCTCAAAATATTATTATAGTTCTCTTTTCATTTTTTGATCTAGGTGTATTATTTAATTTCCAAATATTTGGGATTTTTCCTTATTTATTTTTGTCGTGGATCTCAAAGTTCCATTGTGATACATTTATTTTGTTGATTATAATTTTTAATTTCTTGAGACTTGTTTTTTCCTAGCATGTGTTTTATCCTGGAGAATGTTCCATGTGTGCTTGAAAAGAATGTATTCTGTAGTCATTGAATAGAGTTTTCTACTAATATCAGTTAAGTTAGTTGATAGTTTTATTTATGTGTTGGCTATCATTGTTGATTTTAGGACCAGATGTTCTATCAATTAGTGATGGTGTGTTTTTGAAATCTCCAATTGTTATTGTTGAATTGTCTGTTTTTCCTGTAATGATGGTCAGATTGCGCTTTCTAAGTTTTGGGGTTCTATTATTAGTTATATATAAATTATAATTGTTACGTCTTCCTGATGTATTAATAGGTTTATTATTATGAAATGTGTCTCTTTGACTCTAGCAATATTTCTTGCATTAATGTTTGTGTTATTTGATATTATATCCATTTTAGCCTACTTATGTTTGCTGTTAACATGATATATCTTTCTCTACTTTGACTTCCAGTCTATCTGTATGTTAGGTGTGTTTCTTGTAGATAGCACCTAATTCAGTTGTGCTTTTCCATTTAGTCAGTCTCTACTTTTTGATTGAGATATTTAGTCCATTTATATTTAATGTAATTGTTAATTTAAAAAAATATATGTATTCATGAGAGACGCAAAGAGAGAGGCAGACACACAGGCAGAGGAAGAAGCAGGCTCCCCATGGGGAGCCCGATGCGAGACTCAGTCCTGGGACTCCAGGATCAGGACCTGAGGCAAAGGGAGACACTCAACACTCAGCCACCCAGGTATCCCTTTAATGTAATTATTAATATGGTTTTATGCCTGCCATTCTGCTGTTGGTGTTTGATGTATCTCCTATTTCATATCCCTTTCTCTTTGACTTCCTTTTGCATTAACTACTTTTTAGTCAGCTGTTTTTTCTGTGGACTATTAAATTATGCTTGCTTTTTTTTTTCTGTTGTTATTTTAGTGAGATTGCAAAATTTATCTTAATTTATAGCAGTATACTTCAGATTAATAGTAACTTAATTCCAGTAAAATATAGAAACTTTGTTCCTATGGTTCTCCTTTTCCTCTCCCCTCCTTAGGGTTCTTATTGCCATAAGTGTTATGTCTACATATATTAAGAACTAAACAACTGTACCTCTAAATATTTCAAACATAGAAATGTTATAATTATTACTTTATCAATTTTATGTATTTTAAAGAAGATGAGAGAAAAAATGAGAAAAAGATTTTAAAAGATATATTTCAGAGAGAGAGAGCAAGAAAGAGTGCATGAGTGTAGGGGGAGGGGCAGAGGGAGAGAGAGCCTTAACCAGACTCTCTGCTGAGCATGGAGCTAGATGCAGGGCTCAGTCTCACAATCCTGAGATCATGACCTGAGCTGAAACCAAGAGTCAGATGCTTAACCAACTGTACCACCTGGGTGCCTGAGAAAAATATATGTATGATACATTTGTATTTACCTACATGCTTAGAATTTGGAACACTTTTCATTTTTTCTTGCCATTTCAAGCCCACATCTGATGTCATTCTCTTCCAGCTTGAAGGATTTCCTTTAGTATTTCTTATAAGACAGGTCTCTGCTAGGAACAAATTCTTTTAATCTTTTTCTGGGAATATGTTCATTTTCATTTAAAAAGATATACAGGTTTTATTTATTTCCTTAAGTAATCTCTGCACTCAAACTCATGACCCCAAGATCAAGAGAAGCATGTTCCTCTGACAGAGCCACCTAAGTGTCCCTTTCATCTTCATTTTTTGTTTTGTTCAGTTGGTTGAGAGTTTTTTTCTTTTCAAGACTTTGAATATGTCATCTACTGACTTCTGGCCTCTATTATCTCTTTTGAGAAGTTAATTGTTAATCTCATTGTTCCTTTGTATATGATGAATGTTTTTTCTCTTGTTGCTTTCAAGATTTTATCATTCTATTGGTCTTCAGCAGTTTGAGATGTGTCCTCGTGTGGATTTGTGTACTTATCTTTGTTAGAATTCACTGAGCTTTTAGATTTGTGGGCTAGTGTTTTACATCAAATTTGGAAAATATTTGGGCCAGTATAGCTTCCAATATTTTTTTCTGTTCTTTACCATTTGATTCCCCCATTATACATATATTGATATATTTATGTTCTCCCACATGTCTCTAAGGCTCTATTTGTTGTTGAATATTTTTCTCCGTTCTTCAGGTTGGATATTATCCCTTTATCTTAATATTACTGATTTAGTTTTTACCACCTCAAATGTACTATTGAGTCACTCTGCTGAATTTTTCATTTCAGTTACTCTAATTCTGAACTCCTAGTTTCTATTTAATTCTTTTGAAATAATCTCTCTCTCTTTTTAAACAATATTTTATTTATTTATTTGACAGAGAGATTCAGAGAGAGAGAGAGCACAAACAGGGGGAGCAGGAGAGGGAGAAGCAGGCTTCCTGATGAACAGGGATCCTGATGTGGGACTTCATCCCAGGATGCTTAACCAACTGAGCCACTCTTGCTCTCCTAAAATAATATCTCTTTTTTGATAACCTCTATTTGTTTACCACTGTTGTCAGACTTTTCTTTAATTCTTTGAGCTTTTAAGAAAAAGTTGTTTAAATATAATCATAATAGCAGCATGAGGTCTCTGCTATATGTAACACTTGGAGTCACTCAGAGATAGTTTTTATTGATTGCTTTTTTTTCTTTAATTTTTAAAAAAATTTTTTTGTTTTATTTATTTATGATAGGCACACAGTGAGAGAGAGAGAGGCAGAGACACAGGCAGAGGGAGAAGCAGGCTCCATACACCGGGAGCCCGACGTGGGATTCGATCCCGGGTCTCCAGGATCGCGCCCTGGGCCAAAGGCAGGCGCTAAACCGCTGCGCCACCCAGGGATCCCTGCTTTTTTTTTTTTCTGACTATAGGTCACACTCTCTTATTTCTTTGCATATCTTAACTTTTTTTGTTGAATTTCAGATATTTTGAAAAACATATTATAGCAGTTGTGGTGAAGGTGGTGGTGATGGTGGTTGTTTTATTTTGTTTGTGATTAGAAATGTAACTGGCCTAAATTGTGAAATCTGTCTCCCCATAACATGCAGCTGATGTCTCTGTTCAGTTCTTTTTCTCATCTTTTATTATTTATTTATGCATTCATTTATTTTTAAAGATTTTATTTGAGAGAAGAGAGTAAGTAAGCAAGAGAGCACAAAAAGAGGTTGGGGAAGAGGCAAAGGGAGAGGGAGAAGCAGATTCCCCATTGAGTACAGAGCCTGACTCAGGGCTTGATCCCAGGACCCTGAGATCATGACCTGAGCTGAAGGCAGATGCTCAACTGACTAAGCCACCCAGGTGCCCCTCATCTTTTATTTTTTTTTAAACCTGGCTTCCTAGGGGTCTTTCCTGTGTCAGCATAGCTGAAGTTACAGCTAAAGATTAGTCAGAGGTTATGGTCAAATATCTCAAGTCAGCATAGCTTCCACTCTCTACAGATAAATCTGGATGTGGGTTGGGGAGTCCATTCAAAGTTCAGATTGCTTTCAAGTTTGCCTTAGTTTCTATTTTCACTGGGCACTCTGTGCATGTATTCAGGCTCTTTTGTCATTAATATGTTTGTGTGTTAAGCTCTAGTCTCTACTATGGGTGTGCTCAGCCTCTGGTCAACTGAGGCCATGTGGAGAGTTTTTCAAATCTTCTTTGGCTGTCTTAACTTCTTGAATACCATATCTGGCTCATCTGTCAGTTTATGACTGGCTCCAATCAGAATTGTTATCTTAAGCTATGAAGCTGTTGTCTCCCTGCTACCTTGTGACTAAAATGACCACTTCATTTTTTAAAAAAAGATTTTATTTTTTTTTATTCATGACAGACACACAGAGAGAGAGCGAGGCAGAGAGAGAAACAGGCTCCATGCAGGGAGCCTGACATGGGACTCGATCCCGGGTCTCCAGGATCATACCCCGGGCTGAAGGTGACACCAAACCGCTGGGCCATCGGGGCTGCCCCCACTTCATTTTTTAAAAAATATTTTATTTATTTATTTACTTGCGAGAAAGAGAGAGAGTGGGTGAGAGAGCAGGAAGTGGGTGGGGGAAGGTAGAGGGAGAAGCAGACTCCCAACTGAGCAGGGAGCCTGATGTGGGACTCAATCCTGGGACTCCAGGATCATAACCTGAGCAGAAGGCAGATGCTTAATCCACTGACCCACCCAGGTGCCCCTGAGATGACCACTTTAAACAGCACTTTCATATCAAGTGAACCTCCTTGACAGTAGCAGTGAAGCTGTTTCCCATAGATGGGTATGCCCTGGTTGAACTACCATGCTGAAGAAGGATATGGGGTGAGGAGAGCAGCCCCAGCCAAGAATACTACAGTATGTATGGGAATTTCACCTAAAGTCACTTGTTTTCATGGATGAATGCTTCTCAGTTTGTTGTATGCTGGAATTTCTGAAGTGTTGAAACTATCATTTTTGACAGTTTTGAGCAGTTTTGTAGTTGCCTTGTGGGGAGAGGCTTTATCAGCCTCCTCACTCCATCATGCTGAAGTGAGTCTGTTCTAGTTATTGTATCTTTGAGATTTATAATCTTTATTTGATTCTTTCTTTTTCCCGTTTAAAAGAGATTACAATTCTCTAGTGAAATTCTTCACTTATCATCTGTTTTCTTGAACATATTAATCATAGTTCTGTTAATGTCCATATCTGATACCTTCAGTATTTGAATTACCACTTTCTCTCATTCCCTCTGAGCCCAGTTTTCAGAAAGTGAGACAGTGTATCTGAAAAGATTGTGGAAGCCTTGGATGTTGTTATTTTTCTTCTGGAAGACAGGGTAGGGGTAGCCTATTTTTATTTAGTCAGAGTTTGAAAAAAATCTCATTGGGTTTTGTTCCCTTTGAGAGATATCTTCTTCTTGGTTTTCCTTTATTCCTAGCATTTTAGAGATCCCAGCTACAAGCCTGAGGTGTTTACTGGGGCATTCCTCTTTCGTGACCCTGAGCTCTACTTCTTTTTTCCTGTGCCCTACAAATCTGCCAGAAACTCTGCTGGTATTTTAACTTCATGTGTGCCACTTTCTCTTTGGTTTTCTGGCTTCTCATATTATATGTTTTTTGGAAACTTGAAGGGAAATGTTGTATAGAATATTGGTCTTGGTTCTTTGCACTTCCCCTTTTTGGGGGATCTTGGCTCCTCCAGTCCCACCTGCTTTGGTAAACCTGAACTTTTATTTCTGAGCATAACTCAGTAAGCCAGAATTTTTGAGGTGTTGCTTTCTTTCTGGCCTCCTGGCCCCCCGAGTGTGCAAAGAAATTGGCAAATGCCTTGATCAAAAATGGCAGAGAATGTCAGCTCAGTTCATTTCTCTTCCCTCCAGGGTCTTTATCAAGCCCTGGTTGCTTTGGTTGCTGTCGGAAAACTTGAACTTTTTTTGCTTTTGTGAATTTTGCTTAGCTTTTCTTCATGGAGGGTTGGTCTGATATAAATGACTTCCTTCTTTATGAAAGTGGATCTCCAAAAGCATTCTTTAGCATCATTACTTTATTTAACCTAAGTTGACAAAAACATGATCATTGCAATTGTTTTTCTCTAGATGAGGGTCTTTTCTTAGAATCATCCAAGGCTGTCTCTTCAAGATACTAAGACCAGGCAGAAAAATTTTAAAAATTATCTTGCAAAATTTGAGCTAGGGAACCTCTATTCAATATTGATCAATAGCTAAGAGACTAGACTTTTTTTGCATAAAAGGATAAACTGACTTGCAGTGTTATTATAATATTGGTCTTTGGAATACTTTCTCTTGAACTGGTTAATTTCTTCCTTATTTCTTAGAGTAAAATCAAATATATAAGGCAATTTTATAAAAATTTGATGATGGCTTTTAGTGTTGATCTTTATTTGTAATTTATGGAATATTAAGACCAACGTTATTTGAATTTATTGTTAGAAAAACACAAACATCTAGCTTAACTCATTGTCAAATTATTATTTTTTAGTTTTTTAGTGAAATGACATAGAATGCTTAATTTGTAATGCTGGTTTCTTTGGGATTCAATACTTTACATTATCAAAGTAAAAATCAATCTTGATAATAGCTTTCAAAAATTATTAGATAAGGGATCCCTGGGTGGCGCAGCGGTTTGGCGCCTGCCTTTGGCCCAGGGCGCGATCCTGGAGACCCGGGATCGAATCCCACATCGGGCTCCCGGTGCATGGAGCCTGCTTCTCCCTCTGCCTGTGTCTCTGCTCTCTCTCTCTCTCTCTCTCTCTCTCTCTCTGTGACTATCATAAATAAATAAAAAATAAAAAAAATTAAAAAAAAAACAAAAATTATTAGATAAGATTCATTAATTGTGTCAAATATACCACTCTGGTGGGGGATGTTGATAATGTGGGGTCTATGTATATGGGAAATCTCTGTACCCTCCTCTCAATTTCACTCTGAACCTTAAATTGCTCTAAAAACAAAGTTTTCAGAAAACTTACTAGATCCACAGAAATTACATTTACGTACTCTGATATACCAGTGTTACTCTGATATATGCTGGATAAGCTTTAATTATTAACTCTAAATTAATAACCTAAATATGTTAGGTGCTGTTTTTCCTTATACTCCTGTAGTAAATACCCAATATAATGATGAACTATAATGATCTTAAGGATGTATTTTTGGTAGCCATTGATTTTGAATTAATAGAAGCTCAAAAGTTGAGGTGATAACATTTTAAAATAAATTTTGTTGTTTTTGTTGTTCAAGATGTTAAGTTTATGGATGTGTATAGTACACTGGAGACTAAAAAAGAGATAAATCAGTGACTTTCCAGAATATATGAAAATCTTGTTCTCTTTTTTCTGAAATTCTTAGAGTTATTCTAACTTTCCTTCAAAAAACAAGTTCATGCCTCTTTGATGGAGACACAGAAGCAGAACGTTCTGTAGGAACTAAATTATGAGATAAATGAATATGAAGGTGGCAGTAGAAGTGTGCACTGCTTCTCCCACTGCCCGGAAACTGCTATATTTGGCATATATTTCTGTCCCAGCTGGTCAGTTGTGAGCTCTCTGAGAAAGGTGACAGCCTTGTGCTCATTGTTGGATATACGGTACATGAGAAGTATTCCATAAACACTGGCTAAGTAAACCCCATCAAAGAAAAATTTTGTACCAGACACCTGTTAAAAATGGCAAGGACAGCCTTTAGTACTGCTGCAGTAGGAGAGAGAGACTTCCGTGTGAACTGAGCTCGACACCACTGAAACAAAAGGGGAGAGGTCTTTTCCATCTTGGGGTGCACAAAAGGAAAGGTACCAAAAAGTCTTTAAGAGAGGTTGTATGGTTAGGCAATCTGGCAGTTATCTGGAGGAGAAACAGATTTCTCCCATCTTTAGGACAGGAAGTAGTTTTGCAAATTTGAGCAAGGCACCCAACCCAGTTAGGCTCTTACCCTCCTGTAGAAACCAGGGGAACAGGAGAGCTATCTCCCCAGATGTTTGCCTTTCAAAGAGGTGGCTTCCAGGTCCTTAAGGAGATGTTTCAGATGGTAGAAGATTAACAACCCAACGGGGCAGTACAGGGATTTACAATTGCAAGCTTTTTAAGGTAAGTGCTCTAAGAGAAGGGAGCCTATCCTTAGTGGCCTGTCATTAGCCTTAGGATTAGAACAAACAGTAAATTCATCTGCAGCAGTGAGCTTTCTTGGATAGATGATTGGGAGACCTGAGTTCCTCCTACTAGGAACATGGCTTTGGGCTGATAGAAACTATGCTCGTGATTGTGGAAGTCTCTTAGGGTAGGGAATGAAATAATTTGTGCTGAAAGTTACAGTTTTCATAGACCAAGGTTGAAGCCTGATTGAGGAGAAGGTTCAGAGGAGCCTGGACATAGCTTGGTGAAAAAGAGAGTCTTTGTCAATAACACAGAGAACGAGGGTATTTTATGTATGGAAATGTAAAGTGAAACCAAAAAAAAAGAGGTAGAAATCAGGAATATCTAGAATTTAATGTCCAGGACTAGCTAGGGGAGAAGGAACTAATGTTTGTTTAGCCAGGCACATGACATCTGTTATTTTTACTTTATCCTTCTAATAACCCTGTGAGGTCGATACTATCTTCATATTGAATCATGAGTCACAGACTCAGATGTTTTAAGTAACATGATCAAGGTCATCTAAGTTCATGATTGCTGGAGTTGGTATTCAGACCCAGAGTCCTTTGACTTCAAGTTGCCAACACATTGTCATATATGCTTACCAACGTGTATTTTAGTGTTCTTATATAGCAACTTGCTTTTCTTAGGAATAACTTACATTAGTAACAGTTAGCACTGATAAACTGTTTACTGTCTGTACCAAATCCTAAGAAGAAAATTTAGCAAGTCTTGATAAACATTGAGTGAGAAAGTAAGAGTGTTACTAGTCCTTTGCTTTTGGAGGATATAAATACTCTCAGTTGTCATTGGAATTACTGCTAACACCCCAATACACATGGAAAAGCTGCTCCTGATCACAGATCTCAGTAGTGCTGAAACAGGAAGGTCTGTAGCCATCAAGCCCAGAATCTTAATTTCTCCCATGAAAAAGCTATGACCCAGAAAGGTTAGGTGATCTCCCCAAGTGACTGACTCAAGATCCCAGAGCTTGCTCGTTAGGGAAAGCTGGGATTGGCTGAACCGAAAATTACTGTGGCCCAATTTGGGGATTTACCCTAAGATGTCATCATCACAGAATGTCTTTATCCAGTGTCAAACTGCCACAGTGTCGCTACTGCATTCTCTTAGAAAATAACCAAAAGAGGTGAAATTGCCTGTAGGTGGAGGTGACAGTGACTCAGCAGTGTCCCCGCAGCCCCATCAGGTGATTCAGCAGAGCTCTCTGTGTCAGACACTCCTGCCTGAATCTGCTAAGTCTCTTTCCAGTGACCCGCCCCACCTCCGATACACTTTCAGCAAAAATAAACAGCGATATGACAACAAAACAGCTAACACAGATCTAAAAAACCAAACTTTTAAACTTTTTTTTTTGCCTAAATATGTCCATTACAATGTTTTAAAAATTTCAAAGATTGAAGTAATACCACTCCTCTTCCTTGTGTCCAAACATTAATTTATGCTGTTTGGGGTATTAAACAGTAAGTTGGGTTTTTTTTTTTTTCCTCCCGTGTTGTTTAACCTCTATCATTGCTGTGGGTGAATTTTCATTTTAACAGTTTTCCCTCTGCTATTTTTGGGCTAAAATAACCCACTAAAAGATTGTAGTAAGAACACTAAACAGGACTTATACCTCCCTTACAAATTTTTTAGTGTACAATGCCATTTTGTTGGCTAAAGGTTCAGTGTTGTTCAGCCGATCTCCGAAGCTCACTCGTCTTGCTTTCTAGCATATGCCTGTTGATTAGTAAGTCTTCATTTCCCTCTCCCTGCTATTCCACTCTGATTCTATGAATTTGTGTACTTTAGACATTCATTTAAGTGGAATCCTGCAGCACTTGCCTTTCTGTGATTAGTTTATTTCACTTAAAATAATGTGGTTTACTTTACTCAGTATAATGTCCCGAAGATTCATCTATGTTGTTGAAAATGATAGAATTTCCTTTTTTTGGGGTGGCTGAGTAGTATTCCTCTCTCTCTCTGTCTCTGTCTCTCTCTGCCACTTCTTTATCCATTCATCTGTCAATAGACATTTAGGCTGTTTCCACATCTTGGCTACTGTGAGTGGTATTGCAGTGAACATAGGGTGCTCATATCTCTTCAAGATCTCGATTTCAATTCTGGATGAATTCCCAGAAATAGGATTGCTGGATAATATGGTAGTTCTGTTTTTTTTTTTTTTTTTTTAAGATTTATTTATTTATTTTAGAGAGAGAGAGAGCGCGCACACGCAGGAGCAGGAGGGGCAGAGGAAAAGGGAGAGAGAATCCCAAGTAGACTGCAGTGAGTGTGGAGCCCCAAGCAGGGCTCGATTTCACAACCCTGAGATCATGACCTGAGCTGAAACCAAGAGTCAGACACTTAACTGATGATGCCACCCAGGTAGTTCTAATTTTAATTTTCTGAGGAGCCTGCATGTTTTTCATTATGGCTACACCATTTTGTATTCCTACCCACAGTGTGCAGGGATTCCAATTTCTTCACATCCTTATTGCCATTTGCCTATTGATATTTTCTGATTTTTGATACTAGTTAACATGACAGGTGTGAAATGGTATCTCATTATGCTTTTGATTTGCCTTTTTCCTTGATGAGCAAAACTGAACACTTTTTCATATACCTGTTGGCTGTTTGTATGTCTTCTTTGGGAATGTGCTTATCTAAATCCTTAGCCTATATTTTAGTCAGCTGATAAGTTTTTTGCTATTGAGTAGTAGGAGTTCCTAATACATTTTGAGTATTAACTCCTCATCAGACACATGGTTTACCAACATTGTCTCCCATATTGCAGGTTGTCTTTCACTCTGTTAATTGTTTCCTCTGCTTTGCGGAAGCTTCTCAGTTTGATTTGGTCCCACTTTTCCTCTGCCTTTTTGGTGTCCCTTTTATTCTGGTGAGGGGATCCCTGGACGTGGAAACCTTGGGGGACTCTTGATGCCATTGAGTCACACAGTGGGCAGGTGAGTTACTAGTGAAGATGTGAAGAGAGAGGTTAGCACTGCACTGAGTGTGAGTGTGTGTGGTTGTTAATGACCAGTGAGCATGACAGAATTAGGACAGCAGAGAGCAGAGATGGGAGTGTGGGCTTATGAGAGTCCATCCCTACAGATGTAAGGGGCTTATGGGAGACAGGACGTTGGTGGAATCCAGTCTTTCACTTTCATGGAGTAATGGAATAGGCAATGGGAAACCCTGGGTTATAAGATGGGGTGTCAGGACCACTCAGAGAAAGGCAAACTAGTCCTTAGAAGAGGAAAGTAGAAAATCAGGATGGACTACCACCACAAGATAACATTAAGGGGTAGGAATGAGGAATGCAGAAACGTGTAGCTCTACCTCCTTTGCATTGTTCCCTTCACATATTTTGGGTCCTTCTCTTACAGCATTTATCCTCAGTTGTATAATAGCTGAGTTACTCATTGGGCTCCATCTCTACATTGTAGATCACTGGAAGGGAAGGTCATTGCCAGCGCCTAGCATAGGGACCATGTGTAGTAAGTATTCGATAAATATTTGGTGTGAACGGATAGACATGGGAGGGGATGGAGAGGGGAGGAAACAAAATATCCATGAACATATATGTTGGAAGTAAAGACAGAAAGCTTTCTTAGTTGTATTAATTCTTATCTTTTTATTATGAAAAAGTTTAAACATATTCAAAAGTAGAAAAAATGGCAGAATTAATCCCTTTTTACTAATTACTCAGCCTTAACAATGATCAACATATGGCCAATCTTGCTTCATTTATCTCTCCCCCTCCCCACTGGATTGTTCTACACAAAGCCCAGATGTCATATTATTTCATCTGTGGATACATTCAGTATGTGTCTTTAAAACAGTAAAGAGACTGGGCTGTTTAAAAAGTCCAATCACAACACTATTAACACACCAGGAAATAGCACAGTAATTCCTTACTGCTATCAAATTTTGGATTAGTACTCAGATTTTCTATTGTCTTGTAAATTTGTTGTCCAGTTGGTCATGATAGAATCAGAATCCAAATAAGGACTATACATGATTTCGTTGATAAATCTCTTAGGACTTTTTAAAAAGTTTTTATTTAAATTCTAGTTAGTTAACATATAATGTAATATTGGTCTCAGGTGTACGATATAGTGATTCAGCAGTTCCATACAACACCATGCCCTCCTTAATCCCCATCACGACCAGTGCCCTCCTTAATCCCCATCACCCGTTTCCCCCATCCCCATCCGCCTCCCCTCTGGTGACCATCAGTTTGTTCTCTATAGTTAAGAATCTGTTTCTTGGTTTGCCTCTCTCTTTTTTTCCCCTTCGCTTGTTTGTTTTGCTTCTTAAATTTATATACAAGTGAAATCATATAGTATTTGTCTTTCTCTGATGGACTTATTTTACTTAGCATTATGCTCTCTAGCTCCATCCATGTCATTGCAAATGGCAAGATTTCATTCTTTTCCATGGCTGATTAATATTCCATTGTATTTATACACCACATCCCCTTTATCCATTCATAAGTTGATGGACACTTGGACTGTTTCCAGAGTTTGGCTATTGCAGATAATGCTGCTGTAAACCTCAGGGTGTGTGTAGCCCTTTGAATTAGTATTTTTGTGTTCTTTGGTAAATTTCCTAACTAGTACAGTTGCAGGATACTAGGGTAGTTTTATTTTTAACTTTTGGAGGAACTTCCGTACTGTTTTCCAGAATGGCTGCACCAGTTTGCATTCCCACCACCAGTGCAAGAGGGTTCCCCTTTGTCCACAGCCTTACCAACACCTGCTGTTTCTTGCATTGTTGATTTTAGTCATTCTGACAGTCATGAGGTGATATTTCATTGTGGTTCTTTTTTTTTTTTTTAAGATTTTATCTATTTATTCATGAGAGACATAGAGAAAGAGAGGCAGACACACAGGCAGAGGGAGAAGCAGGCTCCATACAGGGAGCCCGATGTGGGACTCGATCCCAGGACCCCAGGATCACACCCTGAGCTGAAGGCAAGTGCTTAACTACTGAGCCACCCAGGTGTCCCTTCATTGTGGTTCTGATTGCATTTCCCCGATGATGAGTGATGTTGAACATCTTTTCATGAGTCTGTTGGTCACGTATATGTCTCCTTTGGAAAAATATCCATTCATTCTTCTCATTTTTTAGTTGGATTACTTGTTTTTTGGGGTGTTGAATTTTATTAAGTTCTTTATATGTTTTGGATACTGACATATCCATATGTCATTTGGTAGTATCTTCTCCCATTCCATAGGTTGCCTTGTCATTTTGTTGATTGTTTCCTTTGCTGTGCAGAAGCTTTTTATCTTGAAGTCCTAGTAGTTAATTTTCGCTTTTCTTTCCCTTCCCTCAGGACACATATCTAGAAATTTGTTACAGCTAATGTCAAAGAGGTTACTGCCTATGTTTTCCGTTAGGATTTTTATGGTTCCGTGTCTCACAGTTAGGGTCTTTAATCCATTTTGAATTTATTTTTGGTATGCTGTAAGAAAATGTTCCAGTTTCATTCTTTTGCATGTTGCTGTCCAGTTTTCCCAACACCGATTTTTGAAGAGACCGTCTTTTTTTCCATTGGATAGTCTTTCTGGCTTTTTAAGAGATTGATTAACCATATAGTTGTGGGTTCAAATCTCTCAGGGCATGTTTTTTTAAAATTAAAAAAAAATTTTTAAGGGTATTATTTATTTGAGAGAAAGAGAGAGAGGGAGGGAGAGAGAGAAAACACAGCAGGGGGTGGGGATAGAGGGGGAAGCAGACCCCCTGTTTAGCAGGACTCAGTCCCAGAACCTTGGGTGTCATGACCTGAGCTGAAGGTAGATGCTTGACCTACTGAGCCACCCAGGTGCCCTCCCTTAGGACTTTTTAATCTATAGGTTCACCTTTTACTTTTCCTTACAGTTTATTTATTGAAGAAACCAGATCCTTGGCCTGTAGAATTTCTCACAGTGTGAATTTTTACTAATTGTTTCCCCATGGTGTCATTTAATTTGTTTTTCTATTTGCTATATTTCCTGTAAACTGGTAATTAGAGACAGAGGCTTGATCATATTTTTAATTTTTTGGCAGGACTTCAGAGGTGGGGTATGTGCTTTCTAATGCATGGCATCAGGGGCACATAATACCTTGTCCCCCACCTTTGTGAGGTGAAGTTTGAACAGTGAGCACAGCTGTTGTCAGCCTGATGCCTGCATTATAAACATTGTCATCTGCTTCTTGCCTAATGGTTTTAGCAACCGTTGATAATTATTGTCAAGATCACGGATTAGCAGACTTTCTCCGTAAGGGGCTGGGTAGTGCATGTTTTCAGCTTTTGCAGACCATGTGGTCTCTGTCATCGTGGTGGGCCAGCAGCTTTGGGGAATACATAAGTGATGGGCATGGTTGTGTTCCTGTAAAACTGTATTTGCCATCGTAGATTTGGCTCACTAGCCTTTGTTTGCCAACTCCTGACCTACACCGGTTGTTTCATTCGGGGTTGCAAAATAATATAGTAATTCTATCATTCTTTGTTTATTAATTGAAGTGCTTCTGTAGTGAAGAATTTTACTTCATCCATTATTGATTTACTCTAAGGAACTATTTGTAGAGGAAAGGCAGGATAAATGCTCGAGTCTTTCCCTTTGTTTATTATCTACTTTCAGAATAAGGAGTTGGTTTCTTAGCATCCTCCAAAGGTAATCAGTTTGGTTTAAAGAATCATCATGAAATTATGGATATTAAACGTATTTGATATTTCAGTCTTCCTAGACATAGGCCATGTGGCTGTTAGTGTCACACTGCAGCCATGTGAAACTTCAGAGGCACCGTTAGCTCCATAGCAGAATGTCTGTTGTAGTTTTTTTCTTTTTAATTGAGGTATAATTAACATACAGTAAGTAGTATGTTAGTTTCAGGTGTACAACATAGTGATTTGACATTTGTGTACATTGCAAAAATGGTTACTATGATGAGTCCTCTTACCACCTGTCACCTTACAAAGTTAATACAGTGTTATTGACTGTATTCCCAGGATGCACATTACATCCCCATGACTTGTTGATTTTATAACTGAAGGTTTGTACTGCTTAATCCCCTTTAGCCATTTCATCCCCATCCTCAACAGCTTTCCCCTCAGGCAGCCACGTATCTCTGTATCTCTGAGTCTGAGTTTTGTTTTATTTATTTTATAGAGTTCAACATAAGTGAAATCATGTGGCATTTGTCTTATTTCACTAGTGTAGTTGTGTACCTCGAGGTACATCCATGTTGTCACAATTCATTCTTTTTTATGGCTCAGTAGTATTCCTGTGTGTGTGTGTGTGTGTGTGTGTGTGAGTGACATCTTTATTCATTCATCCACAGATAGGCACAGAGATTGTTTCCACATCTTGGCTATTGTATATAATGCTACAGGGAACATAGGGCTGGATGTATCTTTTTGAATTAGTGTTTTCATTTTTTTCAGATAGATGCAAGTAGATAGTGGAATTGCTGGATCATATGGTAGCTCTGTTTTTAATTTTTTGAAGAGCCTCCATACTGTTTTCCATAGTGGCTGCACCAATTTACATCCCCACCAACAGTGAACAAGGATTACATTTTCTCTACATCCTCACCAACAATTGGTATTTCTTGTCTTTATGATACTTGCCATTTTGTCTGGTGTGAGGTGGTATCTCATTGCATTTCCATGATTGGTGATATTGTGCATCTTTTCATGTGCTTGTTATCCATCTGTGTCTTTTTTTGGAAAAATGTGTATCCAGATCTTCTGCCCATTTTTAAATTGGATTCTTTGGGCTTTTTTGTTTTGTTTTTGTAATTGGGTCATATGAGTTTTTTTAATGTACTTTGGATATTTACCCCTTATTAGATACATGATTTGCAAATATCTTCCCTCATTCAGTAGGTGGTCCTTTCTTTCATCTTATTGTTGGTTTCCTTCACTATCAGAGCTTTTTAGTTTGATATAGTCTTATGTTTGCTTGCCTTTTTCTCTTCTTTTGTAAAAGATTTTATTTATTTATTTATTTATTTATTTATTTATTTATTTATTTATTTATTTATTTAACAGAGAGAGCACAAGCAGGGGGAATGGCAGGCAGTGGGAGAGGGAGAAGCAGGGTCCCCTGCCAAGCAGGGAGCCCGATGTGGGGCTCAGTCCCAGGACCCTGGGATCATGACCTGAGCCAAAGGCAGATGTCCAACTGACTGAGCCGCCCAGGTGCCCTGCTTGCCTTTGGAGTCAGATGTTCCAAAAAAACATCATAAGGGAACCTCCATCTTCCAGTAATTCACCAAAATGACCAACACAAAGGGAAAGAGGTGATGTACCCGCTGTATGTTCTCTAGGCCTTTTAGAAAACATGGAGTTGTTCCTTTGGCCACATACATGCGAATCTATAAGAAAGGTGATATTGTGGACATCAAGGGAATGGGCACTGTTCAAAAAGGAAATGTCCCACAAATGTTACCATGGCAAAACTGGAAGAGTCTACAATGTTACTCAGCATGCTGTTGGCATTGTTGTAAACAAACAAGTTAAGGGCAAGATTCTTGCCAAGAGAATTAATGTCCACATTGAGCATATTAAACACTCAAAGAGCTGAGATAGCTTACTGAAGTGTGTGAAGGAAAATGATCAGAAAAAGAGGAAGCCAAAGAGAAAGGTACTTGTGTCCAACTGAAGCGCCAGCCTGCCCCACCCAGAGAAGCACACTTTGTGAGAACCAATGGAAAGGAGCCTGAACTGCTGGAACCCATTCCCTATGAATTCATGGCATGATAACTGTAAATAAAATAAAAGACCTCAGGATTGTAAAAGTGTTTCTCTTAAAAAACAAATAAACAAAAAAACATCATAAGACCAATGTCAAGGAGCTTGCTGCCTAGGTTTTATTCTAGGAATTTTAGGGTTTCAGGTTTTTCCTTCAAGTCTTCAGTCCATTTTGAGTTGATTTTTTTTTTTGTGTGTGTGTGTGTGTGTGTATATCATTATTTTGCATGTAGCTGTCTGGTTTTCCCAACATCATTTATTGGAGACTGTCCTTTATATATTTGTATATTCTTGTCTTTGTCATAAATTAATTGTCCATATAAGCATATTTTATTTATGGGCTCTTAATTCTTTTTGATGTGATTGTAAATGGGATTTTTAAATTTCTTTTCCTGATAGCTTATTATTAGTGCATACAAACAATACAACACATATTTGTATAACAATTTTGTATCTTGGAAGTTTACTGAATTCATTTATCCGAATGGTTTTTTTTGATGGAGTCTGTAGAGTTTTCTTTTTTTTTTTTTTCTAATTTTTTTTTAATTTATTTACGATAGTCATAGAGAGAGAGAGAGAGAGGCAGAGACACAGGCAGAGGGAGAAGCAGGCTCCATGCACCGGGAGCCCGACGTGGGATTCGATCCCGGGTCTCCAGGATCGTGCCCTGGGCCAAAGGCAGGCGCCAAACCACTGCGCCACCCAGGGATCCCTAGAGTTTTCTATATATAGTATGTCATCTACAAATAGTAACAGTTTTACTCCTTTCTTTACAATTTTCATGCCTTTAATTTCTTTTCTTGCCTAATTGGTGTGGCTAGGATTTCTAACACCATGGTGAATAACAGTGGGGATAGTGGGTATGTTTGTCTTGTTCATAATCTTAGAGGAAAAGCCTTCAGGTTTTCACTGTTGAATGTGATATTAGCTCTGATTTTGTCATATATGGCCTTAGGTATATTCCTTCTATGCCCGCTTTGTTGAGAATTTTTATGGTAAATTGATGTTCAGTTTTGTCAAGTGCTTTTTCTATCTATTGAGATGATTATGTGATATTTATCTTTAATTTTGTTAATGCGGTATATCACATTAATTGATTTGCAGATGTTGAACTATCCTGGCATTGCTGGAGTAAATCCCACTTGAGTATGGTGTATGGTCCTATTAATGTATTGTTGAGTTCAGTTTGCTAGTATTTTGTTGAGGATTTTTGCACGTATGTTCATTAGGGATATTGGACTATAATTTTGTGTGTGTTGTGTTTGTGTGCATGTGTGGTGTCCTTGTGTGGTTTTGGTATGCTGACTTCATAAAGTGAGTTTGGAAAGTTTCTCTCCTCATAATTTTTTTGGGAGAGTTTGAGACAGATAGGTATTAAATCTTTGAGTATTTGGTGGAATTCACTAGGGAAGCCATCTGGCCTTGGACTTTTATCTTTGGAGTTTTTTGATTACTGATTCAATCTCCTTACGAGTAATCTGTCTATTCAGATTTTCTATTTCTTTATGAGTTAGTCTTGGAAGATTGTAAAATCTAGGGATTTATCTATTTCTTCTAGATTGTTCAATTTGCTGGTATGTAATTGTTCACAGATCTCTTGTGATCCTTTGTATTTCTGTGGTATCAGTTGTAACATCTTTTTCATTTCTCATTTTATTTATTTGAACCCTCTTTTTGGTGAGTGTAGCTAAAGGCTTGTTAATTTTGTTAATCTTTTCAAAGAATCAGCTCCTAGCTTCATTGATCTTTTTTATTTCTTTGTCTTAATTTATTTCTGTTCTGATCTTTATTTCTTTATATTTTTTTCTTCTTTTTACTAACTTTGGGCTTTATTTCTTCTTTTTAAAGGTATTTTTTAAGTGTAAAAGTAAATTGTTTGAGATTTCTGTTATTTCTTGAGGTGGGCCGTATTGCTATGAACTTACCCTCTGATAACCACTTTTGCTGCATCTCATCTATTTTGGTGTATTGTATTTCTTTTATGTTAGTCTCTAGATATTTTTTATTTCTTCTTTGATTTCTTCTATGACCTAGTAGTTGTTCTATGACCAGTTGTTTAATCTCTACATATTTATAGTTTTTCCAGTTTTCTTCTTGTAATTGATTTCTAGGTTCATACCATTGTGATCAGAAATGATACTTGATATGATTTCAGTCTTCTTGAATTTATTGAGACTTGTTATGTGGTCAACCATGTGATCTATCCCAGAGAATATTCCATGTACAGTTGAGAAGAATATGTATTCTTCTGCTTTTGGATGAATGTACTGTATATATCTATTAAGTCCATCTGGCCTAATGTCATTTAAAACCATGTTTCCTTATTGATTTTATGTCTGGATGATCTATCCACTGATGTGAGTTCATATGGTGTTTAAATTTCCTAATGTTACTGTATTACCTTTTAATATTTGCTTTATAAAAAATATATGCTTTATATATTTTATATATTTTTGTGCTCCTAAGTTGGGTGCATATATATTTATAAATTTTATGTCTTCTTGCTGGATTGACTCCTTTATCATAATGTAGTGCCCTTCTTTGTCTTTTATTATAGTCTTTGTTTTAAAGTTTATTTTGTCTTTATGAGTGTGTATGTATACCAGGTTTCATTTCATTTCCCTTTGCATGGGGTATTATTTTTTTTTTTTATGCCATCACTTTCAGTCTGTGTCCTTACTTCTGAAGTGAGTCTCTTGTAGGCAGAATATAGATGGATCTAGTTTTATTACTCATTTAACCATTCCATGTTTTTTGGTTGGAGAATTTAATCTGTTTTCATTTAAAATAATACTTCCATTTTGTTAACTGTTTTCAGGCTGTTTTGTAGTTTCTCTCCGTTCTTCTTCCCATGTGGTTTGATGACTTCCTTTAGTTTTATGTTTCATTTTCTTTCCCATTTTTTCTTTTGTGTATTTATTATAAGTTTTTGCTTTGTGGTTTATAAGAAAGTTCACTTATAACTTCCTATGTATATAACAGTCTGTTTTGAGTTGATAACAACTGAAATTTGAACACATTCTCAAACTCTATATTTTACTCCCTGCACCATGTTTGGTGCTGTTGAAGTCATTTTTTACACCTTAACTAATTATTGTAGTTTTAGTTAATTATACTACTTTTGTCTTAGCTTGTATGGTAGCTTTATAAGGGGTTAATATGCTACCTTTATTATATATTTACTTTTTGCGGTGAGACTTTTACCTTTGTGTGTTCCCTTGTTATCAGTGTCATTTCTTTTCAGCATGAAGAAATCCCTTTGATATTTCTTGTAAGGCTGAGTTAGTAGTGATGAACTCCTCTAGTTCTTGCTTGTCTGGAAAATTCTTCATCTCTCCTTCAGATTTGAATGAGAGCCTTGCTGTGTAGTGTTTTCTTGGTTGGAAATGTATTCATTTCAGCACTTTGAATATGTCATGCCACCCTCTTCTGGCCTGCATAGTTTCTATGGAGAAATCTGATAGCCTTATGGGGTTTTCTTTGTACATAACAACTTTTTTTTTTCTTTTGAGGCTTTTAAGATACTCTCTTTAACTTCTGACATTTTAATTCTCATGTGTCTTGGTATGGCTGTCTTTGGATTCGACTTATTTGGAACTTTTTGGGCTTCTTGGATCTGGAGGTCTGTTTCCTTCCCTAGGTCAGGGAAATTTTCAGTCATTATTTCTTGAAATAAGTGCTCCTTTTTCAGTTCTTTTTTTCTGGGACCCCAATATGTGACTTATTCCACCTGTTGTTGCAGATACCTCTTAAGTTATCTTAATTTTTTTTTTTAAAAAAGATTTTACTTATTTATTCATGAGAGACACAGAGAAAGAGGCAGAGACTTAGGCAGAGGGAGAAGCAGGCTCTCTGCCTAAAGCCTGATGCAGGACTTGATCCCAGGTGCCCAGGATCATACCCTGGGCTGAAAGCAGACATTCAACCACTGAGCCACCCAAGTGTCCCAAGTTATCTTCATTTTTAGAAATTCTTTTTTTTTTTTTTTGATGCTCTATCTGAATGAGTTCCATTGCTTTATTCTCCAGCTTATGGATACATCTTTCTGCTTCATCCAGACTGCTGTTGAACCCCTCTAGTGTATTTCTCCATTCAGTCACTGTATTCTTCATCTCTATGACCTCTGTTTGGTACTTTTTTTGTTTTCTGTCTTCTTGTTGAAGTTCTTATTGTGTTCATCCATTCTCCTCCCAAGTTCAGTGAGCATCTTTTTTTTTTTTTTTTTTTTTTAAATTTTTTTTTCTTTATTTATGATAGTCACAGGGAGAGAGAGAGAGAGAGGGGCAGAGACACAGGCAGAGGGAGAAGCAGGCTCCATGCACCGGGAGCCCGACGTGGGATTCAATCCCGGGTCTCCAGGATCGCGCCCTGGGCCAAAGGCAGGCGCCAAACCGCTGCGCCACCCAGGGATCCCAGTGAGCATCTTTCTAACCATCATTTTGAATTATCAGATAAAATTCTTGTCTTTGTATCATTAAGGGCTTTTTCTGAGGTTTTGTCTTGTTCCTTAGTTTGGAACATGTTTTTCTATTTCTTTATTTTGCTTGACTCTCTGTGTTTGTTTCTGTGTGTTAGGTGGAACATCTACCTCTCTCAGTCTTGAAGGTGTGGCCTTCTGTAGGTGTGATCCTTCTTGTTCAAACCTGCCTTAGCTCCTGGTTGTCTTTCAAGCCTTTGTGACTGTCAAAACTTCCTAATGGGCCTCATTGCTTCAGATGTGCCAAGACCTGTCAGTGATCCAAGGGGAAGAATCTTGTTTAACACCTAGTTACAGGCTGTTTGGAAGCCAGACCCTCAGGCAGCAGCTCTTAAAGTAAGCAAGTATATATAGTCTTGTGGGGCTATAATCAAGGCTGTAGCAAGGCCAAAGGGTTGTGCAAAGGGTGGTGTCTCCCTGCTATGTTCCCTGGGTGTGCTTAGTTGCTAGATGTGTGGCCTAGCCTGCCCTTCAGGCTGAAACTACAGGCTAAGTAAATAGGCCTTTTTTTTTTTTTTTTTTAAACCTCAGGAAGATTAGGGTTGTGTTTCCCTCTGTTGTCTGTGTAGTGGTGTCCTAGAGATGGTGGCCTGCCAAGAGCTATTTCTCTGATCATTACATCCCTGTGGAGCTCTGGAACACCAGCCTTCTTGGTCACCAGGACCAGGTGCCCAGATGTCTCCTGTGTGGATTGCCCATGACTTCTGGCATGAGCAAGACAGCTGGAGAGTGTACTTGGTGGGCCATGCTCGCTTCAGAAAGGCAGTGGGAAAATATCTTGTCTGCGTGTGCCCACAGGCTTTGGCAATGCAGCGAGAGCCTTGTCTGTGCATGTGTGTGCCTCACTTGTAGTGATTATCAAATAAAGCAATGGTCTCTCTCTGCAGCTGTAAAATCCATGATGCTACAGTTTTACAGTTTTATTAGGTAAGGAAAACATTTAATGTTTCTTAAACTCAAAAATTAGATTCTTTCTTGTTATTGTACATATTTTTATCTGGGTTAATATACTTGTATATGTATTTATTTTTTAGCATGGCTGGGTCACTGTTGAGCCAAATTGACATTTGAAAGTTCAAAATGCAACTTTATTTCATTAGCCTACAATGTGAAACTTGATTTAATGCCATATGTTTTTTCATTAGTGCCAAGTAGGGAAAAATGGGCATATTTGAAGAGCTCAAATTTTGGTACATTCCAAAAAGCTCTCTCCTGATTTATCATCTATATTTCACTTAGCTCAACTGGTTCTGATAATTTCCTTCCTCAGTTCTTTTCTTGGTTACTTTAGCTCTTCAAATTCATTGTCTGTATTTTCTCTCTGCTACAGCCAAAATTTTACCCAGGCCCATTGTAGTCTGTCTTCTGGGACATTTATGGTTATGTGTGATCTCCTCTTCTTGTTTGTCCCATCAGTCTGCTGGCTACTTTGACACTCCCCTTTACCCTTTCTTTCCTTGGATTTATGGATAACCTTTGTTTCCTTCTCACCTTTTGATTCTTTTTTTTTCTCTTCTCTTTTCCCAGCATGTTAACAATGTTCCCAGGTCTTTTTTATGTATCCTAAGCATTTTTCTCTCTCTAAGTTGTTCTAACTTCCCTGGGAAGCTCATGATTTGCCAGTCTTATTTTCAGGATTTCAGTTACTCCTCATATGCAGATGACTTGTATAACTCTGTCTCATTCTGAGCTCTGATGTTTCTATTTCCATATTTATTGTGGAATATCAGATGTTTCAACTTTGACTTTTTCTAGCAAATAAAATCCAAGGGAGAGAGGTACCTTTTAAATGTATTCATGCCATCATGGAGCCCACCTGGGTGCTGGCTAATCCATGAAAGATTTTGAAGATGAGCTTATTATATTTTTATTTAATTTAAATTTTAGTTAGTTTTTTTTTTTTAACATACAGTCCAGTATTGGTTTTTGGAGTAGAATTAAGTAGATTCATCATTTACATACAATACCCAGTGCTTATCACAACAGGTGACCTCCTTAATGCCTATCACCCACCTAGCCCATCCCTCACTCACCTCCATCCATCAAGCCTCCGTTTGTTCTCTGTAACTAAGAATCTTTTATGATTTGTTTCCCTCTCTCCTTTTCCCCCTTTCCTGTATGTTCCTGTTTTCTTTCTTAAATTCTACATGTGAATGAGATCATACAGTATTTGTCTTTCTCTGACTGACTTATTTCACTTAGCATTATACACTCTAGCTCCATCTACACTACTGCAAATGGCAAGATTTCTTTCTTTTTGATGGCTGAGTAATATTCCATTGTGTTGGCCGTGTGTGTGTGTGTGTGTGTGTTTGTTTGTTTGTGTCCATCCACTCATGATTTGATGGACATTTAGGCTCTTTCCATAGTTTGGCTATTGTTGATAATGCTGCTACAAATATTAGGGTCCATGTGCCCCTTTGAATTAGTATTTTTGTATCCTTTGGGTAAATACCTAGTAGTGCAGTTGCTGGATCATGGGGGGGTTCTATTTTCACATTTTGAGGAACCTCCATGCTGTTCTCCAGAGTGACTGTACCAGTTTGCATTTCCACCACAGGTATAAGAGGGTTCCCTTTCTTGGGGGCCTTTCTCCGTATCCTTGCCAACACCTGTTGTTAATTTTGGCCATCCTGATAAGTGTGAAGTGTTATCTTATCACGGTTTTGATTTGTATTTCCCTAATGAGTGATGTTGAGCATCTTTTCATGCATCTATTAGCTATCCGGATGCCTTTTTCGGAAAAGTGTCTATTCCTGTCTTCTGTGCATTTCTTAACTGGATTGTTTGTTTGTTTGTTATTTATTTATTTATTTATTTATTTATTTATTTATTTATTTATGATAGTCACAGAGAGAGGGGGGGGCAGAGACACAGGCAGAGGGAGAAGCAGGCTCCATGCACCGGGAGCCCGATATGGGATTCGATCCCGGGTCTCCAGGATCGCGCCCTGAGCCCAAGGCAGGCGCCAAACCGCTGCGCCACCCAGGGATCCCCATCTTAACTGGATTATTTGTTTTTTGGGTGTTGAATTTGATAAGCTCTTTATGTTATTTATTTTAATTTAATTTTATTTGTGAGCAATCATTTGATTCATAAAAAGATTAAAATTTTTTATTTTATTTCTAATTTTTATTTTTTTAAGATTTTACTTATTTTTTGATGAGAGGCACACAGAGAGAGGCAGAGACATAGGCAGAGGGAGAAGTAGGCTCCCTCTGGGGAGCCTGTTGCAGGACTCAATCCTAGGACCCCAGGATCATGACCTGAGCCGAAGGCAGACACTCAACCACTGAACCACCCAGGCACCCTGAAACAAATTATAAGATGATGTGAAATATCAATTTCAAAACAACATCAGAAAGTGAGTGTATTTAACCATACTCAGCTCATAACAGAGCAGATGAGTAAGTGGAATAATAATTCATTCTATAACTCATACAGCTATATGATCTGGCAGTAGAAAAAGTTGGTAAAGGAAGGCAGAGAAACTCTATTAAGAATTAGAACAGGGGGCTCCATGATCCTCTGGCATCCACTCAGTGTTGTACCTGTGGTTAGAAATATTCATGGTGGGAACTCCAGGGATCTTCACATCCTTCATTTAGGGTCCCTGTTAAGCTGTGGCTACAGTGTAACACTTGTGCTGAGTTATTCTCTATACTAAGCACTCATCTGCTTTCTTTGTGTGTGCATGGTCATCATTCAAATCTTGGATCCTTGGCGATCCTTAGAGACATTCGATATTTCTGCCCCAATTGCTCAGTTTCAGCCATCACAAACCAGTTATATAGGGGACACACTTGGTATACAGACAGTCCATCTTTGTCCTAAGTTGAGTTTGGCTTTCATGGAAAAGTTGATAAAGTTAGTATCAACCAGGATGTGGAAGGGCGGGTCCAGCTGTGTGTTATATTGGAAAAAGAAGCAGGAAGGATGTTGGGAGACTTCTCTTTCCTTGAGTGCACTGGGATCTTTCTTATCTTTATCTTTAGAGGTTTTAATCTATTCTTCTTTTTAAGCCTCTCCTCTCTGAGATTAAGCCTTCACTTCATGATTACATACATCCTTGCTTTCTTTTGCTTCTGCACTTCACACTGCATTCCTTTTGTTAATAGTTATCTGTTTTAATCTTCCAGTACATCCTGTCTGTGTTGGCCCAGGCTCTGCTGGCTGTCCTTTGCCTTAGACGCATCTATGACTTCTGTATTTAACATATCTTGTCCCACTGCATGTTTCCCTCCTTTTCATGAAGATTTTCCAGACTAATTCTGACCATCTAAAGAGACCATCAGCTGAGCTACATTTTTCTCTCAACCATAAAATTAAGAGGAATTTTTTTTCATAACTTAAAAGCTTCTGTAAGCCAGTTATTTTCTGAGCTGATAAGAAAGAAAGCAGTGCTCTTCTGGCTTTGCTTTTTAAGGACGTGAGTGTTTAATGGGTCTGTCGCACAACACAATCATCCTTAACCTTAATATGTAATAAATATAAAACTATCTTCCTTAACAATGTGCTTCTTTTCCTGTACAAATATCACTTTTATCTCATCAGAAAAACATTGTAGGTTTTCACTTTATCCTAATCTTCACCATGGAGTATATGTCAATCAGTAATGCTACATTATGTAGCTGTTTTGCAGAGTGACACATTCATTAAGATTGAATCTGAAAGGCCTTTTGAGAAAAGCCTTTTAGGGCAAATAAATGCAATAAAGTCTAACTATAGTTCTGTTTCTCCTTGCCAATCTTGGATTAAGACATATAGTAAATGTGGTAGGATTTGGAAAGTGATTCTTTTCCCTTTATAAATCTTTTTGCTCATTATTAACTGAAGCATTTCATGAATTAGATTGTTCTCATTTTGCTGAGTCAGAGCACAGTTGGACTTTGGTAACTGTAAATATATTCCCTTTCAGGAGGTGTTGTAAATATTTTTATTAATGCTGGAGAAGAGATGATATATTCTTTAGAATTATGGGAAGTGAACAAAACACTTTGGGGAGAGATGAAAAGGAAAAATATTTTTGTCACTTTGTTTTTATTTTAGAGTAATAGTACAAAAATAATTTTGTGCTAAAAATAATATTTTTAGCTTTTCTTATGTCTATAATAATTTTGAGAAAGCTGTATTTAGATATAGTAGTGATGACTGTTTTGCTTAGTATATACGGGTGTGTTTAGAGAAAATTAAAGACAACATATACCTTTTCAGGTTGATGTCTGGACATTTACAGAGAAACAATCCCAGAGGAATTGTGTCCTACAGATTTTATGAATCCATGTCTTTGATGAGCCCACACCTGAAACTGGTAGACAAATATGTATGAAAACTGATTTTCAGTGGTAAAGATAAAGAGATTCATTCATTTGTTCAACATATATTAAGGCTTCCTAGTTGCTATGATTTATGAATATTTTGACATACATATTTTATTTTATAGTTATAGATTTTTGAGAAGTTCAGCTGATCAGATTCTATATTTCTATATGGAAATTTTGGGGTATTAGATTTAAAATTTAAAAATCTAGATAAAAAATGTATAGCATTTAAGAATATCAAGACAAAGTGCTGACTGCACCACACTTAGCCAGGTACGGTGTACTATCATAAATTGATGGAGAGAGGAGGAATCTTGGAGACAATTTAATATATTTATCTATTAGGCAGGTAGTTACTCTGTGCTGGCTTCTGATAGGTGCTTGTGCTACAGTGGTAAACAATGTGTCAAAGGCTCTTCTATTCTTAGAAATTACATTCTAGTAGTGGAGGTTGAGAGCTGACAAATTAATTAGTCAAATTGGGCTTGTGGAAGACTGTCAAAGATAGAAAATGATGTTATAATAGAAAATAAATGGAAAGGAATTTTTAAAATGAGATAATTAGGAAGGTGCCCCTTGGAGACTATCCTGAAGTTGAGCTCTGTGAGAGAGAATGAGTGTGGCAAGGACATTCCCCATCCTAAGCAGGAAAGAGCTTACAGTGTTCATAGAACTTAACAAAGGTGCATGTGATAGAAGGCATTGTGGACTGGGGTTCAAGGAGGGACTGTATTCTAAACTCCATACTGCCTTGCTATATGGCGTTTGGATTTCAATCTGTACTTAAAACTATCGAGCAGGCAATAGATATAATCTAATTTATATTTTAAGAAGTTCACTTTTGGCTATTGCAAAGAAAACAGTTGGTAGTAGGGAACACTTGGAAGCAGGAAGATTACTTAGGAGGCAGTTTTATAGTGGACAAGGATGAAGATCAGATGAAGGTAGATTAGAGGCATACTTTGGAAGCAGAATTGACTTGGTAATGGATTGGGTGTGAAGATAAGACAGTGTGGAATCAAAGATAGCTCTCAGCTGAAGTCACTGTAGCCTGAAAAATTGGGAAAATGGTGGTATTGTTTGTAATGATGGGGAAACTGTTGAGTGAGAATTAGAGGTGAAGACTAAGACTGGTCTTAGACTTACAATAAGTTTGAAATATTTTTTTTAATAAATTAATTTTTATTGGTGTTCGATTTACCAACATACAGAACAACACCCAGTGCTCATCCCGTCAAGTGTCCCCTTAAGTGCCCGTCACCCATTCACCCCCACCCCCCGCCCTCCTCCCCTTCCACCACCCCTAGTTCATTTCCCAGAGTTAGGAGTCTTTATGTTCTGTCTCCCTTTCTGATATTTCCCACACATTTCTTCTCCCTTCCCTTATATTCCCTTTCACTATTATAAGTTTGAAATATTTTTAAAGATTTATTTATTTATTTTAGAAAGAGAGAAAGAGTGTAAAAGTGGGGGGAAGGGTGGGAAGGGCAGAGGAAAAATTATAAAGCCAAGCAGATTCCCTGCTGAGCATGGAGCCCCATGTGGGGCTCAATCTCACAAGTGAGGTCAGGACTGACGCTGAAATCAAGAGTTGGATGCTTAACTGACTGAGCCTCCCAGCAGTCCCAAATTTGAAATATTTATAAGAATACAAATAGTGCTTTTCAATAGACAGTCTGGAACTCAGAAGAAAGGTATGAGCTGTAAATACAAAACTGGGGGAGGTGTCAGTTGGTATTTAAAGCTGTTGGAGTAGATGAGACAATCCAAGGGAAAGATTGCAAACAGAGAAGGAACAGTGTGGCTCAAGGCCAAGTACTAGGGTGCTCCAGCATTTAGAGATTTGATAGAAGGGGAGCTGGGAGAGAACATTGAGAAAGAGTGGTCAGGAAGAGAGCTGGAACAGTGTTACAGCGCTGAAGCAACGAGAAGAGAGGGTTTCAGGAGAAAGGGGGGGTTGGTCTCTGGGTAGAAAGCTATTGAGAGGTGAAACAAGATGAGGGCAGAAAAGGATCCACTTACCTTTATAATCAGCTTCTGCTTTCAGGGGATCCCTGGGTGGCTCAGTGGTTTAGCACCTGCCTTCAGCCCAGGGCATGATCCTGGAGTCCCGGGATCGAGTCCCACGTCAGGCTCCTTGCATGGAGCCTGCTTCTCCCTCTGCCTGTGTCTCTGCCTCTCTCTCTCTCTCTCTCTTTCTCTCTCTCTCTCTCTCTCTCTGTCTCTCATGAATAAATAAAAATCTTAAAAAAAAAAAAGAAATCTTGCCTTATTTGTCTTTGTATCCCTAGCATCTACCATCTAGCCCGACACAAAATAGGCATTACTTGTTGAAAATACTTGTTCAAAGATTAAATGAAAGAGATAGAGTCAAAAGAGAGCTACTTCATGGAGTCTATCTCAAATTAAATCCAACTGTTGCTCTTGTGAGTGAGTTTCCATAGCAATCGATACAACTTTTCTATTAATTACTAATATACTGATAGAAATATATTGGAAGTCTTTGACTTTCAGAATGGTTTCAAGAGTATAACTGCATAATTTTTTATCTGTAGATATATTCTGTGTTCTAAAAGAAAAGTGGCTATGTTAGTTTGGAAGAAGAGAATATTTGTGTGTATGTGTGTATAATATTAGTTTCATTTGGTGAAATTGGCAGCACAATAATTAAGCTACTTCCACCTAAGTTTGAAATTACAGAAATGATACAAAACCACCTATTTCAATTTTTTTAGACATTTTATTCTTTCTTGATATGATTAGAGAATTTTATAAAGCCTTGGTCAAGGGAAATTATGGAGGAAGGCATTAATAGCGAAGAGATTGGTTATAATGGGAAAGGATTCAGTCACTTTTAAGAATGTAATTTTCAGCCTGTATTCCTAATAACTCTTGATCTTAAATCATACATTTGCTACTTCTAAGTATAGAGGAAGGTACAACGCAAACAATTTGAATTTATAAGATTTATTCATTATTTGTTAATACCCCGTATAGATAGGATAAATAAGAAAAACATAATGAAATTTCTCTTTCAACTCATCAGGTAGTAGAGGTTACTATGTTATTGCAAAATTGGTAGGTTATACTTGACTTGCAATGCGTTCTATCTATAGATAGAAAACCTGGGTAGCTTTTGGTACTGTGTTCAATGTGGAATCTTAGATGTACTACCAATTGAGAATGCTGAAGTACTTTAAAAATATCAATGGATATGTTACTTCTACATTCCAAATAGCATCCATATAGTGCTTGTTTATGCAAATATTTATGCCTGTATGATTTCATTGAATCCTTATGACAACCTTGTGAGGCAGTGTTCTTGGTCTCTTAGCTCAAGATCACATAACCAGTCACTTTATAGAGCCGGCCCACAAATCTAGGTCTCCTGATTCCAGATCCCTGTGTTTCCATTTTGGACTGCCTGAAAGTGACGGTCATGCTCCTAGCATGCATAGGGTGAGGAGTACCTATCTTTTCCTCCTGTTGTTGGACATTCATTGTAGCATCGTAAGATTGTTAGCATCAAAGGATGCATCATTAATGTCTCCATGTGTATAAATGGCGGCTTCTCATCCAAAATTAATGGCCTGGAATTCTAGATCATTAATTTGGTTTATTCTAATAGATTATGATTCCCTATCAAATTAATTTGCTCGGTCTTGGAGAAGGGGTAAAATAAGAGTTTTGATCTTTGAGTCTTTGAATCTTTCTGGAATTCTCAGTATGCTGCCAAACAACCATTAAAGGTTATTGATGTTGCAGCTTAAATTCATTTAAAGTCAGCTGTCAATCCTTTGAAAATGAGTGCTTGCCATCTGTTGAGCCTATTCTTTTAGGACTTTCTAAGTTATAGCCTTCTATTATAATAAGAAAGATTGTTTTTAAAGAAAAGCCATAATGGCAAAAACCTGAACTCTTGAGACTATTGTGCTATAGAAGAAAGTTCAAATATTGCTAATGTTTCCCAAGGGAGAACTATAACTGGGGCTGAGACCAGCATAATATTGGTGATTAGTAATTATTGATGGTAATGAGACTTTCTCATACTTTAACTGGAAGCCAAATTACAAATATCTAGATGAAAAAACTGGACTTTCTTGAGGGTAAGATGCCACATGTATGGTTTCAGCATAATTTGAGATTCAAGTACTACAGACGCTAAGATTTGGTTTTTGTGAATGAGAGACTTGTCATTAGAGAGATGGCAAGTGTGTATCATATATCAGTAGCTAAGTTTAAAAACCAATGTTCTTGGGGTACCTGAGTGACTCAGTCGGTTAAGTATCCAACTCTTGACTCGCAGAGTCCTGGGATCAAGCCACATATCAGTCGTGTACTCAGCGAGGAGTCTGTTTGTCTCCCTCTCTGCTCTCTGTCAAACAAATAAATAAATCTTAAATAAATCTCCAAAACCAATGTTCTGCCTTGATCATTCACAAAGAAGTATGATGCTCTAGTGCCCAAATCTCTCCTATATGTTGGGGGATAGAATTATTAAACAATGTAGGCTGTCATAAAAAGCAGTGCTCATTAAATGACAACGTTTCAGTGTTTGAAGAGTGACAGTCCATTTGCAAAAATAAAAAAAAAAAGAAAGAAATTAAAGACAGAAGCAAATTGTTAGCACCAGTTCTAAAAACAGAAACCATGGATCATGGAAATAATGGTCCTTTAGTCTATATCTTCTTTTGTTGTTGTTGTTGTTAGAGAGCCCTTTAAAATATCTTGACTCATCATGTAGAAAGCAATGTTAATAATGTTTATTTTCCAGGGTGGGAGGAGGATCCAGGAAATGGGAGTTGAAACTTGGCAGGTGTTGCTGTTTCATAAGGGGAAAAAATATAACCTGTCCTATTGGTGCCAAATTAAAATGGTTGATGGACTCTGGGAGCATGATTCAGGTTAAATGAAACCTGTGTGAGAAACAATTTGGAAGAACCTGACCTCCCCCTGAGATATAGAAAATTAACTCATACAGACAGCAGAGTGATATATAGGACAGAGCCTCGGATGGGTAAAAAATAGTATCACAGTAAAGCTTGTTTTTTGAGTTCCCTTTGTCCTGACTTATGGCATCTTGTGTAAATGCCCATAGAAGGTAAGCTTTTTTTCCATCTATTAAGTGGGAATATATAATTGCCCTTCACCGTTATGAAGGTTATGTAATATTTCTAAAAATTTTTGAGCTTCTTAGATTCTATTAACAGAAGCTATGATAATAAAAATTATGAGTTTATATATAGAAAAAAATATGTGAACTGTTTTATGACCAAGGATTTTTTTAACACAAACAAGAATTGCAAGAACTGTAGGGTTAGGCAGCTTCAGAGTAAGTAAATAAGTCCAAGTCTTCTAGGTAGGAATGATCGCCATGATAAATGAAGAAAATAATTTCTTTGGACAGAGATTAGTTTTGGATTAGGTCAGAAAGGGCTAGTTTAGCATGGTATGTTGGTTATCTATTGTAAAGCAAACTACTTCAAAACATGGTGGCTAATATAACAGCCATTTTACTTGCTCAGGATTCAGTATATTCTACTGGGTTAAGTAGGGATGATTCTTTGGCTGATTTGTCTTGGTATCATTCATTCAAATGGCTATAATCACTGGTAGTTCAACAGAGACTGGTTGTTCTTTTTTTTTTTTTTAAGATTTTATTTATTTATTCATGAGAAACACACAGAGAGGCAGAGACAGAGGCAGAGGGAGAAGCAGGCTCCCTGCGGGAAGCCCGATGCAGGACTCAATACCAGGACCCCAGGATGATGACCTGAGCTGAAGGCAGACGCTCAACCCCTGAGCTACCCAGGTATCCCCAAGAGACTGGTTATTCTGTGATGGTCTCATTCACATGAGTGATGTTGATATTGGTGCTGGCTTTTGTCTGGGTTTGTTGTCTTCAGGGAGACTAACCTGGGCTTCTTCACATAGCCATGCCACGGTTCCAAGGGGACAACCTTATTTTGTTAGTCAAAGCAAGTCACAAGGCCAACTTAGATCTCAGGGGTGGGGAAGCAGATTCTTCTACCTGTTGATGGGATGAAGGAAAAGTCCCACTGCAAAGGGCTGTGGAGAATTATTATAGTCCTATTTGTGTGCAAACAATCTACTACACATGATGCAGGAAGGGCAAAGGATAGTTAGGTAAAATGGTTTACTAATAAATTTAAAATTTAAATAGAGTTATATCATGAAAAACTGGGTAAGAAGACCCAAAATAGCCTAAGACCCAAATAGTGAAGACCACGAACCGTCTAAGTTTCTAAAAGTATATATGAATTTTTTTTAAATAGAAAAATATTAAAAAATAGAAAAATATGAAGAATTCTTATCTAGTGGATTTTTGGTAAAACTGATATGTGCTAGCTAGTACAACTCTCTGATATAAAAAGTAGAACTTGACAGGTCTTATTTAGGCAAGATAGCCAAGAAAAAAAGTAAAATGATTCTGGTACTCTTGGGTGTCCAGTTCATGTGTTCCTAGGGGTATAGAAGAAAGAAAACAAAAGAATATGCAGAAAGGAGAATTTTTTTAAAAAGTGAATTTCAAAAATAGTTATGAACTTAGAGATAAATATCAGTTTGATAGTATCTTTACATAATAGTCACCAAACATGATGAGGACCGCCATCTTCCTCCCCCTAGTTAAGCTTTTGTCACAAATTCCCACATTTCCCATCTGGATAAGTATTTGAAAAAGAAATCCGGGAATTACAGTTGGTGAGGATTCTGGGGAGATAGCAAGGTAAAATGGCTCACTCTCGTGCTATTTTCCATTCTACTCTGCCTCTCCTGACCCAGACCATTCCTGGAGCCAGCCCGAGCACTCAGTACAGGTGAAGCCCTGAACTGTGTGGAAGTTAAGGGTGAAAGACAACAGGTGGGGGGTTTCTTCTTGGACTGGGCTGGGCTGGTAATAAAGGCAGGCATCGATGGGTCATAGGAGAGGATCAGAATGCATGGGATACTATATAGAGCTTGATCTACAGGGGTTGAGGGACTCCTGGGGAGAAGATTGAAAATGTCACTCACCCCATTGTATGTGTGTGACTGTGTGTGTGTGTGTGTGTGTGTGTGTGTGTGTGCGCGCGCGCGCGCGCTCACGTTTCCCATAAGAGACCAAGGAGAAAATGAACACTTGAGCTGAGTCTTCCCTGTTTGGGAGGCTGGGAGAGTGTAAGGAGACTGGAGCATAAAATCCTTTCATCAGGTGCCTTGGCAGGGCCCTGGATGCCACATGCATCCTCCAACAGTCAGACCTGAGCCCCAGTGATGTGACAAAGAGAAATAATGTCATCACAGCCAAAGAGAGGATAGTCCATGAGAACAGATAGGACACAGGATTAATGCAATACAGCAGTAGCTGGAGACAGATGACAACCTGACAAAAAATAGTTAAGAGCACACAGGGGGATTTAAATGCAAGATAAAATGACTTCCTAGAGATGAAATGCATGATTTTCCAATCAAGTGTTTTCAGTAAAATGAATTAAAGGAGGTGATGATCATTCCTGAGACTTGATTAGTAGCCTGGTCAGTCAAGTGGAAGAATCTAAAAGCACAGAGCCAGAAATGTAAAGGGATGGAAATCAAGAGAAAAGGGAGCTAGGAAACATAACATGTGAGTAACAGGAAAGCCAAAAAGAGAAAAGGAATTGATGGAGGAAAGGCAATAATTAGATAAATATCAGAAACAAATTTTCTGAGCTTAAAAGTCAGGACTTGAGTCTACAAATTTAAATGGCTCATCAAGCTCCAGCCAAGATTTATGAAAAAAGACATCCCAGTAGATACTGGGAAAGTGCTTTACTCCTAAGAATAAAACGCAAAATCTTAGAAGCTTCCAGGCAGAGAGAACAGGTTATCTACCATTAAGAAGTATCAGACCAGCCCCAGATTTTTCATGAATGACACAGGTAGAGTAACTTCTGTAGACCATGGAGACAAAAAAATCAGTAGCCTGAAAGCCACATACATACTCAAGCTGCTACCTCCCTGTCAGGGTATAAGAAATTTGCTGCTCTGTTAGAATCAGAGATGCCATCCCCCATTTTCTACCTCTTTCTTGATACTCAAGAAAGAGTATCAAACAAAAAGCACCTAAACAAAAACTTCATCATAAACACCACAAGGTGAGGGGAGATGATAGCAGAGGGAATTTTTCTAAATTAATCAGTTAACTCAAGTGGGAAGGAAAGAATAAGTTAAAATGTAACAGTCTTAACATTAAATAAAAATGAACCGATTTTTTTTCCCCATGAAACATTTAATACTAGACTGAGTTAATAAGCAAAACCCAGTTATCTGGTGTTTATAAAAAACACTTGAAACAGTGATAGAAGATAAATGCAAAAAGATGGACAAAGATCCCAGGCAAAGGCAGAGTCAGAAGAATTAGTAATATGAGGAGGACAGGTACTATTTAAGTTAAAGGCATAAATAGGTTAAGGAAAGGCATTATATAATACTTTTAAAAGGCGTAGTTAATGAGGGAGGTAAACAAACTTGTATATACAGAATAACATAGCCACTAAATCTGTAAAGCAAAAGTATTAGAAATGCAAATATAGTTATGATGAGATACTTTAATAAACATCTCTTGCTTGTCTCAACCTGTGTTAATCTTCTATAGAACCCTAAGATGTAGAAATTGAATAAATAAAAAAAATTGGATTCAATGGATATGTGACTCCTTACATTCCTTCAATACAGAATGTTTGTTTTCTGGATCACTTACAAAACTTGATCATATATTTGACTACAAAGGAGACCTTCGCAAATTGAAAGGAGAAGGGATTTTTATAGATCCTGTTCTCTGATCATAACCCAGTAATATTAGAAATAAATAACAGAAGATAGCAAAAAGAACCTTTACTATTTGGAAACTTAAAAACATCTTTACAACCTTAGCATCAAAGGTAAAAACAAAAGTCAATCTGCAAGATATCTAGAAATCAATCAAAGGAGCACAATTTATTGCAAAAGCCATGGAATACAGTGAAAGCTGTAGCTAGTGGAAATTTTACAGCCTTTAGATGTTTTCATTATTTAAGAATAAAGACAAAGTGTACTCTTATTATGAAGTGAGAAAAAGAGAATGACAAAACTAACATAAATTAGAAGGAATAATAAAGATAAAAGCCAAAGTTAATAATAATGTAAAGGACAAATACATACAATAGTTCTTTGAAACAACAAAATAGATACAAAGATTTATGTATTTGATTAAGAAATAATAAAAAAAAATATGAGACCAGAAATGAGAGCAAACATGTAATCAGAGAGGCAGGAATGAATCAAAACAGACAACAGAGATAACTGTATTCAACGCTATGGCAACGAACTTGAAAAACCAGAAGAAATGGGTTATTTCCTTGCCAAAGATAAATGTCCAAATTTGGAAGAAAATAAAATTAGGATTGTATCTAATACTGTATGTAAAACTGAAAACAAGTTAAAAATAAAGCAAGACAAACTTTATAAGAAAATAACCGCACACATAATATTAGGAACAGTATTAATTCAGATCGGCAATCTAGAGGCTACAAGAGAAAGGATAAGCCTATGACTGTCCAAAGAGTAAGACATTCTGCTTTTCAAAAGATACTAAGCAAAGCCAGTACATGCTAAAATTTGAGGGAGTGTGTGCAATACGGAGGACAGAGTTTGATATGTCTCGTAACAATGAACGTTTACAAATTGACCAGAAAAGCCCAGCAATCCAATAGAAAAATAAGCAAAAAAGAAGAAGGTGGAGTTCAGAGAGGAGCAGATGCAGAAGGCCGACACATAAAAGGTAGTCAAACCCAAATCATGGTCTGACATTCCTCAGATGGGCAAATATATAGTCCGCTAACATCTATTGCTGTTGGGGGAAAAAAGTCCTCCTGTCAAAGTCCGTGTTACACTCCTGTTGGAGAGCACTCTGGCAGCATATGTCAGGGGTAGTATCTGACTCAGGAGTTCCACTCCTTGTCTCCTACAGAAATAAAAACACCCATATGTTTTATGGGTGTGTATCTCAAGGTTGTGTCGTGCCTTAATGTTTGTTTTGGGAGGAATGGGGGTAAATGAGTGTTTGCTAGGAGAGGAATGGTTGGCTGTCTTACAGTATATCCAAATGGTGAAATATGTATTTATTAAATTGAATTTAAGGCTCTTACTAGTTGAATTGAGAGCTTTTCTTGAGCCATTATTGGATGGGAAAAGCAAGATGCAGAAAAGTGGGTATTACATAGGAGTCAGAACACAAGGGAAAAATTGTGCTTATATCTGTGTAATTATATGTAAGTGGAGAAATATGTGTACATGGAAATATATAGGGAAGAAACATACCAAGTAGTTAATATGTGTTACTGGGGGGAAAAGGGCAGCACTGAGGCTGGTTATGGGGTGGTGAAGAGGGGAAATTAACAAAATAAAAAAGAACACACACATGCTAGTAATAAACAATGATATTTATGATGTTTGCATATTTATTAAATTTAAACATGTGCATGTACATACACATATAAATGAATTTTATAAGTAAGTTTATTCGATCTTATTATTTACAATTTCTGTATAACTAAGGAGGCACCTAGATCTGAAAACATAAATTCTCAAATCAAATACAGCATGGTAATTGTGTTCAGGGCTCTTTGGGCTGTAAGTAAGAAGCAGAAATCCAACGAAAAAATTAGCATAAGTGAAAAAAGGAATTTATTGGCTCATGGGAGCCATCATTTAGGTCAGTGGAGCTGTCATCAGGTGTCTGTCTTTTGCCTCTGTCTGTATCTCTGCTTTCTGCTTTCCTGTGTTTCTCTTTTTATTTTTAGCTTTATTCTCTTGTGTTCTCCCTCTTGAGGGCAAGACAGTTCCTTGAAACATCTATTTTCTGGTCATTGCTCCCTCCCTTGGCCCCTGCTGTGTTCCTTCTCCCCTGGCTTCACCTAAAAAAGTCCTAGGGAAGAGCACTGACTCTGGTCTGGGTACCTTGCCCACCCTGGCTATTCCCTGTGAGCAGGGCAATGGTGGAGTAGTGCGATAGGCCAGACCTGGGTCACAAATCACACCTTTGGAGAGAAGGGAGGTACTGCGGGTGACAGTGCAAGCACGATCACAGGACTTGAGTGAGTGGGGAGCGCTTCCCCAGAGAAGTGGTGGCAGAAGGCAGACCAATTCAGTCTAAAGGAGGAAAGAAAGATCCTAGGTGGACAGAAACAACAGATGTCCAATGATGGGCTTTGCTTCAAATATAGGACCAAGTTTGCATCTTTAATATCAAAAGAATTAAGCAGTAGAGCAAGTGGCTTTGAATCAAACAGTAAGTCCCATGCAGGGAAAGTAAACATTTGTCCAATATCATCAAGATTTATAATAGGTGATTATGCATGTAGCCTTCCCCCGGATGATTTACAGAAGGACTGATGTCTATTAAGATTAATAAGGAGGGATCCCTGGGTGGCGCAGCGGTTTAGCGCCTGCCTTTGGCCTGGGGCGCGATCCTGGAGGCCCGGGATCGAATCCCATGTCGGGCTCCCGGTGCATGGAGCCTGCTTCTCCATCTGCCTATGTCTCTGCCTCTCTCTCTCTCTCTCTCTCTCTGTGTATGACTATCATAAATAAATAAAAATTTTATAAAAGATTAATAAGGAATATCTACTTCATATATGAGAATATGTATTTTTCTAAGAAAAGAAACCCTTTTGTATTTTTCCTCAGCTTTACTGAAACATTATTGACTCACAACATTGTGTAAGTTGAAGGTGGACAACATTATATGATACCCATATATATTGCAAAATGTTTACCACAGTAACATTAGTAAGCACATCCGTCCTCTCAGGTAATCACATGCATTTATTTTTGAGGCAATTTGAATGTGCCAGATTCTTTCCCCTGTGCCTGCTGAGACGGTTGCTCTCATCAACGAATGCACCAGATGCGCTCATCTTAGAGATTTTATCCATCTTAATATTGACTTACAGTAGTGCTTGGATATTTAGGTGATAAATAATTGACATTTCTATTTTGTGAAAAAAATAAATGCAATTACAGACCGTAGAGGAAAAGATGATAAGCTGATCCAAAATACCTATTGACAGAAAAATCTGTGCTATAAAAAATGCCTAAAATATTTAGCCAGAGATGTCTTTTCCTTTCCCTCCCCTCCCCTTCTCTCTTCAACCCTTGCTTTCCCTTCTCTTTTTGTTTTTAACTGTGATAGATAACACTTTTAAAATTTTTTACTGTGATAGGTAACACAGAAAACCATATTGCCCAGTGGTGTATCACACACCAAACACTCCTGAGTACCATCCAGGTCAGGAAGCAGAGCGCTGTCAGCCCTTCAGTCCATCAGCCCCAGCCCATCAGCATGTGTCTTCCCCAGACTGCTTGTTCCACCCCATCAAAGGCAGCAGCGATCCCAGCTTATATGTGAATAACTCCCTAGCTTTTCATCATAGTTTCACCACCTAAACTTGTATCCACACACCTTAGTTTTGCCTGTTTTTTGAATTTTCCAGAAATGGAATCATAGAGTATGTGCTCTTTTGGGTCTTGCTTCCTTACTCTGCATCAGAATCATTGTCCACCGCTTTTGTCCAGAGCAAAGGCAGGATGGGAACGCCTAGCTTTCAGAGGACCAAATAACTCTGACTTGTGGCAACCCTATGAAGTTACAGATTTTAGGTTATTAATCAAGTCCTTTGAGAGGGACCTTTGAGTGACAATGAGACAGATGAAGTATTTATTTTTTAAGAACTCGAGCAGTTGGTACCCCGCCTTCCCAAGAGGAACAATCACCATGCTGCTTTATGACATTTCTAGGAAGAAACACTTGTGCTGGCTGCATTTCCAGGGATGCACCAGAGCTCAAGGCTGTCAGCCAGTCCTGCCCCGAAGTGCCTTTCTCAGTGGCAGGACTTGAAGTATTTCAAGCTAGTGGAGCTGGTTTGTTAGAGTTAGTCTTAGAATTAAAGTAGGTACCTTTTTTTTTTTTTTTTAAGACTTATTTACTTATTTTAGAGAGAGAGAAAGAGAGCATGGAGGGGGGCATGAAGAGAGCGTGGAGGGGAAAGGGCATGGAGAGGGAGAGAGAATTTCCAGCAGACTGCCTGCTGGGCCTGTAGCCTGACTCAGAGCTCCATCCCATGACCCCGAGATCATAACCTGAGCAGAAATAGACTCAGATGCTTAACTAACTGAGCCACCCAGACACCCCAAAGTAGGTGTCTTTTTGATTGGATATGTGAACATCCAGTATTTTCTTTGCATGTTATGTGAAGTTTTATGAATATGGACCTTATTATAATGTGTTATACATTATCTTAACATATTCAAAGGTCTGAAAGTGTGTTTCTGAGAAAAAGGAAAGCTTTGTTTCAAGTAATAGCTCAATATTGTCAAACAAGTGATTTTTTGTTCGAAGAACTATAAACTAGAAATTGTGGCTGGCCCAGTGTAGAATATTCCCACTCCTCTTCTGATGGCTGGAAATAGGGTACAGAAAGTACTAATATGATGAGCTGATCATCAAATGTTGGATTTTCACATACACATAAGCCATTTGTTGGTGTTTTTAGATGCATATTCTAGCTTTCTATGCCTTCAGATATAATTTTGCTTCTTTATCTTCACTGAATATTTTACTCTCTCTTTTCTGGGTGTCTTTATGTCTGTCTGTTTACATACCATCTCTTCCTTTTCCAAACACCTTCATATACACCAGTCCTCTCGATGGCAGTAGAGGGAATCACTGCTGTCAATTCTGCTCTTCCTGTCAGTTTCAGTACACCTGAAGACATTAAGACTGAGTGGGAGGGTAGCTGCAAAGAGTACAGAACATGTTCCATTTAGATGGGTCTTTTTGGTCTGCGTGTGGCAGCCAGGAGGCCTGATGAGTGGGAGCTGTCCAAGAAGTGGACCTGCAATAACCTGCCCAGGGCCAGAGCCCGTTGTCTAAGGGTGGCAAGGACTGGGAATGGTGACTCCCCTCCTGGATAGATGTTCATCCACCAGGAGAATAAGAAGCCAGCTTTGTAGAATTGTGGGCAAGATACAGTTACATTTTGTGACCATATGGGCACATGTTTCATGAACAGGTTCAGGAGTAAAGAAAACATTAAAGGCACATGGAAGGGAAAGGCATAGAAGAGTTGGTGTCTGTGTCTGTATGTGAGTAAGAGTGAATATACAGAAATCGGCTTATGATAGCAGTTCTGAAATACATAACATTCAAATACAATAAACTTTTTTTAAAAAAAATCCTATCTATGTGTTTTTGTTGACAAGAGAGATTCTATTTATTGATTGACCTCCTTTTCCCATCAAGAATGTCTTGCAATTGATACCTATTATGCATTCTTATATTACATGAAGTCAATTAAAAAATTAGCTGAAGTGACAAAAAGGAAGGTATTATGTATTCACAGCCAACTACTCATAATTTCAAATATATTCAAGTTGAGCCACCCACCACCTCTTTCCTGTTAAGCAGGATGACCCATAGCAAAGTTAATTCCAGCATAGCTGTTCTCTACCTCTTAGAACTGTTGTGGCAGCCTTCCACTACAGTGTGTGGGGGTGTGCTCAGAAATTCAAATACAGGGACACCTGAGTGGCTCAGTGGTTGAGCATCTACCTTCAGCTCAGGGCATGATCCTGGGGTCCTGGGATCGAGTCCCACAACGGGCTCCCTACAGGAAGCCTGCTTCTCCCTCTGCCTGTGTCTCTGCTTCTCTCTCTGTATCTCTCATGAATAGATACAATCTTAAAAAAAAAAAAAAAAGAAACTCAAATACATGTTGACATTTCCCCAAGCAAAACATCATTTAAGACAAATCTATTACTAAAAAAGTCACCTATGTCAAAGCCATATACAGATGTAATGAAGATATCCCATACTGCTGCCCCCTTCATTGGTGCTAATAATTGGGAACTGACCATACACATGGAATCAACCCTGACCTTTTTGGCTAAAGCCAGTGACAAGCACCTGAGGGCCAGCAGGATGTCCTGTGGGCTGTATTATGCTTTCTGTTCACTATAGAAAGAGTTTACATGACGTGAAGTTGGCGAGTAGGTGATAGCCACCTGCACACAATTCTTCATGCTTGGGAATGTTACTATGCACGTGTTGTGTGTGTTTACTTCTCTTCATTGAGAGACTTGCTGTCAGGTGTCATTGGCTTCATTCTTCCTTGAGGGAATTTATCCTTGAGATTTTCCTTCTTTTGTGTGTCCCTAGGCACTAGTAAGGGTATTTAGATAACTGGCATTTACACTGTTGATAATCTGAATTAATCAGCCTATATTGAGTAGAATTTGATTACAAATTTATCTACTTCATATACGTGTCCCGTTCTGTTTTCAAAGAGGCCAGAACTTGCTACAGGTTTCCGAGAGAAAAATCTCCTTATCTCTTCATACTCCTTGATGGTGTGTGAGAATGTGTTTACACCAATAGGAGTCTTCATTCCTCCTGTACTATCATATGTATGGCCTGAGAAAGCTAAGCACTTTCCTGTTTTGGGGCTCTAACCTTGAAACCTATTGCTTCTACCCACTGAAGCTCAGAACATTCCATGAAGCACTCTTCAGTGAACTGTTCACTATATTAGAATCTCTTTTTTCCTTTGCAGACCTCTCATGTGGCCTTTGTAAATGTGTGTTTGCGACAGAGTGAATGTAGAAGCTGAAAATGCCTGGAAGATTCCTGGTTTCTGTTGCTACATGCCCTGCCTTTTTGCATCATCGCCTGATTCGGATGAGGTGATGTTCAGAGGGACGCCTTAATCGACCCGTTGTCAGCGAGTGGCCTCTGGCTGGAGGTAGTACGCACGGTTCAAGATGGCCAGTCAGCCGCCAGAAGACACATCAGAGGCTCAGGTCTCTGACGAGCTTGAGTGTAAGATCTGTTATAATCGGTACAACCTGAAGCAGAGGAAACCCAAAGTGCTGGAGTGTTGTCATCGGGTTTGTGCCAAATGCCTCTACAAGATCATAGACTTTGGGGACTCCCCACAAGGCGTCATCGTCTGTCCTTTCTGCAGGTTCGAGACATGCCTGCCAGATGATGAAGTCAGCAGCCTGCCGGACGACAACAACATCCTGGTAAACTTGACTTGTGGAGGCAGAGGCAAGAAGTGCCTGCCAGAGAACCCTACTGAGCTGCTGCTGACTCCCAAGAGGCTGGCATCTCTCGTAAGTCCTTCACATGCTTCCTCCAACTGCCTGGTCATAACCATCATGGAGGTGCAGCGAGAGAGCTCCCCATCTCTGAGCTCCACTCCTGTGGTAGAATTTTACAGGCCCGCAAGCTTCGACTCTGTTACCACTGTGTCACACAACTGGACTGTGTGGAACTGCACATCCCTGCTCTTTCAGACGTCTATCCGCGTGTTGGTTTGGCTGCTAGGTTTGCTCTACTTCAGCTCCTTACCTTTAGGCATCTACTTACTGGTGTCTAAGAAGGTCACCCTCGGGGTTGTCTTTGTCAGCCTCGTCCCTTCGAGCCTTGTTATTCTCATGGTGTATGGTTTTTGCCAGTGTGTTTGTCATGAATTTCTAGACTGTATGGCACCTTCTTCTTAATCGATATGCAGACTAAGAAATTTGACACACATTGCCATCTTTAAAGTTAGGTAATTTATCGTTTATTTATTTTATATTCTCTCTGATTAGTGTCTGTGATGTTAACAAGCCACTGGCCAAATGTTTGTGGTCTGTTTTCTATAAAAATTTTGACTCAGTTGGTTTTCCTGTGTGCTGGGCATCAAAAATGTTCATTTCTACTTAGGTGTTCGAGACGCAAAAATGTTTAAGGTAAGCCTTCATAAAGATCTTTTTGTGAGTCTTCCCACAGAAAGGGTGGGATTTCACTCAGCCCTGCTAGACAGGCACCAGAGGTGCAGTGTGTTAGGCAGTAGTTGGGGTCTTTGTGGAACGCCAGGGATGAACTAACTCCTCTCTTAATCCTCGGGAATCTCTGATGGATGGTGGACACGAGAGGAAAACTGTTCCAAGACACATCCACTTGAAAGGTGTGACTTCCCCCACCCCATGCCCCCTCCTATATCCCCCTCCAACACCCCTCCCGCATCCCCCTCCTACACAATTCTTCTTTACACTCCTCCCATATCCTCCTCCCACCCCTCCCGCATCCCCCTTCCCCACCCCCTCACAGCCCTCCCACACCCCTCCATTGTTATATTTCCTGGAGTCCTCTTCATGTGTTCTCAAGTTAATGCCACTGTCTGTGGTCTGCTGCTCCAGTGAGGTGCTTCTTCCCTCTGCATATACTCCTTCACCAAGAGGAAACTGCCTCCTGCCCTTGTGTGGTTTCCATTAAATACCCATTTTGCCACATTACTAGAGAGTGGAATTTGCATGGAAGCAAACGTCATGATAGAATATGGCCACCTGTCTTTGAAACCATCTCCTCCATATTTATTTTCCTCTCTCCTCCATCTTCTCTGAAATTCTCACAGAGCAGTTACTGTTCACAGAAATAAATCTTGAGTCTTGCCCTGAAACGTTTCAACTGAGTTTTGTTAACCACATTGTTCAACGAGCCCCACGGCTTACCCTGAATGCAGTTCCACTTCAGTTAGTTGTTGGAAGCACACGAGGATTCTTTCCCCCATTGTATTTCAGATTCTATGATGGACTTGTTTAACTTAATCCTATAACAGTTTGGGGTGAATTGTGGCCGTGGAAACCCAGAAACAATTATTGGGATGTTCTGGCTCGCCATTTGAAGTATTTTTGCTGTACTGTACTAAGTTGGACCAAAACACAATGGTTTGGGCTTATGTGCAAAACAGGGTTGCAGTAAGCCAGAGAGAGAGATGGGCAAGAGACACACAGCGCCAATGCCTGCTGGAGAGGACCCCCCAGGGCAGTAAAATGCAGGTGCAGAGAGCAACGTGATGTGTTGCTGTGCCTCTTGCGTTAAAGTCCATTTTAGAATGGATTCATGTTCTTACATAATTTATTTCAAATAAAAGCATACACTATGTGACTTGAGTTAATGAACTTCTTTTCGTGATGTAGGAGAAGTTGAATGTATATATTTATGAGAAGAAATTGTTTAGCAGATTTTAGGTTTGAGGGAATAGAATGTTCACAGAAACTGGGCCAAAAAAAAAAAAAAAGGCGTTTCAGTTTCTAAGACCCATTACTGACGATTAACATTAAAATATTTATTACTCTTAGGAAAGGGCAATACTAAGATGACTTCCACTTGTTTGTGATGAAACATTTGTTGTGTGACATGGTTGCAGTGGACCAGTTGGATTTCCTTATTCAGGAAGAATTGACACTTATTTTTAGATTAGTAGTTTGATTTTAATCGCATAACTCCTGACTTTGAGAATATATACACCCATGGTGAGTATGATGAGAAAGCATATGTGGGGTGTGGTCCAATGAATTTAAGCCCCAAGTTATAGATAAAGACATTTATAATTTCATAAAATCTAGGTTAGATAGCATTGTGAATGCAGTTTCCAAAAATCCATTGTACTTAGAGTAAACAAAATGTTTAGGAGGTGTTTTGTGATTTGGATTTATATATTTATAAGGTTTTTACAAAATGTTCATTTTGTCTGACATGTAACATCAAATAAATGGGTGAGTTATATGATGAGGTTTCTAGAAAGCTCTGGGTGTGGGTACTGTGCATTTTGCTTATTTGTATAATGTCTGCAGTGCTAAATTTGTGTTTATTTGTAAATTGTGATATTTTTTTTTAGTTGCCAGTAAATTAATTTGTTTTTAAAGAGTTTTAAATGTAAGACAACAAAAAAACTCTTAATGCTGTTGAATGAAAACAGGACAATGCTTCATTCACTATTTTATTCACTGTGATAATATTTTGTCCATTAAATTGTTATTGTTTCGACACCAGAAGTTTGATTTCTCTGACTCATTGGTTGAGGTTCAGTTATTTCTTTGTTCTGTTAATATTAGCTAATTGCAAACCTGAGCTTTCAGAAACACCAATGAAGTACCTCTTTCACATGGATGAAGATTTCAGAACTTTCTGATCTAACCTGTGCCACCTCTGAAAGGCTTTACACTTAAAAAAACAAAACAGGGGAGGGAATTTGGGAAGATGAAACAAAACCATTGTCTTTATCTTGATAAATACATTTTTTTTTTGGTGTAAATTTGTTTGATTTATTTTCTAGAATCTGCCTAGCCATTCAGCAAAACAGTGTCCATCTTAGTTGGGGAATCACCTTCTGTGATCTGGGCAAATTTTTATAATTACCTGATCTTTAAATATGACCGTTGTTAGGCAAAGCAGAAATCACTTGGAAATATGTACTGGTTACATATTGATTATAATTAGTGAATTGGTACACAAAGTAATCAAGAGTAATGGTTTTCATTCACTTCTGAAATCTTCACATAAATGAGCAAAGAATCTGGTTAAGGAAAGGCATTACCTGCACTAGTCATAACTTACAGGAGTCATGCTTCCCCGTCGAGAGACCCACAAGTGATGAGCATGTGCCTGGTTGTAGACAGACACCCAGGCTTAGAAGAAATGCTCTAATATGTCATGCAGGTAGACACAGATGCCAAAGGAATCCTGTATTGACAGAGAAACTGATACCACAGTATAAGAGCCACCTCTGTGAGTTCTGGAGTTCAGGTGTGAAAAAGAGTTAACCTGAGTGTAATGAGGGCCAACTACAGTTCTCTGTGTTTCTACTTTTTTTTGAGGCTTGTTCTTTTTTTCACTCTTCTTGGCAAAAAGCAGATACTTGCCTTAATTCCTTAGAAACACCACAGAAAACCACATATTATTCCAGAGCTTTCCTTAAAACCAGTAGGAGGCTTGGTGACAGGTAAGATCTCTTAAAAAGTTGCAGCATTGGCTCTTGAAGCTTGAGTTGGATGTATTTTTCCACATCTCTGCCCATTAGATGTTTACTTCTCGGCCTCAAATGATTTATGAAGTCTCACTCTTCTGTAGGGAACTAGATGCTTAGTATTGGGTCTACCCTGACAGGTTTACGTTTGTGTGAAAGAGATTTTTTTTTTTAAAGAAATAGATGGATAGTCGGATGTTAAATTTGTAAATTCCAAGTGAGTGCGGAGGCAATACAGACTCAACTCAGTTGCTTATGTTATGTAGATTTTTGGTATAATCCAAATCTCAAGTACACTCAGTATACAGATATTTATGGTTTTTGACATGAAGGTGCTTTAAATTTAGGAATAAAAAAAATCAGAAATTATGCCCTGCACATTGTGTATACGAAGTAGAGCTATGTGGTAATGTATTTTTAGAAGTGGTCGAAACTTGATTTAACGAAAACCTTCAATTACTTGGAACAATCACTCTACAAGCATCTTTTTTCTATAAGCATTTTTAATTGGGCAGGAGTTTATTAGATTTGCACCACATTAACATTTTCCCTTCAAACTGAGATTGTGGGCATTTTATAAGAGGAGAACATGCTCTGACTTAGTAGGTCATTTCAGATCTTGGTTTTCCCATGAAATTCAGTGCTTTAGGTAAGAAAGCTTTTTTTTTTTTTTTCTTGTTATTGTTTTTCTTTTTCCCACCAGCATTCAGATCCATTTACCTCAGATCACCAGTCTAGCCAGAAGACATACATTTGAGAGTCTTTGGTGTTCTAGCAGCAAACAGAAGCCAAGGAAGTAGAGAAATGAAGAGCAGGAGAGAGGAGAGGGTCAAGGTTGAGCTCTGTGAAGTTCTAACTTTGAATGATCAGTAGAGGAGCCAGCAAAGGGACTGCATTGGTATAGCCAGAGCCCCAGGAAAGAGAACAACAAACATTGGAGGATGTGTGCTCACAAAAGCCAAGAGGAAGCAGGTGGAATTAGGATGATTAGATGAATACAAGTGGAAGCAGATGAAGATTACTTTATTGAAAAAAAGGCTTATCAAGCTTTTCTCGTGAAGAAATAGTTCAGAGAATTGTGTAATTGTCACTGGTACGCTCACCACTTAGAGTTAGCACTTAACCTTTTGTCATATTTGTTTTTTCTCTCCCCCCTCTCCTAATTTGACTAAAATATCATTATTATATCTAAGACAATTGAAAAAACTTTCTAATTATTTAATATGCAGTCTCAATAAATTTTTCTATTCCCAAATATCTTTTATAGCTTGAAGCACAAAACACAAGGCAGGTGCTAATCAAGATTCATGTGTTGCATTTGGTTATTATGTATTTTGTTCTCTTTTATTCTGGAACAGTTCCCCTGCTCTGTTTTCCCTGTGACATTGACTGCTTGAAGAAAGGAGGCCTGTTATCTTGAACAATATCTCACATTCTGGATGTTTTTTTTCCTCATGGTGGTGAGGAAATAGAATTTCTTCTTCTATCACTTGTATTTCCTGTAAACTGGAAGTTAGAGGATTTTTTTTTTTGAAGATTTTATTTATTCATGAGAAACAGTGAGACAGAGACATAGGCAGAGGGGGAAGCAGGCTCCCCACTGGTAGCCGGATATAGGACTTGATCCCAGGACTCCAGGATCATGACCTGAGCTGAAGCAGACTCTCAACCACTGAACCACCCAAGTATCCCAAAATTAGACGATTTTGATTGCATTCAGATTTGGGGCAAGAACTTTTCTAAATGGTGCTGTATACTTGGTATTGCATCACATGGGGGGCATGATTGAAAGTCCAGTCCGCTCCACAATACGAAGTGCTGTTTCATCACTCAATTAAGGTGGTGACACCCAGGCATCTCATTTCCCCAGTCATCTGTGGGGGATATTTGGGCACCATGCAAATATCATCTTCCTTGATAATTTCTACCTGATGGTCCTTAGCATCCAGTGATGATCCTTGCTTGAATTGGTTATTTCATTTCCCAAAGATTTGGAATGTGTTATTCCGTGAGGACTAACTTCTCTTTCCCTAGAGGATTTCAAGAGAGGGTGGTCCAGTTACGTGTTGGCAGGAATGCTGTGTAGGACATAGACTCATAGGAGCCTATACCTGTCTAAAGCTTCAGTGAATCTTAGGGTTGTAATGCATCATTAGAGTCATTCAGTTATTGAATGAATAAACTGAAATGGATAACAATCTTTAATCAGTCTTGAGATACTTTCATTTAAAAATTTTTGAAGATTTTGTGTACTTGAGAAAAAGAGCATGAGCAAGGGGAGGAGTAGAGTGGGAGGGTGAGGGAGGGAGAAAGAGTCTCAAGCAGACTCCTCTCTGAGTGCAGAGCCCAAAGTTGGGGTTGGCTCTCACAACCCTGAGATCATGAACTGAGCCAAGACGAAGATTTGGATGCTTAACCAACTGAGCCACCCAGGTGCCCCTCTCCTGAGATACTTTCTATAATGTCGGAGAAAAAAGAAACCCAAATCTTCTGTGAAGTAACATTTTGTGAAAGTTGTAAATAATGTACTTGATGAGCCTCAAACCTTTGAAATACCACTTGGATATTTATCCACCAGAAACACATTATGACTCTCTGGCTTAAGTTACTTAATCAACTCTGGTTATCTCTAGTCATGTTGGGACTATTTATCATTTCCCTCAAGCCTCCAAATTCCTTTGCCTCAGTCTTTGTCAGATCTTCTTGAACACTTCACTTCAGATAGCTCTATTCTCTTGTTTTTCTAGCAGTTAGTGCACTCCTCAGTTTATCTTCAGAGTCCTCAAATTTCACCAGAATAACCACTTGTTTATTATCTGACCATTTTCTCCCTTCTTAAAATCCTTTCCAGGCAGTGGATTCTTCCATAAAGCTCACCGTATTTTCCTAATTGTGATAATAATCTAGAACTTTTCTGTATGCACCCTCCCATTTTTAGATTTTCCAGTCCCTTGAGTAGCAAGTGGGATGTGTGCAGAGCTTCTTTATTATGTCAGCTCACATAATAAATTCTGTAGTCTTTAGGTATATTTGTAAAGTTTTTAATAAGCATTATTCTTAAAATGTATGCTGCGTGATTCTAAACTTAACATCTCCCCTTAATCCTTGCCAATACAATTCCAATTTGGTTGAGCCAGTCATAAATTACCCTGGCTAATAAATGTGTACTGGACTATACAGTAAGGTAATTCTGAGAGCTGGCTTCATCTCAAATTCCTTCTCTATAGTTTAGAATAAATTAAGCTTTTTATTGTTCCATATCTATAGATAAGAAAACTTCTCTCCAACATGGAATTTTAATTGGATTAAGAGGACACTTTAGCTATGAAATGTTATCTTTATGCTAAATTAACATCTCGAGTCAACAAATGAACATCTGTTTTTGTTACGTCCTGAGCCAAAACCTCCTGCACTCGTCCTTCTTTCTTATTTTCTTTGATTTCTTTAATGCCACTATGGAAGAACCTAGTGCTCCTCATTGTCCCCCTCCTTCACACCTCCTCATGTGCGCATGTGCATGTGGACACACACACTACACATCCCAAGTCTTCACATTTTATGAAACAGATTTGAAAGGAGTACCACATTAGTCTTTTGCCTGTTGGTAATTATCCATTTAGGAACCATTTCGAAATATTTTTGTGACCTCTAACAAACTACGTATCTGACTACTAGAATAATGGATTCAGCTGCTTGTCTTGGGGGTAATTGTTTCCTCCTTTATAGCGTTCACCATTACTAAGCGACTGAGAACATCCCAAGCTACACGATGGACAGGTTGTTGACACTGCTTCCATTTGGTGTGGTTTTTTTCAAGATGTTCCAGCTAGAATGATGTATTTCTATGGTTAAATTTGTTGTTATTACAAGTTTTATCTTCGGTTAGAGCTTTTAATATTATAGAACTATTTCCAGCCTATAATTTGAGAAACTCTAACCACCAGTTGAAAAGGAGCAAAATATACTGTAATTTTGTGGGTTTTTCTGGTGTTGGAGTGGAGGGTAGAGTGAAATGGCACCAGAAGGCCAAAAATACTAACTTCTGTTCTTGGAGCCAAGGAGGAGGACCACACTGCCATTACTTAGTCCTCTTCCTTACCTATACCTTTCTGTTCCAAGTGGGAACTTGAACTTTGTCAGTTTTTTTGATCAAACACTTAGATTCATTATTTAACCCATAGCACTGACTATCTATTATGCATAGAATACAAATATTCCTTGACTCTTTGACAGAGTCCATGCATGTCATGCTTCAGTGAAAAAAATATAAAGACAATCACGGTATCTGGAAAGAGTATCATATTAAAGCAGGTCATTCCAAAATACATGACATGGAACATGTCCAAGTAGATGGCTCAAGAAGAGAGGGCTTCATGGCTGAGTGTGTTTCAGTAACTGTGCAAACTCTGGCTTCCTCTCAAAGATCCTCACTGAAGGCCTGTAAGATAGTTAAAGAAACCTATTTAGTGGTTTAGTCCAATGTTTTCTCTAACTTAAGAAACCATCAAACTTTTTCTCAAGCATCTATTAATATTTCATGGAATTAGTGTTCTGTGGGGGCACATTTTATGAAATTTTCACTAGAGAATTGATAAAACAGTCATATGGAATCTGACTGCAGATGTAAATCACTGAACCAGTGTGTGAATTAAAAAGACAGTCGAGAAGAAAGTCACAATTTGGCAGTACATCCAAGTAGAATGCCAAAATGCAAAGGAGGAAAGGGACAGGCTTCCAGTAGCAGAGACAGTAAAATGTTGATAATACCACTTGTTTCCAAATTAAGCAATTTATATTCTTATCAGAGTTTTATGGGATGACACATTGAAACTATGGCTCTATGCCCTGTGTCAGCATCAGTCTTTACATTACACTGGGAAAATATCTAAATATGTGCAGAAGGAGGTCTCCAGCAGAATTATGAACCACTGGCTATTTTTTGAGTCTATGAAACTTCCACAGTTAATTCTCAAAGAATGGAACCCAATGTTCCAAATTTTGAAAGACATGTACCAGATTTAAATTTTTGATCATTGAATGTTAGGGCTGGGAAGATTTTAGACATCATAGTCCAAATGCCTTATTTTACAGACAGTAAAGCCTACACCCTGAGGAGCGATTGAAGGAGTCACATGACAAGTGCTGGAGCCAAGTTCCAAGCAAGATGTTTGAGATCCGAGTTTGCTTTTTTTTTTTTTTATAGATTTTTTTTTTAAGATTTATTTATTTATTCATGATAGAGAGAAGCAGAGACACAAGCAGAGGGAGAAGCAGGCTCCATGCCGGGAGCCCGACATGGGACTCAATCCCGGGACTCCAGGATTGCACCCTGGGCCAAAAACAGGCACCAAACCGCTGAACCACCCAGGGATCCCCCCGAATTTGCTTTTTACCCTCCACTTTCCAATAGTCAATACTGGTCAACTTATTTTTTCCATATGGACAACAAAATATGTAGCTAGACAGAGATTATTTTGTTCCTAGAAGTTATATCTCGCTGCAAAAATTTGTAATGAAGATATGAGATGATCATCAGAATCACTCAGCATCCTTCTTTGTTCTGGAGAAGAAAGATCAAACCAGTGGAGTGAGTATGGCCAACTTATCCATAAAACAAATACTGAGAGCTTTATCACACAGAAGCAGGTAGCTGTAATTCTTAGGAAAAGGAAGAGGGTATTAAGGTAAGAGGTCCATACCTCTTTATGTGTGATAAATCATCAGGATCTGCAAGCCCTCACATTGATCTTTTCTTTCCTTATTCTTTAGGAAAAAATATTTTTCTGTTAAGGAAAAAAAATGACATGTATTCAAGCATGGTAAAGCAAGGGAAGCCACGAGGTGGGTGAAGGACCCACTGAAAGGGGTCTTGCAGTGGGGGGAAGACATTGGACTCAACCCTGGCTACACGAGGACAAGAAGGGATTTATATCCAAGGAGTAGGATGGTGGTCAGATGATAGAAAATTACTAAGAGGAGACTTCAGGGGTAAGGGGGATTCTTATTGGGCCCACTCAAAATAATTCTTGCTGAAGGTAGACCAGAGTAATAAGATATTAAGGCTGGTCAGACACCAAGGGTAGGTTATTTCTCTTGCTCAAAATGGATTCTACAAAGACTCCATTCCTCTCATTGGGATGAGAGGAAATCCCAAGTGAGGCAGAGTTGAGCAGATGGCTCAGAGGAGCCTGATTAAAGATAGGCCATGGGGATCCCTGGGTGGCGCAGCGGTTTGGCGCCTGCCTTTGGCCCAGGGCGCGATCCTGGAGACCCAGGATCGAATCCCACATTGGGCTCCCGGTGCATGGAGCCTGCTTCTCCCTCTGCCTGTGTCTCTGCGTCTCTCTCTCTCTCTCTGTGACTATCATAAATAAATAAAAAAAAAAAATTAAAAAAAAAAATAAAGATAGGCCATGGAGGGGTGCCTGGGTGGCTCAGTCAGTTAGGTGTCTGCCTTCATGCAGCTCAGGTCATGATCCCAGGGTCCTGGGATGGAGCCCCGCATCAGGCTCTCTGCTCAGTGGGAAGCCTGCTTCTCCCTCTTCCTCTGCTCCTTTCCTGCTTATGCACTCTCTCTCTCAAATAAAATCTGAAGAAAAAAAAAAAGGCCATGGAGACAGTCTTTGTAAATATGCACCACCCACATTTCCACCCTTACCTGGAAGTTCCAATAGTTTTTGAGGCATGCTGTAGAGGGATGCTCTATAGTCTGACATCCTCAATATCTGGACTCATTCTCACATCCAGGGAGATGCTCTTCTGGTGCCCCGGTCCTGCAGTGTCTGGGCCTCAACTCCCATGATTGGTTCTCTTCCCCCTGCCCCATCCCCAATGTCCTCACTACCCATCATCCTGTAGCTCACATCAAATTGTGCACAATTGGCTTTTACCACTATAACTGTAATGAAACTGTTTTCTCGAAGGGACTGATAACTTTTTTAAAAAGTAACATTTTTATTGAAGGTAAACATGTTCATGCTATCAAAAGCTAAATGTATAAGGTCATATAATGAGAAACAGGTGCCCCTGACCTATCTGTCCTGGTCCTCAATGTGCAATCTCTAAAATCTTTCTTAAATCTTTACTTGCATATTTCTGAAAATTGTGCTTACATAATAATCCCTTATTTTTTTCAATTTTACTCATTATTTTCTGTTGTGGAAAGTGAGGATTTCCATTTTTATTGTCTGCCTTCCACCACACACTAAACACACACACACACACACACACACACACACACACACTCTTTCACTCTTTACATCTCAGTGTAGTTCTATCACAAGTCTTGGTAAAATAAATATTCAGTGCTTAGATTGTGGATGACTGTAGTATTATAGCTGAAGTTCTAGTATTGTGAATACATTTTTTAAACAGCTTTTCTTGCAGTATAAATGATAGACAAAAAAACCCTGGGACATATTTAATGTATGCAATTTGATGAGGTTGGAGATGTGGCTATACCTGTGAAAACCATCCCCACACTCCAGGTAATCAGCATGTCAGTCACCTCCATACTTGAATGGAGGTGAATCTATTCATAACAATACTGAATTGTTAGCTTTGGGCCCCATGTCTAGCACTTATTCATCCTGTATAACTGGAACTTTATGCCCATTGAACACCAACTCCCTGTTTCCTCCACCTCTCAGACCCTGTCAACCACCACCATTTTCTTTCTTATTTTAATTTTCTTATTTCAATTTTCCTTGAGTTAGTTGCTTCATTTAAAAATTTACGTCAATTTCTCTGAACTTACAACTGAATCATCCGGAGAGTCTCTGACTCAGGAAAGACCTTTCCTTCCCATCAAACATGGCGGGTAACCTGCCAATTTGCCCTCCTGGAGCCCTTCATTGTTTCCATGCAATCTGGATGGGTTGTTTTCTGCCCAGCTGGCCTACAGGGACTTTCTTTCATCCAGGGAATTCTCTCTTTCTGTATTTCATGCCATCTTTTCTTGGTTTATTTATTTTGGGGGGTTGGGGGAGCACATTCTCCAGCAGCTTGCAGGAGGGAAAAAAAGAGGCTTAAGAGGTAAAAATCTCAAGACCTTGTGTGTTTGAAAATATCTTTATTCTAGCCACAGGCTTAATTCACAACTTGTTTGGAAATCATTTTTCTCTCAAAATAAAGTAAGATAAAAACAGAAAGAGAGAGGCAAACCACAAGAGACTCTATAGTTAAGAGAACAAACTCTATAGTTAAGAGGGTTGCTGGAGGGGAGGTGAATGGAGGATGGACTAGCTGGGGGATGGGCATGAAGGACAACACCTGTTGGGATGAGCACTGGGTGTTGTATATAAGTGATTAATCATTGAATTCTACTCCTGAAACCAATACTACACTATATGTTAACTAACTTGAATTTAAATTAAAAAAAGAAAGAAAGAAACAACCCATTCTCCCTCATTGCTTCTGTTCCTTGCAATCCCCAGTTTGCTGTGGAGAAGTTCTATAGCATTCTAATCTTTGAGTCTTTGTGATCTTTATTTCTGTTGTGGAAACTGTTAGGATCTTCTTTTAGTTCACGTTGTTCTGAAATTTCACAGTGAACGACTATTACACAGCTTCTTTCCGTATATTATGCTGGGTGTTCAGTAGGCCCTTTCCATATGGAAATTCATTTCTTTGGTTCTAGAAATGCTCTTGAATGGTTTTTAATATAATACCCTCCCCTGCATTTTCTGTCTTCTGGTTTCTAGAACTCCTGTGGAATCTTGGCAGATCTTCTGATTTTCTTATTCTTTCTCTCCTGTTTCTCATCTCTTTCCCTTTTTGATCCGGTTTCTGAGAATTGTCCTCAATTTTATCTATAAACTTATCTGCTTAATTTTATAGTACCTGCCATCATTTTAAATTTCGTAGAGTGCTTTCTTGTTCTCTGAATTTTTTTTTTAAATAATATTCTCACTTCATGAGCACAGGATCTTCTCTTACCTTAGTGAGAATCTTAATTCTAGAGTTTTTATGTATTCCTTTACTCCCTGCATTGTCTTTTCTTTCAAGTTGATTTCGTCAGTTTATTCTGGGCTCTGTCTTTCATGGAGAACCACCTCTCAACTATCTGATCCTTGTCTGTCTTTTCGGTTTAGTGGAGGAGCTCCATAAGGCAGTTGGAAATGTTTGCATGGCTGGGCTTTTGTCAACTGACAGGCCTCTGGGGAAGGTCCTCTTGTTTTACTGGTTGACATTCAGTTGTTACTCCCTGAGGGTCTTTTACGTTAATGAGTTTTCTCCTCAGAGAACCATCCTGGCTGCCGGTGATTTGGAAGCTAAGCTAGGGGAGGAGGGTGTCAGACTCCCTTTTCAATATAGAACCTGTCATTTAATACTTCTGTTTTCAGTAGGACTCCCCACTGCTGCCCTCAGTGGGGAGGCCTCAGGACAGGCCGTCTCTGATGCAATCCTTCGAAAAAGTGAGCTTCTTCTGGCTTTTAGTGGGCCACAGGAAGAGACCAGAGGATCCAGGAGGGTAATTTCCTCTTTGCCAATGCTCAACCATGCTGTACCCCGATCCTAGAGGTAGCTGGTACCTCTAATTCTTGAGCCATTCCAAGCTTCTGTTAAACTTGCTTCTTTCTGACATTCATTCTTCTCCCTGTTGCCTCTGCCACTTGGTCCTATTGCAGGATTAAGGGCAACTTCCGATAAAATTGTATGCTCATTGTGATGAAGTTTTGGAATATAGGTGAGGTCTAGAGACTACGACCAAGAAAGAATTCTTGAGATGTCTTTGGTGCAAAATGGTGGTTTATTAAAGCCCAGGGACAGGACCCGTGGGCAGGAAGAGCTGCTGCCCCCGGGGCTGTGATGGGTGGCTGATTATATCCTGAGTTGGGAGGGGTTTGAGGATAGCGCACTCTATAAGGAATTTTGGAAGCAAGGTTTCAGGGACCTTGAGGCGGATGGCTATTGTTGGGAAAAGGTCACTTATTACCATCTAATAAAACCTGAGTCATGAGACCCTTCAAATGTATATTGGTGGGCCATGTGCTTGGAGGATGATTGTCAGCATGTATCTTGGGGGTTTAGAGATAAAGGAAATTTCTAAAGGAATTTTTATATGCTAAAGTAGACTTACAGGATCCTGGGGGATGAGCTAAGATTGCCTTCTGCCCTTAGCAGAGTATGAACATTGAGGCTGTTGAATCCAGAGAGGAATGTCCCTCTGCCTGTTTCAAGGACTTGTCAATGTGCTGCCCCAAGCTAGTGCTTTGTCCTCAGCTAGCCCTGTGTCCCCCCCCCAACTGTATTTATTAGCTGGGGTGATTCCAAATGAGCTCCCATGGGTTCTAGAAACTTTAGAACTTTCTCTTACAATGTGGTCGAAGTGTATACACAACACCATAAGGGTTAAAACAGTTCAAAAACACACGCAGTGCCATGGAGTGATTCCACCTGAAGCTTGTGTGGGTTCACTTGGAGTTCAGAATCACAAAAAGACACACACATCTTCGCTAGCAATCTCACCAAAGAGAAAGATTCTTTATCAGTGGGTGTTGCTGTCTCTATATTAGAACACGGAAAATGTGCAGGACAGCCTGGCAGGGTTTTTTTTAAGCCTACTCTTTCTTGTATTTAATAAAGAGAAGGAAAAATGATTGCTGGTTTAGGAATTATTTTTAATAAAATTTGAATAGCTCTGAGCAGAAATCATTTTCTTTTTTAACTTCAGTCTAATAAACATGCTACAGCCCTAAGCCCTAAGGGTATAAAATAACTCTCTGGCAGAAATGAGACATAACACTTGCCATGATTAATGACCTCATAATCTGAAAATCTCAGATCATCAAAGCCAGTATTTTTCTTTTAAAAGGCTCACCGTGGCCAAGTTATTCGTCAAAATCTATTTTGCATGATGCTGACATTGTTCTAATATAAAATCCAGACATAATTAAGCATTTGTCAGGCATCATTTGTTTTCAATCATGCAGGTAAATGTGAGACTGGAGTCTGTTGTCTGTAAAAGTATCTGACATTGATGCTGACCCCAGCCAATTCTTGCTTCACATTGGGTTGTAGAATTATAACGTGCTCTGTGTTATAGAGTACTAAAAGTGAAGTGATGCACTCTGTTGAGCCATAAAATTGTTTCCTGCACTTTTTAAGTTACTTTGTGCTTGTGAATTAAGGCCCCTGTGGAATCTGGGGCCCCGTTACCTCCTCCTGTAGCATACATTTCTGGAAACCCTACAATGACAGTCATGTCTGGGATTTACTGAACACACACCACATGCCACACTCTGGGTGAACTGCCTTCAGCACATTATTTCAGCCAGTTGTCACAGCAACTCCATTATCCCCATCTAGCAGCTAACTGCAGGCAGCTACTATGTGAAAAATAAAAGTTCTCTCTTTCCAAACTCAGGTCTACTCTCTAGAAGTATTCCCTTTTAAGTATAAGGTAAGCACTACCTTACATAGTGCTTGATTGCCTTCTCTGAGAGGGCAGGTAGTTAACTCACATTGTTTCATTTAATCTCTCTCCAGTTTTCTTGGTTATGCTTTTTGTGATATTTCTGTTGATTGTGTTAATACTTTAAATTGTGCACTTCAACTCCCAACCTTATTTCTCTATGACTGGCTGACTTCCGGTTCTTAGACCCTAGCTTTTTGTTGATTTGGGATGGAGACTCTGAGAGAGGCCTATTGCTGTGCTTCCAAACAGCATTAAGTGAAGAAAATCAAGAGTCGCACACTCTACTGCCTAAGCCATGCAAGCTTCCCTCCTCCTTACCGTTTTCTTAACATTTTTTTCCTCCAGCTTACTTTATTGTAAGAATACAGTGTAAAAATATGTGTTGTAGCACCTGGGTAGGTCAGTCAGTTAAGGGTATGACTTTTGGATTTCGGCTCATGTCATGATTTCAGGGTGGTGAGTTCAAGCCCCAAGTCAGTCTGCACTCAGCAGGGAATCTGCTTGAGATTCTCTTTCCCTCTCCCTCTCCCTCTGCCCCTCCACCAGCTCATGCTCTCTCTCTCTTAAATAAAGAGGTAAATAAAATCTTCAAAATATGTGTTAATTGGCTGTTTATATTATTGGTAGGACTTCTGGACACTAGTAGGCTGTTAGTAGTTAAGTTTTGGGGGAGTCAAAAGCTATATACAGATTTTAGTTTGTGGAGGGGATTGGTGTGTGTGGGTCATTTGTAGTGTTAAGGAGACCTTGAGAGTTCTAAAAGTTTTAGCTATTTTGTACAATGTCCTTCAACTGGGATTTGTCTGACCTTTTCCTCATGATTAGACTTGGGGTTACGGGCATTTGTGTGGAAGACCATGGAGAGACATGTATATCAATATCAGAATTGTTAATCCATATCCCCATGGGATACAACTTTATCAATTAACCACGTACCTTGCTTTTACACAGTACCTTTTGCTTTATTCTTTCCTTTTCTAAAATATTTATTTATTTATTTATTTATTTATTTATTTATTTATTTATTTATTTAAGAGAGAGAGAGAGATAATCAGAGAGAGAGAGAATGAGTGAGCAAAGCAGGGAGAGGGGCAGAGAGAGAGGAGGGAAATCCTCAAGCAGAGGGAGTCTGACGTGGGGTTCTGTCTAAGAATTTAGACTCTAAGATCATGACCTGAACAGAAATCAAGAGTCGGCAGCTTAACCAACTAAACCACCCAGGTGCCCCCTTTTGCTTTATTCTTACTGATTCTGTTTCCTAAGTGTCTTACGTCACCACCTTTCTCTCCACCACCTCCTTCAGGGAGGCTGTTTCAGGTATTTATAATACAATAATATCACAGTTGCCCTTGAATAATACAGACTTGAACTGCACAGGTTTGAACTGCTTTGTATATTTTGTATACATGCCCTTTATCAGACAAGTGTTTTGCAAATATTTTCTCCCAGATCATGGGTTGTCTCTTTATTTTCTTAACAGTGTCTTTTTTAGAGGAGTTTTTAACTTTAACAAAGTACAGTTTATCAGTGACTTCTTTCATGGATTGTGGTGTCATATCTAAAAATTCACCACCAAATCCATGATCACCCATATTTTTCTTCTTTGTTTTCTTCAAGAAATGTTATAATTTAGTGTTTTACATTAAGGCCTGTGATCCATTTTGAGTTAACTTTTGTGAACAGTTTAAGGTCTCTAGGTAGGATCTTTTTTTTGTTTTTTTGTTTTTTTGTAGATGGTCATCTAATTATTCCAGAACTATTTTTTGAGACTTTCTCTATTGAATTGCCTTTGCTCCTTTGTCAAAGATGAGTTGACTATATTTATGGTTCTCCAATTCTGGGAGAAGGCATTCAGTCTTTCAACATTAAGTATGGAGAGTTTTGTAGATGTTCCCCATCAACTTGAGGTAATTCTTCTTTTTCCTACTTTTTTTTAAAATTTTTTTTTAATTTTTATTTTATTTATGATAGTCACACAGAGAGAGAGAGAGAGGCAGAGACACAGGCAGAGGGAGAAGCAGGCTCCATGCACCGGGAGCCCGACGTGGGATTCGATCCTGGATCTCCAGGATCGCGCCCTGGGCCAAAGGCAGGCGCCAAACCACTGCGCCACCCAGGGATCCCTTCTTTTTCCTACTTTGCTGAGTTTTTGTCATGAATGGGTATTGGATTTTGTCAAATGCATTTTCAAAATCAATTGATATGATATGTTTTTTCTTCTTTAGCTTTTTGATGTGGTGGATTACATTAATTGATTTTTCAAGGTTGTTGAACCAACCTTGTATATTTGCAATAAATGCCACTTGGTTGTGGTATATAATTTTTATACATCATTGGATGTGGTTTACTAATATTTTGTTGAGGATTTTTGTATCTATGTTGATGAGAGATATTGGTCTATAGTTTTTCTTTCTTGTAATGCCTTTCATCTGGATTGGGTATTAGAACAATGCCAACCTCATAGAAATAAGGGAATAAAAATGCCTTCTGCTTATATTTTCTGGAAGGGGTTGTGGATATTTGGTATAATTTCTTTTTAAAATGTTTGGTAAAATATCCAGAAAACCATATAAGCCTGGTGCTTTCTGTTGTTTGGAAGGTTATTCATTATTAATTAAATTTATTTAACAGATAGTTATTCAAATATCTCTTTCTCTGCATGTGAATTTTGGCAGTTCTGTTGAAAGCTGGACATCTTGTATTGCATATTGGGAACTGAGGTAAATAGGCCATCAGTGTGAAAACATATTAATCTGGCTAAAATTAATACTTAAAATAAATATATACTTTTATGTATTTATGTATAACATCTGCAAAATGCAAACTTTCCAGAATTATTAGTAAAGGGTTTCCTTTAGTCAAAGCCCTCCATATTTTGGCTTCAATCTAACTTTTCGATTTTTTTTTTCTAATAATAATGATGTTATCATTTATAGAGTACCTGCTATTTATGTATTTAACACAGTAACACTTACTACAAGGTATACTTAAGTATGTCCATTTTACAGATGCAAAGTGGGAGAACTTGGTATGGTCACATAGATCTTCAATGACCAAACCAGGATTGGATCGCAGATCTATCTTGTTCTAAATTTCATGCTTTTTCTCACTCGATTTCAGTGTTTATTGCTTTTATCAAGCCCTCTAGTTTACCTAGTCAAATTCATCCATTCATCATCCCCAAACATGCTAATAACTCTTGCTGTTCTTGGAATTCCTGAGCCACCTGTATCAGTAATGGAATAGCCAACTAAAGTATTTTAAATAATAAAGGCATAGTTATTTCACATAACAGAAAATTTGGAGGTGAGCAGTCCCAGGGTTGACAGAATAGCTCTGCAACATCACCAGTGACCCAGACTTGATCATCCTTGTATTCTACTACCTTCATTGTCTTGGTGATGCCCTCTATAATGTTCACTAGAAGGCTGATTCAGCTTTCAGACTCATATCTTTGTAGGACAGGGATACAAGCAAATAAGAAAGTGGGGCAAACAGCAAAACAGTATTTCCAAGAATTTGAGTGAAACTGTACCCTAAACCCATCCCTAGATCCATCAACTGCAAGGACAGCAGGATTACCATAAGACATGACTTATTTTTCAGAATGGGCATATTTCTGTACAAACACAATCAGAGATCTAAAAGCAATGAGGAACAGGTGAATGACATTGGAGCCAACCTGTGTGTTGCCAGACCATCCATCCTTTAATGTCCAGTTCAAGCACTGTTCCCTGCCCTGATGATCTCCTTACTACACCACACAGCTTGAACTCTCTTTCACATGGAATTCTTTTCTCTGTCTCTCTCTTTTTTTTAAAGATTTTATTTATTTATTTATTTATTTATTTATTTATTTATTTATGAGAGAGAGAGAGAGAGAGAGAGAGAGAGAGAGGCAGAGACACAGGCAGAGGGAGAACCAGGCTCCATGCAGGGAGCCCGATGTGGGACTCAATCCCGGGTCTCCAGGACCATGCCCTAGGCTGAAGGCGGCGCTAAACCGCTGAGCCATCGGGGCTGCCCTCACCTGGAATTCTTATAGGTATTATCTCTCCAGGTGATTAAATTGTTTACCATCTTGTATTATAAATTATCTTTTTAAAAAAGATTTATTTATTTGAGATAGAGAGCACAAACAGGAAGTACAGAGAAAAAGGGAAAGAGAATTTCAATTTCAGCAACCCCCACCCCACTCCTGTAGGGCTCAATCCCATGACACTCAGATCACAACCTGAGCTGAAACCAAGAGTTGGACGTTCAACTGACTGTGCCACCCAGATGCCCCATGAATTATCTTTTTAAGTCTTTATTCTTCAAAAATATTTTACAAGCGTCTTGTGAATAGAGAGTACGTCTTATCCACTGCTTTATCTTCAGCACGTCTAGTATTTGGTAGGCACACTAAACCTTTACTTGAGGCACAGAATGTGGTCTGTTCAGCAAAACCACCTGATAGCCTACATGAATGTAGTTCCTTCTTGCTTGGATATGTAGACTCTGCATTTCTCTCTCCTGACATACATAAAAGAAAGGATTTGAGAAAATAAGTAGTTTTGAAAATGGTGATCATATAATGTTGTTTTTGTAATCCATGATATGCAGAACAAGTAACAATAGACCTTGAGAATAGAGTCCTATCTTCTGAAGTCAAGAGAAGATTCATCCATGAGCAAGGTAGTTTAAAAGATTGTGGCTTTGTAATATGGCATCTTTCCCTCTATTTTAAAATACATTTTTAAAAAAGATTTTGTTTATTTATTCATGAGAGACATGGAAAGAGAGGCAGAGACACAGGCAGAGGGAGAAGCAGGCTCCATGCAGGGAGCCTGATGTGGGATTCAATCCTGGGACTCCAGAATCATGCCCTGAGCTGAAGGCAGACGCTCAACCACTAAGCCACCCAGATGTCCCTGCAAAATACTTTAAAAAAAAGAAGAAAGAAAAAAAACATTTCCATTCATCACTTTGATGATGTTATCTGACACATTGAGATAATGATATCAGTTAAAAAGAAATATTGAGAGTCCAGCATACCAAGTTGTTGGCTGAAGGGCTATATTTTGGGTATAAACATGCAATTGTGGCTTTTCAAAATTCCAAGCATGCTTGGGAGAAAGCAGCAGGATTTTAGGCTGTTTCACAGGGTAGTCAGTGGGATGGAGTAGGAGGAGAGGGAAGACTAGGGCACAGGGCGGAGGATGGTGTTAAGACGCTCAGCCCACTCCCGGGATCTGAGCAATCTGCTTGGTGTTCATTTGTAAAATCATCCAGGACAGTAACTAATTTTCACTGCCATAAAATGCATCACAATTTTATTTGTTAATCTTAAGGAGAAAAACTACTTATTACTGCCATAAATCGGGTACTGTGCTCGGTAATTTATTCACATCATTCATTTTTAATTCTTTTTTTTTCATTTTTAATTCTTCTAACAATCCCCCAAATAAGTATTATTATCCACATTGTTGTGATGGAGAAGTTGATAGTGAAATTACCCAGGATTACAGAGCAGTAATCCCCACCTTCAGCAACCACACCCTGACCAGTCAGCAGCCAGCAACATAGAGGCAAGACCCTCCACCAGCAGAAAGGTTGCACCTCACTGAAAGCTCAGATGATGGTTAACATTTTTTAGTGTTGTGCCCAAGACTGCGAATCCGAGAAACCACCAAGGAGCCGACACCGATGCAAGCACACGAGGGTTTATTAGCAAGCTCGAGCTTGGGTCCAAGTATACCCGACACAGCGGAGCAGGGACTTGGACCCCGAAGTGGGTTACAGCTGGGTTTTTTATGGGCTGGTCTAGGGGATTTTCAGAAGGGGTGGAGGAATTTCTCAAGTTCTGTTTACATTCTGATATGGGGTTTTCAAGGGCATTGAGCTCTGTTCTCATTCTAATATAGGACTTTCTGCCACGGGTGTGGGCTCTGTTGTCTTTCTGATGTGGGATTCCCTGCTGAGGACATTCTGCAATTTTTCCTGTAAAGTTCAGCTCTTATTCACAGGGGCCTAAGATGGCTGTACTTGTGCTAGTGCTAAACTTGAGGTGGAATGGCCTTATTTTTTCTCGGCCTCCACATTTAGCATACTGTTATTGAACACTTAATAGTCTACAGTAGAGTGTAAACAACTTTAATATGCACTGGGAAAGCAAATGAGTCATTTGAATCACTTTATTGTGAAATTCGTTTTATTGGTGGTGGGGGTGGTGATCTGGAACCAAATCTGCAATATCTCCAAGGTATGCCTGTGATCAAAACCTCTGGGGTGGGGACCCAGGGACCCCAGAGATTCCCATGTGTAGCATGTGTAGAGGCTGGCTTATTCAAAAGAGGTACAGAAATGTTAGAATTAGGGTTTATTAATTTTAAGTATATTAACATGAGTGTGGGGTGGTGAATAAAACAGTGCTCTGAGGTTTATCTTGTCATTTGCTCATAGGAGTTCTTGGGAAGCATGAAAAAGAAATATTCCGTAGGGGCAGAAATAGAGAACAGCATGATGATCATCTGTGACTCCCTTCCAGCTCAGTCCAATCTCAACCCAATCTAAAGTTGTGTTATATTAATTTCAATTTTTCCTAATAATTAAAGTGATACATATGCATTAGAAACCAACGTTCCTGACCCCACTACCCTCTCTCTCTGTTTTTCGTTCTTACGCACACTTATACACTCTTACCACGTGCTGCTTGTGTATGTATTTATTAAAGTGTACATATTTTCACACTTTGTATAAATGGCACACATACCACACAACATTTTGCAACTGTTTTTTGTTGTTTTAAGTTGTGCTTTGGAGATTTATCCACTTAGAAGCAAGTGACTGTACATTTCCCTCTATGTATCACAAATTACTCATCTATTCTGCTGGTGGTAGATATTTGAATGTTTATAATTTCTTGCCATTAAAAACAAGCTTGCAAAGCATGTTTCCCTGTGCAAAAGTGCCAGGATTCCTAAGAAATGCACTGAGGAGAATGATTATTCTTGCATTGAAAGTTATGCATGTTCCCAACTTCAGGAGATTTGTCCAAATTGCTCTTCAGTGCCATTTTTCCTTACATCCTTGACAATCCTAGGTATTAGCAAAATTTTAATTTTTGCTAAACCTACTGTGTGAAATGGTTTAAATTGCGTCACTGTGCATTTCTTCAATGAGTAAATGATTTCAGCAGTTTTCTTGTGTTTCTAGTCTTTTCATATTTGCCAGTTTTTTCTGTTGACTCGTTTGTCTTTTCTTTATTGATCTTCAGGGTGTTTTTATGTATGTTCCACACTTACCTTTCAGCAGTTATACACACTGCAAGTATCCTTTTCAGTCTGTGGCTCATCTATTCAATGTGGTGTTTATTGGCGAACAGAGGACTTTAAATTGGATGCAGTCAAATATATTGATCTTTTCCTTTATGGTTTATAATTTTAAAAAACTTTTACAAAGTCCTCCTGTATTCTGAGGTCATTCATACAGATATTTGCCTCTATCCTTTTCTAAAAATTTTAAAATTTCCACATCCGGGTTTTTAATCACTGTTAGTTTTTTTTTAAAAGACATTTATTTATTTATTTGAGAGAGAGACTGTGACTAGAGGGGGAAGACCAGAGGGGGAGAGAGAGAAGGAGAGAATCTCAAGCAGACTCCCTGCTGGATGTGGAGCCTGATGTAGGACTCAAACCCACGACCCTGAGATTATGACCTGAGTCATAATCAAGAGTCAATCAGTTAACTGGCTGAGCCACTCAGGTGCCCCTAATCACTAGGAGTTTAATTTAAGGTTTATTTTTGTATTAGGAGAGGCTAGGTTATGCTAAAGAAACAACCCCAAATTCCAGAGGTTTAATCTCAAATTTATGCCTCATTTACACTTTTGTCCACTATGAGTTGCCAGGGTCTCTGCTCATCGTAACCCCTCAGGGACCCAGACTGATGGAGACTTATCTAGACAGGGGCCTCCAAGATCCCTGCAGCCATAAATGTGGCCAGTCTCACACTGATGCTGAGGGCCATGCTTGAAGGTGACACATGTGTTTTCTGACCACATTTCTGTAGCCAAAGCATGTCACATGACCATGTCTAACCTCAAAGGAGGCAGGAAAGTGCAACCTCCCCCTGAGTCCAGAAGGAGAAAAAAAACTGCAGTACTGGAGAGATGAAATTAATTTTTTCCTGGACCAGGCAATTATCTCAACACCATTTTTCAAAGAGTCCGTGATTTCCAATTGATCGGTAATGCCACGTTGGTCACATCACAAGCTCTCACACTGCTGTGTGTTTCTTGCTGGCTTTCTCTTGGGCATCACTGTTCTACTCGTTCAGTTCTGCTGTGATACTCCCTTGGCCACACAGTTTTAATCACGACAGCTCTACACAGCTATGAATCTGATATCTTTGCAGTGAAAGACCCCTAAACCTTGGTTGTCACCTTTCCAGTTGTCTCAGCCAGTCCCGATCCTCTGCTTTTCTTATGAATTTCCAAACCACTTTGTCCAATTTGGCAAAATCCCTCCCAAGATTTTGCCTCGTGTTCCACAGGAAGCAAACACAGGTGCCAAAATATGGACTTGGGTCTCTCTGATCCCCTTATGAAAAACAAATAGAGGGATCCCTGGGTGGCACAGCGGTTTGGCGCCTGCCTTTGGCCCAGGGCGCGATCTTGGAGACCCGGGATCGAATCCCACATCGGGCTCCCGGTGCATGGAGCCTGCTTCTCCCTCTGCCTGTGTCTCTGCCTGTCTCTCTCTCTCTCTCTCTGTATGTCTATCATAAATAAATAAAAATTTAAAAAATTGTTAAAAAAAAAACAAATAGAAATGTTAGCCTATGAACTGACATTCACTTCACTTCAGCAAGTGAAGACAGGGTAATTGTCTTGCTTCCTCCCCCAGCTCCATCAGGCCATTGGGTCTTATTTTTGTAGCTTCCCGGCTCCTAGCAGGGGACTTGCCCAGAGTTTGCTGAATTATACTGAATGTGAGTGTGTGAGACAAGAGGTCTAGGCACACCCGTGGGCAGGGGCTTGGAACATCCTTAATAGGCCTGAAGGGTGAAAATACAGACTCTGCTTCCCACTAGGAGATGGCTTGATCTCATCACTGGGTATTGGCGGGAGGCCACGTTACAGAGTAGGGACAGGCTTTCTCATCAGCACCCAGAGCCAGGCATTCTGGAAATTAAATCTGCTTGCCATGACTTCTTAAAGCATTGATCTCTGATTGTGAGTCATTTAGCCTCCAGGTACCGACTCTTAGCTCCTAAGAGTTAATCAGCCCTAGGGCTCCAGTTGTTTCTCCCCGGAGGCTGATGGTCCATGTGTATTCAACAAATGCTGTTGTTGAATGGTCTGAAGGGGAGATGGCAGGAAGTTAGCTCTCAGTCCTTTTCGGGAAATGCGGCTGGTTGGAAATAAAGAATGTCAGGGAACGCATCAAAGATGATTCTCACGTCCCCTCCACTACTCCAGTGGGATTTTCGCATTGCCAGTGTTACTCGATGACTCACAGCTCTGTTTTCTTCCCTGTTCTTTTGTAGCCGGAAAGGAAGATGCTGTGCTCTGGCTCATGCATTGTGCCTCTTATGACTCAGTTGGCCAGTCTGTTAGCATTGATTTGTTCTTTGCGGGCACTGTGTCGGGCAGCAGGCTCTGTGAGCCACAGCAGAGTGTCAAGTGTGCTCTTGCCTCTTTGGTCTGCATCCAAGCACCTAGTACTTTCATGGCCTCTGAGCAAACGACAGTGCCTGGCCCTAGGCTAAGCTGGAGATGCATGCATACTTTTCTATGTATCATCACCCTTTTATTGAATGTTAAATCGAACTTTGTGTGAGAAAGAGAAATGGCAACATTTAATGTCAGCTGGTTTTGCTAATAATTACATTGCAAAGACATGGTACCCCACACAATGAAATAATTGGAACTACTCAAGAATTCAGTGTGTTGCCCCAAGAACAGTGGCCTCTGCGTCCCTCCTGGTGTCCCATGGAGGTGGGCTGATGGGTGCATCTACCCGTGTGGGGAGGGAGATCTGCATTAAATAGGATGCTGGCTGGAGTCACTTCCAGGATTCCTTCTGGATTCTGTATTTTTAAAGATTTTATTTGTTTATTTGAGAGAGAGACAGACAGACAGACTGATCACAAGCAGGGGAGAAGGACAGAGGCAGAGGCAGACTCCCCACCAAGCAGGAAGCCTGATGTGGGGCTCCATTCCAGACCCTGAGATCACGACCTGAGCTCAAGGCAGACACAACCATCTGAGCCACGCAGGCACCCCCATATCCTGTATTCCTGGGGCTTCCATGACAAAGCACCGCAGACTGAGTGGCTTCGACGACAGTGCTGGAAGCCTGCAGTCAAGGTGTCAGTAGGGCCACACTCCCTCTGGGGTGGCAGGGGAGTGTGCGTCCCAGGCTCTCTCCCAGCTTCTAACGTGTCTCGGCTTGTGGCCATGCAACTCCGATCTGCACATGGTGGCCCCCTGTGTGTCCATATCTGGGCCCAAATTTTGCCTTTTCATCAAGACACCAGTCACACTGGTCAGGACTCTCTACTCCAGTATAACGTTGGCTTACCTAATTACATCTGCAACAACCCTCTTTCCAAGTACAGTCGCATCCTGAGGTATGGGAGCTAGGACACCAACACAAATTTGGGGGAGTGCGATTCAACCCACAACAACTTCCAACTCTGTGATTCAATCAGATCTCAGGAAATATAAAAGTCTCTTTAAACTTCATAGCCATTTGCACTATTAGCTATTGCTTATCTAACCCTGCTATTCCCCATGTCTGGGCTTAGAGGGAGCACATGTTTGTGTTATCCCTGAATTTCAGAAATCCTTCAACTTTCCTGTGTTTCTTTTTCTTTTTCTAAATATTTTATTTATTTATTCATGAGAGACACAGAGAGAGGCAGAGACACAGGCAGAGGGAGAGGCAGGCTCCTTGCAGGGAGCCCGATGTGGGACTCGATCCCAAGATCAGGGGATCACGACCTGAGTCAAAGGCAGACACGCTCGACCACTGAGCCACCCAGGTGCCCCTTTCCTGCGTTTCTTTAGCTCCACGGAGGAATAACCACCTACCGACTGTGCTTACCTCTAACTAGAGATTCTTGGACTTGATTGTACTTAATAGAAATATAATCTGGCCTTTAGATCAGCAGTAAATTTGATTTTCTCAATAATCCCTCCACTGTCTCTTTGGCTCTGCATTTGCCAGCCTGACAACATTCTGGCACATTTTCCAATCTGAAGGGAGGATTGTTCCCCATCCGCGTCAGCTGCTTGTCCTTTGAACCTTCCGTGTTTGTGTGTGTGTGTGTGTATAGATGGTCCTCTGCCATCCACATTATTCTCAGGATTTTAAAACAAACTCGCACGAAACTCAGCAACCCCAGAGCATCACTTTACTTAATCAGAACCTAATGAAACTTTGCAACAAAAGCATTTAAAATGTGATGAATGAATCTATCACAGGAGGATGAAGGCAAAATGACTAATTAGGAAGATGTCGCGCCCACAGGGTTTTTCTGGCAATAGAGGGAATAGTCTTCTTATAATGTTAAAAGGAAATAAGCAAGAAATAAATTTATGTGTTCAGTACAGTTTCCACTGTGGAGGGAAAAATCAGAAAAAGAGCTGGAGTGGATTAAGGCAACATGTTCACTGTAGTTATTGACAGATCATCGAGTGAGGCAATTTTAATTTTTTTCTTTAAACCTGCCAGTGCTTCCCAAATGTCTTTCAGAGAGCCTGTGTTTCTTTCATCCTGTATCTTTCTTTTGTTAATTGAGGCACAACGATACGAGCTCCTGTTCCTCCAAGGCTGTGCTGGGGTCATGTAACCAATTGGACTGGGTTCTCTGCCAGTTGAAGATGCTCATTCGGTATTAGTTGGATTAACTATGAAGATAGATGCTTTGGGGTGTGGAGTTTTGTATGAGAAATGGCGTAGAGGGGCCGTTTTCCCCTCATTTCTTATCCCAGACACTTCCAATGCAGATCCATAGTCATCATGAAGTTGTGCTTAGGGATCCAATGAAAATGCGAGTTCAGGTTGGAGCCTGGGAATGATCCTGTAAGCTGCTAGTGACGGAGGCCAGTTATGCAGGTTGTTGTCTTCTAGGTCATCCTGATAAAAGAAACTTGTGGATTTTGTTGCTGGAAATCAATGCGCTGGGAGAAGAAGAATGGCCGGATCTGAGGAATAAGCCTAGGTGCCTGGCTTGCCAGGTCTCTTAATTTATGTAGAGCCGTGTGACATCCAAAGCCTAGATCAGAATACATATTCTCATTTCAAATTCCAGGGTGAAAGCACAAGCCAGTGCACTTCCTCAACCCACCGCAAATCTCCATAGCAACGGGAAATGCCAAGCCTCCCCAGTATGAATGGTGAGGAGCCATTGACAGCTGTAAGAGACACTACCCAGCTGCTGAGACTTTTCTCAGAAAAACCTGCTGTTCTTGTCCCAGTGACTAACTCCATGGTAAAGTGCTCTGAGCATGAGTAAAATGGAAAAAATCCTCTTCTTAAGATTCGAACAGAGGGCTCCAGGCTACTTTCAAGGTGAGGGTGGGTGACCAGCCAGCCCAGAGCTCTCCAGCAGGTAAGGCGTCAGGGCAGCACTAAGAGCATCACTCGGGTGTTTCCATCAATGGTCATGGGCGCGCAGCCATGGTTCCTGCTCTACCTGACGCTCCCTTCTACGCAGCACAAAAATAAGGACCATAGACATGGACTTCCCTAAATTTGAGGGTGCACTTGGAGTAGAAAGTTGGTGTCTTCTTTTTGCTCCAATCAGGGTTGATCTGTAGAATTTCAAGGCTCTTTTAACTCATCACAGGAATGGCTTTCGGTCCCAGGTAAGAGGTATATCCCACTGTGACTCCACGGGAGACAAATGAACGCCCAGAGCAGAGGAAGTAATTTGCACCTTAGAATGGGAATTCCTTATAAACCAGGTTCTGGATTTCGGTGAGATTTTACACCACAATACCTATTTTCTTCTTCAGACAGAAAAAGATCTGTTTCTATCTTCAAACTGACCTGAAAATTGAAGATGAGTAGAAATCTACTACCTGCGCATGGCTTTTAGATGAGGCACCTCCTGTGCCATCTTCCCCTTTGGGAGGCATCCTCCCTTGTAGGCAGCCCCACTGGTCACCCCATTGGACTTCTCCCGCCACCAAGTGGCCATCAGCTTCACACCCAGATCGTCCTTTTGTGCTCTTGAAGGTGAAGATGTCACGCTCCCTGCAACAACTGAGCTAAAGACACACCCTGATAACAGTTTGTCAACACTTGTCTTGTTCGTCTGTTGGTTTTATTTCGATATAAAAAGATTTACTGATTTGGTCTCTGGGATTCTTGTATGTCATTTTCTGTGTGCATGAGCCAGGCCTGGTGAGAAAAACAGGGGAGGCAGGTACCTTGGGAGGGAGACTCATTCCCATCTTGTCTTACACCCTCATTTGCATGTTCCCAAATGTTCCCATTATACAAATTTCATTTTCAGGACTCTCCCTCCCTGCATCCCCGATGAACAGTTTTCCAGAAATTTTCCAAAATTTCTACCTTTGGAAATTTTTTTTTTTCACCAAATGCTCTGCTGGTGGCTGGGCAGCCGGCAGAGGCCTTTCCAGAGTGGCTGTCTGATGTCACTGAAGACAGCGCCCTGCCACCATGGTTCCTGCTGTTACATGTGAACCTCACTAAGTGGTTTTTTCTTTTTTTTTTCTTTTTTTTTTTTCACCTTTTTCTTTCTGCCTTCTCTTTTAAAAACTGACAATGTTCTCCAACTCGCCTGAGATTTAATTTGAACTTCATGATCCTTTACATGTTTTGACATTTGAGAAATCAAAACGTCAGTGAGATTATCTCCTAGCAGAGTCTGAGCCGATATTACACAGACTTTACCAAAACAGCGATTAGCTCTGCCTGTCTGTGTTCTGCCAAAGGGGGGTTGAGAGGACGGATTCAGCGCTGAGTCCCTCAACCTGGGGGTAGGATGGAGGAGGAATCAGAGCTGTGGTCCTGTCTGGCCCTGCCACATGCTACTGCTGTGCCCAGAGGAGGCCATTTGCCTTCTGCCTCTCTCTCTCCATCTGTAATCACAAAGTGCATTTATTTTTTAAGCCCATGTTTGGTCCATGCCCATTTTTTTATGTAACAGCAAGTCCTCTTTTTTGTTGTTGTTTATTTCATTTCATTTCATTTCATTTCATTTCATTTCATTTCATTAACAAATGCCCTCCTTAATCCCCGTCATCTATTCCCCCCCACACACCCCCTTCCCTCTGGCGACCATCAGTTTGTTCTCTAGAGTTAAGAATCTGTTTCTTGGTTTGCTTCTCTCTCTCTTTTTTCTCCTTTACTCATTTGTTTTGTTTCTTAAATCCCACATATGAGTGAAACCATATGGTATGTGTCTTTCTCTGATTTATTTCACTTAGCATAATATTCTTTAGCTCCACCTATGTTGTTGCAAATGGCAAGATTTCTTTCTTTTTATGGCTGAGTAATTTATATATTATATAAATATATGTATAAATATACATATAAATACATATATATATACACCACAGCTTCTTTATCCGTTATCTATTCATCTATCAGTGGACACTTAGGCTGCTTCCATATATATATTTTTTTAAAGATTTTATTTATTTATTCATGAGAGAAACAGAGAGAGGCAGAGACATATGCAGAGGGAGAAGCAGGCTCCATGCAGGGAGCCGGACATGGGACTTGATCCCAGGTCTCCAGGACCACGCCCTGGGCCGAAGGAGGCGCCAAACCGCTGAGCCACCTGGGCTGCCCTGCTTTCATATCTTAGCAACTGTAGATGCTGCTGCTAAAAATATTGGGGTGCACTTATCCCTTTGAATTAGTATTTTTGGGGTAAATATCCAGTAGTGTGATTAATGGATTGTAGAGGAGTGCTATCTTTAACTTTTTGAGGAACCTCCCTACTGTTATCCACAATGACACCATCAATTTGCATTCCCACCTACAGTGCATGAGGGTTCCTTTTTCTCCACATCCTTACCAACACTTGTTGTTGTTGCTCAACTTGTTGTTGATTATAGCCATTCTGACAGGTGTGTGGTAATATCTCATTATCGTTTTGATTTGAATTTCCCTGATGATGAGTGATGTGGAGCATCTTTTCATGTGTCTTTGGCCATCTGGAGTTCTTTGTAGAAATGTCTTCGTTTGTTTTTTGGGTGTTGAGCTGTATCAGTTCTTTATATGTTTTGGATACTAACACTTTATGTCGTTTGCAAATATCTTCTCCCATTCAGTAAATTGCCTTTTGGTTTCGTGTTTCCTTCTCTGCACAGAAGCTTTTTATTTTGGTGTAGTCCCAATAGTTTATCTTTGCTTTTACTTCTCTTGCCTCAGGAGATATATCTAGAAAAATGTTGTTATGGCTGATGTCCAAGACATTACTGCCTGGGCTCTCTTCTAGGATTTCTATGGTTTCATGTCTTTAATTTACCATTTAGGTCTTTAATGTATTTTGAGCTTATTTTTGGGTGTGATGTAAGAAAGTGGTCCAGTTTCATTCATCTGCATGTTGCTATCCACTTTTCTCAGTACCATTTTTGGAGGAAACTGTATTTTTCCCATTGTATAGCCAGTCCTCCTTTGTTGAAGATTAATTGACCATATAATTGTGGGTTTATTTGTGGGTTTTCTCTTCTATTCCATTGATCTTTGTGTCTGCTTTTATGCCAGTACCACACTGTTTTAATTACCACCACTTCATAATATAACTTGAACTCTGGGATTGTGATACCTCCAGTTTTGTTTTTCTTTTTCAAGATTGCTTTGGGTATTGTGGGTCTTTTGTGGTTCTGTACAAATTTTAGGATTTTTCTATTTCTGTGAAAAATTCTCGTTTTTTTTTTCATAGAGATTGCATTAAATCTGTACATTGTTTTGAGTAGTATGGATATTTTAACAATATTTGCTCTTCTGACCTATGAGCATGGAATGTTTTCCTCTTTCTTTGCATTGTCTTGAATTTCTTTCATCAATGTTTTAAAGTTTTCAGAGTACAAGACTTTCATCTCTTTGGTTAAGTTTATTCCTACATATTTTATTGTTTTTGGTATAATTATAAATGAGATCGTTTTCCTAATTTTACCTTCTGCTGCTTCATTATTAGTACATGGGAATGCAACCGATTTCTGCACATTGATTTTGTATCCTGCAACTTTATTGAATTAATTCATCAGTTCTAGTAGTCTTTTGGAGGACTCTTTACGTTTTCCACATAGAGTATCATATCACCTGCAGATAGGGAGTGTTTTACTTCTTCCTTACCAATTTAGATGCCCTTTATTTCTTTTTCTTGTTCGATTGCTATGGTTAGGACTTCCAGTACTATGTTGAATAATAGTGATGAGAGTGGAGATCCTTGTCTTCTTTCTCACCTTAGGAGAAAAGCTCTCAGGTTTTCACTACTGCGTATGATGTTGGCTGTGGGTTTTTCATATAAGGTCTTTATTATGTTGAGATATGTTCCCTCTAGACCTGTTTTGTTGAGGGTTTTTACCATGAATAGATGTTGTACTTTGTCAAATGCTTTTCTGCATCTATTGAAATGATCATATGGTTTTTATCCTTTCTCTTATTGATGTGACATATCATATTGATTGTTTTGTAAATATTGAACCACCCTTGCATCCAAGGGATAAATCCCACTTGATTGTGGTGTATGGTTTTTAAAAATATACTGTTGGATTCAGTTTGCTAATTTTTTTTTTAGTTTGCTAATATTTTGTTGAGGATTTTTCATCTATATTCATGAGAAGTATTAGCCTATGGTTCTCTTTTTTTATGGTGTCTTTATCTGTTATTGGTATCAGGGTGATACTGGCCACATAGAATGAATTTGGAAGTTTTCCTTCCTCTTGTATTTTTTGAAATAGTTTAAGAAGAATGGGTATTAACTCTTCAAATATTTGATAGTATTCACCTGTGAAGCCATGTGGTCCTGTACTTGTTTTTTTTTTTTTTAAAGATTTTATTTATTTATTCATGATAGACAGAGAGAGGCAGAGATATAGGCAGAGGGAGAAACAGGCTCCTTGCCGGGAGCCCAATGTGGGACTCGATCCCAGAACCCTGGGATCATGCCCTGAGCCAAAGGTAGATGCTCGATCACTGAGCTACCCAAGTGTCCCTGTTTTTTTGTTTGTTTGTTTGTTTGTTTGTTTGGATTACTGATTCAATTTCATCACTGATCAGCAAGTCCTTTCTTGCACTCTGAAGCATCTTTCTGAGATAAAGTCAATGTCTAGAGAGTCAATAAAGAACGTTAGGGGCATTGACAACTTTCTCAGCCTTGATTCAGAGGCCCTTGATTTCCAATCATCATCAGAAAACATTTTGAGGTGCTTGTCTGCAGCAGGCTCTGGGCTACCTGTCACCTCATTTCTCCTACACAGCGTGCCATTAGGCTTTGGGAAAGTCTTTTCTGGGTTTCTCTTTCTCCATTTGTAAAATGGGCACATTGATTTCTACCTGCCTTATCACATAAAGCTGTTAGTAGGTTACTTGGAATGTGTTAAAATGCTCTGAGCCTCTTTGAAAAATTTTTGTTTTCTCTTTTCCTCTTTTACAAACTCTTGTGGGCTTCATAAAAAAACAAACTTCCTCAGACATTTTTATTCAATACTATTGAGCTCTTTGAAGCAGCCTTTAGCCTCAGCATGCAAAGATGCTTCTGGTTGCATGGAATATACCACATTGCAAATTTGAGAAATAAATGCTGGAGTCAAGTTTAGTGTTGCTTTTAAAGATTTATTTATTTATTTGAGAGAGAGAGAACAAGCAGGGGGAGATGGAGAGAGAGAGGGGAAGCAGACTCCCTGCTGAGTATGAAGCCCCACTCTGGGCTCAATCCCAGAAACCTAAGATCATGACCTGAGCTGAAATCAAGAACTGGAGGCTTAACCAACTGAGCCACACAGGAGCCCCTGTTGTTGCTTTTAAGGAGAGAAAAGTCTCTCACTAGCCTGCTACAAATGACACATACGTCTACATCACTGAGCGTGATCAAGGGCCTCTGAATCAAGGCTTAGAAAGTCGTCAATGCCCCTAACATTCTTTATTGATTCTCTAGACATTGACTTTATCTTAGAGAGATGCTTCAGAGTGCAAGAAAGGACTTGCTGACCAGCAATGAAATTGAATCAGTAATCAAAAAAAAAAAAAAAAGTTGCTTCAGTGAAGTCCCTGTTAAGACCATTACCTTTCCATAACATGGCACCTTTCTCTAAGTCATGCAGGAGACAGCAGTGACCAATGTGGAGCATGACAGCCTCAGGTCCTTTCCTGCTTCTGCTGTTGGGGCTCTCCTCATTCCGATAGGTGGCCTCTGGGAGACACAGCCCCAAGCTCTCAGTATACCCAGTGTCCCCCCACCTCCCACCCAAAGGCACAGCCCCAGGTGGCTCCCACTTCTTCCTTTCTGTCACCCCCACCCCTACCCCTGTGCTGCCTCTGTTGCTCAGGTGTCATTTGCTATATTTCCAAAGTTCTTACTACACCTGTCTCTGTTAAGCCTGTGAGCACATTTGAGGCATGTGGGAAACTCAGAGACATGAGTCTGCTCAAATGTAAGCACTGCTGCTACCCTCTGACCAATGAAGTCTGTCTGTGAATGCCCTCTAGAAAATGAGGCTTTCTGGAATGAGATTTAGAGGTGTCCCCTGATGGAAGACAGAAAAAGCATGTTATGAGCATGTGTGCTACTCTGGTACACTCTTCCCTCTTCCCTCGAAGCCCTTTGCTGCATTTTTGTATCCTGCTGCTCATCATGGTTAACATTCCCCCCTCCTTCCGAGGGTTCCCTCCTTTGCATCATGCAACAGCTACAGCTAATGGCAGGAATCAGCACTTCCTGTACTGCAGATCGATCCACAGTAAGGTAACAGTTATCACAAGAGGATCACTTAGTTATGATAACCTGTGCAAGGCATCAGTATCCACATGCTTAAGGCTGCTGCACAGCATTTAGAAGCCCAGAGAAATCAGCGTCTACAGATGTGGAAGTGAATAGATAGAATGTGCTAGGTGTGTGTGTGTGTGTGTGTGTGTGTGTGATGTTTTCTTCAGTTTTCCCAAAGAATAGTGAATTCACTAATAAATCTATTATACAAGCAATTTGTATTAATACATACCTGTTGTTACAAATTAGCAATAGCAATAGTTTACCTGTGTCTAGACCTTTACAGGTTACAAAGTATCCCAGCACTCCTGCAAACAATTAAGTGCGCAGGAATTGGTTCAGGATTTGGTTAGGTAGTGATTTTTACCAATGATCTGGTGTTATTCACTCAGGCTCATACTCACAAAGTGCTCGAGGTCTTTATCTCTGTGGATTCTGTTGCTCCAGCTCTCCCAGAAGAAAATTGGACTAGCTTTCAACGTTATGAAATCACTGAACCTGCATTTCTGATAATGCTGGAGTCAGTTCTGAATTAAACTCAGTTGGTGTCTCTCTCTTCTGCTCCTGTGCTGTCCAGCCACAGGCAGGACCTTACTGTCTGATCTTTCACTTGCTTATTTGTTTGGGCCCCGAGTATGCAGCCTGGTTTCCAGGTAGAGATGAGGCACCCCTCCCTGCAGGTGTTCAAAGACAGGTATGCATCTACTAGGTGATTATGGGGACAGAGGAAAGCATCCTAGGGAACTATTGTATAGCTTGGCTGGTTGCTCATCAACCTGTTTTCTTTTCTTCCTACATATCAACCAAACTACCTTTCCCTTCCTCCCTTGTGGATTTATTTTTATTTTGTTAAGTTATTGAGATTTCTGGGGTTATTTGTTTTAGCAGCTCACAGTTATCTTACCTAATACGGTAGCTTTTAAGGCTCCATCCAGTCCTGAGATTCTTGGATTCTAAATCTTGAGACACACACATAACACTTGGTTATGATTACTTGTCACTTTCTCACCACTTATAACTGATCTTCTTCTGGTTTTCCACAGGATTCTCTTCTTCTGGTTTTCCACAGGATTTCCATTACTTTTGATTTTTCTAGGGCTTTGGATGCACTCATGGACAAGGAAATGGCTAATGTCAGTTTAGCCAATCCAGCTACCCGACTCCAAAGCAAGCTCGCTTCCTGGGCACGTGTTCAGTCTCCTGTTGTTTGCCACACGGGTCAGGGGTAGGCTAAGTATATGAGGGAAAGCTTGGCATGGAAGCAAGGGTGAGACAGCCCCAGGATGTGGCGATAACAGATGGCGTTTGCCCTGAAGTGGAGATGGGGCAGGGATGATGGAATCAATGGGATCATGGTGCCTGTTGAGGGAGTTACCTGCAGGAGATGGCCAGGCTCTGATTGCCCCAGCAATACCCCCCAAGCTGAGTCCTGGTTCCCTACATATTGACTCACTGCAGAAGCCAAGTAAGCAAGTGTTAAATGACTCTAACATTGCCTCTGGCGTTTCCAAGTGGGTCCCTAGTACATTGTACAATCGTTAACTAATTAATAGAAGCGGAGGGTTCAGAATTTGGAGAAGGACTTAATGAAATTTGTTTTTAATGGTAGCTAATTATTGATAAGCCAAGGGAATCAGATCTAATTAGCATGACCCTCTGCCTGAGAAATTGGGTGTCGGGTTTTAGAACAAGTTGGACTAGGGCTATCTTTCAAAAGAAAAATCATTTTAAAGTGCAGTTCTTAAATTCTTAAAAAAAAGCTTTATTTATTTATTTGAGAGAAAGAGAGCGTGTGCATGTGAGCAAGCAGGGACTGGGGCAGAGGGAGACAGAGAGGGAGACTCCTCCAGCAGGCTCCCCTGCCGAGGCAGAGCTGACTTAGGGCTCGATCCAGGGACCCTGAGCTGAAATTAAGAGTCAGACACTTAACCTACTGAGCCACCCAGGTGCCCCTTAAAGGGCATTTTAATGAAAATTTCTGATTTTGTTTTGAAACCTTTAAAGAATTATCAGCAACGGCAGCAGATTTAGAATCTGAATGAAGGTTAGAATTCTGGCTTAAGAGATTGAAACTTTTGACCAATACCCTGATTCTTCTATTTAATGTATGGGATAGAATTCGATGAATGAGTCTGTTCAGGCCTCATCTGGGGTAGTGTGTGTGTGTGTGTGTGTGTGTGTGAGAGAGAGAGAGAGAGAGAGAGAGAGAGAGAGAGAGAGAGAAGATTCCATCAAAGACTTAGATATAATCATTTTTAATCACATAATATTTGTCGGTTACACTTGACCCAGTCAATGTGTGATCATATTCTAATACACACATGTGCAGAGAGAAGTGCTTTACTTAAAAGTCTGCATTGTTTGGATATATTTATTCACCTGAAGCTTTTTAATAAAGTGCTTCTAATGTAGAATTCAATTATTTTAGTAAGCACAGAAGGTGAGGCAGTTACTCACTGTGCCATAAAGTATTTGAGGCTTCCTCCCCCCTTCTTACTCTTTGATGTTGCATAAGCTATTCACAAATATCAGTTGCTGTTGACATCCAAACCAACAAATATATTTAGCACAACACACCAGAGGCTGGAGAGTAAAGCTTTTAATTAACCTGCAGGGAATTTTCTAAGATCATAGGTTTAAAAAAAAAAAACCTTAGAAGTGAGAAGTCCCCCGAGAAAGGTAATACATGCATTTTCTCCTGACTTTTGGATGTCACCGTAGGGCAGGGGACTTCTGACCCACTGATGTAAGGCAGCAGATTGCCATAAAAAAAAAAAAAAATTACTCACATCCTTTGACTAACTCCATACAGTGACCCTGCCCTGCTAAAAAGAACAGTATAACATCCAAAAAATGTTAGTATGATTAGTTTGAAATTTCAGAAACCCTCAAGCCCCAACATTGTGAGAAGTGGTGTTCGGTCCAATCCTCCTTTTTTTGACACTTTCTCTTTGCTCAGGGAAGCCTCCTCCCCTGCCCCAGGACTGGGTGCCCTCCTGCCACTCCCTCTCTTTCCAGGGTGTGACCAGGGAGCCCTGTCCTTGCTGGTGGCTCATCCCCCTTCCTCTCCTTACCGGGGCCAAGCTTACCTGTTGGGTCCCCATCCTTTCTCTCTGCTTTCCAACATAATGAGCATTTGTCAGTTCCTGACGGCTACTGGGTGTGTTGCATTTCCTCCCTAAGACCACACTCAATGCAGTGGGCATTAGTATTCCTACTGTATAGGAGAGGAACTGAGTGAGTGAGGCCAGTGACTGGCCAGAGCAGAGCATGCATGGGAGAGGCCAGTCCTTCCCTTCCTCTTTCTTAAGGAAGGTTTCCTGGAAATAATGTGGACACCCTCCTCCCAATCCTTAGTGGCTTTGACCTTGTCTGCCACCAGCCCCTTCTTCCTTTGGACTGTCTGTTCCCACAGGCAGTCAGCTCAGCTCTGCACCAATCCTCTGTGCCCTTCACCACTGCTCCAGTGCATTCTCCAAGCTCTTGGGAGACTCAGAGGTCCCCACACCTCACAGTGCTGATGCCCAGGCTCCATCTACAGGGCCCAGTGTGTATCTGGGTGTCCCCAGAGGCTGGCAGGTGGGTGGGCTGCTGGGGAGTCTGATGGAGATCCCAGAGACTGTGCTTCTTATGCTCCTCTCCACCTTCCCCTTCTCTTCCCTCCACTTGTGCTCTGTCTCCTTCACTTTCTGAGATGTTCAGGTAGACAGGAATGAAGCAGCGCTAGTATCTGCAGCTCCCCCGCACCTGCTCTCAGGCCCCCTCCCCTGGCATGCCGTCTAGACTCCTCTGCCTGCCTGTGTTAGATGGGAAACAAACTACACAGTAGGTTGAATGTGGGAAGTTTAAATATAGAGATGTATTAACTGCAACAGGGAAGTAAGTTACACAGACGTAAAGAAAACCCTACAGAACACCCTAAGGCTAATGGAGAATTCCTGTGGAAAGACAAGCCCGGAAGGGGCCCCTCTCCTAGGCTACTGGGTTTCTAATAGTGTTGGAGAGAGTGTGATCACAGCCTCATGGGTGGGAGGCTGCTCTCTGCTTGTCCACCGTTGCCCAGGTGGGCCAAAGTTGGCAGGAGAGGTCACAGAGGGCAGTGGGATGTCAGAAGCCTGGTCTCCAAGAGGCCAGTGCAAGGACCAGGGTGTTCAGACTCTATCTACATCAGGAGGGCCGTGGCCAGGTGGTCACCGTGGGCAAACAAAGGGCTGGGTCTGGGTGCTAAGCTCTGGGTGTAGGGCTGGGGCCAGACACTGGGAGCCAGGCAGCCCCGGCAGGGTGAGGAGGAGACAGCAAAACCCCACAGTGGAACCAGGAAGAGAAGCTCCTTCCTCCTGCTGGACCCAGAGCTGTGTGCTGACAAAGCTTGATACTGCATTTGCTGCAAAGGAGAAGCCACTTACAGCTCCTTGATCACAGAGCAGGTGCAGAAGCACGGATCTGAGGCTCAGAGCAACAGATCGACGGCCGACCCTGACCTTGGCTGCTCTCCCTGTCTGGCTCACACAGCTTTAGGAATCCTGTTCCCCAGCAAACACCCTCTGGCTCTTCAGTTTGGCTGCTCCATCATCTTTCTCCAGGTGTTGATCTTTCTGGCCTAAGGAGAGTGTCCTCCCGTCTCTCTTCTTGATCAGATTCGACCCATTCCGTAGGCCTGGTGCGAGGCCCGTGAACCGCCTCCTAACTCTTCCTCTGCTCTGGTTCCACCACGTCTGGTTCTTGTCACTTCGCCTCCCTAATAAAACTGCACGTTCCTTGAGACAAGGACAGTATCTCTCTGGCCCCATTTTCCCTGGTGCCTTGGATAATGCCTGGTCCTCAGAGACCCCCGATTGATATTCTGATGTGATTGAGTAAGGACCTGGAAGTTCCAGCGCTGGGGAGCCAGTTGGGGAATGTTTGGAAGCTTCTGGAAAAGGAATTCAGTGGCTGCTCCTTTCTCTACTCACACCCAAGACCCAGTCTGAGAGCTTATAAGAGACTGGGAGCCTCCTTCACAGGGAGCACTACTTATTTCCTTTCTGGTGTTAGGAAGTAGAGTCATTGCAACCCACCCATTAACAGCATGTAACCTCCTGCCATAATTCTGTGTACCAAGTGAAGGAGGAGGAATAATGTCAGGTATAATGAAAATGATTTTGCCTACTTTGACCTGAGTCTGGTCAGCAAAGGCTATCTTACTCTCTTTATCCTTTTTATAAAATGGAGTCGCTTTCATAATAGGGACCGATTTCTCAAGATGAAATACTAGAGATCATAAAGAAGTGGAGAAAGAGAATGACCTGAGTGCTTTATATGGGACATTTTATTGGATCAGTGCTATTTTGTCTTATTGCTTCGTGCTTTCCCAAATGGCCGGTAAGTGAATCTTGAATCGCTGTGATCTCAGCCTCAATAGCCAGGACTAGGTTATATTAAAAGCTTTGGTCTGTGCAATGAGTCACTTGTTGTTTATGGAGCAAGGCTCCTCAACCCTCTCTGCTGGCATTCCTAAACAGTCCTTTAGAACTAATCACTTTCCTTTAATATCCAGGCTCGATCTTCCCTGACTACCTCCTCCTACCATTAGACTGAGCTGATTTTCTTCTTTTGTATTTTCTTAGCATTAAAAAAAAAAGGGTAGGTGTGTATAAATATCTCATATCACTCTGTATTGTAATTCTTAGTTAATTCCTTGTCATTCTGGAATGTGCCATCTTTAACTGTGTATCCCCAGGATATAAATCAGTGGCTTACATATAGTAAAGGTTCAATAAGTATTATTGGAATGAACGGGTGGTTGAATGATGACCCAGTCATGCTTCCTTTGGTGGCAAACATCAATAACCCAATTTGACCTCTTTTTTGGACATAAAAGAAAATTTATCTGCTTGTGTAGTTAGGAAGATCAAAGGGTATGACTTCTGGCTTCAGGTATGAGTGGGTGCAGGTACTGATTCTATCATCAGGACTCTTTCTTTCGGAAAGAATCTTGGTTTCTACAGACATCCAGATTTACTTCGTTATCATAGATCTCTCCGTGGGGCCTGCCTAAATAAATGAAGAATAAAGCCACTGAAGGTTCTTTACTGTATGGGGCTGTTCCATGTCCCATCAAATGCCAATAGTGCTTCCACACACCATGACTACTAAATTTGTCCCCCTCCTCCAAACTTTCAAATGTCCCCCAGAGAGGATAGTATGGCCTCTGGTTGAGATTCCAAAGAAAATGGCCTGTCACCTAGTCTCTATATCAGCTCTTGAAAAGGATTCTGATTGGCTCTGTGTAGGTTGTGTTTCTACTTCTGGACCGATCACAGTGTTCGATGCATTTGGGAGCCTGGCATAATCTGATTGGTCAACGTATTAATTGTCTATTGCCTCTCAGCAAATGACTCCAAAACTTAGCAGCTTAATGCATTTATTATGTCAAATGATTTCTGTGGGACAGGAATCTGGGAGTGCTGTGGTTGGGCTGTTCTGGTTCAGGGTCTGTCACAAGGCTGCAGTCAAGCTGATGTCTTCCCAAGGCTCACCTGGGGCTGGAAGATCCACTTCTTTTTTTTTTTTTAATTTACATTTTATTGGTGTTCAATTTGCCAACATATAGAAGATCCACTTCCAAGCTCAGCCATGTGGTGGCTTGTAGGCATCATTTCTCGTGGGCTGTTGGGTAGCTCACCAGCATGGCTTCTCCATAGGCACATGGCAGCTAGCTTCCCCAGAGTGACTGATCTAAGAGAGAAACAGGAGAGGAAAGGAACAGAGGTGAGAGTGCAGTATGGCACTGCAATCTTTTACAACCTAATCTTGGAAGTGACATACGTCATCTCTGCTATATTCTGTTGGTCACACAGGCCAACTCTGGTTGGGGCTATATGAGGGTGCGAACCCAAGAGGCAGGATCTTTGGAGGCCACTGGGAGGCTGGATTACAGGAATGCCCCTCTGGGAAATCACAGAGGGTAAGGACCTGCATTTCCCCAAAGGAAGTCATGCATCGTAAACAAAAAGTAGATAGATGTCTGCTACAAATGAATATTTAAATTCACTTCATCATTAACTCACTCAAGGCAGCACAAGGGAAGGTCTGGTGAAAACAGTGCTATGAATTATTTCTCTTTATCTGTGGCTCATCCCATGTCCCTTAAGAATATTTTTTTCCTGCTGCGAGCTGATGTTTCCTGGTCAGCATTTATTTGTGCAAAGGCATTCACAAGCAATTCAACTGCTGATGTAGAAATAGGTTTTGTAGATCTTGGGGGTACACCAATATTTGGGTGTGTGACTCTTACATGAATTGTCCTGGCAGCTGCTTACTGTTTCTCCAAAGTTCTCCTTTCTCTGATGCTCTTTAATGCTTTCAACTTCTAGCAGAGAGAAGGCATCAGCTCTAGCCTGGTACATTTCCACCGAGAGGAGGTGGGGTGCAGGACTGGAGCAGCCCCGGGAACAGCATACAGCTGAACCCACTACAAGGCAAGAGGTGGTTGTTCAAAAGTAGGCGTTCTGATTCTGTGCATTGGGATAGATGTTCTGCGGTAGTGTTCCCCCTAGACGACGTGGAATAAGTAAATGCTGTTTTCTCATTAGGGATTAATGGTGTACACAGGCAAGGTGATTTCTGAGACTTCGGTCTCTGGTTAAAGTACCGCCAGCAACTGAGCCATCCTGACACCCCACTGCTCTCAGTAATGAGAAACCACTCTTTGCCTTCCCACCACCCCGCCAGGAAGAAGGCTGCCAGCTATCGTGTAACCCATACCCAGACAGCTGATGGAAGAGTTTGCTTCTCCTCCCTCCAAGCTTTTGGAAAGTAATAAAAGCAATGTAGAAAACAAGCGACTCAGGAAATGGGTTGAAAGTAAATCTTGCGCAGGTTGAATTGTACAAATGGAGGCACTTCCTCTCTTGACTAATGAAAACAAAGATGCCAAGTGTGAGGCCCTGTGTTCCTTCTGCTTGATTTTCCACAAATGCTGCCTGTCAGATTGGGAACCCCTTGACAGTGAATGTTCTGTTCAATGAGGAAGAAGATGCATCTGACTTGAGGCAGCTCAACACATCACCAAGCAGAGGCCAGGCCGGGATTTGTCAGCTCTCTGGCCAGAGTATCTAGAAACAGGCAAACCACTCGGCCTGGCCAAAGGCTGCAGATTTATGCACTGGCCTTTTCAACAGAGCTTCAGAAGTGATTAAACATCTACAAATGACACTCCTCCATTCTTCTTTTGTTCCTGACAAGCCCTGGCCCTTTAACTGTCCAGGTAGCTCAACAGAGAAGAGTAGAGAAGGTGAAGAAAAACAGCATCCTTAGGAGAATGTGGCTTGTTTCCCTGCATGCTCCAGCACAGACGGAAAGAGAGAGTCACACGTACCAAATTGGTTCTTTTATGCTGGGTCTCACTAGGCTGGATGTTTTGGTTTTACATTTGTAAAACCCAGAATACAGCAGGTCCTCCCCCCCCCCCTTATCTACTGAGGATACATGCCAAGACCCTCAGTGGATGCCTGGAAACTGTGGGAAGAGACATCACAGTTAAAGGGGGACTCTGGTATTTAAGCAAAAGGTTATCTATGGCTAGCTAGAGTCATAGAATGAGGGGGTCCTCCCCAGGGGTACTCAGTGGAGTGCCGTTAACTTTGGTGTCATTGCCGGAGGAATGAATGGGGGATGGGTTGCCCGAATCTGTGTCCCTGTTTCTCTCCTTACACTTAGGCTCTGACTATTCTGCTGAGCCATGTTCCCTGCCCTGTCCCTCCCATTCCTGAGTGGCCAATTGGCAGGGCTTGGGCAGAAAGGAGCATGAGGCAGATAGATAGGGGTTTGATCTCTAGCTCTGGACATGGACGGTCCTGGGTTCTAATTCTGCTAGCTGTGTGAGCTTGGACAAGTTCCTTAACCTCTCTGAGCCCTGTGTTCTTATGCAGACACTGGAGATAATCGTGGTACCTCTTTAACCTACGGGGCTGTAGTAAAGGCTAAGTCAGATGATGCAGTGCCTGGTGTAACTCAGAAAGGATCTGCACTGTTCTAGCACCTGGGTGGTCACCCTCACACTGGGGGCTCCCAAGTACAGGATGGCAGAGCTGGAAGGACCTAACCACTCACAGGGCCCCTGTCCCTCCTTCGGTCTTAGGGGTCAAAATCCAGCCTTGTTGCTGTTGTTGTTCAATCAGCCTTCTTGGGAAGCCTCTTACACTGTTGGTGGGAATGTGAACTGGGGCAGCCACTCTGGAAAACTGTGTGGAGGTTCCTCAAAGAGTTAAAAATAGACCTGCCCTACGACCCAGCAATTGCACTGTTGGGGATTTACCCCAGAAATTCAGATGCAGTGAAACGCCGGGACACCTGCACCCCGATGTTTCTAGCAGCCATGTCCACAATAGCCAAACTGTGGAAGGAGCCTCGGTGTCCATCGAAAGATGAATGGATAAAGAAGATGTGGTTTATGTATACAATGGAATATTCCTCAGCCATTAGAAATGACAAATACCCACCATTTGCTTCGAGGTGGATAGAACTGGAGGGTATTATGCTGAGTGAAATAAGTCAATCGGAGAAGGACAAACATTATATGGTCTCATTCATTTGGGGAATATAAATAATAGTGAAAGGGAATATAAGGGAAGGGAGAAGAAATGGGTAGGAAATATCAGAAAGGGAGACAGAACATGAAGACTCCTAACTCTGGGAAACGAACTAGGGGTGGTGGAAGGGGAGGAGGGCGGGGGGTGGGGGTGAATGGGTGACGGGCACTGAGGGGGGCACTTGATGGGATGAGCACTCGGTGTTATTCTGTATGTTGGCAAATTGAACACCAATAAAAAATAAATTTATTATTAAAAAAATCAGCCTTCTTTGGTTTTCTTTCCAGGAGAAGGAGTTTGGAATGTTCCACCACTTTACCTTAGGGAGTGGGGGGAGCTCTAGTGCAGCACTTGGAATTACCTGCCACCTGTCGTTGTATTGGAAGAAGCAGAGCTCAGAGAAACTGCCACGTGATCTTCCTGAGAAGGTTTGCCTCTGGAAAGCTTTGTAAGACTGAAGGTAGACAACTCATCCTACCTTTTGACCAGGTGTCCTTGTTGTTGTTGCTGTTTGTTTTTTGTTTTTAAAGGAAGAGAGGTAATAATTGTGTGATGCAGCCTGTAGGGAGTAAACAAAACACCTCTGTGTTTAGTAAGTCTTTCATTTATTAATTTTCTACTAGGATTTTTTTCTCCCCTATTTTATTTTATTTTATTTTATTTTATTTTAATTTTTATTTATTTATGATAGTCACACACACACACACAGAGAGGCAGAGACATAGGCAGAGGGAGAAGCAGGCTCCATGCACCGGGAGCCCGATGTGGGATTCGATCCCGGGTCTCCAGGATCGCGCCCTGGGCCAAAGGCAGGCGCCAAACCGCTGTGCCACCCAGGGATCCCATCTCCCTTTTTTTTAAATGGAAAAATAATTTTATTTTTTCCTCACCGAGAGAAATATTTGGTCTTCTGCTGTTTTTCTTCTCCCCAAAGCTCTGCTTCCATCACATCAAAGCACTGCAGGCCTGGCTTCAAAACCCAGTCAGGGGACACCTGGGTGGCTCAGTGGCTGAGCATCTGCCTTCAGCTCAGAGTCCTGGGATGTGTCCTGCATCGGGCTCTCTGCAGGGAGCCTGCTTCTCCCTCTGCCTATGTCTCTGCCTTTCTCTCTCATGAATAAATAAATAAAATCTTAATCAACCAACCAACCAACCAACCAACCAACCCCAGGTGGGAATAAAATGGGGCCAGAGTCAAGCACCTGCCATCTCACTGCCTGGGGCCATACACAGTAGGGTAGGCTTTGCCCTAGACCCCAAAATATTGGCATTGAGTGTTTAGACACAGAGCCTGATGCCAAGTGGCACCCACAGGGGTCTGGGTCCAGCCCTCCCCCACCACGTGGGACCCCAGGTGTCTGAAGTGCTGGAAGCACACCTGCAGTCCTGGCTGACCAGGGGTGGGGGACCCCAGAGGACAGGCACCCAGCCCCTGCTGCATGGAGCTTCTGTCCTGCGGGAAAGGCAAGCATGAAACCAAGGCTGTGGGGGAAAGTCATTCCCAACAGCTGTGGGGAGGGAGACCTTCTGAAGATGGAATATCGAGGAGCAGTTGAGGGATGTGGTGGGGACTTGCTCTTCTCTGGATGCTGAAGGTCAAGTAAGTCACTTGAAATAAGTGTTTGGGGAGCTTTTCCTTCACAGTCATATTTGAGACTGAATGAGGGGTGGATATCGGAGGCTGAGAAGAGGAGGAGTTAGCACCGCCAAGTAGCCAGCCAACAGCGCCTGTCTGGGGTGGAGGGAGCCTGGGTCTGGCTGGCCCAAGCCTGGTGGGTTTGCACCCAGCAGGGCAGGGACTGGTGTCCTTGGGCTGCGGAGAGGCCACGGTCCTGGTCATCCCAAGTCTGTGGAGGCAGAGGCCTTTGGAGCCCAGCACCCAGGCCCCTGTGGAGGTGCAGGCTGCAGCCCCCGGCCCCAGAGCCCGCCTTCCCAGGGGCATCAGGACCCACTTTCATAATGCCTTTCCACCCACCCTTTAGCTGGCTTGCATTTGCAGCCAGGACTAAAGCCTAGGCCTTGCTTGGGGTTTTCAGCTTCTGGAACATTTTCCTTCACTGCTTTCAGAAAGTGTCCAAATGACACCACCAAGGGAAGCCGGAGCAGTTAGATCTATGGCCCTCTGGGGTTAGCAAATGAATGACACTGAAGGTGGCTCTCGAGCCCACCCCTGGCGCTTAACTCACTCGGGCGTCAGTGAGCTCACCCCTCAGGACTGGCACATTAGTGACCTCGCAGTAATAACTTTCCTGGCAGAGACCAAAGTGACAGCCCAGCTGGAACCATTAGGTCACTCCCCATCCCTTGCAGGTGTAGAGGGCCTCTGATGCTTTACCACTGCATCTGAATCCATGCAGGTAGTTATCGAGCCAGGCAGAGCTGCATGCCATTATCTGGCCCCTGCTGTCCTTCCAGCTCCCTTCCCCACCCCACCCACCCCTCCTTCATGTAGCCTGAGTTCGAAGAAGACTCTGTCCTCTTTCCTGAACATACCTCTGTGCTCTAACTGAAGGCATTCATTCACTGGAATGCCCTCCCCTCCCATCTCTACCTGTTGAAATCCCATTATTCTCCAGTGTGCATCGCAAATGCCATTTCCTCCATAAAGCCTTCTGTGATTTCCAGACCCAGAAGTGAATCTGGGCTTCATTGCGGTTTTCTGGGCTCTCATCTCCTTGTCCTTCTCAGAGCATGGTTATTTCCATCAGCTCTCATCCATGGTTGTGGGTCTTTAGCTTTCTGGACTAATTTTTGCTACACAAATATCCATTGACGATCTTTGAGTTCCAATTACTGTGTTAGATACTGGCAGCATGAGGATGAATAAGACACTGAAAATGTCTTTGAGGACGTAGAAAAATCCCCAGTGAACAAATAGGCAGGTAAACACCTCATTACAATAAAATGTGCTAAGACACAGAAACAGGGTTCTGGGAGTGCACCAGGATGGACAAGGTCTACTAAAAGCTACTCAGGTCCTGGTGTAGCCAAGGAATAATTATTAGCCTTTGAGGGCCCAGAGGAAGGGCCTATGTTGGGAAAAGAAACTGGAGAACCATGTTTGTGATGGCTAATTCTGTGTGTGAACTTGGCTAGGCCATGCTACCCCGATATTTGATCAAACACTATTCTCCATATTTTGGTGAAGCTATGTTTTAGATGAGATGAACATTTAAATCAGTGGACTTTGAGTAAAGCAGATTACTCTTTATAATGCAGGTGGGCCTCATCTAACCAGTTGAAGGTCTCAATGAAATCAAGACCAGCTTTCCCCAAGGAAGAGGAAATTGTGCCTTTGGGCTTGAGTTGCAACATTGCTTCTTCTTTGGGTCTCAACCTGTTGACCCACTCTGCAAAGTTAGAACTTGTCAGCCTCTGTATCCACATGAGCCCATAGCTCAAAATCTCTCTGTCCCTCTCTCTCCACGTATTGATGTGCGTGCACACACACACATATACATACACGCATGCAAACCTCTTGATTCTGCTTCTCTGGAGAGCCCTGACACAGTATTGATCCCCACTGCCAGCTGTTTTGCAGGCAGTAAGAAGCCATCAGAAGTCATTAAGCAGGGGAGTCATGGGTCAGAACTGTATTAATAAAGGGTCCTTTTTTAAAAAAAAAAAAAGATTTATTTATTTATTTTTGGAGAGAGAGAGCATGCACAAGTGGAGGGGCAGAGGGAGAAGGAGGGAGAGAGAATCTCAAGCAGACTCTGTGCTCAGAGTAGAGCCTGGCACAGGGCTTGATCTCACAACCCTGAGATCATCACCTGAACCAAAACCAAGAGTCGGATGTTTGACTGACTGGGCCACCCAGGTGCCCCAATGAAGGCTTCTTTATTAAAGGAGCAGGTTCTAGTCCGGGCTCAACTATAGCTGTTAGCTTTGGGCCACCAGGAACCTCAGGGGGCCCTGCCCCTTCCTGGCCACAGGGGTGTCCTGTGATGTCCGCCATCAGTAAGGAGTTTTGTCCCATTACCTGCAATGTTGGGGAGGTGGTCACTCTCTTTCGGTTCCCATGGACCCAGTCGGGTGTTCATCACCAGGAGCTGCTGAGACTGCGTCTTGCCTCATCTCTGGTCCCTGCCCATCCAGCAGAAGGTTTGATTCTGTCCTGCCTGCCCTGGGGGAGCTAGCCACTGCATTCTGGAAGCTAAGCGAAGGAAGTAAGCATGTGGTTTAGGAGCGTCCCCGGGCAGAGATGCTGGTCCCGGACAGTGCTTGTAATCATAGACACGTCCACCTAGGGCTGTTGAATCCTGTCTCCTTACCAATGGCCGTTGAAAGATGAGTGGCCCTCCACAGGGGGACGGGGTAGGAGCCAGGCTATGGCTTATTTTCTACAGACTTGAGGACCGCCCTGCCTAGGTGGGTGAAGGCCTGGCCCTGGAGCAGGCATATGCAGGGCCATCGAATGGCCCAGCTCGGTGGAGCGGATCCAAGCTTCAGGGGCAGGGGTTGCTCAGACTTGAGGCACCTGGAGCTTGCAGGAGCTCAGAAGTTCAGGGTCACTGGTTCCCCATCTGGAGCAGTAACTTAATTCCATGAGCCACCCTGACTCGTGTGGCCAAGGATGCTGACATTTTCCTGTTGCTGTTAAATCCAGGCTCCGGTGCAGGAGGGGACCAGTCGTAGATGCGGCTGTGGGGGGCTGGAGAAGGTGAAGGTATGGGGAGTGAGGCAGGGCCGACAGTCCTGGTATCATGTAGACTTTCTTAAATTAGCTGTGGGGAGAGGAAATAAGAAAGAAGAGCCAGAAAGTCAGCAGCCAGACTTTCCCGTACCATCTGGGATGGGAAGCAGTAAGCTGCCAAGAAAAGCTATGTGCTAGAGCTAATTGGGAGAACTTGAAAGCAGGAGCAGCATGCCGCCCCACGAAATCGAGAGGCTTTTCTTTTCTTTCTGTTTTCTTTCCTTCCTTCCGTCTTCCTTCTTCCCCACCCCACCCCTCCCCGTCCTGTCCCCCTCCCTTGCTTTCTTTTTTAAACACAGAGCTCTATGGAGCCTCAAAAGTCATGGAACTGCTAAGAAAACACAGATCTGAAGATTTGGTATAATCAGAAAGCAAGTATGTAGACTAGTGAAGCAGGATTCAGCTGAGTCACGTCTGATAGTTTATTGCAAAGTGGGGCTAGCTCAGTGTAGCAGTTTGATTTTTTAAAAAATTTATTTATTCAAGACAGACAGACAGAAACACACACAGAGGCAGAGACACAGGCAGAGGGAGAAGCAGCCTCCATGCAGGGAGCCTGACGTGGGACTCGACCCTGGGTCTCTAGGATCATACCCCAGGCCGAAGGCAGCGCCAAATCGCTGGGCCATGGGGGCTGCCCAGCAGTTCGATTTTTTTTTTATAAATTAATTTTTTTATTGGTGTTCAATTTGCCAACATATAGAATAACACCCAGTGCTCATCCTCTCAAGTGCCCCCCTCAGTGCTCGTCACCCAGTCACCCCCACCCCCCCACCCACCTCCCCTTCCACCACCCCTAGTTCGTTTCCCAGAGTTAGGAGTCTCTCATGTTCAGTTCGATTTTTTAAAATCTTGTTGCAAATTGGATTCCTAATTCTTAATACCAGTTAGGTCACTGTATGCATGCCTTAATTTCTTACTTCTATTACTCGTAATGCAGAACAGTTTCACTGTGGGGCCCCTGCCACCTTGTCTGGCGTGACCAGCCACCTGGTGTGGCAAGGGCTCCATGTGTTGAAAGGTTTAAGGAGACTTTAGGTGAGTGCTTGAAGCTTTTCCTCTCATCCAGATACTTCGAAGGCTGCAGAGAGGGTTTGGCCTTCTCAGAGGTGGAGTACTGCTATATCCCCCCAAGCAGATGAGGGAACGGGGCTCTGCAGAATTGTACGATGTGAGTAAAACTGACAGCCAGTGGTTTGCAGGGTCAGCCTCGAACTAGGCTTGTGTGACCCAGAAACCTCTTCTCTTTCTGCCACATCATTATCTTCCTGCTGCCTTTTCACAGACTAAGGGGCTAATGGCTACGTACAGGCTTTTACGTGAGGAAGCTACCTGAGTGCCTGCTAGGGGCCCTGGGTGAGGGTAGGCAGTATGGAGGCGGTGAACGTTGACCCTGCTTGACTTTAGCACATTTCTCACTCCTGTAGCCTTCTGCTTCTATGAAAACAGAAATCTCTCCCCTAAGCCATGCCTTGGTGACATTATGTGCAAGCATAGCATCACCTATGTGCACAGCAGCTCACCTTTAGGCAAGGGTAGCACATACATGCCCCTTCTCTCTTGGTGCCCATGATCCTGTCCCAGTGCGGCCTGGAAGCCCAACCTGATACACCCTCTCCGCACCACTCCAGGAGTCTGCTTTCATCTTGCTCTTCTTCTTGTGCATATTCAACAGTGACCTGCCCAAGGACACATGAGCTTGTCACTGTGGACTGGAAGGCCTCACGAGTGTGGTCCTCACTACTTGGTCCAGGGGTCTTTCCTTTACCAGCTTGATGCTCAGAGGGGTATCCTTAAAGGGTCTCTTCCATATTGGCAGTACAAGAACACTTCACTTTTTTTCTCCAGTTGATCTGATCACTTTCAACATTCTGTTGACTGTCATTAAATATAGCATAAGTAGAATTATTGCCCAGGGAGCAAGAGAGACCTTGATAACCTCACTATTGATGCATCAAGTCAGTGACTGGTATCTGTTTTGGCCATATAGACTCTTGAGACTTTAAAAGTGAACAAAGATCATTGTTTTCTGTGACATGAAGACACAAATCAATAATGTATTTCTACTTGTGGTGAAATGGAATAAGTCCTAGGCTGAGAAAAAACCTAGATTCAAGTTCCAACTGCTTGACCTTGGATGGGTCACATAACTTGGTTATCCTCAGTTTCTTTCTGTGCAGATTGGAGATGCCTAGTGGGGACTGCTGGCAGACACCCATGAGAATCCAAATGAGATCATTATGTGAGAGAGCTCTTCAATCTATGAAAGCTTAGACAGATATCAGGCAAGGAAGGTTAAAAAATATTCCACATGGTTTCTCCTCCAGGATCTGCAGCCTGGCAGGTTGGTCCCTCTCATGCCGGTGGTAAGAACTTGTGGGTTGTACATTACACCAGGGTCCCAAATGCAACCTGGAAATTTGTATACTTTCACTATACCCTGCATCCATGAGAATCACCAGAAAAAGCATAAAGGCTGGTAGAATTATATTTCATTTCAAATGGTATAAAGGAAGGAAAAAATAATTGCCTATCTTAACATATTATTTTGTGAATATTATTCCTTCCTTCCTCTCACCTATCCATCCATCTATCCATCCATCCATCCATCCATCCATGCTGTTCCATCCATCCATCCATCCATTCATCCATCCATGGCGTTCCTTCCTTCTGTTCATCTATGCACCCATGCATCCATCTGTCAATCCATGCATCTATGCATGCATGCATGCATCCATCCATCCATGATGTTCCTTCTATCCATCTATGCATCCATGCATGTATGCATCCACCCATCTGGCTGTCCATCCATCTATCAGTCTATCCGTTCATCCATCCATCCATCCATCCATCCATCCATCCTTCTACATGCTGTTCCTTCCTTCTGTTCATCTGTGCATCCATGCATCTATGCATTCATCTGTCCATCTATTCATCCATGCATCGATGCATCTTTCCATCCATCCAGTTCCTTCTATCGGTCCATGCTTTCATCCATCTATCCACGCTGTTCCTTCTTTCCATCAGTGCCTCCATCTGTCTGTCCATCCATCCATCCATCCATCCATCCATCCATCCACCTTTCACTGACCACCTGTTAGGTCTAATTAAGCACGTGGGGATATACAATTGATTAGGAGGCAGTTTCTGTCTTTAGTTGCTTGTTGTAGTGAGAGATAAATGAGTAATCAAAGAACTAAACTGCTATATGACCAAGTGATATAAATTGATCGAAAGCCTTCTCTCTACTTCCCTCCTTCCTTCTTTCCATCCTTTCATTCTTTGCATATAATAGAGTGTTTCAGGGGAATCTAGAGTTCTTTTTCTCATTTCTTAAGAAACAGCAATACAGGGAAAGGAACTGCTCTTTTTGAAGCTATTTGTAGTGTTTCTTTTTCTCCATAGATAGAGGACAGACTTCTTCATTACATGCAGAATGACACTTTAATGGACTTTTTGGTTATGAAGCTCAAAAATTCCATCTTTGGAATCTTCTGGAATAAAGTGGTTTAAGACAACAAGAATCTAAATACTTTACATAAAATGTCTTCTGTGAGGGCAGAATTGCAAACTCAGATGATTTCATTGCAGAAACAACTCCCTGCCCCCTCCTATGGAAGCCTCAGAAGAGACCCATCTGGACTCCAACTTGGAAAGACATGGTCCTTGGGGAGCTAGTTTGGGCTTTTCATCACAGTCCTAGAATAGGGCCTAGGAGAGCAGTGTCCAGCAGAGCCTGAAGGAAGGCTTGGCCCATTGGCTCCAAGAGCAGCCAAAGCTCCCACCAACACCTTGTTAATCATTACAATCTATATTTAGAATCAGGGGATGGTCTGGGGTTCAAGCTTGGGCAAAGTGGTTCTGGAAGCAACAGAAGCTCTGGGAAAGCTAGAGTCCAGACCATAGAGGTGACTGGATGTGAGCTGGAGGAGCAGACAGGAACTGGACAGTGTCGCCCAGGGAGTCCTAGAACACAGGCCTTGGACCACTGTTTTCAAGGTGCTATTGAGCATGTGACTCATTTAGGCAAGAGAGTCTGGGACACTTGGGCATCAGGCAGGTTTACTTAGCAACTCTTTATTCTTTTATACGCATAACATCTCACCCCCAAGTCACTGGCTCAAATTCTTGGCTAAAGGACACAGAGGACTTTAGCCTACACCATGGCCACCAGAAAAGTGGCCAGGCCAGCCTCCTCTAAGGCCCTGAAGTCAGCCTCATGGAGGTCGGTGGACACGAGCTGGGGCTTGAACCAGGCATATCCCCCTGACCATCTACTCCCCTGTGTCCCCTATGACCATAGTTTTCACTCCTATGAACATGTGGTTCTTATTTCAACTCTGATCCCACCCCCCTCAACCAAGTTGAACCTCTCTGCAGGCATCCCTCCCCTGACAGGGTTTTCAGAAATATACGTGGAAGAACAACAGCCTGATGTCTAATGTCCTGCACCCCCTTTTCTACAAAGCCTTTCAGGAAGCACAACTAAACCCTGGCTTAAAACCATGGCTTAGGGATCCCTTGGTGGTGCAGCGGTTTGGCGCCTGCCTTTGGCCCAGGGCGCGATCCTGGAGATCCGGGATCGAATCCTACGTTGGGCTCCCGGTGCATGGAGCCTGCTTCTCCCTCTGCCTGTGTCTCTGCCTCTCTCTCTCTCTCTCTCTATGTGACTATCATAAATTAAAAAAAAAAAAAAAAACATGGCTCAAACCATGGCTCATGAAGCCAGAGAATGCTAGATTTACCCTGCTAGGGATAGCAAGGTAGACATCACCAAGTCTAACCCCCCGAGGATCTATCTGTTCCTCATTCTTCTAAAAGACTGAGTCTGCACAGGTGGAAAACCTAAAAGGGAAGAAGGTAATACCCAAGATTGCAGAAGAGTCTCCCATTGGCAGAAACCATCCCTTGCTTGAGTGAAAAGGGTAAAAACACCCCGTAGTAAAGTTCACCAGCTCTGGCATCAGAAAGGTCTGGGGCTGGGTCCCCTGCGAATATGCCCTGGCTGCATGACCTTAAGTCCCACACACATGGTTTACTCATTTAATTCTCAGAATGAGCAGAGAAGCAGGTGTTATTATTTTCATTTAGAAACAAGGAAAATGGATGGTGAAAGGTTGTGCATAGAAAATGCCAGCACTGTGCATATCCGCATTGAGTCTGTGGTAGGGGCTCCCTGTTGTTGCTGCCACGGGCCCTGATCCTTGGGATTTCCAGGCGCAGGTGGGTATTTATTTTGTCTGAATCATGACAGGATGGTATAAAGAAGGCTTGTATTTACATAGCCCTTCAAAATGTACAAAGCACTTTCCATTCTTTATTCCCAAGAGGGCGGTACCCATTTGAGGAATTGGCCCTGGAGAAACAGGCCTTAGTTTCCTTACCAGCACCTGATTTTCCTACTTCAAGAAGAAGTGCTTTCCATCTCCTTGGAAGCATTGATGCTTCCATTGTGCACCACCCAACAGAGGCGTGGGCTTGGTGCAGTGCTGTGGGTCCTCTTGATCCTTAGGCTTCCAACTGATCCACATCTGGAGATTCCAAAGAGGCAGTGGTGTGGAGGTCCTGGTTGTGATGTTCTGTATGGACGTTGCCTTCTGGAGTGTGTTGAATGGCATTCTGCTCCCCAACACACACCCCCTATGCCCCAAAAAGGACATGGACACTAGGTGGATACCGGGAATCTAAATGGGAACTTATTTGGCGAGAGACTGTCTCAGAAGTAACTAAGGATCTCAAGATAAGATCACCCTAGATTATCCAAATTGCCCCTAAATCCAGTGATGAGGGTCCTTAAAAGAGAAGAATAGATAGGGACAGACACACAGAGGAGAGGAGGCCACATGAAGACAGAAGCAGAGATTGGGGGGGGGGGGCAGCCCAGGTGGCTCAGCGGTTTAGTGCCGCCTTCAGTCCAGGGCATGATCCTGGAGACCCAGGATCGAGTCCCACATCAGGCTCCCTGCATGGAGCCTGCTTCTCCCTCTGCCTATGCCTGTGCCTCTCTCTCTCTCTCATTCTCATGATTAAATAAAATAAAATCTTAAAAAAAATATTGGAGTGAGCAACCACAGCCAAGGAATGCTTGGAGCCACTAGAAGCTGACAAGGCAAGGAAGGGTCCTTCCCTCGAGCCTTGAGGGGGAGCGCAGCCCTGCCAATGCCTCGATTTGGGACTCTTGCCTCCAGAACCGCGCGAGAATACATTTCTGTTCTTTCAAGCTACCCAGTTCGTAGTGATTTGTTACAGCAGCCCTAAGAAACCCATACACCAAAAAAAAAAAAAAAAAAAAAAAGAAAAAAAAAGAAAAAAAAGAAACCCATACACCAAAACACACATGCACGTGCAAACAGTTCTGCCCCCACCTCCAAAAAAACTGCAGAGGGCAAATGAAGTAGGGAGAAAGACCGAGGTTCTAGTCATGTAGATTGAGAAAAATTCATGTACACAGAAAAGTAATGTCCCCACTACAGAGGGAGAGATCGCTGGAAGGGATTCATTCTCTACTAACTCTTTCTTCACTCATGCTTCTGGGTCAGAGAGGGGCTGCTGGCTTCATTCAGCTTGAAGCAGTTGCCCGTTTGTTTGGCCTCCAAACTCTTGTGCTTCTTTCAGTCACAGGAGGGACTTGCTCAACAAAGCCTGACATTTCCTAGTTCTTGGCTCTTTGCCTGGACTCCACAACCCCCGCCAGGCAGGTCAAACAAATTCCCAGCATGTCAGCATGTTGGGCTGCCTGGACTTGGCTTTTCCTTCTTCCCACCCCTGGAAAGCCATGTGCTGTGTCTCAAGGCTCCATGTGAACAGATGGATGTTGTCCACCCACAATCATAAAGGCTGTTTTGGTAGCCCTGGTGGCTTCAGGAGGTTCAAGGCCAGGGTGGCCCCACTAACTCTGAATGGCCAAACTTTTAAGAAACAGTAGTCAAGGGTGTGGCTCAGCCTTGTTTACTGGCCTAAATTGAAGTTTACCAGAAGCCCAAGTGAGTAGCAACCCGACATCAGAGAGCTCCCTTGTCCAAGTAAGGTCCAAAGGGTAGGTGATGGTGGAGGGTAGGACCCCATTGTGGTGGTTGTGACCAGTTCACTGAAGGAGCCAGCCCAGTGTAGGGTAAGTGGGACAAATTGGCGCTTCCCTGCCACCTGTTGCCTTTCCTGCCTCAACTTTGTGACATATCTAGCTGATCCTACAACTTTCCTGGTCAGTTTGGGATCTTCATGAGCAGCCTCCCTTCTAGGTTTAATCCAATTGAGTCTAATATCAAAGCTTCAGTGTTCCAAGAGATCCTTGGAACTCTTGGAGAGTTCCAAGCTTTCAGCCTGGCAGCCCGCAGCAAGGAGAGTAACAGTGGGGTCTGCTCCGCTCTCTAGCCCAGCCCAGTGAGGAGGAGGGAAGGAGGGAGGGAGGAGAGACAGGTCCTAGGAGGGATCATACTTGCTGGCCTCAGACAGGCCCAGAGGCCCAAAAGCTACCTCTGATTTTTGTGAGTTCTTTGACGTCCCTCTGAGGACTGCCATGGGGCTCTCTGGTCACCACATTTTGCAGTGGAGCAGGTGGTTCTCCCTTGGACTGGTCAGAGCTTCTCTCAGCTACTGCTTCTGAAGCTTTACTCTTCAGAGACCCTTCTCTTGTGGTCACTTCCTGTTCTGAACACCTGTTGGGAGCATCTGTTTCAAGGCAATTCCAGTCTCATGACCTTTTGCCGGGCCCGCTCTGGTCTGTGGAAAATGCTCTCTCACTCCTCCATGGTCTAGGAGAGCAGACTGCTCCCAGTGCTGCCCATTTCTCCCCGTGCCCTCAAGGCACTTCTGGTGGGACTTTGGTTTTCAGACTGCTGCGGGCAGGGGTCAGGCATCAGTCAGACAGGGTCTCATCAGGCTCCTCAAACACTTCCTTACAGGCCCTTCATCTGGCCTCTGGAAGGGAGAAAGAGCAGGGAACCTCCTCCCCTTCCTGCTGGGGAGCAGGGAACACAGCTTTCCACACCCCCAGACATCCAGAGACCCTCTCCTCCACTTAGCCTGTTGGTGATGATAGGCTTGAGGTCACAAACCTGGCTTTGGCCCCCCCTGAGAAAGTCCCACATACATGGTGCAACTCCCTTCACTGAGCATGGAGGTCAGCTCTCAGACCCTCCTGGGGCCACCAGCAGAGGATTCACTGGTTCTGTCTTCAGAGTGTTCTCGATTCTTCAAGCTCTCATCCCTGTGCCCTCCTTGCTGTTATTCCTCAGCCTCTTTGGAGCCCTTCCTCTGCTTGGGGCCCAGGCCTTCTCCTTCAGAGCATGATAAGCTCCCCTATGGGATGACAGTTCCAGTCAGAAGACTTTGAGATTGTGAACTGCCTCACCAGGCAGTAGCTGGCTGTTGAGGGTGTCCCCCTTTGCTCTGGCTCCTGAAGGCTTCTGGGAGGGATGGTTGAGATGGAAACAGGTCCATGGAAAAGGAGACAAGGGCAAGAGGCCCCTGACCCCTGGGTACCTCCATTTCAGTGAGGTCTGTCTCCACCAGTGATGCCAGGGCAACCTGTGCTTCTCAATACATAATAGTACTAGGGGCTGCTCTATGGAGTGCTTCTCTGGCAGGACCCTCGGGCTAGTCTATATGAGAGAAGACATACTCCTCTTAATAGCTGTGCTTTGGACATGCCTGGGTGGCTCAGTGGTTGATCATCTTCCTTTGGCTCAGGTCGTGATCGCGGGGTCCTGGGATAGAGTTCTGCATCAGGCTCCCCACAGGGAGCCTGCTTCTCCCTCTGCCTGTGTCTCTGCCTCTCTCTCTCTGTGTCTCTCATGAGTAAGTAAATAAAATCTTTAAAAAAAAATAGCTATGTGGGACGCCTGGGTGGCTCAGCAGTTGAGCGTCTGCCTTTGGCTCAGGACATGATCTCAGAGTCCCAGGATCAATTTCCACATTGGGCTTCCTGCAGGAAACCTGCTTCTCCCTCTGCCTGTGTCTCTGCCTCTCTCTCTCTGTGTCTCTCATGAATAAATTAATAAAATCTTAAAAAAAAAAAAAAAAGCTATGCTTTGACCCCAGCGCAGCGCTGACCCCACAATGGCCTAGAGCTTTGATGCTAAGTCTGGTCAGATGAATGGTGGCACCATGTTCAAATAATCCTGCTTTGCTAGAGAGGAAATTATACCCTCTGCCTCATCAGAGACAGTGTAAAGTGATGTGGGAAGAGGAGAGGTTGCAAGGGGGCAGGAGACGGAAGCACATAGAGGAGATGAGTCCATTTTGGGGGAAGATGGACTTGTGCTTCTCTAGGAACCTTCAGTGGTAACATTTGGCTAAGTATAATGTGCAAAGGGGGTGTTGGGGAGAAGGCGCAGTGGTGGGGGTGGTGCTGGAGGACCAAGCAAGGAACAGATGATGTGAGGCCTTGTTGGTCACACCAGGGACCCTAGTTCGTTCGAGAGGCCATGGGGTCTATTACAAGGTTCTAAGCGGGGGTTGACATGATCAGCTTTATACGTTAGAAAGAATACTCTTGATTGTAGCAGGAAGCATAAAAGGGGTGAGGTGAGATGAGCTAGAGGTGGGAGATCAGGTAAGAGGTTATTATAGAAGTCCAGGGGCCCATGCTGAGCCTGGACTAAGGCCATGGCAGTGGGGTAAAGAAAGTAGGATGAATGAGAGAGAGAGAGAGAGAGAGAGAGAGAGAGAGCACTGGAGGTGGAATCAGAGGGGTGGGGGCTCTGCTGGGGAGAGTGAAGGCTCAGGCAACTGGGCGGATGATGGCACCCTCCCCTCGGGTGGGAGACACAGGAGGAGCACATGTCATGTCTGGGGGTCCACAGTGTGATTTGGTCCTTGCTGGAGTCCCTGACCCTGCCGAGGATGGTCCTGGATGCCCACATCTTTCAGTAGACATGTCTAATCTAACTTGCTTCCTAAAGCCCTGGTCCTAATTCACTAAAGAATGCTGCGCTTGCAGAATAATTCCCAAGGCTTTTTCCTTCTTTCTCAGCCAAGGGCCTGTGGATACCCTCCTCCAGGCTCGACTGCCATAGTCTCCCAAGGGCACCTTCATATCTTGGCACGCTCCTTGGGTACGACAGTTCCTGTGAACTGACACTTCCATGTACTTTGGAACAAAAAGTTACTTCTTGGGTCTGTAGAGTGGGTGTTTGCACTTTGATTTAGCTGTCACTGGGTCTGGCCTTTGGGGATGTTAAGTCCAATCGAAGGCCTGATTGAATCAGACTAACAAAAGTTTTGTTTAGCTTCCTCCTTCCTCCCTCCCTTCCTTTCTTTCTTCCTTTCATCTTCCTTCCTTCCTTCCTTCCTTCCTTCCTTCCTTCCTTCCTTCCTTCCTTCCTTCCTCTTTCTTTCTTTCTTTCTTTCTTTCTTTCTTTCTTTCTTTCTTTCTTTCTTTCTTCTTCTCTCGTTCTCTTTCTTCCTTTATTCTTTCCTTTCTTTCTTTCTTTTTTTTTTTTACCAAGCTTATTTAGCACACTCAAAGTTTAATAACTTAATAGACTGAAGGAAACATCACCTATGGCAGAGATTGGCTACATTTCAATTGTGTTTTCTCTTCCCGGCACACTGGGAGGATGCATTTCCCCACTGCCCCTGTAGTTAGGTGGGGACCCATGAGTGGATTCTGGCCAATGAAATGTGGCAGGAAGAGAGATGTCAGTGGCTTCTAGGCCTGGCATGAAACCCTGTGTGCAATGGTCCATGCTCCCCTTCTGTGACAATTTGGTACGACTCATGTTTAAGATGGTGACAATGCAAGAAGAAGAGAGATGAGATTCCTGCCTGAGTCACCTCATGGCATCAAGCCACTGATCTGCCTTGGATGTGATGTGAACAAGGAATAAACCAATATTGTATCAAGCGACTGATATTTGGGGTTTGCTTTGTAGCCTCATCTCTTTGTGAGAAGATAGCACATCTGCACAGCTTTCTATGCAAAGCCCATAAGTCTCTACTTATAATACTTTGAAAATGGAGAAATGTATATTCTCTTATATATATATTTAATATATGTATATGCATTGTTTTTTTCTTCAAGCTAATTCTTGAAGCAAGGATCCACCAACAGGTACATGCTTTGGGAGAAAGGACTAGACTACACATAAGAAAACTGAGGTAGAAAGAAAATCTTCACAATTTTGGACAGGATTGATTTTTAAAATTGGAAGTATGATGATAACACCTCATGGCACTATGCCTGAAAGCCCCCCGCCCTTCCCACCCCAGTGCTTCTCTTTGGGGGGAACGCCTTTTGTTATGCTTCACATATTCGTTGCCATCACCAGGGGACAGCTGAGCATATCCTTCCTTTCCAGCTGATGGGCAGGTGTGCAGGTGGGCATGCAAAGGTCAGTGTGACTTGAGAAAGTGAGCTCTGGAGAAACCACAACCATCGTGTATGTCAACAAAACACGGAAGTTTCAACATTTGGTAATTTTTTTCTTTTCTAATGAGGACAAGTTAATTTCATCCCCACTATAAGGATGTCATGGTGTGGTCTCAGCAGAACAGAGAAGGGAGAGAACCCAATCTCTATGAAAGGCTCCTGCAGCCACAGGGAGACAAAAACATCGGGGGAGTGAGATTCTGTAAAAAATATTCAAATACAAAAATAGATTAAAGTTCATTTTGCCCAGTTCATTGTAGCCATTGATGAGAAGTTAAAGCAGGCCTGGTGGTGTAGGAGGGAAGCGATGGCCTGTTGTGTCCAGACAGAAATACAGAGATGGAAAGAGAAAGGGGACATGCTGCCAAGAGAAGCAGCTCTCTCTGTACACACACACTCAACATCCACACGCACACATATGTCCACACGTACACACATTCCACTTATACCTATAACTCATATTTTATAAGAAGATATTATCTGAAGCTTCTCCAAAAAACTTTCTCCCCAAGATCTGGGAACTATAGGTATTTTAGAAAGTCCCTCTTTTTCTCATTTTCCAATACAAATTTCAGGTCAAAAACACCTAGATACCTGTTTTTTTTTTTTTAAGATTTTATTGACTTATTTTAGAGAGAGAGGGAGAGAGAGTGCATGCACACGTGAGCAGGGGCGAGGGGCAGAAGGAGAGGGAATCTCAGGCAGACTCAGTGCTGAGCACAGAGCCCAGGCGGAGCTTGATCTCATGACCCTGAGATCATCACCTGAGTTGAAACCAAGAGTCGGACACTTAACTGACTGAGCCACCCAGGCACTGCATCCTCCCACCCCCCGCCCCACCTACCTGTTCTTAGCAGATACTTGTTTCCATACACGAACTGTAGTACTCCTCATTTCTTAAGTATAAGGTCATTCCCTCTTGTTGCCATTAAAAAAAAAAAAAAACTCTTCGGACAAAAATCTTAAACTTGAGATTTAATTATGCTTATTATTACTGAGAAGACCTCTTAATTCATTTGTGTTCCTGTTGTCTGTTTTCTGACATGTAGTTGGGGCTAGAGCTGACTCATGATTTGCAGATCCCCTAGCCACAGTCTGTATTTTTGCTTTTGTTCTGTTTGGGAGAGGAATTAGCCATACTGGACTCTGATCCATCAGCCAGCTGGTGATGTGGATGCCTTGATTTTGCTGCCCTGCACCGAATCTCCAACTGATTATCCACTTCTAACACCCAAAGATTCCAGGTCTTTAACCTGCCCTCAGCAGGGCAGAGATGCCCTAGTTGTGGGTAATCTTCGTCCTCTTGCTGTCTTCCACTTTCCTTTTTGGGCGATGAACTTTTTGTTTCTTGACCACCTGTGATCACGAGGATATTCAGGGAGAGGGGAAGCTAAGGCCATTCTCTGTGCTGAACACGATCAACTTTTTTAAGAGGTTCGGGGAAGGAAGTGAAATGCTATCTACATTTAGATGACTTATAGATTCAAACCCTAGCTTTATTAGGTTATTTGTGGGCTTAATTTTTCTTTTTTGTGGGTTTAATTTCTAAAGTTGATTCAGTCTAATGTCTGGGACAAATATTTCAAAATCAATTACATCACATAACATAGTTTGAATTTATTTTCTCTTTATGGGAAATCATGCCACCATTTATAGAGATTTTGGCCTTACACAGTGGGGAAGTTGAGAATGTGCGCCGTCCAACATATCAACAAAACTGAAACTAGAATCTCCCATCAACTTCTGTTTCGATATCATGAATATATTATGCATTGCATCACAAGAGTATACAGTTGGTTTATTTCAACCTCTAAAATATTTGAATAAACAAATGTCCTTGTAAATAAGAAGTTGACTTTTTGAGAGGATTTTATTCTGAAAATGCATATTACAAACACATTTCCATTATCACTCTTTTAAAAAAAACCCAAATATTAATAATTTTTCTACTTTGTATCCTTTGAGTTGTATGGCAACAAGGGTACAGGTCAAAATAAAATAAGAAGCCAAAAAAATTTGAATTCTGTAGGTGGACCATGAGTATTCTGGAGGTCCTTATACTCTGCAAAGAGTGATACTCTGTGCCGTGTGCATCTAATAAATCTTATTTCAAATTCTGCCCCAAATGAACTTATCAACAGCCTTTGCTCATGGCGTTCATTGCCTCTGACAGATGTATCCCCAGCTGGTGTTGACTTCTCCCTGCACTGTGAGGAGATCATTAATCTTGCATGTTCTCTCACTCTGTGGGGCTTTTTTTTTTTTTCTTTACTGAGATTTTAAAGCAGATTGTGCCTGTTTCCACTGACCTTTGAGAGATTTGTCATGTGTCCTTCTTTAAACAGGCTGTGTAGAAACCAATTGCTGGAGTATAGCTGGGGTCAGAGGCAGTATTTCTGTCATCAAGGTGTCAGCCTTGATTTTTGTCATCCTTCCTCATGTCAGAATCAGGGGGAGGGCACCCCAACAGAAACATTTATTATTAAGCATCTGAAGAGATGCTCTGGAACCATCCTGATTAGCGATTCTTCTCCAGGCCCGGTGAAGTCAGTTCATCCTGCCTCCTGAACTGCATTGATAAGGTCCTGAGATGCCACCAGTCCCAACTGACTGCCGGTGCTGAGCAAGAGGGGGACCCCTGGAGGGGACTGCCTCTGTAGACCTCTGCACTTGAACCTAGCCATGGGCAGTGTTCTCTTGGCTGGGGAGAGAGGAAGGATTGTGTGTCTGTGAAAGCAGCAGAGAGAAGGGCAGTAGAATTATCTAGCAAAGATGCATGTTTAGAGAGGTATCAGTACTTGCTGGAGAAAAAAAAAAATGGGTGTAGACAACCAATTTGAGTCTCTGTAAGCACTGCCTTCTCCATGTCTGGTTATCTGTTTCAATTTTGAATTACTTAAGATGTTATTTAGACTGCCCATTTTATATAAAGTTGCCATTTTTCTCCAGAAAAATGACTTTTGCTTTCGTATAATTACCTATATGGGACACCTGGGTGCCTCATTGGTTGAGCGTCTACCTTCAGCTCAGGTCGTGATCCTGGGGTCCTGGGATCGAGTTCCGTGTCAGGCTTCCTGCAGGGAGCTTGCTTCTCCCTCTGCCTATGTCTCTGCCTCTGTCTCTGAGTCTGGCATGAATAAATAAATAAAATCTAAAAAAAAATTACAAATGGCAAGGACCCAACATTTATTAAATGTTTACACTGCTTCTTACCCCACATTAAAACTCTGTATAGGATTGAAAGCAAGTGATGACAAGCCTGCAGAGAAAAATGGTGCATGTTCCTATTGGACTCCGTCCCCTACCAAATCTCTTCCCCATCCTGTTTACCCAGGGCCTGTGAGTGGGAGGGACCCCCTGGTGCCCACTCTGTAAGCAACATCAAACTCTCCTGTTCACGTCTGGTACAGACACCACATGAAGACACCACTTTCCCACCTTGAAAAATTCATGCTGATCCCACCCCCCCTCCTGAATTGTGACACCTTAGTTGGACTCTTTTAATCACAGCCAGTGGTTCGTTGTTTTCTGATTTCCATCCTTTCTTCTTTTTGTGGATCTGCTGCAAAGTTCTGTGTGGTCGCTGGCCGTGTACTTGGATTCTCTAAGAGCAACGTTGGCTCTATCCTGCCTGCACTTTCAGGTTGCCTGAGTGTACACCATTCTGGGGAATTTGGTCCCAAGACCTTTCCAATCCAATCCTGTCCCCTCCAGCATTGATCCTACCTTGGTTCAGCCCAGCCCTTTGGGAGGAGCCAAAACACCCAACAAAGAAGGCAATTGAAAATATAATGTTCATAATTAAAAATGTATTGCAAATACATTGAAAAATATCCAATAATATATATAAGGCCCCTGTTTACTATTGATTTCTATACACTTTTAAAAATAGCATTGTTGGGGCACCAGGGGGGCTCAGTTGATTGAGCATCTGACTCTTGATTTCGGCTCAGGTCATGATCTCAGGGTCGTGAGATCAAGCCCCATAGTGGGCTTTGAGCTCAGTGAGAGTCTACTTGAGATTCTCTCCCTTTTCCCTATGTCTCTCTCCCTGTACACACGTGTACATGCTCACTCTCTCTCTCTCAAATAAATAAATAAATAAATAAATAAATAAATAAATAACTTAAAAAATTATCATTGTTGCCCATAAAGACAATAATAAAAACAGGTGGCTGCTGAGTGTAATTGTATTTGCGTTTTAACTGTAGTGTGTGTGTGTGTGTGGGGGGGGATCCCTGGGTGGCTCAGTGGTTTAGCACCTGCGTTTGGCCCAGGGCGCGATCCTGGGGTCTCGGGATTGACTCCCATGTCAGGCTCCCTGCATGGAGCCTGCTTCTCCCTCCTCCTGTGTCTCTGCATCTCTCTCTCTCTCTCTCTCAAATAAATAAATAAATAAATAAATAAATAAATAAATAAATAAATAAATAAATAACTGTAGTGAGGATTTCTACCTGAGTAAGCCTGAGAGGCAGAGATTGGGCTCTCATCACAGCCTCTGAGCTACCGAGGGACCACTTGACTACAACGCAGAGGTGATGAGTTCTACAGTGTTTGCTGAGCTGCTTGGTGCCCCGAGGGATTAGGGACTGGAGCCATGGAGACAAACCAGATACACAGAGCCTGGGCTCATAGGATGTGTACTTCAGTGGGAGAAGAAGAGAATAAAGAAACAAACACACGCAGAAATAAGAAGTCAAGGTGGTCTACCACAGGGACGTCTCTGAGCCCTTGAAGGGGAGCTGCTTGGACTCCTTCACCTCTGACTCTCACCCTTCTAGAAGTTGTCCTGCAGTCAGCCCTCTCCTCACTGTCCACCAAAGCTCCTGATGCTGCTGTCGCCAAGGCTCCCTGGGCCTCATTTTCCTCATCTACAGAATGGGTGTTTAGAACTCAGTCTTCAGGGACTCTTCTACTTAACAATTTTGAGGCAATACGTAACTGAGGTGGGACAGGGACAAAGGTGAAAATTTTTTTTCCTCCTTCTATGCCTAGAAAGATGTGTTGCGAATATTCATTTGGGTGGATGTTTTTAAGTTCCTTGAAGTCAGAGGCCACATATCCATATGTTGTATTCGATTTTGTGCAAATCTTTAGCAAAAAAGGTGTACATTCAATCAAACGCCAACCAAAATTAAAATTGTGGAAGCATCAGGAAGATAAATGTTGCTTATAATCCCCAGCTGCAGCTTTGGAAGGAGAGGCTGTGGGTAGTGAGCATGGTGATGGGCACTCAAGGTCAAGCTTAGGCTTTACCTTTGAACTTCTCAGCAAGTCATTGAACCCTAACCCCTTCCTCTCCAAGGAAGTGCAGATCTGAGGTGTGGGGATAAGTGCTCCCTTGGGTGGTCCACCCCAGTGACCGCTGCTGCCCCTGGGTTCTTCAGAACCTACATACTGTGTGGCTTTTGCCTCCTCATTGAACAGTGCCCGGTCTCAAGCGCTTCTCAAGGTCAGCACTAGTGACATTTGGGACCAGATTGTTCTGGGCTGTGGGGGGCTTTCCTGTGAACCGTAGGATGCACAGCATCCCTGGACTCTCCCCACCTGCTGCCAGCAGCACCTTCTCACTGCTGACAATAGAAAGTGTTTCCAGGCATTGTAACATGTCCCATGGGGGGCGGACTCTCCGACTGAGAACAGTTGCCTGATCCCAAATCTCCCCTTTCCATCTCATCTTAGCCTATTTCCCTTTGATCTCTCTTCACAACACCACAAACGACGGAGCAGTATGTCTGTCATGTGCGTGTCTGTTGACCTTCTCTGTGTCTGGCTAGCATGGAAAGCACAGCAGGGCATGGGCTCTGTTGCCCTCCTCGCTCTCCCTCCGGCTCCTAGAACCGTGTGTGATGCATGCGGCCACTCAGTAAATATGAATGAATGCATGCGTGTGAGTAGACAAGGCTGGGGAAGGCAGGAGAAAAGGGCAAGACTTGGAACAGAAAAGGAGAAGATGTTAATAGAGTGGGAGGGAGGGACCCAGGGGCCAGAGTGGGGAAGCGTGGTGGCCATGAGGCCTCCGGAGAGATGCTCTCCGGCACTGCGGCCCAGTCCTGAGGTGCAGCCTGCAGCAGAGCCCCCTCTTTTTTTTTTTTAATATTTATTTATTTATTTATGATAGTCACAGAGAGAGAGAGAGAGAGAGAGGCAGAGACACAGGCAGAGGGAGAAGCAGGCCCCATGCACCGGGAGCCCGACGTGGGATTCGATCCCGGGTCTCCAGGATCGCGCCCCGGGCCAAAGGCAGGCGCCAAACCGCTGCGCCACCCAGGGATCCCCAGAGCCCCCTCTTTACCAAAGCTTCTGCGCTAGGCCTCCCCATATACTGTGTAATTGGGGTTGTTTTTTTGCAGAAAATGAAGGCAGATTTTTTTTTTTAAGATTTTATTTATTTATTCATGAGAGACACACAGAGAGGCAGAGACACAGGCAGAGGGAGAAGCAGGCTCCCTATGGGGATCCCAGGGCGGGACTCGATCCCAGGACCCCAGGATCACGCCCTGAGCTGAAGGCAGACGCTCAACCATGAAGCCACCCAGGTGCCCCCACAAAGGCAGATTCTATGTCCTGCCCCATGGCTGGCCCTCGTTGAGGATGGCCCTCCAAGAACGCTCACCCAAAAATGGGTGCTGCAGATAGACCCAGTGATCCACCAGGAATCTGCAGCACATCCGTGCTAGTGACACTGAGCCGGGCTTGGTTCTCTACGTGCATCTTCTTTCAGGTTTTGTCTGTCCCCAAGGGAGCGCGAGGACCGTGAGAGGCCGCTGGCAGAGGTGACACTGATGACATGGGCCTAATGAACAGCATGAAGCCCTACTGAACAGCAACCGCTAGCTCATTCACGGTTCTTTTTGAGAAAAGAATTATTTTGTTTTTGCTCAACTGGCTCATTGATCTAACTTAAAGAGCCAATGAGGGGTGTGAAAGTAGTTGTGGAAGTGCAGAGTTCCATGGAGCTGTCAGTGGGGAGGGTGGCGGTGAGCCTCAGAGAGGAAACGTCTCCTGTCTTCTCACAAACCTCCGAATGTGAGCGCATCCGTGTTGGTTGGCCGCCAAAGTGGAAAGGGCTTTGTGCACCTGGGGAATAAATCCTGCCCTGGTTACCCAGGATTCCTTCCAAGGAAGCCAGGACGGTCAGCCCCGGCCCTCTCCAGTCCTCCAGAGGGGGCCCCACTGTGCCAGCTGCAGAAGTCTTCCCCAGCGGCTCCTGGGGATGCCCTCCACTTGCACCCGAGATGTCCCTGGGGACAAAAGAAGCTTCTGTCTCTGCACCTGGTCCAAAATAGCCTTCTCAAGTGTGGATGCAGGGTCTGGATGCAGGATGTTGGGGAGATGGGATAGGGTACCCCTGAAACTGCATCACTCCTCTGTTGTGTAAATACCTACCTCCTAACCCACCCAGTGCTCATCCACACCAGTGGCCTTTCGTGCTTGTCCTGTTGGGCCTGAAAAATATAGTCTTGGATCCCTGGGTGGCACAGCGGTTTGGCGCCTGCCTTTGGCTCAGGGCACGATCCTGGAGACCCGGGATCGAATCCCACGTCGGGCTCCCGGTGCATGGAGCCTGCTTCTCCCTCTGCCTGTGTCTCTGCCTCTCTCTCTCTGTGTGTGTGACTATCATAAATAAATAAAATTTTAAAATAAAAAAAATATATATAGTCTTTTTTTTTCAGATCAAAAAATGGATGTCTTATGTTCAGAAAGGACAAGAAAACAATGAAATAAAATGCTCCGCTGTTCCACGGAGTGCCATTTTTACATGAAGTATTTTAGTAATGGGTGCAGTATGTGGATGAATAAAAGCATAAAAGAGAAAATAACAGTTCATTTGTCCTTTTTCTTCTTCTCCACGGGGCTGGGCCACTCCACTGGGTCTCCCCTCCTCAGCTCTGAGCCACGACTGTCAGGTTATAAGGCTGTTCCTGTTGCACAGATGCTATATATCTCAAAAAATTTTTGCCATAAAAATTCCAACAAATACAAAATAAGGTAGCAATTTGGGTCTAGGGTTTATAGCTTTTTTTTTTAAAAAAAAGTTTTATTTATTTATTCATGAGAGACAGGGAGAGAGACAAAGACATAGGCGGAGGGAGAAGCAGGCTCCCTGCTGGAACCCTGATGTGGGACTCGATCTCAGGACCCCAGGATCACGCCCTGAATCAAAGGCAGAGGCTCAACCACCGAGCCCCCCAGTTGCCCCGGTTTATAGCTCTTTATGGAGAGCCTGAAACCTGAGCTCTGTTGCTGAGCCACCCACTTACCAAAACTTTCTGAACCTCTATTATTTTAAAATGGGTGTGAATGTCTATATCATTATTTTAGAGAAGATTGTAATTAGTTAATTAATATAGAGAGGGGTAAGGCAAGAGAGAGAATCTCAAGCAGACTCCCTGCTAAGTGTGGTGTCCGGTATGGGGCCCCATCTTACAACCCTGAGATCATGATCTGAGCCAAAATCAAGAGTTGGCTGCTCAACCGACTGAGCCACCAAGGCACCTCGTCTATATGATTATTTGATGGTGGTGATGGTGGTAGTTGGGGGTGGGGGTAAGTAGGATAATGTGTGACGACTATAGCTCATAGTACACAGGAAGTGCTCCCTAACTGGTAGTGATTGTTAAAATGATTATCATGCTTCAGTGTTGGATGTATGTTTTTTCCACCCAACACCTGCAGTCCGGTGAGGCCAGTGGGTAGCACCCATGTCTCTGGGAGAGATTTGCAGAGGCTGAGCCACTTGAGCTGTTAACTCAGTCAACTCCAGGAAAAGGGCACGTCAGTTCAGAGAACGTGCATCAGATGCCCACCTTCTGCCTTGCAGTAAAACATAGGGTATATGTTTTTCCTCTGCGTGCTAGACACGATGGGGGCGCATGGAGGCATGGTCCACTTCCACAGGTGGTGATTTTGTGGGTCTTGAGTTTTCCTGAAACCTTGTTCATGCTGACTGAGTCAGGTGCGACTGGATACCAACTCTGAGTTCTAGGATATTTTAACCATGGGTCACTGCTGTAAGTCGGAGGTGATAAGAATATAACATTATTCCTCTTTGCTCCCTTCCTCCAAAGACCCAGCATTTTTTTCTAGTTTCTATTCTCCCAACGGCTGCTGTGTCAGGACCTACATTGTGTCAAAGCAACTGACTCCTTCATGACTCCAGGCCTGGTTCTTTGAGGAGGTAGTCATGCGGACATTCCAAATAGAGCATCTTTAGTCTGTGAGAAGGAACTGGATCCTTATTTCTGTGTGAGTCGCTCACTAATTCAACCTCACAGGAAAGTCCTGGAAAGAAAGGATTTTTTTTTTTTGGGGGGGTGGGGGGTGTTCCAAAATTGAACTCTGTCGTCCCGTTAAGCAGGACTATTGGTTCTGTGCAAGGAAGGAAAGAAAATTCTCAGTATAGTAAAATAACTCTTACAACCTGGTGAACATTTAATCATAAGAAATATTAAGGAGATTCTCCTGGCTGGGGGGTTAATGTGCTGCTCACTGGACAATGACTGGGGTGTGTCCCTGTGGCCCAGGAAGATGCTCTACTCAGCTCAGCTCGTGGCAATATGTCTTGCACTCAGCTGCCCTCTATTGGCTGGAATATAGATTGTTCTCGTGCCTTCCCTCAGGATCTAAGAATAATGATCTGTATTCACAAATATTCATCTGGTGCATTTCATACGCCTGGACCAAAATTTCAAATTCACACATTTTTATTAAATGCACCCTCTACTCTTTACCTTATCTCCTTACCTTGCCTAATTCTCTTCTCAGCACTTATCCCATCTTATCTGTACCTATTTTGTTTATCTGCCTTTCGTCTCTCTCCCTGACTAGAAGTAAAGTGTTAGGAGATTGGGGACTTTGTTTTGTTTTTTTTTTTTTTTTAATTTTTATTTACTCATGATAGTCACAGAGAGAGAGAGAGAGAGGCAGAGACACAGGCAGAGGGAGAAGCAGGCTCCATGCACCGGGAGCCCGATGTGGGATTCGATCCCGGGTCTCCAGGATCACGCCCTGGGCCAAAGGCAGGCGCCAAACCGGTGCGCCACCCAGGGATCCCAGATTGGGGACTTTGATTTATGGCTGTCCTCTTGGGCTTAGGAGGATCCCTAGTACATAGTAGGTGGTCTACAAATATTAGTTGAATACATGAATGATTCCCAAGTGTATCTTGGAACTGTACTGTGATGAAAGGTCGTATAGTACATGGCCTGCCCTGCTGGAGGCCTGCAATCTAGAAGAATTGTACCAAAGGGACTATGGTTGTAGGAAGAGCTGTCAACACAACTAGTGTGTTATAATCTGGAGAAGATCGATTCATTCCTACTTATCTTTAGTATTTGAGGATCTGTCAGGTGGAAGAAAGATTGCACTGGTTCAACTTGTTTCCAAAGAACATATCGATTGGTAGAAGGCACAGGGAAAGAATTTTGGCTCGACAAAATTCTCAGAATTGTCTGGAATGGTTTTGGGCTATTTTAAGCATCCTCACAGGCATTTAATCATAGCCTTGAGAAACTTCTGTCAAGAGACGTTATCAATTGCAAAGATTATCAAACTTGGTTTGTTTTTAAAAACTCATTTTCCTGAGACCCTTCCCAGACAGAATAATTCAGGATCTACAGGAGGATGTACCAGGAATCTCTATTCTTTAATAAGTGCCTGGTGAGTTGGACGCAACCATCCACATCATGGGATTGGGGAGCTGAGCCATCAGAGGGATACTTGGACTGAATTATCGTAGACCTCTAACATAAAATTTCATGGCTCCAGAAGATCACAGAAGTTACTTCTCTCTTATTAATGGTAATAATGGTAGGTGCAGTCTATGCCAAGACTATCACCAAAATAGAAAACCAAATCAAGAACGTCAGTTATGGAAGCCTGGCAAACATTTTAATCAAATATAGAGTAAAACTTTATACGTTCTATCATCCTGCAGAGGGTAGAATTGACTAATTTTCAAATCCCATGCCCAAATAATCCACCTTACAAATTCTCTATCGTGGTCAAGCTCATAATGAATGCTTCTGTACATTTCATTCCCAATCTTTAGGGCTTTGAGATGAAATCGAGGTAATTGGTCAGCTTCTTTAGGGAGAATGATCAAATGAAGAAATATTTTGAACCCTACAGAGGAAGAAGGAAGGCTCCTTGCTCACTATACTCTACCCTACCACCACACCCTCATCTTTGTGTCATGTCCTGGACTTTCACGTACCTCTTTTGATCTTGTGGGAGGTTTGGTAATTCATATGGGGACTAGAGAAAGAAGTTAAAGGTTAGTTGTTCATCTTTCTTAGCTTTTAATGCAAACAGATTTTATTTAGGACCATGGACACTTATCAGACAAGTTCCAGCCTGCACTGGTCTATCCACAAGAAGGACCCAGTAAACAGCAGTTACTATGTTTACAGATCGAGGGTGTAAAACATAAAGGTGAAGAGTCTGAGAGCCCTGCTCGCAAGGAGTACCGAGTCTGGCTGTGAAGACACAATCACAAAAATGTGACAAGTGTTCTACTAGAGCCCTTTCCATTTGTGCAAAGGTGTGTGTTCTGGTATTCTCAGGTCAGTCTGAGCAGATGTGTACCAGCAGAGCCTGTTGCCTCCCCTGCCCAGGTGATTAATTTGCATCAGTTCATCAGCCTGGTTGCTTTTGTGTGTTTTTGGTTTTTGGTTTTGGTTTTGGTTTTTAACTGGAAGGAGGAGGAAAGGCTTATGCTTGGTCCCTAGGATATTGAAGAGAAAGGCAGGAGCATGGAGGGGATTGCATGGCACCCTTATCCCATCTGGGCTGAGACACTGGATCTATAAATGGGGAGAACAACAGAAGGTGAACAGGGGCCTCTGTAGACTTGGGGTGCACACAGAGTGTGTCTTGGCTCGGGTTCTGAAATAAGGCACAGAATGGAGGGAGACCTCTTTCCCTGTGCTCCTTCACAGGCCAGAGAAGTCCAGTGAAGCAGAGGGACCCACAATGAATGAGTTTTCACAAGGGCATCTGCTGGGCAGAAGAGGGGTGCTTTCCTCAAGCAGACCGGGGCTCCCATTTCTCCAGGTGAAGACCAAGACCGAAGTTCAACCATGAAGGTGTTGCTGAGTGCCTTTATGGTAACCTGTGGTGGGGCCCACGAGAATATCCGGGGGTAATTTGAGGGTGAATTTAGGACCTGGGTCAGCAGGTTGTTAACAAACTATTAAAACTTGGGTATTTTTAGTAATTATTTTGTATCAGAGACTGGGAAGGCCATGGCCATTTCTGTTCCAAGAACACAGAAAAGTGTCAGGAATCGTGAGAGGGGCAAGGGGGAGGTTAGATGAGGGCAGGGAAATCTACAGTAAGGAGGACATTGTGATCTAAGCTTTGAAGGAAGAATTGGTTAGGCTGACACAGGCCAGTGAGCGTTTCATACAGAGAGCATTGTCTTTTGAACTTCTTCCCAGCACCTTCTGATCTTTTTCTCAACTTCCGGTGTTAACCCAATGCTGTGTCGTACCTTCTAGATACACAGAGCAGCACAGTGCAACTTTGGGGTTTCTCGTCAATCCAGTCTTCTCAAGGGCATGCCCCATAAGTCCAATGTTGACTTCTGAATCCATGATTTCCTATCTGGTCCCAGATGGGGCTTGGGATTAGCCTCAAATGCTAGAACAGGAAGCCTTCTCTGTCCTCGTCTATACTCACATTACATATTTATATATGCACATACAAGGGAGAGTGATTCCTTTTTTTTAAAGACTTTTTTTTTTTTTCAAGTGGTCTCTACACCCAACATGGAGCTCAAACTTACAACCTGGAGATCAAGAGTTGCAGACCCCACCGACTGAGCCAGCCAGGCACCCCAAGGGAGAGTGATTCTTACTAAATGCAGTGCAGATTCTCTTAAAGGTGCCTGTTCCTCTGTCCTGCTTGCTGGCACCGCGGCCAGACTGCTGGACATGGAGAGTGGGTGGCAGAGGACAGCTGAATTCCCAACCAGCAGCAGGGCCAGGCCGATGAATGATGGGTACTGAAATAAACTGAGCAAGTGAAATGAAACACTTTAAAGACCACTTCCCACCTGGCCAGGCTTGGGAAGCACCTTGATCCATCTGCTGCCAACAGGAGGATTGGGGTGGTGTCTTTGGACCAAGGGTGTCAGGAACCCAATAGACTATCCAGTATGAAGCATCAAGCTTGGGAACTGGAACCCTCACCCCGCTTCCCTGCCCTGACCAACCCACACGCACTTCAGTTCACCTTTGCTCATGCAGGTGGGCACCAAGCTGCTCCCGAGCAGGACTTTGGGCACACACACCCACACTCTCTGGGAGTACATCTTTCCTTTTGCAGCTGCAAAATGCAGCCTTCCTTACGGATTGCCGAGGGTTCAGCAAGCATCTGCAAAGATTAGAAGATGTTCCCTTTCTTGTCAATCCGAAAAGACTCCGTTTTGCTAAAGCAAAACAACTGTCTGCAGTTGCTCTGCTGGTCAGGCAGGCAATGGCTCTGCCATACAATTAGAAAGATGTAACCATTTCCTGTTCAGTTAGCAGCCCTCCTGCTGTCGCTGCACCTGTGCAGGGGACCCTGGGGGCTTCCCATCCTTGTACTCATGATCCCGCACAGTGAGCTATGGGTTATGCTAGCGTGCCTCACCTTGGGTTCATGTACATTTACTTGATGTGTGGAGGAATTAGAGAGTGCCGTGCTGACGTGCAAGGTGAACATCAGCTCATTAAGCTTGCCAAGAATTGGACACTCCGTGAAGATTAATTACGGGCTCTGCCTTTTATGTGTTTGGCAGACATCTCTGTTGCTCTGTGAAGTTAATGCAAATAATTAAAGCCAACCGGTCCTCTATTTGGGGGCCACTGCAGCAGGTGGCCTGCTCCCCACCGCATGTACACACTTCAGGACACACTTCACCAAGTGAGCCCAGCAAACAGGAAAGGACAAAAGGAGAAAGTGAGGAGTGGGACCAGGGGCAGGGACTCCTGAGTGGGGAAAGAGTGTCACTCCCTGTCCCAGCTGGGGCCCTTGTGACTCTCTTGCACACGCTGTCCTGCTCCTGCCAAAACACCAGCGGAACCTCAGATGTGTTTTTATGACTTGGCAGGGTGAATTCAGTGAGAGAAATACTTCCCACAAACCCTGCTGCCTTGAATTCAAATTGATTTCTTTCTGCTGTGCTCCTATTTAATTAACTCAACATAGACTCCAGTCCATGGAGAAGTGAAATATGTGTGTTTGGTGGGGGGTTGGGGAGGGTGGGTAGCAGGATTCAAACCACTCAAAACCAACCAATATCAATGAGGGCATATTTGGGGTCCACTGATAGGATGGGATAGCATGTGTTTTTAATTTTGTTGTTTTATTTAGTAAAGTGGGCATTCTTGTCCACATGGGCTATTTTTTAAATGCCTGGAAAAACTTGTTTAAAGCATGATGGTTAGATTCCAACACTAGCCCACAAAAGCTGGTTTAACTCACATAACACACACTGCAGAGCTGGTTCATTGGTCTGCTGGACACACGTCCCACATCCCTTCTTTGTCCTGGGGGCAGCCTCCGAACTCTGAGGACGGGTAGCACAGCTCATCTGTCCCTACTGGTCTGACACACATTCTGGATGAAAATGAATTCAATGGATCAAATACAGTGTACATGCCTTTCATTCATTCTTCTTGGAGCACACAGCTAGTGCTGGCTACATCTGACAAGATGAGGATACTGAGATGAATAAACCAGAGTTCTTGCCTCAAAGGAGCCCACAGTTTGGTGATAATGGTCGATCAGTAAAACCAGCTATTCCGGTGCAGTGTGAACCTTCTGTGCTCAGGGTCTATTCAAGATGCTTTGGGGACTCAGTGGGGATTGTGTCTGTGGAGATTATCCTGGTCAGAGAGGAGAAATCAAAGTGGGGAGCAGGGCAATGACAGCCAAACAGCAGATCTTTAGTGGGGGCACCTACTATACCTACTAACATAATCACTTAAACGGCTGTGAGTTTACGAAACAGTTTACATACATTCAGATTGATTGAATCCCCACAACAACTGCGAAAGGCAGAATTTGTATTTCTCATCCTCCAGTTTGTTTAGCAAACATTAATTGAATGCCTACCATGTGCCAGGCGCTGTAGGAGGCTCCGGGGAAAGCAGCGAACAGAGTCGGTCCCTGCCTATGGGAGTTTACCCTCTGGTAGGAGGCCAAGTTACGCACACTGGTGACTTCCTTGTGATCATAGAACTGGTCGGTGAGGCAACAGCTAGTACCATGTCTTCTGTGCTGTTGGATTTTTCCATCTTGTTACTCAACTACCCAACCAAGGACACGTTCTTCTGACACATTCCTCAGCATTCCCCAAATAAGTCTGATTATTCTATTTATAGCATTAACGCTAATGCACTGATGTTGTCACTAGATACATAGTAATGGGAGATTTTCAGGAATGCTTAACCTAGGGAAGATTTCAGATTCTAGAACACCAGTTTACATGAATGGAAGAGGTGGGAGAAATCAAGTCATTGTGGACAAAAGGGAGTATTTCTTTTTACACTCTATTATTGAAGCCTTGAAAGGGACTGATTGAACCAGCCTGCAGTATGCCTTGATATAGCTCATCCTATCTAAGACTGTTGTCTCATATTTTTAATAATTCCAGAAACTTTCAGGATATGTTAAGTCATTTTTATTTTGGGGGTTGATATATAGGTGAGGTTGGGATAGTGGGTTTACTTTGCCTTTATTGGAGCTCCACACAAAGTGGTAAACTGATAGATGTCCATCAAGTGGCTGTCCAGAAAAAAGCATGCACATAAATTTATTATAAGTTTTTACTGATATAAAGGATATATAGCACGTAATTTACAAATTATAAAATATAAAGCACTCTTTAAAAACTTTAATTCCAGCATAATTAACACGCAGCATATTAGTTTCAGGTGTGCAATACAGTGATTTAACAATTCTACACATGAGTCAGTGCTCATCCTAATCAACGTCCTCTTAACCCCCTTCACCTATTTCCCCCTCCCCCAACCCCCTCCCAACATCATTTGTTGAGGAGACTTTTTCCCACTGCATATTCTTGCCTCATTTGTCAGAGATTATTTGACCAAATAATCACGGGTTTATTTCTGGCTTTCTGTTTTATTCTATTGATCTATGTATGTATTTTTGTGTCAGTACCATACTGTTTTTATTACTGTAGCTTTTTAGTATATCTTGAAATCTGGGATTGTGATACCTATAGTTTTGTTCTTCTTTTTCAAGACTGCTTTGGCTGTTCAAAGTCTTTTGTGGTTCCATACATATTTTAGGATTTTTTGTTCTAGTTTTGTGAAAAATGCTGTTGGTATTTTGATAGATATTGCGTTAAATCTGTACATTGCTTTGAGTAGCATGGATATTTTAACAATATTTGTTCTTCCAATCCACGACCATGGAATGTCTTTCTATTTCTTTTCTTTTTTTTTATTTTTTTAAAGAATTTTTTTTTTTTAAATTTATGATAGTCATACAGAGAGAGAGAGAGAGAGAGAGGCAGAGACACAGGCAGAGGGAGAAGCAGGCTCCATGCACCGGGAGCCTGACGTGGGATTCGATCCCGGGTCTCCAGGATCGCGCCCTGGGCCAAAGGCAGGCGCCAAACCGCTGCGCCACCCAGGGATCCCCTCTTTCTATTTCTTTACATTGTCTAGAATTTCCTTCATCAGTGTTGTATAGTTTTCTAAGTACAGGTCTTTCGCCTCTTTAGTTAAATTTATTTCTGGGTATTTTATTATTTTTGGTGCAATTGCAAATAGGATTGTTTTCTTAATTTCTCTTTCTACTGCTTCATTTTTAGATATAGAAATGCAGTGGATTTCTGTACATTACATTGATTTTTTTGGATCCTGTAACTTCACTGAATTCATTTATCTGTTCCAGCGGTTTTTTGATGAGTCTTTAGGGTTTTCTATATATAGTATCATGTCATTTGTAAACAGCAAGAGTTTTACTTCTTTCTTCCAATTTGGATGCCTTTTATTTCTTTTTGTTGTCTGACTGTTGTGGCTAGGGCTTCCAGTACTACATTGAAAAAAAGTAGTGAGAGTGGACATTCTTGTCTTGGTCTTGACCTTAGGGGGAAACTCTCAGTTTTTCACCATTGAATATGACTTGGCTGTGGGTTTTTCACATAAGTCCTTTATTATGTTGAGGTATGGTCCCTCTAAACCTGCTTTGTTGAGGGTTTTTTTTTTTTTTTTATCATGAATGAATGTTGTACTTTATCAAACGCTTTTCTGCATCTATTGAAATGATCATGAGGTTTTATCCTTGCTCTTGCTGATAAAATATATAGCATTCTTTATTGTAAATTCCATATTTGATACAGAATGATAATTAATACAGAATGTATTTCTGCTGGACTTTTGTATCCATAGCAACCTTTGATCACAAGGAGACCATAATCTGAGAAAATTAGAGTACAAATAAATGTTAGATTACTATCCAGTTCAGCACAGTCACTTAAAGCATTGATAAATGAATGTAATCTAAACATGAATGTTGGTGGATCTTTTTGTTTATTTTGAATGAGACAAAAGGGAGAAAATGAAGACCTAAGCAGGAAACTCCTTCTTTCATCAATATGTGACTTCTTCACTGAATCAGATCTTAAATACTAGAAGAATATTTCCTCAGTTTTTTTGTTATTCACAATGTGGCAGCTACAGATGTGACACGTACTTTTGTTTAATCTACATCACTAAAATCTTCTCCTTCTCCTTCTTAAGTCTAGACAGGCAACAAAAAAGATAACTCAAGCCCTGATGTGTAGTGTTTGCCAATTTCTGTGGTGTAATTATTCCCACTATGGCTGATTTCATGCTCCCAACATGACATCCCTGAGCACAGAGATGTGCAGCAGCATCTCATTTATGTAGTGTTTCCACAGTACAGGTGCTACGGTAGAAAATAAGCTTGAGAGCATAGATAATAGCAAAATGTTATAACATAATTAGGAGCAATGAATTTTGAGGATGTATTACCTTTACTTTGAATATAATTTAGGTGTAAGCTTATATAATTTTTAAATAATGGCTGTATTTAACAGCTGGCTTGCAAAAATCCTGAAAATGTTAACAACTGGTTCTTAAGAGCAGGTACAAAGCAGCCCCAGCACACCCCTACCCCATACCACTCCCCTTTATGTGGGAAAGATTAGTTTCTTCTCATAAATGTTGTGACATTTGGCTGCTGAAGTGGAACCTATAAACACGTGCTCAGTGGTATATGTCATGTTGAATGAATGAAAACACTTGGAAGAATATCTATTTGCTATAATCAGAGAGCATGCTCTTGGGTTTTTGGTGTTTTTTTTTTTTTTTTACAAGATCATACAATCAGATGTAGAATTACTATATTTGAACTCGCAAATACCATACTTACTTGCAATCCGTCCTGTTTCTCTGCTGCAGCGTGATTTTCTACCATTCCTCTGATGGCACAGCTTGCATGTGGAAACCAGGCCCTCACCATGTGATCCTACCTTGTTCAGTTTGGAAAATAACTCATAAAAAAGCTAATAAAAAAAAAAAAACAACAAACAGCAGGTTCCTTAAGGCCCCAGATAGAATGTCTTCTCAGGTGAGCACTTGCTAATTGGCTAGCAGGGGTCTCGTCTTTGGGGATTTGTCTCACCAGCTGCCACAGGTTGTTTATAGCAGGAGATGCTCACCTTTATCCCTGCAATTAATTAGGAGTAGAGTCTTCCAGTTTTTGCTTTGATTCTTTTTTTTTTTTTAATTTTTTATTTATTTATGATAGGCACACAGTGAGAGAGAGAGAGAGAGGGGCAGAGACACAGGCAGAGGGAGAAGCAGGCTCCATGCACCGGGAGCCCGACGTGGGATTCGATCCCGGGTCTCCAGGATCGGGCCCTGGGCCAAAGGCAGGCGCCAAACCGCTGCGCCACCCAGGGATCCCTTTTGCTTTGATTCTTGAAGGCCAAACAACTTACCCCTCACGTCTGCTCCTGTCTAAGATGTTCTTCCTCTGTGAGTGATCTGTTTAGGGGTTCAGAGAGTCAGCGACAGAAGGCAAGCCTGGTGCTGTATTGAAGTCACTGCTCTGCAAGCACAGAAGGCAGCCATCCATCAGATGACCAGGGACACACTGCATGAGACCGCTCCTTTGGCATCCATCCACCTTCATTTATCCTCACTTGCCCAGTGGCTGATTAATGAGTACCAAGCGCCTACCTGAAATCTGAGCGGTGTGAATTTTCAAATAGTTCCAAACTTTCATTGATGTTTTCTTACAGAAGCAAAGCATATTCATTGCAGAAGAAAATAATGAAATACAGATCAGTGAAAACAAAAGAGAAACATCCATAATTCACCCTATCAAAGATATCCATTGTCATCTTCCAGACTCTTTGGTGAGTATATAACATGGTTGCAAAATTGGGACCACACTCAATATAATGCTTTTTAATTTAAAATCATATAGTGAAGAAAAGGTTTTCATTTTAACAAAGCTTTTACGTGGTCCTGAGAGGGGGACAAAATGTCCCATTAGACTCGTTGTAATAGAGGGAAATAAAATTCCACCCCATGGAAATCCAGTGCTGGAATAGAAGAAACCAAAAGACTGGTGCCAGCCCTTTTGTCTGGAATATGCTATCCCTGGGACAAGGGAATCTGAGCCTTGGAATCTTGTCACTGGTTTTTTGTTTTGTTTTGTTTTGAGTGTGATGTCCTTTGAATTAGAATCTTTAATTTTGGAAATTGGATTACTGTTAATAAATGCATTTTTTCTGTAATTATTTCCTTTAGTTTACTCAGTGATAAAAATGTTTTTTAAATGTGAGTTTAAGTTACCTGTGTTGAGAGGAAATGGAGAAAAGAGCTTTAGTGTACTCTGTGTCTAAAATAAAGGAATAAACAATAAAACAAAATAAAATAAGCAGAATTTTGCTTGTACCCTGGCAGGTGGAGCCAAGATCAGACTCTTCCACCCAGGCCACTGTCCACTCTGATGTTGGAGGCTTACAGTGACACTCATTTTTTGTCACTGAGCAAGCCTCTGAAATGCTTAAGATTTGCCTCTGAGCCCAACCGCAGATAAACATGATAAAAGGAGGGTGGCAGCCTGAGGTGGGGGGAATGGGAAGCCAGAGAGAGTGGATGGATGGAACCGGCATCTGGAGGAGGTCTGCACCCTCACTTCTGTTCTTTTCTCTGGGTGATCACATTCCACACCCCCTGGGGGCTTTAGCTCTGACACTCTCTTCCCTGAGCTCCAGACTCTCAAGGCCAACTTCTTACTGAACAGATCAATGGATGTCCTGCCTTCTCTCTTTACACTTGATGTGTCTAAAGCTGAAAAACTAGAGGTGACACCCTCCCTCATTCCTACTCTTTTTCCTGTGTTCTTGGGAACAATGTTCCACCCCTCAAGCTGGTTGGGTCTGTCCCCTGACTATCCCTACCATCTCCCTCTTCCAGCCCACACTGCCACTGACTTGATCCAGACCCTCGTTATTGCTTTCCTGCATTGCCACTGTACCCCTCCTTTGCTGTCCACATCCTGGCCCTCTGCCCTTCCCCTTCCAACCAGCGTTGTTACTGTGATCTCTCTACACCCTTCCTATTGTAGATGGGATCCCTGGACCAGCAGCACCAGCATCACCTGGAAGCTTGTTAGAAATGCAGAATCTAGGAGCACTGGGGTGGCTCAGTTAGTTAAGTGGCTGACTCTTGATTTCAGCTGGAATCATGAGCTCAGGGTCCTGGGATCAAGCCCCACGTTGAGTTCTACTCTGGGCCTGGAGCCTGCTGGAGATTCTCTCCTTCTGCTCTTCTCCCTTCTTGTGCATGCATACTCTGTCTCTAAAAAAAAAGAAATGCAGAATCTCAGGACTCATATTCTCTATCAGTAAGGATCCAGTCTAGACAGAAAGCACCATTAATTTGAATATTTTCAATTAATTTGAAATTTTAATATAATACATGAGTGAAAGGACAATAAGTGTATGCATCCACACAGTGGAAACTCACTTAGGAAACAGGATGAATGAATGGCAAAGGCATGAGGCTGAAAGACTCAGATCTCAAAAGGTTATACATAGTATGATTCCATATTTGTAACATTCAAGAAAAGACAAAACTCTAAGGGGCAAAGTTCAGTGATTGCCAAGGGCTGGAAGGAGGGGAAGAGTTGACTACGAAGGCGCAGCAGGAGGGAACTTTTTGAGCTGTGGAACATGCTCTGTATTCTGATTGTGATGGTGGGTAGACTTGTTCATACATGTGTTAACACTCATAGAACCAAAAAAAGACAACCAAACAGAAAAGAAAACCAAAGAAAGCCAAGTGAACTGTGTGTAAAATTTAAAATCACAATTCACTAATTAAAAACATTAATAATGATAGTAATGAGTTATAAACCATGGAGTAAAATGGAAACCATGAGTTCATATTGATACAAGTAAGTGAACTAAATGTATCTTTCCCCCAACATTTTCTAATGACAAAGGGAAGAAGATGAACTTTATGGTGGAGAAGAAGCCTGGCTGACCCACCTGAATGGAAGGATTAACATTAACACCATCAGCGATGGATGGAGCTGGGTCATATGTTGTCTGACAGACCCAACATGAAGACAATAGTGTGATCTGGGCAGCACGCTAGGCTGAACACTCTGCTCTCGCCATCTTGAAATTCTTAATATTTCTAAATAAGAGGCCTTATTTTCATTTTATTTCATTTTGCACTGAGCCCTGAAAATAATGTAGCTGGTTCTGCACATGGCCTCACTTTTGTGATATTCCTGCCATAGGTAGAAACCTGAACTTGATCCTGATGAAACATCAGACAAACCCAAATCGATTGGGGATTCTTATAAAATTAGTTGCCTGTACTCTTCAGTGGCAAGGCATGGACGGAAGTCCCTGAAGGGCTGGGGAACTATTCCATGTGGAAGGAGACTAACGAAGAAGCAACCAAAAGTCAGGACACCATATGGATCCTTTGGTTATAAAGGATGTGGTGGAAACAGTTGGTGAAACTTCCTTGGGGTCTAAGGTTCGACCTTAGATAGTGGTACTGCATCAATGTTATTTTGCCCATCTTGATGGCTGCAGTATGGTTGTGTGGGAGGATGTTCTTGTTGGAGGACTTCCAAACTCAATTATTTAAGGGTGATGGTGCACCATGTTGACAACTTATTCTCAAGTAGTTTGGGAAAAGAAATTCCTTGTATTTTTTCTGCAACTCGCCATTAGGTTTGAGATGGTTTCAAATAAGAAAGCATGATGATGGGATAGAGTTGGGGGAGAAGAAGGACCTCTCCGATAAGGTGACATGTGATCACAGACCTGAAAGAAATGGGGGACCAAGTATCAGGGTATCTGAAGGAAGAGCATTCTTGGCTGAGGGAAAAGAATATGTAGAGGCTTTGAGGAGGGGCATGCCTGGAGTGTTTCAGGAACCTCACTAGGAGGCCAGTGGAATTGCTGTAGAGTGATAGTGTGACAAAGTGGCAAGTGATGAGGCCACTAAGGTAATGGGAACCAAATCAAAATCCCGAAAGGGATTTGGGGTTTTGTTTTTTTCTGTGCTGGGATACACTGGGGGGTGGTGGTGGTGGTCATAACCTCATTTATGGTTTATAAGGATCACTCTGGCTACTGTGTATAGAGCAGCAAGATTGGAAGCAAGGAGTTTGGAGACTTTGAGAACATTTCACTCTCAGATGGATATATGGGCTCCAGGAGTCCCCAGAAAGGCTTTGAAGACCCACTATCTGGGCCACAAACACTGCACTGGGATCATTTAGCCCCAGCTGCAGCAGAGCCATCAGACTTCTTCTATCTCTCATGCCTGTCTTCCCTTGGAGGCCTGCCAAGAGGGTCCGGCACAGAAGCTGCTCACCAAAGGGCAGCTCTGATCATGACTTGTCAGGAAAGTTGAGAAGCCAGCTGGTTGGATTTTTAATCTAATTTTTCAATTATTTGGCACAAGTGCTGAAGTGTCCTTTTAAATTAATTATCATAGAACCAAAGACAAGCTTAGGGAGAAATACTGTAACTGTCAGATCTGGTCTCCTTCTCCGGAGCTGCATGACACCACAAACACTATTGTCCTGTGTAGAGGGACTTCAAATGAAAGGTCTTGAGGTTTTACCTGGTTCTAACTAATGAAGAAACCTGTGTATTGACTCCTGATTTTTGAACCCATAAAGGACCTTAGAGGGAAATGATTCCATTTCCCTCTTTTTCTGGACCCACAAGGTGAGTGACAATTTATAGCTTGCTTAGTTTGGTTTTGCCCCAAACTTGCCCTCAATAGTCATAAAGTCTCGGTGGAAAAACCAAAGAACCTGGATGTGGGTCCCAAGAACTGTGTTCATCATGATTTGAAATCACATGTTCATTGTGATGAACATAGCTCAGACCTATGTTCCCTCCTTGGAACCCCCAGTGATTTCAAGGACATATCTAAAAGACAATTTGATGTCTCCTTTGTGTTTGTACAATGAAGTTTCATCTGCAAAATGATTCTTTTCAAACATAAAAATACACTTATAAGTGTTAGATTTAAAGCACACCTTTTTAAATCCAAGAACAGGCTCATACTCAAAGAGCAACATTTAAAAATGTTTTCCCCCTACCTTTGATAAACATATATCTATTTTTTATATCCATTTTTAAAAGATTTTATTTATTTATTTATTCAAGAGTGAGACAGAGCATGAGAAGGGAGGGAGAGGCAGAGGGACAGAGACAGAAGTAGACTCCCTGCTGAGCAGAGAGCCCTACATGGGGCTCGATCCCAGGACCCTGAGCTCATGACCTGAACTGAAGTCTGACGCTTAACTGGCTGAGCCACCCCGGCATCCCAAAACATATCTATTTTAAAGTGCATTTTAAATGTGATCCTAAGCCTCAGAGAGTTAATCCCCAGTTTACAAAGCAGCAAGCAGCATGATTAGTTGATGATCTGTTCTAGGATGGAGACAAAGCCAGTGACTTTGGCAATTGAGGCAAGTGGTTAGAGTTGAGTGAATTCCAGGTCAGGATTCAGGATGATGCTCTGTCAAACAGATCTTGCCACGAATTTTGTTGGCCTGATAATCACTGAACTGGCCCTTACTTGGCCCAAGGTGCCTGTTCTTATATTCACTGAGTATGATTAGCTTCACATTTTGTTCGGAGAGATTTACACCACTCCAAGGGTAGAGATGAAAATATGATCTTCCTTAATCACTTTTTAGGATTATAATTCTGGGGCAGATAAAACATTTCATTCTAAAAATGCTACCGAAAGAGCTCAGCCTTAAAAGAAAAGCGCTGCCACGGATTTAACCTTTCAAACAATTTGCAGAAGACATGAAGCATGGTACAATGCTTTCATCTGTCAGATTTGTAGAAGCCCTTTCAAAATCATTGGCATTTTCTGTGACCACAGCTTATCTTTTGCTCTGATTTCCTGACAACCATTCATGGGTCTACTTATTTGGGACACACACTTCCGATACTTTTTTTCCTGCCTTAATAGACTGAACAAGAAAGCTCAGAACCTCTGGGTCTCGAGTGTACAAGCCGTGTGACTTTAAGGTTCTACGCCTGTTAATATTCTCAGCTATTTAATTCTTATTTGTGGGTCTATTCTCTGTTATGGGCTGAATTGTGTCTTTCCCTCAAAATCTCTAGTGAAGATCTAATGCCTCAGTATCTCAAATTGTGACTGGTAAGGCTTGTGGTGGTAAGGTCTTTAATGGGGTAACTAAGTTCAAATAAACTTTTTAGCAAAGGCTCTAGCCTGGTGTAACTGGAGTCCTTATAAGAAGAGGAAATTTCGGGATCCCTGGGTGGCACAGCGGTTTGGCGCCTGCCTTTGGCCCAGGGCGCGATCCTGGAGACCCGGGATCGAATCCCACATCGGGCTCCCGGTGCATGGAGCCTGCTTCTCCCTCTGCCTGTGTCTCTGCCTCTCTCTCTCTGTGACTATCATAAAAAAATAAAAGTCAAAAAAAAAAAAAAAAAGAAGAGGAAATTTCTGCACAGACATACATTGAGGGAAGACCACATGAGGACCTAGGGAGAAGACAGCTGTCTGCGAGAAACCTCAGAGAAAACCCACTCTGCTAACACCTTGACTTGGATTTCGAGCCTCCAGAATTGTGAGAAAATAAATATCTGTTGTTTGAGCCACCCAGCCTGTGGTACATAACTTTGTGGTGGCTGTCCTAACAAAGTAATCTAGATTTTGGTATTGGGGACTGAAGCTGCTATAACAAATACCAAAAAAAAAAAAAAAAAAAAAAAGTGGAAGTGACTTTGGACCTGGATAACGAGTAGAGGCTAGAAGAATTTTGAGACACATGTTAGAAAAACCTAGATTGCCTTGAAGAGACTGGTGGTAGAAATACGGATATCCAAAGTGATTCTGTTGAGGACTCAGATGGAAATGTGGAGTATGTTATCAGGCACTGGGAAGGCCATCTTTGTCATGAAATGAACTTGGCTGACTTGGGCTCTAGAGTTTTGTGGAAGGCAGAACTTGTACGTAATACACTTGGATATTTAGCTGAGGAGATTTCTAGACAGGGTGTTGAAGGTGTGGCTTGGTTGCTCCTGACTACTTATGGTAACATGTGAAAAGAGAGGGAAATTTAAGAAGGAATTGTTTAGCAAAGAGGATCTGGAACTTGAAGATTTGGAAGGCTCTGAGCCTACCCATGCACTGCCTTGTATCTAATAGGGTGGCTGTGGGGGTTGAATGCGATAGGGTACACATGCCGTAGTACTTTACAAACTGCAAACTGTTACACAAAGACAAGATGCTAGGATGTTATTATTGCCTTTGTGTTTTTTTATTTATTTATTTATTTATTTATTTATTTATTTATTTATTTATTTGCCTTAGTGTTTTTATAGCTTCCTCACGGGGTAGAGGGAGAGGAATATGTCAGTGTGGTTATTTTTTTTCATTTGGGGTATTTGAAGTCTGGAGAGAAGTAATTTATACAATAATATCATCAGCTCACAGAACCTGGATTAGGTAGGAATCTTCAAAGGCTCCGTCCAGCATTCTTTCCAGTTCAACTTCCTGTCCTACTACAGACTTGTGGACTTCCAGCAAAACAGATCAACAAGCAATTAATTACACACCCTAACCAGCACATGGCTAGAACCATTGAAGAAAACAAAATAAGCAGGAGGCTTGTCTCCATGTCATCCAGAAAGCAAAAAATAAATACATGTTTCAAGCTAACAGACCACATAGTGATGTTGGGGTTATAAATTTCCAGCTTTCCACACTCATTAATTGGTTAACCTATAAAAGCAGGTTGGCTGGGATGAGCACTGGGTGTTATGCTATATGTTGGCAAATTGAACTCCAAAAAAAAAAAAAAAAAAAAAAAAGACAGGGGATCCCTGGGTGGCTCAGTGGTTTGGCACCTGCCTTTGGCCCAGGGAGCGATCCTGGGGTCTTGGGATCAAGTCCCGTGTTGGGCTCCTGGCATGGAGCCTGCTTCTCCCTCTGCCTGTGTCTCTGCCTCTCTCTCTCTCTCTCTCTCCTCTCTGTGTGTGTCTATCATGAACAAATAAATAAATCTTAAAACAATTCTAATATAGTCTCCTTTGGAAAGAGTTGAGCATATTAAAAAAAAAAAAAGCAGGTTCGCTATCTCCATAACATTTTTTTGGAAAAATAATAAACACAGGTTAAATTCAGAGTTCTAAAAGCTTTTATTATTTTTTTGTTCATTTGCCAGAGATGCAATTTTTACCTCCTTATAACTTCTATAATTGCCTTGGAAGGAAAAGGTTTTCAAATCAGAGGCTGACATCATAGTCTGCAGCTCCTGCCAAGCCTAAAAGGTTACAATGGGGGAATATTTGTGAAGTTGGTCACTGATTTAATGAAAAATGGTCCCTAATATGAAGACGTTCTCAGGAAGAGTAAAACCATTTTGCGGATCCTGTTTTTGCAATTGTGAAGCGGTCTAGAAGCCTCAGTGGTGATGTTCCCTGCAAGAAGCTCCAAGTATGGGAGTTCCTTTCGAGCACCCCATTCAACCTCACCATTGCTTTTGTAGCGAAACCATGTTTGCTGGAACACAGGTGTTAAAATTCTGTCTTCTTTTTTTTTTTTAATTTTTTTAAAAGTTCTTTTTTTAATTTTTTAAATTTACTTATGATAGTCACAAAGAGAGAGAGAGAGAGAGAGAGAGAGAGAGAGACAGGCAGAGGGAGAAGCAGGCTCCATGCACCGGGAGCCCGATGTGGGATTCGATCCCGGGTCTTCAGGATCGTGCCCTGAGCCAAAAGCAGGCGCTAAACCGCTGTGCCACCCAGGTATCCAAAATTCTGTCTTCTTTTACACAGAGGTAAAAGCTTTTGCAAGATCATAGCAAGGGTATTAATATTAATAATAATAGTAATAAGGATAAGAAGTCAAAGGAGGGGAGGTGGGAAAGAGTTGAAGGACAACCCAGCAATACAAAGCAAATCAACAATACAATACAAATCAAATCAGCCCTTCTCATCCTGTTGACAATTCACCAGTTGCACAAACACTTCTTGCCAGTATCTATATGGGTTATGCCAACTGACTAATCTTAATGGGAAATAATGCTTTTTATAAACCCTTTCTAATAAATCTGCTTTCAAGCAGAAGATCCTCAGATATGCTGACCCCCTCATATAGTTCTGAGAGGTGATACAGAGATGGAATCATAATCCCATCAATGATAATCCCATGGTGAATTATTTTGTGAAGAGTAGAATCTTTTTTTCCTATTTGAAGACTCTACCACTCACTTTTGATGCTTCAGTTTGGATTTCCATGTATTTGGTTGTCCCAAAGCAGGAGCCCTAAATCGACATATGACCATCTGTTGTGATCACAGGGCCCATCTCCATTCATGCTGCTCCCAAAGTACAGGACAGTGATATGCCTCTGATTGTCTCCAGAAAGGCCACTTTAAATGTGTTTGGCTATGCCACCAGACAGCATGGCACACACATCCTTGGGATCACAGATACTGGGGAAAGAAGAGCTACTTCCCCCAAAAAAGATTTGTTGGCATCTCAGCTCATGATCCCTCTCTTCTTCTTTTCTCTGTCTGAATCCTGAAACTTAAAACAAGGTTTACTATTTAGCCATTCCTCGAGTAAATTGCAAAGACCCTACCACACCTTTGGGCTTCCATTTTTCTGTTTGACATCCTTATTTATCTAGTTCCATCTGTGCCTATATTCTACTGAGGCTGCATGTGTGAGGGAGGGAGGGAGGGAGGGAGAGAGAGGGAGAGAGAGAGAGAAGTGTGTGTGCATGCATGAGTGCACATGTGTACCCACATGTATCTGTGAATGTGATGTCTGTGTGTTTCTCTGTATCCCTTTCCATTCCTCCCCTAAATGGCCATACCAAGATCGCCTCCCTACTCCTACAATACAAAGCAAATACTGAATCTAGTGAGAGTATCTATATATGGAGCTTATTATGTGTCAGGCAACTCATTCTCTTTATATATTTTAACTAATTTAATCATCATAATAACCCTATCAAGCTGGTGCTATTAGCCCCTTTTTACGTAAAAGGCACTGATACAGAAACTCTTGCAAATAAATCCAGGGAAATGAAATAAACTGTCCCTGAAATGCACTCTGTCTTTAGGCCCCCGCGTTTTAGTGTGCGTGAGTGTGGCTGTGAGATATGTACGGACAGAGAGACAGACAGAGAATAGAGAGCACCTATGCAAGAAGGTTCGGACAAAGCCCTGTAAATAGTAATTCCTCTTTCTACTCAACTGGACACTTCCTAGGTCTTCATTAGCCTGAATTACCTTTCCTTCCTTCCTCTAACCCATTCGACCAGAAGGCACAACAGTGCCGAGCTAATCTGTTCCCAGAGCATAGGACAGCCTTGGCACCCAGTAATCAATCACGTGAAAGTGTTCCTGACACTTCTCTTCCCAGACTCAAGACTCGAACTTGGCGGGCTGGTTGTTGCCTGGCGAACCACAGGTCTCCACGGTACATGACTGCCACCTAGAGCTCACACATAGGAACGGATTCTGGATGCAGCAAAACCGAGAACAAAGAAAACCAAAAAGTGACCCCAAATCTGTCCTAAAGCAAGATAATTTGGTCTGATCAGTTTTTAGATAAATCATATAATAGGACCTAAAATTAAATTCCTTTGCTCAAGATGTCACATTTCTGAAAAGTGTGCTCTCATCCAATAAAATTATTAAAATTAAAAAAGCTCAAGTTTGGCCGCTTTCAAAATAAGGAAGAAGGGGAAAGAGAGACAGAGACAGAGGGAGATAACATGCTTCAAAAAACAAGCCTTTGTGTTTGTGTCCATCATCATCATCATCATCTCATAGCTGAACAAATTGAAGACCCAAAAGGTATCAGATTTCTCTTGGTCCCATAGCTAGTAAGTGGTGCTGGCAAGATTGGAATGCAGGCTTTGTCTGGTCTTTTATTCCAAAATGAACTAATCACATAGAATCAATATAAAACTTAAAATTTCTTCCCAAAACATGGTGGGTGGCCTTTCAACTGCTTCCCTGGCTCCTGCCACACTCCCAGGAGGGATATGCCAGTGTGCTGTTCTGTTCAAAGATCACCAGTTAAGACCTGGTGGATTTGAGGTCATCTCCCCGGGAGGGTTGGCTTTGCACTGCTCTGTGTGCAGCCTCCCCCAGCAGCACACACCTGTCAGATGGTGGCTGACGTGGGGGTGGGGGGGTGAGGGGGTGGAGTCTGTGATGGGAGAATGGGTGAAGAGGCCCATCTACAAGGGAAATGGCCACAGAAAAGGCCCCACTAACACCCTGTTCAAAAGCACCTCTTCTCAACCTGGCAGGCAGGAGGAAGCTGTCCTTCAGAAGAGGAGCTGTGACCCAGATGGAGGCCTGACAGGAAGGGGAGTGTCCTCAGGCAAGGACTTTGTGATGTGTCTTGTGCCATGGACCCCCTGGGAAGTCTGTGGACCCATCCGTAGAAGAACACTTCCAAATACATAAAAAGAAGCACACAGGATTGTAAAGGAAACCAATTTTGAGTAAAGAAGTTATTAAATTATTTTAAAGTGTGCGATTTTGTATTGCATCTGTGTCTCAGTCTGCTAGGGCGACCGTAACAAAATCCCACAGGCTCAAACAACAGACACGTATTGCTTGCCATCCTGAAGTCCGGGAGCAAGCTGACAGCAGTTTCCATTGTGGGGGAAGACCTGCCTCCAGGCTTGCAGATGGCTGCCTTTGCCATATCCTCACATGGTAGAGAGTGCGCTGGTGTCTCTTCTTCTTTTTAAAAAGATTTTATTTATTTATTCATGAGAGACACAGAGAGAGGCAGAGACATAGGCAGAGGGAGAAGCAGGGAGCCTGATGTGGGACTCGATCCCAGGACCCCGGAATCACAACCTGAGCCAAAGGCAGACGCTCAACCTCTGAGCCACCCAGCTGCCCCTGTTCTCATTTTTAAGGACATTGGTCTTATCATGTGGGCTCCACCTTTATGACTTCATCTAAATCTAATCACCTCTCCAAAGCCCCACCTTCTAATACCATCACTTTAGGGGTTAGAACTTCAACATAGAAATTTGGAGTGTGTGTGGGGGGGACACAAACAGCTCATAACAGTGTTAACTTCTTATTGATGCTTTAAACAACAAGCCAGAGGCAGACCTATTACCACCATACTTGTGAAGAGGTAATGAATATAATTGATACTTTGAGATATTTGCCACAACGTAATGTGATATGAAAATGTTGGTGATTTCCACTGGTGACAATGTCATAGGCACTTAGTAAAAATAAATATATATGTTTTTTTTCCATCCATATTCAAAGATGCTGGAATTTCATCCATGGACCTCAGTTTATAAGCATCTACTTTCAAGTATCTCTGCAAATTCACTGGCTTGTATTCACTGGAGTGAGGGGTTGAGGAACATCTAAAACGTGCTACATTAAATAGCCCTTTACAAGTGTGTCCAGAGAGGTGCCTGTGATGTGTAGGGAGAACACTGGGGCAGGCATTCCCACCACAAGCCATCACCGCACCTAGTATTTTTCTTTCCCCAACCCTATCATCTTTCTAAAATGGAAGACATGAGTCCATTGTAGGGTCTAAGTTCAGTGTTCTTGTTCTCTGGCTTTGGATGACCCTGTGAAGGATATTATTAACAGATCTAGTTGACCTTTTGGTCCTAAAGCACTGACCTCAATAGGGAGTTCTTTTTTTTTTTTTTTAAAGATTTTTTATTTATTTATTCATGATAGACATAGAGAGAGAGAGAGAGAGAGGCACAGACACAGGCAGAGGGAGAAGCAGGCTCCATGTTGGGAGCCCGATGTGGGACTCGATCCCGGGACTCCAGGATCATGCCCTAGGCCAAAGGCAGGCGCTAAACCGCTGAGCCACCCAGGGATCCCCTAGTTCTTTTTTTTTTTTTTTTTTAAGATTTATTTATTTTTTATTTTAGAGAGCACATGCACAAGTGTAGCAGAGAGGTACAGGGAGAGAGAGAAGGACAAGCAGACTCCCCACTGAGTGGGGACCCTGATGTGGTGCTCGATCTCAGGACCCTGAGATCATGACCTGATCTGAAACCAAGAATCGGATGCTTAACTGACTGAGCCCTCCAAGGATCCTGGAAGTTCTTAATTTCATTTCCTTCCTGGGAATACTAGGGAATTCACAGATCTGTGTTCTTTAGAGAAAATGGTTTATGTTTCTAGTAAGTAAAGTACAAATAAAAAGCAGGGAGAGGTGGAATCAGTTGGAAGGTTGTCAGCTCTCAATAGAAATATCTTTGTAAATTGGATGCAAATGTTCATGAGTAATTTCAATATCTAAACTCATTAAAGATGTATCAAAAGATTCTTTCTTCCCCTTAGGGAAAACCTTTGGCCAATTCTAGAGCAAATATCACGAAGCCATTCCTTTTGGGTCTCTCCTATAATCACAGTATCCAGGAATATGTTTTAGTTGTTCTTTCTAATCATAAAGGAAAACATCCCATGTTGCTTTGTTTGTTTGTTTATTTATTTATTTATTTATTATTATTTATTTATTTAATTTATTTTTTCCATGTTGCTTTATTTAGACACTTCCTCTCCCTTCGAGTTTTCAGCATTAATGGTCCTTGTTCAACATATAGGAGTAGAGGCTCAAGTAAGTCATCCAGTCTGTGTAGGTTTGAGTGTGCTGTGCGTAGATGGCCACATTGTGGCTTTTCTGCAACAGGTCAAGGGAGGACTCTGTCAGGAGGAGGAAAGCAGCCTCCTGGCTACAGGCCAGCTCAGAAAGCTGACTCCCCATGGGCAACTCTCCAAAGCCAAGCTCAGTGGTAATGGGATGGGGAGGACTATGGAGAACACAGGCGAGCAGATGGTAGAAGGAGGAAGGAAGGGAAGGGCAGCTTATGGAATTCATTTGGAGTTTTAAAAAAGTTAGTTACACAGATGATTCCTTATGAAAAGGGAAATTCTCAATATGACTCAGACATACTTGCTCATTTCCCCAATTTCATCGTGCTACAAAAAAAAAAAAAAAAAAAAAAAAAAGCCAACATGATTTTTAAGAACAAATGGGCCACATGCAGTGGACACCCTGGACACGTGCTCAGCTCTTTCCAGCGTTAGATTCCTGCTACTAAGGGAGACCATGAAATCCCCCAAAGGAAGTAAGAGTGTTTCCTGATGAAAAGACCCCTTGCTTTCTAAGTGTCTTTATTGTGTTTGGATGATAGACACTAAAATAATTTGGACTGAGTAAATGAAGACTAGATTAGAGGATATAAAATTTTTTATAATTTAAACATTTCATTTTGGCAAAATACCTTTTCGGTGTATTTTTATGCAAATCAAAACATAGCATACCTTTTTATGTAACTCATTGTTCAACATCACATTGCGTACATTTCTCATGATGATCTGCTGTCTTTGCAAGTCTCAACTAGTTGTATATGGACATAACATGCCATCATTTTTAAATCATGCTATTATTGCATATGTGTTTCTTTTCCATATTTTTGTATTTTGAAATATTTCCTTCATAGACCTCTTTTCTTCATTTGAATAAGGATCAAGTTTTGGGACAAATTCTTAAGAATTGTATAACCAGATCATGGACTATGAATATTTCATCTAAATCAATGTGTATTGCCATTTGGCTTTGCAAAAGAGTTGTACAATTTGACAATGTCACCAACAGTGGATGGTGTTCTAACTTCATCACAAATTCACCAGCACAAGGTTCTAACAGAAAGACAACCAAAACAAAAAAAACCTTTGCTATTTCAGAGGGTATGAGATAGCTCTTCTTATTTTTTTTTTAAATATTTTATTTATTTATTTATTTAAAGAGTTCAAGCTGGGGGAGGAGGGGCAGAGGGAGTTGGAGGGAGAGAATCTTGAGCAGACTCCTGAGCTGAGCACAGAACCAGATGTGGGGCTTGATCACATGACCCTGAGACTATGACCTGAGCTGAAATCAAGAGTTGGACACTCAACTGACTGAGTCACCCAGGCACCCTGAAATAGCTCTTCTTTTAATTTACATCTGCTTACTGATGAGATTGGACATTTTCTCAAATATCTATTTCAATTTATATTTTCTCCTTTGGGGAATTATCCGTCCCTGCCTCCCCATTTCATTTAATGGGTACTTCATGTTTTCCCACTACATTGGAAGGATTACTGTAAGATATTAACCTTTTGCTATTTATATTTGAGGAAAATAATTTTTTATTATAAATTCATTATAGATTTTATTTTAAATTTTATTTTATTATTTATTTTTTAAAAAGATTTTATTTATTTACTTATGAGAGACATACAGAGAGAGAGAGAGAGAGAGAGAGAGAGAGAGAGAGGCAGAGACACAGGCAGAGGGAGAAGCAGGCTCCATGCAGGGATCCTGACATGGGACTCGATCCCGGGTCTCCAGGATCACACCCTGGGCTGAAGGCGGTGCTAAACTGCTGAGCCACCTGGGCTGCCCTAAATTTTATTTTAAATTAATACATTTTACATGGTCAAATGTGTCAGTGTTTGTATTTCTGTGATTTCCCTTAATGTGTGTCAATCTTAGAAAAGTATTATCTCCACAGATTCATGTTTTATTCTCATTTTATATTTTAAAGCAATCTTTAATGTTTTGCATATTAAATTCTTTAGTCCTCCTGCAGTTTGTTGTGGTAACTAACAATATCTCTTATATATTGACCATCTGAATCAGAACCCCTTAGGGCACATGTTGACAATCTAGATTCTTGGACACCCTAGCTTAACTGAGTCAGAATCTGTTGAGGTGGCCCCAGTTCCATCATGAGAGAAAACACTGGACAAATGGAAATTAAGGGACATTGTACAAAATACCTGGCTATCTTCCTCAAGACAAACACCTGACCAGTACTCCTCAAGATAGTCAAGATCCTGAAGACAAGAAAAAGACAGAGATTGTCACAGACCCAAGAAGCTGAAGGAGATAGGATGACTACAATCAATGTGGGTCTTGGAACAGAACCAAGACATTAATGGAAAAACTGATAAATTCCAAATCAAGTCTCAGGTCAGTTAATAGTAATGCACAAATATTAACTTGTTTTGACAAAGGCCCACGGTAATAACATTAGACAATGAATGACATTCGGTGAGGGGTATACAGGAACTCCCTGTGCCATCTTTGCAAGTCTTCTGTAAATCTAAAATAATTCTCAGATACGTTTATTTAAAAAAATGTATTGAGATGGGGCTCAAGGGTCTTTATTTTAATAATCATGTCAAGTGATCCATGCTGGTGGATGATATTGGGTGCACTGAGATGGGTAAGTATCATGGAGGTGGGTGGTTGGGGTGGGGGAGGGGAAATCCATCTTTTGTTTTGAAAACTGTTTCTGATCTTTGTATTCTGTTGTTGAGGCCCATAGTGTGGCTTTGGAGCACTGGAACTGTTCTGACCCAGAGCTCAGTGGCTGAGGCTGCAGCGAATCAGCTGCATGAGGGTTGAAAAGTGGAGGAAGCCAAGCTGGGGTAGGGGCATCCCAGTCCTGCTCCCAGCCTCTCCACCCTCACTAGTGGTCTCTGGTTTTCTACCTCCATCCTCAGAGCCCTGCCTCTGTCATTCTGACTCCTTGATCTTTTTCTTGGCTCAGTTTCTACCTTGCATCCTGTGTTCAGTGCAAACATCCAGGATCGGGGGCATATAGGGGAGGGAAAGAGCTGCTCTCTGAGCACATGCCTAAGAGAAATTTCAAGATAGGAGTTTGTCATGACGTTTGTTTAAACTATGGCAAGATGACCTGAGGAAAAACAAGGAGAAAGTAGGAGTGTGAGACGTTTAGAGAAGGTAGACCAGGGGCACTGCCTTTGCCTCCTGTCTTGTGACTCTGTTAGGGTGAAATGTCCAGGCTGGGCCAACCCAGGCAGAAAGCAGAGTGATTGTAGGGCTGTGGGGAGGGGCATGGGAGTGGGGGCTGATTTGGGTGCAGGTGTATTTTGGGGGAGGTGATAAAAGTGTTTTGGAATTAGATGATGGTGGCTTTGGCACAGCTCTGTGAATATACTAAAAACGTCTAAATTGTACACTTTCAAAAAGGGGATTTTTTGGCATGTGAATTACATCTAAAAAAAAATGGGTGATGTGTCTTTTGAAATGCATTTCCTGACCCCGCCCCCACCAAAGGAGCAAGGCTGTCTACCCCCCCTTAGGAGGGACCTGTGTGTTACTCCCTCTCTAGCCTCCCTGGGCAGGGACCTGACACCTGTTAATGCCCAGGAGTGGAAAGTGCAGACTGGCTTTGAATCTTGGCTCTCTCTCTCTGTTACCGGATGGATGATCTTGGGCAAATGACTTGACATCTCTGAGCTTCCGTGTCTTCATTGTCAAGTAACGATGATAATACTATTAATGTCATATGTTATTAAGAGGATTAATATGCTTGGAAGAGTGCCTGGCATCGGACAGGTGCCATAGAAAGTGTCAGCAACGGTTCTCATTTGTTCATTTGACACCAAAAATGCTTTGTCTGTTCCTCTGCCCCCTTGTCTGTTGGGATGGAAAGGCGAATAGAACTCAGCTCCGGCCCTCGAGGTATGTGCTGTACCTTACTTGGTCCTGAGGGCTGCCCAGAGAAGGGACTTGAGGCTTCCTTTCCCCCAACAATTTGGGATGGGCTAATGAGGATCATCGGGTATTCGGTGGTATGTTGTGTGCACAAGGAGTAACCATCTTCTTGGTTAAAGGGAGGCGTTTCAATAGGATTCCGTGGTTTCTAGCCTTGGAACTCCACCAATGATTATTTTGTAGGGGTTAGCGCCCACAGAAGAAAAACTAAGGCAGCTGTTTATCTCCTGGGGAAACTGCCGGGTCTGGAGGCCTGGAAGAGACAACAGCCTGAATCCAGGGTTCCAGAGTCATGGGGAGTCTCTGTGCCCCCAGACACCCAGAGGAGCAAGGCAACCCAGGTAAGCAAGCAGCCCTGTGGCAGCTCTCCGAGGTCGACTGTGGGTCCTGCTGGCCATTAGCTTCGTGTCCCAAAATAAAGTTTTGCTGGAATTATTCCCTTGAGAAAACGAAGCTCACAGGCACACCACCAGGCAGAGTCTTGACGTGGGTTCTGGTCCCAGTTCTGCTAGAACCCTGCTTTCCCGTCCTCATCACACCACTCAGGATTTCAGAATGGCAACTTGCACTGGGACTTTGGGTCCCTGAGAACCTTCCTTTCTCCCTGGGGAAAAAAAAATAAGTTTGCACTGGCTCAGGGCTCTTCAAACGGGCCTTTCCAGAACCCCTGGAGGACCAGGCACGAAAGGCATAGGATGCAGGCAGGCCGCTGAGCTCACCTGAGCAACTTCACTTCACGGACACTTGTGTGGAAGCTTCCTTTTTTTTTTTTTTTTTTTTAAAGATTTTATTTATTTATTCATGAGAGACAGAGAGAGACGGGGCGGGGGGGGGGGGCGGGCAGAGGGAGAAGCGGGCTTCATGCAGGGAGCCTGATATGGGATTCGATCCTGGGTCTCCAGGATCACACTCTGGGCCGAAGGGAGGCGCTAAACCGTTGAGCCACCCAGGGATCCCCTGGAAGCTTCCTTTTGAAGAAAGGGGTCCAGGCTTTAAAAGCAGGAAAAGCTGCAAGGACAGACCCCACTGAGGTCCATCTTGTAGCTGTGAGCAAATGGAAGGTGGCACGGTGCTTGTCCTTATGAGGGATGTGTGTAGAGAAGCCCCCATCACCCTGTGTCCCATTAGTCTCCAGGACTTCCATGTGCCCTGAACATTCCCAGCATTGTTTCTCCCCAGTGGCCTAAGTGCGTAGCCTGAGTTCAGCTGTGGTTGGCGGTGGCCCTGGGTGGGAGGGAGGCCTGCCCTGGCCCGCCACCCCAGGTCCCCCTCAGGCTGTGGGGGAGACCCTGTCAGCCATGAGTGGGAGTTTTCTGAGGTGGTGCTGCTTTCGATATGTTGACATTATAAGGCCAAGGCCAGGAAGGCTGTATTGAGCTCTTGGGAGTGGCTTTCTCTGCACGTTGCCTGCAGAGTCCTCTTTAAAGGACTGAGATCTTTCAACTGTCACAGGCTGGAATTTGCCAGATTGATTACCATTGTCTTAAGCACCTGAGTTTGTGGGGGTCACAACAATGGAAAGTTGGACTTTTTATCACCTGCATCTTTCCCTGCAATTTCAAACAAGCTGATGGACTAAATCAGTCTGTCACCTGAGGGAATCTGAGGTTATTGGTCTGGTTTTTAAAGATTTATTTATCCACTTTTAGGGAGATAGAGAGAGAGCAAGAGCATGAGCAAGAGGGGCAGAGGGAAAGGGAGAAAGAATCTCAAGCAGACCCACACTGAGCGTGGAGCCCGATGTGGGGCCCAGTTTCACAACCCTGAGATCATGACCTGAGCTGAAATCAAAAGTCAGATGCCCACCCAACCAACTGAGCCACTGGGGTGCCCCGGTCCAGTTCTTAAACTTTCTCATTCTTGGGCTTCTACTGTCCAGATGAATTTGAGATCCAATGGGCTAAGGGAAATGTGCTGAGAAGATGCACGGGAAACACGCTTGCACACACACACTCACACACACACACACACACACACACACTGGATTTTATGTCTTGAAATGTATCTGTTCAAAAATACCATCTGATAATTTCATCTCTCATTGTATAAAAGGTCACAGGCAGGATATTTTCATCAAAGGAAAATGACTTCTGGATCATGGGAATGATAATTTAAAGGGAATAGTAAAGTAAAAGTCACATTCTAATTTATAAATGAGGTTTATACTCCCATTTCACCGCCCCCCACCAGTTCTGTCTTGCATTTTAAATCACGTAATAGATTGTCACAAATGGATTGTATTTTCTTCCGGGGACCCTGCTCTCATTGTTGATTGGCTTTATTTTTTATCTTGGAAATTTGGAGTCTTTGTTGGTTTTGTGTTTATGCTTATACCATGCATTTTTTAAAAATTGAAGTACAGTTGGTATATGATATTATATTAGTTTCAAGTGTACAACATAGTGATTCAAGTATTATATACATTATGAACTGCTCACCACAATAAGTATGGTCGACATCTGTCACCATATGATATTACAATATCATTGGCTGTATTCCCTAGGCAGTACTTTTCATCCCTGTGATTTATTTACTTTATAACTGGAAATTTGTACCTCTTAATCCCTTTTACCTATTTCACCCACCTCCCCACACCCTTCCCTCTGGCAGCTACCAGTTCACTCTATTTATGAATCTGTTTCTCTTTTTATGGTTGTTTGTTGTCTTTTTTAGATTCCACATATAAGTGAAATCATATGGGATTTGTCCTTCTCTGTCTGACTTAATTCACTTAGCATAATATCCTCTAGGTCCACCTATGTTGCAGCAAATAGCAAGATTTCATTCTTTGTTAGGGTTGGGTAATATTCCATTGTGTATATAGATCACATCTTTTTTTTTTTTTTTATCACATCTTCTTTATCCATTTATCCATTGACGGATACTTGGGTTGTGTCCATATCTTGGCTATTGGTTAACTCTTAACCAAGTAGCACATAAATTAATCAGAGATAGGAGTCATAGTCTATCAGAAAAAGCAGGTGTTCATTGGTTAAAATATGCTTATTATATATAGTAAACCACCATTCAAGTCCAGAAAGGACTTCAAAATTCAATGGGCAGAATGTTTGTACACATGGAGTGTGTGTAATTTATATAATTACAAAATAAGAGGTACTTAAACTTTCATTGAATGAAGAGGGGGTACATAAAAATACAAGAATATAAATTTAACCTGAAACTAAATATGATAATTACCTCAAAAGTTCGCTCTGGGGATCCCTGGGTGGCGCAGCGGTTTGGCGCCTGCCTTTGGCCCAGGGCGCGATCCTGGAGACCCGGGATCGAATCCCACGTCGGGCTCCCGGTGCATGGAGCCTGCTTCTCCCTCTCTCTCTTTCTGTGTGACTATCATAAAAAAAAAAAAAGTTCGCTCTGAAAATCAAGGTGAGGTAATATTTGTGAAGGAGCTCATTCAACCATTATAATCGCTACATTTCACATGTTGACTTCTGCTTGACCCTGTGTCTGCCCACTGAACAGACCTCATCTCATTTCATTCTTATGTTAATCCTTTGACAAGGCACTGGCTCACCCCTCATTCAAGGCCACACTGCCAGGAAGTGGTGACAGCATCCAGCTTGGCTTCACCCACATTCCTTCTCATAAACTCTGCAATGCTCCAGTGCCCTACAACTGGATGGTATTGTTATTAGATAGTGTTCTTTTAGAATTTACACAGTTACAGGCTTATTTGGGAGACCCAGATAACTTTAACAAGTTGCCCAAGGAAGTATGAGCTGATAGTTTCTTTTTCACTCATGAAAATCTTCTGACACCAATAGGGACATTCCATCTTTCTGTTGACCTTGGAGCTATTATAATTAGAACATGTTTTTATATTTGAAGATGAAAGTCATTAAAAGCAAAACCTCAATGTTCAACTGGGGTTTCTATAGAGTGATCTTTAGGATATATTAAGTGAAAAAAAAAAAGCAAGGTTTTAGAAAAGATAAAATGCTAAGCAATATACAAGAAAGAGGGAAACACACATATATACACACACAGAGAGAGAGAGAGTCTTATTTGCTTAATTTTGTATATGGCAGGATAAAGCCAAAATTAATGAAAATGGTTTCTTATTGGAGAGAGGGCAGGTTGGAGAAGTGGCAATGGAAGCCAGCCCCTCTGGATTTTCCTGGTTTTGTTGACTTGACTTTAAACTTATGGAAATGTTTTATATAATTACAAAATAAAATTAAATCAAAATAGAAAGCAATCCTTAAAAATTGAAAGCAAAATGAAGCAAGTTAATAGGACTTGTATTAAGTAGATGGCTTAACCACATCAAGAAGACCTATTTCATGTCACTCTAAAGCACAGTTACTTAAATTGTACATTCCTAGTGGGTGATACCTTAAGGGATTAGACAACTACTAATAAATTTCCTATTGTGTTAGTTGTTCACTGAAATGTGTGTGTGTATGTATACATATATGCAAATGGATAATTAACATTAAAATTACTAGGAACTAAGGTTTTCAGTTAAAAAGAGATGTAAATCTAAAATTGAAAAAATAAGCAAAATTCTTCTTATTCTCAATAATAGTTGAAAAAATTGATATGAACACCTGATTTATTTTTTCTTAAGAAAGTATTTCCACTACTGCTTTCTGTTTTTTCTAGACAGAAAGGTCTAGAAATAATCCAGCAGTGAGCATCCCTAGCACTCAAGTATTTGTTTCTAAGTACCAACTTCCAGTAAAAGGAACCAACTCAATTGTTCCTTGGAAAAATGGCCAATTGTACGTTTGGGACAAGAAATGTACAAGATGAACCTAGAACACATTGATTTACCAGAAAGCAAGGAGATCATCAAAGACTTTTGGAGTTGTGCAAAAGCAATTCAAAGCCAACTTGACGAGGCTTTCACTCTGTAAAAATGGGGACATTTTGAGCTCAAAAAGAATTTTAAAATGATGCAACATACAAACTAAATTCTATGAGTTAATTAGAATAGTAAAAAATTATCCTTATTGGTTGTTTTTCTTGTTTTTTTGAGGATGCTCAGGAACCAACTCATTATTTTGAAAGCCAATTAGTAAAGGATGCGAATGAAACATTTCTTCTGTTTTGCTTGAATGAACTGTACTTTAGGATAAGTAGCTGATGCCAGACAGATCTTTATGGACAATTCCAGATAAAATGCAGAAGAACGAAGAGAATTCAAAATTACATTTTTTCTTCTCCTAACAAAATAACGTCTCTAAGCAATGGTTATCAATGACTATGAAAACCATTAAACACAAGGCTGGCAGATACCTTTCTATGGACGGATCAGGCTGCTGTCCTTAAGCCTGTCATCAGTTATAATCTCACAAAAGAGAGGCACAGACAATAAGGGCCACCACGTGTGTTCTTGCTAAAATAACTGTACCTGAATTTGGTCCTGGGTTTGGGTCTGCCTCCTAGTTTATAGGAAATACAGCAATACAGTGGGACAGAGAAACATGTTATATGGGATCATGAAGAAGAAATCAGCAAAATACAGAAGAAACTGGATGATATCCTGGATTTCTCAACATATAAATCACAAAGAAAAAAAGACATAAGGAAACTGTGATGGGTTGAATTGTGCCCCAACCTCCCAACCCGTATTTTGAAATCCTAACTCCCTTTATTTCAGAATGTGACCTGATTGGCAGATAGGGTCTTTATAGAGACAATCAAGTTAAGTCATTAGGATAGGGTCCTATTACAATATGACTAGTGTCCTTATAAAAGAGGGACATTTGGAGCCAGACATGTACAAAAGAGAATGCAATGGGAAGTTGAAGGTAGAGGTCAGAGAATAGGGGCAGGGATGCTTCTACAAGCCAAGGAATGGCAAAGATTGCCACAAATCACCAAAAGCTAGGAGAGAGGCATGGGATAGATACTCTCTTACAGTCCTCCCAAGCAGCCAGCTCCACCAGCAGACAGACACCTTTGTCTCAGACTTCCAGCCTCCAGGACTGTGAGACAATAAATTTCTGTCATTGAAGCCACTTACATCGTGGTGCCTTGTTATAGGACTAAAATAGAGACCTATTGGTTCAAAGAGATTCAAGACACATGTTAACAACAAGCACTGTGTGACTCTTGCTTGGATCCTGCTTCAAGCAAACCAACTGTGTAAAAGTATTCAGTTGGATATTTGATGGTGTTGAGATATTACAGGGTCTTTGGGGGTGTGGTAATGTTATTTTGGATGTGTTTTAAAAGAGTCCTCACGATTTAGAAATATCTATTGAGGGGCATCTGGGTGGCTTAATCGGTTGGGTGTCTGACTCTCGATTTCGGCTCAGGTCTTGATTTCGGGGTCATGGGTTCAGGCCCTGGTCTGGGCTTCAGCTGGGCATGGAGCCTACTTAAAAAAAAAAAAAGAAATATATATTGAAATACCTATAGATAAAATGGTAAGATGTCTGGGATTTGCATAAAAACAAGCCAGAATAGCCAGCTGATGATCAGTCTCAAAGTTGAGAGGAGGAGAGTGGGAGGGACAGACAGTGGTGTGTTATCAAACTGGCTGGGGAAGCAGGAAACCCTAATTCAAAGCATTTGCCAATGTCTGTGCTATTCCCACCATGACTGATTCCAAGCTATCAATGCTTTAATCGACAACTTGCAAAACTTCTGAATACTACTCAGGTCTTATGAGGTGGTCATAGGAACTGGCTCCAGCACACCACTGTATCACTGTATCACTGTTGTATTCTCTCTGGTTTGTGTGTGTGTGTGTGTGCGAAATTTTCCATAATTTTTTTTAAAGGACCACAACCTAACATTTCTACTCTCCATTTTATCCTGGAGTTTGGTGTTGGAAAAGAGGATCTGGCCTTGGAAGTCCCAACTGAGTCTCAGTTCTACAATTTACTAGCTATGTGACTTCACTTCTCTGGGACTGGCTCCTCAGGGAAAAAAATATTATAAGGACTACTTGAAGTAACAGAAATGGCTTTTAAAAATGTCCAGTATTGTTATCATGGCAATTCTTATTATTGTTTACCAGACCAAGACTAAACGAAAGAAAATGAGATGAAGACTTGACAGTAGATAGCTATCTTAGAACTTTCAGCAATCCATTGAAAATCATAAAAATATTACTGAGTCATTAGCAAGAACTTTCTAGAGGGATCTTCCAATCCTCTTCCTAAATCACTAATAAAGGCTTTGGCAGCATGGCAAGGACATTCAAGAGGCTGTGGGGGCATGTGACAGTGGCAACTGGGAGCTTTGAATAGGTGGAGTGTGAGAAACTAAAAGATGGATGGAAAACACTTGGATGGAAAAATACCATCCAGGACCCCAGAGTGGGGCAGGTGAAGAGGGCACTGTGGATGACTCCTTCCTATAACGCAACTGATCACACACATGCTCCAGGGCTCTTGGGTGAAATCAGGTTAGAATAAGTACCATGAGGAGTCACATCTTTGTGGAGGTCAAGTGGAAGGTAGAGGAGGGACAGGGAGTGGAAGGACATGTTGCATAGGTGCTGGTTGTTGGCATAAGAGAGTCCCTTATCCCTTCCCTCAGCTTGGAATCCTGTCTCCTTTCCTAGAGCACACCCATTCCCTGGCCCTTGAGATGGTTCTAACTAGTTCTCTCCACCAGCATGGGTCTGCAGAGGGGTAACTCAAAGTGAGGACAGTGGGTTGATACCCCTGGGAACAGTCTGGAATTGGCATTCCTCCTATCAGGTGCCCCAACCCTAAGAAATGATACCATAAGTAAAAAGATGGCTTCCAGACTCCCAAGCTGGAGTTGGATGGAGAACTTTCTAGGGTGAGAAATGACAAACCCCTGAAGGCTGGCTTCTCCCCTGACATCTGCCTTTGTTGCCCAGAGCAGGGCTGGACAGCAGAGCTGGAAGCTCTGTGTGGGGACCCATCGGCCACCACGATGCCAGCCACAGGGGGCACTGTTTGCTCTGTAACTCAAGCCCAAGGCGGGTGGATGGGAGTGAATTCATCAATCCTCAACTTTGGGTGGCACTGTAAACCCTCTCTTCACTTTAATAAGTGGCTCCTAAAGAAGGAAAAGCCTTCAGGACAAACAAAAACAAAACACTCACATTATAAAGGCACAGTGACAGGAGAGGGGAATGATGTTCTGGGGCCCAGACCCTGTTGCTATCCCTTCAGATCACGACTTTGTGTAAGGCTTTGTGTAGGACTTTGGAAGGATTTTGTATAAGGCTAGTTAAGGGCCACCCAGAGGTCGTGGATGCCTTAGCTGAGGTGCCGTTCATTCATTTGTTCGTTCATTCATTCAATAAAATGAAAACTTCATACACGCATCAGCTCGTATATACTGACAGGCACCGGGGATTTGGAGATGCAAAGAATATGACTCTAAGCTGAGAGGCAGCATAGCAAAGTGTCTAGACGCAGGCTACTGTGTGGCCTTGGACATGTCACTTGATGCCTTGGTGCATTGTTTTTTTTGTTCATGGATGAAATGAATAGTTTAATAAACTCTCTTCCTGGAGATGGGAGGAACACATGAATAAATACATGAAAAAATACTTAGTATCAGGCAACATCACTCAGTAAATGCTTATGCTATTATTATTATTATTATTATTATTATCACCTTAACAGCAATTCTTTCAGATTCCTGGGTATCAGGGTAAATTGAAAAAATGCTCCATCTATATAAGTGTGTTTTTTTTTTTTTCGAAAACCCATATATTGCTCATTGCAGAGCCTGGCATGTGGCCCCAGAGGTGACATCGGGACAGCCTCTGTTGTGCTAGGAGAGAACGAGGTTTCAACAGAAGGTTTTTTTTTTTTTAAGACTTTTGATTTATTTATTCATGAGAGACACACAGAAAGAGAGAGAGAGGAAGAGACAGAGGCAGAGGGAGAAGCAAGGCTCCTAGCGGGGAGGCCAATGCAGGACTTGATCCCAGGACCCCGGGATCAGGACCTGAGCCAAAGGCAGACCCTCAACTGCTGACCCACCCAGGTACCCTGAGAACCAGGTTTCAGATTGGGTATTTTCCATTCAAATGGCTCACTTTTCCAGCTAACGCCCAGAGCCAACACTCCTGCACATTACACTTGCAGGGACAAACAGAATGGCCATGGTGGGACAGTTGCTAGCCATGATGCTCAATCAATTTCGCAGACTCCGCATGTCCAGCACACCCCACCTTATCTCTGGCTCAGCCCAGAACACCTGTGTGTCCTCACTCGTCCAGCACCCATGCCCTTGTCCTAGTTTCCCGACAATGAGATGGAGAGACCCAGCCTGTCTTAACCTTCTGCTCAGGATACCCCTAATTTTCCGCACATCTGTGTCCCTAAAATCCCTAAAGCTCCTTCCTGTGAGGATTTCAGCTGAGAAGGGGAGCGATTGCACTCTGTAATTGTGCATCAGTCCAAGCTGTGTAACAGAGGTGTGTGCAGAGTTTGAACAAAGAGAATCTTGTGGACTGGGGGAGCAGAGGAAGGGTCTTTAAGCTAGGGGTCTTTGGATTTCACCAGATGCATGGGACAGGGGAAGTGTGAAGGGCTGGATCAGTCCAGAATTTTCCCAGAAGGGAAATTATAAATATTTCCCCTTTATCATATGTTCCCCTCTTTGTATTCCCCGATTTAATAGATTTTTATCTCTTTTAATCACCTCCTCTTCACTCCACTGGTGAGAGAGGGATTCCTATCCTAGGGTTACAGGGATGGAAGGATGTACAACCCCAGATAGTGGGTGGATGAGACCGATGGCAGTTTATTAATTACATACACTCACTGCTGGGGCGAGGACAGTGTACACCAGGCAGGGCTACATGGTGGTGGTTGCCTTGGGGGAAAGAATGAATAGCTAGGGGCTCTGGGGACAGGCTTTTTAGTAGCAAGAGGACAGAGTGCCGCCTGGTTGCCATGGGGGGATGTGACAGGCTTGTTGGAATAATTCTGCAAGCTGGCAGGGGACTGAGGACCACTGTTCAAAGAAATGCATTGTTTCCCTTGAAAAAGAGGGTTGTTGAGCTCAGAGAACTTATCCCCAGGAGCAGAGTGGGGAGGCAAGCTTACACTCCGAGCATTCAAGGTCCTCCCGGTTTTACCAGATGTCAAGGCAGCTCATAATTATCTTAGGCCTTACAGCTGTTAAAAGCAAGACAATAGACTCCAAATGGAATCACTTATGCTAAGCCCTCCATCATCAAACTGAGAGTTATAATTTTGGCTTTTCCAGAAATAGAATCTTAAACCAATCAATCAGGAATCACCTGATCAGCACAACTTAGGTCATCTGCCTGGTACACCCCTGACCTTAAAGGAAGGTAACCAACCCATTTTTTTTTTTTTTTGCCTTGTATAACTTCCTTCTACCTATGAATGTCTTTCATTTGTACAACTTATTGGAATTCCTTTCTTTTTTTTTTTAAAGATTTTATTTATTTATTCACGAGAGACACACACACACACAGAGGCAGAGACAGGCAGAGGCAGGCTCCATGCAAGGAGCCCAACATGGGACTCGATCCGGGTCTCCAGGATCACATCCTGGGTTGAAGGTGGCGCTAAACCGCTGAGCCACCCAGGCTGCCCTTGGAATTCCTTTCTATTTGCTAGATGGGGTGCTGCTCCTTTCGCAAATCGTTAAATAAAATCAATAAGATCTTTATGACTCACTCAGTTGAATTTTGTTTTTTAATGCAGCACATCACCAACCACACAGTTGCACAAACCAGATAGTGGGTCTCATACTTGACAACTTCTCTTTCTCCCATGTGGGATCAACCATTAAATCCTGTTATTTCTATCCTCCCATATGGAAGCCCCCTCTTCTCACTGTACCCATAGCCACGACAAGGGCTTTCAGGCACTTCATCTCTCACATGTCTTTCTTTCTTTCTTCTTTCTTTCTTCTTCTTTCTTTCTTTCTTTCTTTCTTTCTTTCTTCTTCTTTCTTTCTTTCTTCTTTCTTTCTTTCTTTCTTTCTTTCTTTCTTTCTTTCTTCTTTTCTTTCTTCTTTCACAGTAATCCATTACATTTCTCACATGCCTTTCTTTAGTCAATTTCATTTTGCATCTAGATCTCACATTCACTTGACAACTTCTCTTGTGTGTAGTGTAAGAAAGAAATCTAAGTTTGCTTTGGGTCTTCTGGCTCTAGCTGCTGGTCTCTATGAACTTCTTTCTTGTGGGGGCACCCAACCTGATGAGCACAGCTGTCCTGGCTTCCACTCCACTCACCATCTCACTGTGGCACCATCATGGAGGGCATACCTTGTGCAACCTGGCAGGCCCTGGTCTTATTTTTAATTCATCTCCCCTCTATAGCTTATTGAGAGCTTTGGAAGAAGGAAACATGATGAAATCATTGTCTAATTGCTTCAGGAAAATCCAAATCCCTTGTCTTTGGTTTGAAGCTCTTCATAAACTGGCCCCTTTCTTCCTGCCTTGGCTCCCATTCTTTTTCATCTTATGCATTTTACCTAAGTCAGCCACCATAAGCTACTTCCGGTTCCTAGATATGCACTTCCCACCTCTGGGTCTTTGCATGTACTGGCCCTTTTGCTGGGCTACTGTTGTTCTCTTAACACAAACTCATCTTTAGGTCTCCAGGGAGACCTCACTTCTTCCACCAGTGCTCTTGGCCCTGGCCAAGCTGGGTTTGGACATGTCCTATGTGCCCTTGGGTTAATCCAGCGGTAGCACTTCCCATGCCTTAGTATTTGCAGCTCTCTCCATTAGCCAGTCAGATCTTTGAGGACAGGGATTGCATCTTATCCCCAGCTTGGTCCCATCATCCAACACAATGCATGGTACCTGGGCAGCACTCAGTAAATCTCTCTGTTGACCAAATAAGGGGCATCAAATGTAGGAATAGCATTAGCCTCTCTCAGCAATTGCGGGTTTATCATGGACTTGATTTTGTGTTTCCTTAAAAAAAACTCTGTGAGGTGAAAACTATTTTCATCCTCATTTTATAGATGATGGTAAAACCGTAGGCCCAAGGTCTTTATTGACCACCAATAAAGAGGAGAGCCAGTTTTTAAATCCAGGACATCCTGATTTTGGACACTTGCACTTAACCACTATTCAATGTTGCCTCTATGCAAATGCACAGCTGAATTTAGAAAGGATGGGGAAATAGAGAGTGACGTGCCATTCAGTGTATTTCCTGCACAGTGTGTGCAGGAAGGGAGGGGGCTGGGCTGTGGAAAAGGCAACCAGAAGGGTGATTGGGCTGGCTGGAAATCAGAGATGTAAATGGGGAAACCAACAGGCTCTCACCTGTGTCCTTAGAAAGATGGGTGCAGAGAAGGGGGCACTTCAGAGCTACCTCTGGAGGAAGGGTAAGATGAAGCAATTACGGAGAGTCCCTCTTGAGGGGACCTGGTGTCAGAGGAGTCTGGAGCACAGATTCTGGAAGTTTCTAGAGGAGGCTTTGGGATTTATACCTTATTGAGCTTCAGGCTTTAATTGTGGAGTTTTGAAGCGCAGCCTGAGAAAAAAAGCTATTACTTGAAGCCCATGTTTTATGAAACACAGATGTAATATTGATGCTCAGAGCCACTTAAGGAGTAATTTTGTGCAGGTTTCCCAAGCGATTTATTGGACAGGTCTGGAGATTTGCAAAATGGATTTTATTCTATTCATATTTTGGTTCTTAATCCCCTTTTATGCCAAATACTTCACATTTCAATTTGGAATTTCAGAACCTATTTAAATAAATCACGAGAGCTTAATGGAAAATCAAAATCAAATTAGATAAATGGGTTAGCTGTTCAGCTGCTAGGTTTTACTTCAGCCATTACAGGGTTAGGAAAAACCACAGAGCAATTTATAACCAACCCGTCTGCTCAGGGAGAGACCTCTATATCACCATACCCTCCTGGGCATACTTAACCCATCTCAAATGACACATGGAGAAAACATCTGTTCTTTGACAAATACCTACACAAGAACAATTCAAATCACAAGCCCAAATCAATACCAAACGTACATCCTGCTGCATTTTAAATAGAAATAGGAGGTCTAGCAATGTAGAATTCATTGCAAGTCATTAAAGTTTATTTACCAAGCGTAAAGCTCGGAAGGGAGTTAAATTCCTTGAAATGGAGAGAATGGTCTATAATGCTGAGCAGTGAAGGAGGAGAGAGCCTGACAGGGGAGAAATGTGTTTTCCAGAACTTACCCTTCTCTTGGGGGTCCCTGAGGCTCTCACACATCTTCAGGACTCTTTATTTCCTCTCTCTCCCTGTACCCCCGCTTTACCAGTTACACTGTCATTCCACCCCACACTAGCACTGCTGGACAAAGTTCCTGAAAAGACAAGCTGCTCCCATTTTCTAAAGTTGTTTCCTCGCCTTTGTCTCTTCCTAACCATCCTTCTTGTCTTTGCTTCCATATGCTAAAGAGTGGTCTTAGTTGGTAGTTTTCTACAGTAACAAACGACTCCAGGTTCTCATGGCTTATGAAAATAAACATTAATTTCTCATCATGGGACTGTAGTTCAACAACTGAGGCTCAGTGTGTCTCACTTGCATTTGGCCAGACTCCACTGGACTGGACTAGGTTTGGTTCCAAGCCTCAGGTTTGGTTCCAAGCCTCAGGTCAGATTCAAGCCTGCTTTGTGTGTCATTCATTTGGAGCCCCAGGCTGGAGAAGTAATGGCTCCCTGGGGCATTCTTTTCTCAAGGAGGGTGGTAGGAATGCAAGAGAGGAAGGGCAAAGCCACAATGCCTGCTCAAGTCTCTTCTTTGTACTGGCCTGCTACCATGCGTATCAGATTCCGATGGTCAAAAAAAGTCATGTGGCCAAGCCCAAAGTCAAGAGAATGAGGATCTATATGTCATCCTGGGGTGTGGACAAGGAATATGAACTTTTCCTGAATTATGGGGAGCTTGGGAGGGTGTGGAGTGCAGGGATCTCTCCATCATGTTTTATAAAGAAAAACCAATATTTCTCCAGCTTTTATTATGCAGTGGAGGCTCTGCCTTCATTTTCAGTGCTCCTGGTTAGTGCCTTAACTTCTCTGGAGAAAGAAGGCAACCTAAAAATATAGCCAGTCAATAGCAATCATAGTAATACTTAGAATTTATCTCACAACCACCATGTGCGTGGGTACTTGATGCATATTCATACAGCAAACTTTGCAAACAAAGCAACTGTTTATGTCTGTACCTATTTTCTGTTTCAGCATTCAGTTTATTGTTCCCATTCCCAAGGATTGCAGAAACCCAATCTCAGTCACTTTGGGGGTGAAGCAGGTGGTGTGGGCATGGTGGGTTATCACCTACCAGAACAGGCACGTTCCTGAGCATCCTTATTCCCACCTGGCCTCCAGTGATGTGAGTGGCACTGCCACTTCACCAGTGTATTGAATGAGAACTTTTAGGTGTGGCTCCCCCTCAGCCCCACTCCTCTGCCTTTTTTGGGAACATGGAAAATCTCCCCTTTGTTCATTGAAATGCCACCTGCCAATTTCTGCTTTACTGCCTCTCCTCATGCTTGGGCTCAATGGACTTTGAGGTCTCATGGACCTTGAACATTTTACACATGTTCTTGGGTCTTTAAAACTAGTTGGGGTTTCCCTCAGTTATCTTCCCTCCCTGAGCTTGGCCTGAGATGGAGCAGGAGGTAGGGCTCTTTCTGGAAGATGGGGCAGGAGGTAGGGCTCTTTCTGGAAGATGGGGCAGGAGGTAGGGCTCTTTCTGGAAGCACACTCCAGCAACCAACTGTCTGGACTTCTATAAATTTTTCTCTTTTCCCAACTTACAGGCTTTTGTCTAGGTTTAGTTGGGCTGACTCAGCTTTAGGGAATCTTGCCAAATGTGTTGTTTAGGGCTTAATTTTATGCTGTGATTCCTTCACTTTTGTCACAGGTAGAAAATTGACTTTGGGGCAGATGATGTCAATTTCCAAAGTTGATTAAGTTGGGATCCAAAGGCTGCCATCCCTCCCCCAGTATAACCTGGTCCTACAGACAAGGACATTTTTTAAGTAAAAATAGGCAAAATGGGGATCTTTTGACATCTCAGCTCCAGTATGAAGATTGTAGTGACATGCATAGGACCCAATCAAACAGCATTTCTAACTCAGTATCATCTGTTGGGTGGTGTGAGTTGCCTCTGTTGTTGAGGCAAAGTTTCAAAGTTTCAAAATGGTACATTTTCTGCTCTTGTTTCTAAGTCTACAGAACCCAGTCCAGATAGAGAGAGTAAGAGACAAAGTTTCCCTCGCTCCTAGAACTCAAGCTGCAAGGGTCCAGGACAGTGGTTGGCCACACTACTCAATAACTGCTCAGGCATGAGGTTTGGAAAACAGGCTTTTGCCTGTGTGCTGAGAGAGCATTTGCTTACACATGGCATGATTCCTACCACTTTTGGAAAGGTCGTGGTGAATGTAAACAGTCATTTCATCTTCTCTGATCTCTGCTACAGGTGGTATTTTCTCCATCAGGAAAGATTTTATTCCATTGCTGAACACTAGAAAATACAGTTTTGTGACTTGTAATGAAAACTGTGTATACACACACACATAGATTATCTATCTACACAAATGATTGACTTGGCGAGACACCCCGTTCTCTTTATTCTCTGTTAAAACCACATAATATCCGTCTCTCTCATTCTTGCTTTCTCTTGGCTGTCATGCATGTGGTGATATACCCAAATATTATTCTTGCAAGATAATAACACCAAGGAAAGAGAGAAATTAGATGATCATTCTTGTAGTATAACTGTTCATCTTTTCTAGTCTCTGCCCATTTTGAGAGACGTTAGAAGTTAGGACACTTCTTGAAATATGACTGTCTGCCTGTTACTTAGTTTCTTTGAACCTCATAAAAGGGGAATAACAGGAACACTGACTGGAGATCAAAGAGGGGGGATCCAAGCTGCCTATATGGCGTATCCCATTTGTGTTAAAATCTATACATAAGCAACTTGCTGGAAGAAAATACGCAAATGTGTTGATGGTACTTATCTCTGGGTTGGGAGATTATGGGCACATTTGAATTTCTCATTTATATCACTCAGCTTAACCTCATCTCTTGTTCACTATACTTGCTTTGAAATGGCCTTTCCTGTCTCCAAAATCACATGCATTCTCAAAGGATGGAGATTGCTGCCTTTAACAATATATTTTGTAATTGAATTACAGTTGATATACATATTTTTTAAGTGTATAGTTAGCTCTGATGGAAATTACAAAAAAGATTTTCAGCACACATTTGAGCACTGGAAGTTCTTTGCAATAAGGTGACTGATTTGAAGGAACAGAGTTCATTTTGGTGTTTAATTTCTGGCATATCGTAAAATCAGTCATGGTGCTTTGCTAGTTACTCACAGATGGGAGGAAAAGCTAGCTTACCACCATTGTTCAATTTTTTTTGAAAACTCCAGATCAACATACTACCTGAATATAATAATTTGACCAGTCATCTGGAAAGTTCCCGTATATGAAAAGTAAATGTGTTTTAAAAAAAAAAAACCCAGTTCATTGAATGCTTTCATATAAAACAACTCTTTCAGCTTACATTAATAAAAAGAGGAACTAGATTGTATTTGAAACTAAATTGTTAAAAAAATACAATTCTGAAGAATTTTCTCTGCTCTCAAATATAGAATACGAAAATCAAGGATTATTGGCCTTCATACACAGAAGGTCATTTTTGTTAATAAAAGTTAAACATGCAGAGCTGTCTAATTGGGAGTGAATATTTGCTTTTCAGAAGGTTTTACTTCATAGGTATTTTAAGTAGGTGGATTCTGTAGCTCAAAGTCACAGGGCAAGGTCATGTGTATTGAATTCTGTAACAGAATGGAAAATGGTAATTCAGTCTGGCAAAGTCACATATTCGAAAAACAGTGACAAAATTGCAGACAGTACAGATCAGAACCCCTCACAGTCTAGGACCCAAGTGAAGAACACAGATATAGATCATCGTGTTTCTAGGCCCAGAACGGAAAGACTAACCGTCATACTGTAAGGTTTTGGAAATTTGTGATAGCACTGAGGCTGACTTGTTCATCATCTTGGATGAAAAAAAATATTAGTAGACCAAAGTTAAATAAGAACTTGTTAGAAAATCTTCTCTCCTTGGGAACTAAAAAACTGGTTGAAAGTGCTAGACAAGGCGGAGCATCTATTTCTGGCTCTTCAGGGAGAGGGGGCTGTGTCTCATCTCATAGAGGTGCATGGACACGATGATCCCTTCAAGTCTTTTTTCCAGTTCTGGGTTTCTGTGTTGTCATGCTGCTTCCTCTCCCAAAACCCCCCAGCAGGGGCCAAGTGTCAGAAGCCACAACTGACAAAACCCGTGACGGTCTTTGTTGAATTCTTCTTTTGGTTTCTCTGGCAGGAGTCCGAAGGAGGAGGAGTAAAAGGCTAGAGTTCTGCTTTGGGGCTGTGGTCTCAGGATGGTTGGTTCACTGATATCAAGATGCCACCCCTAGAAGCCTGGCCACCAACCCCTTGATGGCATCCTTGTGCTTAAGAATTTTATGTTGTGGGATCCCTGGGTGGTGCAGCGGTTTGGCGCCTGCCTTTGGCCCAGGGCGCGATCCTGGAGACCCGGGATCGAATCCCACGTTGGGCTCCTGGAGCATGGAGCCTGCTTCTCCCTCTGCCTGTGTCTCTGCCTCTCTCTGTCTCTCTCTCTCTGTGTGTGACTATCATAAATAAATAAATAATAAATAAAAAAAATAAAAAAATGAAAAAAGAATGTTATGTTGTGGGAAACCTGCCTGATTTGTGTGGACTGGACTTTATCAAAGGCCAGATTCCATTTCCAGAGTTTTCATACAGATAATAGGGCCCTCGAAAGTCATCCAGGTGGAACAAAAGTGTTATTGAACCTGACTTTGGAGGCACCTGGGTGGCTCGGTGGTTGAGCTCGGTGGTTGAGCATCCTTTGGCTTGGATTGTGATCCCGGGGTCCTGGGATCAAGTCCCGCATCTGGCTTCCCACGGGGAGGCTGCTTCTCCCTCTGTCTATGTCTCTGCCCCTCTTTCTGTGTCTCTCATAAATAAATAAATAAAATCTTAAAAAAAAAAGAACCTGACTTTGCCTCAGTATCCTCAAGGTGCAGTGGGGGTGATACCAGCTACCTCACAGGGCTATTGAGTTTGAACATGAAAACATATGTCCAGCATAGTGTCCAGCACCTAATAAGTATCTGTCACTGGTACCTTTTCTCCTTTTCTCTTCTTTCTTTTTTTTTAAAGACAACACCAAGAGAATCCCATGATTTGGAAACAATCAGGTAATTTTGTTTTTTAGAATTTTCATTTTTTTTTTTTTTTTTAGATTTTATTTATTTATTCATGATAGTCACAAAGAGAGAGAGAGGCAGAGACACAGGCAGAGGGAGAAGCAGGCTCCATGCAGGAAGCCCGACGTGGGATTCGATCCTGGGTCTCCAGGATCGTGCCCCGGGCCAAAGGCAGGCACCAAACCGCTGCGCCACCCAGGGATCCCTAGAATTTTCATTTTTAAAAAAAGATTTTATTTATTTATTCATGAGAGACAAAGAGAGAGAGAGAGAGAGAGAGAGGCAGAGACACAGGCAGAGAGAGAAGCAGGCTCCATGCAGAGAGCCTGATGTGGGACTCGATCTCGGGTCCCCAGGATCACGCCTTGGGCTGAAGGCGGCGCTAAACCGCTGAGCCACCGGGGCTGCCCTTTTTTTTTTTCTTTTTAAAATTCAGTTTGGCAGTATACAGACACTGCTAGACTTAGGCAACACTGCTAGCTGCAGGTTGAGGTCCTAGTAAAAAAAAATCCCTCGGATGTTCCCACGTAGGGAAGTCTGGTCAAAACAAAAAAATCCCTTATCAAGAACTGTTGTTAATCAATAGGCAACATGATCTGGCCTTGGACTCCACTGCAGAAGCATGGTGGGCAACTTGGGCAAGCCTCCCCTACCCTCATTGGTTTTCTGACCCCAGATATACACTTGACCTGATTGGCTTGTAACTTGTTCCAAAGTGAAGGTGACATCTTATTCATTGTTGTAGGCTCCATGGTGTTAAGTCTAATGGATTGTAAACTCCATGTACACGAAGTAAATGATTATACCTATGGTACAGGAGATATTCTATCTCATGAGACCATCCCGTTGGCTGTGTTTGAGAACCAGGACGTAGTGCTGAATGAGCTGTGTAATGAACCCTGGCTGCCTCACCAGCTAGGGGCCTCTGGCTGAAATTTCATCAAGCTTTGATAGACCTCTCATCAAATTTACTGAGAATTTTATTTCCTCTGTCAAAGCATAAAACTACATGTAGGGGAACTTCCTCATTAGTGTGTTGAGACTAAACACAGTCTCTTGTGGGTTCCACATGGGAACCCATCAGAATGTCACCCAGCCTTTGTAAGTTTCTGCCTGGTTTCCTGTCCCCCCCGCCAGCTGTGCTTGTTCTCACCACCAGGACACCAGGCCTGACGTGGACAGCCAGCAGCGTCACTAGTTCCCCTCCCAGGTACCTAGAGGCTGGATTTTTTTTCTTGCCTCTGAATTTGCTCTTCTCTGTCCTTGACCCTGTTCCTGCACAGACATACCAAGTTCACCTGTCCACCTGCTAATCACTTACTTTCCTTCTCTCAAAATCTCTAGATTTTGTATCTCAACCCACAGAACATGAACTTGAGTCCTAATTCTTCTTTCCTTTCTTTAACCCGTGAACTTTATGTACCAATTTTTATTTGTGGTGGTGGCTGGGAACTCAGACGCATCCCAGAAGGTCATGTCATGAGTGATGCTGGTGGGCAGTGTGGAAGTGGGAGTGGGAACGATGAAATCCTTTGATGGCTAATATTTTGCTTTCTCACTTTGGAGGACATACAGGTACAGAGCACTAGTTCTCTGCCATGAGACAAATAGTGGTGTGAGATTCTACGTGGCCACTGGAACCCACCCTCAGTTCAGATGCAGGTGGGTGATGGGGAACCGGCGGGCATAGGAGCCTCTCATGCTGGATGAAGTGTTCTTTACACACAGATCTGGCCGGTGTTCCCAGTCTTGATTGTTTGTATTCAAAAGGAGGCAAAAAATCTGGATTTGTATATGAAATCCCAGAATTTTTTCAACATTGGCTGGCTTATTAAAAACAAAGCAAAGCACAGCAAAACAAAACACCTGTATGTTGGCCAATTAAAACAACCAGTAAGCTGTGTTCTGGCCTGCTGGCTACTGGTCGAAGGACTCTAGCTTACAGACACCTTTTGTAAGCAGCAATTCTCTACTTGGGGCATTATTGTTATTGTCCATTTGTATTGCACGAGTGAATGGAAGAGCCAGGATATGAACCTACATCTTCCGGCCCCACATCCCTGGGTCTTGTTGCCATAGTAACTTACTGTCTTCTGAGTTGCAGAGGTTCACAACACACACCTGCTGTGCTTAAGTTGGGATAACAGAACCTTCATTTGATCCTTGCAGACACTGGGTCTCCTAGACCCTTGGGCTGGCCTGGGAAGTCCATGTTCTCCAGGGAAGCTCCTCCCAGCACAGCTGGAGCTGTGGTGGCCACGCACGATGGCCTCAGAGCATCTCCTGTCTCCACCCGAAGGAGATCTATGGTTTCTGATCAAACCCACTGCCTGTGAGCAGATGGGGGCAGGCTGACTGCATACTGAAGGTGGTCTGGGGCACATTCTTCCGGTGTGACTTTGGACCTCTCTCTTCGCCCTCTCGGGCCTCAGATTCCACATCCATAAAAGGAGAGGCTGGACTTAGAATATCAGTTGAGACAGAATGCGTGTGACAGAAAACCCGACTCCAGCAGGCAAAGGCAAACACTTGAAATGGTTGGTTCACAGAATCAAATAAAAATAGCAGGTGTTTGAACGATATTTCCAGAAATTGGGCTCTTATATCTCTTAGCTCTGCTCTCCTCCATTTGGCTTCATTTCAGGGTGGCAAGAGGGCTGCCAGTTGTGTCAGGTCTACAACCTCCTGGATTCAAATCCAGGGAACAAGAGGAAGGTGGCCTTTCTCTGAACAGCAGTAGTCGGAGGTTGGTGGCACATTGATGACTCCATCTGTGTCTGGTGCCCAATGTTGAGCCAGTCCCTGCAGTCAGAGAGGTGCAACATACAGAATTGTGTCATTGGCCACCCGACCTGAAACACCTGTGGGCCAAGCATGTGGGAGGAATGCTTCCCTAAGGAAAATCAGAGCATGGCCACCCAAAGAAGGGCAAAGGGGTACTGGGTGTGAAACTCCATCCATGACTTAACACAATTTTTAAATAACAGAACATTGAAATTCTACCCAAAGTCAGAACTATACAGAAAGGTACACTCAAGTAGCATCCCCCTGTGCCATAATGCTTTTACCCCTTTCTCCCACACTCCTTACAGGAAACCAACAACATTATTTTTTTATTTGTTCATCTTGTGCTTCTTTAGAGAAATATGTATGCAAATCTTATTTTCCTTTTTTTAAAATATTTTTTTATGTACTCATGACAGACATGGAGAGAGAGGCAGAGACATAGGCAGAGGGAGAAGCAGGGCTCCCCACAGGGAGCCTGATGTGGGACTCGATCCTGGAACTCCAGGATCACGCCCTGAGCATGGAGGTGGACGCCCAACCGCTGAGCCACCCGGGCATTCCTTGTATTTTCCTTCTTTCCTACACAGAAGATAGCAGACCACATACGCTCTTTTGCACTTGGCTCTTTGCTCAACAGTGTCTCCTGGAAATCACTGTATCAAATCATTTCAAAAAAGAGCCTTAGAACTCCTCCTTGTACTTTATTCATATCTCAACACCTCATTATGTATACATAACATATTTTTTTGCAACCAATCTCCTGTGCTTGGGCGTTTAGGTAGTTTCCAATATTTTGCAATTTTAAATAATGCTACAATGATTACCATCCAGATACCTAGAGTCCATTAACCTTGGGTATTTGTACTTTTTTATTTGGAGCAAATTCTTAGAAGTGGAATTTCTGGTTGGAAGGATAAATGCATCTTTTCCTTGGCTGAGCTCACCTCCACGGGGATGGCACCATATCCCAATCCCACCAGCAATGGTGGTTCTTTAGTCTCATCAGTAACAAAATAACAATTATTAACAATAACAGAGGGTACTGTTAAATTCTTGAAATTTTTTTGGTAATCTGATGGTAAAAAATGGTTTTTAACATAAACTTAATTTTCATTTTTTATTTGGAATAAAATTGATGCTATTTTTACATGTTTAGGGAGTAATTTTACACCTAATTGTTCATGTCTTTTGTCCCTTTTTCTACTGGATTTTGGATCTTTTGCCTCAATTTTTAGAAGTTTTTGAAATATTAGATATTGGTTCTTTGTGATCAATGTTGCAAATATTTTTCTGCCAGTTTTCATTTGCGTTTTGATTATTTTAAAACTTAAAAAAATTTCTTTTAACATTTTCTGTAGTCAAATTTACCAGTTTCTCATCTAGACTTTTAGTCATATTAAAAAACATTTGCCTGCTCAGATTACATAAAAGCTCATTCTTGTCCTCATGTGGTACCTGAACAATTTCATTTTTGCATCTAGATTTCCAATTCCTTTGGCAATTATCCTTGCAGATAGTACAAGAAAAGATCTAATTTTATTTATTTATTTATTTATTCATTTATTTATTTATTTATTTATTTATTTATTTAAATATTTTATATATTATTTATTTGAAGAGACAGAGAAGCACAAGAGGGAGAAGGAGAAGCAGACTTCCCATGGAGCACAGAGCTTGACATGGGGCTTGATCCCAAGACCCAGAGATCTTTACCTGATCCGAAATCAGATACTTAACCAACTAAGCCACCCAGGAACTCCTATATAGTTTTATTCTTTAATAAATAAAAAATGACTATCCTGTCAGCCTAATACCAGTTAGCCCCAGTGATTTTTGGAGTATTACTTTTATCGTAACTCAGATTTCTACAAGTATTTGAGCTGATTTCTTGACTTCCTATTTCATTCCACTCATTTGTCTTTTTTTTTTTTTTAAAGAATTATTTATTTATCTGAGAAAGAGAAAGAGAGAGTGCACTTGTGTGTGTGTGGTGGGGTGGGGCAGAGGGAGACAAGCACACTCCCTGCTGAGTGGGGAGCCAGATGCGGAGGCTCCATCTCAAGACCCAAGATCCTGACCTGAGCTGAAATCAAGAGTCGGATGCTTAACCAACTGAGCCACTCAGGTGCCCCTCATCTGTCTCTCTTTAGGTGTTGGTATTAGGCTATTGTGATGATAAAGGTTCCATGGTATGTACTAATATCTTATGACCACTCCTCTTTCATAGAAGATTTTTTTAAAGTGAAGAGTTCACAGAATATTTGCAGGCAGATGGCAATGACCATGTAGACAGATGAGTCAGGAGAAAGGGGGACAAATTCCAATGTCCTTGAATACGCACAAGTGAAGTCTGAAGGGAACCAGAGAATACTGATTCGGGAAGTTGGTAGCTTTGTTGGGAAGAAGAATTCTCTTTTGGTTTGGTTTGGTTTTCCAGTGAAATAAGGACCAAGGTCAACAGGCCAGGTGGGGAAAGGGATGAAGAAGAGAAGGAGTTATCTTGCAGAAGGAGGTTGCAGAGTGACCAGGGAATTACCCAGATGACACAGAGGACCCACCTTCATTGTGGTCATGAATACCAGCAGAGTTCATTAGCATGATTGTGTGTTTTTCTCTATCCTCATATAAATGGCTTGAGTTTGGGAGCTGAGTGGGTGAGGAGTTGAATTTAAACAAGGTTGGGATTTAGTCAAACACACATGACAAATGGAGAGATGGGTTAAGTAGTAGTGGGACCTGGATGCAAGTGAGCAAAATGATGGGCCAGGGATCCAAGCCCGGTAAGATGGAGATGAGGACAGTGGTGGGTAGTGGGTGGAATGGATGCAAGAAGATGGAAGTGGTTTAAGAAATGTTAAGGTCTTTGGAAGGGCAGGTAATGATCCTGGGTAATGGCCTACAGTATGGTCTTAGGAATGGGTAAGACATCACCAGAACATTAAAAGACCAGAAGGTCAGAACACAGGGTAGGTGGTCTTTGCTGTTGTGATAGTGACAGAGAGACAGTGAGTCAGATCCTGAAATCTTTGTAAGAGACATGGCTGGGACGCTGGAGATGACAGCAGCAAGAGGCGTGGCAGCTGGTGCTCCGTATATCATTCCTCATGGACTTGCAGGATTGCAGCAGAGGGAAGCTCTAGTCCCCATCTCCTCTAGAAAATCTCCTCATGATCCTCTTTAGTCTGCTCCCCTGGCAACATTCCAGGGTTGGATTTAGCTGTGAAGTCTGAGTCTAAGAGACTTGCCTGAGGGATTTGTCTTTAAGTTTGTAGAGGCTGCTGCTTCTTAAAACTCAGAGGCAACGAGGGAGTCTTGAGGGAGATGATGGAGAGCCATGTGGGACATTTTCTGAAGGCCTGGCATGTTTCTTCATAGGTCCTGGGGCTCCTCTGCAGTGTAGGCCAGGTGAACGGAGATGCTATCTGTTGTCATATAGGAACTCACTCTTAAACGCTCAGAGTCAAATGGGCAAAACCCTGTGGAAGCCAGGGGGAGTCCTGCCTACATGAGGAGGTACTGTACACCCTCAGGTCAGCCTACCCAAGCTCCAAAGCCAAAACCTTGGCTCTTTCTTCAAGAGTTCCTAAGTGCCCAAACTACCCTCTTGCTTCAAGCTTCCTTTCCCATTCAGACCTCCTGAGAATCCCCAAGTATCTGAAGTCCCAGCCCAACGAATGGACCTCGGACACCTTCAGAAAGACCATAGCTGTAATGAGCCCTGGCCGAAGCAGTGACCGCAGTATGGCTTCAGAGATGGAGCTGAGGCTCACTCTACTGAAGGCCTGTTAACAAGAAGGGCCCAGGTCTCCATGAGGAAAAAATAGATAATGTCCAAACAATGAACCTTTGAGAGAACTAGTATATCAATGGACTTATGATGGGGTCCCTGGGTGACAAATGGAACAAGTGAAATGTAAGGTCTGGGTCTGTGTTAGAAATTAAAGATTACGGTCTGTGACCAGTTATGATGTTAGAAATAAAACTCAAATCAATATTATTTCTAGTTATGTACAGTGGTTTGGCAGTTGGTGTGGAGGTAGGAGGAAAGTGCCCGCTAGACTTGGGGTCCCCTGACTCACGCTCACATGACCAGAGAGATAAGAATTCTGTCATGCTATGTCCCAGGAGATCCATGTGTGGAGGGGGAGGTCTTATCAGCTCTTACTCTCAGGCTGTGCTTTGTCAATGACATTAGATTCCAAGGTTGATGGATGGAGTCTGGATTGAGGTAGAGGAGTGGGAGGGGTGAGGGTGGTTCCTTTGCTCAGAGAAAAATGGTGCCTCAGGATTCCTAGCCCTGAATCCTCATATGAAAAAGATACCTCAGATCTTGTAGGAACACACACATACCCACTCCTACACAGATATATCCTCAAATCCACAAACTCAGAGCTGTGATTTTTTTCTCACTCAGACACAAGTAGCAGCTGCATACCTTCTATTTTCTCAGTATTCAGAGGTCCTGGGTAAGAGAGAAAAGCCTCATTATATAGAAAATGTGTTTTGAACGTTAAACACCAGTTTGTTAAAATATACAGATCAGCAGAGATGCCCTTTGAGGAATAAAGACTCCCCAAATCCTCCACCTTTTGTGGCTCTTTGAGGGTTAATTGCTTATATACAAAACCCAGCTCTGGGCTTGGGAACAGGCCTGGGGACCCTGGGGTAGGGAGCTCTTCTCAGCTGGGGCATTCTGGGTCCTGCCTGACTCTTGCCTCAGGGCTCAGAGTCCTCAGGATCAAAGGTCTAACCCTGTTCCCAGCCTGACTTTTCTGTCCCAAACCCTGGTCTTGGCTCCTGCCACACACTGTCTGTCACATACCCTGATGCCAGTCATCTACTTTCCTGACCTCTCTACCTATCACACACACACACACACACACACACACACACACACACACACACACACACTGTCTACATGTTTCAGAGCCCACTGAAATCTTGGCTTTTGCCCTCAAACATCTCACCACTCTTTTTCCTAATTGGCAGACCTCCTTTTACAGATATACTTTCTGGACTCACGACCCCACACAATCCTGTCTTTGGGATAGCGGCCAGTTGAGTGTCCTCTCATATTTTGATCTTTAGATAAAAATCTATTCAATTTGCTATGAGACATGAGAAAGCCTGTAACTTAGTGACCTCATAGTACTTTGCGCGCATGTTGGGCAACTATGTATGTGTTCTGGAGGAGCCCTCTTAACTTGTCTGCATTTTTATTATGTAAGTGACCACAGACAAATTCAAATTATGTCTTTGCTTTTGGCTTGATGCTCACTTGAGTTTCCTAGGGGGCAGTTATGAGTTAGTTCTGTGGGGCACTAAAGAAGCATGGCCATGGGGCTCCTTGCTGGCCAAGCAAAAGAGTGAGTGCAGATTCTGAAGTCCCAACAGGTTTAACCATGGAAGAGAGTATTTAAAATTTGCAAAGCTCAAGACATATGCTCACCCTATCTGACAGTGGTCTTTTGGGTCAGACCTAGCTGGGCATCAATCCCTCAGGCACAGAAGCAGACATTTTAATATCATCGTAAGGATTAAACATTGTAAGGATCAATGGGAATCATTGTAAGGATTGGTGTGTGTGTGTGTGTGTGTGTGTGTGTGTGTGTGTGTGTGGTGAGTACCACTCTGTAGAGGTCACTTCTTTTCTCTTCCTAGTCCTAGTGGAATGTGCTTTCTAGGGCACATTTGATATACATTTTTTTTAAATACATATTCTTGAAAGTAAAACCCTTGGGGCACCTCGGTGGCTCACCTGGTTAAGTGTCAGACTCTTGATTTCGGCTCAGGTCGTGATCTCAGGGTCCTGGGATTGAACCCCGAGTTGGGCTCCATGCTCAGGAGAAGTCTGCTTGGAATTCTCTTCCTCTGCCCCAACTTCCTCTCTCTCTTTTAGAATAAATAAACCTTTAAAAGGCAGTAAAGCCCTTAAGAAACCTTGGATGTCTTTGTGTGTGAACACCTTTGCCGCCCTTACAATCGGAGACTGACATATCAGCTCTTCCTCTGGCAGCTGCTCCCAGGTCTGTTCGGGTGGAGGAGACTTTTCCTGGCCTTCCACAGAACCATCATTTGTGCAGCATCCCCACGGCTACAAACAGCAAGGAAATGAGGAAAAGCAAGCAACATCTGGTGCTAAACAAATACCATCATCTTACAAATGAGTTGTCTGTGGGATAATGATTCTTGCATATGTAGAGCAGAGGGAAGTCAACACCAGGATCCGATACTAGAGAATAAACACCTGAAAGGCAGTCATAGGACCTGGCGATAGCTCTCCTGTGTCTACAGCTAAATTCCAGGAGAAAGCTAAATTTAGACAAAAGAACAGGTGCTAATGTTCATAGATTTCAGTCACACCACACAGAAAGCCCACCTCTTGCTCTGTTTTGAAGAGCAGAATTCTGCGGGCACAGAAGCATGAGACTGGGTCAGGTCAGTGTTGGCAGTGGTGCCTAGTGGAGGATGAGCTTGTGTGGGCCCCAGAAGCGTCTCCTCTCTTGCTCCCTTGTCCTGGCCGAGACCATTCCTGCTGTGCTGCTGCCACGGTAGTTGGGAACTACTGAGATGTTCTCCAGCATCATACAGAGTTATGTACGTAAATGACTAAGACAGATGCTTTATGCCTTGTCTGGATGGTTCTTCTGGATGCTGTACCCCCAAAGAAGAAAAATATTAATGAATCATTCAGTAACACTTAAAACTCCAATCAGGCTGTGATGGGAATGGCCCTGGGCCAGATGGTGATGGAGAACTTTGTCTTTGGCATCCACTTATTACGTCGTCCTCTCTCCTCTTAGTGTGATTTTTCCTCTCACCTGAAATTCCAAGCCATCAAGGATCCTCTCTGTAAGGTCCTGGACAAACCTGCTGCCACCAGGTGTTGCACGCCATGACTTAAAGGAGAGGTCGCATGGTGACAGCCATAGTGGGGTTAGGTTCATCTTGCATGGTGTTTGCACAAAAATCTATAGTTTGCAGCATTTAAGAGATTTCTTTTTTTTTAGAAAAAGAGATTTCATAAGTATCTAGATTCTCAACTTCTCTCTCTTTCTCTTTCATATATGCAAAAACACAAAAGAAAGATTTGGCAAGCCTGAGTGAATTTCACATTAGCAGCCATTGCTGGAGCCAAGTAGCGGCTGCTCCTTTTCCATGGGTTCCTGCTGTTCAGTCTACAATAGTCTCCACTATTCCCTATTGCCTCATTCTCACTTAGCTAAAATTTATAGTCAGGCAACTGGCTCTTTTTATTCACTCACGCTTTCCTTCCTGGTCCTGTAGGTGTTTGAAGTCTCTGCTTTGGATCTTCTGACCATTCCACCTCCTCACCTGTTTCCATACAAACCTCATCTACTTGTGCCTATTTCCACAAGCTACCCTATTTCAGTGACAACTGAAGAAGCTCTAATTGGATCAGCAAACTCATAGAACAATATTCATGGTCCTTAATGGTTTGATAACTTTATCAGTTAATGATGGCCACGATAATCTTGCTTAAAGACTAATCACAGAATCTTTGCAGGGATACAGCAGAAGGCATCAGTTTGTTCGAGTCTGCTCGGTGGATGACGGTCAGCTGTTCCAGGTTGGGTTTGGCTTGTTGGAGAAGGGAGAATGGCTCTGATCCACGTTTCTTACCTTCTTCCTGGGACTTGTGGGCTAGCCACGTTCTTTGTACAGTGATTGCAGAGGTACGAGAGAGAGTGAAATTGGCACACCTTGATTACTACCTCATTCTACCAGTCAGCAAGTCATAAGATGGAACCCAAGGTCAAGAGGTGGAGGAGCATTCCCACCCACAGTTCAAGGGTATGACAAAGTTACAAGGCATATGTACAGTGACAAGTTAACCTTACCCCAAAAGAAATCTGGCCTTTGCCGGCTATTGGGAGGTGATCTCTAGGCCCCTGGAATGCCCTGCTTGATGGGATTGTCTCTGTCAGCCTGGAGGCTTTGGCCACTGGACAGTTTAACAATGTGATCTATGGTGGAGGCTTGTGGTGGGGGTAGTATATCGATGCCAGCTCTGGAGGGACTGGGGACTAAAGGTGAGCCATACAGGTAGTATATGATAGAACCCAGTGAACCCTCTGGACCCTGAGGCTTGGGTGAGCTTCCCTGGACAGTAACATTTCCTGCATACTGTGGCACATCATGGCTGGGAGGGCTTGATGCTATCCATGGCTACGTAGGGAGAGGACACCTGGAAGCTCCATGTTGATGCCTCCCAGACTTTGCCCAGAACTTCTTCCTGAATTTAACCTGTGTCTTTTCCCTGGAATAAACCATAGTTGTGAGTGTAAAGGTTACCAGTGAGTTCCAAGAATTCTTCTAGTGAATTTTCAGAACTGAGGGTGGTTTGGGGAACTCCCCAGAAGTGGAGTCGGTGTCAGAGGTGAAGGCAGTCATCTTGCGTGAGCTGTTGCCTAACTTTGCAGTTGGCCTAAACTCACAGCACAGAAACAAAAAGGGATGAAAATCAAAGCAAATAATGCAAATTGCCACAATATCCCTCTCAAGTACATCTTTATCCATTTACTCATCCATTCAGCAAACATTTGTTGAGCACCTACTATATATGTCTAAAGCTATTCCAGGATCTGAGACTGAAAGAAATTAATAACACACACCCTTAAGTTCTAGTGGAGGAGACAAAATATAAAAGCTAACACGTCATCACATCAGATTGTCAGACATACTATGGAGAAAAATAAAGCAGGGTGGCAGAGGTCAGTTCTATTTATATAGGGTAGTTAAGACGGACTTTTAAAGGGGTGCCTGGGTGGCTCATTCATTTGAGTGTCTGACTCTTTGTTTTAGCTCAAGTCATGATCTCAGGGTCCTGAGATCGAGCCCCATATCAGGGTCTGTGCTCAGCAGGGAGTCTGCTTGTTCCTCTCCATCTGCTTCTCCCCTCATTCTCTATCGCTTACTCTATCTCTCTCTCTCTCTCATGAAAAAAATGAAATCTTAAAAAAAAAAAAAGGATTCTTAAAGTCATGGAAGGCATAGGACCTAGGAGCATGTGAACAGGACACTCCAGCAAAGATGTTCCTGTAACACAAGGAATTCATCTTGTGATGAGGAAGCTTTTCCTCATGTGTCCTTGGAGGATTGTGTTGTGCCTAAAGGCTTTCCTCCCAAGGGTCTCAAGTCAAGCCTGAGGCCAATTTCTCTGTGTTTTGTTTTTGTGCAACTTGCTAATAGTGGTGTGATTTCTTCTGTATGGTCAACATGGGGATCATTTCACCTGCCTCTTTTCTCCCTTACAGTGGATGAGCAATTGTCTCTAGATGCTTTGAGTTTCCCAGAGGGCGAGAAAAAAGAAGAAAGTAAGAAAAGCACAAGGATACAAGTTATTTCTGTTTATTTTGTTCATTAAGTGAACAAATGAGCACATAGCTGGAAAGTACAGGGTGACTAAGAAGTAGCCCAAAGGGAAAAACCTAATGGGGGAATTTTATTAAAAGACGTAATTTACATATCCACACTTTGGGCTTCCCTCTCAGCCTCTCTGTGGTTCTCAAAATCCCGGGGAGGGGGTGGTGCAGGTGCCATGCTAGAAGAAACACGAGCTGTGAAGGGTGTGCACCAAAGGTCTTCTCGGCTGGAGGGAAGAACCCTGGGAGTGAGAACCAGGACCTTGTGGCCAGCTTATAAGAGCCCTCCACATAGGACTATTTTGGGGGCTGTGATTCGAAAGGTGCTTCCCACAAACTTTGACTCTTGACAAGGCTCAACAGTTGTTAGCTGCTGTGGTAAAACTGTTGCTGTGATAGAATTGTTGGTAGTTCGAGTGTATGCTTTTCTCTCAAAAACCCTTTTCTGGAGAGGAGGTTCAGAAGGTACCCTTGGGGCAAAGGGGAACCCTGTCTTCCCCTTTTGTGGGACTTCCTCATCTACTCTGTCTGTCAACCCAAGGGGGAAAGACTGGAGACAGTTGGGTGCACAGGGTATTAACCCTGCATTTTGCCCCCCATCAACCCACAGCAGTCACTAGACAAGCTATTCCCAGTTGACCTCAAGCATTTTTTGCAAATTTGTGATGGGCTCAGCATGTGAGAGGTGCCTGAAGGGTAGACCACAAATGGGCTCACAGGCCCCTCCTGTAGGACTTTTCCTTAAAGGGCATGCTTGCCTCTCAGTTCCTTTTTCTCCTCATCCAAACTGTGCCTTCCCTGAATGTTCTCCTCACTGGTTCCTTGCCTCCTTGTAGAGCTGCCCTCCCACCCTGTATGCCACCCCCCTCGCTCCCAGCCTCAGCCTTTCAGAGACAAGTGGTGTAGAATGGAGAGACAAAGCAAGGTCCACTTGAAGAAGTTGTGTCCTCCTTTGCAAACCTCTTGAGAACACTCTTTCATATGCACAACATCCATGCTGCCTGGTAAATGCTTAACAGTGAGCTACGATTTCCTCCTGTCTGTGCCCAAACACCGCCTCCTCCCCCTCCACTCCGGCTGTCCCAAACCTGGAAGGGGTAGATGAGAAGAACGCATGGAACTTTCTAGAACTTTCTCCTCCCAGTCTCCATTCTCTGACCAGGTTCTCAAATGTCTGGGTTCCAAATGTTATGACATACTTTTATACTGGCATGCTCTCTGAGAGAAATAAAACAGAGCCGCAGTCCTGACCTAAGTAGTAAGGAGAAAGGAGGCTTTGCGGGTTAGCAGAAAGGGCAAAGAACATCAGTTGTCTTCTATCTTGCCCACAGTTAATGAATGCCTGCCCAAGGCAGTGAGGATGTGTAACCACGATGTTTTCTAATGATTTAGGGTTTTTCTCTTTTTAAAGTAACAGAACAGAAAGATGTGAGGGTGACAGCTAGTGGTTTCAGGAAGACAATAAGCACTTTGTATTCACTTTCTTTTCTCTCTCCAGTCAAAGTGGAGATCAACCCGTTTGTAAACTTCTCTCACTTGTTCAAAGAAGACCCCGAGCTGGTGCTTGGACCTGTGGCTTTCCCACATCCACTACCACTTCAGACACACGCTGTGGGGCACTCTAGTTTTTCAGTGAAATGTGGCCTGTAGTTAACCTGAGAATGTTTCATAGGGAATGGCCTTGTCAGAAATTCGTTCATGCCTCAGTATGAGGGACTATTTAGAAGATGAGGAAGAGTAAGTGTTTTCACACTTATATACTTGGGTACTCCAGGGGGTTAGGAGGGCGTTGCTGTGAAGTCACATTTTTAGGCTATTAAATAATAGATTGGGTACTTCTATTTTCAGCAATATGGTTCTTGGTGTAATTAAAAAAAAAAACTCTTTTGCAAATTTCTAGAACTAAGGGATAAAGTCTCACTGCTGTCTAGATTACCTGTGACAGGGTAAAGGCAATCTGGAGGGCAGAATGACAAAAGCTTATGAATCTGCATGAGCTGCCCTGGGGGCAGAGCTGGGGGGTGGTGAGAGGTAGGGAGGTGCAGGTGAACAAGAGCAGTAGTCCAAGTTTGGGATCTGGCTGTCGAATCAAGGAGCTTAGGTTTTAACGACCAGCAGACACACAAGAAGCACTTGGACCCCAGGGGAGTAGAAAGGTAAAACCGAGACCCCTCAATCTCCCCCAGGGAGAAGAATGAATTGAAAGCAGCTGCCCATTCCTACCCAAAATGAAAAGGAAGCTTGTAGTTTTTTAAAACCAAAGCCTCCCCTTAAAATAAATAATCATAGAGATGCCCTCACATGAATGTGATATGTACATTTATATTACTAGAGTGGTCTAGCACACAGCCCACCAAGAAATTAATATAAAATGCTGTCACAGGCTGGTAACGTCCTTAGGGCATCTGGTTAAGACAAACATAATAGCTCCCTGGGAGTCTACACCCTCCACTCAGACCATTCAGGATTCTTCTATGTGAAGTCCCAGCTAGAGATTAATTTACAACTAAAAATTGGGGCTCCTGGGTGGCTCAGTCGGTTAGGGTCTGCCTTCCGCTCAGATCATGATCTCAGGGTCTTCGGATGGAGCCCCACATCGCACTCCCTGCTCATTGGGGAGTCTGCTCCTCCGTCTCCCTGTCCCCCTTGTCATGCTCTCTCTCTCTCAAATAAATAAAATCTTAAAAAAAATTTACGACTAAAAAATGCAAAACATATGAAAAAAACAATCCATAAAAAAAGTTAGCAACCTCAAACAAAAATCAATATTAAAGAATTTCAGATAATACAATTGTCCAGCTAGATTATAAAATACACATGTCTAAAATTTTGAAAGTCATGAAAAAAGTAGCAAAGAACACCATAAAAGAGTAAGACACCATCAAAGAATATCAGACCTTGAGTTAATTAAGAAATCAACTCTAACTTCAGAAATTAAAAAAAATTTAGAATTTAATATGTTAAACTGAAGATTACATATCACTGAATAAATAACTAGTGTATGGGAAGATGGATTGGAGGAATGTTCAGAGGTCTACATAGAGGGGTGACAGGTGGAGGAGGGGCTCAGTGACATGGGATGTGTAGTGGGAGAGTTCAACACACATCTATCAGGCGTTCCAGAAGGGAACAGCAGAGCAAAAGGAGATCAGGCAATATTCCAAGAGAAAAAATGAGATTTTTCTCGAACTAATGAAAGCTGCATACCTTAACAGGTTAAATAATACCACATTCTCTACCAGATACAACAATGCCAAATAGAAAGGGAAGATTTTGGAAGCGTTTTTATAGAGAAAAGACCCATTGCCTACAAAGGAATGACTGTCGGATTGTCTAGAACTTTGCAACACCAACAACAGAAGCCAGAGGACGATGGGATAACATATTCAAAGCCCTAAGAGAAAATAACAACCTACTTACATTCCAACTAAATCATTGTTTAAGAATGTGGACAAAAGAAATATTTTCAGACAAATGAAAATGAAGAGTGTTTGCCACTAACAGGTTTTTGCTATAAGAATTACTCAAGAATATATTTCAGAAGAAAACGACCGTAAAAAGCAGCAGTGAGACTGATGATATTAGATAGATTTGAACAGATATTTAATATATAAAAAAGACTAATGGGACTAGAGAAACAGGTTGGAAAGAAGGTAGTGGTCATACCAGTATGATGTAAAATGGGCAGGGAATGGGTAGAGGTCAGGCATTTAGACATTTTGGGGAGATGTGTGGCAATATTGGTTAACTTTAGACTTCATTAAATCAACTATACTTATTAAAATTAGATAAAGATAATCATGTCAGATGAGAAATTGTATGAATAACATTTTTGTTTTTATTTTTATTTTTTATTTTTAAAGATTTTATCTATTTATTTATGAAAGACACAGAGAGAGGCAGACACATAGGCAGAGGGAGAAGCAGGTTCCCCATGGGGCGCCCAATGTGGGACTCGATCCCAGGACCCGGGATCACGACCTGAGCCGAAAGCAGACACTCAAACACTGAGCCACCCAGGTGCCCCTTGTTTTGTTTTTTTAAAGATTTCATTTATTTATTTGAGAGAAACCAAGAGTGAGAGAGATCACAGAGGGAGAGGGAAAAGGAAAAGCCCACTCACTGCTGAGCAGAGAGCTCATTGCAGGGCTTGATCTCAGGACCCTGACATTATAACCTGAGCTGAAGGCAGATGCTTAACCGACTGAGCCACCCAGGCACCCCAAGAACTTTCAAACCAGTAGAGAGAACATCACTGAATACAAAAAATTTGGTCAATGTTTAATAGATGCAAGAAAGAAAAAAAAAGAATCAGATGGAAAGCAGGTTAAGTATAAAACATGAAATAAGATGACTGAACTAAATTCAATATAGCAGAATTCAGATAAAAGTAAAATTAAACTCTGAATTAGAAAGACAGATTGTTAGCTGTATTGGATTAGAAAAATCTAACTATATGCTTTAAAAAAGATATTAGGGGCACCTGGGTGGCTCAGTTGGCTCAAGTCGTGATCTCAGGGTCCTGGGAGACCCAACCCATGTTGGATTCTCTGCTCTGCGGGGAGTCTGCTTCTTTCTGCCTCTGTCTTTCTCTCTCGTTCTCTCATGCATAAATAAATAAAATCTTTTAAGAAATAAAAAAGACATTTAGAATTTAAAGGCAAAGAAATAGTGAATTTGAAAGTAAAAAAAAATAAAAGTATAAAAAAATTACTGGCAAGGTATTAGCCCAAAGAAAGTGGTGTGGTTGTAATGAGTGGACAAAATTCTTTGAAGCAAAAAAGGAATATTAAGGAGACAAAGGTCACAAAATAAAGATAAAAAGGAACAATTCACTGGGAAGAAATAATTATAACTTGCTATCACCTAAAACATAGCATCAAGTTATATGAAGCAAAAAAAAATTGATAAGAATTAAAAAATAAATGACTTGATAGTCACAAGGAGGACTTCAACTCATCTCTTTCAGTGACTGATAGTTTAAGATGATGAAAAGTTAGGATGAATGTAGACTCGTCACACAGGAACAAGCTTGATTGGAGAGACCCATGTGGGGGCATCTGGGGGGCTCAGTTGGTTAAGCATGGGATTCTCGATCTCAGCTCAGGTTTCAGTCTCAGGGTGGTGAGTTCAAGCCCTGCACTGGGCTTCACTAGCATGGAGTCTACTAGAGAGAGAGAGAGAGAGAGAGAGAGAGAGACCCATTTAGAGAATGCACATTCTTTCCAAGAACAAATGACACATTTACCAAAAATCCACATAATAGGCCAAAATAATTTCTTGAGAACCTGCAAAAAATCATACAGACCACATTCTTGGATATTTGCAACTGCTAAACATCAGTAGCAACAATTAAAACAAACCTACATATTTGAGATTTTTCGAGAAAAAATCCTCCAAATAATTCATGACTATAAAAGTGTCTTAATGGAGAGTCTGAGAACAGATTGCTAACATTAATCAGAAAGTTCAACAAGATTGTTGACTATATAAAATTGAGTTTTTATTCACTTGTATTGAGCAACTAGAAAAATTTAGTTTAGTTTAGAAATTTTTATGTCCAAATAGCCACCAAAAATATAAAGCTACTGTGGCTGGGAGCCTGGGTGGCTCAGTTGGTTAAGTATCTGCCTTTGGCTCAGGTCTTGATCCCAGGATCCTGCGATGGAGCCCCATGTAGGGTTCTCTGCTCAGTGGGGACCCTGCTTCTTCCTCTCCCTCTGCCACTCTCCCTGATTGTGCTCTTTTTATCTCTGTCAAATAATTAAAAAAAAAATCTTAAAAGAAAGGTACCTAGGAATAAATCTACCAAAAATGCAGATGTTAATGTATGAAATTGTAAAAATTCTTGAAGACCTAAACAAATGGAATAAGCAATATTGATAGACTTATAGAATCACTTTTTAAAGATGTTAATTTTCAGGGCCCCTGGGTGGCCTAGAGGTTGAGTGGTTGCCTTTGGCTCAGGTCATGATCTGTGGTCCTGGGATCGAGTCCCACATCAGGCTCCCCACAGGGAGCCTGCTTCTCCCTCTCCCTATGTCTCTGCCTTTCTCTGTGTCTCTCTTGAATAAATAAATAAAATCTTTAAGAAACAAATAAAGATTTTCTGCAATATATAATTTGAATGTGTTCCTTTTAAAATTCAAAAGAGATTTTTTTGAGATTCAGAAGTTTATTTTAATACGTATAAGGTAAAGCAAGAAGAATTCCAGGACAATTACTGAGGAGAAGATCACACATGAGGGCTCCCTCATCTCCCTCATAGCAAGACTTAACTATGGTTTAACTAAATAATAAGAAAGTGATAGTTCAGGGAGAGATGGACTATAAACACAAATAAGGAAATTTGTATATAACAGAGATGGTATTTCAAATCAATGGTGGAAAATAAAGATTTTTCATAAGCAGCACTGAAACAACTGGTTATCCATATGGGAAAAATAAGTTAAATCTCTACATCAAATCATAGTTAAGTGGATTAAAGACCTGCTCACAAAAAACCATGACTTAAAAAGTTTTGAAAGAAAATGAAGGAGGACGTTTTTATGTTCCCAGGGTAGGAAAAGATTTCTTAAACACAGCACCAGAAGCATAAAGCATAAATGAAAAAACCGAGACATTTGACTACATTAAATTATTTTTAAAAAACCCTTTTGTACATGAAGGCATCATAAAGTAAAAAACACAAACTTTTGACTTGGAAAAGTTCTTTGGAATGCACATAACCAAGAAAGGATTTGGCCCAGAATTTACAAACAGCTCCAATGGAAAAGGCCAAAGGATACGACTGGCAATCCTCAAAAGAGGACACCCAAAAGTTTCAAACTGTAAGAAGAGATGTTCCTCCCTCCTGTAATCAATGTCATGCAGATTAAACAAAAAAGATCTGATATTTCAGACTCATTAGATTGGTGAAAATGGAAAAAAAAAAAATCTGATGATGCCAAGTCGCTCTGAAGAGAGACTCTGAAGAGAGTGTATTTTGGAGGAAAAGATGTCAACGTCTGATAACGTGGTGGGATTGCTGGGCCAGGGGATTTGACTTTCTCCAGCTTCAGGCAACATTGTCTATCACAGTGAAAAATTGGAAAAAAAGCTTAAATGCTCGGGTATGGGGTCTAGCAAGGGACAGATGTTTTACTATGAATATATTGCATAGAGATGTGTTTGATTCCTTTATTTTCTGTACTTGCAGGCCTAAAAGTTTCCTAATTAAAGAATTAGCTTGACGAAGGTTATGGGGAAAGCATTGACACAGTCAGTTGCTATAACCACTTCCAAGGGCAAAGGTGAAGGTTTGATGACAATTTATGCCAGAAAGAATGTGGGGAAAAAGGCACTCTCATACACTGCAGGTTGAGAATGCAGATTGAGAATACCTCAGTAGAGGTAATTTTGGCAATATTTAACAAAATTGTAAATTCCTTTTGGCTTAGCACAATTTCCTCCAGGCATTTATTCAAAGAAAATAATACTAGAGCAAAGGTTTATCTCCATGGAAGTTCATCACAGCAATCACAGCATCTTTTGTAGTGTTACTAACAAAGAAGCAACCTACCACCACCAAGGAGAGCCCACTAACTATAACCTTAGACTAATCGTGTCTGGCACGATCTAATTGGTTCTAATCTACACAGAACTGTATGATGGAATATTCTTGAGCCCCCAACATGACACTGTTGCAACTTTTTAATGATATGGAAACTCTTGCAAAATATTCAGCTAAAAGAGAGTAGGTTACAAAATCGTATGCAGAATGTCCCATTAAAAATACCTATGAAAAATTAGGAGGATCCCTGGGTGACTCAGAGGTTTAGCGCCTGCTTGGGCCCAGGGTGTGATACTGGAGTCCTGGGATCGAGTCCCACATTGGGCTCCCTGCACGGAGCCTGCTTCTCCCTCTGCCTGTGTCTCTGCCCCTCTCTCTCTCTCTCTAGCCCTATGTCTCTCATGAATAAATAAAATCTTAAAAGAAAAAGAAAAATTAGAGAGGATGACCAACCAGGAGAGACTGACTCTGGGAAACAGCCAAAAGGTTGCAGAAGGGGAGGTGGGTGGGGGGATAGGGTAACTGGGTGATGGGCCTAAAATAAAGGAAGGCACATGATGAGATGAGCCCTGGGTGCTACACTCTATGTTTGGCCAATTGAGGTCAAATAACATAAAAAAAAAAAAAAAAGAAATAAAAATAGCTATGTGTGCACCGAAGCTAAGACACCGAAGTGCTAACAGAATTTACTTCTGGATGAATAGAAGGTGATTTCTATTTTCTTCTGTTGTTTTATTTTGGTCTTTCCCCCCAAACTGTGTGTGTGTGTGTGTGTGTGTGTGTGTGTGTGTGTGTGTGTTTTAACAGGAGAGGTTCTCCTTTGGCTGAAACCGTTTGGACGGGCGGACCTGATGACCCAGGCCAGGAGGCAGGGGGCCAGGGGCTCGACCTCCGCGGGGAGCCTAAGGAGTCTCGGGTTACAGCAGCATCTGGGGAAGAGCGGCCCCGGGTTCACCTCGGCGTCACCACCCTCGCCTTCTGCGGGGGGCGACCCGGGCAGCAGCGCCACCTCTCCGGGTCTCGCCGGGCCTGCGTGGGGAGACGGGACCGCCCCGGGCCGGCCCCGCCCGCGCTCGCCCGGAGCCTCGGCCGGAGCCGTCACGCGCGCCCCCGCCGCGGTCAGAGCCCTGGCGGCCCGCGTTACGCGCGGGTGGCGATCCCCGCAGCCACGCGGACTCCGGGCCGCGGGGGCGTGGCCGGGGCGTGGCGGGGGCGTGGCCTGAGGCGTCCCGCGGGGCGGGAGCGGGGGCCGGGGGCGTGGCCGGGGCGTGGCCGGGGGCGCCCGGCGGGGGCGGGCGCGGGGGAGGGCGCCGGGGGGAGGGCGCCGGGGGGAGGGCGCCGGGGGGAGGGCGGGCCGCCCGGAGCGGGGGATTCCCCGGGGCTGGCGCCGGGGGAAGTCCCTGCGCGCGGGTACAAGAGAGCGGCGCGGCGGAGCGCTCCCCAGGCCGGCAGTCCCCAGCCATGTCGCGCGGCCTCCGGCTCCTGCTCCTGAGCTGCGGTAGGACCCCAGACGCCTGTGGGCCCCCCCACCCCGGGAACCCCGGGCCCCCCCGTCCCCTCTCGCTGGCTCACGCCGCTCTCTCTGTCCCCCGTGCAGCCTGCAGCCTGGCGCCCGCGGCGCGGGAGGTGAAGGTGGCTTGTTCCGAGGCGGTGGACTTGCCGTGCGCCGTCCGCAGGGAGCCCCGGGGCCCCTACAACGTGTCCTGGGCCAAGGTAAGCGCGGCGCTGCCCCGAGCCCACCCCCGTGGGCTGCGACCCTGTGAACCCCGCCGGCCTCCGAGCCCCGGGTCTTCCCGCACCGCCCCCCCTCCCCAAACCTCCTGCATCTGCTCAGAGGTTGCTCCCCGGGGACCTAATCCTCGTCCTGCCCCCGGAGGTGGCGGGGGAGGAACGGTCCCGAAGCCGATGGGAAGGCGGAGACTCTCTTATTTGGATGAATCCCGGAGGCCACCTGTGGTTGTGGCCCGCGGGCGGCCAGGAGGCGGCCAGGAGGCGGCCCGGGCGGACCAGGGCCGACCAGGGTATCGGGCAGGAGGCGTGTCCCCAGATTTCTGATTTCTGGTGTTTGGGGACTGTGATGCCCGGAGTTCGGGGGCAGGGAGGCAAGGGCGAGGCGCTTGGAGAGGGAGGCCTGAGACGCAGGCTGCCGTGGTCGAGGCTTGCTGCCCGGGGAGTAGTTGTGTGTCGGCCACCCCCACCCCCTTGTGGGCTACCCTGGCCCCTCGCTGGTCGCTGCCGCTGGGCGCTCCCGCAGCCGCCCCCCCCCCCCCCCGAGGCCCCGCCAGGGGGGCGCCTGGGACCGCGCGCGAGCAGAGCAGCGCTCACTGCAGCAGCAGCCAGCGTCGCTGTAAAGAGAAGGGAGTTGCTCTGGGGCGTTTTTTTTAAGGATTCTGCTCAACTGGAACATTTTCAGATGCTGAGACTGCGGTTCTGGCGCCTTTGCAAAGCCAAGCAGCCCCTGCTCTGTCGCTCACCTCCATGCTTGAGGTTAGGGCCCCCAGGGCACCTCTAGCTTCAGCCAAGTGCATGTGACAGCCTAGCCTTCCTCCACAGCTCTGATCGAAACTCCTGGCCTTAGAGGACATCTCTGCGTTTGCTGCTTTCCACAGAGTGCAGGGCTCTTCCTCTACCCTCCAAAAAAAAAAAAGGTGCTATCAAAACCTGCATCTGGCCAGTTAGCCAGGCAGCATAGGACAGTTATCACTTGGGTATGTGTGTGCATGCATGCGCGTGCAGGCATGTGTGTGACTCCTCTCCTGGCCAGATTTCAGTTTCCCGGATGGTGCTGCACACTGCTTTTGTGTATTCTGCACAACACCAGCCTTTGCCCTGCTAATCGGGAAGGTGCTCAGTGAATTCAGGCTGGCACTCGGTGGGTTACGTACACTGGCCATGTTGCTGCTGCCTTGGAGCTCGGTACTGTGTATGAAAGTAGGTTTGTGATCATTTCCACTTTATTTAGTATGGGATCAGAGAAGGGAACAATTCAGAAATCGTTCGTGTAGTAAAAACAACGGCGCGTAAAAAAAAAGTATTATAAAAATATGATTTGAAAAAAAAAACATGATTTGAGTGCTCTCTCTGTGCCGACCTCTGAGATGAATATTTTTTCTAATTAATTTTTTTATAAATTTTTATTTATTTATGATAGTCACAGGGAGAGAGAGAGAGAGAGAGAGAGAGGCAGAGACACAGGCAGAGGGAGAAGCAGGCTCCATGCACCGGGAGCCCGATGTGGGATTCGATCCCGGGTCTCCAGGATCGCGCCCTGGGCCAAAGGCAGGCGCCAAACCGCTGCGCCACCCAGGGATCCCTCTAATTAATTTTTTTTTAAAGATTTTATTTGTTTGAGAGACAGAGATAACGACCCAGGTAGCACAAATGGGGAGAAGAGGGAGAAGCAGGCTCCTGGCTGAGCAGCGAGCCTGATGTGGGGCTAGATCCCAGGACTCTTGGATCATGACCCAAGCTGAAGGCAGACGCTTAGCCGACTGAGCCACCTAGGCACCCCCGAGGTAAGTATTTACTGTACTATTCCAATGGACTTAAGAAAGAAGTCCTGCTACTACTGTTCCCATTTTACACATGAGGACACTGAACCTCAGGGAATGAAACAATCCCACTCACTGTTCCGTAGCTGGCTCAATGATGGAGATGGGATTTGAATCAAGTAGCCTGAGTTTTTAGAGGCCTGTCTTGATGTCTCTGTTTTCTACCTCAGTTACTTAAAGAAAACAAAAGTGTCCTTGATCTAGCCGGGCAGGGACTTAGTTATCTTAAAGAAGAGGGGGTGGGGAAACATGAAACCACAATCTCTTCCTGAGAGGAATTTAAAAAAGAAAAATAATATTAATATCCCCAGGGGAGTAATTAAAAAGTACTCATGAAACAAGTAGATGGAATTTCAGACTGTAAAGTTCAGACAGTTGTCAAGGTAAATCTTCTTGCACAAGGTCATTTGGAATGATGCAGTAAACCATAGCAATTAACCTTTGGCTTCTCCTTGGATGTCAGCTGATGATGTAACTCTATAACGTATGGGCTTGGTTATTGAACACAGTTCTTCCATGATTTACCCTGAAGGTCTCTCAAAACTCTGTTTAAAAAAAAAAAAAAAGATTAGCAGTCTCTTGGCATTTTCTTTTTTTCTGTTGGATCATGGAATAGGATCATTGCAAAATCATACCATAGTCATTTTTTTTAAAAAGAGGTAAACAGTGATCGAGTCGTGGTGGACAGGGAAGCTGTGCTATGCCAATAAACTATTCAGATACCTTGAAAGCAAAATGCATTGCCTTCAAGTACTTTTTAACAGGTCTCAGCATGTTCTGTAGATGTGGTTCTTTTCCAGCCCAGTAATTATACCTTTGTGTTGATTTTGTTTGTACAACAAAAGTGGACAGAGTATTCTGGGAATAAGGTCAGTGGTGAAATACTGAAATACTGAAATACTTTGTTTTACAGAAGATTAAGCATCTTGTCTTTTTTCCCCATATACCTTTCTTGTAAAATGTTTTAGTGAACTGGAGAGGTGGCTCTAAAAGGAGGACTTTAAGCCTGATGAGCACAGCTAGCCTCGCTCATGTCACCTCCCTTGTCATCACTAGTGTGGTTTGTCAGGCCTCTTTGCACAACTGTGGGCTGTGAGCAGAAGCAGAGCAGAGAGTCCCTTGGAATGGGGTTTTTGGTTGTTGTTTTGTTTTGAACCATCCACCAGATTGATTCACATTCTCACAGGGCTTCTACATATCACAATTATGGTTATAATGACTCACAATTTAAAATTCCATGTACCACTCAGTTCTCCCGCACCATAGGGCATCCTGCCACTGTCCAATTGGCAGTGATTACTTGTGATTACCAAAGGACCCATGTAAACCATGTGTTTCTTATCATGTCCCTTTTACAGAAAGACCCAAAGCAGAGGGCATCCAATTAGTGTTTGTAACATTAGGGTGAGTGGGGGAAGAAACAGTGTCCATTTTTATCCTCTGTTTCAAAGGTACAGTGAGAGGGGGTTGGGGGAGGCTTAATACAGACATACACAAGGGGACATGGGGGAGCCAAGAGTGGGCAGAGATAGCCCAATGCCTCTTAACCTGACTTACTTCCCATGGACCAATGTCCTTCTAACTGAGATCCATCATTGGGTCCTCCTCTTATCCTCTCCTTATGTACCTGTTAAGGCAGAGTGGATGATTGAGAAGAAATAGAAATGTGCATACACATATCCATCTGGATTGTAGCTAAATTTAGCCTTTGAAGTTGTGAGTTGACTGTGGTTGTTTAGGGAGGTATTTTGAGAAAATATGCATGCCGACTTTGGTCCAGCACTCTCTCTCATTGGCTGCGAGCGATGCAGGGAGTCTTTTTATGTCTGCCGGGAGTAAGAATATCCATGGAAGGGCTACTCCTGTCTTCCATGCTGAGCCTAAGCGGAGGCATGCTCTCTTTAATGAGGCTGCGCCAGGTTTGGAGGGAGAGGATGATACTGGATGGAGGGTTTGAGCATGCTGATGTTGGCTATTAATAATAACAAGTGGTTATTTATCAGGGAGACGTAGTACCATCTTGTATCACATGAGGAGCCTGGATAACCTATGTTGATGCATAACGAAAGAGGATATTTAGTGTCAACCTAGGATGACATTGCGGGGGTGAGGACAGAGATGCGTCACAAGACAAATGCCCTTTTCAGATTATTTCCAACGGAAGGAAGAAAGAGGAAGTCACACTGGTTTCAGAGGTCAGTCTTGATTTTGTAATAGTGAGAAGAGCCCCAGCTGCGGCAGATCATGGACCGTCCCCCTGGCCCTTGATGCTGGCCAAGAGCAGGTTCATGGTTTGCATGAAGCTGCTTCAAAAGTTCCAGGATAGTCAACCATGCAGAGCTTGCTTGTCCTGGATTTGTTGTGAAACCGTCTTCCATGTATGTTGCCAATCTCCTCTTCTGTGTAGTTGTATTTCCTGTCTCCATCATCTTGTGTGATAAAGCACCGCAAAGCAAGGAAGCATTGAGAGAAGCAGATCCCGTCATAGGGCCTGAGGGTGATGAATGCTCTGGGTAGATGTAATCTGTACCAACATAAATGCTGATGGACTCACGAAGGAGCCAGTGTGTGCCACTCACTAGACCTCCTTGATTCTAGAGTTTTATCTGTTATAAGATAGAATTTAAGAGCACGTTTTTAGGAGAAAAAGGAAACAAACATACTAAACATAGAAGCACTGAAACATTGAAGCATGAAAACGATGTATGTAGTTAGCATTAAAGAAAAGTCATCCTGTGTACATTGGCACCTATATTACGTGTCCTGGTTGAATCACTTTTATGGGCTTTACCTTAGGTCAAACCACGAAAGACATAAAGTTGGTTTTCAGAGGTCTCTTATATTTACACTTCATTAGTCAATATTTCTAAGTCCCAAGTGTGTTCCAAGCCCTGGGCCTTGTGCTGGCCATCTTAAAATCAACAGGGAACTTTTGCCAGAGAACCATCTAGAGCAAAGGCAAGGAAAAGGAATCCACATCAAGCATTTTGGGGAACCAGTGGGGGGACTGGTGATCTGGAAGGGAGAATTACACAGGAGAGGGCTGGGGGATGTTACAAAGAAGGCTGGGATAGATGGTGAGGACCCTTGAATGCCCAACTATGATGGCTTGAACTCCTTTTGGTAGCAGGGAGTCATTGAAAATTTTTAAGCAAAAAAGATGATGTAATGACACAAATCTATAAAGAAAAGCGTGTTTCTTGTGGTGAAAGACACACTCTGATTCATCCTGGAAGATGAGTCCCAGAGGGAGGCCTTGTTCCCTCACTACAGCAAAATCCAATCAGGTCAACCCAGCCAAGACTTCAGCGCATTGCTGAAATTTACCTTCCTTTCTCTCCTGGCCACCCATTGTGTCCTCATGGTTCTACAGAGGAGTGGGCAACACAGCATGTGGCTGCCTTGGAGGGCTTCTAGAAGTCTCAGTCAGCTGTGAATGAGCCATCACTGAGATTTTGGGACAGTGACAAATCAGAGCAAAGTTACTACAGTCTTTCAGTGTGCAAGAGAGTGAGGAAGAAGAAGGCAGCTGGGGGTTAAACAGAAATCGAACACTTATTTTCCATGAATAAAAGGGGGAACCTAGGTCATGTGAGAAACAGCATTATCTTAGTTCTATATTTGGTTATGTCACTACACAGAGAAGAGGAAGTTAGGAGAAGGTCTCAGTGATGTAAGGGAAGGTCTAGTGTAAAGCAGGGTTAAAAAGAGATTCATTACCTAAAAAAGGGTTTCTTCATCTGAAATCATTTGCATAAGCTTTTCCTGGCCACTCCAGTGATAACCCCAAATTTTCTACCAAAAGCTGTAATCAAACCAGAGGTAGACCCAAGTACTTCCCCAAGATTTAAAGAACAGTCATAGACCTACTTGGATTTTTGTTTTTGTACTGGGGTCTATTTGGTTAAAATTCCCGTGTGGGTCATGTAATATTGGTACAGTCTTGGGAGCCCAAGACTTATTTATATCACCTGGTGTTTTTGTCGAGACCAACTAGTCTACTGCATATTCTTGTCCCAAATCTCTAAGAGATGACAGATCCCAGAAGAGTGAGTAGTTGTTTAAGATTATAAATCCAGGTGGGGAAAACCTACAGGAGAAAGGATGCCAGTTGCCATAAACAATTCATAATCACCTTGAACCAGACACTCTGGTTTCTCAATCAGATTAGGCCTGTATGTCTCACTTCCCTGAGGAGAGGGGAACATGTGAGCCCAAGGGACAAGAAGGACTGGTCTACATGTGGAGATAGCTCCCTCTGTAACACATTTATTTATGGGGCAGTTCAAAGTGTCCCTGTGAGCAGCACCCTTTCAGTTGCGAAGCATTGTAATCCGGGCAAAACTCACTTAAAGTAAAGGGCATATATTAGTTCATATAGTCGAAATGGAAAAAACTTCAAAATTGTAATTCACACTTCAGTTATCTCTGGTGTTGTGGGTAAAATTGTTTCCCACAGAAAGATTATCCCTGGTATCTGCAAATGTGACCTTCTATGGAAACAGGGTCTTTGCAGATGTCATCAATTTAAAGTGAGCTCATACTTGATTAGGGTGGGCCCTAATCCAGTGACTGGTGTCCTTATAAGAAGAGAAAACAGAGATACAGACATGGCAACAGGGAGAACACCCTAAGGTGGAGGTAGTGACTGGATTGATGTGTCTCCAAGCCAAGGAATGCCAAGGATGGCTGGCAATGCCAGAAGCTTTAGGAATGAGGCGCGAAACAGATTTTTCCCTAGAGCCTTCAGCGAGACCATGGCTCTGTCAGCACCTCGCTTGTGGACTTTTGGCCTCCAGAACTATGAGAAAATACTTTTCTTTATTTTTTACACTTTATTAAAAAAATTTTAATTCCAGTATAGTTATCCCATAGTGTTATATTAGTTTCTGGTGTGCCATATAACAATTCAACAATTCTATACATTACTCAGTCCTCATCATGGTGAGTTATCCTTCATCCCCATCACCTATTTCCCCAATCCCCCCCACGCACCTTTCCTCCGGTGACCTTCAGTTTCTTCTCTATAGTTAAGAGTCTGCTTTTTGTTTGTCTCTCTCTTTTTTTTTTTTTGTTTCTTTTTTCTTTGTTCATTCATTTAGTTTCTTAAATTCATATGTGGATATGAGTGAAATCATATGGTGTTTGTCTTTTTCTGATTGACTTATTTCACTTTATATTATGCCCTTTAGAATATGTGTTGTTGCAAATGGCAAGATTTCATTCTTTTTTATGGCTGTATGTATGTATACACACACACACACACCCCACATCTACTTTATTCATTCATCTATCAATGGACACTTGGGGGGCTTCCATATTTTGGCTATTGTAAATAATCCTGTGGTAAGTATAGTGATGCATACATCTTTTCAAATTAGCCTTTTCATCTTCTTTGGGTAAATACCTAGTAGTGGAAGTAGGGTAGTTCTTTTTTTTTTTTTTTTTGGAAGTAGGGTAGTTCTATTTTTAATTTTTTGTGGCACCTCCATACTGTTTTCCACAGTGGCTGCACCAGTTTGGATTCCCACCAACAGTCCACGAGGGTTCTGAGAACATACATTTCTGTTAATTTAAGTCGCTCAGTTCGTGGTGCTTTGTTATGGCAACATAGAAAACAAAAACAGCTGGATATCCCTAGGACGTGGTGTCTTTCTGTCCCTCAAGTCTTCTTTTTTCATATTAGTTTTATCATCAGCCTCCATCCACATGGCAGTGAGGTAATAGCTGATAGCTGCAGTCTTGTGTACCCTCTCGGGATCATGTGCAAAGGAAAAGATAGTGTCTCTCTTCTAATATCTCAACAAATGTCTGATTACATTTAAGTGGCTTTGATTGGGTCATGTGGCTATCAGAGCCAATCTCTCTGGTCACAGATGTCAGGCTTGAGCTACATGTGCCTCTCTAGAACCAGGTGTAGTGCCCTCTGAAGGACGTGACTCAGAGTCATAGGAGTGCCCCTTCCAGGTCCAGCTGGACTTACAAGATGGCAAATGGAAGAAGGATGGTTTGCATGAACAATGAATGGGCAAATCCCAGTTCCAAAGAGTTTTGCCACATTTATTATCATGATGCTTTAGAAAATCCAGAATGTTGTGGATATTTTGGACACATTGTGGGTAGAAAAATAATTTTTCTTTAGAGCAGAGGTTGGAACTTCTAGAACAACGTTGCCAAGGAGGAGACGGGAAGTATCAGCAGGAAAGAATGACCAAGAACATGGATAGAATGGAAAGCTATGAGACATAAGAACAAATTCTATGACCAGCCTTACCAATTGTAAAGCACTTTCATGTATTTTCCCTTTTGATACTTAAAATAGCTTCATGTGGCAAGTAAGAGAGTCACAGTTGGGGAAATGAGACTCTGAGATGAGGTACTTTACTGAAGAAGACTCAGCTAACTGACCACGAATCTGGACTTTGGACCTTTGATTCCAAAGCCAGTGCCCTTGTAACTCCCTTGTTTTCTCTAAAATTTACTCATTCACTCAGCAAATGCTCTTTGAATAATTCCAATGTGCTGGGAACTATTTAGAATGTGGGCTGGGAAAATGAGAGAGAAGAGTAACATGTTTAGGGCTCCATGTGTGATGAACAGACACTATACCATACCATCCGCGCCCATCATCATGGATGTCTTCACACCACCCTGATGAGATACAATTACCCCTGTGTCCACTGAGCAGATGGGAGCCCAAGAGCTGTTTGGTCAGTTGGCCAAGAGCAGAACTAGCCATGGCAGGACTGGAGTTTGCTTCCAGGTCTGTTTGACTCCAAAACCTGTGCTCTTAATTACGTTGCCTCTGCCATACTCATAACTCTCTTAGCAGCCATAAATTCAGCTCTGTCTATTAGACCCAGTAAATTTCAAAGTGGAAAATCATTTTTCCAATAAAACTACACTTAGAAAAAAACGATGTTAATGCGCATACATTCTACCCTCATTATGACATCAACCTCCGAGCCAAACTATTTTGCACGTTATAAAGAGCTGTTTTTATGATGAATGGGGATTATATTGGCACTTTAATTGAGTTAGAAACCAAGGTACATGAAAGTTAGTGCATGAGAAATGCAATAAAGAAAAAGCTGTTCAGTGTGATTGGAATATAGCAGATTACTCTCATACCATGTTTAAATACATAACGTCCATACCTTTAAATACATTTAATCAAATTGTTGAGTTAAATATTTATATGTATATATAAGCACACACATTTTGCCCATCAGAAAAAAATCTCTTCCTTTTCTTCTAGTTTTCTATCACATTCTTAACAGATCTCATGTCTGGTAAATTTGAATTCCAGGTTTGTGATCTAAATCCTTTCTTTGCTGTAGGTATGGAACAATTACTCTCTTCTATTTAAACATGGTAATCTAGACGGTGAGCATGTATTTGGATAAAATTATTTAAACTTAAAAAAATAACTTTCCACCATAATAGGGTTTTTGACTGAAATATCAGTTCAATTTCAAACATATTAATTCTATATTTGATTTCTTTTATTCGAGTTCAAATTTGTCCATCATTTAAAAAACTCCACTTAATTCACATGCCCTTAAAATTAATTCTTGTATTTGCTTGCTTTAGCGTTGAGCAAATTAAAGAGTTTATTTAATTTGGGGCTTGTCGTTTCCTTAAGGTCAAATCTCCATTTTAGAAAGAGAATATGCTGCTTAAATTATTTAGTCTTATAGAGGGCCTTGAGACAAATCAAATATCCTTCGGCTTTCTGAAAATGAGATGTCCTGTATTTTACCCTTCTCTAATCCAATCAAAAATATAGAATTGTCAGCGTAAGAGTTAATGCATGGAGAGTGGATTTTTAAAACATAATTGGGATGAGTGTTTTGAGGAATTAATTTGCTCAAATCGTGTTGTGGTTTAGCACACTACAATATTAGCTTTGTAAAGTACGCATTAAGTAGTCCCCATCAATTATGCTTGGCTGTGAATGAATCTGAGGGTTCCTTTTGTTATAAATTACTATTTCCTAAAATGCTTTTGCAGAGAGGCAATGAAACACTTTCAGATTTGGAATGTTTAAGAGCTGTTCTTTGCCAGTGGTTGATTTTGAGCCAGCTCAAATGTTTATAAGAACTCATAAAACAAAGCAAAGTTGAGGATGGCCCATGTGCTGGTTGCTTCATTGGCCTCTTTCTGAAAGTCTCCTCCGGTTCTTGAATGGTGCAGCTCTTGCCACAGCAGACTCACCTGGTAGCTGCTTGGCCACAGAACTGAAGTTAATGATCTGAACTTTTGCATAAAAAGTCTATCAGTACTGGTGGTACCTGCTTGCATTTTGAGCGTGCAACATGAACATAAAATCTACGACTATTTTTTGCAGCTGTAGGCAAGTCCCAGAATCCCCAGATGGAGTCACATGAGAAGGTTTATCTCGAAATGGCATAAAGAAGGGATGGAATAGGCATTGTGTGTACCTACAGCTTGAAGCTAGAGGGAGCATTCTGAAATATTTCCAGGTGCATTGTGTGAATTCACAGAAGCTTCCTCCTGCTGTAGTTAGTCATCAGGCAAAGACCGCTGCTCATGACTATAGCAAGAGTTCCCAAGTTCAACCAGTAAGTTTTCTGGGTCTTTCAGGAAAAGCCAGGAAGAGGTTGCAAGATGGCCTCAATGAGAGTTGAGATATTTTGCGATGACCCCATGGATGGGTGTGATGGATCAATCAAAATTCTGTAGGTTGCTTTGGCACTCCTTGTTCTGCCTTTCTGCCTGCCCTCTGTCTTTCTTGTGATCTCACTCTGCTTTTGTTTTTCTGGTTGAAAATAACTAGAGGCCACTGGAGGTTTAGCCACAGGCCCATGGAAATCTGACCATCAAATAAGCGACTGTTCAATGTTGTTACTGCTGATTTTTAAAGGGAATTCTTTTCTGCAAATAGGTGGAAGGCCACCGCCAGCCCGCATTGATCATCTGCACACACTCGCTTCAGCTGGCATGATAATAGGGCCACTTTTTGTAAATAAACGTAATAGTTTATGTTTCCGCCCCCTCCAGAGGGGTCTGCAGTGTTGATCTTGACTTTCAGATGGATCTTTCTGAGTTGAGAGAAGGATCACTGGATGGGACCAGGGGGCCCCAAGGAGAAACCCGGAGATCAATAATCTCAAAATGTTTGCTGCAACCAAGTTTCCGTCCTTCCAGATGCAAGGTTTTTAGCAAAGCAGAGTCTGCTGAAATCTATTAGAAATAAACCTGAGTTGATGTATTTGGAGGTAAATTCAGAAAAGAAAAGCAGGATGAGACATCAGTGGAGACTGCAGAGACTGGGCTGAGTTCGTTCTAACTGGTCTCGTGGAGGTGTGAGGGCAGATCTCGGGACACATGGGCCCTGGAGGGTCCTGGGCACCTGCCCCTCAGTAGCGCTGGTAGGAGGGAGCCCCTCTGCCACATGTGGAGGAGGGGACAGGCATGAGCACACGATGAGGCTACAGTTTTTGGTTCAGTTAGGCTTGAAAAGGGAAAACCTGGGTTAAATTGGATGTTTAACCACACACATGCACTACACATGCCACACACACCAGATTCAGTTGGATGGCTTTAGTCCCTCCTAAGTTTCCTTGGGCACTCCTTATTTTTTGCTTTATTTTTGAACATCTAAAGGCTCCAGTCTGTAGATCCTTGATTATTTAGGAAGGGACCTTTCAATACAAGAAGAACCGTCAAGAAATGGAATTTACTTTCATAGACTCTGCCCGAGAGAAGCCATTAGTCTCAGCCCCGTGTGCTGGCAGTGAGTGGAGCAGGCTTCCTTGCGGGAGCGGTAAATCTGCCACCAGATGTCTCTGTAGCCCGCTCCGCAGAATGCTAACAAGCATAACAAGCACCGAAGGCGAAGGCGGTGGAAGCTGGAGCTCTGGCTTTCTCTTGACCTGGAGGTGTATTCCCTCACTTAGTAAATTAAGCAGAAGCCACTAAGTGTGTGTAGTACATGGTGTGTGTTGTGTGTGGAGTATGCATGTGTGGGTTGCATATGTGCAGTGTGTGGAGTGTGTGTATAGTGTGTGTGTAGTGCATGTGTGCTGTGTGCAGCATGTGTGTAGTATGTTTGTAGTGTGTGCTGTGTGTAATGTATAGTGTGTATAATGTGTGTGCAGTATGTGCGTAGTGTATGCTGTGTGTGTAGGGTGTATGTAGTGTGTGTGTGGTGCGTGTAGAGTGCATGTGTGTTGTGTGTGTTGTGTGTGTATGTGCACAACATGCGTGTAGTATTTTTGTGGTATCTGGCGTGTGTAATATATAGTGTGTGTAATGTGTGTGCAGCAAGTGTGTAGTGTATGCCGTGTGTGTAGTGTGTGTGGTGTGTGTAGTGCATGTAGTGTGTGGGGTGTGTGTATAGTGTGTGCATGTATATACATATGTGTGTGGTATGTGTGTAGTATGTGCAGTTTGTGTAGTGCATGTATGATGTGTTTGTGGTGTGTGTGTGTGTGTAGTGCATGTGTGCTGTGTGTGTAGTATGTATACTTGCAGCATGTGTGTAGTATGTTTTTAGTGTGTGTTGTGTGTAATGTATAGTGTGTGTAATGTGTGTGCAGCATGTGTGTAGTGTATTCTGTGTGTGTAGTGCATGTGTAGTGTGTGTAGTGTGTGTATAGTGCATGTGTAGTGTGTGTGTGTTGTGTGTGCTGTGTATGTGTATAGCATGTGTGTAGTATTTTTGGCATGTGTAATGTATAGTGTGTGTAATGTGTGTGCAGCACGTGTGTAGTGTGTGCTGTGTGTGTACCGAGTGTGTGCGTGTTCTTCCCTGAGCTGCCCCTGCCTCACTGGTTACTGCTTCTCCGCACCGATGGCCCTTGGAGAGCGGGAGAGGAGTTGCCGCCTCCCAGCCCAGAGTAACCGCGGGGAAAGGCAGGTGAAGGCAGGGCAGAGAGACCTGCTAGTCGCTGTGTCTTTCCCTGGGGTGGCTCCTTGGTGCTGTCCCTGTGGTAGGGACAGGTAAGGAATGCCACTGAGTCTCATGCTCCCTGCTGGTCCCTGGCCATCCAGCCAAGGGCAAGGGCTGCCCCTGAGCTCTGAGAACAACGACTTGCCTTCCCCATTTGTGTAAATCAGTTTTAGAAGCTTGAAAACATTTCAGTGGAGGACCAGCGGGCAAGCTACTTAGGCAAACTGAAAGTCTATCTGGGGGAATGTGGTGGTAGCCTAATCTCTGAAGTACTAGATGATGAAAAGACCCTGCTGATTTGACCAAAAAGATAGTTCAGGGAGAGAGACCCAGCCAGGTTAGGTTGGCTGAATTTGGCATCTCCCACAGTCAGGCTGGTCTGTCCTGGCTACGAAAATTTAAGCGGTCAGTGTCCTTCCATGTACATCTTGGTATGACCGGCACATGATCTGACATGTAAAGTGTCCACATGGCACCGCTGCCAGCTGCCTTCCCGCCCTGGCAGAGAGGCAGGGTGGTACGACCTGTGACATCATGCGCGACCCCACAGATAACCCAGGTTTGGAAGAACAAGATGTCCACTTAGAGGGGGTGTTTCTGATGCATCTCTGTGCTTTTCACTGGGGTTGTCGGGCAGTGGTTTTTAGTTTAGGAGCATTTCCAGACAAAGAGCTGAGGTACAAAACTAGGAATCAATCAGTGGGTGAGTTGATATCTGAAGAACACAAGAGAACATTTAATACAGAACAATCAGCAACAAAATGGGACTCAAAGTGATTCACGTACTTCATCTCATAACCCTTGTCAGCACGTTGTTATTGTCAGCAGCACAGTCTGCTTTGTCGGGGCTGGAAGCTGGGGTACACAGGATCATGAAATTCGAGCCTGATCTGATTCCAGAAAACAGAGCCTTAAAGAATTTTCATAGATTTTTCTCCTCCTCCCCTGAAGGTCATATGTACATAATATTTTGTTTAAAAAAAAAAAAACTAGCTGAGGATGGATGTTCTGAAACCCAGAGGTGGAACCCTGGTGGTGGTGGCGGGGTCGGGGAGCAGTGTTTGCAGGCTCCGTCACAGCCTGATGCAGTGGGATTCTCCTTCAACAGCTCACAGAGGGCGGCGAGGAGAAGATTGAGGAGCTCCGGGACGGTCTGCACTCTCAGAAGGAAGGCTCCTTAGCGGCCCCCGAGGAAAGGCTGCACTTGAAGATCCGAAACACTACCACCTCTGACTCAGGGACATACAGGTGCACCGTGGAGGAGCTGGACGGGCAGAGAAACCAAAGCGGCACTGTGACCTTGAAGGTGACAGGTGAGGTGACCTCTGTACCTGGTCCCTCCTGGCAGCAGGGGTGTGCACTTGCAGTCGGGTCCTCCAACTCATCCTCTCGACTGGAGTCTGACCCAGATCTTCAGATCCTGTCTGTGGCTGAAAGCTGAATTCTCCTACAAGAGTGTCAGAACTTTTTCCCTCCCTCCCTCCCTCCCCCCCTTCTTTCCTTCCTTCCTTCCTTCCTTCCTTCCTTCCTTCCTTCCTTCCTTCCTAATAAGGACAGATCTACCCTAGTCGGACAGATGCCAAATGCAGCCAAACCACTAATCCGGGTGTTGTTTATTCATACAAGAAGCCCTTTGAAGCAAATAGGAAGTATCTCAGACTAATTTTTGGAGGACAGAGAAACTGTGTAGTCCAGAACACATCAGGTTACTGTATGATATTCCGCTCGCTTGCGCCTTCTCACCTGGCCTAAGGGGGCTGTATCATGTGGCCACCTTTCTACCATGAGAATAGCATTTCCTCCCATTTACGGTAATTACATTGCCCAATACCTCAACTCAAGAAATAGCGAGAAAATAATGTTCCAGTGATAGAATACACGTTTTTGCTCTATGCAGTAATACCAAGAAGTGAGCTCCAGGACGAGGATTATCTCTTTGGATTTTTTTCCCCCATTATGTTTCTTTATGGAGCTTAAAATAGGCCTTGCCTTTGACTTTTGCCCAGTGCTTTTTCGTGGCTGAGGCTTGAAATGACAAACACGTTGTTGTCACAAGAGTGCCTGATTTTTGTACCATAATGACTTTCTCCTTTTAGCGGGAATCTGACTTAAGAATATTAGTTTTTTCACAAGAACACGGTCTCTGTGTAGGGCTCACCAGACACACACACACATACACACACGCACGCACGCACCCTGCCCTTCTCAGTCTGGGGCCCCTTCTGCTGCTTTTGTTTGTCTTCACGCCCTAGCTCCACTGGACACCACACGCTGGCTGCTGTTCTTCGCCGCGCCAGCCCCACAGGAGGCTGCCCGTGAATACTCGCACTTGCGAGAGTGATGGAGGAGAGCCACCTTGCAGGGGACAGCAGAGAGAGAAAGGCATGTGGTGCAGGGAGTGGAGCTGAGAGAAACGGAGAACAGCTGCCTTCCTCTCCTTTGTTTTCCCGAGGCCAACATTGCCTGCGAGTTCGCTGGTCAGACTCCGGAGTCACTTGGATCTGGTTCAGTTAGGAGCGATGGCACTTGAGTGTGTGACCTTGGGCCACTCTCAGTTCTCTCATCTCTCAGATGGGGGCGAACACGTCTCCCACAAGCGCTGATGGTGAAGGTTGAATGGGATGTCACACAAAAGTGCCTTGTCCCATGCCTGGGGTACATGGAGTGTTGCATAAATGTCAGGAGCCATTAGGACAGTCGCTCTCCACCTTTCTTTTCTTGAGTCACGGACCGTGGCATGAACCCATCCCACCCCTGCTATTGAAGTTTTGAATCCAGCCTCATGGGTTGCCAGCTATATCAAGGCCCATTCAGGGCCCCAGGGAAGATTCCCTTGCCCACTCCCCCACCCCCACCCCCCAGTTGTCTGCATCCACCTGCTCCTGCCTGGGCCTTCCAGCAGATCCAGCACACATTGCATGTCACATCTGAGTGAGGGCTGGCTGTCCCTTCCACGTCTCCTCCTGGGCTGAAGGCCTGGCTTCTCCTTCCTTTGCGTCCCCAAGTGCTGCAGCCACAGGGGAGCCCCTAGCCCACCTTTGCTGCCGGCCTTGGCAGAGGAGCTTTCATGGTTCTATAAAAATGTGCCGACTTCTTCCTTCAGTACTAGCTGGGCAGCTTGCCTGCCTTGTTCCTTCAGCCCCTAGTCCTCCTGAGGTGAGAACACCTAGCGTTCTGCACAGCACCACCGAAGCTAGGTAACTCAGATTAACAAATGGTGCGTCATCTGCTGTGAGGACATCAGAGAAGCCAGGAAAGGCCCAGCACCTGAAGTGGAGGCAGATGGGCAGCAGGGTCAGTCTGGCCCGGACTCGCGGCTCTACCACCTGCCCTACCCCCGCAGCCTCTCTGCACCCTCTGGGCACCCCGACCCCTTCATCTGTAGGATGGGGATCCTCAGGCCTGCCTCCTGTGATTGAGATGTTGTAGGCCCAGCCCACTGCACACAGCCAGGCACAGGTGCAGGTGCACGAGTAAGCGCCAGCCGCTCCCGTCACTACTGTCACGGCTGTTGCTCGTGCTCTTCTTTCCCAGTGGCACAGACGTGAGCTTAGGAGTGGAAGACAAGCAGAACTGAAAAAACGCTGGCGCAAAGCATTCTCAGCTTTTTATCATGGTAGGAAAGTCCTGTTAAATGGCTTCACATTTTACTCTTTTTTTTTTTTTTCTCTTTTTTTAAGGATGCCCTAAGGAACGCAAAGAGACTTTTCAGAAATACAGAGCCGAGATTGTACTGCTGCTGGCTCTGGTCGTCTTCTACTTAACACTCATTATTTTCACTTGTGTAAGTATCTTTTTAAAAACACCTATTATTATGAAAAGAACACCCAGGGTGCCAATCTGAATATATTTGGTAGATAGTGTGAATCATTTAATGGTGGCGAGAGATGTTCTTCTCTGAACCCTGCACTTGTTGAGCACACTCCCCCCACCTGCACTGTGAAGATCATTGCGGGAAGGGCCCCACTTGTTTTCAATCTGCTTGCTCTGCACACAGCACTGCAAGGAGAAAACAAAATAAAGTGTGTGAGGAAGGTTTGAGAAAGGCCTGGTGGGTACAATGGTAGAAAGCACAGCACCGACTTCCCACTGTCCTGGGGCAGAGGCACCCCTCTTCCCAGAGGCTGGTTACCCTGCACAGCCGCGGCCGTAGATCAGTCTCTATCTCCTGTTCTTGAACTATTTCCTCCTGGTGGGTTCTCCTCTTATATTTTTGGAACTTCCACCCACTGCTTAAGAATTAACCCTGAGAAGCCAGGGTAGTGGGGTATATACAGGGAGTGTCCTGGGATGGAGGTTGACTGGCCAGGACTTAAATGTCCTTGGCATGCCCTTGAGCTATTGGTAGCAGACCCTCCAGCTCAAAGACCCTGAACCTCTTTCTGCATGGTTGCACATCTTGGTTTCCCAAAGTTGTAGGGGACCAAGGCCAGCTCTGGTCCTGACCCACTAGGAGGTGATCTGTTCTATATGTCTCAATGCCATCAGGATGGACTGGCTACTTAGGGACCAGGACAGAGCTCATTCAAGAGCTATCTCTGGGCCAGTGCTTGCCACTCATTGGCCCCCTCCATTCACTTCCTTGTCTCTCTGGCCATGTACTTATCTCTTGGGTGCTATTTTGAACATCTGTCCATCAAAAGACCCCAGGGAGCACCTACTGTGTAGAGACACTAAGCTAGGCACTGGTAGGGGACATAAAAAGATTATAAGACATAGTTCCTGCCCTCCAGGAGCTTTCAATTTGGTCATTAGAGTCATTTGCACACAAGATAATTGGAATTACTGGAGAGTAAATTTTAAAAATGAGTGACTTTGGTTTCTTGTTGGCAAATGCCTGTTTCTATGGGCACTGATTTTCTATGCAGATAACAAACAGTAGGGACTTGAAATGGCCTCGGTCTGTAGTCAGAGCATCTTCTGGTCAGTCTGGAGCTGCCAGTGAAATAGTACGAACCCACTTGTAGAGTGAGTGAGGCTGCCAGAACAAGCTGGCCAGCCAGCATTAAGTGAATGATGCATTTTCTCAGTTACTCATTTCTCAACTTAACTCTTATTTTTCAGAAGTTTGCACAACAACAGAGTATTTTTCCAGATTTTTCTAAGCCTCGCATGGAACGAGCTTTTCTCCCGGTCACCTCCCCACATAAGCATTTGGAGTCAGTGACTTTTCACAAGACAGAAGTGGTATGAGCAGGATTTCTGCAGGTTGTTTTTCCTAAAGGCGAAGAAGGCTCAGTGGTGTGCCTGTATGTCCCACAGGACAAGAGAAGAATGAGCCCCCACACGGAAGAAGGCATTCCTTCCTGTGAAGTCCTTCTGAAATCCCTGACAGCAGGTCCCGGCCCACTTTTTGTGAGCAGGACTTTGGAAGCCATTACATGACCATGTAGCATGGGGCCACCTGCAGGGAGTCCCTCGTGCTGCTGCTTCACAGCTACCTTTTAGCATTTTTCTCAGCTATCTGGTCAACCTCTTGGAAATCTTTTCAGTCATATACAAGCTATGGTGAGACACAGTTGGAAAAGGGTCTTGGGAAATTCTGATGCCTGGAGCTGGCCCTGTGATAGACTCTCGAGGACTGCCGTCCTCTGCACATCTGGGAAACATCTTTTTGAATTTGCTGTGTTTTCTTGTACTAACCCAGATGGTTTATGTCTAGGAGAAATCGACAGGCCAAACTGTAAGACAGTGGGGAATATTTAGCAAATAATTTCCTGGTGTGAAGGCTCTGCTAGTACTAAGGAGTATTTCTGTACATAGAAATAACAAGTTGATGAAGTGTTCCCCAATGGGGCTTTTTCATCTGGGAAAGACACCCATAAGGAAGCAATAAAGAAGAGTGCCACATTTATTTTAAATCCATAGATACCTGTCAAAGAAGGATTTGTCTTGTTTTCTCCTTTAGAAATCTACATCTGTAGTTGTCAGGGCTGACAGACAAGTCACCTCAGTATGGAGAGTAAGTACAATGTCAGAGAAGCCACAGAACATGACCACAGGATAGTGAGCTAGGTGATGACCTGACGGAAATGTTGGGCCGATTGTGTAATCTGGGTTCTAGCCCGTTGTCCCACTACCTGACTGTATGATCTCAATCATGGTCTTCATGATTTCTACTTTTTCAATGGTAAACCGAAAGGTTGTTGTCTGAGTAGATTGCAATAACATGTGTGGAAATGCTTTGGAAAAGCATAAAGCACTATAAAAATTTGAAGCTCTATTGGGTGATTATCCTTATTATTACAGTGGTGTTCTGAGCCTGAGAGAATGCCTTTCATTTTTCATGTTTTCCGTCATTCCAAACAAAGCCACAAATAAGACCTTCCCATAGTCTTCTAGGAGTTCTTCTGGGGAATTAAGGAGGCCAGGTGAGTGACACAGCAGCTAAAAGTACTCCAAGATATGTACACACAGGAACCACTGGTCCATGGGGACAAGGGAGTCCATAAAATGCTACGTCGACATTTTGATAGTTGTTGGGTTTCTTTTATAAAACTTGGCCCTTTCCCAACTTGCTTTCCAAAGAGATTTGATCCCATGAGTAGTGTGTGGATGGCCCACACTGATATTAGGGAGTCAAAGGGAAGCCAAGATAATTCCATGTTCTTTCTTCTTTGTCACACCCTTCATGTCATGAGATGACTGCATGTGAATAGAGAGTGTTCTTTTTTTATATTTAAAACTACTCATAAAATGTTGGAATAAGTGCTAAGATATCTGTAAACTAGTTTGAGAACCAGAACCCAAGATGAAGTTCTAGAGATGTCACATTGGCTGAGCCCTTCCTCAGGGAGAGCGTTTATGGCAGGTGGACCTCTATGCAACAGCACCCCCTTGTGCCCGAGGATGCCCTGAATCCATCCTCCAGTTGCCTTGCCACTACGTAGCCCATGATCATCTTGACTACCTGCATGACCACTGGCCTGGGGATTGAAAAAAATGGGGGTTTTTGACTTCAGAAGGATGTGTACAATCAGAGTCTCTGTACCTGGGATTTCTCAGGTTTCACTCAAGATTCTCAGATAGGTCCATTACCCTCAAAATGATAGGAGCAGCCTAGTACAGGTGGTTATAATAGTTGTAAAAGTATAGGTGAATCCTCTTTGGGACATGACTCTTTATAAAGATGAAGGTTCATAAAATGTAAAAGCTGTAGATTCCCTTCCCAAATGCTTTACCAAAAGTGCTGGCGAGACCATTGGCATGGTAATTAAGAGCTCCTTACCCAGGTTTGAAGCAAAACTGACAAATTTGCCCCTTTGGCAGCCTAAGCTGGCAGATCTTTAGACTAAGAATAAGAACAGTGTCTGCCTAATAAGTGCGTTGTGAAGATTAAATGAGGTAAGGGGTCTAAGAGCTGAGCCCAGCATCTGGCAAATAGTAAGCCTTAGAGTAATATTAGAACAAGAAAGAACAAAAATGGCAGCAGAGAAGGTGGCAGTGACCATGAATCTTTGACAAAGTGCTTCTGTTAAAAGGAAGGAATTGACTTGGTGTGGGAGGCATGTTGCTTTCAGAGGATAAATACAGAATGAAACCAAATGCTTCGTGGCCATTAGGGTTATAGTTCAGGAAAGAGGAGGATGGGGGGCACCCTTCATTAGCTTGCGTTGACTCAGGCTAAAAACATGATGGAGATATCAGACTCCACAGTTTGCACCTACTGTTTGGTATGAGAAAAGATTATGTGTGTGTGTGTGTGTGTGTGTGTGTATGTGTGTGCAAGAGAGAGCAGAGTAAGTTGGGTAGGGCAGGATTTATCAAGGACAGTGAACTGCCTTGATTGAAGAAGGTAGATGATCATATTTGTTCTTTGTCTCCACTGCCAGGGAAAGCTTGATTCTCCAGGCCCTCCTTTGTCTATGGAGTTAGATCTATGGTTCAAATAATTTCACCTTGGGATGTCCCAAGACACAAATACAGACATGAGTATCAGCTCCACATCTTTCCAAAAGACAGCCTGTGGTTTTTGTTTTCATAAAAATTCTTAGGAGGTTTCATCATAGAAAACACTGAGCTGCACTCACAGAACCCAACAGAGCCCGATTATTTGCTGGGGTTGCAGGAGAAGGGATCTAGCCACAGCCTGTGGACATAGAGTATGTGAGGCTCATGTGTTCAACCCCCATAGCTCAGGGACAGTAGGAGTCTCAGAATAATGCTGTCTGGTTCTCCCGCCCTTCCTTCATTGGCAACTTTATTTGGCTGGATTCACTGGATAGTTGTTTGATACTCCATCTTTCCTACATAAAAACATCCAAAGGCATAAAAATCCTAGTCTAGGAGCTGCTTGCTTAATTCAGCAGCAATTAATCCCTCATAGTTTTACAACTGATTGTTTGCAGAGCCAGATTTGATCGAATTGGTTGGTAAAATACAATCAATCAGCTCTTTGGTCAGAGTCTATTATTACTATTTATTCACTTAAGACTGTGTTTGTTTTCTAACTTTCATTTTTAAATTACATAAGAAGTTAAAATTCTACCAACTGTAGAATTCTAACGCCTGGAGTGTCTTGTGTGGATGTGTGTGTTGAATGGGTAAAGTTAAGTGTAAGTGCGTTTGCTGAGGGCTTACTCGGGACAAAGTACTACTGTGGGCATTCTGTGCTCTACTCAGAAAAAGCAAGACCCACCCTTCCATTCAAGAGCTTTAAGCACAGCTACCCATTAACATTAGGCGACTATGCAAAGAAGAATGGGAACACAAAGGACTGTGGGAGGGTCCAACTTAATGTAGGAACTCCTTAGAAGGCTTTAAAGAACTGATTCCATTTGAACTTGGACTTGAAAGACAAGCAAGATTTGGGGTGGTAGTGATGGGTACGGAAGGGCGGTGGAAATGGGAAAGACACAATCTCTAAGGCAAAAGGTAAAGCACACACTTGAATAGAGAATTGTATGAGGGTTTTGTAGGCAGAGGGGACCCAGAGTCCAGGCCACATAGGGAGGAAGCAATAAAGGATGGTAGACAAGATTTTGTAGAGAATTTGTATGGCGGGGCGGTAAGGAAGGATTCTGAATTGGGCAGCTGTAAGGTTAGACCCATTTCCAAGAAAATAACCAAAGAAGCCCAAAGTGAAGGATGAAACAAAGGAGCTGGAGAAGATGGGAAGCAGGAGGACCATCTGGGAGGCTGATGGAAGCCCGAAGAAACACAGCATGAGTAGGAGAGAAAGGGAGGAATGAAAAAGAGCTAATTCTTATGCTTTGTCATTTCTTTATTTTTTATTTTTATTATTATTATTATTTTTTGCTTTGTCATTTCTATCTTCAGTCCTGGGTTTGCTTACGATCCTAGCTGCTGTAAACTTAGGTCTGCTTTCTTTTTTTAAAAATAACAGAATGGGAAGAAAGAAGCCATCCCTTCTGTCCTGATCTCTCCATCACAGGTTGAATTTGAATCATCTTAGACCACAGAAAAGGCCCTTGTGTGTCACAGCCATTGTGGTAGCTCATAGGACCCTGGTGCTGTTGTAGTGACCGGATGTGGCATGGGTAAAACCGGTTTATCCATCTTTGCGCCCACTCCTGCCTCAGTTTCCTTGTCTTAGCGGAATCGTCTGGGGTCTATTGACCAAACGATACTACATTTGGTCCACGGTTGGTTGATTCAGGGAACACGGAGTGCATCATCTGAGCTCTGCAGGTGTATGTTTTCCTGTGCTTACCACCACATAGTGAACGTTGTTTGCTTCTTTTGTTGGTTCGGAGCCCCTAGGCCTTTGTCCAGCTGATGACGTGTTGCATAATTGCTCCTTAGCAAATTTGACATATAAAACTGGGCAGTTGGCTGACCAACAGACCCCGTCCACAAAGCGTGATGATAAACCCAAAAGAGATACCTTCCTGGGAGCCTACTAGGTGGTGTGTGGCTAGCATGGGATGGGTATGAATATGTCTACATGGAAAGTGATGCCACGTAACATGGTTTGTCGCCCCAGGACTTGACAAATGCCACACGAGCCCCATTCTGTCTTTGAGGCAAGGCATTTCACTTGCAGACATAGTCTTTCTTTTCCACTTCTTTATTTCATTCTCCCCGTGGGATCCCAGGCAGGCACACAGTTAGGTAACAAAGGACTATCAGGAAAACATCATCTAGGCAGGGTGTGTTTGTTTCCATGGTTCCTGAGAAGTTAGGGTGAAGGGAGGAGGGCAGAACTTGGCTCCTACAAGCAAATCTCTTCTTTTCTCCTTTCAATGCACGAACACGTACAGAATCCCTCTGGGCAAGGGAGACAGACCTCACTTAGTGGTTCATTTAGATTCTGCATGAGAAGAAGATATTGTTTTATTCTTCATGGTGAGAGGGGCTATTTCTTCAAATTGACCGTTTCCCCTCCTCACTCTTTGCCGAAGCAGCCTGTTTACAATCTACTCTTCTAGATTATGGTACTTAGTAGAGACAAGTAGAGAGAAATTCAGACACTGAAAAGCTTCGAGACATCCCGCAGAGTTGGAATGCTTTTTACAAAGGGGGAAAAAAAAATCTGCAAATGTGTATGTACTTGCCTCTGCACCCGCAAGAGCCAGCTGGACAGCCCATAAACGGTTCCTATTCAGGAATAACAAAAGCCCATGTCAGAAGTCAAGGGACAGGAGGCTGAGAACTAATAATAATTTTGCACTTACACAGCAGTTTTCATCCGAAGACCTCAGAGTGCTTTATAAACATTAATTAAATTGCCCTGCAGCCCCGTGAGATGGCTGTGTATCACTATTTCCAATTTGCAGGGGGTGGAGGGAGGAGAGATGTATGCATGGAGTGAAGTTGGAACCGGGCCATGCTACAATGCACGTGGATTGTGGACTCAGAAAAAGCAGCGGGACCTTGTCCCGGATGAAGCCAAGGCTAGGGTCATGTGCCATGGTACCTGCTGGGCCGGGGAGGAGACAGTCTGGCAGCAGAGCAGCTTAGGACCACTCCCCAGCGGGAGCCTCCTTATGCACAAAGTTAACAGGCGGCCACCTGCCCTGGGCTTGAAGGGAGCCGGCACGTGTTCATCACCGCATGCCGGACTGCTGTTACTATAGACTCATTCCTTTAGTGGCATTTGGGATGGCAGGTCGGGGTCACTAGAGGTGCTGACTATGCCTACCTTGCAGTATAGCCGGGACGGTGGTATGAAGGATTATGATGCCCTGCAGAAAAATACTACGGTCAATTACCAATATTTGCCCTGCACATGGGAAAAAGTAGTAGTGGGTTGGATTGTGTCCCCCCACCCCACAAAGATACATTGAAGTCTGAACCCCCAGCACATGTGCACAGGACCTTATTTGGAAATAGGGTCTTTGTAGATGTAATCAAGTTAGAATGAAGTCATATTAGATCAGAGTGGGCCCTAAATCCAATGATGAGAAAAAGGACATTTGGACACAGACACAGAGGAGAAGGCTATGTGAAGGTGGAGGCAGAGACTGGGGGCATGAGTCTAGGAGCCAAGGAAGGCCTAGGATTGCTGGCAACCACCAAAGCTAGAAAAGGCGAGGAAGGATTCTCCTCTAGAGTCTTCAGAGGGAGTGTGGCACTGCCAACATCTTGATTTCAGACTTTGAGCCTCCAGAACCATCAGAGAATTTCTATTATTTTAAGCCACCCAGTTTGCGGTACTTGGTTATAGCAGCTCTAAGAAATTAACCTGATAGTCTAAACATTGGAAATTCCAAATGTAGCATCATAAAATGGTCATTTACTTAAAAACTCATTCCACCATTGTAATAAGTGAAGGAAGGTTTCTAGGAGAGATTGGGATACGACAGGGGGAGGTGAGGACGGGGTGGGGAGGCGGACCTTGAAATGCCAGTGACAGTGTCAGCACCGTGTCCTCTGACATGGCACACACTGATCGTTCTCAGCCACTTAGATGTTTTGGCAGGTCAGTCCTATTATAATGTGTTGAATTGCAATTGTGCAAATGTGCTTAATGCATCCCATTTCCTAATCCGTATAAGGAAATGTGAGGAAAATCAAGCAGTGCATCCAGAAGCCAGAACAAGTGTAGCAAGAAGGAAAAATAATCTACAGGAATTCAGATCCAAAGTCTGGGAAAATTAGTCTGGCATGGCTGAGGTTGCTGACATTTAGGGCAAGAGACTATCTATTGCATTTGAGTTCAGTATTGCCCTATTGGGGTTTATTTTTAAAAAAATGCAGAGTCATAAGAGAGGCAACACATAAAGCAATCCAATCATGCCAGGCTCCATACTGGCAAGAAAGAAATGGTCTTTGGAGTCAGACAGATGTGAGTTGGAATCCAGGCTCTGTCCCTTACTAGCTCTGTGGTATCAGGCAAGTCGGTTGACTTCTCTGTGTCTCGATTTACTCATCTGCTGAGTGGGTATAATGATACTCTCATAGGCTTGTTGTAAGAATTCAGTGAGTTGATATTTTTTTTCAAAACCTGCCATCTAAGGGCCCCTGGGTGGCTCAATTGGTTAAGCATCTGCCCTTAGCTCGGGCCATGATTCCAGGGTCCTGAGATCAAGCCCAGCATCGGGCTCCCTGCTCAGTGAGGATTCTGCTTCTCCCTCTCCCTCCACCCCTTCCCCCTGCTCATGCTCCTCTTCTCTCTCTCAAATAAAATCTTAAAAATAAAACACTTGGCTTGTAGTATGTGTAGTATATCAGGAGTGCTTGTGCATGTTCAGTAAGTGGCTCTCCTTCCTATGGAGAGTGGATGAAGAGGGGGAGGCAGGTTGGGGAGGGCAGAGAGGGAGGTCGAGGGAGATCCCCTGGTCAACTGATCCCGCATAGCTGAGTCGGCCAGGGACTGTGGTTTGAGAAGTGGCTCCGTTCTCTGCTTGGCCTCAGGTTGACCCTGCTCCCTAGGATTCTTCTTTCTTCCTTCCCTAGCACCCCACCCCCCAAACCCTGCCCCAAAGAGCTTCTGGGAGTGAGAGCAGTAGCAGCCTGCCTGTAGTAGCCAGCCATGGCCAATTAGGCTGCTTCCCTGTCTGCCTTTGCCATCAGAGGCAGGGCCCACATCCAGGGGCCTGGAGATGGGGAGCCACTGGAGGCAGCTCCAGCTGTCAATGGAGCCATTTTCACAGGCTGGGAGCTATGCAGTGCAAAGAAAAAAAAAATGGAAGGTGCTCCTATCAGATTGGGCCAAGGGAGAAATCAGCAACCTTACCTCCTTGGATAGTGATCTCTGACACCCAGTTAAATGCATCAGCTCTAACTGACCCAAACTGAAACAATTTTTGCCAAGTGGCTGCTTATCTTTTTTTTTTTTTTTTTTTTTTTTTTTTACAATGCTAACAAGTTTTGAGTATAACTTCTTATTTTCCTTCAGGCTCTATACAACCAAAGGAAATAGTATCAGCCTTGATAATGATAAAAAAAAGTATTTTTTAAAAAAGGTTTGTTTGTTTGTTTATGAAAGAGAGATGAGCAACTGAGGAAGAGGGGAAGCAGGGGAGAGAGAGAGAGAGAGAGAGAGAGAGAGAGAGAATCTCAAGCACATGGAGCCTGACAACGCGGGGCTTGATCCCACAACCCTGAGATCATGACCTGAGCCGAAATCTAGAGTAGGATGCTCAGCTGACTGAGCCACCCAGGTGCCCCAATGATAAAAATATCTTTAATGTTGAGTTTCCCCCACCAAATATGGCTGGTATCCCAGACACAGAACCAACTCCTTGTGGGTCCTGAGTGGTTCACCACTGCTCTTGGCCACCACCATGTTTTCTTCTTGGATGGCCATGTTACTCTCGCTCTGCCACTGCTGGACTCATTCAGCAACTGCATCCCCTATACCTGCTGCTTACCTGTCGGAGGCCGACCAGTGCCATATATGGCTGTTCCTCCTACAGCTGCTGAGGCCAGGAAACTTGGAAAGGCTTCTCTTACCAATAAAAGCTCCCTTAATAAGTTAACTTCTTGAAATGTCTTTCCTCTCTTCCTAGAACTGGGGCATTTTCCACCACCCTGGTGCTGTGTTCAGAAACACATTGTCCCTCTGCAATTATCCAAAGCCTGCGGTAGGGCCCAGACACTTGACAAAGACTCTCTCCTTTGACCAAACCTTAGCCAAGCTCCTCAGAGCCTTCTGCTGGACTAGACCCAGCCTTGGCTTCCCGTTCTATTCTTGTAGAATCCAGTTCGAGTAAAGGGATCAAAATCCTATGAAGTCAGCTTAGTAAAGATTCCCCATCCTTGTTGTCTGACTCCTCTTGGTACCACACTGATATCAGGGTGGTCTGTCTTCAGCAGAGATTCTGTGGAATTGGTCTAGCAAAAATCCCCCCTATTGCTGAGGTCTCCTCTTAAAATTTTCCAACCACTGACCCCCACTCTGCTCCTTTGCTGCAAATCCTCACTAGTGCTTGTTAGAGGTAGGGTTGATCCAATCTCTCTCCTCTACCGCAAGGTCCACTGTACTAGCCCAGGTTGAATAAGGCCTGCCTTATCATCTTCAGCAGGTATCATACATAATTTTTTCTTGAACACACCAGAGTTGTTACTGCAGGAGGCCTGCCCTGCCCACATGGGGCATCAAATGCTGGGGCAGACTTTATCTCCCATCTTTAAGACTCTTAATCCCAGGGGTGCCTGGGTGGCTCAGTGGTTGAGCATCTGCCTTCAGCTCAGGGTGTGATCCCGAGATACTAGGATCGGGTCCCACATTGGGCTCCCTGCATGGAGTCTACTTCTCCCTCTGCTTCTGTCTCTGCCTCTTTCTGTGTCTCTCATGAATAAATAAATAAAATCCTTAAAAAAAAAAAAAGACTCTTAATCCCAGGAAGAGTCTGACCCATCAGACTTAAGGTCTCTTAATAATCTCCCCCAGGAGGCTTACTGAATTTGGCTGCCACATATCCTAGATTTGGATGGGTATTTGTAATTCCAAATCATCTTTCTCACTGCTCTCAAGTGAGTCTGAGTTTTTTGTTTAAGAAAAGGTCTTCTTACCACCTCACACCAGTCAGAATGGCTAAAATTAACAAGTCAGGAAACAAATGTATGTTGGTGAGAATGTGGAGTAATGTTGCACTGAATGCAAGCTGGTGCTGCCACTCTGGAAAACAGTATGGAGGTTCCTCAAAAAGTTAAAAATAGAGCTACCCTGTGACCCAGCAATTGTGATACTATGTATTTATCTCAAAGATATAAATGTAGTGATCTGAAGGGGCACCTGCACCCCAGTGTTTATAGCAGCAATGTCCACAATAGCCAAACTATGGAAAGGGCCAAGATGTCCATTGACAGATGAATGGATAAAGAAAATGTGGTATATATACATACAATGGAATATTACTCAGCCATCAGAAAGGATGAAATCTTACCATTTACATAATTGTGGATGGAACTGGAAGATATGTTTAGCAAAATAAGTCAATCAGAGAAAGACAATTACCATATGTTTTTACTCATATGAGGAATATAAGAAACAGCACAGAGGATTATAGAGGAAGGGAGGGAAAATGGAATGGGAAGAAATCATAGAGGGAGATAAACCATGAGCGACAACTACAGGAAACAAACTGAGGGTTGCTGAAGGGGGTCGGGTGGGGGGAAGGGGTAACCGGGTGACAGGCACTAAGGAGGGCGCGTGATGTAATGAGCACTGGGTGATATAAGCAACTGATGAATTACTGATCTCTACATCTAAAACTAATGACGTTCTTTATGTTGACTAATTGAATTTAAGTTAAAAAAAGAGAGGAGGTCCTCATATTTTAAGCTTAGGTATACTAGGGCCCTTGATTGTGCTAGGGGTGCTGTTAACATTCCCTAGGGTTCCTACACCATCCCTTCTGCAGGAGGAGGTAAGACTAGGTGTCCATGGGCAGCCCGGGTGGCTCAGCGGTTTAGTGGTTTAGCGCCTGCCTTCAGCCCGGGCGGGATCGAGTCCCACGTCAGGCTCCCTGCATGGAGTCTGCTTCTCCCTCTACCCCCACCCCCATGAATAAATAAATAAAATCTTAAAAAAAAAAAAAAGAGACCAGGTGTCCAGCCATCTCCTTGAGCCTCAGACCTGCATGCCCTTCATGACCTTCCTGATGACTCAGCTTAGAACTGTAGCTGACTGGCTGGGATGGGACTGCTTTCTTAGTTTCCCAGGTTCTGGGGACAAGATAGGGGCACAAAAGGACAAGGGAGAGGAAGAGATGTGCCTTTGCCCTAGTTCCTCCTCCCTGCCTCCCTGTCTAACCTCATGCTGGCTGGGAATGTGATTTGAGAATCTGGGTATTTTTTGCTCATGAAAATCCAATCCCATGGTCCCCAATTCCCAAATGCTTGGTAAGGAGAGGGCCTTGAATGTGATGACAGGGAGCAAGAGTAACCCTGAGATTCTGGGCATTAAAAGGAGGAAGAGACGACAGAGGTTCTGTGGCAAGTCTTTGTGAGAACAGGGGCTGGAGTACACACGTGAGGAGCACGGGCTTTGCGCCAGGCACTTCACATCCATTAGCTTTCCCTCACTTTATAGATTAGGTAACTGAACCTCAGAGAGGTTAAATCATGTCCCTGGGTCCCATAGCTCATGAGTGGAGCCAGGATTCAGACTTGGGTCTGCAGATCTATTTGACTTCCACACTCCGGCTCTTTCCATGAAACCCTACTCCTCCCACGGGGGGAAAATGTGTGTGCTCCTGGGAACAGGTACACAGCTCTGACACATCAACAAGCAAAGCCTGGCTGTCTCCCTCTGCCGCCCCTCCAAGCCACAGATCTGGTTACTGTTCATGAGCTTTCCAATAAAATATTTGTAATAATCTCTTAGGTGACAGAAGTGGCACCAGTCCACAGACATCTGGAAGGGCTCAGGACTGCCGTGACCACTGGTACAGGCTCCGAGCTCTGCCTATAGACTGCAGATGGTCTGAATCTGACACCTGAGCAGGGAAGGGCATGCACAAAATGGCAGCCAGGCCTGGGAAGTTTTCCTGAGATATGGCCATGAGTTATGTCCCTTTGGTAAGGCTGATCTGTGCAGCAAGCCCTTGGGGAGTAGATAACCCAGCCTGACAAGTGACCTTGACAGAATTACAGCAGTAATATTTTCAGTTGGTTGAGCCAGTCTTGGCCAATTTCTCTAGAGCGTTAGGTGCAAACATAAGTCTGCGACTCCACATTGCACGTGCATGTGTCTGCCTCTTCCCCTTCGCTGTTTAAAGTATTTATCCTGTGGCTTGTACAAGCGACATCTTTCTCTTCCCTGGTGAGAATGAGAGTCTCCAGTCTTCCCTCCTCCCTCCACTGGGTGTGCAGCGAAGCAGTGAGGACAAGGATCTTGTTCCAGGCCCATTGAGCAGTGCTAGCATTTACTGACCTTCTGCACCAGTAATTCTGTCCTTCGGGGATTGAAATTGATTTTCCTCCTTTCTGTGTGTGAGCACAACCCGAGGGTACAGCTCTGTTACAAACGCTGATCTCAGGTGTGTATTTAAAGGTGAACAGCAACACTCTTGAAACAATAAATGAGAAGAGTTGTTTCAAGAATGCCCTCTATAACCTCTACAAATGAACAGGATGTGTGCTTACATTTCCAAAGAGTAGCTTTTAATTTCTCCATGCCATTTTGTTTGTGTGTGTGTGTGTGTGTGTGTGTGTGCGTGTGTGTAGGGATGGGTGGGGGTGGATGATGCTGGGAGAGAAGATATATTCCTGCCCACATGGCCAGGCTGAGAGCAAGCAAGGTGCTTGTCTCTTTATAAGATTTAAGGAGGCCTTCCAAAAAGTCAATACTCAAGCTACAATATTTTAATGTAATATATTTTTAAGAATAAAAATTAATGCAAAATATACACAATAAGTAACACATCAAAACTTTATTTATTTATTTATTTATTTATTTATTTATTTATTTATTTAAACATTTATTTGTTTATTCATGAGAGACACAGAGAGAGGCAGAGACATAGGCAGAGAGAGAAGTAGGCTCCCTGCGGGAAGCCTGATATGGGACTAGATCCCAGGACTCCAGGATCACGACCTGAGCCAAAAGCAGACGTTCAACCACTGAGCCACTCAGGTGTCCAACATATCAAAATTTTAAATATATAAACAATTGACGTTACTGATCTTCCTTTTTTTGCCTCAGTCTCCAATGTGACTCAGCACAGCACTTTTTCACAAACTTTTGGTCTGTCATTCATCATTTTTTTCCACATTAATTTTGATTTTTAAAATACCACATGAAGGCATTATTTATCTTGATTACTGAGTTTTCTAGCATCACTTTAAATTTTGCATGCCAGATGAATGACCTCTTCCTGGTTCCAGCTCCCTTCAGGCATGGCTCGAATCAGAGGCAGGGCTGTTTTTGAGATCAGCTGAAGATACTAGCTGGCATCGATTTTCAGCCTCCAAACTGAAAAAGAGTGATTGCACTATTCCTCTAGGTGATAATTGTCTAAGGCCAGAATGGCATTCGGTTTTTGTCATTTGCTTGGTCATAGCTAAAGTCCTCTCCAATGCCAAGCAGGAGTTCATTGGAATTGGTTCTCTTGGGAGTAATGTCAATTCTGTATGTGGCATGGAAAGTCCAGGAACTCTCCAGGCCATGGGAGGATATAGTGAGGGTCTTGGTAGGTGCTCAGCTTTAATTTCGATGTCCAGGCCTTGCTGCTGAAGTTTGTAGAAGAGCCTCAAGCTCTTCTCCCAAGCTATGTAGCTCATGGCGTTGCTCAGCTGTGCACCCGGAACTCTTTGCCCACACATGCCATTGTCACTGGTGTGCTCACTGGTGAGAGGCTGTATGGGTATCACTTTGATAGATAGCTGCCCTTGAAGGACATGGCCTGAGGACTTCTGGTGCTTCTGGAAAATCTAGCTATTTCATGACTGTAAAGCTGACCTCCATTCCTCAGCTCTACTCTATTAGGGCATATTTCCTGGCAAACCCATCTACCCCCATATTAAGTGACATTTCCTGGCAAGGGATGGGCAAGCAGTTGAAAATACGACAGGTACTATTGCACTCAATCCCTTTTACTCCTCTACAATCAATGGCTTGGGCTGTTCTTGGATCTATTAACTGGTAAGTTTCAGGGGCGACATCGTGAGTTTGGAGTCCTGCCATTTGGAATAAGAGGTCAGTGAGAGGCTATCTGACTCTGGTTTTCTGTTTTAACTTTCCCACTGTATTCTTTCCTGTATCAAACCTGCTCTTTCCCCTCTTGTAGACGTGCCTTCTTTGAGGTGTTGATATCATCATGTGTACCCAACCAAACATTCCCAACTTTAACTCTTTCACCATCTAGATCCTACTCGACTGCCAGAATGAACTCATTAAAATGGTGATGTGATCGTGTTGCTTTGCTTCTTAGAGCCCTCTGCAATTCCTTCTAGGCTAGAAGATGAGGTTCAAGTTCCCTATTTTGGCTCTGCCCACATCACTGTTCTCGTGGCTCACTGTTCTCCCCATTTGTCCAGTTGTAGCTCCTTCTGAACCCCTGGGTCTTAGCACACATCCTTCCCTCCTGTCACACTCCAGTTTCTTAGGGTAACTGCACGGCTGCCAACCTTCTCAGATTTGAGCAGCTGATGAGGTTGCAGTAGGGTCTCAGGGTTCAGCATGTGGGCTTTTACCCAATGCCTTGATGTCAGTAGGGTGCATTCCTTTGTCCCCCAACATACCCAGTGGTTTGGGTTTTGGAGCCTCTCAAATAAGACCCATGCACCACTTGGTGGGTGGGGATGGAGACCAATTTCCTGGCTGGACAAGCCAGTGGAACTGTCTGGGAGATCTTGCCTGTCATGACTTCCAGTCAATCCTTCGGTTTCCAGTCTCCTGCCTCCCTCCTGCCTTTAATGACACTCTAACTTCTGAATCTTTCTAGAATTCTAGAGAGTAGATCATTGTTCATCCTTGACATCCCTTTTTGGAGACACTGAAGATAGGGTTTTCCTGGGCTTGCTAACACCTTTGGTTGGACTTCGTTTTATTTATCTGTAAAATGATAAAAATTATACATCATGTTCAATTCCATTGAAGGAGTTGGATGAACTAAACCCTCAGGTGACTTCTCAGCCAGGATCATCTTCCGATTATTCAGGGAACTAATTGTGGGAATGTTGTGACATTTCTCTTTCTTTCCTAGTTGACTGTGGTCAGAGGGAAATCAGGCATTGTTGGCTCAAGGAAAGACTGGCCAATTAATGTACATTTGGTTTTAGATGAAAGCAAAAGGTTTATTGATTGTACATATCAATCTTTCTTTTCTTTTTATAGTTCCTCATTTTACTAGACTTTTTGATTGATTGCCTGGCAGTGATAGTGTGGATAGCATTTCTTTCTTTCTTTCTTTCTTTCTTTTTTTTTTTTGATAGCATGTTTTTTTAAGAGACTGTGTGAAAGGAAAGGGGCTCATGCTGGGGAAAAGCTTGAAAGGCCTCTTTACAGGGGCATGAGTGAAGTCATCCTCTGGCTGGAGGAGTAACATAACACATAACCTGTGTCCCCTCTGTGACTTGGTGGGTAGTGGGGTGAGGTTCAGGGAGAGATGTTATTGGACCAATTTAATAGTTCATAGCCCTTCAAAAAAGACCAACTTTTCATTATGCTCTCCAAGAGTGGCTGTAACTTTTACTTAAGTGCACATCAGCCATAGGAGTCTGAAGTGCATTACAACTCAGTGTATGTACTGTTCGGTGTATGGGACATCACCCTGAATTGCTACGTGGGGAGCGATGTGTGGTCACTGCTGGCCACAGCCAGTTACTGGGCAGTGCTTTCCTGGCAAGCATGGATAGGATCTTAGTGCTGCAATTATTTTGGAAGGGAAAATGAGCAGATGTGCCCCTCGCCTGACTCCCTGGCTGCCTTGGGACTCATTTGTACCTTCTATGGGGCTCTGATACCCTAAGGCACATAGTTGCTTTTGGTTAATTGTTATTACTGTGTGTAAGAAGAACTCTGGATGAAACTGCCAAGGCTTCTGCTAGAGCCAGAAATGGAAAAATCTTTCAAACAGAAAATGAAGTTTAGTTTGGCATCCTAATAGATCATTAGCCAGAAAATGTATACTTGGCCTTGCCAGTAGGTTTGAGGAAAGGAATAGTGACTATGCAGAGTTTATAGGCTCTGCCATTTGAGGCTGGCCTCCTGTCCCATGGGACCCGTACAACCCTGGATCTGGCTAAAGCTTTGCTTCAGATCGGCACTCCTGCCCTGTTTCTTTGCTGTCAGGAGAAGGGTTGGTCTACCCCAGAGTCTCATTTACCCAGCATGAGCATTTGGCTCTGTTGGATATTACACTTGGTCTTTTCAAATCTTACTGCTTCCGTGGCTATGCCAGCTCCATCTGACTGGCCCTTACTCTCCTGCATGACTTGGCCTCACTTCTGCCTCCAGCTCCCCCTATACAGTTTGGGAAATTCAAACGATACTCCTATGATTTCTTCTCCTTTTCCTTCTCTTCCTCCTCCTCCTTTTTTTTTTTTAGACTTATTTATTTATTTTAGAGAATAAGAAAGAGACAGAGAGAGCATGAGATGGGGGAAAGGTAGAGGGAGAGGGAGAGAGAGAATCCTCAAGCAGACTCCACGCGGAGTATGGAGCTCAATGTCTCCATGTATGTATCCAGTATGTATCCAGTATGGGCTGGATCCCAGGATCCAGAGATCATGACCTGAGTGAAATCAAGAGTTGGACACTTAACAGAATGAGCCACCCAGGTCCCCAAGCTGTGATTTCTTCTAAAGTTGGAGTTTCTTCTTGATGAGCCTGTGCCTATAGAGGATTTTGTCTGTTTTTGTTTGGTCTGTTGCATGGTTCCCACATAGGCAGTTTACCCAGTTTCTGATGTGGATCAATTTTATCCCATGTGCAAAGAAATGTATCAGTCTTTGGACATTCGCAGCTGGGTTTGGAAGTGAGTTGATCTCACTGATGATGTATGGGTTACGCAGATTTACGTGATGAGCTCATCCAAGGACAGCCTCAAACCCCCGTCCTTTCCAAGCTGTAACTGAAGGTTATCATGTCTTGCAGTATTCTTCAACTTCAAGATTCACAGACCCAAATGAGGTGCCAAAATAAAAATAAAAGGTTCTGTTGAGTTGACTCTGTATGTGAGGGAGGGTGAGCAGAAGCAGGGAAGGGCAGGGAGAGAGACACCGAGGTATGGTGGATGGAGGAAACAGGGGCTGACAACTTGCGTGGGGGAAAAACAAGAATTCCAAGTAGACAGAACAGGCTGTTTCAAAATGGTTTCTGGGATCTTGCACTGGCATAGCTCACAGAGGAACCAAAAAAAGGTGGACTGGGGCTTGACACACCTTTAGGGTCAAATATGTGGAGTCTGAACCCTGACCGTGCCAATCACTTACTTCAAGACTTGATTCCTTGCCTCAGTTTCTTATGTGTGGGTACCATAAAGACTAAACAATCAGCCTTCATGATTGCTCCCTGGAACTTCTAGGAGTCTGTTTCCAAGTGAAGAGTGAGGTGTGTGATAGCAAAGACCAAGGCTGTGTCCAGGACATAGTGATCTCTCCAACATAATTGGAGGGCAAGTGCTAGAAGTGGCCCAGATGCTGGAGGAAAGGTATCATTTGCTCAGGATCCAGAAGGGATAGAGCATGGGTGAGCATTAGGAGGAAAGAAATCCTTATCAGAGCTGGGCAGGCCAGTCTTAGGAGCACAGTCTGTGGTGCTCACTATATCTCTTAAAATGTGGCCCCAGAAACCCCTAGATTGTGCAACACCACAAATGAACTGTAACGTAAACTCTGGGTCTTGGGTGGTACTAATATGTCAGTGTAGGTTCATTGATGTTAGTCATCTTATCACTCTGGGGGCTGTTGGGAAGGGAGGAGGCAATGCGTGGGCAGGGGGGAGACCAGGGGGTATATGGGAAATCTCTGTACCATCCCCCAAATTTGCTGCAAACTTAAAACCGCTCTAAGAAAGAAAAATCTTACTACATTAAACAAAATTATGACCCCAGGAACCAAGATCTACATGTAGATGGATATTAGCTAGTCAATGATGAACAGGCCATTATACTTGGATCTAGGCATTTAGACATTTATTAATACAACACATTTTCTTTTCTTTTTTGCAATCATTTTATGCTAGTGGCTCAAATTAGTTAGAGATTATTTGAATCTTTAGGTGAACATATAGTTAGGCCTCTTCTTTCTGATGTTGCAATTGTGTGTTTGATTTCAGCAATTCTAAATATGGTATTTTATATTCTGTTCCACCAAATCTAATCATCTTTGATTTAGATTGTTACTCCAATTTGCCAAGCTTTTTTTTGAGGTCTGTATTCAAATATGCTATATGTTGTTCCAAGCTTTCTGATAAATGCAGATTTGATACTCATGTTTGATATGCTCTTACTGGCAGAAAGTGTTGAAAAGATATGGCGAGGGACAATTTCTGTAGAATTCCATCAGTGATTTCTTTCCAGCTTAATATCAGCTCATTTCAATCAGCCAGAGGTTGATCATTCTAGCCAATGTGCCTGATACAGAAGCTATTTCTTCTTAGTGGCTTCTTAGTGGCTGTCATCCTGGCTCTACTGTCTTTTTTTAAAGGCTAACTCCCTTACCTAACCTACTTATGGAGTCTGGCTTTACATCTGTCACTGCTCCCCCTTGCTGGCTCATCCTGACTCAGGAACAGCCTTCCTCTCATCTTTGGCCTGATGCAAAAAAGCTAGACCAATCTGAAATGACAAAAGTGAAAAGAATTATAAAATTTGTAATAGGTCTGGAAAGTGAAAGGATATCATCACGTTGAATTGGGGCTGAGGTAGGCCAAAGCTTGCCTCTGCCTAGGGAGAGAGACAGATGAGGAAGAGGTCTGAAGGCTTCTTGTGTGTCTGGGATCACTCTGAGAAGGTCATAAAGGTGTGGACTCTTTCCTCCCAGAGAAATGTACAAATGAATACATATATGACATTTGGCTTATGGTTTCAAGACATTTATACACCTTCTAAATCTTGGGGTAGTTAGTCTTATAGAAGAACTCATAAATTTGGTTGGTACTGAGACAATGAAGAAGATGCACAGAGAGAAATGAGGTTGGAGAGAGACAGAGACCCCTGGACCTGCCTCATCTTCTAAGGTTCTGGTCACCTGACTTTTCCAATAAACCCCACTTTTCTTGAGATATATTGAGGGAGTCTCTTCTTGCAACTGAAGGTGCCTGACTTAAATAATGGGGTCATCAGGCAATCAGTCATGCAAGCCATACACCCTAGAGTCACATCTGCATCTCCAAACATCACTTTCCAAGGGCATCATGCCTGAGTCTCCAACCTTCTTACTGAGCTGATATTCCAGGGGCAAACCCATCTCTTCTCTAGCACTTATTCGCCTATATCCTAATGATTTCTATGCTTCTTTTCCAAACTGTAGGCCAGGTACCCAACCACTTTTTTTTTTTTTTTTTTTTTTTTTTTGCAGTTTTATACCTTTATTTGACAATCAGCGATTAGTTCTCATCCACCTTAACAGTCTGTAGATTTTTGAAAGTGGTGACCGGTACGTAGGTAACCAGCATGTAGAGCTTATTTGGTGAATCTTCATCCTCCTTACGTTTTCTGGACAACTGCACGTGGATATGCTTTGGAACATTCCTTATTCCTTTGGCCCAGACAGCTTTGTTGAGCCTGGTGTCAATGCGCACATCTGAAGTTCCCATCTCCTACATGGCAAATTTCCGGATCTCTTTGAGTGCCTGAGGGGCACGCTTCTTGAAACCCACTCCATGGATACGTTTGTGAATGTTAATGGTGTATTCTCTGGTCACTACCTCGTTGATGGCCTTTCTTCTTCTCACCACCCTTCTTTGTGGGAGCCATTCTGCCAGGCCCTAGTTGGAAAGGAAGACCCAACCACTTCTTAAACATTTCTACCTGTGTGCCTCATAAATAGTGCAAATGTAACCTCAGAACCAAACTCATACTGTTTCACAATAAAGAAACAGAAAGTGAAAACAGAAGCAAGGCATACACAATTGCTCTTCTTTAAATATGCTTTGTCTTTTTTTTCTCATTTGTCAACAGTATCCATTCTAAGAAGCATCCCTAACACCCTTCCCTCATCTGACCTCAATTGAACCCATCGTTACAGCTTGCTGATTCTATCCTCTGAAAAGTTCCCACACCGGTATGTTTCTTTCACCCTTGCACCATGACTCTACTCTGCCTTCTTCATCCACCACCTGGATGAGGTTTGTTGTAAAATAAAAGTCTGATCTGTCTCCCTGTCTCCAATCTTGACCACTGTGAGCTGTCCTTCAGCTGCAGCCACACAGTCAGTCTTAGTGACAAATGTAAGAAACGCCCACTTGAAGCTCCTTGGCGGTTCCGCATAAGCTATGGGGTCAAGTCCACACGTCCTACAGGGCACAGTGGTCCCCACGATGTCTCCCGCCTATTGTTAGCGTATCTCCCGCCCCTCCCTGTGTGTCACTTCATACTCCTGCCGGCTGGCACTTCCAGTGACTCTGTTCCACTTCCACTTCCAGTGGAACTTCCAGTGACTCTGTTGGGCGTGACCTTCCCTAGCTGAAGGTCTCTTCTAGGCTACTCTTCTGCTAAATTTCCTTTGGGGGTCTGATATATAGATATACAGACATGCAAAATTACTGATGCTTTCATAAAGAAATTGAGAAGAATTGCACATATAAGCCAAACATAAAATTCCATTTAAAAATATATGGCATGCTAAGCATATCTAATATCTGCTACATTAGGTCCCCAGCATCCTTTTTTTGGTGATCTCTTCATGGCTCTTTTCTGCTCCCAGTGACTTTACTCTGCAACCTCTGCAGCCATGCTCACTTCAGCCTTTGCTGGCTCTTCTATTTCTATCCGTCCATCATAGCTTCCTCCCTCCCTTCCTTCCTTCCTTCCTTCCTTCCTTCCTTCCTTCCTTCCTTCCTTCCTTCCTTTTCTTAAATAGAGACAATGATGATTCTTATTTAGATTTTCCAACTAGCATCCTTCCACTTAGCACTACATCAGCAAAAGCAATATTTTTCTAGTAATTGACCTTCATTGGAAGGCAAGGCCAATCTGCAATATATGAATTTTAAGTAACGTGAATTTTTAAAAAATCATATGAATTTTTAAATAACATTTTTCCTAGTTATTAAAGTAATTTTTGCTCATTGAGGAAATATTAGAAATTACAAAGGAAGAGCATAACAACTACCTCATCATTAACTACTATATATAGAACATCTTTCTCTGTCTGTTTGGTTTAGCTAGGATCCCCACAAGTAACCAATTTAGGCTGAAATCAAGCCTAAATTGCAAAAAATTCTGAAGAAAATTGGAATTTTCTTTTAATGAAAACAAACCACTGCAACCAGTGAACCCATAGGTATTCACTTTCAGGAAATGACTGATTTTAGGGCCTCTGGGTAGCTCAGTTAAGCATCCGACTCTTGATCTCAGCTTAGGTCTTGATTTTGGGTTGTGAGTTCAAGCCCCACATTGGGCTCCAAGCTGGGGGTGCAGGCTACTTTAAAAAATGATTAATTTAATATTTGAATTATATTTGGTTGAATATTTGAATGACGTGCCTCAGAATTCTAGCAGTATAAAAACTTAGTGTGGTTTTTAGATAGGTCTTTCCTCCCATCAAAAGATAGAATCTTTTTTTTTTTTTTCAGGCAGTGTGATGAAAATTTTATTTTATTTTATTTATTTATTTTTTTTAATAAATTAATTTTTATTGGTGTTCAATTTACCAACATACAGAATAACACCCAGTGCTCATCCCGTCAAGTGTCCCCCTCCGTGCCCATCTGATTGCTCTCTCCTTGAATATAAATTGGCCTTAGTGACCTGATTTTTTTGAAGGTCCATCCAGAGATTTTTATGCACTTGAATAAAATGTAAATGTGTATTTCCCCTCCTCTTCTTTACACATCGTTTCACACTTTAATTTTTTTCAACCATCAGTACAGTTTGGAGATCTTTCATTCTTTTTTACAGTTGAATAATATTGCCTTGTCTGGGTCCCTTTTTAATAGACATTTAGGAAGTCTCCAATCTTTTGCTCCTACAACGTTGTGACAAATAATCTTGTATATACATCACTTTGCATATATGTGGGTATAACTGTAGGATAAAGGTCTTGGAATGGAATTGCTGGGTCAAAGGAGAGGCACATTTGTAATTCTAATAGATGTTGCCATACTGACCTTTGTAGCCTTCCAATTTATTCCCCTCCAGTGATAAATGAGTCCCCTATACTTCAGGCCTTACCAACTCTGGACATTATTGGACTTTTGGATCTTTGCCAATCTGACTGACAAAAAACTAGTATCTCAGGGCAGTTTTAAAGATTTTATTTATTTATTTGACTGAGAGAGAGAGAGAGAGAGAGAGCACAAGCAGGGGGAGCAGGAGAGGGAGAGGTGAGAAGCAGGTTTCTGGCTACTTCCCAGACCTTGAGCTCATGCCCTGAGCTGAAGGCAGATGCTCAACCACTGAGCCACCCAGGAGTCCTGAAGAGCCTTTTTGTATTTACTTTTCTGTGAACTGCTTATATCCTTTGCCCACTTTTGAATGACTTGATAGTCTTTTAAAAAATTAATTTGAACTTATCTATCAGGGAAACTGAGATTTTGTCTATGGTGGAAGAAGTAAAGGTTTTCCTGATTTGCTGTTTGTCTTTTTGACTTTGCTCATAACATTTATTGCATGGAGAAGTTTTATTTTGTTTTTTTTTTCATAGTGGAATGTATTATCTTTTTTTTTTTTATGGGCCCTGAATCTTATGTCACAGTTGGAAAAGTCTTTCTTATTCTAAAGTCACTAAATAATTCCCTTAAACTTTTTCCTACCACTTTAGGGTTTTCTACATCTGGAATTTATCCAGTATAAGGTGTGAGGTATCGATCCAACTTTACTTCATCAAGATGGCTTCTGTGTGACTTCAACACGATTGATCAAGTAATCCACTTTCTCCTCACTCACTGGAAATGTCACCTATGGATGCATTTTTATTTATTTCTACATTTTCTATTTTGTTCCATTGATGTGTCTGTCTGTTTTGAGGTAGTCTCATACTTTTTCTTTGTTACTATCTTGGAATAGGTTTTTATATCTGGCATATGTATTCTCCATTCACTGCTCTTTTTATTCATAGTTTTCCAGATAAATCTTGTTTATGTGTCACTGTGAAATTTTGAATCATCATATCTGCATTTTTAGAAGTGATACCTGAAGTGAATGTGTACCAATACTCTTAAAACTTTGATGATATGACCACTGTCTTTCAAAGTTCTTATGTCTTTCACGCTCGATCTTAAATGGCTCTTACTATTTGGTCAGAGGCATTTCTTAGGGACACAACTTTTTCTACCTTCTGAAAATGAAATTATTAGCAAAATAAATCAAAGAAACTGTGCAGCTAGTGTACTGTCTTTAGCACCTATCTGGAGAGTTTAAATCCATCACTAGTAATGGGCAGATTTTAGGAAAGCATTAGTGGTGTCCTCTATCCAGTAGGGCAGTCTGCAGCATAGCATAGAGTCTCTACCTGCACACTCTCCTCTGATCTCTCCCTTCATATACATGGATTTCCATATTCATTTATTCATTAGCTATTTTGGGGGAAGCCACTATGTGCCAGGCACTGTTCTAGAACATGGCAATGCAGTAGTGTACTAAAAAATTGCTGCCTTTGTGGATTGTGGAATTTACGTTCTAGAAAGCTTATGGGCACATATACATACAAAAACACAAGTAAAAAATAAAATTGTACTACCAAACCCAAGTCAAGAGTTCCTGACCAATGTCCCAGACACCTGTTGTTTTTGGTAACTCGGACTTCCTAGTCTCTTGTTTTGATAGCAGCATTCTGGCTCTCCTTTGGGGAGCCATCCTTCCCACCTCTGGCTATCTAGGAGCCAACAACAGTGCTTCAAACTCTTGAGCTTTGTGAATAGTTCAGGCATATGTAACATATTAAACAGGAAGAATGAGGGACCAGGACTTTTTCTGGAATCATTGAATAATAGGAATTATTTACACTGGGTTTGAAGGTCATAGAAGGCAAACTGTTCTTTCTGTGGCTATCTCAATCACCTTCCAGGGTAGAAATTTTTTAAAGAATGAAGACAACACAGAAGAAAGACAGACCAAGACAGTTTACACCTATTTTACTGACTGAACTCCTTGATCCACCTTGTTTGTTTATTTTAGAAAGGGAGAGGGAGGGGCAGAAGGAGAGGGAATTTTTTTTTAATTCATTTTACTTGAATTCAATTAACATATAGCGTATTATTACTTTCAGAGGTAGAGTTCAGTGATTCATCAGTTGCATGTAACATCCAGTGCTAATTACATTCTGTGCCTCCTCAATGCCCATCACCCAGTCACCCTATCCCCCCACCCACTGTCCATCCAGGAACCCTGTTTGTTTCCTGTGAGTTAAGAGTGAGAAAGAGAATCTTAAGCAGGCTCCATGCCCACTACAGAGTCCCATGTGGGGCTCAATCTCACGACCCTGAGATCATGACCTGAACCAAAACCAAGAGTCAGGCTCTCAACTGACTGAGCTACCCAGGGACCTAGATTCACCTCATTTAAAACCAGATCTACCCCTAGACTTTTTAGTTCCATGAGCCACTGATTCAGTTGAACCCATGAGATCACATTTATTTCATATTCTTAGAATTTTATCTTACGACTCTTACTCTGGTTTCTGGCATATGAACTGTGAAGCTATAAGCATTGTTTTAAATGTTCTTCTCTATTCTTTCCTGAGAATACTTGGGGGCCCATTTTACTACTCTTTGTTCATTCTGTGTCCTATCTGTTTTAGCTGTGCCACCAAAACTAAACCAAGATTGGGAGAGGACTGCCTTGAAGGACTCTGTCCAAATTTGGGTGTTTCTAGGGCTATATTGGGCACGGTGGTCATTCCCTGATGATCTGTCTGGGTTGCCATGATGAAGGAAGAGTACGAAAGCAGTAGCCAGAAAACCAAGCCATGGCTGAGAGCTGGCTGTTGGCTATTCACTGAATGGAAGTAGGAGAACCAGCCAGAGAGGAAGATGAAAAGCATCTTCCATCAAAGGATGGAAATGAGGCAGCCAAGCCTGGAATGGAAGTAGGGGATAAGCAAGTGAAACGGATAGGACCTCAGTCTATGAACTCTGAGCACTCGGTAGGTGTTCTGTGATGGAGTGAGCATTTGAAGGGAGCAAACTTGGCTGGGCAATGACATAGTGCTTGTCTGAGTTTTTCTCTTTTCTGCACTTGAGTATCATTCAAAGTTATCTTGAACACATTATCACCTCTTGCTAACTAGATGAGTCCGATATTTAACAGGATAAACCCTACTTTTTCCAAAAGCCTATCATTTTAGTCCAACAGACTATGATCCAGAAGACTAAGCCGAGTTCCTCAGGAGAATCCAATACTGCTCAACTGGATATTACTCCCCAGGTAGGCAGCTGGAATTGTGTTGTGGCATTTGTTGGTTGTCACTGTGACTGCAGGATCACAAAACTGGTGTTTGATGGGCAGCAAGCAGGACTGCACTGTTGGCCTACAAAGTAAATATTGTACCATCCTGAGTGAAAACTATGTTCACCCTCAAATGGAGAACTCTGAATATACTCTAGACAGTAACTTCAACTGTCTACTTCTTAAAGGCTCCTTTACTCCCAGTCATGGATTTCAGTGGAAGGAATGCTGAAAACACTGCCTCTACCCCAAACTCAAGCTTGCCTCTCCTGTGGATGTTATCTGTTTACATCTGAATCAGATACGCTGGGTAGCTCTCAGAATATCTGGGGAATCCTGAAAAGGTGCCCATCATGTTTCCTTTACTTCCCATTGGCTGTGCTATGTGTACTCCCACAGCTGCCCCCACCCCTAGTTGGAGAGATTCCAACTACCACGATGAGTCTCTTCCTTCCAGGTTTATTTGCCCGTGCATTATGAAATGTTTATGCTGCTTCCTTTTGAAGCTCCAGATACACCTTCTGTGGAAAGAACCTACTCCTGATACATATAATGGATTAAACCTTTTCCACGTACTCATCTAGATTTTTGCTTTTTCAGTCACACGCGTGGAGTAAGTATTTTGTGCCAGACACCGTGCTAAGGGCTGGGTGCATTTCTACCCTCATATCATGTATTTTTCACTCACAAGCTTCTTGATATTCTTTTCACTTCTATCTTCTTAGAGTTATTTTTCCTCCTGTTACTTTGGGCATCACATTTAGGAACTTCTCCTTTCGGGTCAACCAGCATTTAGGGACCACCTCCCAAACCCCTTTCTCTCTAGCAAAAAGATTTGTGTTTATATCATACTCAAGCCACAGGAAGACAAGTGTGTGTATACCCTGCAACTCCCCCAAACAGGTCAGTATCAGGACATCCTTCTGGGCCTTTGCCTGAAAGCTGCTATGGTATTGAGACAATTGTCATATTTATTACCAGGTCACTTCTGGTCTTGAGTAATTTCTGGAAACTTCTACTTAGAGGCAGCAGTTTATCTGCCTCACACCTAAGTATAATGCCTCTGCTAGTTGACTGTGTTTGCTCACTATACAAATTGTACAAATCATCATTACTTACTTAAAAATATCCCCCCACTCTGCTGATGACAAGGTCACCAAGGATCCCCTTCAATTGGCTAAGCGTCTTCTATGAGGCCTAAATCCATCCATTCTTGAGGCTTCTGACTCTAGGGTTACTGCATTTATTTTATTATTATTATTTTTTATTATTTATTTATTTATTTTTTACTGCATTTATTTAATGGCCAGAATTGGTCTGAGACTTCCTTATCAGAGTAGCTTAACAATCATTATTGGGAGAAACTTCAGCTTCTCTAGTCATTTAACCCTTGTTTATCTAGTCCTGAGTCTCATTCCACATGTTCACATCTTCCGTTCTGCACAAGTGCTGGGGTTTGAGGATGAGTCAGGCTGCTGGCTCACAGGGAAGGCAGAGGTAATATATGGAACCCCAGTCATTCTGTCTCTATGGATAGAAAGTGTCCTGGTACCAGGTCCATAGATACCTAACTTCGACAACAAGAGAGCTCATGGTTTAAAACTGTGAAACTGAGCATCAGGGAGACCAGAGCACATCTCTATTTTCAAAATTCTGATCCATTGCAAACATACAGCCCTTGTGAGGGAAGACACAGTTATTAAAGGCATCTGCTGAGGCTTGATCTGCTTCAACCTAACATTGTGTGCTTGTAGAATGGAATTCTCTGAGATGAAAGAATTCTGCAAAGAGAATGCCCAGTACTCCTCTCCAATTTCAGGGGCAGGCTTTCATGGAAACTTCCAGGTCTAGATGATGAACAATACTTGGTTCTTGCCAGAAGTACCTTCATGTGCAAAGAAGGCACTTCCTAAAGGTATGTTTAAGACATCAACTCAGGGTTTCTGGAAGGAACCTGCCTCTGAGGGCCTCAGTGGGGAGGGTAGAGGGAGACATGAAGGAGACGAAGGGGATTTTCTTGCAGGAGGCAGGAACTCAAAGCAAAGACTGGTGAGGATTGGGGGTGGAAAGCAGAGAGACATTAAGTTTGTGAAAAGGAAGATGGAAAATCTTTGAGAGAAGAGGATGGAGAGCTGCTGGAAGCCGTGATAAGTCAAGAAAAGTGGAAGCCAAATCAAACCAAACCAAACACTGAAGAGTAACAAGAAGCAGAAACTCCTTTTCTGGGGTCCCCTGAAGTGTGAATCTTGGCTGTAATTGTGCAGTTGGCAGGTAAGAGCTGATTTCAAGGGTGACAACATTTATTTATTGTTTACTTATATTTTCTGGAACATCTGGATTTTTACAATTCCCAGCATAGGCAGAAGTGGCTTACCTTGCCCTGGGATTCATAAAACAAGGTGGAGGCATTCTAGTTTCTTTTTTTTAAGATTTTATTTATTTATTCATGAGAGACACAGAGAAAGAGAGGCAGAGACATAGGCAGAGGGAGAACCAGGCTCCCTGCAGGGAGCCTGATGTGGCACTTGATCCCAGAATCCTGGGATCATGACCTGAGCCAAAGGCAGATGGATGTTTAACCACTGAGCCTCCCATGTGTCCTGGCATTTTAGTTTCTGATGCATTTTGGTGGCCTTGAAGACTTTTGACTTAAGGCCTAGGCAACGCTATGTGCCTGTTCATTCACTGTGCTCTGGATAAACAAAAGAGGGAAGTGATGTCAATGTCATTGCCAATGATAATAAGCATGTAAAAGCCTTGTGTGCCCTGCAATAATATAGCCTGGTGTAATGCGTGCTGTTGGTACTTCTTACATAGTAATTAACTTGGGCAGAGTAGACCCACATAATCTTAAACCAATTTTTGAGCTTGAGAGTAGTTGTCTTTGAATTGATGCATATAACTGGACATAATTTCTGTGTTTACTGTTGAAATTGGGTCCCAGTTGAGCTCCAGAATAGACACTGGAGACACTCTTCCTCTGGACAACACAATGTAAGAGCTGAGTACCTACTATTTGCAGAAAAAAACTCTACTTATGTTACAGACTGAATTGTGTGCTCCCTTCTCCTGCCCACCACAAGTCCATATGCTGAAGCCTTAGCATCCAACATGGCTGTGTTGGGAGATAAGGTCTTTGAGAAGATAATTAAGGTTAATTGAGGTCATAAGGGTGGTACCATGATCCAATAGGACTGATGTCCTTATAAGAAGAGAAGTGACACTGGGCATGCTTGTACATAGAGAAAAGGTCATGTGAGGATACAGAGAGAAGGTGGCCATCTACAGGTCAAGGAGAGAAGTCCCAGGAGAAACCAACCCTGCTGACACCTTGGTCCTGGACTTGTAGCCTCTAGACCTGTGAGAACTTAAGTTTTTGTTGTTTAAACCACTTAGTCTGTGGTATTTTGTTATGGCAGCCCTTGCAGACTTAGACAACCATTAGCCTCCCTTCTATGGTTTTTATGCTTCCATTGGAGCCATGGAGTCTTGAGCTCTAGCTTAGGCTGTGGCATTAAAGCTTTGGCATATTCATAAATTTAAAAAAATAAGGCATGGGTAGAAACCAGAGCTTGACCTCTGGCAAAAGCTCTGATATATTGTAGGTGTTCAATAAATGCTTATGGATTAAATGGAGAAGCTGCTAGGAATGACTTTTCATGAAAAGTGACTCTGGAACTTCTGAAGGAGTAACCACATACCTTGACCCAAAGAATAATGAATAGATTCAAAGTATCCATCTAGGAAAAGGGACATGGAGAGCAAGACCAAAGAGGCTTCAGCAAGGAAGGGTCTGGAGCAGGGAGGAGCTCCCTAAGGGAGGAGCAGAAGTTTCTCAGAAGTAACGACAAAAATTGGTAGAAAACTTCAGAGATCTTTTTGTTGTTATTGTTTTTTGTTTTTGCCATGAGTAGATGAGCTGGTTAGGGTCCAAGGAGGGGGCTTAGGGTCAACGGATCCCAGTGGCTGGTCTATATGGGGCTCTGGATTAAAAAATCATTGTCACTGTGAAACTACAGGCTTGCAGTGGGGGGAGTGGAGTGTGGCCTGGGGAAGCACAGGTCACACTCCCCTCAGCCAGCACAGAAGCTTCAGCATTGTCTACACAAGACTGTTCTAAGAATTGTTATTCCATGAACCTCCATGGCCTCTATTTTCCATGCTCATCTTGGGCAATGATGCTAATACACAGCAAGAGGGTCAGCTGAAAATAGTAAGTAAAACGCCGAGCTTGGACAACCTGGAGTGGACAAACCCTGGTGAAAACACTGTATTCTATGGCATCAGAGCCATTCTGCTGCTGGATGCCTAGGTAGAGAGAGACTTTAGTCACCAGGGGCTTTCCTTTCTCCTTGTCCTTTCTCTCGTTCATCCAGAGTCATTTCATGTAAGATGCCAGCCCAGGATTTCACATGTCACCTTTTATATAAGATACAATTTATCTTTATCCTTCAAGAGTTCTATCAATGCTGGGTTCCTTCTCTTCCACCTTTCATGCTTGTTAAAAAGCCCTACCTTGTCTTTTCTGAATGCTTCTGAGTGCCCCAACCATTATTTCCAACTATTCCCATTGCCACAAGCAGCCTTCAGGAATAATCTGTGTTGCTCAGCTACTTGAAGAAGTTTCTGGATGGAAAGCCATCCAGTTACCTCCTTTACAACAGGAGATATTTCATCTATGCAGGTATTTCCCTCCCACCACCAACTCTCTGGCTTGCTTTGCAAACACTGGCTGCAGCAGCTTAGAGATGTCACGAGCCTCATCTCACGCCCTTCAAGGATGATTTTTCATGCTCTTTATATTCGATCCATTATCTGTAGAAACTCTACATGCCCTTGGCATTGTCACTCCAGAGCTGAAAGCAATGCCTTGGCATTCCAGAATATTTTGTGACTCTTATGACTCACCCCAGATGAGAATGTCTAATTCTAGCATCATGAGGAAGGATGAAAGAACATAATTTCCTAAAAAAAAAAAAAATGAAATTGTTAGAAATAAAAGCCTGTGAGCCCAAGGAGCACAGCCTCAAAACGGAGAAAGCAGAGAGTTTGAGAAGGCTTTCTGGAATCACAAAATCTGCTGTAGTTTTTTATGCTTTGAAAGAATAACTTGAAAGAAAAATAAAAATTGGCACACTGGGGGACACTCTGTGTATACAGCAGTTTTAAAATATGCATTTGTTCACATTCAGGAGTACAAAACCTCGTGGGTTCTTCTTCCTACAATGGCTTCCTGTCTCACTCTAACTCAACAGCTGCAAGTGGCTTTGGTAAATCGTGCTAGTACATTTCCATTAACATTAGTAAAATTTATGTCAACTGCACTGTCAACAATTGTCGGTCTTTAAAGACCCTAATCTCCTCTTGCAAGAGAATACACATCTGTGTCACACCTACGGTTTCTCATGTGTCCTGGTACCATTTGTCTATCTCATTTTCCTTTTGTTCTCCTCTGCACTCAGAAGGCTCCTTGCTCATCAATCAGCTTTAGTGTCAATGAGGTATATTCTGACTTGGTACAGGCTCCCCCTATTACTCCCTCCTCTGGTACAGCTGCCTTTTTTTTTTTTTAACCAGTGAATGAGGTTTTCCTTGCAGAGCAGCTCCATTTGTGTGCTGCAAAGACAAGAAAAATTGATTTCAAAACCGCGTTATCCTACATTACTTTGGGGTAATGTCCATTATTCCATAAACAGAATTTTTTTTTCTACAGAAACATACGCAAGGGCTTATGACTCCTACCCATCAGGAATTGTTACCCCAGGTTTACAGTTTTTCCAGAAAGTTATGTGATGTGGACAGTCCTCAAGCTCACAGCCTGTTCTATAGATGGATTGAACCATCTCTACATTTGATTGGCTGGGAACTCAGTTGGGGCTTCTCACACTATTTGTGGTGAAGGGTCAGCACTTTTTATTTCCACCATGCCATGGACTGCTGCTTTTATAAAATACAAAATCACAGACTTGGATGCTATGGTAACGTCAAATTTCAAACAAAAGTTTCGAAGTTGCCTGTTCCCGCTTTCTGTACTTATTGTAGATAGTGACAGATAGTTCATGGACCAGCCCAGATCTGTGGACCAAATGTGCATAGCATTCAGTCTGGGTCTATGGTCACACTACGCTAAGACTTACCCTGCAAAAGCCATCATGCGATGTGGGATGCTTTCTCCTGTTTCCTAGAGCAGCATAGATTTTAGACCTATGAGGAGGGAAATGATTTAAACTTGCTTTTGGAAGAACAGGTGCTGAAGGCATCTGTCTTTGTTGGAACCCTGAGTCACCGCAATCAAAGCATGATGATGTATGGCATTCAGGTAGGGAGGAGAAAACAAACAAACCTGCAAAAGAGCAAACAAATCCATTTGATGGCTACTCAGAATTGGAAAGGGAATCACAACCAAAAATACAAATGAGTTAGAAAAAAACGGAAAAAAAATCAAACAAATTAATAAACAAAAAACAGAATCAGACCTACAAATATAGAGAACTGATGGTTGCCAGAAGGGAGGGCAGTGATGGGGAGTGGGGGAGATTGGCTTTTGGTTATAGAATGAAGAAGTCATGGCAGTAAAAGGCACGACAGAGGGAATATACTCAATGGAATTGTGATAGTGTTGTCTGGTAACAGAGGGAGCTGCACTTGTGGTGAGCACAATGTAGAGAGTGGTTGAATCACTAATTTGGACACCTGAAACTAATGTAACACTGTGTGTCAATTGCGCTCAAATAGTTGAGAGAGAGAGAGAGAGAGAGAGAGAGAGAGAGAGAGATGAATATTATTTAGCATAAAAGGAAAGGGAAATCTTGCCATTTGCAATATGGATGGATCTTGAGGACACCATGCTGAATGAAATTAGTCAGATAGAGGATGATAAATGTTGTATGACTTCACTTATATGTGGACTCTAAACACACCAGAGTCAGGGACACGGAGGACAGACTGTGTGACTGTCAGGGGCAGGGGTGGATGTGTGTGGCAGTTTGTGGGGGAGTAAAGTGGGTCAAAGGGGTGGTCAAATGGCATAAACGTAAGAGTTCTAAGCTGAATAAGGATGTGAAGTGCATACAGCGTGGTGACTGTAGTTAGCAATGCTGTATCGAAAGCTGCTAGGAGGGTCTGTCTTAAAAGCTCTCACCACACACACACACACACACACACACACACACACAACTGTGACTATGTGAGGTGCTGAGTATGTAAACTAATCTTATTGTGGTCATCACTCCACAACATGTATCAAGTCTCTAGTATGAATACCTCAAACTTAAACTATAGGTCAATTATATCTCAGCAAACCTAAAAAAAATGAAAAAAGCAATGCAAGGCCTTGAAGAATTGCATGCAATTTGAATATTTAGGTCCTCTGGCTGCAGCTAGAAAACGGATTACCAAGAGTAGGTGGGCAGAGAGTAGGCAACTGACCATCAGAGGAGGACAGGTGAGGGCCAGGGCCAGGAGCGGGTCCAGCTCAGCCATTTGGCACAGGAGGCACAGTGCCCATGGCCCACAGCACATTTTAGTGGTTCATGAAAGTGTTTAATTTGCTTATCTTAAAATCAGAATTCAAAAATGAATACAATAATGATGAACATGTAATAATGAATTCAACTTGGATTTTATCTGTCTTTATATGAACAAAGTGATAGCACATAATTTTTAATATATTTTTTTTTATGGCAGAAGGGGTCCATGAAGGCAAAAGTGCCCAGGGCTCCCTGGTGTCAGAAGGTGGCTCTGGCTGTGAAAGCAGAGAGAAAGTGACTCAGAAGATAAACACTGATAGGATTGGTGATGGGCTCTGGCTGTTAGATGTGGGGATCACACAGCCCCATGGTGTCCATGACTAAGATGGAAAGTAGTGAGAAGACTAAATTGAGGGGAGTGTGATGACTCAACTCTGGACACTTAAATCAGAGGCGTCCATGGGTCCTGGGGAGTTTAGAGATGGACAGTCTTTGTGCAAACCGTGCTGTGGTCAGACTAGCAAAGTTTCATTTCTATGGTCTCTGCCATGGGACAGGAAAATTGCTTTACTGAGCAGAAGCTTCTTTTGCAGTGGCATTTATTATGCTGAGATTTTACCTGTCTTACTTTTACTGTAGTAATTGGAGGTCTGGGGACTATTTGGAGAGATTTGAAGGAGTATCATTCTTTTGCTGAAATGTGCAAACTCTATCAGTACTGATTACATTTTGCAAGATGCAGAATACCCTTGCTGATTTAAAAATTAAAAAAGAAAAAAAAGAAAAACAAAAACAGCTATTCACTCAGCCCCTCTTTGCACATTTAGGCAGATAATACCATGAATGCTGGAGCATAAACAACAAATTATATTAAACAAGCCACGCTATGTACATCTCCATTGGAAACACGTTAGAGAATGAAACTCAACAGCTGCCAAATGTACTAAATGATCAAATCGGAAGGAAGTGAATGTCTTTTTGAAGCTCTCCAAAAGGATTTACAACCGTGGTGTTAAAAAAATAAGATAATATGCATTTGATGGTGACCCTAGAAACGTCTTAAGTATCTTTCGACAACATTTTCAGCTCATGTTTTATAAAAAACCTTTGTTTCTTCAATTACATCTGATAATATAAAGCATTTCGTACATTAGAGAGAATCTGAGATCTTTTGCCCATGCTTAAAAAAAACCTCATATAAAAGATGTGACATTCACTTTAGTCTTTTTTTGTAATAAAATAAGACTTGACCCAACACATTGTGATAAAAGAGCAGTTGAACCAGACCAGATGATCTACCTCTGAGAAAGGCACCACTCATCATTTTGATCATTTCTTCCTCCTCAAACACCAGCAGAAGTGGGTCTTTTGTAAAAATTAACTATGCTAAAAGTCTTTTCTCTTTATGTTTCCTCCTGACATTATTAATTTTTAAGATCAACTGGAGCCATAAAATCTATACACATTGAGAGCTCATCATCTCCTTCTTTCCTTTTGCCTCTGATGCCTGAGGTTGTGGTCAGGCCAAAAACAATTAAGCAGAATGTAGGTCAGTTCACCGGGTGATAAATCTACCCATTCCTTTGGGTCTACACTCTGAAGATTCCCTGGTTAACGCTAGGACAGGTGCTATTTCGAGCAGAGATGAAAGAGAAGGATCTTCAAAGAATATGCATGGTGAATGTTTCTAGAGCACGTGATGGAAAGGTCTTGCAGGAAGGGGTTCTCAGCTTCATGAGCATTCTGCTGTCCTAGAAGCAGACAGGAGGCTGAGTGGCTACTTATGGTGACACATTTCTTTTAAGAAGAGGGCAGGTACCATGTGGAGTGGAAGGTACTGGCTGGAAGGATTCAGCTGTTGTGTGGACAACCTGGGTCTGGGAGTCACGTGCCCAATTCTGGGCCCTGTCAGGTCACTAACCAGATCATGTGTAGGTGGTAAGTCTTGTGCTTCTCTGGGCCTCAGTTTCTTCTTCTGCAAAGAGGGTGTCAGTTCATCTCTCAAGTCCATTTCATGGACTTCCATGAAAATCTTGATGGCCTAAGAATCTGCTGTGAATTCATCTACCCCTTTCTATGAAGGGTTACTTTTTTCTGTTTGGGCATCTTGTCTTGTTCCTTAGTGTGGTAGGCAGAAAAATGCCCCCTCCACTTCCCCCACCCCAGAATGTCCACATCCTAATCCCTGGAACTTGTGAACGTGTTTCCTTGCTTGACAAAAGGAATTTGCAGATGGAATGATGGATCTTGACATGGAGAGATTACCCTGGGTTATCCTGGTGGGCCCAGTGGAACCATGAGGATCCTTATAAAGAGGGAGGTAAGAATGTCTGGCTTAGAGAGAAGGAGGGAGGGAGGGAGGGAGGGAATTGAAGGTGCTATCCTGCTGGCTTCAAAGATGGAAGAAGGGTCCATGAGCCAAGGAATACAGGTGGATTCTAGAAGCTGGAGAAGGCAAGAAAACAAGATTTTCCCCTAGAGCCTGCAAAAGAAAGCTTTGCCAATCCATTCTAGACTTCCGATTTACAGAACTATAAAATAAGAAATGCATGTTGTTTCAAGCCACTGAATTTGTAGTAGCCACAAGGAAACTCATACACCTTGAGAGGGAGGGCTTCAGTGTCTGTACCCTCCTCCCTCTGGCGGCATGGCTAAGTGGCACTGTACCAGCTCAGCTGGTTAGCATCTATCCTTCCCTGAGGAAGGATTTTTCACTTACAGGATAGGAAACGGCTGCATAGGCTGAGGACTGGCAGGGGAGGAGAGTGATGGTTCAGGCGGCACTCCATCAAAGAAGAAATTTTCTGTTCACCTAGAGCCATGTGTATAAACATCCCTGCCCTGGGGAGGCAGCAGACCTGTAGTGGGAGATTTGCATCCCGAGGCTGAGCTGGCGGAGGCAGCATCGTCTTCAGATGAAACCTTGTTTGGCTTTGTGTGGTATCAAGTGGCTCAGAGCCCAAGAGCAATAGAAACGGAATTGCAAAGCTGGTAGGGCTGCAGCAGAAAATTTACTTTAAGGGATGGATTTGAGAAACAAAGTCTGTAATAATTGCATGTTGATCTCTCCTGAGTAACAGGAGGGTTGGGATGTATCTCTGTTCATCTGAGCTGGTTTGAGATACCCAGGGCAGAGGACCAAGGAAAACTCTAGGTAAGATGCTGTTGAGGCTCACATGACATAATCCATTAAATTATTCAACAGTCATGTCCATCAGCTCTGGCTGGCAAAGGACATTTAATGGTGCTATATGGGAACGACCATGGTGATGGCGCTCACAGATCTTCCTGACAGAGGATCCCACAGCCCCAGCTCTAACAAGAAGCCTCTGCACCCACCATGCTCCGCATTGTCACAATATCCAATATCCATATCCCAGAAGAAGAAGGCCCAACCCTCAAAACTCACATTATCCAAACAGGGATCTGTCAGCTGTTAAAGGGAACACCTGGCAAAGCATATTGGAAGGCAGTAGATTCCTGGAGGAATCTATTGGACAACGAGTCAGCGTTTGAAAGCATTTAGTAAAAGGGCTTAAGCATAGTTTTGGTCTTGTTGGTAATGGGGTTGATTAAGAAGACATTCCAGAGAAGACCACATTGTATGAGACAGACGGCAGGCAACACTCTGAATTATTCACATAGCCACGCTGCTTGTCCCTGATATGACCGGAAGAGGAATGTCAGAATCTACTTTTAAATGGCTTAGGTTCTAAAACGCATATAAATTCAGAAAGTAGATGTCATCATTCTTGTTAAGGGAGCCCTTCTGTTGGCTTCATGAAGGGTCAAGTAAAAGTACTCTTCCTGATATAGATAAATACAAGGAGCTGAATTGCGGGTGCTGCAGAGCCTTGCACTCACGGTCTTCTGCTCCGAGGTGGTGGTGGCGTGTGTACAGTGTTCTCAGGGACACGCATCAGCGGGAGGAAGCATCGAGCTTGGAGCCCCGAGGACTGGGATGCCTGTGTAGTTTCCGCCACGGGCCAGCTCTGCAACCGAGGTGCTTACCTTTCTCTGGGCTTCAGTTTTGTTGCTCTTGAAATGGAGGTTAAAATAGTACCTCCCTCCGGGATGTTTATGAAGAAAAAAAGTAATTAGCGCATACAAAAGCCTGAGCAAAGAAAGTGCCCCACACAGAATCAGCATTTGATGTGTCCTCATTATTATTAATACTTCGTCTCTCTGTGGGTTACTTCTGCCTGTGAGTGATGATCAGTCAGCCGCAAGTAGTGAGTTCAAAATCATACCCAAGAGCAGCTGCTTTGTGGAAGAGTTGAGCATGACAACGAAACTCTAGCTCCCCTAATATTCAATGAATCTTGAGCACCTGCTCTCTGCTTTCACGGCTTGGCAGCTTCCAGCAAGTTCTCTGGCAAGAGCCATTCCATTTTGTAGTAGAGATTTAAAACTACCTTCCCATCCTCTGCAGGGCTAGAGCATGCCTTGGAGCCTGGGGGTTGATTAAATATGAAAACTCTAGGACTGGAGAGAATTTCTTTCTTTTCTTTTCTTTTCTTTTCTTTTCTTTTCTTTTCTTTTCGTTTCGTTTCGTTTTCTTCCTTCCTTCCTTTCTTCTTTCTTTCTTTCTTTCTTTCTTTCTTTCTTTCTTTCTCTCTCTCTCTCTCTCTCTCTTTATTTCTTTCTTTCTTTCTTTCTTTCTTCTTCTTTCTTTCTTCTTTCTTTCTTTCTTTCTTTCTTTCTTTCTTTCTTTCTTTCTTTCTTTCTTCTTTCTTTCTTTCTTTCTTTCTTTCTTTCTTTCTTTCTTTCTTTCTTTCTTTCTTCTCTTTCTTTCTATCAGTGAGAAGGCACAGCAGGTGCCCTCCCAAAGGCAAAGAAAACTGGTGCCCACCATCAGTCTCTACTGACAATATCAACAGTCCTCAGAGGTCCTGAGGCCCAGTGATCACCTCCCAAAGCAAATGCTGCTTTTTCACAGACCAAAGGAGCCCACAAAATGCCAGGACAGGATGCTCCATAGGCTTGGGAACAGGGTTCATCTCCCTGTGAGAACGAGCACCCAGCTTTTCTTCTCTCATCACCAGTTTTGTACTGCACGGGACCTGTCCTGGTCTTGCAGAAGTGGACACTAATTTCCTCTTCAGTGGCATATCAGAAGCATGTCTGGGGCGGTGCAGGGAGGAAGCCACCCTGTCTGCATTCCTGTCCCTCTGGGCATTGGAGCCCCAAATGCCTGCACCGCCTGACAACGGCAGATGGGGTCTTCCAGGGAGGGAATGGCAACAACTTTAGCCGCCAGGATGGGCTGGCTCAGCTTCTTGGGGAAGACTTTGTTTCTTCCTTGATGACTTGTCTGAAAGATGATGACTCCTCCATCTGCTAGAAAGCTTTAGAGTTTGGCCAAGGCATGGAAACTTATTTTATTCCTTTCTATCTCTGTGGGCTAATGTGCTTGACTGGGATGAGGCAGGTGCAGTAAACACAGCATTGGCCCCACAGACCCGGTGGGGTCCTGGCTGGCCCCACTGTCTGTTCCCTGAGTCTTCCCTCCCCATGCCCTGACACTGTCAGAGCAGATGCTTTCTTTTCAGGGACTCCTCGGACCTCTCCAAGCAGATTCCTAACTTCTTTTTTAAGTCTTATTCGGTTCCCATGAAAATCTCTTGGCATGGGACAGGAAAACCAGTGGTTATTGACTGTCTGTACATATCACATCCTTTCTAGGTGCATATAATTAAATAGAAGAGGGGCTGATATTTATTGAGTACTTGCCATATGCCTAACACTATTTTAAATGCTTCACAAGATATTTTTTCCTTATTCTCATCATAGTGCTATGAAGAAGTATGTCACAATCCCCCATTTACAGATGAAAAAAGTGAAGCCATTATAGGTTGAATCAGTTACCCAGGATCACCTACCTGGTTGGTGTCCATGTTCAATTTAAGCCCAGCTGTCTAAAGTAGGGCACCACTCTTGCTATTCATTCCTGTGATGTTGCATCCTTTGCAGGATTCCAAAGAAATCTCATGACAAACTTGTAATCTAGGAATCATTATTAACATTTTACATATGAAGATGTGGGTCTTAGAGAGGATGATGAATTTTTTCATGACCATACACTTTCTGTCATTGAGAATATGGATGAATCTAATCTAAGATCTACATTTGTTCTTGAGTCAGAGATCCAGTTTTATTTTGCTCTTTCATGAGCTCACTGTAAAAATTGTAGGCTCTTAGAGATATGTATCTCCTTTTCTCAGGTTTGGTTTCAGGTTTGGTCGTAACACAGTGACTTCTGGAAGAGACCATGAGCCCTGGAATCATTCAGATCCCGGATCCATGTAGGCACAGGAATCTATGATAGGCACAGGAACCACTCAGCTCCAACCTCCACATACTAAAGCTACCACAGCGACTAGCAAATAAATAAATATCTCTACTTTGTTTCCATCTGTGTGGAGATGGTCATGTGGAGCGGTTTGAGCCAATAGACAAGCCAAAATTTACCTAGTAGGGTAAGGGAGGTGGTTTAGGAAAGTGTTTACAGGAGAAACTGATGCAATTGGCACTACCACTTCCTCATTCTTTCTCTCTTAAACCAAAGTGTGAGGTTCAGCAACTACATTGTGACTATGAGGCTGTCAACTGGAAATGGCAAAGAAGAAAGATGAAAGAGCGTGGTTGAGCTTTGGGTTATCTGTCTCCAGTGTGAGAAAAATAAACTCCTTTGCTTTTCCTTTTTTTAAAAGCCCCTCTTTGTTGGAGTTTCTGTTGCACTGTGAATGATACAAGGTCTAAACACCTAGAATAGTTCCAGGAATGCTGTATCCTTGTGTCTGTTGGGGTCAGCCTAGTTCCATGCCATCTCCTCTCTTTCTTTCCTGTTCAACACAGCTTCACATTTTCCTTCATTCCTTAGAGTCTCCTGTGAAATATGGGTCATTTGCCTCCTGCTAACAATGTAGGAAGCATACATGGAGGACAGCTCCAACCATATATTTTAATCTCTGAATGGGAAAACTCAAAGTTCTTTTTTTTTTTAAGTTGAAGAGTTAAACTGAGCATTCTGCTTTTATGTCAATGTCAAGAAAATCTATATTCCATATTTGGGGCTGTGCAGATTGCCCTGGAATTAGAGGGGATTTTCCCCAAAAACATGTTATACATTTGTCTGTTCAATATCTACTAAGCTGGCTGCTGAGGTGGATGTATGGTTTATTGTTCTCCCTTCTGTCAAGCATGACCAAGATCCCCTGCTCTTTCTTAATTTAATGGAGTGATTACCTTGATTAGTTAAAAAAATTTATGTCTCCAGGAATTATGTTCTTATTCTATTTCAAACAAATTACTGAAAATTATTCTATCTGAATCAAACGCAGTTGATCATTTTCACTTAGGGGGTTTGAAACTCAATAAACATAAGTTTAAGTGAAGTAGTGTAATACAAAAAGTTTTTGTGACAAACATATACGCATTCACACGTATGTGGGCACACATACATGCATGCATGCACACACATGCACACGCACACTCAGTGCAGGGATACATACTAGAATAATTAGAATGGTTCTTATAACTAGTTTAATAAGTGAGTGTGGGATCCAGGAAGTACATTCAAGTGATACTGGAGGAATGTCTTCAGAAGAGGCACTATGGTCTACAGGAACTCTGAGCTGGGCCACAGGCAGCCTGTGTTTGATTTCTGATTCTACTGCTTCCCTACGGGGTGGCCTTCCCCCTAGTTCCTTACCTGAAAGACTGGACATTGAACAGAGTATTCTCTCTCTTTTTTTTTTTTTGGTCTTTGTATCTCTCACATTCCGTAACTGCATGTTCCCTCCACAGATTACACTCTTCTAGATTTTGAAAGAAATGGTATCATGAGTATTGGCTTTCATTTCATGAAGAGTAATCGCCTTACTTTACGCTGGTTATAAAAATACAATCATGATGTACTATAGGCATAATTTTTAAAGTTATATGAAGAAATATGTGACTTTGTTTATAACGCTCCGTAGGGAGCACCTTCTGAAGGAGACTGAGAATACCGACCTATAGAAGTCAACATACACAAATTTAACAATATCAAAATGAAAACTTCTGTATTACAAGACATAACCTGGAGACCAGAGGACTACGTTTGCCTTCATGAAACAGGACAAACGACTGGTATCCAGAGTATATCTGTGTGAGATGTTGACCAACCATTTATGTTTCAGGGCTCACCTTATGGATCCTTTCTCTGGGGTATCACAGTTTTGCATTTGCAATTCTATCAAGACTGGAAGTTGAAGTCTGCTTAAGTTAATAAAACCCCAGTTTCTTGAAGTGTAGAAAAGTGGGTGATATGTACATCAAGTCACAGAAGAGGAAGTAAAAGTGACCAGTAAGCATATGAAAATTGGCTCCACTCTTCCCTCATCAGGAATACTGAAATCAAAACTAGGAGATCACATGTTCCATAATGTGCCGGTAAGCTTAAAGAGAAATAGGGAAAAAACACCATGCAGGGTGTATATAGTTGTACTGCCATTTTGGAGGGTAATTTGTTAGTGCTAGAAATTAAGATCTTGCCTATGCATTTATTTTTCTTTGCTTTATCTTTATGGCATCAACTGTGCAGATTTGGATTAATTATAATCTTGGTTATGGCTCAATTTAAATATGGTTCCATGTATATTCTCATTCATTTGTTCATGTTTATTTAATAAGCACATGTGAACTCATCAGCCGGTGTAAAACTAGGACCTCGACCATGACTTTCACTGTGTCACCATCCCCAGGATAACACATCTCTCTGTATCTACCCAAGGAAAGAACATCTAAAATCTTGTGTTCCTAATGTTGTTCTTTAAATGTGTATACACGGCTTTATCTCATCCATATGAATCCCTAAGAGGTGTATTTTAAAATTCTAGTGTTTTTTTTTTTTTTAAACTTACCATAAATGGGCACAAAGCTATCCAAAGAGAAAGAAAAGACCCTTTCCAGGAAGTGTTAACACACAACCAAGACAGGTCAAGCCCAAGGAGAATCTGGTTTCATGGCTATGTATTTATAGAATAATTTCCATTTGAAAATTGTTTTCCAAATATTTTAGGAAGCCACCGTGGGAGACTTTTCAGTTAGTGGAAAAGAAAAAAACTCATGCCTTGGTAAAATTTTTTATTAATTGAGAATTAGTGTTGAGAATTTGGGAGAGCTTATGTAAGATTTGAAATATAAGGAGGTTTTGAAACATTCACACAAGGATTCCTTTAGAAAGTTTGAAAAGGCCTGAAAAGATATGTTAAAAAGAATTAAAAAAAAAAAAACCAGAGAGAGTGGGGAAAGGTAATTACCAGATAAGGAGGGTTTATATATATATATATGGCGGGTGATAAAACAGGATGGTTATTAACCTGGCAGGTAAAGGGACAAGCCACTGACGGTAATTGGGGAAATGAGTGCTCAGAATAGTAATTCTTCCCTTCTCCCTTCTTCTGAGGAAATCATTGCTTAATTTAAGCGGATCCATGAGAATCTTTACAATTTCTTGAAAGAGATGGTGATTCAAGAGGCTTTTGTGACTACAAAACAGCAATTTAAATCATTTCCTGAGGAAAGGAGTTTGGAAGAAGATTAAAAAAAAATTAATGCCAGTTTAGCTATTAGTGTGGAAAACAATCAGGACTGAAATAGATGTTTACCAGCCACACTGTGCTTTTTATGACTTTAGAGGCAATGTCACATCTTGGCACATGTGAAAGCAGAGTTCCATTGTGGCAGCCATCAGTGGAATGCCCTGATGTAATTCTGGGAATGCTGCAAAAAATATAATATTGTGTGTCAGAGCTTATAGTAGGGGAAAGTAAACAAGGGAAATTAGGGAGAGGAAACAGATATCCAGATCTAGGAAAAAAACTGCTAGAACTGATAAATGAATTCATTCAAGTTGCAGGACACAAAATCAATGTATAGAAATCAGTTGTGTTCCTATACAATAATAATGAAGTAGCAGCAAGTGAAATTAAGAAAACAACCCATTTACAATTTCACCAAAACAATAAAATATCTATGAACAAACTTAACCAGGAAGGTGAAAGACCTGTACTCTGAATACTAGAAACCACTGATGAAAGAAATTCAAGATGCAAAGACATGGAAAAACACTCCACACTCATGGATTAGAAGAACAAAAACTGTTAAAATGTTTATACCACCCAAAGCAATCTACGATTTAATGCAATCCCTTTCAAAATACCGATATTATTTTCCACAGAAATAGAACAAACAATCCTAAAAGTATGTATTCAAGAACTTGAATAGCCAAAGCAATCTTGAAAAAGACAAATAAAACTGGAAGCATCATGATTCCAGGCTTTAAGTAATATTACAAAGCAGTAGTAATTAAAACAATATGGTACTGAACTGAAAATAGACACATATATCAACAGAATAGAATAGAAAACCCAGAAATAGGCCCACAATTATGTGGTCAATTAATCTTCTACAAAACAGGAAATAATATCCAATGGGAAAAATGATGGTGTTTGGTGGGGGGTGCGGGGGTGGTGGTTCCTGGGTGGCTCAGTCGGTTTAGAGACTGATTTGACCCTTGATTTCAGCTCAGGTCATGATCTCAGGGTGGTGATACCAAGCCTCAAGTCAGGCTTTGTGCTCAGTGGAAAGTCTGCTTAAGATTCTCTCTCTCCTTCTTCTTTTCCTCCTGCTCCTGGCTCTTGTACTCACTCTTTAAACAAAGCAAAACAAACAAAACAAAAAACAAATGGTATTGGGAAAACTGGATGGCCACATGCAAAATAATGAAACCAGACCACTTTCTTTCATCATACACAAAATTAATCTCAGACTGGGTTAAAGTCTAAATGTGAGACCTGAAACCATGAAAATCCTTGAAGAGAGCACAAGCAGTAATCTCTGTGATGTTGGCTATAGCAAAATGTTTCTAGCTACATCTCCTGAGGCAAGGGAAGTAAAAGCAAAAATAAACTATTGGGACTACATCAAAATAAGAAGCTTCTGCACAGCAAAGGAAACAATTAACGAAACTAAAAGACAACCTATGGAATGGGAGAGGATATTTGCAATGATGTAGTTGATAAAGAGTTAGTATCCAAAACATGCAAAGAACTGATGCAACTCAATTTCTAAAAACCAAACAATCCAGTTAAAAAATGGAACATGAATAGACATTTCTCCAAAGAGGACCAGATGGCCAAAAGACACATGAAAACATGCTCAATATTGCTCATCAGGGAAATGCAAATCAAAACTACAATGAGATATCACCTCACACCTGTCAGAATGGCTAAAATAAAGGATACAAGGAACAGCAAGTGTTGGTGGGGATGTGTAGAAAAAGGAACCCTGGTGAACTGTTGGTAGGACTGCAAACGAGTGTGGCCACTATGGAAAACAGTATGGAGATGCCTCATAAAATTAAAAATAGAACTACGCTATGATCTAGAAATTTCACTCCTGGTATTTGTCCCCTTCTCCCCACAAAAAGAAGACTAATTCAAAGGGATATACGCACCTTGATGTTTATAGCAGCATTATCTACAATAGCTAAACTATGGAAATGGCCCAAGTATCCATCAACTGATGAATGGGTAAAGAAGATGTGACACACATGCACACACACACACACACACACACAACACACACACTGGAATATTATTCAGCCATAAAAAGGATGAAATCTTGCCATTTGCAGCAACCTGGATGGAGCTAGAGAGTATGATGCTAACTAAGTAAAATAAGTCAGAGAAAGACAAATACCGTATGATTCCACTCATCCGTGGAATTTAAGACACAAAACAAACGAGCAAAGGGAAAAAAAGGAGACAGAGAGGCAAACCAAGAAACGACCCTTAACCAAGAAAACAAACTGATGGTCACCAGAGGGGAGGTGGGTAGGGGGGATGGGTGAAATAGGTGATGGAGATTAAGGAGGGCAATTACAAAAAAAAAAAAAAAAAAAAGCTAAGTGACCTGTGTTTCCCTTCCTAAAGGATTTGTATTTGAAGAGAGACAGGTTTGTTTCACTCATGGTTCACTGGAAAATGCTTTGAGTCTAACAATGTTGTACTTCGGCCACTGACTAAGCAGATAATGAGAACTCAGGTGATAGAGAGGAACATAAAGTCAGTTTTGGGCAGGACCTTAGCATCGTGAATATACAGTACATACAGAATGGACCTAACAGTCCTGGGAAAGAGTAACATAGACCATTGTTAGACTGAATTTATGTGATTTCTTAGATACATAAAATAAACAACTGTGACTTCACAAGATCATTAGGTTAAGTCACAGTGTTTTCAGTCTGGATACAGAGTGTGATCACGAATTTTCTACAAATGATGACTGAATGATGGGCATGTGTAATTCTGCTTAGCTTTCACAGATCCTATTCTTAACTTCCTTTTATAAAGAAAAGGGCTATATGCTTGTTTAGCCTTTCTTTTACTATGAAGTATACCCTGCCAAATTCTTTTAGTATTAAGTGTGTGTATAGATGATTTCCGTTTTATATCAACATTCTCCTGTGCAATTCTTTCAGTGGCATAATGTCCTTGTGTGTGTGTGTGTGTGTGTGTGTGTGTGTGTGTAACATCATGCCCACTTGGAGAGTGATGAATTGGGTGTCACTTTGAAGCAGTCACAATGTGTCATGTTAGTACTTTTGCATTAAGTTGCCAGTTAATTAAATAACCTCTGTCTTTTACTGCAAAAAAAAAATCTTGAGATTTATTAAGTTAGAAAATTTACAACCAATAGCATAATCAATAAAACATTAACAAACATGTCACCCCCGACAAACCTTTTGTATTGATTTTCACATTCTTACAAAGCCTGCCTGTAGCCTTGAAATAAAAACACCCCTGTGGTAATGGGTTGTAACAACATTGGCCAAACACCCCATTCCACGGAGCAGTTGTGAAACTCTTGGAATTGCTGTTGGTTCTAATTATTTGGAAAAATCTACTTACGGATGCTTTTGGAATGGTTTCACTGCTGAACGAGTTTAACTCCAGAGCCCACAAGAGAAAGGCAGAACTAACAGCAGGGATATCACTCGAAACTTTTTCCGTTGGTGGTTGCAGATTGAAGGAAGAACTGAACCCATTTTCTTGCTAATCCAGGTAACAACAACATAGGCTTCTGCCTTAGTCGTCTGAATTTTTCAGGAGGCTGTAATTATTTTCAGTCTGAAATATCCAAATGACAGCTTCACACCCCCTTTGTGAGCATATGGAGATGACCATTTTATGGGCTAAGTGTTAGGGAGCTGGGTTTGAATTGTTGCTGGAAAAAGGATGATTGAGCTTGAGCATGTTGCTTCTCCTGCCAACCAGGAAGAGCTGCAAATGTGTCCTTGAATATGTATAAAGAAAGGTCTACATGGGCTCTCTGAAAAGCAACTTGTGGCCTGGATTTGCAATTCTGAGGTTGGAAGCTGCCTGGGTAGGCTTTGGGAAGGAGTCTGTCTTGTGGCTGCCTTGTATGATGCTTTGTGGAGGTGAGGCTGGCTTCTACCCTGGAAGCAGGAGGACCCACAGTGGGGCAGCAGCCAGAGGGTGATTAGGTCCCTCCCACCTACACTCAAGAAGCCTCTGGTAGGATCCTCCCTTTAGTGCTGATTCTATCAATGCATCCCAGGGCAGAAGGACTCACCATGGCAAGTAGCAGAAATGGGGCTCCCTCTGGCCAGTCTGGTTTCCCATTTAGAGAAACCCCTCATAGGTAGGGGTGTGGAATGGGAGGTGGACTTATATATTTGAAGAATGTACATGACTTGTCTGATGAAACTATTCCTTGAATTCTAGAGTTTGACTCTCTCAAAATCACAAACATATTCATTCACTCATTCATTTATTCACTCATTCAACAAAACCTGTGCTCCTATCAGAGGCCTAATACTTTGCTTACATTTTGATGTGCTAAAATTCAAGGACCTAATGCAAGGAAATATTATTCGTTTAGCCTTTGGAAGCAGAGGGGAGATATTTAGTGGGGAGGATAGCAATCTGTCCCCAGAGTCTGGAGAGCCAGAGCAAGGCTCCTAGCAGGTCTGGACGACCACTTGGGAGATGTGGTTGTCCCCCTGGGCCCTTAGAAGGGTGCCCTTGTGAAAGGCTGTCCTGAAAGACAAACTGTCCCATGCCTAACGTCAGCCCATGCCCCATACCCTGTGGGGAATATGATTTGTTAAACTAATGCAAGATAGCTGTTGAGAGAAATAAAGACAGATGGGATTCTGTAGGTTAAAACAGCTCTGTGGGTTCACTTGTACTGAATCTTTTATCTGTTAGGACTTGACGCTGTTTTCCTCAACCTCTCTTCTTATTTTCAGTGGCAACCATGGCGAACCAAAATGCTCAGCCTCTTATTAACAATGGTTTTTGTGATGGACATCTTTAGTAATAATAATTCGATTGGGTTGGAAAGTGGAAAGCAAGAGGCTTCTATCCAAGCAACAAACTATAGAGAAAATTCTGTAACAAAAGCTTCCCAGAAAACAAAACAAAACAACAACAACAACAAAAACCAAAAGCTTCCCAGAGAATGGAAATGAGACAAAGACTACACTATATTATGTGTTGTGTGCTATTTTAAGTTGGATTATACGTGCTGTAGTGGGGTGAACGGTGCCCTACTCCCCTAGAAATATATCTCTATTTCTTAAGCCCTAGTACCTGTACATGTGACCTTATCTGGAAAAAGCATCTTTGCAGATGTAGCTAAGTTGAGGCTCTCAAGATGGATCCTCCTGGATGACCCACATGAGCCCTAAATCCAATAACAGGAGTTCTTGTAAGAGACAGAAGAAGAACACACATGTAGAGCAGGGAAGTCTGTGTGGAGGCTGGGCAGTGATTGGAGTAAGTCTGGAGCCACCAGACACTGGAGGAGGTCAGGATGGATTCTCTTCTAGAAGCTTCAGATGGAGCAGGGCCAAGCCAACCCCTTGATTTTGGACTTCTGGCCCTCAGAAGTGTGAAGGACTAAATTTGTACTGTTTTTTTAAACCACCCAGTTGGTGCTAGTTTGTTTCAGCAATCCTGGTGAAATACTAGAGATGCTAATTCACTTGGGCCTCACAACCACCCTAGAATGAGGTTCTATTACTATCATCATCCATCTTATAGAGAAAGAACCAAAGACTCAAGGACATAATTGAGGACACAAAATTTTTGGCCTTGGACCTGACCAAGGTCGCACTGGGCCTGGAAACCAGGCTGAGTGGGTCCACTGTCCATGTGCATTATCATTGCATCGGGGATTGTAACTTCTAAGCTATGGAGACCAAACATCTGCCTTCTGCAGGCTCCTCCAGTTTTAACCGCCATTTATCTTTTTAGTGCCAAATGCTGAAAACTTGGACAACTCTGAAGAGAAGAAAACACTGGAAACGTCAACGGTCCCACGTTCCAAAGGGAACCATGGTTTACAGGTAATTTACACACACCCCTAAACCACACACCCACACATACTATTTTACTTGAGAGCAGTGTATGTTAGCATTCATCATGATTCCCAGATTTCCTAGTAACATTTCCAAAACAACACATAGGATTACCATACCGCCTGTTTATTTTGCCAACCAAGGCCACTGAAGCAGCCGCAAAACAACAAACAAAACGTACCATCCTCAAATCCCCACCCCCATTGGATACAAGAAAGGAGTTTAACCCCATAAAAGCAAGATTATGATCTCAGAAGAAAGAGCGGTGCTAGAAATTAAATTTATTTAACTTTGCGAAAAACTCAGTATGTTGAGCTTTCTCCCTCCTCACAATGCCATGGGCCTGTGGAGATGTCCTTAGAGGCGAACAGCAGGCTGTAGTGTAGACCAGCGCAAATGGCAATGAGCATTCAGAGCCTTTAGAGTTCTTGTCCAAACGCAGGTTTGATTTGGGAGGTCTGGGTGGGCACTGAGATTTGGCATTCCAGCAAGCTCCCAGGCGATGCTGCTGCCTATCCAGAGACCACCTTTTGGTCCATGATTTGCAGGCCCCTAGACAGAGGCACATCTTTGTGTAGTCTGACTTTTTTCCCTTTCAGGAACCTACTGCAAACATTTCCACATATCAGAAAAACAGTTCTACAAGATGACTTTATACCCAGCTACCTGAATGTGTCTTGATTTAGTTATCCAACCCCTTCTTGCTGATTGTCTGTGGTTTTCTCTTTCTTCTCTCTGCCTCCTGCTTTCTCCTATTATAAATGCAGCAGTGATGAACATTCTCGTACCTATCTGTGCACTTCTCTGATTGGTTCTTTAGGAAATATGCTAGAAATGGATCTGCTGTTTCAAAGGAAAAGCACATTTGACAAGTACATTTTCAAAGCATTAGCATGTTTCCTTTTATCCTAACCCAGTCCCAGAGGTCAGAAATCAGAGCCAAATGGTTGTCGCATGACTAACCAGCATCAACTCAACTGACCCAGTCATGCAAAATACAACAAAGTGTAATAAGAGAATTTCTAATAATTCTTTAGGCTTCTTTGCACCTACAACATTTAATAAGGTCTAGGAAAAAGCAGAAGAAATTATAGTATCTGTAGTAATTAATGGGCTCAGGTGATGAAGCCTGCCATTAAGTTTAGTTCATAACCTTCTCTTTCTTTTTTTTTTTAATAAAGATTTTATTTATTTATTAATGAGAGACCGAGAGGGAGAGAGAGAGAGGCAGAGACACAGGCAGAGGGAGAAGGAGGCTCCTCCATGCCCGACGTGGGACTTGATCCCGGGGCTCCAGGATCACACCCTGGGCAGAAGGCAGGCACTAAACCGCTGAGCCACCCAGGGAACCCCCATACCTTCTCTTTCTTAAAGCAGGGATTGCCTGCTTTACTCCCCAGGTGAACCTATAAAAGGTTTGAGATAAGGATGGAATATTCCAATGTGCCTGGTCTTGCTTTGTCGTGGCTCAACCACCATCTCTCAAATATTGTAGAGAAGACAGGACCTGGAGCCTACAGGCTGGCTGGGAGGTTCCTCAATTAAAATTCCATGAGAAGACAGACCCTTGTTCTCTCCGGGGATGTGACTCAGTCAAAGGCAGTGGAATGGCCCATAAACACACCTTGAGTTCCTTCCCCACTAGTCTTTAATGGATGTCGGTGAATACCCTCTAAGAATAGCTTACGGATATCCAAGTGAACATGTACCTGGCTATAGAAAGAAAAAAATGAAATTCATTCATAAGCCCTGGTCTGATGAAAGTGATAGCAAACATTCAAGGCCACCAAAATGATGCTCTTGCTTCCACTGTATTGATGGAGGATGGTTCTTTTATTCTATTGTTACTTCTGCATCGCTCTGTCCCAACTCTAAATGCTTTCGTGACACAACACTGGATCGTTCACATGAACCAAGCATGTTAGTTGGCAAAATGGAGAGATGAGTGTATTTTTGATGGTTCTTCAGCAGAAATGACTCATCTACGACACAAGCACTGCAACATCACCCTCACCCTCCACTCCTGCCCTCTCATGCTGGTGTGATTTCTCGGCAGATATTGCTAATTGCTCACTACATTCTTTCTAGACCTATCTCAGATCTCAAGGCCTGGAATTTGGAGCAGCTGGGTTGTACCACTGCAGGAGGCATGGGTGGTTTTGAACTCTCTGGGAGTATAATACACGCTGCCACCAAAGTAATAAAATGTAGCAACCGCATGTTGTGTGTTGGGACATAGTCGGCACAAAATAAAAATGGTTGACTGAACCCAGATATGACCTCTGAATCCTTCTCGACATAGCACTTCAAACAGCCTGATTGGATTTGGCATGCAAGAGGAACCTATTTGCTATTCCTGCTTTAAAGAAACACGCCAAGAGCCTGCCAACACAGAACATATTTAATCATCTTTGCACGAGTGTGTGTTGGGTACATGCATAATGTGTATGCAAATACAGTGTGCTTAGAACATGCAATTCTCTCCCTTCCCTCCCTCCCACTCCCTCCCTAAATATACAATTTCATGAAAACCACACCTGTGACTGCTTATTGGAACGGGAAAGGGTCCAACTTATGTTCTCAAATTTATAACACTTGCCTGTGAATTTCTAAACCGTGCTTCCTGTAATAAACTACAGAGCCTGGCAGAAAGGTACAAAATATTTATATTTGGGCCTAACGACGTTTTCACTGGCTTCCACAACTAGAGCTCATGATACCCATGTTTGTGGACATGGCTCTTTTCTTTCTCCCTCCAAGGCTAGCTTCTTTCTTGTCCCTTCCCATGGCCCAGCTCTTTAGACCGAGAGGAGGAGATGTGATCCATATTCCAGTAGACTTGGAAAATTAGTTGTTGGCATTTCCATGAAAATTGATGGGGAAAGGAGCACAGGCAGGAGAGGCAGAACTGGTACATTTTGTTTTCATCTTCCAGGATTCACGATACGATAGGAGATGTGCTATTGTTGTTCGCCACGGCACATCTGAAACGGCTGTTGAAATCCTGATATGAAAACAATTTCCCAACACACAACCTTTCAGCCCTGTTTCCGCATTTTGCCCTTTTCTGGAAGCTAGCATTTACAAACGGTCAGTTCCCAATCTATCACGTGGGAAACGCTCTAACTTTCACATTTGTCCTTCCCCTTCCACACATCTCAGAAATTTTTAGGATTCGTGGAGAGGTCCCTAAGTGATTTCATTCCATTACTTTCTGAGACTTGTATGGGATTTACGGTTTTGATGGTGCAATTGTCTATCTATGACTCTGTGGCCTCTTTTGCTAAAGAACAGAAGGTAAACTTCTCTTGGCCAAAAAATAAACAACAACAGGCAATGGTAGAGTGGAAGGAGACATTTGGGATAGATGAACTATGGTTTGAGTCGGGTAAGATTGTGGCATTGAGTTATTAAAGGAGCCTCAACTGGATGCAATCTGGCACTAACTTTTGTGGTGAGGTCGCAACTACCCTGTGGGAAATGCAAAACACTCTTAATTCATTCCAATTTTGGAGAATATCACAGGAAACCAATTTAAAGTCCTTTAAACACTATTAGGGTTGACGGAATTTCTTCTAGTGAAAGACTATGTGAAAGCAAGAGTTTAAATTTTTCTATCCATTCGGACAACCTTTGGCAGCAGTTGATAATATGAGTTAAATCAATCAAAGTGGGGAAAAAGCTAATGACCCATTTGGGAACAAAAAGAGCCCCTTATTGAAAGAAGTGGAGTTAAGAAATTTATAGAATATTGGCTGATGTGCCCTTTGGAAATTATAAATTTGCAAAGTCCCCTTTCATAGTTAATAGTTGGAGTCAAATTATCACCCAATGTGGCCCTGGAGATGTGATACAATGGTGCTCATCAGAAGACGCAAAGTGCTGCTCAGTCTTTGGGTCGGTTTTCTCACAGTTTTTGTTAATGCTTTGTGTCTGTTGGCTTCCTTTCTCTCCAGTTTTCAGACACTGAACTCTGGGGAGCAGTAATCCTTCAGTCAGGCTTTCTGAGAAGTTTCTTGTCCAAGAGAAACATGAATTTTCCGAGCCCGTTTGACAGACAATTGGTCTGGGTAGAGCTCTCGTTTTACCAATGGGTAGAAATGAAGCCGAGAGCATCACAACACCCAGGCAGGGAGAGGATTCCAATGGCCACAGGAACATGAAGGAGTAGGCCACTTTGCACATGAGGAAGACCCGGAGACTATCCTCAGGGGTGGGGGTGGGGGGTGATGGTGGCGATGGGGGTGGGGGGTGATGGTGGCAATGGGGATGGGGGGTGATGGTGGCAACAGGCAGTGGGGTGTGGCTCTCTGATCACATTCCTCCCATGACCTTATCACCAACCACTTGAGGAGGGAGTCATGGCAAGTGGAATGCACAGTCTGAGATTTGAATTCTCTCTGTCTCATCTCTCCTGAATCCCCAGCATTCAGAAAGCTCTTGCCACTGGATTTTGTCGAATGTTGGAAAGAGCACAAGTTCTGGTGAGCACAGCCCCTGCTTCCCCCTTTATGAGAGAGTCCCTGTTCTGTTGCTTAAATTTGCAAATCTTCCACGTTTTTTCTTATAAAATGAAGTCAAAATATGTACATCGGAGGGCTGTCTTAAACACTAAATAACGCAAATAGGTGGAATGCCTTCCACAGTCAATAAATGTGCATAGTTTTCATTATTATATATTAAGTGAATGGCTAATAATAATAATAATAATAAATCTGTACTGCGGGCTTGGCACTGTCCTAAGGGTTCAGAGGTGGATACCCTCATCCGATTGGTGGAGAAGTTCGAGTTCTGAGACAAAGAGGAATGTACAGAGGCCATTAGGAATGTACTGTGGCTGGAAAGAGAAACTGTGTATTTTGTGGTTGCCAAAGGAGCCCAGGAGAAGACGCTGGCCATGGGGCTTTCTCTTTGGCAGGATCCAGGCCCTCTTTTCATCCTGGCCAGCCAGCCTTCACAGACCCCGGGACTATGCAGAGTGAGAATCCAATGAGCTGCCTGAAGCTGGTGCTAACCAAGAATTTATGGAAGATTTTATTGCTATTTCCAACTGAGAACTTTTCTTCAATCATTTATGGAAAACATAAAAGCCAGTGGGAATCAAATAGGATGAAACAAGGTTGGAACCACTCTTCCAGATGCTGCGCACAGCTGTTCTTTGCTTAAGCAGTGGGAGCAAGAAAGGAGGATATTCGTTTACTATTTGGGTCAGAGACAGCACTGTAAAGTCTCTCCTACATAATTCATCTTGTCCCAAATAGAATGTGAGGTCAAATTTCAGACCCTCAATGTTTTTTGTCAGTCTTCTTCTTCTTCTTCTTCTTCTTCTTCTTCTTTTTTTTTTTTTTTTTTTTTTATCTCACGGGACTGGTATGAAAAATAGTAAGGATTCTATTCCATAAAGGAAAAAAAATCTCTCTCTCTGGGGTAGTGGATATCACAATTCCAGAAACAAAATGGAATGCACCAAGGGCTTCCCTCTGTGCCAAAATGCAGAAGGTTCTTTCCTCTGACTCCAATGGAGTCTTTGCTCTGGGAACAAAGAGAAAAGTGGGAACAATCCCGCTTTCAATATTTATAACTTGTGTGTAGGATGAAAGGTTGTTTTTTTTTTTCTTTAAATAAGTTGATGGCCATCCTTTGAACTTATAATGCTCCTTTCACCCAAGGGGCTCTGGAAGGTTTTGAGAAGATCCAGCCAGCCAGCTCAATCTTCCCTCCTCATGACCTACAGAAAGAACTCTCCCTGGGGACTCACTACAGAGAAGGCTTCTGTCCAATCCACACTGGTTCTCTCTGAGTTCAGAAGAGCACGACAGTGGAACCATCTTACACTGTCTGTAATCCCTGTGTAGCTGTAGACAGGATCACACGCGGGGCTGATATCAGATGGGCACGATCACACACTTGATATTCTCATTGGCTGGTCTGAACACGAATCCCATTCCTTCTATTGGGAATACACCCTGGAATGACCCAGAGAAAGGGCTGAGGCCCTCCCGGTGGTGGTGTGGGATGGGGAAGGGCTGGCAGCAGTCTCCTGCTAGGAAGCTCTGTTGGCTGATCCCAGATCCCCTACCTCCTGAAGGCAGAGAGAAAGCCTGGGTCTGTACTCTGATCATCACCATGCCCAAAGGGGTTGAAGAGAGGCCAGGGGAGACACAAGAGTGATTATTTAAAGGATGCAAACATTTGCTTTTATAGTGAGAGAGAGGAAAAGGGTGGAATTTAAAATGCCCTTGAGTCTGCTCATGAGAAAGAGTTTAGGGCCTGAGACTGAGCAGAAAGAAGGCTTTTAGGAGAGGACCACAGAGTCTTCGCTGTATTCTTTTTGGGAATTCTGGCGAGCTCTCAGAAGAGAGATGCAGAAGAAAAAGCAAGAGTGGGAGGAGTCTGAGGAAGAAAGATAAATGAGTCATCTGATTGGCACAGTGGTTCTCAAACTCCAGCATGCATTAGAACCAGGGGGAGGCAGGAAGGTGCCAAGCAAAAGCATTTTCCCAGGACCCTTTGGGGGGCAATGCAATAGATCCAGGCAGGGTTTGGGAATCTGCACATCACACGCTGAGAAACACTAGGTTAAGGAGACAAGGGTGTAGAATCAAGGATCCCAGGAAAATTGTGCAGATGCCAGAATGACTGAGGGGAGCACTTCCAATCTGACTTGGAAGTACAGGTTGCAGGATTCACAAGGATGCAGATGGTCTTGGGTGGACAGGAGGACAAGTTGGAGTGCATGGAAGGCTGCTCTGGGGCTCCCTGCTGCGCCAGCGTGCAGATCATTCAGTGGTCTGAGAACAATTTCACGTACTAGCCCTCCAAGTCAGGGTTCCCAGGGTAATTGTCTCCATTCCCACTGCAGAGGAACTGTGCTGTCCAAGGGCCAGCAGGCAGGGAGCCCGGGGTCCCCAGTGCTCCGGCCAGAACCTCGCTGGAAGTGATACTGATGCAGTGACTGCTGAGAACTACGTGTAGTTATTAACTACGGTCCTAACAACAATGAAGGCCACGCGTAATTCTGTGGTTTGCCTTCTGCCTGCAGAGCTCATGTCTGAAGCATCTCATTTATCTTAGGATAGTCTTTTTTCCTATGCATTTTTTTCTCCCCAAAGTCGGTTATAAGTGAAAAAGGACTAGAGTGAGAAATATATTTATTTTTAGCCAAGAGGTAGCACACTCAATTTTTCTTCCTGGGAGCAATGCTTCGCTCCCCTTCTCTGGTTAAATATTTAAATCCATTGTTGTATTGAGCTGAGATCTGGCTTCGTTATTCAGGTAGAAGTAGCTAAATAAAGACACACTTAGGAATTCATAACACTGTACATTTAAGTGCTGGAATAAAGTATAAGTTAAAATGGAATCTTGGTGTTTTTTTTTTTCCCATGGATAGAGTTCAGAAATACTATCAAAGTGAAGAAGAAGAAGAAGAAGAAGAAGAAGAAGAAGAAGGAGAAGGAGAAGGAGAAGGAGAAGGAGAAGGAGAAGGAGAAGGAGAAGGAGAAAGAACAAGAAGAAGCCCAACATATTACCTCCAGGAGAAAATGGAATACCGTGATACAAAGGATTATGCTTATGATTTTATTTAACACTTTAATCTTCACCCACAAACACAAAACTACCTTAGTGGTAGCTGGTTTCTTAAAAAGAAGAAAGGTGAGGGGCACCTTGAGTGGCTCAGCAATTGAGCATCTGCCTTTGGCTCAGTGCATGATACTGGGCGTCCAGGATCGAATCCTGCATCGGGCTCTTTGCGGGGAGCCTGCTTCTCCCTCTGCCTATATCTCTGCCTCTCTCTCTGTGTCTCTCATGAATAAATAAATAAAATCCTTAAAAAAAAGAAGAAAGGTGAATATTATAATCAGTGCCCTTAAAACATCACTGCTCATCACACCGAATCTTTTTCCAATGTCTCATTTAGCTTTTGCTAACATCAAGCAGGGATTTTTAAGACACATCGCAGCTCCCAACTGCTGTGCTTACATTGCTTCTGGAAGCACAGAGCCCTCTGTTGATGCTTCAGATTTCGCTGTGGGCTGGGGGGAAAGTGAGGAGAAGTCATTTGCATCAAGAAACACTAGCTGTCTATTCCCATTAGAAAAAACACTTGGTGTTTTAGTGCAAATTATTTTAAAAGGGCGGATAACTTATGGATGCAGAAAGGGTAATCCACAACGATGTATGCAATTTTGTTCAGTTGGATGTCCTCAGGGCAAAAACATCAAGGATAACAAGTGTACTAAATACAAACAGACACTATCATAAAATATGACACCCATGATTAAAATACCCTTTTCAAGGGACCTCTGCATTTAGGAGAGAAGCTGCCTTGTTAATATCAAGGCCCGTCATTTCTGAGATTCAGAGGCAGGTTAAAACAATGATATCTTTTCTTTCTTGACTGTATTCTTAGAAGGTTATGAAATTCTTTAATCAGCCCAGTGTAGAATCACAGAGCTGGTCGGTGAGGAGATTCCTATAAGGGTTAGAAACTCAGGCTTTGGAGCTGGGCAGATTGAGTTTTGAATCCCAGGTCTGATACCGGGATGCTATCTATCTTCTTTGAAGTCTAGAGGATTTCATCTACAAATAGGAAATTGAGTTGTTGAGTGGATTAAAAACATGACAAAACAGAAACCCAGGGGTAAAGTGCTTAGTGTAATGCCAGGCACCGAAAGAAAAAAAATGTGTGTGTGTGGGGGGTTTCCTTCCCTTAAAGCCTGATTACAGAAAAGATTTGAGAGTGGAAAATCACTAGTATATCACAGGAAGAGATTTTTATGGTTTCAGATATTGGTAATTTAAACAGTAAGAGCAAAATGCAATCTCTAAGTTTGTGGACAGCATTGATATAATAATTGCTCATTGCCAAGGCTTAGGTATATCTATTTCATTTATCTGAGAATAACAGTTAACGGCTATTGAATACTTACTTGGTGGGGTGCCTGGGTAGATCAATGGATTAAGTGTCCAGCTCTTGACTTTGGCTCAGGTTGTGATCTCAGGACGCTGGGACTGAGCCCTGTGTCCAGCTCCCAGTTCAACAGGGAGTCTACTTGTCTCCGCCCTCTGCCCTTCCCCCAACTTGTGCTCTCTCACGTTCTCTCTCTCTCTCTCAAATAAGTAAAGAAATCTTCTTTAAAATCGAGCACTTATTTGTGCTGGGTGCCATTGCAAATGCTTTACATGCATTGTTTTATTAATCCTCCCAACATCTTCATGAGGAGGTCCGATTATCCCATTCCACAGCTCAGGACACATAGGAACAGAGAAGTTAGGTGACTTTGTCTAAGGTCACACAGTTAGTAAGTATTGGAACCAGAATTTAAATTCAGGCCCTTATTACAGAGTCTTCCCTCTTAGCCACTATGTTTTGTTCATTTATTTTTAAATTCCTCGCAGCATCGTACACAGTGCTTTTTACCTAGTGGTCACGAAATATTTATTTAATGATTATTGAAAGGATACAAACACTTGCTTTTAAAGTGGGGGAGAATGAAAGGGTTGATTTGTTTTTCTATTGGATTTTGGAAAAATAAAGTCCAGGAAACTGCCTAGCCAGAAGGTAGATGGCATCTTACCAAAGACCCATGGGATAACACTCTATGCAGCCCTGGCGCAGTAAGCCAATGACTGCACACTATACTTAACTCTTCAATTCAGACCCAGAAATATATAAGCTGATAAAGGATCTCCCTCAATATGGCATCTACAGAATGACCTAGATGGTTAAGATCAACACGATTGCTAAAATCTTGTGACATTATCATCGTGTATTGGAAAGACCACGGGGTTGGCCTGGTTGGTCTTTCCAATACAAGTTATCTTACATAAATTAGATACTTGGTTCCACTTCATAATAGTTCCGTGACCTTGGGTATATTATAGAGCGTCTCTGAGCCTTAGTTTGCCATTATGAAAAGGAGGATAACAAAAATAATACTTGCTCCCAGCTTTCTCACATGAGATGAATTATATGAAGCCTTTATGTTAATAATAAAACACTGAAGAAATATGCATTAGGTAATCCTAGGTACTCTAACAGAAAAACCCCATATCTCTGTGGTATAATGAAATAGACATTTTATTTCCCCAATGGGTCTTCTTAACCCTTAGGTAACTCCACTCTATGTGGAAACTTAGAGACCCAAGCTCCATCTTATGGCTTCTCCATTTCCACATGCTTGCTGTGGAAGGGAAACAATGTGGAGGAACTCCTACATGAAGTTCTTAGGACCAGGAAGTAGCTCAGTCAGTGGCCACATCTGAGTGTCAAGGATGCTGGGAAATGTAGTCTAGAGATGTGTCCAGGGATGAAGAGAAATGGTTTTGGAGATCAGCTAGCTATTCCAACCCTCATCTTTTCACAGGGTTTCTGTGAGATCAAATGAGTTAAAGCATGGGAGAGAGCTTTATTAATCATAAAACACAATAAAAATACTATAGCTGATTGCTTACATACTTCTTAAGCACAGAAAATTCCAAACAATGGCAATTTTAAAGCTATAATTCATTTTTTAAAAGATTTTATTTATTCATGAGAGACACGAAGAGAGACGGAGACATAGGCAGAGGGAGAAACAGGCTCCCTGCAGGGAGCCCGATGTAGGACTTGATCCGAGGACCTTGGGATCACGACATGAGCTAAAGTAGTGGAAGGAGAGGTGGGCAGGGGGATGGGGTGACTGGGGAATGGGCATTGAGGGGGGCACTTGACAGGATGAGCACTGGGTATTATAGTATATGTTGGCAAATCAAACTCCAATAAATAAATACAAACAAAGGCAGATGCTCAACCATTGAGCCACTCAGGTGCTCCCCCACCTTTTTTTTTTAAATACCAATACCAAGGGGTGCCTGGATGGCTCAGTCAGGTAAGTGTGGACTCTTGATTTCAGATTAGGTCATGATCTCAGGTCATGGGATTGAGCCCTGCATCAGGCTCTACACTGGACATGGAGCCTGCTTAAGATTCTCTCTCTCCTCCTCCCTCTAACCACCCCCTCCCATCACACATACTCTCTCTCCTTCTCTAAAAAAATGCTGAGAAACAAACAAACAAAATCCAAAACCAAAAACACCATGGTTGTACTGGAGGCCATTTAATCTTATGAAAAGCTCACAGAACTCAGAGAAAAATGGTCACTGACTATTGCACAGCAGACTCATCAAATAAAGAGTTTGAGAGAGAAATTTGGAAAGAAAAGCATAACAAAGGTCAACCAATGATATGGATCATCTTTTTTTGTGAAAGAGCTATTGCCCCATCTATGAATGCCATAATAACACTTTCGGAGAGTAAGTGAATTTGCCGTTCCTTTATGTGCAATCAGTAAGGATTTCTCGTTGAGGAAAGATTTTATATATTTTATATATAGATTTTATATAAAGATTTTATATATTTTTCATTATTGCATGATTTTTGTTTCTTTAGGACATTTCTAAGGAAGTGTGAATCAAGTATCCCAATTTTCTGAAAGACTCCTAACTCTGAGAAATGAACTAGGGGTGGTGGAAGGGGAGGTGGCTGGGGGGTGGTGGTGACTGGGTGATGGGCACTGAGGTGGGCACTTGACAGGATGAGCACTGGGAGTTATTCTATATGTTGGCAAATTGAACACCAATAAAAAATAAATTTATAAAAAAATAAAAAATAAAACAAAAAAGTATACCAATTTTCCTGAAAAGAATTGAAAAATGACATATATTAATTTTGTTTCCATCACTAAATACTATTTTATTTTCCATCACTTAATACTTTTATTTTTAACATGTTGTTTTTGTTTTAAGGCAAACCCAGAAGTGTTCGATAGATGGATGCAAAATGATGGCAGATTTGTAATACGTGAATTAATACATTTAATACACTTTTAATATACTCTTTGGTAGATTCAAATGATATGTGTATATTATATAAAGAACATTCTAAGCAATCTTGTCATTCTACTTTGCTGCTTTATTTTTCTTCTCAGCCTAGATATATTTATGTGTTTATTGCAGTCTATTCCTATCAGAATGTAACCTCCTTGAAGGCAGCGACTTTGGATGTCTTTGTTCCCTGCATGCCTGGTCCCTGGAATAGTTCTTGGTACCTAGAAGATGCTCAGAAAATATTGACTACCTATATGCACACATGGAAATTAGGTCTCAGACATTCTGGATCAAGTAATCTTCTACTGTATACTTCTTCCATCTTGAACATAAGGAATTTTCATGGTTTAAAAAGAAGGCATTTTTTTGGAAAATCTATACGAAGATACTTATAATCTTAGGGAGTGAGAGGAAAATGGAATCTTACAACCATCAAGTTTGTGGATGACATTGATTTATAACAAAGCTTATGTACACCAGCTTCATTCACCTGAGAACAAGGGTTAACAGCTATTGAGCACTTAAGGCACCAGCTGCCATTCCGAGGGCTTCATAACCATCATTTCATTAATCCTCACAACATCTTCAGGAATGTAGTGTCTGGGAAACCCAACCAGGCCCTGCACAGCCATCTCCATTGAGGTCAGTATGAATGAAGCTCATGGTGTCTCCTCCACCTAGCATAGGTATCTTCACCTGGGTGTTGGTCTCTAGTTTCTCTCCCCAGGCTTAGCCAGTCAGGAACAGGCAGACTTACTGGCTTCTAAGGAGTAAAAGGTTTCACAGAAAAGGGGTGCTGTGGTATTTGGTAGGGAGTAGGGAGAGTTGGGAGAAAAATTGAAGGAACCATCAGTGATTTATAGTTGTTGAAAGTTTCTCCTTTTGCTCTCATGAACCAATAAATAAGATAGATGGATACATCAATAAACTATAAAATAAAAATTTTCAAAATTTTCCACTTTAAAAAAAGATTTAATAATAATTCCTCAGAGACAGAACTGCCTCTGGAAATGCTTATCGGGGTAAGTGAGACTCCGGAAATGGACAGAGACTAGGATTAAAGGGGTGGATTGATGGTTTTGAAGGGGAGTGTTGAGTGAGGAAGAGAAAGAGGGAAAAGCTGATGAAGTGTCTGGAAGCAGCAGAGTGAGGGCCAGGAAAGCCCCATGGGAATTGGCAGCTGGCCTTCAAGATGATCCCCAACAATCCCTTCTTCTGGATAGTCACATCTGGGATTCACATACTATAACCATCCTCTGTGCTGTGCCAGAGATGGTCCATATGACTAAATAGAATATAGCAGGAATGATGCTATGTCACTTTCTCTTTTTTAAAAAAGATTTTATTTATTTATATGAGAGAGAGAGAGCAGAGTGATAGAGAGAGTATGAGTGGGGGGAGGGGCAGAGGGAGAAGCAGACTCCCTGCTGAGCAGAGCACCTGATGGAGGGCTCAATCCCAGGGCCCTGAGATTACGACCCGAGCCAAAGCAGACAGACGCTCAACTGACTGAGCCACCAGGTGCCCTGCTATGCCACTTTCAAAGATTAGGCTATAAAAGACTCTGGCTTCTGTCTTAGACTTTGTGTGTGTGTGTGTGTGCGTGCGTGTGTGTGTGTGTGTGTCTCCCTCCCTGCCTCTGTCTCTCATCATTCACCCTTGGGAAAGCCAGTTTCCACACTGTGAGCAGCTATGAGGAAGCCCATGTGTCAAGGAACTGAAGACTCTGGCCAATAGTCAGTAGGAACTGAGTCCTGCTTATGGCTGCCTGAGTGAGTCCAAAGGCAGATCTGTCAGCCCCCGGAAAGTCTCGTGATGCCTGCAACCCTGGCTGACATCTGATGGCAGCCTCAGAAGAGACCTGGAGCCATAACCCCCAGCTAAGCCATTCCCAGATTCCTTAGGTAGTAAATACCTGCTCTTTCAAGGTGCTGTGTTTGGGGGTCATTTGTTATGCAGCAAGAGCTAACTAATACAGTATAGCAGAGGGGCCACCATTATGCATAGTGATGCCCACTGTTTAAAGGCCAGTTCTTAGTGGAAAATGGACTCTGATTCACTCCTATCCCCAGACTCTGGAACACACTTTTTGTACTTGGACAACGAAGAGAATAGGAGAGGGAGATTTGAGTGCTTTGAAGGACTTGGGACTCCGAGTTTTCCCCCAGGATGACTTAGATGGGCCCAAGTTGTAATGAGGATACTCAGCCATAAGACAGAATTGCCAATAAGTCTGGCTCAAATTGTCAATGTGTCACAGTGTAAGGTGGCGTTTCAGTTAGAAGTGTCTATTGTAACCAACAGAAAACCTATGCAAATTGCCTTACACACAATGAGGACTGATGGGTCCAGAGATTGGTAGACTTCACATGAGATGAGATCCAGTGGCCCAACAATGTCCCCTGGTTGGTTCCTTCCTGCCTCTCCGCTGTGCCCAGGCGTCAGCATCACCCTAGCCTGGATTCTGTTCTGAGCACAAGACAGCTGCCAGCTGCCTAAGGAGCCTGCATGCCCCCTTGTTTATGTCCAGCCAGCAGAGTCAGTTGCTCTCTTCCAAACCAACAAATAGAAGTCATAAGCTCCATGTTGACTGGGTGAGAGGAGATCATTGTCTGATTCTGAACCTGAGTTCTCTGGCCTGGCTGGCTGCCTCTCCTCATCCCACTGAGGCAGTGGGCTGGGATTGTGCAAGTGGGTCAGGACTGGAGCTGGAGGAAGGATTGATAATGGAGCAGAGGTGGAATGGAGGCTGGCACTGGGATCCAGGGAGGTCTGCTGGCTTGCCCAACGCCAAAAGATGTGCGAGGATTAGAACTAGGTTTGACTCAAAGACTGTTGGGCTTGTCCATGCTTGTCCATGCTGATTTGCTCTTGTCTCATGCTGATACCCAGTAAAAGCTCAGAAGTCAAAATGTACTGGTCACCTCCCACGTGCCTGGCACGGTGCTTGTATGTGTTCACTCACTCATTTTTCACAATAGTCCTTTGAGGGGGGTGTTGTTATTCCCAGTTCTCTGATGAAGAAACCAGACCTCAGAATGCGCAACCTTTTCAAGAAAAACCAGCAACTCTAGAGGGGCTCCATCTGAGGTAGTTGAGTAGAATTCTCTATGAACCCTGCAGAGGTCTCTCCTTGCAAGGGGAGCTGTGAGCTGTGGGGTGTTAGGTGTGGAGTGGTAGGAGCAACAATCAGGTGAGAGTTCTCAAGCATTTTGGAAACAACTGAAAGCTATTCTTTGGCCCAGAGCATTCCTTGGTCTTAGTTATCTCCCTGTGAATCCTTGCTACCTCTGCTCCCCCATGCCTCCTACCCACGAACACAGCCATGCACACATACACAAACAAATTCACAAACAGACACACAAAACAAATTCATACACAGGCACACACACATACACACAGACTTATAGACACATATACATGCACACAGGCACACATGACAGCTGTGCACACACTGCTCTTCCTCTCAGGCTCAGGCACCAGTGTCCTGCTGCCTGCTGCCTCCCATCTCTGGTTTCTTACCATACTTTTTCTTTTCCCAGTTGGAGAGCACACAGTCTTGCAGCTGTCCCAGGAAAAAGTACTTTTCCTTCTGAACATTTTCCAAGCATCTCATTGTTAGCAATAATGAGACACATTCTAGAAAGTTCCTGTCTCACAGAGATGGCCTACAGAAAGCCAGAACTTCAACAACATCCTAGCTTAGTGAGCCTCCTAATTTTTCCCCGTGGAGGAAGCTGGCCTCCAGTGGCCCTGAGTTCTAAGAAGATGGGGCAGGGCCTGAAAAGCTGTGTAGGAAATCATTGCCTTGGTGGTGGTGGGAAGAGGGAGACGGGGAGTTTGAATCTTGTGGGAATGGTATCGGTGATAGTATCCTTCTCGCCCTGCGTCAGTATCAGGATCTTTCCAGGTTCCTACCAGCTCCAGGATTAAGTGAAGTGGCTCTTGCTGTTGGAGAGACCCCAGCGGAGTGGAGATTGCAATCTTGAGATGAGAAGACAGGAAGCTCACATCTGGGCTGGCTGGGAGTTTCTCAAGGACCTGTCCTACGTCCCCTTCATTTATATGCATGTGTAAAGACTGCTTAGAGGCACAGATCATTCTCGCTTGAGCCTCCATGCCCATAGACCAAATAATGATACACAACAACTGTTAACATTTCAACACAGGTGTAGGCCACACCTGTGCTTGTCCTTGGTCTGTCTCCAACCCCAGTTTCATGAGACTTCTTGGCTGTTTGGCCTCTCGTGGACTGTGGAACAAGAGGAAACCACAGACCCTAGAATCAGAACTCACTGTAGTGTTCAGTTCTGCAGCTTAAGTAAGTCACATTCTCTCCCAGAGCTTCCATTTCCACATTTGCCCAACTTCTGTGTTGTTATTGGTATGATACTTGTGCCTCCCCTGGTCGCGTTGAAGATTAAAGAAGGTGATGTATAAAGGGATGAAGAGTAAATTCCTGACTCCCTTGTAGTGTCACCATTACGAGCATGCAGAGTAACGCTGACGTCATGAGCACTCATAGGAAGAGTGTGACAGCTAGAAACCACCCTGAAATTCCTCATGGACACAAAGGTTTTGTTGAATTTCGAGCAATTCCTCTTTCCCTTTGCATTTCAACTGAGTACATGGGTTTGAAAAATAGACCCAAGTATAGAAAGCCCACAAATCCTGGTAGTTTTTGGGGTGGTAGGAATGAAATTGGCTCTAGCCACCTTGACTCCAACATTCAAACGGGGGAGAAAATGTTCTCTCTCTTGGATGTTTGACTCAAGAGAAAGTCCTAGAAGATGAAAGAGTGTCACCACCAGGGTGGAACAGCAACATAGAAGGGAAGACAAGGCTCTGCTGGTGGGTGGCAGGAGAGGACTCTAGCCTTAATGGAAATCCTTTCTGTCCCAGGTCCTAGGAACCCAGAGAAAGAGCCTCGTGAACATTAGCTGTAGGGAGAAGTGAGAATACCTATTACATGTGAAGCCTCTACATTCAGACTCACTGGAATTCACCTTCCCTCTTCCCCAAGGCTCTTTTCCCCCTGTGCCTGGGCTCTAGAGGGCTCCTTATGTTCCCTTTGAGATTGTGAACAGTTTCTTGGGTGAGGCTTTTTGGTTGTGTTCTCTTCCCCTGCTATCTTGTATCTCAACACAGGCATTTCCAAGAGGGCAGGCTTTGCTGTTGGGGCATGTGTTGACTTACTCCTCCTAACACAACAAATGGGGCATAAGAGTCCTGCAAGTAGCCCCCACTGCCATGGCAGTGGAAGATAGGTCTCTGTTCACCACAGTTATCATTCTTTGTTGAATTCCTCATTCTTGCTGCATTTAAGAAAACTATCCCTTCTCTTTATGGAACTATTCCTGGCCCAATGAGTAGACAATAAAATGAGTAGACAATTTATTCTCTACTCATTGTCACACCCTAAAGGATCCCACTGCACCCATCTTCGATATGTACTCCAGGATGAAACCAGTAATATCTCCTTCTACCTGGAATCTACCCAGAGAATTTCCTGGAAATTGGGCAGCAACCTTTGTCCTTGGCTCTTCTTTATGTGCTCCCTTCCAGGGTCCCTGGCTCAGTGTCCCGTCCCTAGTGTCCTCTTTCCCATCCCTTCCAGAATATCTGTGTTCTCATGTAGGAGAGAATCCCTGCTTTTGTTCATAAGAGTTGGACAAAGACAGAATTTTAGAGCTGGAAGGGATCTTAGAAAGATATCATCTAATAATGCTTCTTCACACAGAACTACAGAGGCAAAGCAATTTGTCTGTAAGTTCACTTCTAGTTAGGGCCAGAACTACAATCAATTCTCAGATTCCTAGTGTGGAAGTCAGAGTTCTTTCCGCTGGATTATTTACTCATTCCCCAAAGGGGATTCCCCAAATGGTATTACCCCAGGGAACTGAAAGGGGGTTCATATGATATATATGTGGTTAGCAGAATGTGGGGCAGTTTTCAAGAAACTAAAAATAGATTGGAAGGGAAGTACATCATTATGTGCAAAATTGAATTTGTTGGAGGAAGTATAATTTATATCCACAACACAGATTCAAGATTAATCTAATATAAGCAAGTAATGGAGAATTAACTCTTCCACTGTTATTCTTGAGAATACGGGTAACTGCTTTCTCTTTCTTGATAATGGATGAGATTCTTTTTTAATTGTTTCTGACAGCCCCACTATTTCAAGACAAAAATGTGTGTTTTCTTGAGGTTGACATTCTTCAACTGATTATTTTCTCTCTAATCCTAAATATGCGTTAATAATTTGTGTTCTTTAAAACATTATATTTATTTCTCATGTACTTTTTTTCTGGTCTTGGGATAATTGGATTAACCCTAGAGGTCCTGGAGGGAAAGTAGCTCTGGTGGAACCCAGGAGACATGGAGCTTTTCAAGAGCAGAGACTGTATGTCATCCATCCTTAGATTATCATTGCCCTTCTTATATGGATTGCTATTTTTTGTGTTAAACATTATGGAAACCAAAGCATTCCCCAAGGGCTATGAAGATTCCTTTTGCATCCTTGAGGTCATTTCATTCCAGGTTCCCTTAGTCTTTGGTCACTTGGCGTTTGATGGAGCATGTGGACACTTTGCAGTTTCTCTGTCCATGCAGGAGCAGTGAGCCCACGTGTAGGGGAACTAGAATTCAAGCTGAGTTGCACCATCTCCCATTTTGGACACCTCAGATTCCTGAGAAAGAGGGGTCTGCTGCTATTTCTTAGTGACACTCAGCTACATATATGGCGCCGTGTTGATTGGACACTTCCCAGGAGATTGGTTTAAAGGGTGTGTGAGGGGAAGTGACAGGCAGATCTTGGTCAGGCATCATTATTCTTCCAGTTAGGTCTTTTCTGGGAACCTGTCACCTTCTGGATTCTGAATGCTTTGGCATGGTCACTGGCCAAAAGTCTAGTCTCCTACCCAGTCCTCATGAGGGTTGGCATGTTGCCCTGTGAAGTATCTCCCTCCCTCCAAGTAGATGTTTCTTCCCTCTTCTACTTCACAGCCACTTTTGGATGATAAGATTGGAGAGTAGTAACCAATATAAGCGTGATCTCTCTTAGTGACTTGAGGAGGTTGAGTGAAAATCTGTTGTAAGTTCAAAACTAGATTGTTCTCCTTGGATGAACTCTAAGGCGGTTCAGTAATGTGAAATTGTTAAGTGCCACTTGGCAGCTAGGGGAAAACTAGGGTCAAATGTCAGATGTGTCAGTCACTGTGACCTTGGACAAATTTCAAAACCTCTCTGAGTCCAGTTTCCTTATCTGAAAAATGGGGAAAATAGTACATACATCATAGGGTGGTGATGAAGAAGAAGTGGTAAAGAATGCACAGTGCTTGTCTCAGTAAACATGAACTATTGTGATAGTTAAGCTTTGTGATATGAAATATGACCTAATTCGGACTCCCTTATTTTTCAGATAAACAAAGATGTGACTGTTATGGTCCGATTGCCACACAGCTACAGATAATGATAGTCGAGAATAGCTCTTTGGCTTCTTGAAACTCAGTTCAATGCTTCTTCATATTGTACTTTGAGTCGAACCTGCAATGTGCCTTCCCCAAATCATGGGGAAAAAAGTCAAGTGAAAAAAATGTACTTTTTGAAATAATTCCGACATGATCTTATTTTATTTGCTGCTTATGGCTCTGGATGGCATGCTGTATAACATCAGATGATATGCGAATATGGGTCCAACGAATAATTGTTGATAACTGAAGAATGCTAAAGTTACAGCTGATGTTTGGATAAAAGTTACATTAAATATAATGCATTGTTTTTCCCTGAAACAGACACAGTTAAGGATAATAAGTCTTAAAGACTGAACTTTTTGTTTATTTTTACCCTAAATGTTTTGCTGTTCCAAGAAAAATGATTAAAAAAAATTTTTTTTAAGCCAGCATAGTGAAAGTCAAACTGTACCAACTTGTTTGAACTGTGAGATTAACCTACAAGCTCTGCCTGCAGATAGGGTCACGGGGTTAAAGGTCACAGGGAAGGCAGATCCAGTGCACTGGCTGGATACCAGTTTACGGCTTGGAATAGAATCCCCTCTGCTCCCACTCTAAAGCACAGCTTCATACCAGTTACTCAGGCCCAAAGTTTACTTCCGATTCCACCCTTAACAGACAAGTGCCGAGCCCATCAAGTTTTATTGCTGTCAATACATCTCCCTTCCAGAAGCAACTGGTCACAGCCATTTCCAACACAAAGCTGCTTGGGCCACTCTTTCTTCTTTTTATAGTCTGTTTCCAGACATTCGGTGACCCATAAAGTTAACTTACAACCAAGTCACAGCCATGACCAGAGCTGTTGTTCTTGTGTCTACCCCTAACACTCCCTGGCTTCCCAGGCAGGGACCTATTGTCTTTTCCCAGGATGAGTGTGCTTGGAGGTAATGAATCATACTCTTCACCCCTGGTGGGGTCATTCCTTTTGGTCCAACCCCAGGTCCTGGGTCCTTATCCCAGATGGTTTCCTTTAAACATTCCCCAAACTCTGGGTTTTCCTGGTTTGCCCTCACAAATGCCATCCTGTGTTGACTGCCTGTCAGACCCTTATTAATGGAGCTTGGCTCCTGCTTGGCAAGTCAAAGTCTGTCTTCTACCACCTGTGCAAACACAACAGTGGTTCAGTTGATATTGCTAGCTTTATGTCCTGGTGGTTTCATTTACAACCTAATTTGTCTTCATCCCCTCCCCTTCCTCTCTAAATAGGGGGGTGAGTGTATATATATATATGAGAGTGGGTGATGGAGTGACATGGCATGTAGGCAGGATGGAGTTTGGGAATTATTTAATTTAAAGAAACTCATTTGGATCTGAGGTGCAGAAATGATCATATCCAATCCCATGATGACTGCATTACCCAGCCTCCTAATTTTATCGCTTTGGTAGGTCAGTAAGATTCCTGGACTCGATCAATGTTGTGAAGCCAGTTAAAGGCAGGGCCAGGGTTAGAACTTAGGTCTTCTTCCCTTCGGTGTTTTTTTCATTACACAATTCTATGTTCCATCAGAATATGATTTTGTTTGGGGGCAGAAGGACTGGCTTCACAAATGGGGAGAGAGGAATGACATGTATTTTGATTTTGTAAAGCTGGTGCCTATCTCCCACAACATATTAATAAATGAAGGAAGAAGATAGGAGTTAAAACTCACAGAAACACACAAAGTTAGAACACTCTGGTTATAAAATTTTGATTTATAATGTTTTAGAACTGGAAGGTACTTTATATATTTTTTAAAGATTTTATTTATTTATTTGACAGAGAGAACAAGCAGGGGGAGCAGCAGAGGGAGAGAGAGAGGTGGGCTCCCTGCTAAGCAGGAAGCCTGACTTGGGATCCTGGGACTCTGGGATCATGACCTGAGCAGCTTAACTGACTGTGTCACCCAGGTGCCCCTGGAAGGTACTTAAAATAATCATCCAGCACAGTGAGTTTCACACTGTGTTCAGTGGAAGTCTGTGTGCCTTGAGGGCCAACTATGGAGAGAGGAAGAGAGTAAACAGATCTTAGAGCACTAGGGCAAGCCTGTCTTCTTCACCTGTTCTATAAAATGTTGGGATTTTATGTTAGATTTTATTCTACAAGGGGGCTCTGCTTCTTCTTCTTTTTTTTTTTTTTAAAGATTTTATTTATTCATGAGAGACACAGAGAGAGAGAGAGAGAGAGGCAGAAATAGAGGAAGAGGGAGAAGCAGGCTCCCTGTGGGAAGCCCGATGTGGGACTCGATCCTGGACCCTGGGATCACATCCTGAGCCGAAAGCAGAGGCTCAACCTCTGAGCCACCCAGGCATCCCAGGAACTCCATTTCTAAAGATAGTTTGCAAACCTTAAATCTAAGTCAACCCCCCTAATTTACAGAGAAGACTGAGGCCTTGAATCTTCACCCTTGGAGTGGCAAAGCAAGAAACATCCCACTTGAGGGTGGAGGAAACCAAGGTTCAATCCCTAAAAGATCTATAGCAAGTCAGGAATTTCGTCAAGTGGCAGAACCAGATATACGTTTTTGTTTTTAATTCCCAGCCCATGACTTTCCCCATCAGGTCACATTATTTAAAAACATTAAACAAGTGGGTGACCTTAATTGCTCCCTGATCAAAGGAGTTCCTCAGAGAACAGAGGACCAAAAGGAAGGAGGTCAAGGAAGACGAGAAAGAGATGCAACAATCAAGTAGTGTGGGGTGGATGACCTACACCCAGACTGTGGAAAGAAGTTGACCTCACTTTCTTTCTTCATGAGTCCATTTCATTATGCAAGTTCCCTGGTGCAATATTATATGCCCAGGACCTAAACAAAGCCTTGGCTCTTAGAGCTCACCAAATATTTGTTAAATCCTCGTACCTTTGGAAACCTTTCCTGATCAAGAACCCGAGTATGGTATGTTTAAAAATCAAACACTATTATCAAATTTGTAAAAACATAACCATCAAACACAGCAGACTCCTTTCCACACCAAGTGCACAAGGCCTGTTTAGCGAGCGAATCAATGAACTCCGCTGGCAGGGTTGAAATGAAAGAAGAAAATACGACTCAGAGTGGATCACCTTCTCAAAGCCGCCCTGGCAAATCCCCAGGGTGCCTGGGCACCAGGCAAGTTTCCCAGTGGCAGCTGGCACCGCTGATCTCTGTTCCTGACAGAGGGAAGTACACATCCTGCCCATAAGCTGCCAGGCAGATGTTCAATTGCCCTCTGGGGTAGCCTGACCCTGAATGAGCTTAAATAGAAACAAATAAAACCTGGAATCAGAAGGTTCTTATTATATCTTCCCCAAAGTGGTTAGCATTTGTGGTAGGTTATCAAAGAGGACTGTACAACATCTTTCCCTAGGGAATTTTAAGAACAGGATGGCTAGATCCTGCAACTTTTTGAGATATTTTTTGTCTTTATAATGACACAACAAGTTGCATTAACAGTTTTGGGCCTTTCAAAGTGCCTTGAGGCAGGGCGAGGATTAGGTGCCCTTCTGCAGCCACAGGCTCCTTGGATTTGCTTCAGAGCAAGAAAACATGAAGTGGCCTCCCAAACCATAAAAAAAGAAGTAAGAGAGCTTCCAGGAGAACATCACAAGGCAAAGAACAAGAGAGAAAGAGAGAGAGAGAGAGAGAGGGAGAGAGAGAGAGAGGGATCCTATCAGCAGGACGAAACGTGTGCCTGAAGTGTGAGAATCTGATGGAAACCATGTTCCCCTCGGATGGTCCTGGCTCTGCCCACGTCCTGGGATGGATCCACCTCTGCCATTTCGGGGTGTGGACCTCCCTGCGTTCAAGGGTGGCCTGGTTTGGGGATCCCCAGGTGGCTCAGCGGTTTAGCACCACCTTCAGCCCAGGGCGCGATCCTGGGGTCCTAGGATCGAGTCCCACATCAAGCTCCAGGCATGGGGCCTGCTTCTCCCTCTGCCTGGTCTCTGCCTCTCCTCTCTCTCATAAATAAATAAATAAATAAATAAATAAATAAATAAATAAATAAATAAATAAATAAATAATCTTAAAAAAAAAAGTTCAAATAAAGGGTGTCCTGGTTTATGTCAACGCGGTGGCATCAGCGTGAAAGTCACGAGTCGCCCTCCTGCACGTGGCCTTCCCACGGAGTCATCAGAACCCAGAACTGAGCGGCCTTTCTCCCGCACGCGGCTGCCGCCTGCCCTCCGCTGGGGCCCCCGCGAGGAGCTCCCGCGCCTGCAGCAGGCAGGGCCGCCCCCGCCGACACGGGCAGGCCGCCGCCGCGCCCCAGGGCCTTCAGGATCGTCTTTGTTTCAATCCTGCTGCGCGGATCCAAGTGGCGGTTTCGGTCCCACGGCTCCGGCCGGGGCAACGGGTCCCCGCGCTGTGCACCCCGCCGCCGCCCACCGGGCCCGGGGTCACCGCTCCGCAGCGAGCCAGTGGGGAAGTCCCACGTTAAGGCACTCGGCTGCTCTCAGCCCCGTCCCGGCCCCTCGGCGGCAGGGCTTGCCCGGCCCGGAGGCGCACCCCAGCCGGCGGCCCCGGGGCGCGGCGAGGCGGCCCCGCGCTGCTCGGCCTCTCCCGGGGGCGGGGCGCGCGCGGACCCGCGGGCTGCCTCGCGCTCCCATTGGCTGCTGCCTGTTGCTAACCCACGTGACCGGCCCCGGCGCGCCCCGCCCCCGCCCCGCCCGCGCCCCGCCCCCGCCCCGCCCCCGCGGGCTCCCGCTCGGCCGCGCGTTCCGGAGCGCGGCGCGGGCTGCACGGGGCTGCACGGGGCCGCCCGCGCTCCGCCGCTCGCCCCGCCGCTCGCCCCGCCGCTCGCCCCGCCGCCTGCGCCCACAGGGTGGCAGTGCCGCGCTGTGGGTGCCCCGGCCGGGTCCGCGCGAGCCGCCGGGGCCCTGGGCGCCCGTGCGTCCCCGGCTGCAAAAGTTTCCCTGAATGCAAACGCACTGGGTCCTGGGGCTCTCCCGGGCCGCGCTTGGGGAGACCGGCGCCCGGGGGCCGCGATGGCATCTTCTTTGTCCCCACCTCGGAGGGTCGGGGCCTGGGGCCTGTCCTTGAGGCGGCTGTGCTGGCGCTCTCGGGAGGTTTGCACATTGCTGCGGTCGGGCCCTGGCGCCGGGACGCGATTCTTACAGACACAGACAGACATCCCGACAGCCGTCCTTTGTCCCTCTTCCCGAGAGCCTCCCTCAGCAGAGGAGCAGTCTGCAGCAAAACCCCAGAGCGCCGGCATTCCGGAGGGTGCTCGCAGGCGCCCGGGCCCCGGGATCCCGACCCGCCCAGGACGGGAGCACGCGGGGAGCCTCCCGCTGGCTGTCCCGGGACGCCCCAAGCTCCGACCTCGTCCGACCCCGTCCGACCCCAGCGCAGGCGGCAGGCGTCCTCATTTAGCAAGCGAGGCCTCGGAGGGTCGACTTTCGTCTCTGCTCACTGGAAAACTTCACCTCCCTGCGTGGCCCGTGGCCGGTCCTACCTTCCCCACTGCAGGGACCGCTACACCCCGGCCTCCTCTCACTTTCTCACTTTCAAACAGAATGTTCGGCGGGCTCCCTGGGTGCACCCCCCCTGTGGAAGAGGCAGGTCTGGGCACCCCAGGGCAAGACAGGAACTGGGGCTGTAGTCACCTGTCGGTGGAGAAGGGAAGAAACACGCCTCGGTTGTGCACTCTCTACACCGTGGAGCCCAGATTCCACTCCCTGGCAGTCAGGCCCTCCCTGTTGGGCAACCTCAGGTGCCCTCCAGGTACCTTCCCACCGTGCACCCAGTCGGCTTCAACCTAACATTCATCCACTGGTTGCTAAAGGATGCGGAAGGGGGACTCTGTTCACATGGGCTGGAGTTTCTGCTGAGACTCTCACACTGGAGGGAATGTGCCAGATAATGCAGCTCACAATCTCAAGAGAGGCGCGGACCAGTGTGTAGGATTGCTGGGGGAGCAAGACCAGCATCCTTTACCTCCCGGCTCCAGGGTAGGAGGCCGAGGACCCAGGAGGCACCACCAGTGAACAATTGTTTAAGAAAGGTGTGCACCTGTTGTGTTCTTCTACCTAGGTTGAGGTAAATGAGGAGGGCCCTGGAGGACTTCCTAAGGAGCTCTACCGATGTCTCCTGGAGTTCTGGGGATAGGGGAGGGAGACAAAGGGACCCATATGACCTCACAGAAGGGAAAGTTGTTCACGGTTATTGGAGCAGGTATTTGGAACAGCCTCTGCTTCCAAGAGCTGGCAAGGCAAACACACACAAACCAGTCTTCCTGTTGGCAGAGTGGACCTACTTTCCCAGATCGGGGTCAGGGCAAGGTAAGTGACAGGAATGGGGACCTCTGGGGACAGATCAAGTGGCCAGCTGACAGGCCACCCATGGAAGCGGACCTCTGACAGTGGCAGGAGACCCACTCAGTACCCCACAAGAGAAAAAGAGCCAGCATTTGTACATTTGCTACCAACCCCTGATCGTAGTTGAACACTCTTGAAGAGCTTGGTTCTTTGGGTCTCCAGAGACCTGAGCCACCAGCCAGTGCCTGGAGAAGATAGAAGATCCAAGAAGGAGCAAGCCTTGCTCGTATTTCCTACCCAACTGCCAGTTCCCAAACCTAAGCCAGCCTCCCGTAGTTGGTGGGGAGAGAGAAGTGTACATTTCAATGGGATGGTCAAGTTCTTGCATTTGATTGGACTGAACTTCATATCTAAAAAACAGGGCAATCATGAATCCCTGAGAGTGACCAGGTAAGCTGGTTGATGAGATTGCACTCGGCAGTGGGAAATAATAGTACAGGCAACAGCGAACGGTCACATCATATTTAGCATTTTACAGGTATTAACTCACTACGTCCTTGCAACAGCCTTGAGAGATGAATGGTCTTATTATTTCTGTTTCATAGATGAGGCTGAGGCCCAGAGAGGGTAAGTAAATAGTGCAAGCTAGTAAATGGCAAAACTAGGATTTGAATATAGACTTCAGAGTCTAGGTATGGAGCTCAAGTGCTTCCCCGTGACTAACTTACCCGCCTCCAAGGCCCAGCTCTGTTCCCATCTAGAACCCTCTGTGCCAGCTGACAGAGCCTCTCCTGCCCTAGCATGTTTTTCGGGGTGCGGTCTTGGCTGCAAAGTGGCCATTGCCCCAAAGAGTGGGCACATCTTCTGAGGCATTAATGCCAGAACCTGTGGCACATTTGTTAAATACCTCCAGTGCTGGCGACTGCTTTCCTGAAGGTGGATATGATGTTTGGAACCATCTCGAAGTCATCTGGAGTTCCATTTAAAAACCAGTGATCAAGCTAAGAGAAACCATTTTTGGTAAAAGGAAACAGAGTACATCCACTGAATGAGACTGATTTTCTTCTGTGGTTTAAAAAATGGATCTAAATGTAATTTTCAAAAGAAAGTCCCCCGCACCCTCCCCCCCAAGATGAGTCATGGTAGGCCTACTGGGTCATATACTTACTTTCCTACTGGAATATGTCCTTGGAAAGCACATACTCCAAGGTTATAGGCAGCATAAGACTCTCTCTCTCTATTTTTTTAAATACACACATAAATACATATATTTTTCTAATCTTGCTCATCACTTTCTACTCGATTGCATTTATATTCTTTGTGTACAACTGGATTATAAAAATGTGAGGAAAGAAACTGTCTTTCACTTCTGTATATTCTCTTTCACGCCAAGTGTACAACTTGGTGATGTGCACATAGTAAGTGCAAAATAAGTATATTATTATTATTATTATTATTATTATTATTTTAAATAAGTATGTTAGACTGACAAGGAGCCTTGTGTGTTGTGGGACCTTCCTAGTTGAGCAGAATTAAGAGGGGAGTCCAGGTTATGCAGATGAGCTGCTACACCAGGTTGAAGAAAAGTTACAATGGTAGAATTACGCGCGAAATACTTGGCCTACTTGTCTACTGTGTCTCATGGGGGGTAGAATTTATTTAGCGGAGTCATGGGAGATAGAATTAGAAAGGGATGTTTTATGGGCAGGTTAAATCTTTACCTTCTAGGTCAGTGGCTTCTAATTTTTTTTATCATTAGAAATTTCCCCCTGCTCCCCGTTGGAAAGTGCTGCACCACCCCTCTCCCCACCTGGGTAGAGAAACACAGTATAAGGAACAGGTGAACGTAAAAGGTGTCTGGCTGCAGTTGTAGGGAAGGGGGCTTAAGGCTGTCTCCCTTAGTGTGGTCCTGTGTACACACACCAGCTACGTCTGAGAAATCCCAGGGATCTTGCAAAGCAGTTGATCCACTACTGTAGACACCAAGGGGCCCCTGAACAGTGTGTCCCTTTTGCATCTCTACGCAAGTGTGCAGGTCTTAGCTTCCTGACACTTCTGGTCTGCTCCTTACAACATCAACCCTCTCCTATCTCCAGGGAGTATTGTGGGGCCCTATTGTTATAGGGTACCCTGCCCAATAGCCTCTCCTCTTTCTCTCTTGCTAATGGAACCCAAGTTTAATCTGGGCAGCCGTGTACTCAGTGACTCTGATAAATCATGATTAGTCTAAGGCAGGGATTGGCCAAATTCAGCTGCCAACTCTTTTAGTAAATAAAGTTTTATTGGAACAAAGACACTCCAGTGGTTTACCTCTTGTCTATGGCTGCTTTCATGCTACGAGAAGAGGGTTGAGTCGTTGTGGCAAACTGCATGTCTTGCAAAGACTAAATTATTTACTATCTGTCCTTTTACAGAAAAAGTTTGCAGGCAACCATGGCAATTCCATTCTCGTTTGCCAGAATTAGGGGCAGACATATAATCACTCTTGACCAAGGACATGTGAAGTCTGTTAGAAGCATCTGAAAAAGTTAACTTGAAGTGCATTATTAGTTTCAGGGGTCGAATTTAGTGACTCAGCACTTGCACATAACACCCAGTCTTCATTACATCACGTGCCCTCCTTTGTGCCCCTCCCCCAGTTACCCCATCCCCCACCCCCACCCCTCCAGTGACCCTCAGTTTGTTTCCTAGTTTAAGAGTCTCTTATGGTTTGCCTCCCTCTCTGTTTTTATCTTATTTTATTTTTCCTTCCCTTCCTCATGTTCATCTGTTTTGTTTTTTAAATTCCACATAGGAGTGAAATCATCTGGTATTTGTCTTTCTCCGATATATATTTTATATATATGTATCTCACATCTTCTTTATCCATTCATCTGTCAATGGACATCTGGGCTCTTTCCATATTTTGGCTGTTGAAAAGCCATGCTCTTAACCATAAGTATAAACTGCCATTTCTGTCCACGGGCCTGAGTTCATGTTCCATCTCGGCCACTTAGCAAGCAAATTACTTAACCTTCTTGAGCCTCAGTGTCCCCATAATGCTGTGAAGGTTATCCCTTCCTCAAAGTAAGAATGTTCCAGTATCATGCCCGGGACATGTGTTTCATTGTTCTTAGTGTATGTGCTTGGTTCCTTAGGGGTAGGCGGATGTCAGTAAACAAGCATCAGGGGTAACCAAGAAGCAGCAAAGAGAATAGCTAGGGACGTGAATATAGACTTAAGTGAGTGGACAAAGGCACAGCAGTTCCTGAAAAATTAAGGGAGTCTGGCCTCAGGCCTGGAGTGGGGTTCAGTGAAGAGAGAACAGAATGCTGACTCCCCGTAGCTACCCCTTTGCTTTTGACCACACATGTGGCAGTGATCCTATGGTTAGCAGTGGCCTGGGTGCACTTTCTCGTCCACTTGTCCTGTCTCCAGGTGCTTTGAAAAATTATAAGGAGCTAAACAAAAAGAAATCCCTTGAGTTGTTGGGATCACTCCCCTTTGGGTAAAACAGAGCCACTGCGTAGGAGCAAGTGTTCTTCAGAGTATGGGTCCCTGGGGCCTACGGCCATCAGGACATTGCTATTTTCCTTACTGTGGCAGGGCTGTTGGCCCACGAAGAATGGAAATCCGCAAACTCTGAGGGAAGACCAGAGATTACCTTCGTGGTCCTGGGCTCCATTCGAGTGATTTCCTCTCTGTACGTTACTGTACAGCTTTTAATGGGAAAAGGTAATCGAGACCAGTTCTCTCAATGACCTTATGGAAAATACATGAAATATAGAGCTTAGAAACCCAATTTAATTGTTAGGACTGTTTTTAAGAGAGACCAAAGGAGAGCAAGAAAAACGACCCCAATGGCGTGTTATGTAACATCCAGATGTTTGGCATCAAACAGGCCAGATGAGGGAGTGACTTTTTCACTCTTCATCTGGTTGCTTTGGCCTCACTATAGACACAGTGAAGGAGGGAGTTATATAAGAAGCTTGCTGGAGCCGCCTTGTCCTTGGTCTCGACTCGCCCTTCACGAGATCTGTGAACATTCAGCTGCATTTTCAAGCTCAGATGCAGCAGATTCTTAACGAACACATTCCTTAGACCCAGCATGGGCTCAAGAAGCTTCTGGAAATCATTTAATGATGGCTCCAGGTAGACAAAGCAGTGGGTGAAAGGGATTTTTCCCTTCTCATTCAAATGTTTTTAGGCTCAAGTTGACCTGCAGTTGTTTCATTATAAATAGACTAATCTCACATAATATTAAAATATGCTGGTGGGCTTCTAAAAAGTGACAGCCGCCCTTCAGAGTGATAGATGGATGTCCACATTTCAGCTTGCTTTGTTTGTCAGCGTGGCTGTTTGTTCTTGCCAGAAATGCCAGGGAAGGGCAACAAGCACTGTTCTGCTAGAATACGAAAACGAAGACCTGATTAGTGTAAGCGTTTGTTGAAAAAGCATTTTCACTGCGCACTAATCTCTACATATCCTGTGGGGAAATCCTTTCAATCCCATACCTGATAAATAAATCTGGCAAGTGAATAAACACTCTGTAAGTCTCTTACTGATATATAATTCCACCTGTTATGTGAGTTGCCAGCATCTTGTACCTTGCAGACTGACCGGGAACAAAGCCATGCCAATGAAAAGAAATGTGCCTCGACCCTGCCCCGCACCCAACACTTGACTCCAACCTTTCATAGGAATCAAGGCGGGTATTTAGGGCCAATGTTGATGTCCTGGATTATGGTTGCTTTTATTTGGTGCTTTTGTTGTGCTTGAGTACTCCACTAGGCATTCTGTAATACTGCAGATCAGAAACATCATGCTCTGTTTCCTTCTGGCTTTCTACTTAGGGCAAGGGTAGGGGCCCTCAAGTGGCTACAAAAATCCTTTTAAAAAGTTAGAATTGAGTCTCGGTGCAAATACTCCCTTCTTATGGGACCATGCTCTCTCCCCATCCACCAGCCAGAGTCTTTGGAATGCTGCTCCACCGCACTTTCTATATAACTACGTTAGAGTGATTTTCCTAAAGGTTCCTGGGGGCACAGGCAATACCTTTTCATCTTAGTGAAATTGGTGCCTGGCTCATTCATCACTCATTAACTGTTTGTTAGGAATTAATTAATGCTGAGTGAATGAACTTCAGTTCTTTGTAAGTTTGTGTGTCTATGTGTGTGAGACACTGCCAGAAAATGACATGTAGTTCCTGTTCAATTAGGGATTTATTTAAAAATGAATTAGGAAAATTCTTTGTAAAGTTTTCGATAGGACCGTCAAAGATGAGGGGTCTGCCTGCCAAGTGTAGTCACCGGGTGCACTACACCAGCACCAGCCTGGGGCATGCCTGCTGTATCTAGAAGAGGACTCCCTAGATGTATGCCCAACTGTCTGGACGTCCACATGCACGCACTGGAAATAACTTTATAAACCCCAAAGGAGTCAGGCTCACTGCTTGGTAGGTACCATCAGTCACCTATGCACGATGTTGAAACAAGTTTCTAGATGATACTAGGAAAAGAACCAGAGTGATATCTTAGCAACAAAAGAGGATTTTTAAGTTTTTCTATTGTTGCATAACAGTTACCCCCACACTTAGTGATTTAATACAATAAACATTCATTATCTCATAGTTTCTGAGGGTCAGGAATCTGGACATGACTTTGCTGGGTGGGCTCTCTCAGAGGTGCTCCTGAGGCTGCAGCCAGGATGTCAGCAGCGGCTGCATTCATTGGAAGGTTTGACTGGGGCTAGAGGATCTGCTTACAAGATTGCGCCCTCACGTGGCTGACAGGAGCCACATGGGTCTCTCCTTCGGCTGCTTGAGTGTCCTTGCAATATGGCCATTCATTGTCCCCAGAGTGAGTGATCCAAGAGAAGGAGCAAGGAGGACCCTGCGGTACCCTTTATGATTTAGTCTCTAAAGTGGCCAACCATCACTTTGGCTTTATTCTGTTTGTTAGAAATAGGTTCCTAAATCCATCCAATACTTGAGGGAAGAAAATTAGGCTTTGTTTCTTGAAGGGAGGAGCATCAGAGACTTTAAGGACATATTTTTAAATCTATCTCAGAGCTGTTGTTTTGATTTCCCAGGAATGTTTTTGAGCACTAGCTGGCCTATCCAGATGTGTGTGTTAAATATGGAAATCCTGCTCACATCTGGAAGGAGTCACATTGGGTTGTCCCATATGAAAAACAGGTTGTCTGAAAATCGGTGGTTCTGAGGGTTTGACCTCATACCTTTGCTTTGATACTATTTCTGTTTTGCATGGGGAAGCCTTTCACCTAAATCCACTTTCACCCTTTTTAAAGAGGAGCAAAAATCACATTCACTATTAGCTGTGCTTACGTGCTCCACAAATTCATTAAATTCTCACAATGACCCAATGGGATAGATGTTCCTATCATCATCCTTATTTTACAGATGGGGATACAGGGGGCTGATGTAATTTGCCCAAAGTCACTTTGTCAGTAAATGGTAACATTGGAATTTGAACCAGGTAGTCTAGCTCCAGACTCTGGGCTCTAATCTCCCCCACTGTGTTAGATTGCCCCCTCCTTCAGCTGGGCTGACTCTCTTCACCCAAGGCCCTCACGTTCTTCATACGTATGTTGTGTAGATTCCACTTTAAGTCAGACCATGTCAGAAAAACAATGCCAAGTAGGAAGGGATTGAGATCTGGTATTTCTGACCATCGTCACCACTGAGCCCCAGTCTAGCCTTCTCCATAGCCATACCTCAATCTGGGTTCTAGAAACTGTTCTGGTTTCTGCACCTTCAGGTATGGAAATAATAACAGTTCCTCACTTGTGGTGGGTGAAATAATGACACCCCTCCCCCCAGAGATGTCCATCCTAATCCCTGGAACCAGTGAATATGGCAAAAGGAACTTTGCAGATGTAATTAAGTTAAGGATCTTGAGATGGGGAGATTGTCTTGGATTATCCAGGTGTACCCAAAATGCAAAGATTCTTAAGACTGAGGGTCAGAGTAGGGCAGGGGTTAGAAGACGCTCTGCAGCTTTGAGAATATAGGAAGGGGCCACGAGCCCATGAAAATGGGCAATCTCCAACAGCTGGAAAGGGCAGGGAAACAGATCCTACCCTAGAGATTCCAGAAGGAGTGCCGCCCTGCTGACATCTTGAGGTTAGCTTAGTGAGAACCATTTTAGACTTTGCACCTCCAGAACTCTAAGGTAATAAATTTGTGTTGTGCTAAGCCAAAAAAATAATTCTGCAACGATGATGAAAATCCATTCTGCTGTTTTTTTTTACATAATACGATGACAGATGAAGAGACTACACAGCTACATCTTATCAGAAATTATACAATTATACACATGTAGCACATGCTTATGTTCTCGGCTGTGGGAAACAAACCCTGCCTCGGAGAAACTTAGAAATGCATTGGCAAGCAAAGGTGTGCACACAATAAAGCAAGCAAAACATCTTTATTTCAGGGAAAATGTGTGCAGTACTGATAATGGGACGGGAGAAAGCAGGGAAAGCACGGATCCAGGTGTGACCATCAGGGATGTCTGGAGCACCTGGCTGTCTTCTGGAACTCTGCTGTCCACCTTCTTGCCATGTCAAAAAACCCAGTGGGAGACCAGAAAACAACCTCGCTGTTAGGCAGTGCCCAGGCACACAGCATTCCAGAAGGTATGAAATAGTTCTCTACTTTTCTCATTTGGCCTCCCTTTCATGGACTTAGCCTCAGCCGAGTCCCCTCTGCCTCTGCTGTCCTGTTAGTCCATTTTATGCTTCTACCCTCTCCTCAGCATCAGTGCCATCCTGCCATGGCTGAGAGCGGTCCAGAGGTACAGACCCATGCTCCCAGCACCGCTGGATGGCCCAGAGCTTCTGACGCTCCCTGGCTCCTCTCAGGCCTCCCCACGGCTCTCAGGATGGGTTTGCCAGCCTTCAGAGGTGAGCGCCCCCATGACATCAAACCTTCCTCTTGCCAATTGCAGTTCCTCCCCAGCCTGACCCTCACCCACCCGCTGGGGTGAGGAGGTGTGAGTGGGATGGCAGGCACAGACAACGAAGTCACTCCTCTGCCCCAAGCAGGTGTCAGGATCTGATGTGCAGAAAGGCCGGGCCATGAGTGTGGGAGGAGGGTGTAGGAGCATTCGAGGCTGGGACAAAGCACACCCTGGATATTCTGTTATGGGAACTCTAAGAGTTACTTACTGCCAGGACTTGGAAATAATTAATATACTTACGAGTCAGAATCACATCCCCGTGTACACACGTGGGTCCCAGGGCATGCAGCTCGACTATTTGTCACATTTTCCAGGACGCTGCCCGGAGCCCCACGCCTGCTGTGATTTTTGTAGCTGATGGCACAGGTGTCTGAACACGTTAGTGTTGATCTCGAGCCTGGCTGTCACAAGGCGCTCCCCCAAAAAAACATTTGTCTGTTTTTCTGATATTTAGAGGGGCATCCTGTGCTCTCTGCTCTGTGGATATCAAATATAAATGATTTCAACCCTGGTCTTTGAGCGTGGAGAGACTAAACCATGAGTGCGAGTATTTCATGAGGTCTTTGCAGAGGGGCTGGTCCTCGTGTTGTTCCTCTCCGATATATCATGACATTTCTTTGGTTTCTCAAGTACTGATCTGGAGAAGATTATCTGTCTCAGTGGCAGTATCTCATCCAGAATTTCTATCACTTTTGTTAAGTGGGAAGGAGGATATTCACACATACTATAAATATGCTGGGTCCTTACTAAAATATTTTTTAATTTAGAGTGGAATTTAGTATAAGAAGTTTCCTTCTTGGACTCCAGCCAGTGAGTTTTAGGGGATTACCCGACGGATTTCATTATGAGACTGAGCCACTCACAGATTGCTCTTGTGGGGAGGGGCTCGCGTAACACGATGGGGCCAGAGGATAACCAAGATGTGAGAAGACGTTTTGGGAAATTGTCCCAGTCGATACTGCAAGGAGAGGGGAGACTTTCGAGGTAGGATTGGGCTCATTAGGTAAAATGGTTACCACCTCTAGTCTTATTTAAATGGTGAATTATCTGCTCTCCTGCTTTCTACTCTATAATGTGGCTTCCACAGTGAGACAACACCAACTTCTGTCTAAAAGCATGCGTCTTGGGGTCGGCTGACTGGGATGTGGAACCCAGTCCTGTCTTTCCTGGCTGTGAGACCCCTGCCCAAGGGACTTAACCTCTCTGAGTCTTGGTTTTATGATGCGGAAAATGATAATACTAACAGCAATGGCCACCACCATCGTATCTATCCCAAAGCCTTATTTTAAGAATTAAATCACAATAATTCCCATGAATTGTTTCATATCTGGCACATAATAAGCAGCCAAAGTGCTCTCTCGTTATTAGTAAGAGTAGTAGCAGTCATTGTATTTTTGTAATGAATTAGAAGATTCGAGATACACAAAATCAAGATAACGCTGATGATAGCAAAATTTTTCAAAGGGGGATAAGACATCCTGGGTTTTAGATAACGATCAGGAATGAAGTACTTGCTTTGTTCCTGATAGGCGTTAGCACCGTGTTTGGCTCTGTGGAGGTTTATTGCCCGCTATAGAAGAAGCCCCTGCACTTTCTTTGGCTTGCACATATGTGGGAGTGTGTGTGTGTGTGTGTGTGTGTGTGTGTGTACACATGTATCCTGCTACATGTAGTACACCACTGCAAGATGTAGGGAGAAGCATTATGGCTGTGAATAAAAATGTCACAGGAAAAAAGAGATTTCTCTTCCGTCCTTTCAAATGGACCACAGCCCACTGAGGGGGCCTTTTCTTCACTCAAAAGCCAGCTAAAGGCATTGGGGCTGATCATTTTTCAACACGCTTTTTTCTTCTTCTGTTTGGATTGTTCTAAGCATGGTCCCCAGGCATCTGGAAAATTAAATGAGAGAAATAAAATAATTCATCCTTTTTTCCCTTGGAGTGAGGACCTACAGAAATAAAGGGAACCAAGGTACTTACAATAGGATCCCTGTAGGTTTTAGGGAACAAAGGGTGACAACAATCATGTATAGCTTGAAATAGCTACACTTCAGGGTAGACCTATTATACAAGAGAAATTATACCGGCGGTATTCTCTGCCACGTAAAGGAAGACACGATCTCCACTCACCTTCATAAAAAGATTTGCCTTCTGATTGCAACTCTTTCACTGCTATAGAGACAGCACTTGCCAGCAATGTGGAAGACAATTGAATTGGGAAGGGGCAGAGAAGTTGGGGGAAAAGAGGTGCATTAATGACAGTAATTGGAGTTAACACCTCTGATTCATGACATTTTTGGTGTCACTGGTCAGGTCTCTTCAAAGAGTGGGCACAGCCGTGATCCTGTAGGCATGGTTTGGGGAACAGCGGAGCAAGATGGAGAGGGATTCCCTTGGCGCTCGTCTGTGCTTTACTGTCTGTCCTGAGAGCTGACATCACGTGGGTAGCTGAGAGCATGATACTCCCAGCACCCTGTCTCGGGGGAACCCCAACTGCTCCGGCAGGGTCTCTTAGGCGGTGGAAAATAAAACAGGTGAAGAGTCAAGAATGTTCAGAGAGGAAGAAACAGCAATAGCGGTCTCTAACATAGGAAAGACTTTGTATGCCTTGGGGAACCTGGAAGGAAACCAGTATGGGTGGGGAAGAGGGGTCAAAGATGGGGAGAGCCAGGCAGGACCCATTCATGCCACTCCTCAAAGGCCATGGGAAGGAGTTTAGATTTCTGTTGTAAATGCATTGGTAAACCGTGGAGAATTGTTAACCTGGGGAATTACCAGTTATCTGATATATATTCCCCATTAGGAAGATCTCGAAAGAACTTCAGGGTACTCTCTGAAATGCTAAGTTTTCCATAGTCCTCATCAATATTCCACCCAGGCAAGTTGGGATAATAGAGGCCAGCCCCTCGGCCAGGGTCATCCAATCTGTTGAAGGGCACAACACATGAGAAATTTGGAATGTCTATCATTAGACTCACAATCTAACATTATTGTTAAACTATATTTGCCGTATATAGGCCCTAAAAATAATTTTAGGGCTAAGTAAGAAAAGTAAAGGGTAGAAGGTATAGGGTAATTAGGGCATATTCTCATGCAGAGGATGGTTTGATATTAATCATTTGATAAGCATATGTGCCTCGTTGGGTTATTATTAGTATATAAAGAGAGCAGAAGGCAGTGACGTCTTTCTTTGTCATCTTCTAGTGCCAACGGGTCTTTATTCAGAATTGAGCTATTCTCAGGAGGGTGGGGAATTCTTCTGTATCTCTGGCTCCAGGTTAAGATATGAAAGGAAAAGTTTGCAAATGAAATTTCACTTTCAGAGATTTTCCTGGATTAGAAAACTCCAAAAGTATAACAAAGCTGGAGACCATTTAGAGAGCACTAGAGACTTTAAGAAGTCTTACAAATGCCACTAAAGCTTTCTCTGGGTCCTTTAGACACTGTGTCCAAATCCTGTTATAATGATTTGTAAGACAGCAACAGACCCTATTAGACCAATGGCTAGACCATGTGTTGGCTTTGAAAGTTCTGGCAGAAGCAGCATGGGCCACTTTAATACACTTCTCATTGGCCAAAGCAAATCTAACGGTCAAGCTCAAAGTTACCAGGAAGGGAATAATTATTGTTCTGCAGAAATGCTCTGTAGGGAGGGGTCCTGAATATCATGGACAGATAATGAATGTAGGAGAATGCCATGTTTTACTTTCTGCATTTTTTTTTAACCAGATTTAAGGTGGAAATCCTGTAACAGTTTTACATTCATAGAGCTGAAAACACTCAGGTACTGTAACTCAGAGTATGATTCGGTCCCTGAAAATTAGCATCACAAGCATTGCTTTTGAAGAGTAACTTCTGAAAGTGATTAAACATAATTTTACTAGAAGAACACTTAATAAAGTAGAGTTCTTAATTCCTAATCTCATCTTGAACCAATCTCTCAAAAATTTGAGGCCAACTGCTAGGAGGGCTTTAATGTAGAGAAGAAAGGAGAGAAAAAGAATCTCGTATTTTTTTCTTCAAGTTTGGGTGAATGGGATGCAAAGAATATATTGGTAACATAAATTTAGTCAGCATTATGTTCTATTTAGGAAAGTCTGAATTATGTGGTTAGCTATGGAATATGAAACTTTATTTTCACTAAGTTGAAGTGAAAACAGCTCATGTGAGTCTGGGAAAATACACGCCAACCATCAAAAACATGTCACAGCGAGTCGGGGGTCCGTTGCATTAAGTGGCCCCGTTGCATTACAGTGGCCCCAACTGACCTCTTTGCTTCTTCCCTGGTCCCCCAGTCTATTCTCCATACAGAAGCCAGACCAGGCCTTCTAAAACTTGAGTATAGCACGTTCTGCTCAGAATCTGCACAGAACACTCTGAGGAGACTTCCGGTAACCTCTGAACCATATCCATTTCTGTGGCCCATAGGATCCTACATGACCACCTTTCTGACACCTGCTACTACTTACCTCCCTCCTCATTCCATGGCAGCTTGTTCTTCCTCTTCCTCTAACCTGCAGAGCCTCTGCTGTCTCAGGACCTTTGCACTGACTATTCCTTTCACCTGGGGCACCCTGACTCCAGAAATCCACATTCCATATTCTTCTGCTTTATCAGAGGCCTTCCCTAACCACTATATATAAAATACCACCTACACCTTCTCTGCCTTCTTACCCCATTTTATTTCCCTCCTCAGCACATATTGCTACCTGACACCGTATACATTCTTATCTGTCATCTTCTTTTCCTCAATCAGAAATCAGAATCACCGGGAGAGCAGGGACTTCATCTCATTCACAGTTTTACCTCCGGTGCTAAGAACTCCAGGTGACTGGCACATAGTAGATGCATAATAAAATTTGTTGGATGAATTAAAGGAAGGAATTATTGCTACTATTCCTAATTCCATCAGATCTGTGTAAATATTTAATGGGCCATTAGTACAGAGACTAATAAATATGTATTTTCCTGCCTGGAAGATTCATTCTACAAAAATGTGACATTAAATGTTTTGAAACAAAACAGAAAACCACAATCCCTGTAATTTCCCCTGCTTTCTGTTAATGTTATTCTGTAAAATCTCAGTGTTTACAGTACCAGGAAGCGTAACAGATCACAGAATCCTGAATAATGGGTGGGATGAAAATGAACTGCCCTTTGTAAATTGAACACAGTGGATTATGGTTACAACAATTAGGAGAGCAAAAGAATAGCAAATAGAGGGATAGTGGGAAGCAGCTACAGGTGAGTTGCTCAAAAGCAAACCCAGGAACCTACAGAGGTGGGTGACACAACTACTAGAACGACTATATGAAAGTATTAAACAGCCACCAGGCCAAGAACAGAGAGCCACCATTCAGCGTACTTTCTAACATGGCCCGGAAAAGTGAGTCCCAGATTGGGACCTCCATAACCTTGAAAAATCAGTCTTGAGTTTCCCTGTTCTTGTTTCCATCAAGACAACTGCCGCCCCTTGCCTGCACCTTGCTGTCACCCTCTGGTGAGCCGTCACCACACCATGATGTGCCCGGTCTGCGGCTTTGTCGGCATAGAGACCTGGTGAGTGACCGCATGAGGGGAGGTACTGGGTCCAGTTTCTTGTTCTAACTCTGAGCTCCTGAGGGGTAAGGGCCATGTTTTATATTTGTTTTCTCTGTCCTTTGACCAGTCGTGATGACACATGGTGGGCCTGTATGACATGTTCCTTGAAAGAATGGGTAATGGAAAGAAGGAGTTGAATTTTTCTTTGGGGATTTAATGAACCCATTTGCAACAATGACTGGTGATCCAGATGTTTTAATGATTGAGAGTGGAGGTGGTCAATTATGACCTCAGGGCCCAATGCTTAGTGAGGTGCCACCCTGAAAAGGATGGCCTTGCCTGGCAGGGTGAGTGGATTCTCATAGTGCAGCCTTGAGGAGGAGATCCTGGGCCCCAAGATCCTCCAGGGCCTTCCTTGCTAAGTTAGACTGCACGGTTTGTGCAAGGTTTTATCCTCAGCTGGCAGGGGCTGGAAGTGGTTCCCCAAGCTTTCATCACACCCATGAGGCATGTACTTCTCCACTGGATGTAAGCTGATAAAAACATCTTTTCCAGAGGCTGCCCAGGTGGCCAGATCAGGAAACTCTGGGAGACTGGACCCCGCTAATGGGCTCAGATCATCATCTGCAGCAAGCCCAGGGGCAAGGTGCCTTTTGTAAAGTACATAATCTAGTTCAGATACATGGTGGCACCCAATAGATGTGGTCTCACTTAGCTTTGGAACAACCTTGCTCAAGTCATGTTAGTACCCTCATCTTAGAGGTAAGGAAGTCACTACTCAGAGGAGTTAAATAACTGTCCCTATCAGTCAGGGTCCTGGCAGGAAACCCACAACCCACTCATGAGGGTTGAGGAAGAGTGCTGGTTACTGAGGTGTGGGCAGGGCTGCAGGAGAGCACTAGGGATGGCAGCTTCTGGGGATGAATAAGGGTGGGAAGCCAGCCCTAGCCCCAGGCCTGAGCATCAAGGCAGCCGGTGGTAGCAGAGCCCGAGGGCACAGGTGCAGAAGGAAGCTGCAGCCACCCAGGATGCCATGCAGCCCAGAGAGACCCCTGTCCTCACTGCCACAGTGAGGAGACGGCCAGGGGAACGAAACCATCGCCCTTTGGCCACAGGAAAGCCACAGGACCAGGGGGCAGATGATCCAGTACCTGGAAAAGGGGCAGGGCAGAGCGTGGATGTGGGGATGGCGATCAGAGCACGGCTTCCAGTGGCACCTGCGGGCAGTAGGAGATGCAGGGGCGGGTTCGCCGCAGCCCACTATGAGTGCACATCTTGCATTCTTTGCCGAGAGAGGAAAAGGAAGAGTTAAGTCTTTCTTCTCCTGTTATCCCTCACACTTCGATGTTTGAAAGCTTTCCCTTCTCTCCTCTCTTCCCTCCTGTCTTCCATCCTCCCACCCTCCCTTACCCCCTCTGTCACAAACCCACTAGGCACCAGGACACCAATAAACAGGGCCTGATGCCCTCCTTGAGGTATTTAAAAGCGGCATCCTGTTATTACAGAGCCTGTTCCATTCGGGGTACTATGTTTTTTAAAGCCCTAAGTGCAATTTACTTCAGAATTTCATTTTTAAAAAGGATTCCATAAAAGAAGTTCTCAGAGATCTACCAGGCAAAGGCACAACCCCAGGCCCCAGCTCCCTTCTCCAAGGGGCCGCACACCCCAAGCTGCCTCCATCAGCTGATGGAGCCCCAAGACTTCGCTGCTGTGTTCATTCATTTCTTTTTGAATAGATTTTCCACTCTGTCTCATACCAAAATGGGCTTATGTCTTTGTGCTGCCCCTTTTTGGAGGCTTCTACACTCCTACACTCATGAGTCTTCCTGGAATAGGGATGCTTGGGACCACACCCCGTCATCAGGTTTCCTGTCCCTCCCCACCTCCTCATCTGGGCCAGGAAGACCCTCCCTGGGTAGGAGGAGTAGGGTGGGGGGCAGGACTCCACCCTGACTTCCCTTCCTCCCTGTGCTGTGAACCGGGGCAAAGCACTGATTCCTTTCTCTGCACCCCCATTTATAAAATGGACATAATGACCCCTTTTCCTTTTAACGGGAGTGCCAGGAGGCTTTGGTGCATTTCTAAAGTACTCAGAGCCCCTCATTTGGTGAGCAGAGAGTGCAGGGCACTCTGTGGTTCTCATTATTCGCAGAGAGGCACATTCACTTCAGCTCACCCTGCGCTCCTGTCATTTCCCGGTATTATTGACTTAAGTACTCTTCAAGAAGAATTTTTCCGAAGCTCCCATGTTGACATCCTACTAGTGTTTTGAGAGCCAGCCTTGCTAGCTGTTTGTTCCCTTGGATGAAAGCTGCAATCGCTCTATTAAACAGTCTGCATTCAACGAGAAGAAGAAGTGGGGTACTGAGCAGAAATCCAATAGCTGCTCACAAAAAATAGGTGGTCATCCTTTGGCTTCTCAGCCTTTCCTCCAAGGCAGGTTGATGTAAAAATACCTTGGTGCTGGCTCAGGCATGCTGCAGGACTAGCTCTGGCCAGGGTGGGGACTCTGGGTGGTAGTGACTCAATCTCTTCTCTCATTCTCTCTCATCTTTCCAAGCAAAAACATTTGGCCTTACAACTTCTCTTCTCAAACTCTCTGACACTATTTCCCTGCATCAGCCCTTGCTTCTTGACTTGTTGCCAGAGAAAACAGCAGACATGGGAAACTTGGAGACTATAGGGTGCATCCTATAAGCTTCTTAGGGAAGGGGAACTGATACAAGTATGCGGTGGAACCCAGACTTCTGGACATTTGGGGGCATATCAGAGCAAAGCAGCAACAGCTTTTTTTGGAAGCTCATTAGCATCCTTGGTAGACAACCTATGGAGGTAGAATGGGCACACATCAAAGAAGCTGGGCTTCATCGCAAGCCAGCTTTGTGGCTTTGGACAAGTCACTAAATATCTTCAGACCTCAGCATCCTCAGTTATAAAAAAATGAGGTGAGAATATCGGTGTCACAGGATTTTCATGAATATCCATTCATTGACTCAGCAAATATGAAGTGAGTGCATACCAGGTGCTGTGCACATTTTGGGGCTGTTGGTCTTTGCATTCAATATGTTTCTGGTCTATGGGAGAAATGGATATAAAATAGGCAAAACCAATAGTGTTTGATGAATATGTGTGCTACTGGAGGGGGGGTGAAGAGAGAGAGATGAATGACATGAATGAGGGGTGCTCGACCTCATCTTGGGTGGTTAGGGAAGGCTGCCTGGAGGAGGCCACAACTAAAGTGAGAACTGACCACTGGGAGAAGTTGGAGGGAAAGGGTTGCAGAGATCCAAGAGAGAATTGGCCATCAGTTCTGAACATTTGGAGCGGAGAGAGAGATCAGTCAGCATGAGAGACACAGGCAGTGGTGGTGAGGATGGCATGTGCCTGGAGATTCAGGCAGGAACTCTGTTCAGGGATGGTGTTAACAGGTTGAGACATCATCCTAAAGCAAGTGTGGGGATGGCAAAGTCATATTTGTGCTATAGATAAGTTGCTGGAACTGTGGTATGGAGATTGAGTGAGAAAGGATGTTTTCTGTTGGTCTCTCCAGACCTTTCCCACTTGCTTCCTTTCTCCATCTCATTCCATGTCCCAGAATGTTGCCATTTATGGCTTGCAACCATAGGCTGCTCTGCCCTTTGATTTCCATATGGGGTCAGCCCACAGGAGGCAGGAGCAGGAGGTGGGAGGATAGGAAGAAAGAGAAGTCGGGATATCTGTTCCCCAGTCTCTGTCCACTACAGACTCAGATTGGCAGCGGCTGTGCTCTGCTACTCTGGCCAAGCTCCTGCCTGGCAGAGCTTTCTCCCAGCTTCGACTCTCTCTCTCTAGTATTATATATAAAACCAGCTCCCTTTAGGTCCAGGCACCTATGGCTCCCCACTGTTGCCAGCCCAGATGCTTCTCTGTCACGTGTTGGTTTCTCTTAACTCGGCCAAGAACTTTTGTAAATAGGGATTCTTTGAGGGCCCCGTGGCAGTGTGCCATCTGCTGGACCCCTGCCCCATACAGAGGATTATAGCTGGAGCAGCATGAGGCTGTTGCATCCACACAGGCCACACAACAGATAGTGGGGATGTGATTGAAGGGAGTCAGTGGATTCCGAAGATACTCAGGAGATAAAAACAATAGGATTTAGATGTATGGGTGAGAGAGAGAAAGCTATGGGTGACTTCTAGGTTGTGGCTTCTGTCCCTGGGAGGAAGGTGGTACTACTTGTTGAGATGCCAGGAGGGTTGGAGTAGCAGGAAATACTGAGAGGCTTCAAATGGCAATGCTCAACAGGCCCTTGGGTATAAAAATCTGTGGTTTGGAAGTGGAATCTTGGCAAGAGATTCATTAGCACAGAGATGGTAAGTACTAGAAGGGCTGGGCCAATGGAATGGAGGCCCAAGAGCTAAGAGGAAGCCCAGGAGACTGAGATGTTGGAACAGCTAAATAGGAAAGGATGAATGGTGGCTGCAGATGTGAGTGCTGAGAAGTGCCACTGGCTTCAAGAGCAAAGGCATGGTTGACTTTGGTTGACCTTGGCAAAAGCCATTTCAACAAGAGTCCCTGGAGACCAAAGGAAAGGTTCATAGGCAAGTAAGTTGGTGACGTAGGGAGAACATAAGTTGTGGTCTGTTCTCTGTGAAGGAATTGCTGAGGTCTGCTGACGGAGCACAGAGGGAACAAAAGAAGCACGAACCTGTCTTGCCTTTCCTGCTGCTTGATGGGAGCATGTTGCTCCTTTTATTGAGGAGTCTGTTCTCTGGGTGAGGAGGGCTGAGGTAACAGGAGCAGAGGTAGGAAACCTCAGAAGCTGAGCAATTCGGTGGTGGTCTCAGCACTTCCACTGTGCCCTCAATTCCTTGGCTTGCTTGTACTTTGAGGGCCCTGGTTTCCCTTCATCCCTCAGAGATCCTTCCAAGTATATGAAAGATGATGTGGCCAGTGGCCTCATTATCCAATCAAAGCTTTCTTCTCTGGCTGGATGCCTTTTCCTTTGCTGAAGCCCTTCAGAGAGAAATGGAAGCACAAGATAGGATTTCAGTACCATAAATATTGATTGTTTAGTATATAGAGGAAACTACCCTAAAACAAAATGGCCTCTAGGGGCGCATGATGTACAGGACCCTTATGTCCTATTTTGCTTTTTTAAGCTGTAGTAAAATGCACATAACATGAAATTTATCATCTTAATCATTTTTATTTTATTTTTAAAAACATGTTATTTATTTGACAGAGAGAGAGAAAGAGAGAGAGAGAGAGAAGGAGAGCCAGAGAGCACAAGCAGGAGAAATGGCAGAGGGAGAGGGAGAAGCAGGCTCCCCACTGAGCAGGGAGCCCAGTGCAGAGATTTATCCCATGACCTGAGCTGAAGGCAGACTTTCAACTGACTGAGCCACCCAGGTGCCCCTTATCTTAGGGGTTTTTAAGTGCACAGTTCAGTGGTGTCAAGTATATTCCCATTGTTATGTAACCAACGTCCAGAGCTTTCTTCATCTTACAAAATGGAAATTCTGTACCCCCAGCCCTTGGCAAGCACCATTCTACCTCTATTTATATGAAGTTGATTATGTTACGTAACTCCTGTAAGTGGAATCGGACAGTATTTGTCCTTTTGTGACTGGCTTATTTTACTCAGCATGTCTTCAAGGTTCATCCATGTCATAGAATTTGTCAGAAGTTCCTTCCTTTTAAAGCTGAATGATAGTCTGTTGTAAGTAGAAACCACATGTTGTTGATTCGTTCACCTATCCATGGACATTTAGTTTGCCACCATCTTTTGGCGGTCATGAATAACGCTGCTATGAACGTGGGTATACAAATATCTGTTGGAGTCCCTCCTTTCAATTCTTTGCATATGTATCCAGAAATGGTCTATCATGGGATTTGTTTTGCACTTAACAAAATATCTGATTTTTTTCAAATTTTTATTTAAATTCTAGTTAATATACATAGAGTGTAGCATTGGTTTCAGAAGTACAATTTAGTGATTGGTCACTCACATATAACACCCAGTGTTCATCAAAATCTTGCCATTTGCAGTGATGTGGGTGGAGTTAGAGTGTATTATGCTGAGCAAAGTAAGTCAGAGAGAGACAAATACCATATAATTTCATTCATATGTGGAATTTAAGGGAAAAAAAGCCTTGATTATCTTAATGAAAGTTTAAATTTTAGTGATTGAAGAATACTAAGGAACAGAGATTTTTTTTTAAATTATATTTTTCACTTATGGCCTGCATTGCTTCTCTTCCATCCTATATTATCTGGGACCTCTGAAACCTATAAGAGACTTCCCTGAGAAAATTCTGGAATACTGGAATATTCTTTTGGAAATTTTTCCTCCTCATCCAGGCATTCATTTCTTTATTCGTTGCCTGAATTGGTAGCAACAGGGAGCTATTTCTTTTGTGACTGGCTTATTTCATTAGCAGAATGGCACAGTTCATCCACCTTGTAGAGTGTGTCTGAATTTCCTTCCTTTTTAAGATTGCACATCACTTGTTTTCCATGGTAGCATGTTTCTCAGCTCACAAAGGTTTCTCATACCCATTTTTCCTTTCACCCTCATTTTCTCCACAGGGCAGCCAGGGAGTGGTTACCACTCTCGTGTTCCAGCGGAGAAAACAAGACGAGCTGTTCCACCCCAGGAGCACAAGGCAGGACCAAAGGCAGTCCATTGTACCTTCCTGGGAGCACAGCTGTGTTTGCAGAGCCCTGGCACACTTGTGCATGACTCTGCATAGCAGGCCTTGGAGTGGCAGAGGGGGACTCATGAGAGAGAGAATAGGTCCAGTGACAAGTTGGTGGCAAGGCAAAATGGAGGGAAGGCCAGGAGTGGCAGAGGATCTGGCCACAAGCCCAGTCTGGCCTCAGCCCAGGCCATTGAGCTCCTCTCCTTCGGGGAGCTCATTTTCTCTCCGGGACACAGGAAAGGGGATTTTGTGAGGTCTGTCCCAGAAGCTGGGTGATGTAGAGTGTTACGGGACCAGCCAGCCAGCCCTACCAAGATGAGCCTTCAAAGTTCATAGTCCATGATTAGAGCAGCCAGAGAGCAGAGCCAGCTAATGAAGCAGGGATTTGAAGTATGCAGCCCTGGCTGCAGGCACGCCACCTCACAATGTAGCCAGAGGTGTTAGAAGCTCTCTGAATTAAGTGAACTACTGTCCTTTGGGAAGGATTTTATTTGGGGCATCTTGCTGGGGTTGATGGGGATTACCTTTGAAGCCAGTGTAATCATCTCTCTCTTAGTATTCACGTCCAGGCCATCAGGCAGTCCTAAGTAAGAATAAACCTTTGTGCTTTGGAGAGCATGTCCATCGTGAGCACTGGCTGTGTTTTGAATGCTCCTGGCAGTCAAACTTGTAAGTGATAGTGCTCCCATTCTGGAAACAGCCGAATAGCCCACAGAACCTGGGCTTGGCCATTGGAGGAAATGAACAGGGACATGCTTCCTCTGGGTTCCTACTTGGAAACTGCTTCATACACTACCCTGTTCAATCTTCCCATTGGGAGACTGTTCCAGAATATTTGCTACTTGTCACATATTTTGGTGAAAGGTAAGCCAAGAGTTAGCATCATGGAGCACAGATTTTCAAAAGAATTAGCAAGTTGCAAAATACTCTGAACAGTGAATTGCAAGAAACCTGACCTGATCTAGTTTTTTTTTTTTTTTTTAATACTGAAGGCACTTTTATTTCCTTCGGAGCATCATTATGAACCCCATGCACCAAGGAGTTGGTAACACATACAACTGCTGGTTAAGAGAATGCTGGAGAAAGAGCTTTTAAGGAATTTCCCATGTTTCCTTTCAGTCATATATTAACTTACTTAAAAGGCACTGTGTATGTTTAAAGATGATTAAGATGCAGTAAGCTAACAGAAGAATGACCTTAGAGGCAACTTAAACCAGTTCTGCTTCCAACACAGAATTCCCCTCTCTAAACTTTCTGACAATTTTTTCCCCTGCTTTTTCTCAAAAAACCTCTAGTACCAAAAGGCTCATAACTCTATTCCATTTATGAGTTTACTATTGGAAAACCCCTCTTAATTCCCACTTCCTTCTGAAGCCATGGGGAATAAGTCCCATCTCTATTTTACAGCTCTTCAGATAATTAGGAAATTCATATACTTCTTTCCCCAGTTTCCTTTTAGCTAAATCTGTCACTTCCAGGTCCTGCCACCTTCTGCAAATGCTTGCTGACAGTCCTTTAAATATCTACTTGCTCTGGAGCTTCAAAGAGTACTAGAACAGCAGATGTGGTAAGCTCAGCACCAAAAACTGTGGGACTAAAAAACAAAAAAACAAAACAAAAAAAAATAAAAAACTGTGGGACTGTCCCCTTCCTTCCTATCCCATGATAATGCTCTGAGCTCTGGTTTTTTCCAGGGTCATTCTCTCGGGATGCAAATTCTCGCTCTATCACTTCCTCCTTTGTGACTTTGGGCAAGCAAATAAACTCTAAGGCCAGTTTTCTCATCTATTAAAGGTAGGGCAATTGTAATATGGACCCCACAGCCTCACAGAGTTAGGGCAGTTGAGATCATACATGTAAGTTCTTAGCACAGACCTGCAACATAGTGAATGCTCAGTAAATGTATCTGCTTGGGGAACAGTGATCACAAACACAGATGATGCATGTCAGCTTAGGTTCAAATTTTGACCCCATCACCTGTGAGCTAAATAGCCTGGGATAAGTGGCTTCAACTCTCTGTGCCTCAATTTCCTTACTTGCAAAAGGGAGACTTGAATTGTTATAAGGATTAAATGAGCTCTCATATGCAAGGTGCTTGGCACAGAGCTTAGCAAGTGAAAAGGGCCATGTGAGTGAGAGCTATTAGTATAATATCTTGAAAACACATTCTATTTTAAAAGAAGTCACATCAGAGGTTGGCCAATATTGAAGCCATGGGTACCAACGCGTCAGTTCCTGTAACCTTCATCATTTTATGCCTATATAGTGTTCTCACTATTTATATTTTTGTATCTCAAACCATCCACTTAACAGAGCATCTTGAACATGCTAGTGCTGCCAGAATTTCTGATCTTTGCAATCACATCTATCTCTCTTCTGAACTATTTGAAATCTGTTTTCTTAGCTTCTGGATAATTTGACTACATTTCTCTCCAAACGTGGCTTGAGGACCACCCCTTCTGAAAACTGCTTGGATCCTTCTGGTAGATTCAATCTTTCACTCCACCACACTTATCTCTAATATGCTGGAGGCACTACACTGTCCATCTGTGCTTTTTATCCTTATAGGGCTGTGCGACTGGACTTTTCTATATTTATTGGGTCCATACACTTCAGAGTAATACCTAACTTCTTTATTGCCTCCGATGCCAATTGGCAAGGATTCTTCCTTCTTTAGTAGCACTTAGCATAGAGTATGTACTTAAAAATGATTCTGGAACAAATGCCATTCTTAGTCTAGTCCAGCATCCTCATCTGTGATAAAAGGGATGATGTTGGATAAACTTGTTTAAAGTGCAAAGTATTTCCAGTGATTATTATCACTATGTCTAAAGTAGAAAAGTTACTTTTTCAAGACCATTTTTTTTCTATACCCCAGCTGGCATTTCTCTGAAGAAAAAATCAGCATTGTATCTAGAAGAGAAAATATCCTTCTTTATTTTTCTATCTTTTTAGAGTTTAAAGATCCAATTATTGACTAATATAAAATACAAATGTATATTTTGTTTTTCACAAAATGAGACTTGTACCAGACATACAGCTTCACATTTCTCCTATATATTTCCTTTAGGTCAGCTTAATCACTAAGGGAAAGCATTGAATTATTTCTTCCCATTGTCACACCTTCTTCCAGTTTTCCACTTCAGCCTCTCCACATGATCGTTTTAATCTGATTTCAACAGCAATGGAAAGATTAAGCAAATGCACTCAAAGTCAAAAGTAAACAATTGGAAAATATCTGCAAGGTATATTATAGGCAACATATTGGTATCATTCACTTAGCAAAACAAAGACAATGCCTCAGTATAGAAATGGGCAAAAAAGAGGAACAGGCAAGAAATATAAATGTTTAATACATATTTGAAGATCCTCTACCTCACTCATAATCAAAGAAGTGAAAATGTAATATATAATAATGTAGTTTTCACCTACTAGATTGATAAAACTGAAAAGAATGAAAAGAGCCAGCATTAATGTGGAGTTGGGAAACACACTCTCAAGAAGTAGTGGGGAAGAATAAAAATGAGAATGAGCCTCGTGAATCAGTTTAGCAATGTTCATTGAGAACCTCCAAATGTTCATACTGATAATGGTAACATTTCACTGAAGAAGTGGTTTCTTAAGGAACAAAAATGACAGTTGTGCAGGGCGTATGTAGGATTGCCCTTGTAGCATTGTATAACAGCAAAAAAAAAAAAAAAATCTGAGGCAATACCAATTTCCATCAATATGGGATTAGAGAAATAAATGGTAGTATGCCATAGAATAGAGTACTATGCATCCATTAAAAAGGATGAGGTGTAGGCATGTGTCCATAATACACTCTTACGAGAAGCAGATTATAGAAAATGATATGGCATGGTATGATAAGATATGACAAAACCTTATTTGATAAGAAACAGAAAAAAGGGGGATCCCTGGGTGGCTCAGCAGTTTGGCGCCTGCCTTCAGCCCAGGGCCTGATCCTGGAGTCACGGGATCAAGTCCCACATCAGGCTTCCTGCAGGGAGCCTGCTGCTCCTCTGTCTGTGTCTCTGCCTCTCTCTATCTGTGTCTCTCAAGAATAAATAAATAAATAAACAGAAAAAAATAACCATGAATACTTAAGAATGCATCCATTTTCTGCTTGATACACTTCTGCACTTTTTGATATTTTAACGTATATATCTTTTAATTTAAACATGTAACAGAAGATAAAATATTTCTATTTTTTTAAAAAAGGATTGAGGAACTGCTATGCATTCTTGTGTGTGTGTGTGTGTGTGTGTGTGTGTGTGAGAGAGAGAGAGAGAGAGAGAGAGAGAGAGAGAGAGAGAGATTTGGAAATGGAATCAATGATTATATGGCAGAAAAGTAGCATTATGGAGATTCCCTCTGGAACACATGGAAGCTATAGAGGAGTGGAGGTGACAGTCATTGGCAATGAGATTGGGAACTTAACAACTACAGCATCAGATGGTTCATCTGCAAAGCACTCGTACCTGATTCCTTGATGTATGTTGGACTGGAGGAAGACTAGGAAGTTGGCAGAGAGGCAGTATTAATACCCCAGTACTTCAAGCTTTAGGGGAAATCTGCTCTCTTCAGATAGGCCTGGCCCTTTGTTGTTGTTGTTGTTGTTGTTGTTTTAATATTTATTTCTTTATTTTCTTTAGAGAGAGAGAGAGAGAACCTGCAGCAGGGGGAAGGGCAGAGGGAGAGAGAGAATCTCAAACAGACTCCCTGCTGAGCACGGAGCCCAATGTGCAGACCCAGAGCTCAATCTCAGGATCCTGAGATCATGCCCTGAACTGGAATCAAGAGTGGGATGCTTAACAGACTGAGCCACCCAAGTCCCACTAGCCCTTTTTTCTTGTGGGCGCATCTGTCAAGATGCTAAATCTTAATGAAGAACAATGTCTAAGCATTCATGCAACATGTATTTCAGAATATAGTAATGGGACTTTTATTACCCCAAAATTGCCTTCACCAGTCTTCTCCATCTGCCCATCCCAACCACCAGTTCCACATCTAATTTCCTTCTGACCATCTTTTGGGCATCCCACAATGATCCAAAACATAACATGGCAAAAACTTATCAAACTTCTCTCTGGACAAAGGATTTTTTCCCATATATTTCTCTCTACCTCCTAGTCCTCTTGGCCCTTGTTGACAATTACTGGGGCCACCAGCCATGTGTGGCTACTGAACACCTGGAATATGGTTAATCTGTTCTGCAGTCTTCCAGATTTGGAAGACTTAGCATGAAAAAAATTAGGCAAACTATTAATTTTACATGATGATATTTTGGACATACTGGGTTTCATGAAAAATAATATCAAAATAGTAATATTATTCATCTATTTCTTTTTACTTTTTTAGTATGGCTACTATACAATGTATAATTATGTTTGTGGGTTGCATTACATTTCAATGGTATGAAGGCTACGCTAGACTTTATTTTCTTGCTTTTAGGGCTCCATACCAAATCTGTCAACAGGTTTGACATACAGTCTCTTGGTCTTTTATCCTTCCTCTTCCTTTCTTCAACCGCTGGTCCAGACAAGTCCTCTCTTCTGTCACAGCACCTTCAACACCTGCCTGCCTCTAGCTACTCTTCACTCCAGGCCCAACTCAGCTGCCAGCACACAAACTAAATAACCTGAATAGCTGAGAGTTAACCTCACTCAAATCCCCCTTGAGATTAAAAAGAAAACAAATAACAAAATACACTCTGAATAACTGCACTATATAAGAACTCTGATGTGCTAGAAATGAAATAACCAGCCTCTCACTTAATTTTATATGATGCTGTTAATATAAACAAATGCCTCTCACCCACAAATGAAATGCTCCTTGAGAGAGAAGCGGGAAGCCCTTCTCAGGCTCCAGAGAAAGGAAATGGCGTCTCTGACCTTCTAAACCACAAACAGATACACAAATTCTCTTTTCAGTTTGGCTTCAGTCTTTGAGACACAGCCTTCAAGGGCCGAGGCTCCGTTGTAAGAAAGATTATGTATAGCACATGCACATTTCTAGCCCTGGGCTCTGAGCTTTGGGGATCATGACTTGATAAAAAAAAATTTCTGGGAAATACAACCTCCTCCCCACCCAGTGAAAGACCCATTAGCAAGAAGTGATGAATGGACAGTAGATGTCAGTAGATGAGATCCTGGGGATGGATAAGAATGAATAAAGGTGAGGATTGACCAATTCTTATTCTCTTCATCCATTTCTGCCTGTCCTGTGGCAGTGGCCAGAACACATGAGAGACTCTAGTGTGAAGCAAGTGGATCTGGGCTTGGGCAGAGATTGGAGACCCATAAGAGAGAGCATCTGCTCTCTGGCCAGCCATGCTTTTCTTCTTCTGAAGGCTTGGCCAATCATCCTGAGGACTGCTATCACAGTGAAAGCTGAAGGGCACTCTTGACCTGTGCAAAGAATGTGTGGTCTCCTAAACTGCACAGATCTTATGGCTCCTGGCTAAACCACTGACCAATGGCCACTTCGGAAAGAAAGACAAGCCCCTAACTATTGGGAACTGTTCTCTTTTGGGTCTTTAGTGGATGACAATAGAACAATAAGATTGATTCTGCAGGTTATCAACTCAACCAACCTATTGCCATTTTCAAACTTGCACCTCATAAATGTGTCTTTCTGATGAGTTGAGCACTCTGGGCTTGGAGAGCAAAGCTATCACCAGGGCAGTAGGGCTTCTTATACCAAATGCAGTAAGTGTCATGCAGAACTCAAAGAAGAATGTCAAGGGATTCCTTTTACCACATCCCAGACAGAAGTTTCCTTACACACACATATACACTGATAGGAACACTCCAAATTTCCATGGATGTGAAGCTAAACAGAAATGGAGGCACAGGTCAGCCTGAGGGGAGTGTGTGGTGATATGGGAAGGATGTCCAATGCCTGCTTTGGTGTTGCTAGCAGATTTACAGGAGCCTTGTTTTTTCATTCTTTTTTTTTTTCTTAGGCACCAGCTGGCAGAGCCAATTCCTTTCTTTCAAGGGCTGGCTCTGTGAGTCACTGCCCATCTGCCAGTAGCAAGATGAAGGAGGGGAGCATCACACAGAGTCCTGGGTGCTTGCTCCAGTTTTCTGTGAGGATGCTACAGCTCCCACAGTAGTACCAGCAGTCTCAGCCTGAACCTCACTCACCCCCTAATGCCTTCCCTGACAGAGGAAAATTCTGCAATAGGTGCCTCTGGAGAGTGGCTTGAACTCCTCATGCTGATGTGAATGTATTTCAGATGATATTGGATTTGTGCTGAGTGTATCACACTGAGTGCAGTGCCTGGTAGACTTTGTACTAGAATCAACCAGACCTTGAGATCATATCTGCCTAAGAACAAAGAAGCGATGCTTGCTCTGACAGAGCAGTCTTAGTCCCATTTCACAGATGGGGGAACTAAAACTCAGAGCAATTATTAATCAGAAGAAGCTACGTTATGCACCATAACCTCCTCAAAATCTCCGTGACTTAAGACAACAAATGTTATTCCCCCTGGCCTGCAGGTTTGGGTAGTACTTCAGGGCAGTTGCCCTTCACATGGAGATTCAGAGACTCAAGCTTCTTTGATGCTGTTGGGTCTTCTGTCTCAATACTAGGCTTCTTAGTGTACCCACGCAGGGGAAGCGAGAAATGGCCCTGAAACTACAACATGTTACTTCTAGTCACGTGGCCCTGCTGAAATGCTGGAGATGGGAAATGTAATCTTACCCTGGCTGGGAAAGGAGAGGAGAACCAGGTATTGGTGAGCACTGTTATGACTGACAGATAGGTAAGCGACTCTCACCGTCCTTATTCCACCTCTTATTTGTGCCCCATTCTGCCTATCTGCATCATTCTCTCTTGCACACTGGTTCCATTGAAGTTTTGTGGTCCCTATTTTAAAACAAGGATACTAACAATGAGCAGTGTTAATGGTATAGATTCAGCCACCTGAAGCCTCTGATCTTTCTCCATCCCCTGCCCTCCCCCACCCCGTCTTCTAAATTTCCCAGGGAGAAGACAAGTTGGATCAATTTGGGCTGTATGTCTTCTCTAGACAACTGAATTATGCCAGGGAGAGAGAGGAGGAAAGTCGCATGATAGAAGTATCACACTTCTTGCTGCAACCTTGTAGATGGAAAGTGGGTAAAGGGCTACCGATTTTAAGTGGTGGAATGAGGTCTGTGTAACTCCAAAGCCCTTTACATTTACTGCACACACAGCCTCCTAGATATTTTAAAAGTCAAGTAACTAGGAGAAATAGTGTCTGTATACACAAAAACACGGATACTGCAGAAAACCGTGTTATCTTCAGATTTACTATGGCATATATGGTTTAGTCTAAAATTAAAGAAACTACTAGTAGGCTTAGCAGATTTTATAGTACTAAGAATCTGGTATAGTCATCTCAATGCTATATCATAAAGATTATTTCTTTTCTCCTCAAGGGTCTAGCATCCAGATCTACTCTCCAAAACAGTAGCCACTGGACATAGATATGTATTTATTTAACTTAAATTCACTAAAATGAAAACTTCAGTTCCTCAGGCACATTAGTCACATTTCAAGTCATCAAAGGCCACATGTGAACAGTGGCTGCCATATTGGACAACTCAAATATAGAATGCTTCCCTTGTTGCAATATCGTTATTGGATGGCACTGGCCTAGACCTTAAATTCTCTATACAGAGAGAAACATACAGTGAGATATAGAAAAAAATTAAAACAGGCTAGAATGAATCAGGAAGTTTCATATTTAAGAAAATAAGTTGTCAATAAAAACTCAACTAAACTACCCTCTTTTCTCCAAAAGAAAAGATGGCAGAAGAAGCAAAAGAAGTAGATCATTGCCTATGATCAGAATGGTTTGCACATACTAAAGGGAGGGGTAAGCCACATCAATTATCTGCATAAAGGTTATTGACCCATTGTGGGTCAAGTCCATCCTTCAAAAGTGACCAGACAGTCTCCCATAGAGACAATGTTCCTCCTCTACAGTCAGTATGCTTATGCGTTTTCCCCTCTCCTTCATTTCTCCTTCTTTCCTCCACTTCCATTCATCCTATCTATAATTTCTATGGCAAAACATTTTTCCTCCTTCCACTCTCAACTTTCTTAACTATCAAGCCACATCAGAGACCTATATGTGATCCTTCCGTGGGGTGTCCCACCATCCCTGTAACCATGAGGGCAAAATCAGACTTGAAAGATGTTAGTGATGACCAAATATTAAGTGGCCCCCTGAAGGGGGATTGATTACCTTTTATAGAATGAATCACTGAACATACAAAGTACTAATGAACACGGAAGGTAAAGTGACAGTGTTAAAGTGTATTTTGTGCAATGAGAGTTAAAAGGTGTTAGTCAATCAAATCATACCAAACCCAACCCAACCCAAACAATAGTTTCCATGGTCCAAAAAATCAAGGGCAATACTAGATTAAAGAGTATATGGAGAGCTTTTGATACACAAGGATGTCTTGTGAATTTCCAAGGGGATGTACTAATGTGACACCCTTCCTAAACTTATTTGACCCCAGTTCTCTTTAGTTTTGCAGGGTTTTCTCACTGGGCACAAAATTCAGATCTAAAGTGACATTGCTGGTTTTTATAGTGACTTAACCCTGAAGATAATGTCAAAAGAATTCTTCTTCTAGAGTATTTTGAGACTTGAATGTGTCATTTTAATGAGAATGTTCTCTAGTTGATCATTCAGAAAAGTCTAGTTTGAGCATATGTTATGTTGTAGTCATCAACAAAAGTTACTTTCCACAGAGACTTGGTATGCTTAGTTGACAAAGTCTGGAAATGAAAAAAAAAAAAAAACAAGGAGGAAAAAATAGGTATAAAGTATGAAGCTGTAGAGAGAAAAAGCTAACTCTTAAGGCTTGGCTTCAAGCATCTAAATGTCATGTCTAATGATGGATATCACCTTTTGAGACTGAGTGACAATTGTTAAGGGAAGAGTATAAGAAGTTTTTAGCAATCCTTGGGGATGAGGTAGTTGTTTTCTAGCCAAATCTAGGCTGGCAAGGGTATAACTTCCTTTCTGAACCGCCCCCTAATGTGTGTGGTTTGGTCAGGTTGATCCACAGATAACATGGTACTTGGATGCCCCATAGCACATCTCAGTACTTCACTTCCTTTCTTGGCTACATGACTTCTGATACAGTGGAAGGGCCTGCAAAAGTTCTGCATTTCTTTGGGTTGTGAATTGATTCTGATAAACAAGCCAAGTTCTGAAGCTTTGCTACATTTATCTCAAGAAATATGATAGGTAAAAAGAACTGTGAAGTAACTATTTCTAACAGATGTGTAATTCTAGAATAATCTGCCTCAAAATTAAGGATACTCCCATAATGAACACTACTGAGTGAAAACAGAAGGTACCACACAAAAGTACAGCTGTTGGGAAATATCAGATTTTGTTCATGTCTTATGAATCCAGCTTCATCCTGTGATTGTCAGCAAATTTGCCTGGAAGACTACACATATTAGGACATGTTAAATAACTGGCAGAAATATTTAGAACCTCGGTTTAGACACAAAAATAGGTAAGGAGATGAAGAAAAGGCATTTCACAAAATTCAACAACCATTTATAGAGAAAAATTTTTAACAAAACCAAATTTTTAACAAAATTTCCTTCTTCTTTTATTAAAAAAATTTTTTTGCCTCTTAAAAGAGAAAAGACAAAAATCCTACAGCTAGCATCATATTTAGTGGACTGTTGAACACATTGCATTTAAGGTAAGAAGCAGAACAAAATTACCAGCTTTCATCACTTCTATTCAGTGTCATACTGGAGGTCCTGGCCACTCTAGTAAGTAAAAAAAAAAAAAAAAAAAGAAAGAAACAAAAGGTGTAACGATTGCAAAAGAAGAAATAACCTGTCCTTAGGTACAAATGACATGATTGTATACATAGAAAATCTTAAGGAATCTACGAAACAACTACTAGATATAATAAATAAATTAATCAAATTTGTAGGATATAGGGCAATATATAAATAAATTGTGTTCTTATATATTAACAGCAAACAATTTTAGAAATGAACTTTAAAAATTTATTTGCAAGGGGCACCAGGGTGGCTAAGTCAGTTAAGTGTCTGAGTCTTGGTTTCATCTCAGGTCATGATTTCAGGGTTATGAGATCTAGCCCTGCATCAGGCTCGCTTAGCACCGAGTGCTTGGGACACTCTCTCCTTCTCCCTCTGTCCCTTCCCCCTGCCCCCCTCTCTCTCTTTAAAACAAATAAATAAATCTTTAAAAAATTAAAAAATAAAAATGTATTTACAATAGTGCCAACACATAAAATATTTAGAAATAGATTTAATGAAACTATAAAATAATATTAAGAGATATTTAAGAAGACTTAACTGAATAGAGAGATATATCATATTCATGGACTTTCTTGATTCATGATTCAATATTGTTATCAGTTCTCTACAAATACATTGAGTGCATTCCTAATCAAAATCTCAGAAAACTTTTTTTGGAGGGGGGTAAACATTGATAAACTGGTTCTATAATTTATATGCAAATGACCTAGGGTAGCCCAATAACATTGAAAAAGAAAAACAAATTTGGAAGACTTATGCCATCTGACTTTAAGGTTTATTGTAAAGCTATAGTAATTAAGATACTGGCATTATGATAGACAAATAGATCATTGAAATAGAAGAGTCCAGAATAGACCCACAAATATATGGTCAGTCAATTTTTTTATTATAAAAATGCCAAACACATTCAGTGAAGAAAGGAGATAGTTTTTTTTCCAGCAAAGGTATTGGAACAAGTAGATGTTCATATGTAAAATAAAAAATCAACTTTGATCTGTATCTCATATCACAGAAAAAAAATCAACTCAAAATGAATATCATAGGCTGAAATAAAAACCCTTAAACTCTTACAATTTTGGGAAAAACATAAGATGAAATCTTTGTGACTTTGGTTTAGGAAAAGAATTTTTAGTTACAACAACCAAAGCCCAACCATAAAACAAAATGGCAAATTGGACTTCATGAAAATTAAGAACTCCTGCTCTTAGGAATAGATTGTTGAAAGAGTAGAAAGACAAGTCATATACTTAGAAAACAACATTTAAAAATCATGCACCTGATAAAAGACTTTTATCCAGAACATACAAAGAACCCTCAACATTCAAGAAAACAAATAGTCCAAGAACAACAACAACTGGATAAAAGATTGGAACAGGCATTTCACCAAAGAAGGTAGGTGAGTGATGGCAAGCAAGCACAGAGAAAAAGTGCTCAAGAGCATAAGGGAAATGCAAAGTAAAACCATGATGAGATACCATTTCACTAGAAGGCCTGAAGTTAAAATCTGACACCATCAAATGCAAACAAGGCAGTGGAGCAACTGGAACTCTCATGGTTGTAAAAGCACTTGAGGAAACTCTCTGGCAAGGCCATTTAAGTGAAACCTATGCCTCCTCAGCAACTAAGCATTCCACTGCTAGGTGTAAGCTCAAGAAAAATGAAAGCATATGCCAATGCAAGAGTTGTATGAGAATGATATGTCAACTTTATTCATGACAGCCCAAATTGGATACAATCCAAATGTCCATCAAATTGTGGTGTGTTCATACCAGGAAATATTACTCAGCAGTAAAAAGAATAAACAGTTACTTCCCACAATACAAGTGACTCTCAAAAATATACAGAGCCTATGGTTGGTTAAGTGTCTGACTTGGCTCAGGTCGTGATCTCAGGGTCCTAGGATTGAACCCTGCAACTGGCTCCTCCCTCAGTGGTGAGTCAGCTTGTCCCTCTCCTCCTGCCCCTTGCCGCCTTTGTTCTCTCTCTCTATCTCTCTCTCAAATAAATAAATAAAATCTTAAAAAATATATGCTGGACCTACAAAGCAAGATACATAAGGGTATACCATATGATTCAATTATATGAAGTTCTGTACTAGTTCTATACTAATCTATGATGATAGTAATCAGAATAGCCATTGCCTATGGGGTATTTCTGGGATGATGGAAATATTCTGTAGCCTGATTGGCTGGTGGTTACACAGGTATGTACTTCTACCAAAACTCACTGAATTGTACATTTAGGATCTGCACCTTTTGCTATATGTAAAATGTACCTCAACAAATTGCTATTGACTCTGAATACTTACTTTCTAACTCTTTCTTAAATATTCCATATTAGATTTTTTTTTTTCCGTTGCTGGAATTGGTCTTGCAGCTTGCGAGGGCAACTTTTGAGAGCAGACACTAGGTCGTACATTAAACTGCATCCCACTATGAGGAGAAGTGACTTGTGTGAACCAATCTTGTTTCATTATGGACACAGCCCATTATGCACAGAGGGAGCAGAGTCACTTGGTAATTACACTACCATCAGAGCCAGTTAAGAGCTAAGGCTTTGGGTTCGGCATTTCCCAGCCATTTGCCTCTTTGTCCCCTTTATTCCTCACCTGTAGACGAGAGGTAGAATGCCTACCTATGAGAGGCATTAGGATATCAGATAAGAAAATGCATGCAGATTATTAGCACAGTGTCTGTTGAAAATATTAAGGATAAAATGATGATTGCTTTTAGTATAGATATGTAATACACTAGAGGAGTTTGGAATTTTACTTAGAAATTTGTCTGAAAGTTGCCAGAAACATGATCTTAAACGTCTTTCCCACTAAATGAATAAGGAAGTTTGTGACACAGAAAAAGAATTTGGTCTCCGGGATTCACATGTCTCATCCTTCCACAGGATTATTCTCACCCCTCCCTCCCATCTTTATCTCCCAGGCTCACCTCTGACCTCCCTAAGTCTGGAGAGGTTCTCAGAGTCTGGTTTCACATGACTGAGATGCAACACTTTATTTATTTAACCTATCATTGAGATCTGGGTTACTTCAAGATAGTTTAAGGCCTTGGATGGAAAAGTGTGGAACCTTAGCATCCATCCACAGAGCAGGTGAAGCGTACCCATCTCAAGGGGTTTTGGGTATCACAGTCTGTGCCCATCTAATGATCCTCAGGGTGCACAAATATAACCAATCAAAGAGGCTCTTACAGAGGAGATAAGCTTCTAGAATTTCACTTGAATCCTGAGCTATGCTGTGTCCTCCTTTGACCTCTCTTCTCAAGAGCAGAGTTGGACAATATCTTGTTTACTTACCACCTTTCACGATTCAGGGACCTGTGTGACGTTGCAAATTTCCTTACCTTTTTGGTCCCAGTCAGACTGATGTGGGAATGGAGCTCAAGCTGTCCAGAACTCATAGTCTTCCCACACCACCAAACCTTAGTCCAGCTGCCAGAGTTTTCTCTTTACCTTGGTACCAGTTCAGGCCAGGCTTCAGGCACTCCTGGTGTATGCAGTGCACCTGGTGCCCTATGGCCTTCTTTGTCTGGAGCTCTGTGCTGCGCCGTCTCTGAACCAGCACCACACAGTCTCTGTTTCTTTCACTGACACCTGCCCAGAACGGGAGAGGGCTTCAGAGCTCTGAAGTCCAGCAGACCTGACTTCCAGTCTGTCTTACTGACCACAGGACCTTGGGCCAGATCAAATCTCTCAGTCTCTGTTTCTATAAAATCAGCTTTATAATAACACTTACCTGCTTTTCTAAGGATTGAGAAATGACCTATGTAAAATGCTTACCAAAAAAGGACCTGGGACTTAATGCGTGTCAGCCATTATCTTTATTGTGTCTACTAATTATAATACATTTTTTTGTATTGTTCCCCAGTTGTTACCTACAGGTAAGAACTTGACTCCTAAATTAGATGTCATTGACGTGAAGGTGAAGACAATTTATATTTTCTTTTTACATAGCCCACAGAACTCGGGTGGTGCTGGGGATGAGGAGCATCATCAAGAGCAGCTTCCTAAGTGACTCTGGTTGACCTGATAAGCTTCTTGATATGATGTGAGTTGCTACACTTCTCCACATACGACTTACATTATATGTAATGAGCAGGTGATCTGACCTAATGACCCTTCTATTGCGATGCTCTTCCCCTAAACCTTGCTTGGAAGGCACATTCTCTCCTTGTAGATTTAATATCTATGTATATGGCTGCTTTGTATCACAATTCTATTTATTTTTTTAAAAAAGTCCTTTCTTTTTAGTAAGCTCAGTTAGACTGTGTTGTTAGACTGTATTACTTGTGTTCTTCCTTTTTGAAAGAGGACAAGGGATCAAGGCATCATTTAGCAGGTCACAAAGATTTTTTTTTTAATCCTCCTAACTAGTTCAGTTACGGTGTATTTGTTGCAGTGACAAGATGGCCATCGCCCCTGGAGGGAACACAGGGAATTGGGTGACACAAAGGTAAAGGCCAGCTGGGTTGCTGTGAGAACTGTCCTCAAGTGACCCAGGCTTTTTCATGAGAAAACAAGAACGTCCTCACTGCTGAGGACAGCAGGTGACAGGATTCATGTCAGGTTATGAAATGGCTTCAGCAGATGCCTCGAGTCACACACACACACGCCACCCTCACCAGTCACTAGTGACAGCATGCCCGGTGCAGGGCCGCCCATGAACCTACCTTCTGGAGACTGGGACAAAGGATCCTTTCAGCAGAGGTCAAGGTGGGCCAGTGTGCCTGGGCCTTGGCTTCCGCTTCACACCTGTCAAGACTAGAACAAAGCCAGTGACTCTGCAGCCTTTAAGACCAACTAGTGTTACTTATAAACCTGTGGGGAGATGCTGGACAGCGTTGTTAAACTTGTTTTTTGGTATTTGGGTCACAATTTAACTTCTATTGTGAGCCTCCATTTAGCCAAGTGGTGAAAACTTACTCTTAGCCAAATTGGGATCCTCCTCTCTTTCTTCGTGGCTGACTCTATTCTCCAGAAGGCATACAGCCTGGGAATGTAGAGGCTTGGGGAGCAGGAGGTCCTCTTAGCCTGGCTGTTCTCCCGTCTGGCTTCTGCTGAGACGTCTTTCTTCCTTAACCATGTCTCTGCTGGGACTCCTTCATTTCTGATGACCAAACCTGCTAGTGCTCTCTCTCTCTGCCTCCTTGTCTCCCTGTCTCCCTCCCTCTCTACCATACCTCCCCCACTCTTGGGATCATAGAAAAATACATCACTGGTCCCTAGTGACCCTGAGACAGGGCTTCTGAGAGGTGCTACAAACCCAGCCACCTCGATACACTTCCCAGATATTTCTTCCATTCCTCAACTCACCAGGAATGACAGACAGGAGGAGGGTGAGGTGGGAAGCCACGGTGGCTTGCCCCAGGCCCAGGGGCACATCTTCTCTATAACTCAGGGGTTTCTGTCCCTACTTCCCCTCACTTCCCTACTTGGCTGAGCAGAACTCAGGACCCATTAGCATCTCACCTTTCTTCCCTTCCCTTTCAGCTCCCCTCTCCCTCCTCCTCAAGCCCAGAAATCTTTATCTTGCTTTTATATCATCATATATATATATATTTTTTTCATCATATATTTTTAATGTCCCAAGTCTCCAATGTTGTATTGAGTTCCCCTGCCTGTGTGGTCTGGGGCAGGACTGCCCTAAGACCTGGATAAAGGGAACCCCTAGCCCGGGCCCTTTGCCTCAGGGAGCCCCACACTTTGAAGTATCTTCTCCCCACCTATTTATTTATTTATTTATTTACAAAAAAATATTTATTTATTTATTTATGATAGACAGGGGGGGGCACAGAGACACAGGAGGAGGGAGAAGCAGGCTCCATGCCGGGAGCCGGACGTGGGACTCGATCCTGGGACTCCAGGATCGCATGCTGGGCCAAAGGCAGGCGCCAAACCACTGAACCACCCAGGGATCCCCCTTCCCACCTTTCTAAATCCTCCTCTGGCCTCTGAAAGGCACGTAAGCTCCATCCCCAGTTCTCTTCTTTGGGGCAGGGTCTGACCCTTTACTCCATGTGAGAGTACCAAATACCTGAGGGTCCCTGACCTTGTCCTTCAGAGTGGGGTTCTGATTCTAGAAGGGTAGCTTGGTGAGAAAATCACTTCCACTGGATGGAGCAGTATTTCTTTGTCAGATTTATAGGAAATTGGACTACCATGCTGGTACCACTGACATGCTGATTTGTGGGGGGGGGGGGGCTCAAACAGTTTCTATAAGACAGTTGCCTACCCCCTGCAGGAATATCTGTCTGGTACCTTGAGTACCCTAGGGGCGACTTTGTTCTTGTATCTTTTTCCTTCACTCAGGTATTAAGCATAAACTATCAAAGTAGTTCTAGAATGAAGAGAGGAGACATGGGATAAGAGAAAACACAGGGAAAAAGGACATCAGCAAATTTACCCAAATATTGTACTTGCTCCCATTCTCATGCAAAGTGATATAGGACATAGTCTGTATTGAGAGTCAGAAGATGACTTGCACTTTTATTTCTAGTCCTGACTCTGCTGCTAACTGTATGATCTTGAACAAAGCACTTCAGTTCTCTGGGTCTGTTTCTTCATCTCTATTTTTTTAAACGTTTTAAAAAAGATTTTATTTCTCTATTAGAGAGAGAGAGAGAGAGAGAGAGAGAGAGAGAGAGCTCACACAAGCAGGGGGAGAGGCAGAAGGACAGGGAGAAGCAGACTCTCTGCTAAGTAGAGAGCCAGATGTGATGCAGGGCTCGATCCCAGGATCCTGAGATCATGACCTGAGGGGAAGACAATCACCCAACTGACTGAGCCATCCAGGTGTCACCCCCCTTTTTAAAGATTTTATTTATTTATTTGAGAGAGACAGTGAGTTTCTTTAAGATGAGATGGATGAATATATGGATGGATGGATGGATGGATGGATGGATGGATGGATGTGTGGGTGGATGGGTAAATGGGTGGGTGGGTAGATAAATGGATGTGTGAGTGGATGATGGATGGATGGGTGAGTGGATGGATGGATGGATAGATGGGTGTGTGAATGGATGAATGGATGGGTGGGTGGAAGGATGGAAGGATGGATGGATGAATGGATGGATGTGTGAGTGGATAGATGGTGGGTGAGTGGATGAAGAAGCTTGCTAGATACACTGAGAGAAAGAGGAAGGAGAGCTGGTGGCTGTCCAGGTGCTGTAGCTCTATCTAGCTGCTGCGAACCTCCAATTACCACCATCATCTTCCCTGACTTACGTCTTTGCCTACTGCTTTATTTCAAGAGCAGCTCAGTGAGGTAGTTGAAAAAATTGATCCAGGAGTCAGAACACCCAATTTTTTTCTTCTGCAATGTTTGGTGTTTCCTGGACAACCTTTGAGTGATACAGAAACTCTCCAAGTGTCCGCTTCATTATCAGTAAAATGGAGTCAATGATACCTGTCTTATCCATCCTGCATGGTTTTGTGGGGCTCAAATATGGTGATGGGTGAGGAAAAAAAACACTCTGCAGTCAGGAAGCCCACATGCAGGGTTGCATTTTCCTAGGCATTATTGGGTCATTCTTCTTTCCTTATTCTCCTTGATAGCTGCCTGGGAGGCTCATACGTGGCTTTTACAAAACTTTCCAGGGAATTTCAGAGCTTCTGAAAGAAGCAGAGGATCAGAAATCACAAGACAAGGTTGTGTTGCTGTGTTGGCTCATCACATGTCAAGGGAAAGGACTTTTTTTTTTTTTTTGATTGTTCTATTTTTGTTGTTAAGGCAATGAAGCCAGAAGGTGTACAGTTATTGCAGGGAGAGTAAACACCAGGGGCTTCTTTGTATGAATGTGTGTGGTTTCCTGCCTGAACCAAATGAGGCATTTGAAGTTTTCCAGTGATACGCTGAGCCAACATTTAAGCATCTGTAGGGTAAATTAGGTAATCTGTGGAGAAACGATGGTGCTAAAAGATGAAGACTGAGTTGTCTTGCCAACCGTCCACATGAAGTCCATAAGAGAACCATCACACCTTATCCCTTTACCCTCGCCAGTCACTCCTGATCTTCTTAGTCAATAATTCCTCTTTTGGAGTATCATAAAATCCTTAACTGATCTGTTCTGGCCCTCCCCTGAGTTCAGTGGTTCTCAGAATGTGTCCTTGGACCAGCAGCATCACAGCATCATCTGAAAATGTGTTAGAAATGCTGTTGCTTGGGTCCTGCCTCAGACTTACTGAATTACCAGGTCTGGGAGTGGGGCCTGACAATTTGAGAACAAGCCTTTTTGGTGACTCTGATAGACCTCAACTTTGAGAACCAAGGTCCTAATTCATGATTTCCCTCAACAGCATACCTGAAGGATGATCTCTGTGGCCTCTACTTGAATCCTTCTGGTGACAGGGAGCTCGCTACTTCACAAGGCATCTGATTAGAAGCCCTAATGATGAGATATTTTCTCATTATACAGAGATAAAACTGACTTCTTGTCACTTCCACTGCTGGTGTTGGTTCTATCCTCCGAATGAAATTCAGGGTTACAGCTGAATGAAGATCACTGGTAAATGGGCTAATTACTCACCTAGTAGGAGTTGGGTAAAAGTGAATACAAGAAGATAAACTGGGCAGGAGGCCAGTGTGTCACATTTTCCTCTCAGCCAAATAAAACAGCAAGATTAAGGGCTGTCCCTGGCATTTGCGAGATTATGATAAATATCAGTATTAATAACAATAGTGACAGTAATAATTACCCGCAGCTCGATTTGGATGCAGGTCAAGAAACCATCCAAATCAAATTACATGTAAGGAAAATATGTGTATTCGGTGCTGGGAACATTTTCAAAGAGGAAGAAAAATGGATGCTGTGAAAAACATTTCACCTTCTAGTGTGAATAACGTCTCCTTTCCATTCCAGGGAGGGTGTAAGAGAAAGGAGTCTCCCGCAGGGTAGAGATATTTTAAGGTGAGGTTCCAGCCCCACTCTGACTAGATGTGTGTACAGTAAGTGCAAGGCTGGTGGGGGAACAATGAACCTTTTCCTGGTCACCCCTCAACCAGGGATGCTTTGAGTCAAATATACTGGCTTGGCCAGATTTTGGCAGCAGTGGTCTTTTCGGTTTGTTTCTGGTGGGCACTTGGCAGATGGCGTGGGGAGAGACTGTAATGTTCTCACAGGGTGAGGCTGGGAGGGTGGAGGCTCTAGACTCAGCCTGGCCTTCCCTGGGTCTCCCTCATCTCATTCTCTTCCAGCCCCAGTCTCTCCCCTCTTAGTCCTGAAAGCACCAGCAGCACTGAGCATTGCCAGGGCACTCTCACAAATGATTTTTCCTCCCCCCAATTTGAGCCTGGAGAGTGTTTACTTCCTGTCAAACCCCAGGGACCTGCTGATTTTTCCCATTACTGCAAATTGCTGCTCTTGGGTGCTTTGCATTTGTTATTAAGATGCAATCAGGGTTTCCTAACTGATTAGCAGCCTCACCCCTTAGCCCCCCAGCCCTCACACCTGACTTGGAGGCAGCCCCGGCGGAGAAGGAAATTCCTGGCTGCTGGGTGTCTGGGGGCTCTCTGTTCCGTCCAGGGGTGCCTAAGGGGTGTGTCTGCGCAGCTTGGGAGAGCACAGAAGGGAGAAAAGAGAGAGGCCCTGAGCTCCTCCCTAGACCCTGAGCACCCTGAGAAGGAACTTGGGGGCTCTCAGGTTCCCAGGAACAGTGGTGGGTGTTGGGCCGTGTGACAGGCCTGTGGAATGCTGACGGCTGATGGCTGTGAAGGCCTGTCCAATGAGGCAGAGGCCAGCCTGAGCCAGGCCTTCCGGACGAGTAAACACAGTGCGTCTCTTCAGGCTGAGTGGCAGGATGGTGAGCACACGGGTGGCGGCCTGCCCAGAATCAGATGTCAGCGTGAGCGCTGCCACAGACAGGCCCGCTCTGCCTCCCCACCTGAGGGCCCTTTCTCCTTCGCCCATCCACCCCTGTCATACCCGTTCAGCCCTTTCTGCGGTTTAGTGCATGCTCACAGCCCACACAAGCACACATTCACACCCTTCCAGGGGGTTGTGAACACACACACACACAAAACCAACCCCTCGTCCAAAGTGCCTTTGCTTTTGCCGCCATCTGTGACCCCTTCTCCACTCTTCTGCTTGTTTTTGTCGTTGAAGGGTGTCTATTTTCATTAAACAAGTGTCTTGCCTTCACAGTCTTCATTATTGTGAGAAGGAAAGAGTCCTTGAGGATGGACGTGGAAATCTTGCCCAGTCACGGAGGAGTGAAAGGGTGAGTGCACTGGGGAAGGCCGTCACAAATGCAAGCACAAGAGCCAGGACTCCATTACTGGGTGATCTTGGGTGCTGCTTCCCACAGGTCAGAGCTATGTGGAGAGTCTATGGGCACTGAGGGGACACTGGTCCGTTGTCACCTGATTTTCACTAGATCTGCAGAATGTGATTTGGGAAGGCAAAAAGAGAGAGAAGGTAAAGGAGAACACTACGGAGGTGGGATTTTTGTGTGGTGCCTGGACTTGAAAAGAGATTGACAATTCTGGGTTCAAGCCCTGTGTGTTCCATTTACCGCCTCTGTTATCCCATTTAAACACTAAAGCAGAGATAATAAATTTATGTCACTGGATTGTTATGAGGCAAACACGAGGAGATATACACAGAGTACACAGGACTGACTTTCTTCTTTTTCTTTTGTTTGGGGAAGGGAGTGGTATGACAATGGTTTTTTAAAAAATCAAATCATATTTGGCATCGTTTAAAGACTGACATAACCTTCCTAAAGACCGGAAGGGCTTGTGGCTATCTTCTCTTCCCATGGTGAAAAAAGTTCAGTTATTTAACTCCAGAGTTGCTTTATTTTATCCTCCCTACTAATTATACTCCTTTTTTCCTGGCATGCTCTTTTGACAGCCCTAAAACTGACAGATGCAAAGTCTTGGCCCAGGACCCTCCCTGGTTGTTCAGGGAACCTTCCTGGGAACAATTGTAACAGCGGGCTATGAGGTCAACAAAAGAGAGAGTGAGATGGTCACTGTCTTTGGCACAAGGAAATATCTTGGAATGTGTTTAAGGAGAAAGACAGAGGATGGGAATTGTGTGAAGCACAGAGAAAATTTACGGAAGAGCTTTCCAAAGAGTGCACATGATGAAATGGGCTACAATGTGCCAAAAGTCCCGTTCACTTGGTGCCGGTAGAGCCACTGAGTCTTCTCCACGTGTGAGCTGTGAGGCATAGGAAAAAGGCCTAACATAAATGGAATTGAAGTTCCAATTTATAATTAGAATCCCAGAAGGAGAGGAGATAAAATAAAGCAGGAGCAAAATTTTAGGATTTAATAGCCAATTATTTCCCTAAATTGAAAAACAGATCATGCCACAGGTTCTAGAAGCTTAGCAAATCCCAATAGGATAAATATAAGACAAATGCATCTAGATATATCATAGCCTGATATAAACTGCTGAAAACTAAAGACAGAGAAAATCTTAAAAGTAGCCAGATTAAAAAAAAAAAAAAAAAAGACAACTACTTTCAAAGGAGCAACAGTAACACCTGACTTCTCATAAGAAATGATGGAAGTCAGAAGGTTAAAAAATCATACCTTTAAAATTCTGTACAGATGAATAGATAAAGATGTGGTGGATATATATATTATAGAATATTACTCAACCATAAAAAAGAATGAAATCTTGTCATTTGCAACAGGGTTGCGGGAGGGGAGAGGGGTGATTGGATAACTAGGTGATGGGCATTAAGGAAGGCATGTGATGTGATGAACACTGGGTGTTATACAGTACTGAGGAATTACTAAATTCTACCCCTGAAACTACAAGTACACTACCTGCTAACTAAATTGAATTTAAATAAAAATGTAAAAAATTCTGTACTCATAGTGGGTGATTCAACAGTGCAAGTGAATGATAAAAAATCAAAAGTCAGTAAGGCTCCAGAACAACTGAACAACAGGTCCAACAATTTGACTAGTAATATATAAAGAAGATGCATCCAAGAAGTGCACGGCATGCATTTTTTTCCAGTACATATGAAAAAACTTCCAAAATTGATTCTATGTTGGGCCATAAAGCAAATTTCAACACATTTTAAACAGTTGAAGTCACAGTCTTTGGCAATTGTGGAATTAAGCCAGGAATAAATAAAAGAAGTGAGTGAAATGATGATAAAATATGGCCTATTAAAGTGTGTGCTTAAAGGAATGATATAGCCTCGAATGTATATATTAGAAAAGAAAAAAGCTGAAGAATAATTATGTATTTGTATGAAGAGGTTAGAAAAATAAAACACAACTAAACACTTATGTAATAGAGATAAGGATTTAATGAAATAGATGACATGTATAGAGAAATGAGCAAAATAAAAAGTTGGCTTTTTAAAAAGATGAATGAAATTAATAAACTCCCAGAAAGAATATGTATTTGTATATGTGTGTGTATGAAAGAGTGTGTGTGTGTTTGTGAGAGAGAGAGAGAAGAGGAGGAGAGTGTGTGTGCGTGTGTGAAAGAGAACGTGTATGAGAGAGTGTGTGTGAGAGAGTGTGTGTGTGAGCTAGAGAGAGTGAGAGTGTGTGTAAGAGAAAGAGGGAAAGGGTGTATGTGTGAGCAAGAGAAAGTGAGAAAGAGTACGTGAGAGTGTGTATGTGTGTGAGAGGGCGTGTGTATGTGTGTGTGATAGTGAGAATGTGTATGTGTGTGTGTGAGACAGTATATATGAGAGAGAGTGAGAAGGAAAGAGAGAGAGAGAGTATTGCGTGAGTGTGTGTGAGAGAGAGGGCTGGGGAAATACTAATTATCAACAATAGGAATAAAAAAAGGGACATCTTACAGATTCCTCTTACATTAAAAAATGAGATGATATTATGAACAACTTTATGCCAAGACATTTGATAATTTTTAAAAAATAGATCTTATCCAAATGAATATAGAAAGAAATAGGAATTCTGAAAAACCCAAAATCTATTAAAATTGAATACATTATCAAAAACTATTCCCTTAAGAGCTCCAGGCCCAGATGGTTTCACCAACGAATTTTTCTAAACTTTAATAAATGAATCATAGTGATCTTACACAGTTTTTCTAAAGAATAAGAAAACAAAAGACATGTTAAAACTTGTTTTAGAAACCCAGATATAATTCAAAATAATGCAAGAACATCACAAGACAAAAAAAAATACAAGTGAATTTCTTTCATCAGTGTAAATTTAAAATTCTTTACTAAAATATATACAAATCAAATCTAGTAATGTATAAAAAGTACCAATCACAATCAATTTGGGTTGATTTCAGAGATACAGAAATGGTTTAATAATCAAAAGATACAGATTGTAATTGATCACATTAATAAAATAAAAGACAAACAGAAATTGAATAATAGAGAACACAGAATAGTAGAAATAGCATAAAGAAGACATGGCCATCTCATTAGATGTAGAAAAAAACATTTGATAAAAGTCAATATGCATTCCTGATAAAATCTTTATTTATCAAAATCAAAATAAATATCATTGCCTTAATCTGATAAAGGACATATAGACAAGAATCTACTGCAAACATCATGCCTAAAGGTAAAATAGTGAAAGCCATCCCTTGAGATTAGGAATGAGAAAAAATACCGGGATCATTTTTCTTCAGTGTTATGCCAGAATTTCTAGGAAGAAAAAACAAATAAAAATAATGAGGTTTAAAAAGGGAGACATACTACCATTGATATTTGTAGATGGCATGGCTGTGCATTTAGAAAAAGACAAAAGAATTTATAGAAAAATATTGGAATTATTAAGTAAATTTAGCAATGCCCCTGAGTTCACTGTCAGTATGTAACAGTCAGTTGTAATCTTATACATTAACAATACTTAAAGAGAAATAAAATCCATACTGTTTACAATAGCATCCCCCAAACCTCAAGTATCTAAGTAAATCTAATGAAAAATGTGCAAGAAAACATAAGAGAAATAAGATCCAAATAAAGGAGGAATATACTATGCTCATGGATTAGAAGATTCAACATTATAAAAGAAGTCAATGGATCTTAAATATTTAGGATTTAGGATAATTAAGATGTTTCATTTGTTTTGCCTTTTTCCTTTTTGCTGAAAGTGACAGGCTAATTATAAAATTTATACAAAAATGCAAAGGGTAATAGCCAGGTTCCCCTTAAATAAGAGAAATAAAATTAGAGGGTTTATTATATTAAGAGATATTCTAAAGCTTCAGCCATTAAGAGAGATAGTATTTATGAAAAATAGAGATATTAAGCAATGTACCAGAGGAAAATATTAAAAACAGACTCATTCATATAAAGTTACTTGATTTATGACAAAGCTAATGCAGCAGTGCATTAAAAGTTTTTTTTTCCATGACGATCTGAGTTAATTAGATATCCATATGGAAAAAAATCTTGATTCCTATTCTATACTATGTATAAATATGTAACCAGTTCCAGGATAATTACAGACCTAAAAGTGAAAGCTAAAATAATTCAACTTCTAGATGAAAAATAGGGGCTTATTTTCATAGCCTTAAGGTGAACAATTGTTTCTCAAATAGCACACAAAAAAGTAATAACCATAAAATAAGTAATTCAACTACTTAAAAAGAATTTCTATTCATGGGAAAAATACGGTAAGACACTGAAAATCAAGCCAGAGAGTGAGAAAAGATATTGGCAATATATCTGACAAAAGTCACCTCTCCAGGGTAAATAAAGAAAAAAAAAAAGAAATTTTATTTATTTGTAAGAAAAAGACAGACAAAAGTAGAGGGAGGGGCAAGATATCCAAAAGGCTAATAAGTATATGTAAAAGTATTAAATCTCATTAGTCTTTAGTGAAATGTATGTTTAAATTGTATATGACATCACTACATATCCACCATAAGGGCTAAAATTAAAAAGCCTGACAATACTAAGTGTTGGTAAGGATGTATGGTACAACTGAAATTCTTATATCCTATATGCATGTGTAAGTTGGTGTGGCATCTTGAAAAACTACATGGCACTACCTATTAAAAGTTGAACATACAGATAACACATGACTCAACCTTTCTGTTCCCAGTGTCTGCCGAGCAGCCCCCCTTCACCTGCCATCTTCCCGTTCTGCTCCTTAGCAAATTTCCAGTGCTTCTGAGGGCCCCAGAGAGCAGCACCTCACCGTGGCCCAAGGTGAGCTCCTCACAATACATGGGGAGCATGTCCCTCCCTGTCATGTGTGCTATCCTTCGTAACTAAGGCCTCAAGGCAGTTCTGCTTGTGCCTAATGGAGGCACAAGCCAGGTGTTTTCTTTGACATCCTTAGTTATTAGCTCTCTGTCCCTCTCCTTGCCACATTGAGGTTGCAAAATGGCTATTTCAACTCATACATCAAAACCATGTACAGGACAGAAACAAAGGGAAGAGATAGGATAGCTCACCTTTCCCCCTAACCTGTCTCTTTTATCAAGAGGAAAAGCCTTTCCATACCTCAACCCTTACCCTTAGTAAAGTTCCTTGTGTCCCAAACCAAGTCATACTGGCACCTCTATGTACAAGGGACAGTGGAAAGTGGGTGTTTGGTAGCTGGGAATAGCTTTTGCATTGCCAACCAACAGTGCCGAGAGGCAGACATTCAGAATGACAAATAGAAGTTGTCATTTGTTTGGATAATCCACCCACAACTCTGAATAGTCTAGAGTTGGAATTACAGGCTCAGTTTGTCTTTCTTTGGGGACAGATTATGTGTGTGACTAAGATTTCCCATGCAGCCTTTGAAATTATTTGATTTTACTGTGTTCGCAGTCAAAATGAGATTTTCCTTTGGTAAATATAATGATTTCCTAATAAGAGTGCCAAATTATTTCATTGAGTGGTGGCTTTGGACCGTCCCCTCTGCTACTGATTTGAATTAGACTGAATTCCTCCAGTATCATGACAGACAGTTTGATGGAAGAACGGAATGAGAAGCCTCTGCTCAATTAAGTATCTGATTAATACAGGTGTCATATGCAAATTGCTGACTTTCTAAACATTTGAATTAGATAAGATACGGTTGCAACCACTCCTAAAGTGTCTATTCCCTTTTTTCTAAGTCTCTTAACATCTTCCCAAATGCTACCTGTTCTGTGTGGTAGGATGTTATCTTTCCAAGATTATTTTGAATTTTTTCCTTTTTTTTTCTTTGCCCTAATTGCTTTTCCCCCCAGACTTTGGTGCTTCTCTGCCACCCTTTGCTGACAGTATTATATGGGTGCAGCACAAACCCAGCTGAGAAAATGACAGGTTGCAGAATGTTTACACTGCTATTAAATCGAATTGCAGTATATGCCCTGATCTGGACATAGCACCTCCCCAGGAGCAACAGATACTTATTTATTAATAAGGCATTTTTACAACCTGGTTGTGCCATCATTGTGAGGTGAGTATCACCAATCCTCGCTCACCGTGGCTGTACGACACAATGTAGTGTGTCACGAATTCCAGATTATCTTCCCAATGGAGTCGGAGGAGATAAATTGACAAGCTGCTTGTGTGCTTGTGTCTACCTGAATTTTGTGTATACAAACACATTGAGTGCATTGAAAACTGTTGATGTTTGATGATGCCTCCAGTCAAAACATTCCATGGCCCTACTTGTAACTCTCAATATGGTAAAGGTGTGATGTAGTGAAAAGTTAAATGCTTAAGGGAAATCCAAGGATGGAAGAGATAGCTTAGGAAATGCAAGGTGTGTAAGGGAGGAGAGGGGAAAAAAAAAGAGCCCGCATGTGGTTTTAGGGCACCAGCAAGAAAGGAAATCAGACTTTTAAGGTCCGAGTCTAAGAGATGGGCAGCCTTACTGAGGAGTCAAGAGGCTAGGGAATTAGAGTTCCAAAACCATGTGGTTTTGTCTGCAACCTACCAGCAGCTCCTGTGTCAACCAGTCACCAGAAGCTGAGCTCTGGGCTTGAGATCCTCACCTTAGTTCCATCTGCAGGACTCTTTTTCCAAATGAAGTCATACTCACAGCTTCTGGGGGTTGGGACAGGAACACATCTTATTTGAGGGCCCCCTTGTGCCCTGGGCTGGTAGCAGTGGAGAATAAGTACTTAACTGCACCCATGGTTGAGACTCAGGGCTGCATCCACTGCATATTCTAGCAATGGCGGGCCACCCCAGGTCCAAGGTTGGTGCCAAATCTGCTGTTTCTGAAGTGTGCGCTCATTTCCATGTTGGGCCTAGATCACAGGCCCCATTGATGGGCTTGATGGGCTTCCCATTGGGTGTGCTCTCACGCCAGGACCATGGAACCCTAGAGGGAGACACTTGACTTCCTGGTTAGCTGTGGAGTGATGGTGCTGTGTTAGCTGACACATCTCCTCAGGTGAGAGCTAGACATCACCTTATCTTGGGCAGAGTTTGCCACTCTGAGCTCCTTCTCCCCAATCACTGCTAGCTGGGGGGCCAGTAGAGGAAAGGCTTCTTTTTACAGCTTCCTTTCCATCAGACAAGTCAGGTGCCCAGGGTGGAGAAGGTGCCCCTGCCAGCCGTCTTCCTCAGCTCCCTGGGATGCTGTCCTCTCCTTTTCCCCACACCTCTCATCCTTTATTTCAGGGAGGTGAGTCCTGAGCAAAGCTGACTTGGGAGCACAGAGCTTATAGAGCTCCAAAGCTGGGAGAGGACTCTCAGCTTTTCCTGCATGTTTTCTGTGAAGAGAACCCAACAACTTCTTCCCCTTAATTCATGCATAGCTTCTCCCTTTTCTATGGATCCACTTCTGGGTAAGCAGTGTCCAAATAAAAAGGAATCACAGAGCATGGCCACCAGGGTTTACGAGGCGCTTGGAGGTGTCTATATATAGACATATATTACAATTTGGAAAAGGGGTAAGGTAAGAAGAGGAGCAAGGCTGTCATAGGCTCTGCAGACGCATGCAACCATAAATGAAACATAATTTCAAGACTTCAATATGAAACCCCTTACCCCCCCAGGAGAGCTAGGTCATGGGCTTCCACTGATGAGGAGGAACAATGGTTGACTGCAGGAGCAAGTTTTCCATGTTGGGTAGAAGGACTTCTAGGCCAATGGCTAGATCCTGGGAGGCAGGGATGAAGGGAATAATATGGGGTAAACACGTGCAAAAGAATAACAAGGCTAAATGGGCATTGTCAACTGCTTGGAAGGTAAGAGCAGAGCACAAGGGTGGGTTGTTTAGTAGAGCATCAAAAGCTCTGAAGGTCTGGTCTGCGTGGCATGAGGGAACGCTGGTGGGCACACATGAGAGCGGAGCGGTGCCTTTGCAGTGAAGGGCATGTACATCTGGGAAACCTGTGGAGTTGACTATTTTTATTCTTGCTTTGAAATGAATGGGTGGGATTCAGACCTGTGCTTAGCACATGTAACCCCTGAAGAAAGTTCTTTTTGGCAGGAATTTCTCTGCTTTGGATAGCTTCCCTCAAATACGTAAGTAGGATTTAGGTGTGACAAGAAAGCCAGTATTTACTGAGCCCTACCACATGCCAGGCACTGTGTCAGGTGTGCGTATGTGTGTGTGTGTGTGTGTGTGTGTGTGTGTGCATCATCCTATGTCATCTTCACAGTGAGTCTTTGACACAGTTATTGTTGCTCATGGGGAAACTGAGACTCAGAGAGTTTCAGTGATTTGCCCAAGGCCACAGTCAGACTCATGGGCCTGGATCCAAACTACACCTACTTCGCTCAAGGCTTGCTCCTTTGACGTTTCCTACGGGTCGACTCTAAGCCGGGGCCGGGCTCTCTCCCCCCAGAGCAGGAGGAAGCCCTGCCTTTCTGTGTATTCTGCTCCCTTCTGGCATCCCTGGGCCTGGGCGAAGCTGAGCAGACTCGCCCCCTGGGTTTTGTCCCAGACTGCACAGCTGGGAAGGTTTCACTCCGGCTTACGGTGACTCCACTTTCTTTAGAGCCTGTTGGTACCTGTGGCTTGGCCTCTTGCCTCTCTGGAGGCAGGTAGCATGTTGCCTTTGATGAAAGCAGCCACTCTTTCCTGGAATAGCCCAGGGCAGCGTGGTATGAGCTGACATCCCCACATGGGGGCCCTGAACAGTGGGTACTCTGCGGCCTGGTTTCTCAGGGTGCGCTGCTCACGCTCGACTCACTTCAAGCCGCCTGGAGACCAGACTCTCTCATCCTACACATCTTTCATACCCAGAAGCAGCAATGGGATTTTTTTTTTTTTTTTTTTTTTTAGTTTTAAGGAAATGCATTTCAAAGGTGCCTCCTTACCATGCAAAAGAGAGGGGGAAAAAGGTGATCCCCTGCGTAGTCTAGGGAATCCAAGCTTGCCTGGAGTCTGGAAGAAGTTTTTCTGGAACAGACTATTGAGAATGCTGCCAAGCATGCATTCCTAAGACTGGAGGATGGCATGGGGTCACAGAGTGACAAAATGGACCTGGGACCTAGCGTAAGGCAGACAGTGGGCAAGAGCAGGGACTGGTAACCTTTCTAAATCTGTGGTCCTCCTTCTAAGACATTAGACCTGGCCCTATTGAACTGGGTGAAGAGCCTCACTCCTTTCTGTTCCCTTACTGGGATGTTTATTTAGAGTTAAAAGCACTGTCATAGCTGGTCTTTATCACAAGTGATATGGGATGAGATCAAATTTTCAAGCTATTTTTTGTAACCTCAATCTTGAACAGAAAGGAAAGCTAGAAACTCGTATGAAACAGGATTTCTGATTCTCAAAAAAAAATTTTTTTCTGTTTCATTGGTCATAAGGATCATTCAAAATCTTTGATGGAATCATCCCTTGTTCAGCCAGCAGGCAGTGGTGATAAAGGGCATGCAGAGCCAGGGGACCTGAGAATTCTACTCTCGGGAAGGGCGGGCAGGGGCCGGGAATGTGGAAAGTGCGCCCTGCAGGAGCTTGCTTAGCTTCAGCGCAGCAGGGAGGGGATGTTGAAGCACAGCATGGCCCACTGGGCCCTAACCAACCCGAGGGCAGGGACCTCCTTGCTCTTCATCACCCCCTTACAGCCCGTGGAACAGGAGCTTGTCTGGAGGATCCTTCTAAACTTGCCACCTTTCCTCCCCTCTCCGTTCTTCCTTCTACAGGATCAGGATTGGGATTTGCGTCTGGATACCACAAATCTGTTCCACATCCCCATGGCGGCGCTGTGGGAAGAGCCCTGTCCCTGCAGAACACAGAACGATTTGCTTGATTTATGTAAAACCGCACCCAGGTGGTCAAAGTCAGAAGCCTAAATGACAAGGGGAAGAAGGTGGGAAGACTAACAAGAGCCAGGGAGGGTGCCAGAGCAAGACTGAGCCCCACCCGAGTTGGGATGAGCGCACGTGCAGCTTTATTTCAAGGCCTGCCAGATACTTCTTGGTGCACCTCTGAATGGAAAATGGGATAGAATTTACTCTGTCTTTGAAAAGCAACCACTCCAAAGAGGTCAAGGGTTGCTTTCAGACCAGGGGAACCCCTTCCGGCCTACATGGCCCCACGGCAGCCCGGCCGTGACCTTGAGCTCAGCCCTTCTGCCCGTGTGCATTCTGTGTGTTTATAAAGGTCATGCGTGTTTCTAGAAAGCAGGTGACCTTCTTGGTATATGTTTCATGAATTATATATCAGCAGGTTGTGCATTTTAGGGCACGATTTAGTCAAGACGGATCCGTAGGTCTCAATCAAATTACTCAGATGCCTGAATAGTTTCTGACTTGATAGTGAGGGAGTCAGGCTGTGGACCTTGCTGAGACTTGAACTTCCAAGGCCTGAGGGTGCTCTTATCTACTCTCAATATGCTCCTGATTTCAGCGAGTGGTGTTGTCCTCTAGGATCTTGCTGGAGAAATGTGGAGCAATCCATAACTCTGTCCTCCCGCCGCCCTCTCCCCTTCTCCCATGCCCTCGGTTGATCCCCTAGTCCTGTCTTCCTTTCTCTTCTCCATCGTCCTCACTCTTCCTTCCCCTTGAAGAATGAATTCACCCCTCTTATCTTCTGATCTTGGCTTGGTTCTTGCCAGGTTTGACTTTCTTTCCCCTAAATCCTATGACATCACTTCTGTTTCGCAGCCTCCACAGGGTCCCGCTGTACAAGGATGGAGAAGCAATCAGCCCGCCAGATGAGGGGAGGCCAGGCCACTGCTTTGAGCCTCATCGAAGAGCCTCTTCAGGCATTCATTTAGACAGCAAATGGATGAAGCAGTGATAATGTGCAGGCAGTGTTCTAGGCACTGGAGATACAGCGCTGATCATAAAGTCCCACCTTGGCCGTCCTGGAGCTTATTTTGCTGTGGACTCACTTCTACAAGAATCAAGCACGTGTGTGGGCAGAGGGATCAGGGGTCAGTATGCTCCTGGGAAAGAAAGGCTGACCCCAACCACAGTCCTGATGGGAGCAGTTCTGACAGGATAGATTCAGCGTGGCGTCAGGGACAGAGGTGAGGGGCTCTCGCTGCTGCAATACAGATGCCTCCTGGCTTGTTGAGGTTGGCGTTAGGGACTGTCAGTGGGGAAGAGTGGAATGAGGCACTAAAACCAAACAAACAGGAGCTTCTGGAGGGTCCAGTTGGTTAAGCGTTGGACTCTTGATTTCAGTTCAGGTCCTGATCTCCGGGTCGTGGGATCCAGTCCCAGGTGGGGCTCTGCACTCAGTGGGGAGTCTGCTTTTCTCTCCCTCCTTCCTGTCCCTCCCCTAACGCATGCATGCTCTCTATCTCTCTCTCTACAATGAATAAATAAATCCTTAAGAAACAAACAAAATCCCAAGGGTGTTTCCAGAAATCTCTGGATGCCTTGGCTCCCACTCCAGATAACTCTTCTGAAGAAAAGACCCAAACTCTACCTCAGAGCTCTGAAATGCACCTGTGTTGGTGTGGGATCAAAGGTACTGCCATGGCAACTGCTCAAGGACCAACCAGAATAGCTCTGGATGGAGGTGACCAGCCCAGGTACTACCGGCCCATCCCCTCAGAAGAAGGCCTTACTGTTAGATACCCAAATTACTATTGACGTCAGACCTGACCACGAGGTGCCCCTTGTTACTCCTGAGGGGCCCCCACTGCCACCTTTGGGGCCCTGCTCTCTGTTCTTTCAGCGGCACATGGAGCTCAGCAGCCCAAGGATGCTCTTGCGCCTCTAGGGACTTGAAAAATTCTGGGTTCCTTTGGTCCTGGGCTCCTTGCTCGTCCCAGCAGTGGTGAGCCTGGCAAGGCTAGAGGTCTGAGGCAGGGGTCGCAGGAGTGTCTCCCTCGGCTTGCATGTGGCAACTGGTGGTGAAACCACAGACTGCGACAGGAGCTGCTGGGGGCCGCTCTGCTATAACAGACGAGGCTAGTGTAACGCCCAGGAGGGGAAGGTTCTAAGGGAACAATGTTTGTGCCCATACAGCCTCCTGAGAAGCAAGGACACATCTGTGTGGCTGGGTTGGGGAGCTGTCTTGGAAGCCCTGCCTGGACTGGAAAGAGCTCCCTGTGGGGTCAGGGAAGAGTCAGGGAACTGGGCAGAGAGAAGTTTCTCTTGGGGAAGCACAAGTCAGAGGCGGGGCCAGTCACAGTGATGCCATCAGGGCTGTCTTGGTGTAGCTCCCTGGGGATGTTGACGCTGAGGCAAGCCTTCAGATGCAGATGGTTTATTTAGGAAGGGATGCCAGGAAGCATGGGTGGGGAGCGGGAGGAGAGATAGAAAGGAAGGAAGCCAATGAGGAGGCTTTATTAAGTTGTTTGCCTCTGTGGGCAACTGGGGCTTGATTCTCACCAGGACACTCTTCAGAACGTGCCTCAGACTGACTCCGACCGAGGGGCAAGGAAGCTGGGCATTACCCAACAGCTTTTTGCTCATCACGACTGATGGTTGTATTCTGAGGCATTGACCTTCTGGCCCTCTGGGTTTCCTTGCACGTGGCCCAGAGGGATTCCATGGCCAAAAAAAGAAAAATGAAAACAAAACAAAACAAAACAAAAATCACCAAACCAAATCAAAACAAGAAACCCAAAACCCCAGATTCACAGAGTTTGTGGTAAGCAGCCTCAGGATGTACAAAGTATAGAGGGGTGCTGTGGGGTCAGGGGTGGAAAGCCAAGGAAGGGAAAGTAAGAGGAATGAAGCCCAATGCCACCGGGGAGACCAGGCCAGACTAGAAGCCCAAGGAGGGTAAGGGTGGCAGGTGGAACATGGTAGAGTCCTCTGTGTCAAGAGAAGACAACCACTCACCTTTTTTAAATGCGGCACCCGAGCCTCTGCAATGGGTGGGGAGGAGGTACCACCTGCCCAGATAATGGGCCGGTCACTCTGGTCTGAAGGGGAGAGGCAGGACTGTTGTCTCCCCTGCCTGTTATGGACTGAAGTGTGTCCTCCAAAATTCATTTTGAAGCCCTAACCCCTAAATGTGACTATGCTTGGAGATACGACCTGAGAAGAGGTAATTATAGATAAGTGAAGTCATAAACATGGGGTCCTAATGTGACAGGGCTGGTGACCTTATAAGAAGAGGGAAAGGGGCCAGGCTCCTCTGTGCATATGAGGAGAAAAGGCAACATGAGGACACAGAGGGAAGGTAGCCATGTATAAGCCAAGAGGAAAGCGCTTACCAGGAACTGATTTTGCCAGCACCTTGATCATGGACTTCCAGGCTCTGAAACTGTGAGAGAATAAATATTTGTTGTTTAATCATCCCGATTTGTGGCATTTTGTTACGACAACAGAAGTTGACTAAAGTACTAAGTACCCTCAGGGAATATCTGGAATATGGAATACATCCTCTTACCCACAGAGTTATGGGGTGAATTTTAATTAACAGGAAATGCTGTGGCACATAGCATGTATATCAAATGCTAAGTCTGTAACTAATTAGAGGTATTTTTGAGGTTCTGAACGGCCCAAGTCTGCAATTCCACATACCCACAGACTGGTAGCGTCAGAGGCAAGAGCCAGGAGTGGTCCCAAGGCTCTGGATTCAAGTAGGTCCTCCTTTTCCTCTTCCTCCTCCTATTCATCTTCCTTCTTCTCCTTCCCTTTTTCCTCTCCTCCTTCAGACTGGTTGCGATCTCTAGCATGATAGTTTTCTTGAAAAAAAAAAAAACCTCAACAATAACCAATAACAATAGCAAAAACCATAAATATATTTAGAAATAACCTAGGAAGGGATGCAGCTAATTTTGGTTTGTCTTAGGTTCTGGGCGCATGAGCCAGGGCTCACTTACAGATCTGTCCATTTCCCTTAAAGTATCTTGTGACGCATATGCCTAACTCAGCCTTCTAAATAGGCCTCTCTATGAATAGGGAAGGAGCCAAACTGTAAAGACAGCTAAGTGTTTTAAGGCAGCTAAGTGAACAGTTGGGGTTTTTTTTTTTTTTCAACTTAAAATCTTCAACAAATGATTTTGTTTTTATCAGGTGACTGAAAGAAATCCAGGAGGTGGGACATTCCACCTCTGGTATTTCACAGGCATGGCCTATCAAGTATTCTCCTTCAACTGTTCTAAGATTTCACTCCACCTTAGCACTGTTCTCTACTATAAGCCACCATCATCTCCCACCTGGACCTTTGTCACAGTGTCTCTTCAGTATGCTCTCAGCAGGGTGGGTGACCTAGGAGAATGTGCAAGAATAGGTCTTTCCTATGCTCCAAGCCTTCCATGGCTTCATGTCTCAAAGGGGCTGCTCGGTGGGCTGCCCTCACTCCCATCTCTCTGGCCTCCTCTCCTACTACTTTCTTCATTTATGCATCCCCTATGGCTTGGTCCTTTTGCTACATGCCTTAGAGCCTATGCAACCACTCATTACTTCTCTCTCTAGAATGTTCTTCCCTCATTATCTGTACATCTCATTCACCTCCCCATGTCTTTGTCGATGTGTTGCCTTTTCACCGAAGCTTTCCCCAACTGCCCTCTTCAAAAGTGGACCCCATCCCATATTCCCTGTTGTCTTTATCCTATTCTCTTTTCCTTTAAAGCATTTCTAATACACTGTGCATTTTTCCTACTCATTTTATTCACCATCTGTCCTTCTTCAGTGAATGTGGTCAGTCAAAGGCAGGCCACCAGGTGGTCTGAATTGTACCCGCAGTATGCCCAGGACAAAACAGTGCCTAGCATCTGATTGACATCCAAAGACATGTGTTGAGCCAGTCTGTGGAAAGCTTCAGGGTGGTGGACAGAAAGAGCACCTGCTGGGTTTCCTAGAAACCGAGGTATAGCCTAGAAGTCCATGGAAACGTTTTATCTAGCTTGTACACTGTATTTCCAAAACTTGTATCAGTATCAATTCTTAAGGAATTGGCACCTTCACATAAAAATCCAGATAAGTAACATCACTTGAAAAATATGGGAAGATCAGGTGTGCTTCCCTCTTCATGACAATAATGAGTATAAGCATTAGCCCCTCACCGTGCACTTTGATGAGGCACCCCCTTCATGCCTGACTCATTGGTTCAGCCATTGGTCTGGTCATTGAGTTCAGGATGGCAAGAGAGGGAGGACATGGGGTACAGCGAGAGGGAGAAGGAGCCAGCACGGGTCCCAGATGTGGCTTTACCAATGAGAAGAAAGTGTCCCTGGCATTCGGCTGCCCAGATTCCCACTGGCCGATGCTCCCAGTTTCCTGGTCCCTGTGATCTCTGAGCTCCAGAACCCTTTGTCACATCCTGCCTCCCTAGCAACAGCAAACTTAAAAGCATATGGTCAAAATTGGATGGGTGAAAATGCAGTTTAAAAAGAGAAAGGAAAATGTATTGGTAAAGTGCACGTGAGTTTTTACCTATGTGGTAGAAGTTTAAAGTGGCCATAAAGTACCATTTTTGCTAAATTGGTCAATCCTACAGTGTCACCGGTTAAGTACACTCAGCACATGTTACACGTGTTAACCAGGCTGCTCACTGTATAGAACTAATTAAAGAAAGAAGACAAACAAAAAGACAAGAAGACATAAGCTTCCAACATCTGAGTTGTTGTAGTTAACAAGAACAGGAAAACTGATATTACTTATTCCTCACCCTGTGTTACATCCTTTTATATTATGCTCCTTACCCCAGCTTCAGAAGTAACCAAGTCAGCAGCCTCCATTAGTAGATTTGGAAATAACAAAAGACCCGTCAATTAGTTATAGTATTTATAAATATTTCTCTTTCACTTTAACCATCAAAAAGATACAGAAAAAAACCTATTAACTCATGCGAGTCACTGTATCTCTTACTCTTAAGTTTTTTCAGAATTTTAAAAGCCCACAGTACTCCCGCCTAAGCATCCTTCATGCTAGATGGTTCTGCTTTAAAGCGTAAACCTTGCGATACAAAAACCTCCAAGGATGAGTAGCATGGATGCCTGTATTTGATTTCTTTTTTTCAGGTTATTTGACGTTTACACTGAAAATATGATTAATCAGATTTGCGTGCATAATGACACATAGCCATTTGAAAAACACGAATACTGTGGTAAGCTCCTTGGATCTTTGGTTTGCTCGGGCAAAGAACGTATTTTTCACATTGCTAAGCATATTGTGTTCCCTACAGAGGATGCTGGAAATGTATTTGTGGACTAATTATTGGGCTATGGTTTACTTGCAGGGGAGAGAGACTTCAGCTGGTCAGTCAGCAAGGTCGCTAAGCACCTTTTATGTGACTATCACTGTGCCAGGCTGTCTTGCTCACTTTGAGTTGCTATCATAAAGTACCGCAGACTAGGTGGCTTAAATGACCTTCGCTTTTGTCTCAGTCTGGGGGTTGAGAAGCCTCAGATCAGGGTGCTAGGTGATCTGGCTTCAGGTGAGAACTGCTTCCCGGTTATGCGCTCACATGGCCTTCCCTCGGTGAATGCAGGTAGAGAGGGAGAGACTTCCTGTCTCACCCTCTCTTTTTATAAGGGCACTAATTTCCTCGTGGGGCCCCACTCTTATGACCTCATCTAACCCAAATTCCTGAGAGCTTATAAAGGGACATACAGGCAAATTCAGAAAGTCGAAAACAAAAAAGAATTGAAATAAAGTGCCCTGGCTCATTGCTAGAAGGAACGATAGCTCTTTAAGAGCAAAGGTGCTAGAAAGACAGGTGACTCTCAGGCACTGGCGTTCGGCTGATGGTGGTGCTGGTGGTCACTGACCCCTGTGGCCCCTTTGTCAATACCGTTGGACAGGATCTCCTTCTATTTTTTACCATCACACTCAGCCTCACGGACCTGTCCTCTTGGGGCACAGTTTTGCACAGTGACTTCAGCCTCGACAGCTCTCTTCTTTGAGGAGCCAAAACAAGTTCCTCAGAGGCAAGAAAGGAGGGTGTAGTGAGGTGCCTGACCCAGTATGGGTGGCAGCCAAGCAATCTCCTCCCTGCTGTATTCCTGATGGCATCTATAGAGGGTGTGCCTCTCTGGCCACTGACAGGAAGCTGGGCAATCTTTGGGCATGACTGGTGGAGGGATGCTGGGATAAAAGAGGCGCCAGTAAGGTATGGCAGGGTCTGGGGTAGCAGTGGTAGCAGCGGTGCTCCTTCCTGCACTGGATGCAAGCCACAGCTCAGCACAGAGAGAGCCTGGCGATTCTGGCCCTGGTCCAGCTCAGTTCTAGGCATGCACCAGGCCGACCTGAGGACATCAGGGGGTGAGCGGGTTTGGGAGCACAGGAAGCAGGAACTGGCCCATTTCAAGTCATCGAACAGGAGTGGTACCTTTACGTAAAGTGCAAAAAATAAACGGCAGAAGTACCCCCCATCCCCACCTCGGAAATCTGTCTTGCTGCAGACTTGAGCTAATGTGATAAAGCGAGAGTGATCTCCCACATCTGTCTTTCTTTTTGTACCTCTGGCGGGTCCAGGGCTTCCCTAACCATCCCCTTTTCTCCATTTCTTCAGGAAGCCTTGAAATCCTACAGCAAACAGGATGTCTGCTGAGACTTTGTGAAGTCCCAGAGTTCCCTGGGGGCCTATATATAAATTAGGTCCTTACCATCATCTTCTTTATTGTGGGACCATCTCGTTTCCACCGAGTTCTGGGTCACAGCAAACCCTAAATGCCGGGGACCCTCACCATCCCAACGTACTTGATGATCATCAGTGCTTCCACAAGTTTCCTCCTACGGTCTCTTAAAGGAGCCTGGTCAATCACTACCGGCCCTTCCAGCAGATCCCTGAATCTCTGTCCCCCATCTGCAGCAAGAGGGGATAGAAGTAGATCCTTTCTAAGATTCCCCAGCAAGTAAAGGGAGCGGTGGCATCGACTCGGACTCCTACACACATCTCGCATCCCGTACAAAGTAAATTGAAGGGAAATGGGGAGGAGAGACATCACGTATTGAATTTCTCATTAGCCGCACTGCCTGGTTCTCATTAGCGAGCCTTCCGGGTTATGGGCACAAGGGCCAGGACTTGTTTTCACGGCTCAATAGCATATGCGAAGCGTAGGCTATTTCTACCCCGTATTATGTGAGCTCCCCACTTTACTATCTTAGAAAGTAATGGGCAGTGCTCGAGGAAAACCCTGCGAGAATGACGGGCTAATCCTTGAGGGGGAAAATATTGCCGTTCCGCCTAAGGTTTTGCTCTCTGCTTAATTAATCCCTAAAACTTTCAGGCCTTAATGAGAATAATTAGACTTGACAGTACTGAGCGTCATGCCCAACTACAGACAACAAAAACCGTGTTCAGTTTATAAGCTTCCCAGAGCTTGCTGAAAGACGGGCTAATGTGATTTACAGCAGCCCCACTCAGGGGCCGGACGCAGGTTTGGACTTGCGACGTGCCTGGAGCTCCCGGAGGACAATTTCTCAGAGGAGCGGGGTACTCTGGCCACCCCCCCTGCCCCCATGGTTTTCACTCCCTAACAAACCGTGGTCTAGACAGGACCTGGCTAGAAATCCCCTTATTACCACCCGGGCCAGACTACATTTATCATCACCTTGAATGTAATGCTAGCGCAAAACCTCCAGGCCTCTCCCGTGCAAATAATGACTCGAGTGAGCCAGAGCACTGCTGAGCACTTACTGCACTCCAGTCAGCGTCTGCCAGCTTCTGGAAATACCTCATTTTCCAGAAAAGCGTTCATTTGTCAACAGAGGGATAATGTTAAAACCTTAAAGACAAATCAGACAGAAGGCAGGGGCGGGAGAAGCAGGCAGGGTATGGCCTGGGAGAGGCGGCTGCTTTGGCTCAGCGCGGTTTCTTTGAGTTGCTAGCCTCCCGTGCCAGCCTCTCTGTCTTCTCCAAGAAAAGGTTTAAATCTCCTTTGAAACAGTTTGGGTTCATCATCCCCAGATGGAGTCTAGAAGCATTCCTCCGGCGCTGCGGGGATGACGGAGTTTATTTGTCTGCATCCGTGGGAGGCTTCTCCAAGGGGGGATGAAGAACCAGACGGGTTCTCGGCCTTTCTGCGGGCGGAGCGGCTGGAGCTGGGCATTCAGACGCAGAGACTGGGAGAAGGGAATGAGGGAGGGCGCTTTCTACCCCTCCAACCACCCCCCACCCCAGGGAGGTGAAGGCTGGGTCCCTGGCAGGGGGCCCAGATTCCAGCACACTCAGTTGGTGGGTAATTATTGCAGGAGGCATTGGAAGTGGTGAGCAAAGCTTCCTAAACCATTCCCCAGGTCTCCAACAAGAGTTCTAATGTTCATTTAGAGAGACAGCCTTCTCAGAAACGAAAAACACCAGCTAAGCCAAAGGACTGCCCGGTGCTCCTCAGCTTTAAAATAATAGGAGGCTTCAGAGTTCTCGTAGATCCAAGGAGTTAAAGCAAAGGGGGTGTACTATGTTATTAGAAAGCCAGCATGTGGCCCTTTTAAGAACAGAACTCACACACACGTGCACAGACACACACACACACACACACACACACACACACATACCCCAATGTGAGGACAAGAACTTTGACCCTGTAAACGGCACTAGGCTAGAGACTTTGTTTTTAATTTTCAATCAAGGATCTAAAACAGACTTCAAAGGGCATTTAAGCTGACAGTTTTATTTTCTCCTTGAGGAAGAGGAAAGATGAATAAGCATAAAGCCAGATCATTCTCAAAATAATTGCAGCCCTGACATATCTAAATGAGTTTGTAAAAGAAAATACAGCGGCAATTGATCTTATTAATTAGAGATGTACCAGGATTGTACTACCCACTTTTCCACAGACTGCCTGCAGCTGCTAACGTAAAATAAAATAAAATAAAATCATAACCTAACCTATCATAATATAAAACAAAATTAACCACTTGCTCTTGGGGAACACAATCTCTTTCCCTCCCTGCCATAGAAAGTCAGAAAAAAACCTCCTTGTTACCGCTTTTTCCTGCCACAGTGGTAAGAGCCTTCAGAGAACAGCCGAGACTGGTTTCCTTTCTGCCCGTAGAGCCCAGGGTTTACACTGGATTACGTGATACCGTGCATAGTGCAGCAGCCTGTCACAATTGATTGAACGTGTAATCTGCCAAACAAACAAACAAAAATGTGCTACAAGAAAATGGGAGAGTTGGGGTTTTTTTTAAGCCTGAATGTGTCATTTACCTGTGAAGGATGGCAGCAGGAGCCCGTGGCAGGTGGGCCCAACTCCATCAATTGCTCATTCTGTCTCCATCCCCCCTTCCACCCCGCCCCGATCCTATTTCTGCTCACAATCAGTTAGCATATGGAACAGACTCGAAAGGAACAGCTCAGTGAGACAATGCTGAGTGACAATGACCTCTCACTCAGGTGGCCCGGCCCTAAACCGTTGGAGGTGAATCTTCAGTTTGGCTGGATTTAAAGCTGATAGAAATTTTCACCGTATTATTGCAGAAGAGAGGGAGCAGTAGAAGGAAAGGAGGAGGAAGAGGAGAAAAGGAAGAAGAGCAAAGAGAGAAGGAAGGGAAGAAGTGGACGTCTAACCAATGGTTTAGCACTGGCAGAAACATGTGGTTCTATTCCAGTGATTTCGAAGTGTGTGTCCACGTGCGCATTTGAGGTAAATGTGACCTGGAGAATCAAAAGAGGAAGCCAGGCACAACCGTGCTTACATTTGTAAGATAGTGGGAGCTGAAACCCAGCATTGCGTGGCTCACCAACGTGGGCACCCTGGCAGGAACCTAAACCTGCCCATTAAAAGGTGGGGGGCTTTCTCTAATTTATGTTAAGGTGTAGTGGGGGCCAAAGTGGTCCCTTAGGGAGAAGCACGGTGTCATGTGAAAACAAAGCCAGCCAGGGGACAGATTTGATGCTAAAAGTGACCCACATTACACACTATCTTCCAACTTATCAAAAGCAGAAAGACACGTGGCCAGTAGGCTCCATACACATACTAGTGTTTTCCTCATGATGTTAAATGAATAAGGAAATAAATAACATAAACCTTTCAGAAGCAAAATTTGCTTAGTATTACAATGGCTGTGATTTGACTGTGTTGGAGCAACATGATCAAATTTATTATGAAATTCTGGGTAATTTAAAGGATGCCCTGGCAGTCTCTGTCAGGTACAGGGGTCCCAAACCTCATCCCGCCCTTGTCTCACCTCCTGGAAGTAGGGTCTTCATTGAGGTGTAAAGAACAGATGTGAGTCCACTCCCCTGGTGGAGGGACGCACCAGTTCTCACCTCCAAATTAGCGAGGGTGACTGCGGATACAGGAGATGCTGTGCAAATGCGAGGGAAGGCCATGGAAAAATCCAGGCCCTGAGAGCTCTGCCTGGAGTAGTTGACGGGCCCCAGTCAGGGAAAGGAAAAGAATGCTCCCAACAGATCAAAGCCCTGAGTCTCTTAAAATGGAAATGAACATTTAAAAAAGGCCTTTCTCAGGGGAGAAATATGCAGTAAATCAGAGCTTTTGAAAGACAACTGGGGCCTGTGCTGGTTTTTTAATAACTTGCCATTTAATAAATGTTCTATTTTTGACCCTTTAGGGAAATATACAACCCCGTCTGAAACTTATGGGCCAAAATAATTTAACTTTTTTTTTATCTCATTTTTATAAGTTTTGAGATGGAGACAAATGATCTGGAAGCTTCCTTTTTATGGTTTCATGATGAGGCGAGGTCATTTAACAAGAAAGAAATGGTTCACTTGACATACCAGTTCAGACTTGGTGAGTTTTTGGTGAGGTAAGTTTAGAGTCTGAGGTTCCAGGATTCCTGAAAAGAAGCTACTGAATGGAATGTTAAGGAAGTATTCCTGAATTTTCCTTTGTAAGGCCTTGCTGATAATAATGTAAAGTACTAATATACTCATGTACTTACACACTACCTCTTCTAATACACACGTGTGCACATATACAGAGAGAAGCCAGAGACTTTATTTCATGCCTCCCCAGTGCTGGTGAAAAGAAAGTAGTCAATATATGTTTGAATTCGGTTATTTGGTGTTTTCTTCACCCTATGGTCTTAATCCCTACAGTCCTGGGTACATAGTCCATTCATGATGTATTCTTGCTGCTTTGTAAAACCTTGCCTGTTCTTGACCGTCTTTGGACTGGCGTGGATTGGACCAGGAAAAGCAGTATCCTACTGAAGAGAGTCTTAATTTATATATGTATAAAATATATATATATATATTATATACATATATGCAGGCTCATTTGGCCTTTGTTGCAGGCATAGAGTCCCATTTCATGAGTGGGTTTAACAGTCACTGGGAGCGGACACCCCCTATTTACCCAAACCAATCCATCACCCATCCTTTCTGCTGAGTCTTGAGAGCAACCATCTCCACGGCATCCAGCTGGGATTCCCACTAACCCAACTCAGATTCAAGGGCTGAGAGAATTCAGGATCTGAGGAATGACTCAAAGACCACATGGAGTTCAGTTTTGCATGTTTTCTTTGAGTGCAGGCCAGCAAAGACCATGGCCTCACATAATTTTTCTGCCGGGTGTGGAACAGTGCCATAGAAAGATGATTCATGAGAAGAAATTGTCGAGTTTCTGCCTGAAACTGAATGGAAAAAACTTGGTTGAAAAAAATCTCAGACATGCACACAAAAGACACATAGAACCAAATTTATATCTTTAGCTTTGGGGAACTACATTCATTATTTCTCTCACTTGACTTGAAAAAGGGTAAAAATCTGGCCGCAAAGCTCTTATTGGGTTATAAATAAGATTTTTGATTATGCATTAGAGTCTGGGCCATAATAGTAGCTAATATTTGCTTTGTGTTTCTCAGTTCATAAAGTGTTTCTCCTATATGCTCAAACTACTGATTAGGCCTGAATATAGGTATTATTCTTTTCCCAGCATTAACTGATGAGAAAACTAAATCTTTACGAAAGCCACGTGGACAGCACCAGTATGAGCAATTTAACCCAACACCAACTGAGTGTCCATAATTCAGTCCAATCCTGCCAGAAACTATCCAGAACTACTACCACAGCCCACAAGTTAAAGGGCAAAGTCTCCAGTAAGAATGCCCTCGCTTCAGATGTCAGCCACAAGTGACTAAAAATTCGGAGTTCCCATGACTCCCTCCGATTCAAGAATTCCCTAAGACGACCCTCAGAGCTCAGGAAAGCACTAGACTTATAATTACCATTTTATTATAAAGGATGCAAAGGAACATCCAGATGATGAGACACACAGGGCAAGGTCTTGGGGATGGGTGGGGGAGGGCTTCCATGGGGAGGCTTCCCTTCCAAGGGACTCAGCTTCCATGGACTTTCCTCAAGGAGTCCATGTATGTTATCCTCCCAGCACATCAGTATATTCATAACTAGGGAGCTCACTGAGGCTCCTTGTTTCAGTTTTTTTTTTTTTTTTTAAATCCAGGTTTTATTATGTAGGTATGCTTGATTAAACCATTGGCCAGGTGACTGATCTCCAACCTCTGTCTCTCTCCCATCCCTGCAAGTCAGAGGGCAGGGCTGAAATTCCAACCCTTTAATCATGTGGCTGGTTTGTTTGGCACCAGTTCGATCCCAAATCTATCTACAGGCCCTGTAATGGGTCACCTCACTAGCATAAACTCAGGTGTGGTAGAAAGGGCCTCCTTAGGACTAACAAGAGGCCTCTCCTCCTATCACTCAGGATATTCCTACGGTAGGTGTATCCTGACTAGGGCCATCACCAACACCCATCATTACCACTGCCTCCCTCCCCACCCTTGCAGGTGCAAGTGACCCCCAACCTTAGAAAGTGGATCTTCCCCCCCCCCCCATGAATGTGGGCTGGCCATGTGACTTGCTCTGACTCACAGAATGCAAAGAAAGTGACATTCCAAAGCGACCCAGTCAAGGCCTTTCACTTTTGCTCTCTTTGAACACTCTCTTTGGAAGTCAGTTGCCATGCTTCAGAAAGCCCAGGTGAGATGTGTGAATGACTAGACTATATTGAGAGAGATGCTGAAGGATGAGAGGCCATCTTGGATGTTCCAGCTCTGGCCAATCTCCCAGCAGAATCCAGCCACGTCAGCAACCCCAGCTACACCGATGGGAGTGAAAGAACCTCCAAGCTGACCCAAGTCAACTTACAGCATTGTGAGAAACCATAAATTATGTAGTTTTAAGCCATTAAGTTTAGGGCTATTTGTTATACAGAAACAGATAATTGAAACACGGACCCACTGAGACCCTTCTGATGGCTTAATGTTTTGGCAGCAGAACCTCACAAAATGCCCTTCGCAGAAGCATCTCAGTTACGTAGAATTCTGTTATCTAGAGAAGAGTGCCAAAGTGAGGCTCAATGTAAGAAACATTTAGAGGATCACATCCTGCATTAAAAAATTATAATATTGAGCCTGACAAATTTTGACTGTGCCTTCTTCAGTTTTTCCTGTATCTGAATTCCTTTCATTGCCTTTCGCACTTTTCTGTGTCCTTCTGGTTCCCTCGCTTGGTGAGCCTAATCAAAGGACTATGAACTAGCGAAATGTCTTCCTGTACACCAGTGCAAGGACTTATTGACTCAGGAAGATTTTGTTACTCATTATAGTTACCATTTTCATTGCTTCTATCTAGTAGAACCTATAATCTAAGGTCCAATGATGCAGTGGTATCTTAAAAACAAACAGAAAAGGACATTTGTATTTCTCTGGACAAGTTCAAGAGGAGAGATCCCAGTTGGCAGGGCAGATCGACTCTATGCGGTCATCCAGGGACCCAGGTCCTTCTCTTCCAGTGCCCTGCCATTTCCTCGGACACAATCGGTCCTGAGCCCCTATGGTTCCTGGATGATGAAAAAAGTCACGGACGAACTGGTGTGCATTGTTTTAATCCGACATCTGGAAGAGACGCAGAGCACTTCCATTTTCCACTGAGAACTTAGTCATGCGAGTAAACCCGATAGTTAGCAACTAGGTAGCCCTGGACCCAGGGTCCATTTTAGTACCATGGAAGCCACAGACTGGGCTATTAAACTTCTACAGAAGAAAGAATGGGTTTGGGTGGATAATTGGAAATATGTGCCACAGATGGATTACAGTCTTTGAAGACAATCTCAAAGAAACAAAAAAAATTGGCATTTCAAAAAAAAACAACCCAACAATTGAACAATAGCAGCATTGTTGTAACAATTAGATGAGTTATTAACGAGGTTCATTCTTTGAAGGGAATAATCCTTTTTTGTGTGTAGAAAGTCTGATTATTTTTTAAAAAGCCCATGTCTTTTTTTTTTTTTTTTTTTTAGGGCTACCTAATATCCTACCCTTTGTATTACCTCTGTCTTCTTCCAGAGAGCCAAGCCAAAGAGGGGCAACATCTCAACAGCCTGGGGTCCCAAAGACATGTGAGATAATTGGCACACAGGAAGCAGTTCACATGCTGCCAGCTACTCACTTCAAAATGACTCCTCAAATAAGTATGCAGAGCCATTTCCTCATTTTCTTGACTTCTAACAGCCCTTTGCCACCCTGTATTTCCCCCAGTGTTAACTCGTGAGGGGAAGCTTGCACCTCATCTTCTTATTTTGTGTTACTTACGAATTGCCACATATCAAGTGGACATATTTGATTCAGTAGCATACATTTAAATGTTTAAAATCTGAGGGGTGTTCAAGGGATGCCATTTCACTTAGCAGTCAGCGCTAACATCATGTTTTGAAATGCTCCCCATTTCCATGATATAGCCAAAGCTTTATTTATCATCAGATTTGCATTTCGTGATGTATTCTTGAGCCAGCCAAACTCATCTAAAAGCAAGCTCATTTCATGCAAAGTAGATTTAAATGTGGCTGCTTTAAAATGGACCACCCTGTTTAAACGATCCTCCGGATGTAATTAGAAGACACTTGAGTTCTATGGGGGGGAGGGGAGACGAACTACATGGTTTCCCTCTCCCTGGTAATTTCTGACCATGCACCAATAAAACTGCTTATCAAGAAATGATTTCTGTTTGATGTAACTTTCCTACGAATAGCTTAAGGGGAGGTAGTTGAGGAATGCCCCACCCCATGAGAACAGACACCCCAAGTGTGCAAATCATGGTGTCTCCGGCTTCCAGAATCTTTGTCTCTTCAGACAAGAGAGGAAAGAGACAGCAGAGGAGGAGAGAAAGAAAGAATAGGAAAAAAGGGGGGGAAAGAATCAAAGAGTAACAAGACCATCTCTACTTTAATTTTGACTTATATTCAAAAGCATCTTGTGATCCCGTGAGTGGACTAAGATTTTGTCTCTCAACTCCACTTCCACCCTGGCTGCAATGACTGATGGAATGTTATTTGGGAGCTAGTCACATAAAAAGTCACCATCCAAATAGGATCTGGTCGTATTAGCATGCTTGTCAAATCTCCCATTCCCCGCACAATGAACCTCAGAACAGAGCTCCCGCTTCCCAAGTGCTGGCAGATCCAAGCTTGGTGCCAGCCATTAAAAATAAAAGCCCGTTAAACTTTCAGGACATGCTTGCACATTTTTTGGGAGCCGCCAAGTTTCAGGAGTTGAGCCAGTTCAGTGGTGATATCACCAGACCAGCGTCGCCTAGGCAATGAAAGTAGTTGCCATGGAAACTCTAGTGCTGCGCCCATCAACAGCTTTACAATTTTGACAGTTCAGAAAGTGACTATTTAGGAATTTCAATTAGAGCAGAAATATATACATTTAGGTGAACAAAATGCCTCAAAAGTCTATATGAAATATTTTAGGTGTTGGTTTTTTTTTTTTTTTAAACATCAGGAAGCAGATCCCTAAATATATTCGCGTGGAAATGAATTTGGGGAATAATGTAAAAAGCACTCTGCAAAGAAAAATAGATGTTAAAGTTCTTTTATCCCCTTTCCTTTCTTGGAAGGGAAATAGGCACCAAGAATAAATAAGTTGTGAAAAATGATCAGCGGATTTTTTTTTTAACAGGATAGCCACAATATGCCATGCTTGTTAAGTCAGAACGCGTGCATGTTATTAAGAAATTTTTTAGAATTTTCTATCTGCCAATTCCTCGTATTTGCACAGCTCTGGCAGGGTACTCTTTTTCACAACTCTGCTGTGAGACTTAGAACCCTTTTTCCTTTTTGTGTTAAGGGAAATTGAGGCTCGTGAGGATGGGAGATGCGCTGCAGGCAGGGGAGCGCCTTGAGATTCCAAATCAGGACCATATTCCAATCCCTCTGGGCTCTGGTTGCTCTTAAACGCGTGACGACGTGAAGTCAACACATCCTTCAAGCAGGAAGTCAGGCCCCACTGATGCACAGGACAAAACAAGAAGCCACTGAAGATCAAAACTCAAGTCCATAACAAAAGACACGGGTCCTGATGTCAGCCATACCTGTGTTAATAATATCAATTTGTGCTGGTTAACACCAATATTTTTTTTTTACTTCCTTGTCTTGTTTCTTTCTTTCTTCTTTTTTTTTGTAAATTTATTTTTTATTGGTGTTCAATTTGCCAACATATAGAATAACACCCAGTGCTCATCCCATCAAGGGTTAACACCAATATTAATCCTAACACCAAAGTCGCACCTCAGAATGGCTGTGCGAGCTATTCTTGGTTTGTTTCTTTTGCCAGGCCCATGCTCTGGGCCCCCAGGAGGACGACTCCCTGGGCGGCATCCCCAGGCCCTGCCCTCTGCTTCGGGTGGGTTGGGGCAGATCTCGGGGACCCAGGCAGGACAGGGGAGTGGGAGGCAAGGGAGATCGCTGCCTTCACTTCCCCATGTCTGCCTCGCCCCTTCTGCTGCTCTGGCCTTGGACTGACGCTATCCTGGCTTGTTTTGCCACCCCTCGTGGACGGCTGCAACCTGCCACCACTTCCGTAAATAGTCCTGACATTCATAACTCCTCAGTGAAACTTTTTGTACCATCTGTGTCCTACCCAGACCTGCTAAACTAGAGAATGTTTATATAAATGCTGACTCAGTCCTTGCCACTATTCTGAACGCCTCGTGTAGACTAACTCTAGTCCCTGCAAGAACCCTGTGAGGAGGGGTGCAATGGCTGACTAGACCCATTGTACAGAGGAAAGGTGAAGGCAGGAACTAGAAAGATGCCCTGCATTGTTGGCTGGTGTTTCTTTTAGGCTTTGTGCCCTATGACTCCCCTGTGGCAATGTGGTGGTGGGGGGACTGTGCCACAGGAGAGCGAAGGGAGGACAGGATGCAAAGGAATCATTCTCTCCCTGTTCAGTGGATTTCCTCTCTCTGCTCAATTTTGTCACCAATCTTGGGGTTTCTCCCCCAAGAGGCATAGGATTCGAGGATACTGTTTTAATCCTCAGTCTTGGTTTTCTGCCAGATGCCCTCACTTGGAGAATAGGAGAATAGAGACACACAGCTTCCGTCGGCAGAGAGAGGAAAGGCCTCCTGCCCTCTCTTGATTCATGGGTCCTTGCTTAGGGTGGTATCTCTGGAGAACAAAGTGTGAGCTAAGGGCTGTTGGATCCTGGCTGGGTCATCAGTGGGTGCCCTGGGATGTTTTAATCAGGCAGCTAAAATTGCTTTGAGGTGAGGCAATGGGGCAAGGGCAGGGGGAGGTCCTACTTGAAAACCCCTTCAAAGGTATGAAAAGTTCCCAAACTTTGCCTATCAGTGACATCTTCTCCCCATCCTACCCCCACCCCATGCTCTTCCACCTGCATGTCAGGCCATCAGCTGTCCCTCCAGGATGTTCCTTCTGTTTCTTTCCCAAGCTTTTCTTGTTGCTCATTTTATTTTATTTTTAAAAATATTTTAATTTATTTATTCATGAGAGACACAGAGAGAGGGAGACAGAGGCAGAGGGAGAAGCAGGCTCCCTGCAGAGAGCCTGATGTGGGACTCGATCCCAGGACCTAGGATCGTGACCTGAGCCAAAGGCAGACGCTCAGCCACTGAGCCACCTGGGTGCCCTTTGTTCATTTTAATTAGATGTTACCTTCTGGGAGAAACGAAGGGGGCAGAGAAGCACTCTTGTGAGGTCTGATTTGTCGTGGGTCTGTCGCTCCACTTGAGAGTCCCTGGCCACTTCCAGTAGTAATAACTGGGGTACACTGCACAACCGCCAATGGTCAGTTCCCATCCTGGGCACTGAAACAAGCAAATCAACAAAATTTCTGGCCTGGAAAGATCTCGAAGATGAAAAGGGATCTCATGCACTATTGTTCCCCCAGGGCCTGGCCAGGTACCTGTCATGTAGAAAGTGCTTAATAGATACTTGGTATATCTATCAGTAAATAAATGGATGAATCTTGTAGTGTTCACAGATAAAGGCATGCCTACGGACATACAGGATAAGCGATGAAGAACTGAAGAGGCCAAAGTTGAGAAAGGGGTTGACTGCCTATTCCTGGAGAGATACTTCTGACTGCCTAGGAAGGCTGAAACTCGGATAGGACTTCCCTCTGTGTCTTCTGGACTTCCTGGGGCTTAGAAATGGGGGGGCTCAAGAGATGGGGGCTCAAAGGTCTGACTGGGAGGTTTGTAAGGTGGGCAAAGGTCATTCACAACCTTGTGCTCCTCTCTTCAAATGGCTTGGAGCTGCCAGCCTGGGTCCAAATTCCCCTGCCCTCTTGCAGAATCAAGGGTAATGGGGCTGAAAGTGGGATAGCCCACCTCCAAAGCTGAGGGATATAGCCTGGGACATGCAGCAGCTTGGGGCTGTTGTCCTCAAGCTATGTCCAAGGTCGGTCCACAAGTTGTAGCTAGGAGCTCAGCCCTCCACTTCTCTTAATATCATTTCTCCAGCAAAGAGAACATTTAGCAACCTTGCTTCATGGCCAACATCACCCCAGATCTGCTTCATTCATTGCAAAGATGGTAACAGGAGGCAAGAGGCTTGGTGTCTCCAAGGCTCTGTCTTGCATGATGATAACTTCAGCAGAACATTGTATACCCCCTCCAGTCACACCTACAGCTGCCCAATGCTCAGGGAGTCTTGGAGCTTCGGGTGTACAACAGACCAGGGCAACAGTTTCAGAGTTCACGCTGATCCAATGCTATAGGATCTCTTCCTGCCATGGAGAGGGTTTACATTGACCTAAGGAAGGAAAGAGAGTGGGAAATCAACCCTACTTTGTTTTTTCCTCTCTAGTGAGAAGGATTGACATCAAGAGCTTTCCCTTAGACTCAGAGAGGTAGTTGAAAAATACGCATTTAGTCAGAAAAAGGGGAAAACAAATATAGAATTTCCTTTGCGATGCATGCTCCCCCTAGATCTCTGCCATCAGACTCTGTGCAGCCCTAACGTGGGTTCTTCAATGCATCTTTGCAATGTAAACTCTAACCTTTGTCTTTTAAACTAGGATGAGAAGAAATCATCAGTTAATCATTGCTTTTAAACAACTTTGACGTTTTTGAACTTAGACAACTATAAGACTTTGGGAAGAATGAAAATACCTTAGGACATATGCTGCCTTGAAAAAAATTGCTTAGGTTATTTAAAACACCTGCAGCATTCTTGTGTTTATCTTCTCAAAGGTTTACAATTAGGTAATGCATTTAAATGTACCTTCCTTCCCAGAGTATGTTCATATTCGGGTTCATGGTCACACCACAGCCTGCATGTTGTAGCTCAGCAGAGCTACGAACCCCATCACCGAGGTACAGAGACCAGACCACAGACCCAGTGCCAGTGGCCTCCCTAGCAGTGGGGGAGAATTTGAACCTCAGCCTGCCTGCCTGACTCCAAAGTGTGTGCTCTTTAATTGATGCCACTGCACTGAGAGTTTAATCTCTTGTAGGGACATCTGGTAAACCTCATTCTGTAGTGTCATCATAGCGCCATTTAGCCAGCATTCGTTCAGTTCCTTCCAGGGAGCAGGCTCCATTTTAGGTCAGGGGACATAAAGATGAGTAGCACACAGGCTCCTCAAGGAATCAGGCACTAAAGCAGGATTTAGCAATGAGTCTTCTGTGTTCTTCACCCAATTTCACTTTGCTGAGAATCTTTGGAGTCCATCGTTGGACACACAATGGGAAAACCCACAACACACACGCACACACACACATGCACACAAACCACCACCCAGTGGGAGAAGGCCAGGTCAAGTACACTTATATGAAGCAGAAGAAAAGAATTTCCTGGGCCTTGTCTAATCAATTTCATCAAGGTTTATGGTCTACCTTCAGATACGATGCCGCAATGATTCCATTTCTCTAAGGAGGAACTGATGTTAGTAAAATAATTACAGCTGCTCTGAGATTCCCAGAGCAGTTAATGGAAGAAGGATGGACACTCAGCATCCTCTCTGGGGGCTTCAGCCAGATTGATTTCCAGAGCCTCCACCTTGCCTTCTGCAGCAGCCTCTAACTTCGTTCTGGAGTGAGACCAGCTACAGGGCTGGCTTTCTTTTTTTTTTTTTTTAACTTTCTATATTGGAAAAGTTTAAATATACACCTAAGTAAAAAGAATAAAGGCCCCATGCCCTCGTTGCCTATCACCCAGGCTCCAGAGTGATCAATATTGTACCACTTCTGTTTCATTTCTTGTCCCCTCCGCTGTGATGTTTTTGTTCGTTGGTTTAATATGATGTTATTCCACCCCTAAATACTTGGAGGGGATCAGCATTTCAGATAGTGGTTAGACGTTGCGACGGGGGCTGGACACAGCATGCAATAGCTGCTGCTGTTAAGTCCTCACTCTGGTTCTGCCTAAGCTGGAGGGGCCTTGGTTTCTAGGGAATTTTCACAAAGGCCCTGCTTTCTTAGTTAAATTACATCTATTAATCTGGGTGCTGATTTTCACAATTCCTTCTCAATAGGTCTTATTATGTTGGCTTTGAGGATCTAGTTTTTGCACCTCCTGAATAGCTTCATTTGCTTTGAGAGAAAAAGCAAAAGGAGCCAGTCAACATCGTGAATGAATGGAAGAAAAAAACCAGTCAGATAGGCATAACTCAAAGTCACTGAGTAGAGGTGAGCACAATTGAGAAACAGAGGGAAATTTCCCCCAAATCCAGATAAACAGAAGCCGCTCATTGTACAACACGTCCGGCACTGCCTGTCAACCATTGTTGGTGCCGAATCACTGATTTGTAGCACCGACAATAACTCTGGAGACCGTTTGGCCTCGCACCTCTGCCATTCTGTGGATCCAGGGACAGTCAGCAGTTTTCTCTAGATGGCACAGCTTGCTTTCTGCTGCTAAAGCTTGAGCACCACTCTGCCACATTGCCTCCAAATACTGATGACGATATCAAGGGATGAGTAGTGATCCTTCTGGAAATGTGGCAAGGGGTGAGCCTAGCCCTAAGCTCCTCTAACTGTTGATGTTTCCTTCAAGGAAAACGTTTGCCTGGTTTATAACCAATACCTGCTAGACTGCTACGAGATACATACCAGATCGTAGGACAGAGCTCCCCGTACTATTAAGAAATGACCATTTTCAAGGAAAAGGCCCACACAGTGGCAGGCTTAGCTCAGATGGGAAAGAGCACCGTGATCAAGTTGGAATGCATGAGCCTCTCTCTGCCCAGAGAAAAAGGCAAGCCCGGCAAGCTGCAAGTCCTCCACTGGTGAAAAAATCATTCCAGGCATGTATTTACCTGGTGGCAGGTAAGGCGCAGCATCTATAAAGGTGAAGGAAACTAAGCTCACTCAGTCTGAACAGTTCAAGGATATAAGTAAGCAGAAGCCCCCAGCTACGAGAAGTCCGCTTTGCAAGCTATGTAGCCTTGACTCATTTCTTGTGCTGCCAAGTTTGAACAGTGCTCGTGCTGATTATGAGAATTAGAGGTAGCATCAAAACTTCGCTCTCATTTCATAAAGGTGTGGTGGTACCTGGCCCTAAAACAAATGCTACCAATGCAGGAAAGTGAACCACACGGAGCCCCTCCACGTGTGGGGTCCTGGATGCCACTGAGTGAGAAGAGAGAAAAACAACTCTCTATAACATGGGTTGTTGAACATTATGGGCTACCTCCGTGTGCGTTAGATTCTCTTCTGTGACTGACCATAATTCACCGCTGTGACTCCTCTACTAGCTTATGTATTTTTGCAATTACTAGAGATGCAGAGATAAGGCCCATCCTGGAACCTGTCACGGAGTTCCTCCCCGAATTAGCTCACGTCCCAAAGGGACAAGGTGCTGTTTTTGACCCGTTCCAGGGAATACTCTCTACCTTGAAGACTAAGCCTCAAATATTCTTGGCTTGCCATCTCCAGTGTAATTAAAGGGAGAAAGTAAATCACACACTGAAAAACAGCCCTGTGTGCTTAAGTACATGTCAGTCACTGAGACTGGCATCTACACAGAGTGGAGGGGACCTGGGGTTTGCATTACACACAACACCCCGTGAGATCATTAGGACTACTTCAAGTCCATGGCTTTCTGGGTAGCCACAGCCCCCCCCTTTTGCCCAAGTAAATGCAATCAGATTCGACTGGGAGCAAATTAGAGAGGCAAAATAAAGCAGGCTTACTGAAAAGCAGCAAGAAACTCTACTGTCTACTATTAGAAAAATTAGAGACCATTTAACAACACGAGACCATTTTGTGTTGGAAATAAAAGAGGCCTGAATGGAGAGGGCCAGGCCAGTGCTGAGGGCTGGCATCCAGGTGAGATCAAATGCGGATCAAGGGATCGCCCTGGACTAAAGCTGGGTTCACGTAAGTCCTTATTAGCTGATGAGCGGAGACTGCCCGGCAAACCAGATGTGTGAAAATTGGCCAAGCACCAACTTTCCAAATCCATGACATGTTTTCTTGGTAGACTTACTTGTATAATTTCCCATGTAAGAGGAAAAAGAGCACGGGCAGGATTTTCCAAAAGACTGGCACTGTATCAATTTCAGCCCTTAAAACTTGGAATTCTAATAGAGCATCCATAACTGGAGTCACGGCCAGTCTTTTTTCTTTTCTTCTTCTTTTTCTTCTTCTTCTTCTTCTTCTTCTTCTTCTTCTTCTTCTTCTTCTTCTTCTTCTTCTTCTTCTTCTTTTCTTCTTTTTATTAAGTTTTTTTATCCCTATTTCCTTTTAGACCTCATAGTCACACCTCATATATTAAGATTCTAATTTGCTTAACATCTAGGTGCTGAGCATAAAGGCACCACTAAACACTGATGGATAGGGTAGCTACTGGAGAGCCATAAATGGGAGTGGGGGGACATGCGAAGGAGAGAGAGAAGTACACAGATTATTTTCATTCCCTAATAGGCATTCTGCCTGGAAACCTGTATAAAGACCTGAAATATGTATTGCTCTGAAGGCTGTGAATGTTTAAAATGTCATCTTAAATTAGTAAGTGTCTTTAAATCTTCACTCTTTTGTCACGTTTTAGTAATGTTTATTACACACCATAAATCTTATTCATATCCACATAAATCGAGCCCCCTAGCCATGAGGGAGATAAGTCCTCCTCGCCGATCTAGAATTCCAGAGTGGTGGATAACATCGAATATTACGACTGAAAAAAAAAAAAGTCCTCCAGAGGAAACTGTTTTGGGGAGAAAGGATAACAACTTTCTATGTGCATTATGCGAAGACGTCGTAAAATCTCTACAATTCGGTTTAGTGATTTTCAGGGTTCAAACAAATGGTCAGGTTCCTAACTCAAGTTTGAGTAAAGTCGTTTCACATATGCCTGCATTGAAATTGATTTCAGGAGGTACAGTAACAGTGAATCAAAAGAAATAAAGAAAAGAAATAAAAATTCATTAAGGTAGCACCCCAACAGAGGAGCAGATTAAGATGGTTCAGGGTTATCTGCTGTGCGATTTCAGGGGGCATGAGAGTCAGGGGTGGAGCAGAACATAGCTCTGTCTAGAAGATGTAGAGTGGCTCTTCCCAGACTTCTGGGTTTCACAGACCATAAAACCTTTTATGAATTTCAGGCTGAGACGTCTGATAGACAATTCTTAATTTTTTCCAAATAGAGACATTTAGAAAATGTTATTAACCTTGAGTTTGCATACTCTAAATTGTAGAGAACCTTCTACTCAGAGTCTTAAATGGAGTATATTTAGCTTTAGAGAAAACTCACCTTTTGGTCCTTTATTTCTCATTTTGCTGTGAGTTAACGAGGGAGGGCAAACAGATATTCTGGAACTGCTACTGTTGTTAATGCCAGTGAGACCGATTTCTAATCCCAGCGAGATCTCCAGTATTTTAGGAAGACATTGACCCCTCTCATGCCTTAGTCTCATGAGCTCTGACCCGAGGAGCTTTAATCTGCTGACTGCTTGGGTCCCTAATCAGCAGGAGTCTGCAGCTTGACAGTGTTGGGTAAGGTGATCCATCCAGCTTTCGTTCTGCGGGGTTGCTCAGAGATGGCCTAGTGGAGACAACTGGCCAAGGAATTTGGACTAAGCTAGGATCTCCCTGACTGTCTGGAAAATCCTTCAGCCTTCAAGTTTTAGTGTAAGGGATACTGCACTTAGAAATTGATCCTGACCAGTGCCCTTCCCCTGGGTAGGAGAGAACAATGGTTGGCAAACTTGACTGATCAGCAGAACAATGTAGAAAGTATTTTAAAAATGTAGCTTTGGGTCTCCAGCCCTGGAAATCCCAATGCATTGGCTCTGGGATGTGTGCTGGAAGCTGTACTTTTTAAAAATAAGACTCTCTGGATGATTCTGCAGCCTGGGTTGCAGAGCCCCAGGGGGACAGCCCACTCTCTTCTGGGCTTCCCACTACTGCCAGATAGACTCAATAGCACATCCCTTATAACAATGAGTGTTCTAGATTCCCATTCTCTGTTGGCAACTGACCCTGCCCACCCCTGCATTAACACCGCATGCGCACGCGCACACACACACACACACACACCCTGCAAATTATGAAACTTTAAGCACAGCAAAATGACTGAGTCACTTTAGCTTCTACAATATCTAATGTAATGCCCGGCACATAATAGGGCTTAGCTAAATAAATGTTTATGTGATATATATCAGTAAATGAGTTCTTTCCAGCTCTAAAATTCTGCATTTCTCTCTCCCCCATTGATAAGCAGGAGGATAAGGTAAGAGAAAGCTCAGACTCACAAAGAATGATAAGCAGGGAGGTAGGAGGCCATGAGGCTATGGAAAGATCCAGTTCTGAGTAGAAGTGGCACCGCCACATCTACGGGACTTAACTTCTTCAGTCCCCAGTATGCTTAGGTATCAAACACACCAGGTGATCTCTGTTTATCCCTAAAATTCAATGACAAATAGATGAGCATAATTTTCTTTCAAGAACTGGAAACTGCCTTACATGCTTCTTAATACTTAAGTCAAGGGATTATATAATTTCAAGGAGAGAACACTTTCAGCCTGAAGTGCTGCTTCCTGTATCACCTCTTTGCAGGACTGGAATTTTTTTTAAAGATTTTATTTACTTATCCATGAGAGACAAAGAGAGAGGCAGAGACATAGGGAGAAGGAGAAGCAGGCTCCCTGCGGGGAGCCTGATGTGGGGCTCAATCCTGGGACTCTGGGATCACAGCCTGAGACAATGGCAGATGCTCAACTGCTGAGCCACCCAGGTGCCCCGCAGGATTAAAATTTTGAAACAAAAAAGCCTTTGGGTTTTTTTCTCTCTGCTTTCCCACTATCACAACCCATTCCCCCATTGATGAAATGGTTAACAGAGAAATCCTACACAAAACTTCACCTGAGTTCTAATGAAAAATCTTCCTTTTAAAAAATACATATTGTAGCCGACATTACCAGCTGTCTCTGAATCAGCTGACAACCTAAAAAAAGGTGAAAAAATAGTAAAAAAAAAAAAAAAAAGAAAAGAAAAGAAAAGAAAAAAACATCAAAAAATTTAAAGCCAGAATGCTCATCATTGAAAAGTAAGGAGAAATTTTAAGACTCTCCCTAGCATTCAACACACACCCATACCGTAATCTGAATGTTGCCTTCACTTAGTGGAAGATTTTCAGCATAAACTGAAGTTATAATAGATTGGTGTCAACTACCACCTGTCAGACAATGCTGGAAAGCCATGTCACCAGGAGAAATGGACCAAGAGAAATAAATAACCTCCAAATGGTAGTCTACAAATATTGACACACATGGCCAAGATTCCACATAAATGATAGAAAACATGGCACGGACATAAAGTTCAGGGCTTGCACATTTATGTATCCTAGATGATCTGCTTTTCATAAATCTGCTTAGCACTAATGACTAGGATGCATTTTTAATAAATTAATTTTGAATAGATGGTGCTCTAGAGGGAAGCTGGAACTTGCCTTCAGTTATTAATAGTTAAAACGGAGGCATCAATTTAGGAGCCCATCTGCAGCTGCTTTAATAGAGAGTCCAGCCAAAATGACCCCCACGACAGATGACCCTGATCACAGCGCAGATTTGTGTAGTCCTTAAACCTGTTCAATGGGTTTTCGCAGACATTATCATTTTTGACAAAAGATCCATTCTGTTTAGAGTGTATGTTCTAAGCTGTTGATTGTATAGTCATGACAAAAATGGTCTTATGCACACACCTCCTTTGTGCGTTTCCTATTGCCAACCTGCAAGGCAACTGAGCGAGGCTTGTGTCAAGCACGGTCTGTGACGCCGTGATAGAGAATGATTTAAACAGGACAAAAGAGAATCGGGTCGGCGTGCCTGCTTGATCCGACTGACCCACAAAGAAAGTCTGCATCAATGCCTGTAGGTTAATCCCGAATGCTCAAACATAATGTTTACATGAAAGTCCATGCTTTTGTAGGTCGCCAATGCCTAAAACTGGGTGACCTGGGCTTGATAAGTAGTGAGAGAATTGTTGGGTGGCTGCCACTGGTCCATTACCACGTTTCCTGCATACGAGACCTAATTGGATCTCCTGAGACCTAATTCTCTGTGGCCCAAAGAATGTAAACTTCCAGAGGGCAAGGCTGTTTCTGCTCCTTTGGCTACTGAACACACAGCACCTGTCAGAGTGCCTGGCACTTAGTAGGTACTCAATCCGTGGTATTCGTGGGAGGGATGGATGGATGGATGGATAGATGGATTCTACTGTTTCTGGAACAGGCAAAGCGCCTTCATTCTCTACACTTTTTTTTTTATTATTACCCACTGTCACACTCCGTCTGTCCTCTACTTTGCAGTGACCTATCTCCTCAGACACCCAGGACTGGTGTGATAATTACCATTTGCCTTATATAAATAAGAGATAATTGTTTTCCCTCCATTCACCCAACTCTTAGGGACAGTCAGGGAGCATTTTCTGTGCAAACATGCCGACCTCGTAATATCACCATCAGCCTTGTATTGAAAATTAATGACTATTTCATAAAATATTGAGACCTAAGACTGGCACTTAAAACAAGACTATCCTTTTCTTTTCCCTTAAAACCGCTCCCGATTAGATAACTGCCAGACCTCGGTAATGTTGTGAAATAAACCTGCAAACACTCTGAGATCAGAGTGACACCGCGTGCCTGGGTCTCACACGAGCGGGCTGGTGGCTGGTTGGTTACAGCACCCATTAGCATGAGCTAATGAGTAAGCATTCCCTTTGCTGTCACATTCCTCTCCTGTTATTAGCCAAAACCTGAACTTTAGCTTAATTGCAGAAACCAGCCCGCCCCTGGCAGATGAGGGCATGGTCTCCATTGTTGTGATTGCATTCAAAGTGCTAATTGGGGGGACGGTGACAGATAACATGCCCCGGCACCAGCATGCAGGGAGCGGTAGGTGGGGTGCTGGGAATACGGATTCAGAGATGAAAAACCTCATCTTCAAAAGCCCCGAGGGTCTGATTTTCCTCACACTTGCTCGGCCTTGCACACCCTAGACTTTCCAAGTACAAGAGCATCTCTCGTCTCTCCCATCTCAAATTTGCCTTTATTCCTTCTCCAACTTTCCTGAATTTGGAATTGATCATTTCACCGACTTCTCACACTTCCACCTGCCCCACTGGGCCCCCTTTGAATTCCCTACATCTCTCCGGAAGCTGCTGTCTGTCCCTTCAGAGATTTTGCTTTCTTTAACACCAAACCAACCAACCAACCAACCAACCAACCAACCAACCAACCAACCAGAGAATCGGGAATATTTGAAAAGGAAAAGACATGGGTTTTTGTACCTTCAACTCTAACCTCTGATATTTAAATGTCGTTAAAACTCTTTTGTATTTGCAGGGTGCTCTAGCTTGGGAATATCCAGGATCTTTCCACCCTTCTGTGTTTAATTTACATGGTCCCACTGCTAACTGGACATCATTTCTTCATGCTTGTATTTCTTCATCTTAGAAATGTATATAATCATCCCCAGCAGTCACCTGCTGCCTGTATCTCTTATTATTTTGGCTGCAAGCGATAGCAAACAGTCCAAGTCGGGTAAGGAAAAAAAAGGGGGGATTCTTGACTAGAATAGTTGAAAAGCACAGGAAAAGGGCTGGTTTCCCTGTGTGATTCTGAAGCTGGGACATCTGGAGTGCTTGTTTCTTTCCCACACCAGTTGAGCTGTGCTCTCCTGGGTAGGGTGCTTCGTTCCTACTAAGGCTTTCTCTCGGGGTCAGCAGATGGAGGCTGGAACCCCACCGTGCCTTCCTCTGAGCCTCACACCCAATACACAGAAGAAGAAGAACTGTGCTTCCTCTTCTTGAGTCTCCTTGAGCTTCCCCTGGCCAGGCTTGGGTCATGTGCCCACCTCTGAATGAACCACTGTGGACAGGGTGTGGGTGGAGCTGATTGGATGATCCTAGATCACATGCTTCCCTTCTGGAACTTGTGATGGAGTTTTCTTTATGAGAACATGATAGACAGGGAGTGTTGGCTAAGGGTGCTCCCCAAGCAAAATTGGGTGCTATTGCCTCAAGATGGGAAAGTGGGGTCTGAGTGGCATAAACAACAAATAATCCCCAAACTACCACAGAAAAGGAGCCATAATTGAAAAAAGTAAAACACGTGGAATCTTGAATTTGAAAAGCAGCATGAGTTTCAGATGCAGTGAATTTTCTTTTATATACCCTGACTTAGGGAGAGAGAAGTAGCGTGCTGTATGAACTAAGTGTTACTTGGCATTTATCTGAGTGAGAGTGTTATGATTCAAGTGATATAATGTGACCAAAACTAAGTTCAAAACTGAGAATATGCTCATGCCAGATTGAGGTCCTCCTCTGCAACTTTATATTTACCAGCAGGGGCTATTGTAAGACACGAGTTTGTTGTAATAAGCTGATCCACATTGTTGAGGCTTGTGTTGTTCTTGCCTACTATGGACTTTGGGAAGAAGTCAATTAGAGAACTTCTTTAGCCAGTATCATAATGAGTAATGGGAGCATTTACATGATTGCTAATGGCTGAGTTTACACGATGCCTCAAAGCATCAGTGGTGATGTTTGGCAGCAGCACATTACGACTGTGATTATCACTATAAATTAAGTTTATGTTGATATAATTAGCAGTTAAAAGCTAAAGTAATATTTATACTGATACAAGTTCTATCGGAGCCATACTAGTGCAAACAGACTGTGAATGTTGATATGGTGGGAATAATTTGATTTTGCAAGGCAGGATATTTCTAAAAGTGGGATATCCTATTGGTATATAGCTAAGAAAATTTCTTTGCATATTTGGAGTCCGTAATGTAGCCAAGTGATCCCCACTGGGGATGCTCCCCACCTTGTGGGTCATCTCCCCCCCGCCCCCCCGCCTTGGTAGCTCTGGCTTTGAACCATTCAAGCTGGAAAGGGAGAGGAGAACTGAGAGGGAAGGTGATGTCTATGGAACTGATTGTGAGGACATGGCAAGTGATGATGAGGACAGGGTCTTGATAAGACGGATCATTTGTCACAGGGGCCACCATGTAGCAAGATGAGTTATTTCGTTACAAGAACATGATCTTCCTTGAGAAACTCTGGTTGGGGCCAAGAATGATGGACATGTAGGCTTCCTTCTGTGCTTTGGGGGGATTGAAAGGTGATCGCCAGCATTGAATGACTTGTCTCCCCGGAACATGGGCCCAATCACCCTGACTCCAGGTCCACAGGCACTCTATCGAAGGGTGCCACTCCAGTTTCTTCTTCTCTTGCTACATTTTATATTTACTCTCCCAAACCTGTAAGACTAGCCTGCATGTTGATGGGATTTTCTCTTCTTGGGGGATGAGAGAATGGGGTCGAGTAGGGTAAGTTATTTAAAATAAGTCTCTCTGCTGATAGATCTCTCTGCTGCTAAGTAGTAGAGGTAGAAATCTGATCTGAGGCTGGCTACCCTTGAAGCCATCCTGCCCATGAAGTAGCCAGTCAGTCCGCAACTGCTTATTCATTCTATATATATAATTATGTATATAAGCATACCCAATGTACCCAATATATTCATCAGTGATATGACCAGGCAAAGACCTCTGTCCCATGGAAGCCTCTATTTCAGGCTTCTCACGAAAAACGTGTGATTTAGTAAGGAATCTTAAAATGCCCTCATATGTTTGCTCAAAACTTTTGCCCATAAGTCGGCCTGGGTCAGTTGCTCTCTAGAGGCGTTCATGGTGGTCTTGTATCTTTCTTTGCCTGCAACAACTGGAGGTTCTGGTTACTTAGTACTTTGAATACAAAAATGGAAGCAGTTGGTGGCTCTTGCAAGTTAAGGGAAGTAGGAAATGGTGAGAGCAATGGCCTTTGGTTTCTTCTTGGGGTAAGAAAGTTGTTGGTTGTGTCTATGATGGAAACAGAAAGAAAGAGAGATGACTGGCATCCTAAACCCCAAAATCAGTCCTGGCCTCTCTCTTGGCAATAGAGAGAACCAACTAATAGAACCAACATTTCCTGAGGACCTACTAGGTGCCAGGCAAGTAAGTTCCATATATCATCTCATTTAATGCTCAAAGTAGACCTTATGTGGTGGACATTATGGTTCTAATTCACAAATGAGGAAGCTGAGGAGAAGCTAGTCAACCCGTCCACATAGATTCTAGTCACTAAGCTGGGATTCAGACCTTGACCCTCTCACACTCAGCCAGATGCCTTCTGAGCCTCCTCACCTGGTGAGGGCTCTGGGAGGAAGAATGGTGAGCATCTGTCCTGCCCTCCTTCACCCTGCTCCCTTGGGATGAAGTGGAACTCCTGTGAGGGAGGCAAGTCCCCGAAGGAACACAGCTGACTAGACTTTGGATAGGAAACAAAGAGAGACTGGAAAGGCAAACACTGCAGGAGGGAGACCCCCCTTATCTGCCTTAAAAATGTGTGGGGTGCTAGTTGTCTCTAAAGTGATATGGGGGATCCCTGGGTGGCGCAGCGGTTTGGCGCCTGCCTTTGGCCCAGGGCACGATCCTGGAGACCCGGGATCGAATCCCACGTCGGGCTCCTGGTGCATGGAGCCTGCTTCTCTCTCTGCCTGTGTCTCTGCCTCTCTGTGACTATCATAAATAAATAAAAAAAATAAAGTGATATGGGATTGGTTTCCCCACCAGACAGTGGGGGTTAGAAAGAACAGTTTTAGGTGTTCAAAAATAACTAAGAAAATGAACTGAGGAAAGATACTTACTCTTGATACTTTGAAGTTTATCAGAAATCTTGGGTCCTGAGGCAGAGAAGTTTCTCAGCTCCCTTTCCAGGGACTCTGGGTGATCCCTGAGGTGGTGGTGTCGGGGGAGGGGGAGTGGGAAGGGGTTGGAGCATATATTTATTCTTAGACTCCAAGGAGCTAGGAAGGAATGGGACTTCCAGGCACATTGGAGCAGTGCCTAGACAACATTTGTTGATGTCGCTTTCTCCTAATTAACCTTCTTTTAAAAACAAGAATATTTGTAAGTCAAGAACAAGGACTTATCCAGGAGAGTGGGTGGTCCACCCTAGGTAATATGGGGTGCTCAAGTCAAGTGAAGCATAACCCCCTTACTGTTCCCTCCATCTGCCAAAAGTAACACATATGTTTCCTACATGAGGATTAGAATTTGCTGGAAGACTGGACAGCCACAAGTCCAGACTATCTGCTAATGCTAATTCCTTCCTGAATGGGCATCGTCTGGTCCTCTCTAACACTTAAGCAAACTCTACTTCCATCTTTCTTTTTTTCAGAGGCACACCTGTGCTTCTCTGTAGTCAGGAGAGCTCTGGACTGAGGTAGGACAGCTGGGTAATAGGCCCCAGTGTGTCCCCAATAGGCTGTGTGATGTGAACTGTGGACAGGTCACATTGTACCTCCGGACCAGATGTATTCTTTCCAGTCTTTTCTCTTCAGTTCCCAAGGCCTTGAGGTTAAGCATGAGGGACAGGCAAGTATATGACACATGCCCTTCTGCCATCGCATGAGCACACACACACTCTAACACACGCACTTCCTTTCAGCGCCCAAGTCAGTGGACAAAGTTATTTTCAGACTCCTCTTTCCTTAAAATCTGCTTGGGCTGCCCTTTCTTTTGGGGTCCTCTGTGGTGGTGAAAGGGAAGCAGCCCAGGGCTTATTGGCTACAGAGCATGGGACTCAGGTGCCATATCCCTGCTCCAATCAGTACCATCTGTGTTTGTCTTTGGGTGAGCCACTCCATCTCCTAGGGCCTTGGGTCCTTTTAGTGAAAGTTGTGTAGTAGTAGTTCTGGGTTCACAAGGCTTTGGTTAGGATCACCATGTCATACACATGAAGCTCCTAGAATAAGGTCTGGCGCCTACTGGGACAAGGAACTACTATTAGCTCTTGTCACCTCACCAAGCCATCTTTGGGTAAGCCTCTGGCTTCATTTCTCCTGGGATTTCTTCTCCTCTTGTCTCACCTCTTGGTCCTGCCAGTGTAGGTTAAGAAATGCACTGACAACAGTTTTTGGAAATTCCTAGCAAGTCTTTTTCCCAGCTCTGCGTTAGTAAAGTCACATTTTTCAGCTTCAAAAACAAACAAAAACAGTCCAAACCTCCCTGCTGGAATCACCCGGAAACACAGACATTGAAAGTATGTTCTCTAGTGTCAGAGGTGAGGTATGGTCTGGGTCTGGGCCCTCCACCCCGGTGATAATCACAGAAGAGGAAGGGGTCATTGCCGCCAGGAGTTTCCGATGGAGAAGTTTCTGCTAACAATGCCTCGCTATTAGGGTACTGGCCTTTCAGCAGAGCGGGGGGGGGGGGGGACATCAGCCCACTCTGGGAAAGCTCCAGAGAAGGGACCCAGGACAGGCATCATCTGCTTACAGCTTTGTTGTTTAGATAACCAATTGGTCCATTAACTGAGCCACAAAGGCAGCATGACTTCGGTATTTGGGGAGAAGAAAGGTGCCTGGCTGTTCTTCCCAGGTACGATGGCACTCCTTGACTATTATTTGCTCTTGTTGCTGGGGGAAAAGAAAGCATATATTGATCGTCAAATTTTCCCCTTTGATGGTGTGTCCTGTTGGCTTACAAATAAGTCAGGTTTGAACCAAGTCTTAGACACACGCACACACACACACACTCCACAAAATAAAACCCCTCCAACAAATGGCTTACACGCTGAGGTCCTGTGTTTGCAGCAAATCTTCGGTTTATTTTAATGGAAAAATAATAAATCCTTCCAAAGGGGGTATTTAGAATGGAAATACTGATGGGTCCTTTAATTGTGACATGCTGCCAGGCGCGGCTTTGACACAGTGAGATGCGGTGCCTGGGGGATTGGATGCCATGCATCAGGATGACGGGATGGTAAGGGGCTGCTGAGCTCAGATGCTGTCCTGGGCCCAGGGGGGGCCTCCCATTAGTGCTGCGATTGGTGGCACGCAGCCGTGGGTCCTGGGCTCATCAGAAACAACATGCCGTAAAACTTGTTTTCAAGGAACTGACATTGTCGTGCTGTTTATGGTGTGTGCTCTGACCAACTTCCTGCCTCCCCAGGTGGGCTTTTCCTGGTTGGTTTGCTCTGTGCTGCACTGCGAATGTCACAGCTTCAAGTCAGAGGATGTGGATGTGGGGGGAATGTCAAAGGTCAGCTAATTTCTCAAAGCCCGACCACAGGCTGTGGGGACCCAAGGGATCCAGAGGAAGCCCTGATTTCTGTGTCTTGTCTCACTTGCTCACGTAGGAGCCACCAACAGTCTCACCCCAGGCTCCATCTGCTGGCTGCACCTCATCGAAGCACCTGCCATCTTGTCACCTCCACTTGGTGACCCTTGTCAGTCACTTCCACTTGGTGACGTCTCTGCCCCCAGAATTGGGCAAGGATCCCTCCTCACTGCTACTGCCTCATGGTCACTGGAAAATGAGGTCAAACTCTCTGTTGAGGTTAAACAGCATTGCCTGGAACATTAGGAAGGAGTCCAAGGCCCATAGAGGTTGAAATGTCTTCTTACGTTATCAGGAACATGTTTTTTGGGGCCTTTTTTCTGTTTTTTTTTTTTTTTTTTTTGCACTGGTCTCAACACCCCTTTCCTTGAGGCTTTGTTGGCCTACAGTGCAGCAGTGAGCACTGGATGCCGGTGCTACCTCCTGAGACTGGTATCTCCTCTCTGGAGCTCATGGCTTTGAGAGTGGAAGCTCTCTTGCTCTCCTGTCACGACGGATCTCAGCGCCTCGGCTCACACTCATCACCTCCTCCCTGCATACAGAGGTGGGGAGGGTGGTCAGACATCTCTGAACTCCCTGAGTGTCTGTTACTGGATTCTTGCCAGCTTCTGATCAATCCATAAAGAAGGAAACATGTCACAACTCATGGTGAAGAAGAGAGACCTCCCGAAAGACACTTGCTGTCTGGCAGAAGTGCTGACATTGGGTGGACATAGTTCACGGGCCGTACTGAACCCCAGGATGGAGGCGCCGAGGCTGGCAGGTAGCCATGGCTTCACATGCCACATCACCACTCAATAGGAGCGCAGCCTTAGGCAGGTCACTTCTCTGAAGACCAGTTTCATCACCTGTAAAATGGAGACAATATCTCTGTATAGGGTCACCCTAGGATTTGGGTAAGATGGTGGCCCAGACTTGTACATCCACGTGTAGAGTAGCATCATTTACAATAGCCAAAAGGTGGAACAATCCAAATGTCCACTGATGGCTGAATGGCTAAACAAAACATAGTCTATCCATATAAAGGAATATTGTTCAGCCTTAAAAAGACAGGTCATTCTGGCACATGATACAACATGGATGAACTCTGAGGACATTACTCTGACCAAAATAAACCACATAGAAAGGGACAAATATTGTATGACTCTACTTGTATGAGGTCTCTAGAGGAGCCCCACTGACAGAGACACAAAGTAGAGTGGTGGTTGCCAGGGGTGGGGGGAGGTGAATGCAGAGTTACTGTTTAAGGAGTGAAGAATTTCAGTTTTTGCAAGATGAATTGAGTTCTGGGGATGGATGGTGGTGATGAGTGTGCAACAGTGTGAATGTGCTTGATGCCTCTGAACCATCCCCTTAAAATGGTCAATACCATGTCATGTAGATACTGACACAATAAAATAAAATGATGGGTAGTGTCTAGGCCATGGGTAGATGATTGGTAGATGGTTGTGAAGATCATTGTCTTCAGGAGAGTGGACACTTACATCTGGTCCCCCTCCGACCCAGCTCGGACAGCTAGTATTTCCTTCTGCGGAGCATATGCTCCACTTGTACCAGATCGCTGACACGTCTCCCCTCCTTCCTCTGTGAGATCCAAAGGGGATCGTTGGATATTTAGGGGCGACGCAGAGAACCATTTAATGTAATAATAATGGAAATGGAGCAAAGATAAATTAAGAGCTTTCTCAAATGTGCTTTTTGGAAATTCTGTGCTCCTCCCTTCTGCTTGCTCCAAGCTGGATGTTTTAGATTCCACTTTATCCAGACAAGGAGGTGGAAGGTAACGTCTGAGCCTCCATGAGGACCACTTGTTTTGTCTTGGCTTGGAATCTAGTCTCTTTTTTTGCTCATGGAGGCCGTTTTCTCACAGAAAGTCCCCAAAAGTGAAAAAACAGATTTTCCTCTGTCCTAAAAAAAAAAAAAAAAAAATGTAGCCCGGGCCTGATCCTCCCTCAACATGGTCACTAAGAAAGCAAAATGTGTCTAACGCTAACAGAGCCCCGATTCATTGCTTCCAGAGCCTGTAGCGTTTTATACTCACTCTGCAAGCATAATCAAGGGAGTGATTCTGAACCTTGTTAATCAGAAAGGGCCCTTTAAAAATGTCATGCTGTCAATATAAAACTTTGCTAAATTGCATTATAAATGCCAGATTCAGTCAACTAACACATTTAACACCGTTTCTTAAGTACAGTTTAGATTTTATCCGTGCCAGGCAGAATGAGAAAAATACCTCAGGAGAGCCAAAGCCCATGGATTCATTGTGCTACGCTCATTGCCCCCAGAGAGGGATTATAAATATTTTATTCCAAATCCCAGCCACACTTCTCCCTCCACTATTGTCAGTGAGGTGTCCCCCCAAAGTTGCTGGCTTGAGAATTGTACAATTCTCGGTTACAAAGGGCAGGTGTCTCAGACCAGTTTTTCAATCAGCAGACAATTTCTGTAGCTATTGTTTTCACCAGAAAAGAACAGTTTCCTGTGAGTCTAGGGCTAAGCATTGCATGCACATCCACCATGGGGGAAGATGGCCTATTGTCAACATCCGTAGAATCCAAAGCCACATGGCTTTGGGGAGGGTTCATCATCAGATATAAATGAACAGAGAACTACCCTCTGCTTTCTCCTCCCCTCCCACCAAGGAAAGCTATTTCTACACTGTTTTCACTAATTTGATGGTGTCCTTGTCCTGTGATCCTGGTTGAAATTGCGCTGTTCGGGGCTCTGAGCTTGACTGAACAGCCCAAGAGAAACCACGTTAAGGACCTGACAATGGTCAGCAAACATTGTGATTTCTGAATTTCTAAAAAATCTTCTCTGGTGATAACTAGATAACTTTTTCCATGGTGCATGCATTAGTTTATTTCAGGATGAAAGGTTCTAGTACACATGGCAAAAGAGTACTGTGAAATATTAACCGATTCCTGCCTTTTCTCCCCAAACCCCTCCTCTTCTTCCTTTTACTGGTTCATTATCCCAAGAGGCAATGACATAGGTGAAGCTTTGGAGCATTTCCCAGGCTGCTGAATTTCAAAAGTCTTGCCCTCAGGAAAAAAAAAATACAGAGATTTTCTAAGCATAATAAAGTAACTAGCATTTACTGGAAACTTTCTATGTGCTAGGTACTATTTAAAGCATGTTTTTATCTCTTCCTTTTCATTATAATCCAGTAAGATAGATGCTGTTACCACCCCTATTTTACAGATGAGAGAACAGAGGTACAGAGAAATGGAGTATTTTGCCCAAAATGGCACCTCTTGTGCTATAAGGCTAAGTGTTTGTATTTCCCCCAAAATCAATGTTGAAATCTGAACCCCTGCCCACCCCCCCACAGGTGATGGTATTAGGAGGTGGGGCCTCTGGGAAGTGAGGAGGTCATGAGAGCAAAGTCTTCATGATGGGGATCAGCACCCCTGTAAAAGACATCCAAGGGAGGTCTCTCAGTCCCTCTGCCATGTGAGTTCACAGCAAAAAAGGTGCCCGACTAGGAAACAAGCCTTCACCAGAGACTGAAATCTGTGGGCACCATGACGGTAGACTTCCCAGCTTCCAGGACAGTGAGGGCTAAGTGTGTGTTGCTTGTCAGCCCCCAGTCTGTGTTGCTGGCATGTGGCAGAGCTGGCTCACTGATGCACTGGTGTGTCTCCAGAGCTACGTTCCCAACCATGGCATGGATCTGCTCTTTCCAGGGCAAGAAGTCCCAGGGGAAACACACTCAGTGTCACCACCTGTGAAGGGAGAGATGTTCGCAGGATTGGGTAGGAGGAGAAGTTGCAGACAGGAGAGTCTCTGTGAAGACCTCAGCTGCCCCCAGGAGGAGCTCTAAAGGTGAAGTGGCCTGTCAGTGTCGCCGCAAGCTGGGGGAAGGCATTTGGGTCTTCATACTCTGGCTCTACCAGTCATTGGGTGAAGGTTGCCCTGAGGTGGGGCATGGCTTTGGGTGGAGGCAAGTCTTCAACCATGACAAATCCCATGAGGGTGCCTGGCCCTGGGCTATCAGCCAGTAGCATGCCCAGCAGCTGGGGGCCATGCCCTTCAGTCCCGAAGGGGGTCTGGGCAGCATACTACAGTGTCTGCTGCATGAAGGAAGAGGCCCAGAGAGTGATTGTTAGCCTCAGCCTCATCCCAAAAGGGAGCTCTGAGCATGAATTATGCCTCAGAGTTTGTGCCAACTTGAGATAAGAGAGCTGGGCTTCCATATTCCCTCACCCATCAGTCTTGGCTAAAGACAACGCTGGGAGGGGGAGGTTTGCATGTAACTTCTAGACATGGGAGCCTCTTCTGCATGTGTGTGAGCTAAGGCAAAGTGGCTCTAACAGTCTCAGGGTGGGGCTCAGAAGGGGGTCACAGGCACGCAGAGCCGGATAATGTGCCCAAAAGGACAGTTGAAGGATCCCCGTGACCCGGTTGAGGCCCCCAAGGTATCCATGACAGCTCCTATAGATCAGAAGGGATTCCACAAGCTAGGATAAATGCTGAGCCAGGAGAGAGATGAGGTCACTAGGAGAAGGCCCTGCATCTGCTAAGAGGGCACTGAGCCTCAGCTGAGGGAAGGGAAAGGGGTTGCTTGAGTCTCAGGGGAGCCTTGCAGGGAAGGTAGACTCTTGCAGAGAAGGCTATGGAGGGAGTACTCTCAGAGTGGGAGCCCCTGAAGAAACCCACAGACCTGAGAGGGGCAGGGAGGTGGTTGGGGTTTTCCAGAGTTGTCAATGTCCCAGGGTGGGTAGGAGAATAAAGCAGTCTGGTGAGTGGGGGAAGCCAGAACAATGGGGTCTCGGGAGGTTGTGGACATCTGCGTGGACAGGAATTTGGGGATTGGGCAGCCAACGGACACCTCAGTGCATGCCAGGTGCCAGTGTGAACGCAGACCAATGGGGACCCACACCCGCCCAGCATCTTGGTAGGACAGTGTCACCCTGGAATGTACATGCAGCCTCAGGAGAAAGAGGAGACCCTAAAATGACCGAGAACACGTTCCAACTACCTGGACAGATGGAGGCTCAGAATAGAAATGGAGTTAAAGGGAAAGAAAGAAAATTAAATTGCTTACTCGTGTGCATTTACGGGCCAAGCTTGTTGCTGCCACGTGTGGTAACTATAAACGAGGTCTTCCAGAAACCTCTGAACTCTGTACATGGATGCTCCTCATGACAGGTGTTTGTAATGCCTGTTTTAGCTCGGTATAATTGCTGTTTTCTGAAAGTGATCTTTTCTTTACATAAAGAAGGAATTACACCACGATATGCCACACAAGGGCTCAGTCAACTGACCAAGGCACAGACGATCACACCAACACAGGCCCCTAAGGCAGAGAATATACTTTGTGGACATGGCCTCAATTCCACTGCTGCCCTCGTGACATCATAACCCGTGTGCCCAGCACAGAGCAGTGCGGGCACACCACCACGCACACACACATATATATATATATATGACCTCTTCTGAGGCCATTATCTCTTTTTCTTCCTTCCTTCTTCAGGCTGCAGTGAACTGGAAGGACAAAAATCTGGGGAGTATTGGCCAGCCTCGGGCCGTGAGTGTGTGTGCGTGTGTGCGTGCGTGTGTGTGTGTGTGTGTGTGTGTGTGTGAGCTTGCTCTGTTTCCAGCCAGGGTCTGGGAGCTGTGATTTCCTGGGGCTTGGAGCTTTCCTCGTCTGTTCAAAGCTCCCTCCAAGGTTTACACAGCCAAGGAGAACAATGGAAAGTGGGCTGCCTCTCGTAAATGAACAGAAAGACTAGACTGACTTTGGGCTGCTCTGGTGGGGTAAATGATCTATAAAACGCAATTTTAAATTAAATAGGTGCTTTATGGACAACACAATATTGATTTTGTTTCCACAGGCAGACGTTGAAGAAGGAGCGCAGCCCATTTGTGCATGTGAGTGCGCGTGTCAGACAATTTGGGGAGAATAGAAGGGTGGGTTTTAATTTAACCTGATTGCCCAGAAAGGACTTAAGGATTCATACCTTTGGTTTTTCAACTCTTCTTTGTTTTGAAATAAGGACTCGTCACCCTTCTACTCTGCAGGCTTTTATAACTCTGTCAATTCCTTTCAGAAAGGTCCCCCTCCCTCATGCTAGTGACACTTCTGAAGCTCTTCCTCCCCACACTAACTTCTTTTCCTTGCAATGGGTGACAAGACAAGCAACTCCTGACACCCAGAAGCAGAAAGGTATGGTGCCTTTCCATCACTTTACCACCAATATCCCATTCAGCTCTCTAGGAAACAAAAATAAGATGGTCAGGTCACACAGAGAGGACCCTGGGGTTCTTCCTCCAAAGTGTTGCTTGAAAGGTGGCTTTGGCTACATATAAATACTTCCAACATCCTCAAGATTGAAAGGCACTGCGGGCTCTGAGCAAAGCAGAGAAATGAGAGATGTCTACAGGCCTCCCCTGTCCACAACTTTACGATGCTGTAGCAAGTCTTGCATAGCCCCAAACTGAGAGCCTAATATTTTCTAGAACATTCCATTGAACAAAAGAGTGATTGGATTAACTCATTCACACTAAGAATTTAAAGCATTTGAAGTTAGAAGAAAAAAAACCTTGAAAGAATAGTTTGATCGTTGGTAGGGACGGGAAGAAGAAGCATTCTCTTTTTCACTGTCTGTGGGGGAGAATTTGGTGGATTAAAGTCTTAATCTGTACACCCCTTGACTCACTAATTCCCTTTCTAGGATTTATCTTAATGAAATAATTGGAGATATGTACAAAATTGTGTGCACTTGGATTCACTGTAGTATAATTTATAATGGTCACAAACTGAACATAATCTAAATTTAAAAAAAGAAAATGAAAAAAGAGTGCACTAAGATTCTATAGTGTCAAAAAACAAAACAAAACAAAACAAAAACAAAAAAAAAAACAAAAAAAAACAGAAGCCAAGACAAGCCAGACTAAGCAAAGGAATGGAGGTTGGTGACATAAACATGCCTTGTGAGACTGAGGTTAGGAACACAGTAGGGGAGCCCCTGCCTTTTATATCCGTGGCCTGGGACAAGGGGACAAATGAAGGTTCACATTCCAGATGTCTGATTATGTAAGAGTTATACCCCAAGAAAACATAATGTTTTGACATCTTACTTTGACAAACATGCCCCCAAAATAACCTGGAGTGCCAGATTTCTCAGTTTTGTGGCAGAAAATGCAGCACGTAGAGAGCCAGACTCTAGTCCCGGGCCCCTTGGACTTGTCCTGCTTCTCCTCTCACCTCCTGGTCTGCCCTGCATCTCGAGGGGCCTTGCTTACACATCTTTTCTCCTGCAAATAATCACTCTTGCCCACTCTTGGATATAGGCATGCATATACCAGCAAAGTTAACATATGTGTGAGAGGACAGACTCAGGGAAGGGGTCGACACAGGCCCTTGAGTGGGCTGGGCCATTTGTGCTGGGAATTCTGGGATCCTGATTACCCCAAATGTGGTCCAGAGGAGAGTATGGGTTTCAGATGGGTACATCTTTAGTCTCCAGGGGGTGGGCTTGGCTGGAAGAGAAATGTAACAGAAATCCCAAGGCAGGGGACTCCATGCAAGAGGCTCAAGGCGGGGTTCCCTCTTGAGGACCTCCAGAGAGGACTTATGTTAGTTTCCTGTGGTTGCCATAACAAAGTACCACAAACTCAACAGCCTAAAGCAAGAGATTTATTCTTTTACAGTTCTGGAAGCCAGAAGTTTGCAATTGATGTATCAGTAGGGCCGGCCATACTCCTTTTGGGGGCTCTTAAGGAGAATCCTTGCTTGCCCTTCCAGCTCCTGGTGGCCTCAAGGTGTCCCTTTGGCTGTGGCAGTATAACTCTAAACTTTGCCTCTGACTTCATATGTTTTTTTTTTTTTCTTTCTGTCTCTGCGTCTCTCTTGTGATAAAAATGTAAATCACTGGGTTTAGTGCCCACATTAAATCCAGAGTGATTTAATTTTGAGATCTTTAATTAAGTACATCTGCAAAGACCAAGATTCTGAGTGGACATGAATTTGGGGGTGGGGGGGACACTATTCAACCCACTATAGCATTAAAAATGGAAACTAATTCTCACAGAGAATCCAAGAAGTTACTTTTTTTTCCATATCTGTCTTTGCTTCACTCTGAAAATCTGCTCTATTAATCTGTATCTTAGTCAACTGTTTGCTTCTGTTTCTCCTACCCATGGGGAATTATGGTTTCCCTGCAGCTACTAGTAATTGTGCACAACCGCACATAAAACTGAGAATCCATAGGCCCCAATTCCACATTCCTGGGAGAGAGTCTTCTAGGGTGAATTTAGATCACATGTCTACCCTAGTCTGATAAATTTTGACCAGATGGATAAAGTCAAACCTGGATCATAGCCATGGAGCAAAGGCTATTATTTCTCTGGGTTGGCTTGTGGAAGGAAGGGACACCCCAAACAGTAACTAATACACGGATAGGTGGTTAAATTATGCTCTGGCCATAGGAAGGAAGACCATACAACTATTAAACTATTGTGGTTTGGAACAAACACTAATGGCAAGGCAACATACAAAGTGGGAAAGCAAGTGATGAAGTAACACACATATAATACTGTACCCTCATTATTAATCAACACACGCATACACACATACACATAGAGTTAAGGATAGAAGAATATACATCACGATATTTATAGCACTATCACTGGACAATAGGTTATGCATGAGTTTTATGTTTTTTTCCCCAAGATTTACTTTTACTTTTTTTTCAAGATTTACTTTTAAATTGCTTAGCATTTTAAAAATTATGCTCACAGAAGGATTTCTAATACCAAGTAATGATTTCTTTCTAGTGGAATTTGAGACATCACTGAGAGAAAATTTGAGATGATAAGTCTAGGGGACATGGATTGGGTATTAGCCTAATACATAAAGTTTCCTCTTTTTGTGGACTTTCCCTGTGACTATCACCTGTAGCCTGAATCCCAAGGGGCACACATATAAAACATATCCTTCCACATGGGCCATGGAGGTGGAGAAGGTCAGTCTGCAGACAGGAGAATAAATAATGAAGCTGATGTCAAAACGAGGACAAAGATGACAAACACAGATCTGCACAGTCCTTCAGTGTAATTTAAACCCTCTCCAAAACCTGTTGACATTTCTGTTCTTGAGTTTGTTCTGATGCTTTATAGTTATCACAAATATCTTCTTGTGTTTAAACCAGCTTGAGTTGATTTCTGTTGCTTGCCAACAAAGAGTTCTGAGCAATAATGTCTTTCATAGTTCTTCCAAATCATAAATCACAAGTGAGCTTGGTCTAATTTCTAAGAAGAATTATTCAGATTTGAGACCCAACCCCCTATATAAAACTTTGCCCTTGGGTGCCTGAGGCATAAGCCAATGAATAAGGAAAACATAATAAAAGTGAGAGGTGATGGGAAGGAAGATGATCAGGAGGTAGATCAAAGAGAGAGTCAGGGGAGGGGGGAAAGGACAGCCACATGAGGACAGAGTTCCAGAAGCTAGAATGTCAACAAAAGTTATTTCAGAAGACCCCTCATCCCTGACATTTGGTAATCTTAAATTCACAGTTCCATGAACAGTTAATTGCCTTCTACGCAGGTCAAATGAGTTCCAAAATTAGTCAAGTTTTTACATATTTGATCTTCGAGGCTATCCATTTAGCCAGTACATCATTTAATCCAGTGCGTCTAAATTCCTTCACTAGTCATTCCAAATCTTGGATATCTGCAGGAGTCATTATTTCTTAACACCACCTACTATGGATAACCACAGACTGGGTAGTTGTGTGTGATGATAGTCCAAAACGACATCTCACTGACAACAAATTCCATTTCTCAGTACTTTCTAAGAAAATGTATCTCAGGTTCCATTGAAGAAGTCAAGTGATACTTCTGTATGGCCTCTCCAATACTAATGTATTACTGTCAGTGTTTAAAAGTTAATTTCACCTTAACAGACTATGACCTATTGAATGAGAATCCACTAGTCTACACTGATATAAATATTTTTATTTAAAAAAAAATTTAAAAGATTTTATTTATTTATTTATTTATTTATTTATTTATTTATGAGAGACACAGAGAGAGAGAGAGAGGCAGAAACATAGGCAGAGGGAGAAGCAGACTCCTTGTGGGGAGCCTGATGCAGGACTCAATCCCAGGACCCTGGGATCATGACCTGAGTCAAAGGCAAATGCTCAATCACTGAGCCACCCATATGGCCCTTTAAAATTTTTTAAAAAATATTTTATTTATTTGAGAGAGAGATAACATAAGCAGGGGGAGTGGCAGAGGGAGAGGGAGAAATAGGCTCTCCAGTCAGTTGAGAGCCCAACATGGTGTTCAGTCTTAAGACCCTGGGACCATGACCTGAGCTGAAGGCAGGTGCTTAACTGACTGAGCCACCCAGGTACCCCATAAGTAAATTCTTTTAAATGGGAGAGAAGGAAAGTAGAATGCCAACTAAGAAATGTGGAAAGAACGATGAGATGATGAAATAATCACTTGGTAAACATCACAAATACAATTGATACAAGCAAGAAACATCAATGGATGCTAAAACTGTTGGGTATGAGCTTGATTATAAATGGGATGCTGATTTAACTCTCAACTATCTTCCCACAAAAATATTATTAATGACAAAGAGGATAGCAGCAACCTTTTATAGTGGAGAAACCCAGCTGACTGAACTTTTACCAAATGATCAACATTAGCCTCATTGCTAATCAGAAGAATTGATACCATGTGCCTCCTGATACAATGTGTGAGGGAGATCCATCACTTCTGGGAAATTCCTGACCAAAGTAACATAACCAGAATCTAATCAAGGGGAAACGTGATACAAACTCAAACTGAGAGACAACCTACAAAAATATCAAGTTCATGAAAGACAAAGAAAGACTCTAGAACTATTCCAGTCTAATAGAGGATAAAGAAACAGGACAAGTAAGTGCAATACATGGTCCTTGACTCAACCTTGAACCAGAAAAAAACAATTATTGTATTTTGCTACAAAGAACATTATTAGGGAAGTTAGAGATTTGAATAGGGTCTAGCAATGAGGTATAATCTAAATGATTTCAGGAAAAAAAAATAAATGATTTCAGGGCAAAAAGACACAATTCCTACAATGTAATCTTAGTTCAGAAAAGAAAATTATGTATCTTATTGGATATATTATTAAAGTTTTACACACACACACACACACACACACAGACATACATGTGTCTATCTCTATCCATCCATTCAGAGGGAATGACAAAGCAACCATGGTAAAGACAAAACAGTGCCATTTGGAGAATCCAAGTGAAACTATTATGGGAATTTTTTGTTCTATTGCAACTTTTCTCTCAGTCTGGAATTATTTAAGAACAAAAATAAATACTGCACAAATCCCCTAGGACCAAGCAGTAGTGCTCCATTTTCCCAATAGTGATAAACTGCAAAGTGTCAGCTTTGATTTCATCATGAAGATTATGCAGTTCACTTCCTAAGTTCCACTCTTACTCTTCCATTTGTCAGCACCAGCCTTGGCCCAGGCAGTGCGTGTACCTGGAGGCCTTCCCTTGGTGTCTACGTGGGCAGCTGTGGCTTGTCAGGACTGGAAGCATCCACGGTCCTGACTCAAGAAGCTAGGGAGCTCCTCACATCCTTTACCCAGGACCTCAGGGACCAGGGGCTTCCCTGAGCTGGTGGATGGCAAGGCAAACTCTGCTCCCTTCCAGTAAGGACCTGAACAGGATGCTGATGGAAGGAGGTGAGCTGGAAGGGAAGGGGGAACATCTCAGCTTTTATCTTTTTTCCAGCAACAACTTGTCAACCCTGAGAAATGCTTTTTGAAGTTTTTTTTTTTTTTTTTAAAAAAAACCTTCTAACCATTACTATCCTATCACTAACTGTTAACCTGGCCATTACTGTCCTAACTAACCATCACTAATCATTAACTAACCATTACTATCAAATATTTCTTCTCCTGAGTTCACTAGCACTTCAGAAAAATTAATCCTTCCCTACTGGAATTCAGAACATAACTTGACTCCTACACACACACACACACACACACACACACACACACACACAGAGTCTGAGGACATCTTCCATCTCTGTCTCATATTACTCACCCAGCACCCAGATCCTTTGGCTTCTCTGTTGCTCCCCTGGAGAACCATGACCCTCCCAGCAAATCCTTTACCTCCAAAAAGAAAAAAGGAAACATGATCATCACTGGTTAAGTGTGACATCTGGGTACCATTGCCAGTCAGGAACACTTAGCAGGGCTCCAAGTGGGAGCAAGGCAGTGCTAGTTTTCTGGGAAATTATAAACGCCCAGTACAAGATATCTGTGCCTGGTTCTGTCAGACACATCGTAAAACCTTGGAACTTAGGTGCTGCTGGTAAATGTCCTTCGCAATTAGTTGTTTCTCCTTAGGGTTTCAATAGGGTGTTCTTTAAGGGTAGGAAATACATATACTGATGTCCCCGAAGGGAAATAAAGGAAACACTTCAGACATGATGCCAGACTGTTTGGTCATCATGCTGCTGTTCTTCATCGTTTAATTTGGGCAGTGATGCAAAAGTGTCAGGAGCCAACCCTTGGGTACTCAGTGATGAGAGCTCAGAAGGACCCTCCACCTGTCACTGTCTGGACAAAGTTAGGCTTGGGATGGAATTGGCAGGAGCTCAAGGGTGGTAGAGAGATGGTGGTGTCTGGGAACTGGCTAAGTCTTAAGGTGAAAGCCTACTGGCTAATGGTAGCTTGGTCTCCTGTAACAGAGATGTGAGGCTCACAGACAGGACACACCATCCAGGGTGGGAGTAGAAGACATACCAGGGGGCCAGGCACGTCACAAGTAGTTTGTGAGAGAAGTGGTTTTCAAGGGACCTTTCAGGAAAATGTTTTTCCTTGAAATGCTGAGTTCAGTTAGAGCTGTGAATGGTTAACAGTCTTCCTGGCAGATGGTGAGGGGATGTTGATGGACACTCAACATGGAGGAAACAAAGTGCAATGGACTTGGGTGAAGAAACGCCATACTTGCTTGCTGGGAAAGAGTTTGGCCCTTCTTCAGGAGCAATTGGGCAGGACTTGCTACTGATTAAAGCTACGTGATTTACTGTGACTCTGTTCTCAGGAGATTGTCCAAAGTTTTCTTAATTTGTGTTTGTGTGGTTTTCCATTTGGCCATCCATTACACAGAGATGGTATGTTTCAAAGCCAGGCTTGGCAATGCTCCTGGGGCATGCACCTCAGCCACTGGACATCGTAAAATCCTATCCTGGTGCCAATGGAAGAAGATGCTTTCAAAGACTTGGATGAAGTTTCCCTTTGAAAAATTTGTTTTTAAGTGCCTGGGGAATGAGAGATCATCTCAGAGCAAAGCTGGAAACTGCTGGTGCAGTTAGCTACTACATCAGATTTTGCTCTCAAAGCTTGGGCCCAGAAATACTCCTGGTAAGCAATTTAGTTATTCCCAGAGAGAGGTCAAGCATTTGCCCAAAACTACAAAATCTCAAAGTGAGTTCTTTAGCTTAAAAGAATGTTTCATAATGTTCGAATAATTTGCTAAATATGTTCTCATGTCTCCTTCACAAGAATCTTTAAGAAATGTGTGCTATCTTTCAACAAATACTTCTCAGGGCCTCATTGGCTTTGTAACTTGGGATAACATGGTGGGGATGGACAAGCATGGTCTCTGCCCTCGCAAATTTAATGTGTTCTGGAAGAAGACAATAATTGTGAGTGTTACTTATTCCCAAGGCTGAACAGCAATGTCTTTCATCAATTTTGCTGAGGAGAAAACTCAGGCTCACAGAGGGTCAGGGATAATTCTACACACCCAGAACTAGAGGGAAGGGCTGTTACCTTTTCTATTATGTCTTTTTGTTTCACAGGGCACATTACTTCGATTTGATTATTTTATTAGATAACATTTCCTTGTCACAAATGTAAGTTTAGGAGAAAATTTGCAGTGTAAGAATAACTAATATTATAGGGATTTATTAAATCTAGACAATTTCCTCCACTTATTTTATTTTTTGGCCCATTTTTGCTGTACTGGTAATTTCTGATAAAATAGTCCATAAAGTAAAATTGCAGAGACACCACAACTTGGCTAAGGCATGACTAAATATAGCTTCTCAAATCTGTCCTTCTCCACAATACGCTGCCAATTCCCAAAATAACCATACAAAGAAGACTCACAAGAGTGATTGCTCACTCTTCTCTGTCTACTTGGTGCTCAGCACAATGACCTGGCACAGAGTTGCTACATAAATGCTGAATAAATGAACGATAGCTTTCAATATTGCTTTAAAGAAAGAAAACCTTTCTTCGGGTATATGATCTTAAATTACACAAATTGCCCGGATTAGTCCCTTGAACCTATGCAATCAACAAAAACCAATGTCAAGGTGAAATATTTGTAATCTTACATACAAATATTTCAGTTAGCCAAGCTTGTTAAGGAGGGTTGATTCTTAAATGATTTCAGAAATGTGTTGGAGCATCTGGGTGGCTCAGTCTGTTAAGTGTCTGCCTTAGGCTCGGGTCATGATCCTGGGGTCCTGGGCTCAAGCCCCACTAGGGCTCCTTGCTCAGTGGGGAGTCCGCTTCTCCCTCTGCCTCTCTCTTTGCCTTTCCCCCCTGCTCATGCTCTCTCACTCGCTCCTGCTCTCTCTCTCTCTCTCTCAAATAAATTAAATCTTTAAAAAATATTTGTAGTATCTTAGTGGTCATTATAGGATGTTTCAAAAGATCTTTTCTAAAAGGGATGATTTAGTTTAGAATGAGTTGAATTGTATACAAACATATTTGGAATCATCTTGAAGCAGGTTTCAATGTGATGGCTCACTGTGTGTCTTTTATATGACTTCAGTCTCATTAGGCTGACCACAACATTCCGAATTTTTAGCCAACATTTTCTTCAATGACAAGATTATAATTCTTGAACTTTTTGTTTCTATAGGGTACAAATAAAGGCCTGAGTTTAAAAAAAAATAGCAGCCAAACAAAGAAGGGAGGAGAAGGTGAAAAGCTTTAACAGAAAAGGACAAAATAACTTTGGGCAGAAGGCAACCAAATATGTTTTGTGGCCTTTCAAAAGAGTCCTGTGGTTCAGAGTTGTTTCACATCATTATGTAATGAATGCTTGTGCATATACATGGAGTTGTAAATTGCCACCACTTGGCTTTGGTCCACTCCAATAGCATGGAATGTTCCTCTTGTCCAAAAATGCCTTAGCTCATGCTGTATGGTTGACCCACCTGAAAATCCATAAAAGGGATGGGATCAAGTCCTGTCCCTACAGTGATTGGCCAGAATTTGTGGCATCAGGCTGTAGTTGGTTTCATTCTGGATCCTTTGTCCACATGGATTGTGGTTTAAGACATTTGATGAACTTGAAGCATCATGTTGTGAGTTTTTTCTAAATCCAAGAATTAGTTCCACATTGAGAAGGGAATGCTTGATGAAAGATGGGTCATAGTCACTCAAAATGTCAGGCTATATTTTGCAGAATGATCTTGTTTTCTTTTTTTATTTATTGCTCAATAAACTGAATGTTCATGGGAAAGAATTTGTAGGCATTCTAGTATTTGTCTTTGGAATGCCTTTTCCTACATATGGTAGCACGTAGCATCGGCATAACGGACTGTAGACAGAAATCTTTTACTACAATTCTTTATTACAAATATTAGAAAACTGAAGGACAGAGAGCTTAAGGAACTTGTTCAAGGTAATCAGATTAGTTAGTAGCCAAAGCTAAAACCCAGGATTCAACATTCCCAGTATTTCACGTATAATTTCATAAGCCCATGCAGACATTCCAAATCAGATTCCTCTCTCTCTCTCTCTAGAGCTCATTCTTGATTTGAGTATCATTTTTTTTCTGGAACTAATTACAAATTTACAGTTTAGGCACCAAGCCAAGCCCAACTATTATTGCTTCAGGCTCTATCAGGGTGAGATACAGGGAGAGATTTTCTGACTGCTTCATGAGTCTTCCTCAGGGGTCACAGGACAAATCAAGCTCATATGAGTGTCTGCACATGAATGTGTACATGGCTCATGTGCCCATATGTGGATGTGTTGGGGAGAGGCAGGGTATCTTCTCCAACTTTGACAAGATTATGTCTTTCTTTACCTACTTACGTATTGGGCTTCTGGTAAGATTTTATTTTTTAAAATAACAACAGCAAATGCCTTTGGTGTTGTGTATTCCTGTCATATACATTAGCATATACCATAGATGCCTTCTCCTGGATCCCAGAAGGAAACATTCTATTTTAATTGCAAATTATTCTTTGCTGTATTGAGTCTATATTCCTGACACTTCTGTAACTTTGGGCTTTCTGGCCCACATGCACCATTCGTTATGTAGGGGCTGGTTTTTATTTGTTGGCTTACTTGCGTGGGTGTTTAATGATCAACATGGCTAACAGACATTTTATGTACAGATTCATTTTATTGTTTATGCATTAATGAAAGTCAAAACTTTACAATGGAAAAATATGTTGATGCAGAGAATTTATCATATTAGGTCACAAGCTTGGACCCTTCAGAATAACACATCAGATAAAGCCACTCAGGATATTACTTCTGTTAATAAATGTACAGCCTGGACCATCTCTATCCTCAATCTGCAGACCTGAGTAGAATATTATGGGCATCTTTTTTCCTACCCCGCCACATCCCCAACACCACTTTTGGCCTGAAAGCAGGTCCTGACTTGGGGGAATAGAAAATGTGGAAAGTCTTAGAATACAAGCAGCAAATTCAGATAAAAATGACTTGGTGCCTGTAGCTTATTCTTAAGTGAATAACACACCTTGAAGGTATCCGAAAATCATCTCTCATCTACGCATTTGGTTTTGCTGGCTCTGACTCAAGGCAAACAACCATGGGAGAGATAACACAGACAGTTCTTATTAGGTGATTTGCTATAACAAGATAGACTAATTAGCTCCTTCCTAAGAGTTCACTCTGAGGTTGGAGAGACCATGAAACAGTGGAAACTGAAATGGGGGGGGGGGAGCTGTTACTCAGAAGGGAGGCCAAACACAACTGGGTGGTGATAGGCAAAAGAGAGATGCCAAAGACAAATTGGGACTATGTTATGAATTTTAAAAAGGAGGAGCGAATAAAGAACTAATATTTGGAGTGAAGCCATTTTGCTTCTGATTTGTGCACTCACAAATAACCCAACCAAAAACACATCATAGTGTATGCCATAAGCTTCTTAAAGGCAAAGATTGTGTCTTATTAATTTCTGTGTATCTGACACCTATTATAGAACCTGGCACCCTGTAATCACTCCTTAAATGTTTATTGTTTCTGAATAGATGAATGCTTCATGCAAACACATGGGTATGTATGTTTCTCTACCAGAGAAATGGATTCCCTGTTGTTTTAAGTCGATAGATTCCATGGTACTACATATGAAATTAGATGCCCTTCTCATCTGCTATGCATTGGGACTGACCATCCTGAACAAAGAAATTGGCCTTCTCTGAATTCTGATGCACTTAGATAGAAATTGAGATAAATATTTAACCATCTTTCCCTGTGTCCTTGTGGATCTGTGTGGGATCTTTGAGCTAGCTAATTGAACATTGAATGTATAAGTTCAGCCACTCATCTGTCAGCAACAGAAGAGGTTAAAGTTAGTAGAAAAAGAACATTCTTTTTCTTCACCTGAAACATAAGGCAAAACAAAAATTGGCAAGACTGTTTTAAGGTATCAGGTTTACAAAGAGTGCTGACACAAATCTACTAATTTTATGATGAGCCATTGACATTTGTGCAACTCTGTGCTTATAGAGTTGCATCAGAAACTCGTTAAAAAACAACAACCACATATACATTTTGCTGTTAAAAAAGTAGGTACATGTATTTCCTAATCCATGGATTTTCTATTCACAAAAAGGGCTAAGTCAGGAAAGAAAAAGTCAGTCATAGGAAGGCATTATATTAGCCAAATGAACCAAATCAGAAAAGGAGAACACTATTTGCAATTTAACCAGCCAAGTTAAACATGACACGATTACAGCCAATCTTCGGGGACCAAGTTAGTAGTAATTGTGCCTTGTTTAACTTGGCCAATTAAGGACCAAATCCTTTCTCTAAATTGCCTATTCCAAAGCAATCACACCTTTGCACTCCGAATTTTTTTCAGCTTGCCATTTTTAATTTAGGTATTTTACTACTTAATGGATGTATGTGTACATGGACCCATACCTAAATATTTGCACATAATACAATTAATATGCATTGGTATTGGGTAGAATAATTGGCTTCTTATTATAATAGGCTGTTTAACCAGATCAGGGTCATATATATTTTTACATGTCCAATAACTTCCAACATCTGAAGAAAATATCTAAGCTGTGAAATATATTGCCTAAGGGAAGATTCCTGGAAAATAACTAAATAACTTAGGAAAGAAAAAAATAACCTCAATTAGGGCTGCAATATCAAGAAAAAGTAGAGAACAGGTTTGTGTTTTTATCAACCATGGGTGCATCTTCATTTGCTTTGTCACCATGAGTTGTTTACTATTTACTGAATACTCATTCTGTGCAGATAACTGCTCTTAACTGGGCCCTGGATGATTCCAACCAAAGCCCCAGAAATGATAGCTGTTCAAGAAGCATCTACTCTAAGAAGAAAGTGAGAAAAAAACCCAAATTGCATGGGGTGTGAATACAAGGGATTGAAACCTGAAATCAGTGACTCAACTTTCTACAATGGGATAAAAGTATTAGACATAAGCTTGAGCGTTAGGACTTACAGTTTAGAAAAGGAGAATAGAAAATCTCTGGCTGGAGGACACTGGCATAGCCCTATGAATTGAATCTTACAGAGTTAGTCCAAAAAAGAGCTTCTGGTGGAGTCCAGGAGAGGAAGCCTTAGAAGGGCAAGAGGCCTTACAACTAAAGGAAATGAATAAAAGTTACCTTGATAGAAACAAAACAAAAAAAAAACCCCACAGGAGGTGCTGTAAACTATGGGAGATAAATCTTTCTGATGCCTTTAGGTATTAAGGACAGATGTGTTTTTACATCAAGTGTGAATCTGCATCCATAGGCTCCAGTAGACTTTCATTTTCAAGATCTAAGGGTGTTTTCTGCCTAATGGAATGAACAGTTGCTTAAGAATTTTGATACCATGTTGTATGCATTATGGTTAATTTTATGACTGGCTTTCCTGCACACACGTTCCATTCTCTGTAAAGACGGAGACTTTAACACTGTCCCCTGTTCTGACCAGTGGAAAGACTTGCTGACAGAGGGAGGTAATCTGAGTGTAGTGTAAAGTTATGGCCCCGATGAAATTAAAACTCCTGACCTGAGGCAATGTGGCGGGCGTGGTGGAGTGAGCCTGCAGGAGTGCTGCACCCCTGATAGGCCCGTATCTCATTGTGTGTGGCACTCAACAGAAGAGGTGGCATAAAGGTAAAGGTCATGAGTTGGCTGAAAAAGAGATGTTCCAAAAGAGAATTAACTTTGTGGCCAGTAAAGGGATAAACATGGAGAAAGGAAAAGAGAGTGGTACGTAAAGGGGTGCATAAATGGTGTCAAACGTACAAAAGTACCGCCCTCTAAATCTGCATTCTGTTAAGTGTAGGAGTGTAGTAATCATGTCTTTTTATTCTGATAATTTTTATTGACATCTTGGGGCCTTACTAGGCACGAAGGACTGCTCCTCCCAGGACTAGTCAGCTTCTGCAGAGAGTAAAGAACTCAACCTGCAAGCACACCTTCATGCGCAAACCAACCAGCCCAGAGACCACACCCCCAACAATGTCCTCTATGGGGCTCCCACACTGTGGGCCACTCTCCACTTGCCCTCAGGATACTATGGTCAGTACAATAGACTGGATGTTTGTGCCCTCACAAAACCCACTGAAATTCCAAACCCAATGCGGTAGTATTAGGAGGGACTTTGGGGAAGTAATGAGGTCATGAGGGTGGAGCCCTCGTGAATGAGATTAGTGCCCTTAGAAGAAGCTGGCTTGCTCTCTTTCTGCTCTATGAGGACACAATGAGAAGTTGCAATCTGTAACTGGAAGAGGCTCTCACCAGAACCCAACCATGCTGGCACCTTGGTCCCAGATTTCCAGCCTCCATAACTGTAAGGAAGAAATGTTTGTTGTTCAAGCCACCCCATCCATGGTATTCTGCTATAGCAGCTCAAACTGGCTAAGACTGTTGGGTGCTGAACAGCTGGGGACAGCACCTATGCCTTGGAGGCCACTGAAATTATTCCCACTAGCCTGCTTACCTGTTAAACCTGCTTACCCTGCCTCACCCATTTCTCCTGGCAGAAACCACAAAAAAGGTTTATGCCCACATGTTCCCTTTGTTCTTGGTCTCCCAACAGACCTCGGTGACTTCCTCCTTTGGCCTCCCCTGGTCCTCACCCTGTGGCATGACATGCCACCTCCTCCAGGGAACTGTAACAAGCTGTCTGTCCAATAGCAGGGATCTCCTCATCTGTTGGCCTTACCATATGTGAATTAATGATAAAACCTACATCTTAAACGGTAAGCTATATGCCAATGGGGGGTGGAAGAGGCCATAGGGAAAGGAAATGAGAAGAAAGCAAAGTCTCAGAAGAGAGTTGAACAGCATGGCTGGGGGAAGTGGGAGATAGTGGGTGGTGCCTGGACAGCACAGTCCAGCTTCAGCCACTGTGAGCAAAGGGCATGCGTGAAAGACATCAGAAAAATGGAACTCACTCTGCATGGGCACATCCAGCTTCTATACTTCTTTTCTTGCCTTACAGTTTGTTATATATGTGATTTCCTGGTAAGTATGTCCATGTCTTCTAATTTTATGGCTAGATAGCAATCAAGAGTTTGGCAGGCCTATTTGCACTGTATCTCAGGGATTCCTGGGATTGCTGAGATAAGGAAAGGGGATGGTGAGCTAGAGAAGGGGTTCCAGGGGAAGGGAAAAGGATATGTCAACCTCAGAAGCTTCCTGCCACTTGTCACTCCATTACACTAATGCTGTATTCACCTTCTGAAAAATTAAATCTAGGCATGGTGCTGTCCTATTTTCAACACTTTGATTTCTGCTACTACAAGGTCTGATGTGCAAATGCATCCCCTGTTGAGTTGGAACCTATCTTTCTGGGGCTTTCACCCAATTGACTTTACTGAACCTTCAATTTCATGGAATTTCTCACCCTTTCTCAAACAGACTGTGCTGTTATAACCAGTGGAGCACTCATTAAAGACCAGTAAAGGAATGGGAAAGTCATCTTATCTTAAAGGATGGACAAACCATGGAAAACATGGTTTCCTTTCGATGCTGAATCTGTCCCCTCTTCATCCCAGAGAGAGAAAGATGTGACAGGACCTGCAGATCCATGTAGATCTCCTCAAGCAATCAGCTACCTGGACATAGCCAGTGCCTGTCTTTACCCTCTCACTGGCAGAAAATCAGAGAAAGAGAGGGGGAGAGAAAAAGAGAGCACCAGGTAGATGGCTAGGCTGCACAAACTGTTCCAGAAGACTGAAGGTGCAAGAAGAGTCAGGACTTCCCTTGACGCCTTTTATAGCAGGCCTAAGGCATGGATCAGGAATGTCAAGTTCTGGTTCATCATGGTGTTGAGGGAATTTGTAAATACAGTTCTCTTCCTCCAGCTTGAATCTGCGAAAGATTGAAGTAGCTTCCTTTGATTCTAAGAGTGAAACACTAGAAGAAGGAATGCAGAGTTTCTGCATTATCCTTAGCAAGTAAGCTCTTTAAAAAAAAAAAAGATTTTATTTAATTATTTGAGAGAGAGAGATTTAGCATAAGTAGGGGGCAGAGGCAGAGGAAGAGGGAGAAGCAGATTCTCCACTGAGCAGGGAGCCCAACGTGGGGCTCGATCCCAGGACCCCAGGATCACGACCTGAGCCAAAGGCAGATGCTTAACTGATTGAGCCACCCAGGTGCCCCCAGGTAAGCTCTTAAAAAAATATATATCTATTTTCCCCATTGCTCTCTTCCAGGATGGGAACCATATTATTCATCAATGTTTAACACAGCAGGTGGTTAGCAATAATAAGTTATTATTTAGTGAGTAACAAATGAATGAATGAATCCTAGGCTGAGGGGAGGGAATGAGTAGAGACTTTTATATCTTTACAAAAAAGACCAAAAAAACCCATAATGATAAAGCCTCTCACATGCTTAATGTCATTAAATCCTCAAAACAACCCTGGGAATTGGGATTATTCCTATTTTTCTCATGAAAAAAACTGGGGATCAGAGAGATCAAATCAACTACCTGCATGCACATAACTGGTATGTGACAGCACTAGAACAGGACCCCAAGTCATTCAGCTCCAAACAGGTAATACCAGAGCTTCTGGTTAGTCTTACAGAGATACTCATCCCTTAAAAACAGGAAGATGACTAGAGAGGGAAAGAATAGAGGTGTGGCTACCAGATTTTACTCTGCCTAAGAATGAATTGAAGCTCATATTCAAAGATATAAGTAATGCCCGTGAAGCAGTGAGAAAAAGAATGAGGAATAAAGTTTATACACATATAATCCATGAAAGAGGAAGAGCCTCAACATTTCTAGGAATCAGGGAAACACGTATTAAATTGAAGAGATGTTCTAAAACCCAACATGGAAAAAATTAAAAAAAAATAAAACCCAACATGGTAAAACTTTAAGAAGTTTGATGATATCAAGCATTACTAAGGGCAAGAGGAAGTGAAATGAGGACTGTTATATACTCCTGATAGGACTGTAACATGGGACAGCCACTTAGGAAGACAGTTGTCATTTTTTTATTAGAATTTAAGATGCTTATTTTCCACGACCCAACATTGGTCTAGAAAGTGGATTCTGTGTATCTCGGAGGACATGCATGACTCATTATTAGGAAGGTATGATAACTTCTATTTATGTTTAACTTTATGCCATCCTCTTAAATTTCTTATGAGAGTCTCTTTTGTGGAGGATGCTAAGGAGCACTGAATAGGTGCCCTGAAAGGGCAAGGACACTGGTTCCTGGCTGGCAGGAATGTGGCCGCCAAAGGCTCATGGCTGAGCCTCTAGAGAATTCCCCTCTGACCAGGGAAATGGCCTCCCAAGTGTCCTGAGCAACTTGTACCTGATGCCTGTCCATCATTAGAGAGGTTATGGTATGGGGGTTAGCGTCGTCCCTTGCCTCAATTCTAGATGGCTCTAAAGGGCCATCCCAGCTCCTGAACTCCCAAGGGACCAACTGAGCACTCTAAGTAACTACATTGCAGTTGACCATCTGTTGGTCTACCCTACTCTCCCTGCTAAAGTTCTTGCGTGCAAACCTCAGGGCCTCATTTTCTGTTTCCTGGGCAACTGACCTAAGGAAGTTTGCTAATGCACACACTGGTATAAAAGCACGTACACATCATTTACAGATATTTAAATGCACATATATTTTTGGTACCTGCTCAAAGATGCGTTTTGCTGGTAGGGGTGCTTGATTACAGAAGTTTAGAGACTAAGACGAGGTGAGTTGTGACCCCCCCAAAATGCAAAGGCTGAGGTCCTAACCCCCAGGCTCTTAGAATGTAACCTAAGTTTGGAGATCGAGTCATTGTGGTTGTAATTTTTTAAGATGAGTAGGGTAGGCCCCTACTTGAGTATGAGTCGTGTCCTATAAAAGGGAAATTAAGGCACAGATACACATGTACGAGGAGGCCACCATGAGACTGGAGTTATATTAGCACAAGCCAAGGAGCTACCAGAGGCTAGGAGAGAGGTGTGGACAAGCTCCTTCCCTGGTGCCTTCCACAGGAGCATGACCCTGCTGACACCTCCATCTTGGACTTCTCGGCTCAGGAATCGTGGGACATAAAGCTTCTGTTGTGTGTGGCTCTCTGCTCCGCCAGCCCTTAGCAAACGAATCCAATACCTGAAAGAAACAGTCACCAATATGCATGGGGATGCATTCTTTGCAAATTTGCAATTGCAAGGCAGAAAAAAAACTTATAAACGATTGAAACTTTCACCGGCAGCTACATAAACTATAACATATTCACTGTATGGATACTTCGCTGCAGTTTAAAAGAATGTTGTAGGCTTCAATACACGGACACAAAACATCCAGCGATTGCTCTCAGTGAGTCAAAAAGGAAGGAGCTGAATGACATGCGTAGAACAATACCACTTAATTTATGTTTAAGAAATAGAATGGAATGCCATATCCTTTTATAAGTGTGTCTTTAAATAGGAATACAGAGAAAAAGGACTAGAAGGATATGCTCTCAAATCAATTAATTTAACAAATTTTATTTAAGCATTTAGTCCATGAAATGCAGATTCCCAGGACTCTATCTCCAGGGATTCTGACTCAGGAGGTCTAGGGTCAAGCCCAGTGATTGTCATTTTTTTAAAAGGTTTTATTTATTTATTGAGAGAGAGAGAGAGAGGGAGAGAGTGCAGGGGGAGGTCGAGGGAGAGGGAGAGAAGGAATCTCAAGCAGACTCTCCGTTGAGGGCAGAGAACTCCATACTGGGCTGGATCCCAGGACCCCGAGATCATGACCTGAGCCAAAATAAAGAGTCAGATGCCTAACTGACTGAGCCATCTAGGTGGTCCATGATTGTCACTTTTATTAAGCATCCTGCAGTGATTCTCATGCTTTGGGTTACCATAGGCTTCAACAAGAATCAAAGAAAATGCAAGCACACCTATTTGGCTAACAAAGCTGATTCTTGGAATCTTTTCACAGTTTTCAGGAGAAAGGAAGGGGAAGAGGTGGTGTGGAGTGTATTTCCCCCCGGGAGAGCTGGTTGCAGAGAGCAGAGCTCCCGTGGCGAGGCTGGCCTGGCTGGTGCTGGCCATGAGGGCCTGCCAACTGCTGGCCAGGCCTGTGGCTATAAGGAGCAGACTCCGCCCCCCCCACCCCTCCCCACAGATTGGCATATGGTTGGTTCTCTGGATTTTGACTGTATTTTGAGAATTGCGTTATAAATAATTTATCCCCCAATTAAAATGTTTTTCTTTCAGTGAAAATTTTTATGTGTGACTTGAAAAGATGGCATATCCAGGCCTCCCCCACTCTCCCCCCCTGCTCTGCACACCACTCAATTTACTGTTCCTTGTTCATGTTCCCATAAGACTTTACACATACACCATCTTAAGACTTATAGCAGACGTAGGTGTGTGTTTGTGTGGCTTCTGTCACTGGCTCCAGCCTCCTCATCGTAGTAAGCAATGGTGTTTTGCACCGTGTTAAGCACATGTCATTCACTCATTCATTCACTCTCTCCCTCATTCACCTACTCATTCACTCATTCATTCACCCATTCACTCGCTCATTCACTCACTCACTCACTCTCACTCACTCACTCACTCACTCATTTGTTCATTCATTGACTTATTCTCCAGGCATTTACTGAGAGGCTGTTGGGTGCTGGACACTCTGCCAGGCACTGCTAAGACACCTGTGAAAAAGAACAGCGTTTGCCCTTAGAAGTTTACACTCTGGTGAAACAGGTCATTGCTACCTGGGCTGAAATGTCCCTCTCCATCTCCACAATCTGATGAATGAGGTCACAGCAAAACATGATAAATTAGTTGTAAAATAAGACAATTTTTTTTTAACACAGAAGGACTTGGTTACAAGAGGAGACTTTTAGATACTCTCCAGAACATAGGATCTTGAAGACTAAGATGCCAACCATGCCTAATCCCGGCACTGACTCTTCTGTTCCCAAGTTGGGTTAGTGTGAATTCAATTTCGCCACCAGCTCCTGGAACAGCCCAGCCAGATCTGGGGTCCCACCACCAGGGACTGCCCGGTGACACCATTACCAACATCGTCGTCCATATGACCCTGAAGACCCCTGGCCTCATTTTGGGAGCACATGGTGAAGTCGGGAGAGTTTGCCTTTGAGGCGCTTGAGATAGAAGAAAGAAGAAAAAGCCACCAATCTCTACTTTTTTACTTATCATGCTCTTCAAAGGGTGTGAAGGAAGTGGGTAAACAAGAAAGAAAGCCAGAGAGCTTAAAGGATAAAGCACCTGGGAATACTGCGGCGAAGAGACGGTCACAGCTGCGCCTTCCAGAGGCCTGGGCGAGGAGGGAGAGGCCAGGAAGTTGGGGAGGTGGAAGGCAGAGAAGTGGCAGAGGGTAGGGAATAGGAAGGGCTACAGGCGGCCAGGGAGAGGCCAGGAAAGGAAGCCGCAGTCCACTACTTGCGAGCCCTCTGGTGACCGTGGCATGGAGCAGATGCACAGGTGTCATGTAGGCGACATAGTAGGCTTTGAAATGAGAGCATTGAAATAAATCAAAGCTTTCAAGTCATCTGGGAGACTGAGCTGGGCCACCCCCCACCATCGCGCCCTGGCCTCCCGGGCATGGGTCCCATGCCTGAGGCCACAGCCTCACCCCTGGTACAAGGCACAAGTGCTCCTGAAGGAGCCAGCACCATAGCTCAGCCCTCTTTCCCTGGGGACTGGGAAGCACCTGTGGTCAGTTCCATCCAGGTGTCTGCAGGGCACTGTGGTCGCGCCCTGGGAGTCTGTGCAGAGATGCTGGCTGGCCTCGTCTTTCTCCAGTCGTCTTCACTCAGTAGCTGACCTCTGTCCGTTTATGGAGCAACTTTGTATAGATCCTCAAAAGGCACTGCTCTACACAGACCAATTAGAAAAATATGTCTCTTCCTTGGGGTCTGCAGCCTGAGCCCCAGGTACGGCCCAGGGCTGTGAGTGGCCCTGTTTTCTCATATTTATGCACAAGGTGCAGAGCCATTGTGGGGCGGCTAGGGCTCTCTGCACAAGGGAGAAGGAGAGAGTGGAGGCGAAGGAGCCAGGCCCAGGCATCCGTCTGGGTGGAAAGGCAGCTGAATTTTCTCCACGATGTGGAGAGTAAACCGCGTCAGGCAGCAACTCTCCTCTTTTAATATCGGGCATTGAATTATTCAAAAGCGCTTAGATTGGGAAGCTGGCCTGCCCCACTCCTATTAATCAAATGGCCAAAGCATACATTGGCTTTCAAAAGGTAGTTAGAAATGAATTTTATCCTTTAAAAGGAAAAAAAAAAAAAAAGAGAGAGAGAGAGAGAGATGAAGTGCCAACCAGAAATCTTTACAATGGAACACCTAAGAAAGAAAGACAGTCATAATAACTGCTAAAACCTTTGTATTGACGATATGCCTATCTGTGAGCAGTTCAAAGTCTCTTTCTGTACTTTTAAATGTACTCATGCCTCTCAACCTGTCTGTGCGATAGGGTGGGCAGGTATTATAATTCCCATTCTTGCAAGAACAGACGCAGAAAAAGGAAATGTTTTGTATAAGCTCACAGAGCACATTATTAGCATCTGAGACAGATGAAGGTTCAGGATCCTGCTGCCCCGTCCCGACAAGATCATGTCACTCGAAAAACGATCCAAAAGGGAGCAGAGAAAAGACCCACATTGCTTCTGAGTCTGTCTTGGATGATCATACTGACCAGCTGAAATGAATGATGCTCCACTTATCATTCTTAGTAAACATCCTGGAGCCCACATCACAGAGACCCAGCTAAGACAGACTTTACTGGCTACCCCACTGCATGGGACTGACCAGCTTTCAGAAAAAGCAGGCGAGGCACGGCTTGGGGCCTCGGGGACGGGCACACCACAAATGCCCGAATCACCAATTAGAGATTTGTCTGTTACTAATAATAACTATTTCATTAGGCGTTTTCTGTCCGCGGGGAGCAGCGCTCAGTAGTTGATGTAATTTGTCTCCCAAAAGGCTTTCACAACCTTGTGAAGGAAACAGTATTGTCCTCAATGACCACAGGCATTAGAGCACTCATCCAAGTCCATGCAGCTGTGGATTCTTTCCACATCCTTGCAAATACTAACAAATGCTGCTGTCTATGAATGAAATCAATTGTATTTGGTTTTTCCAGAGAAATAGAACCAAATATATATATATATATAAATTAATATATATATATAGAGAGAGACAGAGAATATTTATTATAGGAATTGGCTTGTGCGGCTGTGGCCAAGAAGCCTCACAATCTGCTGTCTGCAAGCTAGAAAGCCAGGAAAGTGGTTGTATGATTCAGTCTTAGTCCGAAGACATGTGGGTCAGAGAACCAATGGTGTAAGTCCCAGCCTGAGTGCAAAAAGGCCCAGAACCAGCAGCACTGATGTCCAAGAGCAGGAGATGGATGTGCCAGCTCAAGCAGAGAGAGAGAATTTGTCCTTCCTCTGCTTTTTATTTTTATTATTATTATTTTTTTTTCCTCTGCTTTTTAAATTCTATTTCGGCTTCCAGCCTTTGGGTGATGCACATCTGCATTTGTGAGGGGCCACCTTCTTTTCTCAGTTTACCCATTCATACACTAATCTGTGCCAGAGATGCTCTTATGCACATACCCAGAAATGTCTTACCAGTTATCTAGGCATCTCTCAGCCTAGTCAAATGAACACATAAAATTGTGTCCTGTCAATTTGCTTTCCCACCAAGATTTTTCATAAAATAGGGGTGGGCTAAACTAGGTAGTATCAGACTGCATGCCAGGCAGTTAAGGTAGGTATTGTTTTGTGAAACAGTTGTTTCAAATTGTGCATGTGTGTCTGTGTGTGTACACACATGCTGCTGGGTGGTGACATAATCTGTTTATGGTAGGTCACAGCAGAAAAGCCCGAGAAACACCAATTTAGGGGGCAGTCTTATCTTGTCACTCAGCTGCCTGAGCTTGGCCTTCTTCCCTCTCATGGCCACGTCAAAAAGATATTGTGCATCTTGGAACACACCTAGGTGGTACTGATAACATGCTCGCTGGAGATTGACAGCAAAAACTAGGAATCTTCCTGTCAACTCCACAGGCTTCTTGGGATTTAGCTCATTTCCTTCTTTGAGTTACATGTGAGCCTCGTTGTAAGGGTCTGTGTGATCTGAAGTTGCTGAGGCCAACCTGGAGTCCACAGGTAGGAGGACGAGAGGCTAAATCATTAATGATTCAATAATTGAGGCTTGGAGCAGGCTTGGTACCTGCAAGAGTACCAAGGAGAACTTTTAGGCCTTAAACCAAGGCCATCAGAGGCTTCAGTGTTCGCCAGTGAATTTATATCTGAGCTAAACTGGCTGAAAGCATGAAACACACAATCTAGTTCAAAGGTGGCCAGATTATGACCCAAGGCTCTCTTCCATTGTGGTCATGTTTAGTGGTACATTGGGACCATCTGGGCTGCAGCAGAGAAAGAAGAAGCAGGAGGTCCTGCTGGGAGGAAAGAGTGAGTGAAGACACACACGTCTGGGAGAGGAAGCTGCTGCTCCCAGCCCCATTTTCAGAGTCCTGGGGGTGTTAGAGGTGCAGCAGGGGAAAAAATGTGAATGTACCAATAATGGGGCAGGGGTAGGGATGGGAGAGAGCTTGGCTGGGGGCAATACTTTCCCTCCCCTCTGTCTCAGTCAGCTCAGGCCACCAACACAGAATACTATGGCCTGAGTGGCCTAAATGATAGATACTTATTTTCCTACAGTTCTAGAGGCTGGTGGTCTGAGATCAGGGTGCCTGCATGGTCAAGTTCTGATGAGAGATCACTTCCTCACTCACAGATGGCCCTCTTCTTGCTCTGTGCTCGTGTAGCTGAGAGTAAGCAAGCTCTCTGGTGTCTCTTCTTACAACGACATTAATCCTGTAGGATCAGGACTCTACCCTTAGGACCTCATTTAACCTTAATTCCTTCTGTAAAAGTTCTATCTCCAAACACAGTCACTGCATCTAGGGCTTCAACATATGAATTCTGGTGGAGGGACATAATTCAGTCTGTAGTGTCCCCACTGTGGCACACATCTGAACACTGACCCTTTTGTCCTTCATTCACAACAGCTAAGACTCGTGGGAGCCCTGCCAGCTGAATATAGGTGCTGTCTGCTGGAGAAAGTTGTTACAGAAGTTAGAAGTGTCCCCATTTGCAGGGACCGAGACTCAGCATGGTGTGCTAAGGAGAATTATCTGATTCTGTTGTGAACTTCCTTTCCATTTCCCAACCAGGCAGCCATCTTTTTGTTTTCCTCAGGAATAAGATGGAAAAAATGAAAAAGCAAAACAAAACACAACCCAAAACCCACATGCATATGTTATATAGATCTCCAGAGGGTAGGATTATGGGGGTCTTTCAGTCTGTAACTTATAACATTTCATGAATGCTTGAATTTTTAATCAGTGTCATGAATGACGTTGTAATTAAAAAAAGTAACACTTTATAAAAAACACTTTATAAAAACACACATAGTAATAACACAAGCAACTCACTGAGTAAAATACACAAGGGTGATGAAAGCTCTTGGTTCACATTCTATAAAGTTCTATGAAACGGTGGGATCTGGAGAATGGGACGCCTCCGTGGGGGCTCTTTCCCAGCCTATGACATGATTTCAGAGGGGAGAGTAAATAAGACTCTTTCTCTACATGAAAAGAAAGCCAGAGAAACACGTTGGGTAAGTTTGCAGATAGGGATGATGCCCACCTGGACTTCTGGGCTGGAGGTGAACTTGGACAGAAGCCGCCCTAAAAACTTCTAGCCTAGACGTCGTGTCACCTGATTGGGCTGGGGGCTGGGTTCTCAGGATGCAGTCCTGCACCTGACTCCCGTCCCTAACCCTAGAAGGGTGGCTGAAGTCTGGGACTGCTTTCAAACGTGTCCGCAGTGCAAATAAAGCATCCTTTCAGTGGGGAAGGCCGTCCACAGACGCTGGAGTGGAAACCAGCCGTGGAGCAATGAAAGGGTTTTATTAGAGCCCTAAGTGTAGGTAGTGGGAGGCCTGGGCCCGGCTTTATTAAACTGTAGCTCTTCCCTGCTGCCACCTCACTCTTGCCAGAGCTATTGTCAGCCTGAATGAGGAGCTCACGGGGCTGAGAGGAGAGCTCTAAAAAGGAAAGATGAGTCCAGATCTGGGAGGGGGTGCCTCTGCTCTCACTGTACAGAAAAGCTTAGGACCAGGTCGTGTAAAGCACACACATTACAGAGAAACTCGGGCCCTACGTGCTGTGGTTGCCGAGGAACTGGGCCGCGCTCAGCTGCAGCCAGCATTGAGCCCCTCATCTGGGAACAGGGCTCCCTTGTGCATTTGGAGAAATAAAGAAGCCCTGGCAGGAGGGGCTTCATTCCCGCAGGGATTCTCAGCAGGTCTCTGCCAGAGAGCAGTGGATCCTTCTAGCAAGGATGGTACCAGCCACCCAGGCAGCCTTGGGGGTCCCGAGACGTACTTTGATAGAAAAGGCTCTCTGTTGCTGGGAACCCCCCACCAAGCAGCACAGGCCAGGGGCCTCTCCAGAGTGCAAATCCCGGGAGGGGAAGGGCTTTGCCATTTCAAAGAAGGATCCAGAAGGGGCCGGCTAACTGTCCCATGCTGTCCCTCTCCCCAGGTCTCCTGTGGCTCCCTTCCTCTGATTCGCCCTGAGGAGTCTGTGCAACTATGGACAACCCAGATGTGTCCCATCTTGGCCACGCAGTGCCGGGCTGGCTCTCCTCTCTAGGGCCAGCTGCAGGAAGCTCTGTCTTCAGTCAGCAAAGCCCATGACACAACGGGGGGCTCAGCGATCAGCCTGAGGGGTTGGGGGCTCTCCGTTCCTGGACTGCAGCTAAGAACGTGGAGCACAGGCAGTGGCGGACTCTGATTTTCATGCATATGAGCTCCCTGCAGCTGCTGTAACAAATTGCCACAAACTCAGTGACCTTAGAGCAACAGAAAGGTATCCTGGCACAGGCTGGAGGCCAGAGGTCCAAAATCGGCATGAGCAGGACCACACTGCCCTGGCGCTCTAGGTGGTCCCCAGCATGTGGCTGCTCCACTCCAGCATCTGCCCTGTCTTCACGTCACCTGGGGCATGTGTGGCTTCGCCTCTCCCGGCAGTCTCCTGTCACCCTCTGCCTTTCTCTGACAAGGAAATTTGTCACTGGATTTAGGACTCCCCAAGGAATCTAGGATGATCTCATCCTGAGAACCTTAGCTTCGTTGTATCTGCAAAGAGCCTGTCGTCCAATAAAGTCAGATCTGCAGGCCCGGTGGGCATATTTTGGGGCCCATCATTCAATCCACTCTTCTAGAGCTGTCATACGTTGCCTGGAAGAGAAATCAAGTCCAAGAAAACAGAGGAGGTCCACTGCTGGGGGGAGAATGTGTAAGAACCGGAGCCGACCAGTCAGCCGTGGGCGTGAATCCCAGCCTCATCACTTATTAACTCGATGACGTCAGACTTCTGTTAATCTCCTAAAGACACAATTTCCCAGGAGTGGGGAGGTTAATGCGTTGGCTGCCATGAGAATTAAGTAAGAATATTTATACCCTTAGCTCAGTGCCTACACCTGGAGGATGCCTAATAAATAGTAGTCACTTGAGTATTGCCCCAATACTTGGCCACTCCCCCAAGCCTCTCCTGGCCTGGGCCCCTCATGGAGACCTGTGCCTCCCGACTAGGGCCTCGGGGCACAGTGTCTCCCAAACCAAGAATGGATGGAGCCACGGCCGTTCTCCCCTGAGAGTGGTGGTGAGCAGGGTGCACAGGCTCAGGGAGCTGAGCAGGTGGAAACGAGAGGGCGGTGAGAGGAAGAGTAGACAGGCCAAGGCCGGAAGCTGAGAGGAGCGAGATGCCTCCTAGGAAGCCTCGGGACATATGTGCAGGATTTGATTTGCTGTGGGGATGTGTCCAGGGTATCAGAATACGATGTTGTAAGACCGGGATACTACTATGCACACCGTTCTTTGAAAGCCAACAGGACACCTGTGACCACAATGTCTTCTCTTCATGTCTCCCTCATTATTCATTGAACTCCTGCCAGGTACAATGTCAAGCAATTAATAAATATTATCACCAATCCTTCATAAAACTTTATGAAATAGACATTATTATGGTACTTCCTAATCAAAAAAAGCCAAGTTCAGCAAGAGTCATTGTCCTGGGCCATCTGATCGGTGGCGGTAAGGCCAAGACTAGAGAAGGTTCTTCCCAATCTCTGAGGTCCTGATCTGTCCACTTATGTATATTGTTCCCTCTTTTTGCTCTCTTTCCTTGCTAATCAGGAAAACATCATGTTCATCATCATTACTTTTAAGTTAGTAAGATTTGAAAGGGCATACCCGGAGTTTGCTCCTTGAGCACAGAGCTTGAATTCCTGCCCTGTGCGCAGCCCCATAGTAGCACAGAGGCACGGCGAGCCCTGCAGAAAACTGGAGGGAAAGCTCATCAAACAGGTAACATTTTCCCCTGATTTGCCACATTGCCTCTCCTGTTCGGGCCGGAGAGTATAATCGGAGCTAGTGCAGACCAAGAAGATTAAAGACCCAAAGTTCCTTCCCTATAGCATCAGAATCATGTGGGTCTCTTAGGAAAATGTTTCACATCCTTGTAGATTAAATAGTGACTTCTCCAGTGGTCAAGGCATCAGAAAACCTGTCTCCGACACCAGCATTGCTGCATGAGGAGGCCGTGTGGTTTTCTGACCAGGGAGTTGGGCCACATGATCACGATGACATTCTCAGCTCTAATGTTTAACCAATTGAACTGAAACCACCACTTCAATCCACTGTCTAGACAAATGAATCCTGAGGCCCATTTTGAAAGTTCGAGGTGTTGACATGTTTTTCTCATCCTAGGTCCGAGGTTCTCGTGGCCATATGCTGCTCAGGCAATTGTGTTTTGTTTCTGTACCTCTGATTCACTTGTCATTTGCAGACACTTTACCTTGGTTGGTCATGTTCACTTCTGTAAGAGACAGGCACACCTCTAAGATCTAGATATTTACTTAGTTTTGAGCTATGTGTTTCCCTTCAAAAGCAACAAATAAATCCGAGAAAATGGAAATTGAATTTTTCTTTCAACTTAGTAGACTAGGATGAGTGCATTATTATAAAAAGAGGATGCAACACGTTTATTTGATGAATATGAATTTTTTTTTCAGAAAGATTTATTTATTTATTCATGAGAGACACAGACTGAGAGAGAGAGGCAGAGACACAGGAAGACAGAGAAGCAGGCTCTATGCAGAGAGCCCAATGAGGGACTTGATCCCAGATCCCATGATCACGACCTGAGCCGAAGGCAGGCGCCCAACCCAGGAGCCACCGAGGCATCCCTTTTTTTATTTTAAAGATAATATAAATCTTTATATATACAGGTAACTTTCATGTGAAATGCAACAACAATTTTTAAAAACCCACGCAAGTTGCTATAGTTTATGATAGGCACAGATTTTCTTTTCTTCTTAGAAACTTCAAGAAAGGTATTTTTCTCTTCCAGCGTGGTTTGCTGACTATCAATGGCTGTATTCTTGTAATGAGTACATGAATTCTACTATTTCTAATCCTTAAAAGTATCCTTCAAGAACATTTATTATGTGCCCATTTTGCAAATGGGGAGGGTGAAGTGCAGGGAAGGTATGTCATTTCTGCAAGGCCATTTGAATGGCAAGGGGCAGCTGCAGGATTCAAACTCAGTTCAGTCTAAATCCAAATGGTTACACTTTATCCACTACATATGCTGCCTGGAAGAGAGGAAAAATGAACAATATCCAGATGGTTTAAAACATGCACAGGAAGGAGCAAGGTGAAAGTGGTTTCTATAAGATGGCTTTCCCTACAGAGCATGGAGGACAAATGGACTCATTCTGGTTCACACCAAGATGTCTTTGTATGATTTAGAAAAAAGATACCCCCTCCCTGGTGGGTGCAACCCAACATACACTCGGCTTATTGAACCCTGCAGGATTGACCCTCCCACCCCTGCACAGGGGAGCCTGGCCACTGCACACAGCTGCCCTATGGATGGAGAAGGGTCGGCACATGTAAGGGGTGTCTGCAGGTGACCGGAAGGGTCTTGGGATGTTGGACTTCCTAATGATCAGAAAAAGGCTGCATGATTTATTTGATGATCTCCAACAATGGAGATCTCACTCTCTCTTTTCTTTTGCAAATAGTTTAGTGGCCAGAGGGAAGCTCTTCATCTGGTTTAGCCTGATTTCCGGATGCTAAGTTCAGTGAGAGAGACTGACCACACTTCCCAGAGCTGGTCTGGCTAGAAGCCAGGGCAGAAGTAATGCATCATCCTTACTGTTACTAAATTGTCCCAAAAGAAAGTTCAAGTAATCTTCTCTGAAATGTATTTACTTCTCACAACTTGGCTGCCAATCTGATAATGTACACCCCAGACCGCTGCCTCTCGGCTTCTCCATCTCTCCCACTTTCTTTGCCTCTCCCAGGACTCTGCTTAAACTACAATCGATCTGTGAGCTTTGGTTAATAATAGCAAATAATAATTAATAATGGTAATAATAATGCAAAGATGGAGACAAAGGAGAAGCAAGAGGAAAAGAAGGACGAAGAAAACAAAAATCATAAAGACTAAGATGATATAACTCCGTTCCAGCTGGAGAAGCTGAAAGAAGAGGAGCTAGTGCTGAGGAGGAAAAAGAAGATTCACAAATAGAAGGAGACAGCTTTGAACTTCAAGGGGCTGACTGGAGAACTCAATAGAATGTTCCATTTGAAGATTGTCTTAATGATGCAATAAAGGTGCCTAGCGTTTATAAAGATTTTACATTCCTCAAGCACCATCACATTTACTAGTAAAAACAGCCCTGTCAGGTATGTGTTAGCAGGTGCCCATTTCATAGGAGAGCAAATGGAGGTTAAGGAGGTTCAGAAATCTGGAGTTGGCTGGTGCCAGTTTTTTCGTACCACTTGCAGTTTTTTGAAATCATTTTGGGGGCAGGGCTCAGCCCAGAATTTGACATTAACAGATGTTTCATAAGTGTTTCTTTTAGGACCAGGTGAATTAAGTGGCACCTGGCGGGCTCAGTTGGTGAAGTGTGCGACTCTTGAGCTTGGGGTTGTGAGTTCGAGCCCCACATTAGGGGTAGAGATTACTTAAAAATAAAATCATCTAAAAAAAAAAGAATAGTGAATTAAGTTATACATTGGAAAAATAAATCATGTTGCAAATATGGGGGAAGTGTGGGTACATGCGAGTGTGTGCGTGTGTGTGTGTGTGCGCACACACACACACAGGGAGGAAGGGGTCCGAAGAGGCAAGGGCAAGTGAAAGCCTTCAAATCTACAGGGGAAATTAGCTTTTCTGTCTCGCTGAACTGAGTGCCTGTTATAAAGAAGAGATCATTGGCAGTTCCCAGCATCAAATTAGGATGTGTGGGAAAGCTTATCAAGTCAGGGAGAGTTGTTGGATGGAGGTAGAATTGTTGGGTAGAAAAAAAACCCAACAAACAGCTTGGAGGGTGCTAGTAGATTTATTTCTTGTCCTCCGTTCCTCACTAGGGAAAGGTTCTTGCCTCCTTATGTGGGTCACAATCACTGGCAGAAAAACCTGGGTGGGCAGGAGGCAATGGTGAGTGGAGTAGGGGTTTGAAAATTCTTTTCCCATCCACTATCTTTTCTCAACATTAGTTTTAGATTGAGACTGATTTAAAAAGTAACATAATTAAAATAAGATACTTTACAAAACATGTTCCAGCATACGGGGTATTTGGGTACTCTTTCTCTCTCCCTTCCTCTCTCCTCCCCTCCCACCCCCCCACCTCCCCTCCTCCCCCCATGTATTCCTTTTTTTCCAATTTAGTTGGGATCACAGAGAGCTGCTTCAGCCAAAGCTGGAGCCCTCTCTTATGAATGCACACCCCAGGTGCTGTATGGTGCTCCCAAAGTGTGTTTAATCAGCCCCACAATGCCATCTGTCATGACTTAGGCTTAATTAGAAAATAGGCATAAAAAGAGATGTCAAATGGGTGGAGGGTGAGGAGCAGCTGAGGAAACAGCTCCCTGGACCAGTGGACAAGCGGACAATCCTGGGAGCGCAGGCCTCTCTCCCCTCATGGAGGAAGCGGTGTCAGGTGCAAGCACAGCTCCAGATCAGAGAGGAACGGAGGTCTGCAACTCAACTCTGGTCTGGTGGAGGGGCAGTGCAGGGGTCCTGGATGATCACCATGTCTGGCCAGGTCTTGGTGGCGGTCGCGGTGAGCCATCTTAAGGAGGGCCTCCGAAATGGTAGTAAAGTCAGCATCAGAGTATGAATTTCATCTGGCTCCCTCTGCCCCACCCATAATTCTCCAGGACACTTCGATACCTCTGAGCTAGGTCCTGGGAGCCCCCTCCTTCTACCTAATGCCAGTCTCATCACCTTCTGAAAAATGAGCAAACTATGTGCATCATGAAACTCAGTTAAATCCAATAGGCACGTGCAAGTGTTGCAAAGTTTAAAGCAAAAAAAAAAAAAAGTATTTATTTATTTATTTATTTATTTATTTATTTATTTATTTATATTTTGCTTTGGGTCCAGAGACCCTGTAAGCCAAGAGAAAGTTCAGCCCGGTTGCAAAAACCTGATTTTCTCATCTTGGCTGTTTCCCCTGTAAATTGGATGCTGGACAGAGGCCGTGACAACTCTAAACCATGATTCCTCTTCCTTCAGCGGCAGGTTTATCTAACCACAAAACGCTTGACTCACTCTCTGGGGAAACAGAGCTACAGGAGAATGGGAATAAGTGCGTGTTGCATTTGCCACTCACACGGCGTTTCCCAGTGGGAGAGCCATATCCGCCCCCCCCCCATAGCATGTATGTGTGTTGATGTATGGGGTCACACTCCTATTTCTAGAAACCTGGCCTTGCCCTACACACTCAGTGACCACTGGATAAAAGGCAAAATAATTCCAGGGCAACTGAGGCTTCTGACACAATACAGCTCTGCATACTAAATCTCTCCCTCCGCTTTGAGTGGCTTCAAACATTTTTGATACCAGCACTCGGAGAATTCTTTCTCAATACAAAGACAGCATTGCAACAATCCACCTCATGATTTGCTGTGCGGTAAACTTTCCCTGATTGGGCCTAGCATTTTGGAACCTCTATTAATTAAAACGCAGTGACCTTATGTAAAAAGTTTGAGTGAAGGGCTGTACTTTTATGATACCTGCACGTATACAAAACAGTGTTTGTATAAATTGTAATCTTAGATTCAGTTAGTTGATTTTCCTTATTAGTAGCCCCATTCATTTCTGAGTTTATAGCGAAATAAAATGAGAGCGAGAAAGAAACACTGTTATGGAATTATCGGAATTCCTTTTTAAAAATTCTAGCTTTTGGAACGTTTTAAAAAATTCATCTAAATGAGACTCACAATCTTCTGTCTTTCAAAATAATGATTTGCTCTATTTAATTTGGAGCCTGGTCTTGGGGAGCTTTCCTTAGCCAGGTAAGAAAGAAGTTAGTGAAAGGGAATAAAGGGGAAATAGAGAGGAAATGAGTGAGAATATCAGTGAGGGTGACAAAACATGAGAGACAGCTAACTCTGGGAAATGAACAAGGGGTAGTGGAAGGGGTAGTGGAAGGGGAGGTGAACAAGGGGTAGTGGAAGGGGAGGTTGGGGAGACTCGGTGATGGGCACTGAGGAGGGCACTTGGCGGGATGAGCATTGGGTGTTATGCTATATGTTGGCAAATTGAACTCCAAAAAAAAAAAAAAAAAGACAAATAAGGAAGTTAGCAGAAGCAGTGGGAGGGAGGTGTGGTTCTTCAAAGTGACAACACTGAAGCTATGTGGGTTCTGATGCTGCGGGTGGATGCCATTGCCACGACGACTCCTCTTTTGGACTCATTAGGGCCAAGAGATGCTTCACTACTGACTACCTGTCCCAGAGCCCATGGTGGCATCTTTATTGGTTTGGTCTCTTTGTTCCTTCCCTGCCCCTTTGATACTTGTCCTGGGTTATTACAGTTCCTGTAGCAACCAGAGATGGGTGGGATCATCCCCTTCCTTTTCCCCACAACTCAGGGGTCCCAGCACATTTTATGAGGTTCTGTCCAAAAGTATTATGAGGAGCAGTGGTAAAGGGGAGCATCTCTTCTTTCTCCAGAATCTCTCCCTTGCTCACCTGCTCTGAATACTTTCCCCGGAACCCGCACAGGGTACGAATGTGCTGTCTTTGCTCCCATAGTGCACCTAAAAGCAACAAAAAACAGAAGTTTCAGAACCTGCAAAGCCCAGGTTTGGATCCCAGTCCTAAGATTAATAGCAGTGTAACCGTAGGAAAGTTTCTTAACAGTTCAATCTGTTTCCTTAAACAAAGGGTCTAATAAAACTTATCAGAGTAGTAGGACCATTAGAGATAACATGCATTAACATATGTAGTGCGGGAATAGGAAATGCTCCAGAATGGCAGCCGTTTCTATTATTCTAGTACATCCCACATGGTCCTGTGATCATGTTTACCTGTCTGTCACCTTCTGGGGGACTGTGGGCTTTTTTTTTAGAATATATTTCTCTGTGCCTGGAACCTTGGAACAAAATCTGGCACAGAGTGGATTGTCATCAATGTTTCTTGGATGAATGAACCAATGCATCAGTGAGAATGACTGGATCCATCTTTAAGGGGACTGGCCTGCTTCATGCATCATTCAGCAAACTTATTTCTTGAGTCCTATTTGAGATCAGAGACCGTTCTAAACAATGAAGGAGTCAGAAAAAGGAGGAGAACCAAGTAGAGAAATTGGATTTGATATTATGGTCCTCAAAACGTAGCATGCCCAGAGGGAATGATGAAACTCACTGCATATAAAACTAGACGTGACTGGTGCCATCAGAGGCCAGAACATGCATCTGTGGGACATTAAAATGATGGGTACTAAGCAAAACACTGTAGGTTTACTTTCCTTCAACCTCAAAGCATGCCTCATTTGTAGGCAGGCTAATCACTATTCTCATTCCGGGTGCCATTCATGGGAAGCATTCAGATCTTGCAAAATGAACCATTGTTGGCATCTCCTTGGGAAGAAGAGAAAAACCTAAAGCTTTGATAGATTTTAAACTGCAGCCCTCCTGGGACACTCTAAATGGCTCATAAATACAGCTGGTGGGATATTGCCTACATGTATTTTCCACTTACACTCACCTTTGAGGTTCTGTCCTGGCCCCTTGAGAATCAATACACACGATAAGAGAATTGCTGATGTATTACTCTTTTTTGCTGAGCTAAGCATTTTTCCTACCAAAGTGGGGATAGGGCTGGGAGAGGACGTGAAATCTAGACCACTACAAAAGTAATGGGGAGAAAATTTCATTTCCAGACTTCAAGAAATATACAATACTGAGTATTTCTCTAACCTCTCTAAGACATCCTGGTGGACTTCAGCTTATCGTGAGTGCTCCCTCGCCTGGTTTTGTGACCTTCTATTTTATTTTATTTTATTTTATTTTATTTTATTTTATTTTATTTTATTTTATTATTTTATTTTATTTTATTTTATTTTTTTATTTATTATTTACTATTTATTTTTTGTTTTGTGACCTTCTTAAAACAAAGCCAGCCCTCCAGGTACAGCCTGAGCCAAGGAGTTCCGTTAGGACAATAAGCCTCCCACTCCAGGGCCATTGCTACTGCTGAGGGGTTTTCAGTACCATGCTACATCCTATCATGGCAGAGGGATAATTTTCTGGTGCTAAGAACTTTCTGCTGTGAATACATTTCATAGGTGAGACTGGTGATGACCATCCGCAGGTGAATGAGGAACGAAGGACATTTGCCTTGGGGATGAGTCTGAAAGGCTAATGCCATGCCTTAAATTTCTCAGGGTGTCACTGGGAACATGAAAATATGGAAAGTGGGTCAAGGGAAGAGGTGGAGGGCAGGTTTTGTGGCAGCTTTGTCCTCCCCAATTCTCCAGCTTCTCTTAGAGATGAGGTTTTGACAGCAACTGGCTAGGAAGAGATCCATTAATTCCTTTGTTTTTGTCTGGGTTTTTCTTCTCCTGCTCTTCCTTAGAAAACTAGTAAGATTATAATCCCAAAGATCATAAGGATGAGCGGCACCTGGGTGGCTCAGTTGGTTAAAGGTCTGCCTTCAGCTCAGGTCATGATCTCAGGATCCTGGGATACAGCCCAGAATTGGGCTCCCTGCTTGGTGGGGACTCTGCTTCTCCCTCTACCTCTGCCTTCTCTCCCTGGTTGTGCTCTCTCTTTCTCTCTCTCTCAAATAAATAAATAAAGTCTTAAGAAAAATACAAGGATGAATGATAAGTAACCTCTTCCAGGCAGGGTGAGGAGTGAAGTCAAAGAGCAGGGAGCCAGGAAGAATGACTTTAGGATAGGGGAGTGCTGAATTCTAGTAGCAGGCCCTTGGCTTTCCTCCGGGAAGGCCCCTTCACCCCTAGGACCCAGACTCCTCTTCTTGAAAATGCCAACAATTATATCAGCCTTTCCACTGTGAGGGAGGATGAGTCACTTTTTCCTCTAATTTTCTACATCCTTGGCTGGTACCCTTGTCATAAAATACAGATTAGCAATAGAAAACCATACATATTGATGTAATTTAAGTCTTACACGACACGGGGGTTCTTCATAAGGAGGTGGCACCCTCTGTGTGTTCCTGTGCTAGGTTTGATTAGTTGTGGACAGCTGTGGAAGGATAAAGACAGAGTAGGAGGTAAGTGGGGGTGAACTTGGGGAGATCTAGGAAGGCCTGTGTGTCTGGATTCCTCTCTGCGTCCCTTGTCTCAGGAAATGATGATACTTCCTTCCTCTGGATCTAAGGAGGCCACCTCTCACAGGAGGGTTTTATGACCTGCTTCAGGGAAGAGTCAGAAAGGCCTTCACGCATATGCCGTTCCCAAATTCCTTCACCTTCAAATGCAAGCATTCCTTGTCTTACTGCACTTGGCAGTAGCGTACTTTGTGGCGACCTTGCTCTGAGCAAGTCTATTGGCACCTTTTTGCCAGCAGCATCTGCTCACTTTGTGTCTCTGTGTCACTTTTCAGTAATTCTTGCAGTATTTCCAGCTTTTTCTTTATTACATTTGTTAAGGTGACCCGTGGTCAGTGATTATGACTCCCTGAAAGCTCAGATGATGGTTAGCCTTTTTTTTTTAGCAATATAAATATTTTTAATTAAGGTATGTACGTTGCTTCTTTAATAATGCTATTGCACATTTAATAGACTGTGGTATAATGTGAACATAGCTCTCATATGCACTGGGAAACCAAAAAAATTCCTTTGCTTTGTATCGTCGTGATATTCATTTTGTTGCTGTGGTCTGGAACCGAGCCTATAATAACCTCCAGTGTATACCTGTATTCAATATGCCAAGATGCCGTATTTTGGGTTGATGTGTCCTGAACCCTGTCATCAGTTTGTTGTGAGGATTAAACAAGATCATGAAAAGTTGTGGACTTAGTTTTGTCTTGTTTTGTCAATCTTTCATCGTGTGAGTCCTGGTGGGGAGGCAAGATTCTGGCCCCACAGAGAAGCAGAACTTTCTAGTATTGCCTCTGTTAGTTTCTCCTGTCTGGGGGGAAAATCACTGCTGGTGGCTGTATCAGGGGCTCACAGTCTGACATGAGTAAGGCCAGAAGCAGGTCCTAATCACCATGGTGCTCCAATGGTGAGCTCCAGACTGGGTCCCTACTGGCCAGCCAGCCTTGATGTCTACCCATCTTCAGAGTTCACTTTCCTAGTCTTCAGTTCAGTGAACTTCTCACACTGTTTTAACACATCCTTTCCTGCTCAGGGTTAATAAGTTGGTGTCTCTTGCTTGACTCCAAGAACTTTGACCATGATAGTATGGGAAGTACATAATATAGCCCAAGTATATGGTAGGATGCTCATCAAAGTAGACACTCAATAGATGATACCTATTGCTAGTTTTAGCCTATTGGCATTAAACTATCCTTGGCATTTCCAGGGTTTCATATTTGATGTTTCAACTTTTTGAATGTCCTAATGTGTCATAGTTTGTGGAGATACACATTCAAGTTGCTTTTGGAAGAAGACGCATCAGATTATTTGTTTGATTTTTTTACAAGGAGTATATATTATTTGGAATCATTAAAAATAATAAATCTATTTCCATTTAAAAAGAAACATGGCTTTAATTTGAATTATATATACTCAGAGACAACAAAGCTTTGTTGCTGGTTTTTTTTTTTTTTAAGATTTTATTTGTTTATTCATGAGAGACACACAGAGAGAGGCAGAGACATAGGCAGAGGGAGAAGCAGGCTCCATGCAGGGAGTCTGATGTGGGACTTGATCCCAGCACTCCAGGATCATGTCCTGGGCCCAAGGTAGGCACTTAACTGCTCAGCCACCCAGGTATCCCAATGCTTTGGTTTTTTTTACTGGCCTCAAATTATTGAGTAGCACACCCAGGTTATGAGAGAGAGGAATATATTCTGTAATTGTATTACATGGATGGTCTGGAGTTTCTGGTGCAAATGACCAACTCTCAAGACCCTTCATATAGTTAAAGAAGGAAAATCTATGAAAATAAAATGTAATATTATAGGCCTCGGTTATATCCACCTTGAACTAATAGACTGCTAATACAGCCATTTGGTCCATTTGCAGGCTAGAGTATGCATGCGTCGACACCAGAATATCTTGTGGGTTAGCCATACCTTGCCACTCAAAGACTGGTCTGGACCAGCCTCAGCATCACCAGGCAGCTCCTTAGAGATGCAGTCTCATGCCCCACTCAGACCTACTGAATCAGAATCTGCATTTTACAAGACCTCTGGTGATTCACAAGCAAATTCAAGTTCAAGAAGCACTGATAAGTAATTTCGTCATTAGCAGCTGGAAGAAATGTCAAGGTTAGTTTCCCCCAATTGAATGGGATAAAATTTGTAAGCCAATTTTCAAGTATCAGCAATTTAATCTGGGGTTGTTAACCTAAATGAGTACTACATTCAAGGAAATTTATATCTTAACCCCACCGATGAAATTATTGTTTCTCATATTATTCTTCCCTTCAGATTGTGGGGTTGAGGGGAGCAGAAACCTCTTTTCTGCTTTCTCTGCCTCTGGCTTGAAATAGGAATTTAAAGGGCATCAGAGAAAATAATCTTAAATTGTCTACATCACTGAAAAGTAGTGATTTAATCTTTTGGTGTAGGACTGGGTCAACTTGAATCTTGCTCAAGCCATGTGCTCAGAACGAGTTTCCTGCGCTAGAAATAGGTAAGTCTAATCTGCAGAATGGATTAGATCCTAAGGAAGCCATTATCATGGAGTGTCAGTGAGTAAAATTAACATGTATTTTTAATAAGTCTGTAATTACTTATTCTACAATAGACCATATGGTCTATTCTCTTTCCATGGACTCAAACACTTAAGCCCTCAATACCATTTAGTTTTAAAAACACACACTCACACACACACACACACACACACACACACACACCTTCCCCTCAAAGAAAACAAAGAAATTGCATTTCGAGCACCACAACATCTCCTTAAGGAATACAAATTTGAATTACTTTAAAAGCCAGGAATTTTACACTTGTGTCTAGAAGGAACAGGATACATTCTGGCTGTATCTTGGGCCTTCTTCCTGTTTAATTTGTTGGCATAATAGTCTGAGCTAAGGGCAGCATGATTGTCCTGAGTTTTCAATTGCAATTTCTTCTTTGTGTGTGTGTATGTGTGTGTATGGGTTTGTGTGTGTGTGAATTGTTGTGTCAAACCAGGCAAGGTTATTTAAATGGATTATTGGATGTTTTTTGTATTACAAATTCATTAAATTGAGAAACAAAGAATGCTCTGCTATTTTCAAGCGTTCATTTTCCTACTTCTGGACTGTAAGTATTTTAGTAAGGCCTTACAATGTTATTCTCATGAACATACTCTTAAAGACACGCATGCATTTTATGACTTCATTTGGGTCTTTTAAAGCTGCTGATTAAGCAATACCCCTAAATTTTTTTCTTTTTTTTAAGCTCTAAAAGGCTGCAGGAAGTCTCATCTTGCTATAGTCACCTTAGAGGGGTTCCACATAAAATTGCTATCTTGCAACACATTCTAAGGAATGGAATAATAAATGCCAGCATTAGAGGGATAGAACAGTCAATTTAAGATGACTGTGCATTTTTAAAATTCATTAACTGAATTTTTAAAAGCCAATGTGATCACTATGGAAAATTTCACCTTTTAAGTAAGCAAGAGATGAAGCAGTGATAAATGGGATGCAGATCACCCAAACTCACAGCCTGCTTATCTCAATTCTTGACCTGGAAATGTAGAGGAATTATGTGCCGATTGAAAGACCAATTCTAGCAAACTCCTGGCAGAGAAGGTTTCCATTTGCCATCCTTAACTTTTGAATCCTCTGTCTTCAGCAATCAAGAAAGGGAATTCAGGCTTAGGTCATAGGCTTTCCAGTTATAAACTGTTCCTTTTTATGGAATTGTGCATGTTCCCAGGGAACCACTGTCAACCACTATATGATGAGTGCCTGGGGGCCCTGACTCAGGTTTCATCTTTTCATGCCCATCAACTGGGCAAGTCCAAGACTTGTTGTGTCTATTCTCCATGGAGTGTCTAAGAGAATCAAAGCTTCAACCTTACTTAGAGGCCTCCCCCTTGGGACTATCCCTCTCTAATTGAGCTTCCAACTAGATGTATGACCCCTCCTTCCTACACAGTGAGAGAGGCTTCCACAAACCACTGGGAGAACAGAACACATGTTCTCTGAAACTGGGAACTCATGGAAGATTTATGCCAGATTCATCCGTGGGACAGCATTAATGACCTGTGATCACCAGAAAGAGGGTTGTGTTATTGCAGCTCCCCAGTGGCAGGTCAAAGCTGTCTGTAGCCTAGGGACCTGAGAGGCAGCCTGGTTTGGGAATATTGGCCTGGGGCTGTTGTAGACAACATCCTGCAAGCATTTAAGAGGCAAGAAGAGAGAACACATGGAAGTACTCACAAGAAAAAGTCAACTTGGAGCATCTGTAAGGTTCAAAGATCATAATGCCATCATATGACAGTGTAAGTGTTGCCGGGTGATCTGGGAAGACCCTGCCTGGGCCCTGGGACCTTGACCCAGACAGACCCAATAGAGTTGTTGAAGGTTCTTGGTTTTGTCACAAGAATTAATTCAAGGACAGACATGCAGCACAGCAGACAAGAGACACAAGTGGAAAAGTTTATTAAAGCCAAGACATATACTCTTGGGACATGAAAGTAGTGTGTGTGAGAGAGAGAGAGAGAGCGAGAGAGAGAGAGCACTGCATGCCCGGGAGGTTGAATTTCTCTTATTGACAACTGTTAGCAAGGGCTTGAGATGCTGATTACTTGGGGTGGAAAGCAAGGTTTCCCACCTTTTCCTCCTTCTTTGGTCAGGAGTTTCCTGTCATGGCATCTGCCATCTTGGGCCTGTCTGGTTTGATCTTCCAGGACATGACTCTGATCCTCCCAATGGCTGGACATGACTTCCTCATTGCCGATCTCCAGGGATCCCGTTAGAGCCCAACTAACTTTAGCCTACTCTGACATCAGTCCATTAAGAACTTCACTATCTCTCTTTCCTTCCCTTTCTACCCACCCATTCTACTCTGCCAGGTAAAGATTGTAGCCAGTGGTTGAGGGATAAGATTGACCAGAAAAAGGAAAAAGCCAACCATAGCCTCTCCCAGAAGAAGGGCAGTACAGTTGGTGGAGAGTGAGATGTTGTCTATCAATGAGTCTCAGAATATACTTACCTCAAAATATATCACCTCTGAATATTGAACATTTGAAGCCGAAGGAGTCTGTGAAAACAGCAGTAGCGGGTAAGTTGCTCTGACCTTTCCCTACCCTTCTCCCCTAAAATAAGTCATAAAACCTTCATATGAGAGGTACTCCCATCCCTGTACTGGAGAAGAAGAGCATCATTATCTCCAAAGATACAGGGAATGCTGAAAAGAACCTGAAACAAACAGGTTCTGCTAGGTTTCCCCATTTGGTATGCTGACCTCATCTTCTGTCATATCCCTCCAGAACTATCCACTCTTCATCAAACCTAGCATAACAACACTAAAATCTAACCATCTCTTTGGATCTTCATTGGAGGCCAAATGGAGGCCACTGTGTCACATAAATGGGTGTGCTTGTCTCCTGTGAATCTGCCTTTGTCAGTTTAATATTCAGGCCGAGCCAAAGACCCTAAGAGGGTCAGGGGGAAACTTTTTCCTCCTCTATCTTCTTCCTGTGAACATTGATGTCTTGCCTGGTATTTTGCGCTACCCGCCATTCATTATTAAATTCATTGTGACTTAAAAGGACTGAGTGATTTTTCTACTGCAAGAGCAATCAGAGAAGTTGTGGGAAACTGTGGTTGTGGAATGTCTGCATTTTTATTCCCAGGCAAGAGAAAGATGCCCCACTGGGCAGTTTAAAGGAAAAAGTGGGTGTCAGAAATATTATACCCCAAGAGACCTGTGTGATTGATGGGCTGCTTACATTCCTATTTTCCACTCAACAGAAACCCTTGGGCTGAGGGCAGATATTTATGGGTTCTTTTCACAGAGAGTTGTTGACATATTTGGCACTTGTGTAGCTCTGGAAAGTAAATGGTCAACAAACGACAGCTTTGCCCTCAAGGAGCTGATGGTCTACTGAGAAATGAAGTCGAGTAAAGAGAAAGACAAAAATGACTTTGCAGGGTAGCAAGTGCCATCACCTGACCTCATTTCAGAGGATGTGGGATGACTTCCCACAGGAAGGTAAGCTTTATTGGAGGCCTGAGGAACAAGTAAGTATTAACTGGTACAAGGAAAGCCAGGAAGAAAGTGGAGAGAGGAGAGTCACATTCTGGGCAGAACCAATGGCAGGGGATAGAGCCCACAGATGGATGAACAAGAGCAGGACATTACAAGTTGTTCATTTGCTTGGAGGGCGAATTCAAGGAGACAAATAGTAAGAAATTAGGATTGAGAGAGATGAGCAGGGTCACATCCTGAAGAGTCTCTTAAACCACATTTAAATTGTTCTGATCTACATACATTTACACATGCATTTAATATGGTAGCAGTAATACATGCGTGTAACTGATAAATATGCACACCTTTGAGAGTGCAGGGCTATTGCTTTAGAAAGGGCACCCCAGCTGCAGTGTGGAACAGCTCAGAACATGGATTAGACAGCAGCAAGGGTGAGGCAAGGGGGTGAGCTAGGGAGCTGTTGTGCTGATTGAAGTAGACATGAGAGTGGCATGAACCAGAATGATGATATTGAGCATAGAAAGAAGTGGCTCACTCTGAAGCAGGTTGCCAACATCATTCAATCCTTGGGTGTGCAAGACTGCTCTAACAGAAACCCCAGGGGCACCTGGGTGGCTCAGTGGTTCAACATCTGCTGTTGGCTCAAGGCATGATCCTGGGGTCCTGGGATCAAGTCCCTCAACAGGCTCCTTGTGGGGAACCTACTTCTCCCTCTGCCTATATCTCTGCCTCTCTCTCTGTATCTCTCATGAATAAATAAATAATTTAAAAAAAGAAAGAAAGAAACTCAGCACCCATGAGCTAGTTGACAGATCAGGAGTATGAAGAGTGCTGGCTGTCAGAAAATCTGGGCCTCGTCCTGGTTTCCCCCCACTTAATATGTGACTTGGGCAAATCATTGTAATCTCCTCAACCTTCAAAATGGAGCTATTGAAACATGCCCTAACTACCTGCTGGAGCGATCATATTGACCACGTAGAATAATGAGGAAGAGATGATTTTGAAAACCATGAAGTGCTAGACAAATGATAGATGTTATCCCACCTTTATCATTATTCGGTGATAGATTCCGCAAGTACTGTATTTCCATGTGTACGTTGCCAGGCTCCACCTCTCATTCTAACAGGGAAGTTGGCTACTCTGGTGCTGAGCAAAAGACAGTGTCACCAGTTAAAAATAGCAATAAGTAGGCCAGGAAGCCTGGTTATGCCCCTTTCTCCCTGCAAAGACCTGAAACTCAGTTTCCTTATCTGTAAACGAGAAATAAGGGCATCTATCCTATCTATCTCTTCACGTAACCCCTCAGAAGGGGGACATGAGCGCCTGTTTGGCTCGGCGTCCAGAACTGGGCTTAGGTCGGCCTTTTCCACACTTCCCTTGTGACCTTGAACAAGTCACCTCTGGCCTCATTCTTCTCATCTGCGAAGCGTGAGTGAAATTGGGATAAATGATTCGCAAGGAACTTTCAGCTGTAAAATATCATGATTCTACTGAAGGTAAACTATGAGATGAGATACAAAGCGTGTTTGTGATGGTGTGAATTTATGTTTCTCTGTTTTGCCTGGTTGGGAGGGGAGGAGCAGGATGAAGGGAATATAAAGTTTACCACTAGAATTATCTGCACATTAACCAAGCCATGGAAAACAGAAGAAGCTGTGAAGATTTTTTTCAATATGCAAAGCCACCAGGCAATCAGTGACAATAAAATTGTGAATTCAGCAATTCCATGCTGTGTTTTAATTTTCTGGCACTCCTGTGCCCATTATTTAAGCGTGCATTTGGGTTGGTGCCAGCCTGCCCCTCTTCACCATGACTAAGAAGGGGTGCTGAGACGTCTCCCCGAGCACACACCCCCAGGTCCAGGACTCCTGCAAACCCAGACACTCTTGAAGAGTCAGGAAAGGGGAGGTGGCACGACAGCCTTTACAAATGACAAGAGGATGCTAGGGGAGAAGTGGAGAAGAAATGAGGAGAATGGAAGAGGAGAGAAGCGGACAGAGGAAATGCTGGGATGGAAGGAAGGGAAAGAGGGAGAGGAGGCCGGGATTGTAAATGCTGTTTCAAGGATGGCACGAAAGGGAGAAATCAGGTGTCAGATAAGGTAGGAGAAGAGGATGGAAGATGGAAATGGACAATGACTGTGTGTCGGATCCCTTTCTCTTCTCTGCCAATGGTGTAATCAGATGGTAGCGTATAGCTACAGCACCTTTGGGACCTGCCACAGTGTTTGAGCTGAGGCCGTGCTCTTCCTGGGCAGCTCCCAGCCAGTGGCTGAGCATGGGTGTGGGTGGGGTGGGGCGGTGTCTAGGGCCTGGCTACTAATGTGGACTCTACCCCTGAGCTCCTTGGGCTCGCTGAAACTCTCTCAGGACTGCCTTTTACATGGAGACTCTTCCTACCCCATCTTGCGTCCTTTCCCCTCAGGCTGGTTAGTTTTATACGTCAACCTGGCTAGGCCATAGTACCCAGTTATATAATCAAACACTAATGTAGGTGCTGTCTTGAAGGGACTTGGTAGATGCGGTTAACAATCTATAATGAGTAACTTTAAATAAAAGAGATTACTTTCTGGGGCACCTGGCTGGCTCAGTTGGCGGAGCATGTGACTCTTGATCTCAGAGTTTTAGGTTCGAGTCCCATGGTGGGTGTAGAGAAGACTTAAAAATAAAATCTTTTTTATTATTTATTTATTTATTTATTTATTTATTTATTTATTATTATTTTTATTTACTTATTTTATGATAGTCACAGAGAGAGAGAGAGAGGCAGAGACATAGGCAGAGGGGGAGGCAGGCTCCATGCACCGGGAGCCCGATGTGGGATTCGATCCCGGGTCTCCGGGATCGCGCCCTGGGCCAAAGGCAGGCGCCAAACCGCTGCGCCACCCAGGGATCCCCTATTTATTTTTTTTTTAAGGAGAGAGATCACATTCCATAATGTGGGTGGGTCTCAACCAATCAGTGGACAGATGGATAAGTGAAAAACCTTTGGTTTCCTGGAAAAGAAGGAGTTCTGCCTCCAGACTATAACATCAATTCCGCTGAGTTTCTGGCCTGCTGGCCTGTCCTACAGATTCCAAACTTGCCAGGCCCAAAAATTATGTGAGCCAATTCCTTAGAATAAATCTCTTTATATGTATATAAAAAAGAGAAATATATATATTTCCTATTGGTCCTTGGAGAACGCTCTTTTTCCAGTGTCAGACCTATAGTCTGAAGGCTCCCCTCACCTACCTCTACCCTATCCCTACCCTCCCCCTCTTTATCTTTCATAGTGTTTTCCCAATAAATCTCTCGTGTTCTAACTCCACGTGGCCTGCTGCTCCTTAAAAGAGCTAACCACACAGCCCCAGGGCTACATTTACACTTTTCAACTGAGGTCCTCATTTTTATTTTAGAAAATTTGAGTGTGATTGATAATAGCCACAAGATCTTATAATAACTTGAGTGGAAGGAAAAGAAGTTGTAGAAATACAGTATTAAAAGGGAAATGGTAAAGACCAAGAGAAGTATGGGTGGCAGCTAGGGAGCACGTAAAGGAAATTGCCTTTCCATAAACGTGAGGCAATGTCAAATTTGGATGTTTTGTTAAATAAGATATCTCCTGGGGGGCCTCAGTTGGTTAAGTGTCCCACTCTTGATTTTGGCTCAGGTCATGATCGCAGGATTGTGAGACTGAGTCCCAAGTGGGGCTCTGCACTGGACGTGGAGACTGCTTGGGGTTTTCTCTCTCCCTCCGTCCCTCCCCTACATTCATGTGCACGTGCTCTCACTCTCTCTAAAAAAAAATTTAAAAATAGAATATTTCCCAAGGGCTTTTTTGCAAACAGAGGGTTGGGAAGACACCAGGCAGGAAAGCAGAGGAATAGACAAGCACACACTGGTGTTTGTCTCATGTTTGCTTTTGCTTATTGGAGAATCCATTAAAAATGTATATTTCCCCTTTGCCAATTGCCATCTCTTAAATTACCTTATTTAAGAGCACACACAAAAACAGTATTCATCGCATCTGCCTCAATTTTCTCCCTAACTTTTATAGATTCCTCAGCCTGGCTTCTTAACAAAACGAAATTAAACCGTAGAAATGTCTGCTACTTCACAGCAGATTTTTTTTCCTCAGCTGCTTTACTGGTGGTTTATATAGAGATTGACCCAGATGGGTCCATTCCAGGAACCATTCAAGGTGATGCGTGTGATAGAGTGACGATGTAGAAACAATGTGGCCCGAGCTGTCTGCTGCATAAGGGCTGAGAATGACACAGTAAGTGCTAATTAAAGCAGCTCTGTCTACATCCTTGCCAGACATCACCTGACAGCCTCTGAGGCTGGATTTTTGTTTCTGAACCTGGGCTGACTTCCTTTAAATCTGAAGAGCTCCCATTCATCCTTTGTTTCATCCACTTATTCAATAATATTAACTCAGGTCCCAGCAGGTGTTACGCACTGTGTCCGATGCAGGGGAAGCAATGAGGGGTTTGAGACCATCCCGGGTCTTACGGGGCTTCAGATTCCATTGGCTGGTGAAGGCTTACTCAGCCAGTTGCATTTCTGGATCCCATAGCTCTCTTCTTTAATGCAGTTGTAGCTAAAGCTATCTTTAAAAACTTCCGCACCCTTTCCCAAAGATGGTCCTATGGCAGCCATGTGGAGAAGGTGCATCAAGATGTCCTGTGATCTACATGGTCAGGGAAGAAACTACAGGCTTTGCTAACACCATGATGTTTATTGTTGAAGGCCAGTTGGCATCAGCCAGTCAAGTTCGGCTCTTATTTGGCCCTGTTAACTCTGTGCGATAGGCAGATCAAGTATGGCTGGGATGGATGTAGCATTCGTGGATAGAACAGAATGTTCTACCAACCAGTGCCACTTTTGTGATAACCTGATCACCAATGCACTGTCCCTCGGCCATCAGAATTTCTCAAGCAAATGATCTTCACATTTACCAGAGAAGCAGAACCAAAACAAAAACAAAAACAAAAACAAACAAACAAACAAAAAACAAAGTATGAGAGTAAGTGGTATAGAGAGATTTATTTTAAGGAATTGACTCATGAGATCGTGGGATTGGCAAGTATGAAATCTGTAGGGCAGGCTGGCAGGCTGGAAATACAAAAATTGTGGTAGTTGCAGTGTTGAGTCCGAAGGCAGGTCTGGAGGCAGAGTCCCTACTTTTTTGGGAGAACTTGGTCTTTTTTATTAAAACCTTCAACTGATCGGATGAGGCCCACCTACCTTATGGAAAGTAATCATCTTTACTCAAAGTCTCTGATATAAATGTTAATTATGTCTAAAAAAATCCTACAGCAACACCTAGACTGGTATCAAATCATGTTGATACATAAAATTAATCATCACTCTGGGTGAACTCCAGCGGTAATAACTACCAACTCCCATATTTGATAAAGTAGGTGGTAGTAGAAGTCATGACTCTATATTGAAATTAAGAAAGAGAGGAAGATCTGGGTTTCCTTGATTTGTCTGAGTACTCACTATTAACAAAAATTACAGATGATTACTGTTAAAATTTTAGGATACATCAGTAAAAGATGAATAATTTTCATAAATTCCATTTATGATTCTATAATCACAAAATGATTGCTGCTACCTTTTTCCATTCTGGCTTTATGGACACCTAACTGACCTATGATATTGTGTAAGTTTGAGGTGTACAGTGTGATGATTTGACGTACCTGTATATTGCAGAATGATTATCACAGTAAAATTAGTTAACACATCCTTCACCTCACATAAGCACCATTTTGTTGTTATTACAGTGAGAACATTTGACATCTACTCTCATAACAACATTCAAGTACGCAATGTAGTATTGATGACAGTAATCACTGTGCCATACACCCCAGAACTTATTCCTTTCATAACTGGAAGATTGTATCCTTTGAACTAACATCCACTCATTTCTCCCATGCTCCCACCGCTGGCAACCACCATTCTATTCTGTTTCCACAAGTTTGGATTTTTAAATCCATGTTGTCACAAAGATGGATTTCCTTCTTTTTTATGGGTGGAAAACATTCTGTTGTACATAGACACTGAATTTTCTTTACACATTCATCTATTGGTGGACAGTTAGGTTGTTTCCATGTTTTGGCTATTGTGCATAATGCTGCAATAAACAAAGAAGTGCATATATCTCTACAAGACGGTGATTTCATTCCCTTCAGATAAATACCTAGAAGTGGAATTGCTGGATCATACGGTGGTTCCATTTTTAAATATTTGAGGAATTTCCATACTGTTCTCCACGGTGGCTACACCAATTTACATTCCCACCAACATCGCACAAGAGCTCCCTTTCCTCCACATCTTTGTCAACACTTGTTATCTCTTGTCTTTTTTTTTTTATGATAAACATTCTAACAAGCATGAGGTATTGTCTAATTATGACTTTTATTTGAATTTCCCTGATGATTAGTGATGTTAAGCACCTGTTGGCCATTTGTATGCCTTCTTTGGAAAAATATCTGTTCACGTCTTTTGTCCATTTTTAAATTAGATTATTTGTTGCTTTTTTTCCTTCTGATTTTTCTTTTCTTTTTTTTTTTTTTTGGCTATTGAGTTGTGTGAGTTTTTAAATTATATTTTGGATATCAACCTCTTATCAAATACGTGTTTTACAAATATTTTCTCTCATTCTGTAAGTTGCATTTTTGTTTCATTGATCATTTCCTTTGCTGTGCAGAAGCTTTTTGATTTGATTCAGTCCCACTTGTTGATTTTTGCTTTTGGTCATATTCAAAGAATCATCATCAATACCAATATCAAGATTTTTCCCTGTGTTTTCTTCTAGGATTTTTGATGGTTTCAATTCTTATGTTTAAGTCTTTAATCCATTTTGAGTTAATTTTTGTGAGTGGTATAATATAGGAGTCTAATTTCATTCTTTGGCATGTGATGATCCAGTTTTTCCAGACTATTCCTTCCCTTTAGTGTTCTTGGCTCTCTTGTCAAATATTAGTTGATCATATATCTGTGGGATTACTTTTGGGCTCTCAGTTCTGTTGGATTGGCCTATATGTTCATTTTTATTTTTAATTTTTAAAAATTTTTATGTGTTTATTTTTATGCTAGTCCCATATTGTTTTATTTTCTATAGCTTTGTAACATAGTTTGAAATGAGGAAGAGTGATTAATTTTATGTGTCAGCATGGCTTGACACTAGTCCAGGTATTGCTATAAAATGATTTTTTTGGACATAATAGACATTTATATCATAGACTTTGAGTAAAGACGATTACTCAAGCTTTGCTGCTATTGAGGGTCTGTTGTGTCTCCACCTGAATTGTAGGTTTGTTTGTTCTATTTCTATAAAACATGCCATTGGAATTTTGATAGGGATTGCATTAAATCTATGGATGGTTTTGAGTGTCCATGAACATGGACATCTTTCCATTTATTTGTGTCTTCTTCAGTTTCTTTTGTCAATGTCTTATAGATTTCAATGTACAGATCTTACACTTCACCTTAGTTAAATTTATTCCTGAGTATTTTATTGATTGTAATGCTACTGTAAATGAGATTTTTAAAATTTCGTTTTCATGTAGTTTATTATTAGTGTATAATAATGTAGCCAGTTTTTGTGTGTTGATTTTATATCTTGCAACTTTATGAATTCAAATATTAGTTATTTTTTTGTTTTTTGTTTTTTCAAATATTAGTTCTAATTGTTTTTTTGTGGTGTCTTTAGGATTTTCCATGTACTGGAGAATGTCATCTTCAAACAGAGAAAATTATACTTCTTTCTTGCTGATTTTGGTATCTTTTATTTCTTTACCTTGCCTTATTGTTTTGGCTAGGACTTCTAGTAGTGCGTTGAACAATAGTGATGAAAGTGAACACCTTTGTCTTGTTCTTGATCTTAGAGGGAAAACTTTCAACTTTTGACTATGTAATATGATCTTAATTGTGGGATTGTCATACATGGCTTTTATTATATTGATATATATTGGGTATGTTCTTTTTATACTCAATTTGTTGAGAATTTTTATCACAAAGGGATGATAAATTTTAATAAATGTTTTTTTCTTTATTGGGATGATTATATGATTTTTTTTTGTCTTTCATTCTATTAATGTAGTATATCATATTTATTGATTTGCAGATGTTGAACCATCTTTGCATCCCAGGGATAAATCTCATTTGATCATGTTATATGATCCTTTTATATTATTTTTTAAAAGATTTCATTTTTAAGTGATCTCTACACCCAACATGAGGCTCAAATTTACAACCGCTAGGATCAAGAGTTGCGTGATCTACCAACTGAAGCAGCTAGACACCTTGATGTTGCATAATCCTTCTAATAGGTTGTTGAATTCAGTTTGCTAGTATTTTGTTGAGGATTTTTACATTTATGTTCATCAGGGATACTGGCTTGTAGTTCTCTTTTCTTGTGGTGTCCTTATCTGGCTTTGGTATCAGAGTAATGCTGATTCTTCAATTTTTTGGAAGAGTTAAAGAAGTATTGGCATTAATTCTCCTTCAAATGTTAGGTAGAACTCACCAGTAAATCTATCTGGTCCTGGGCTTTTCTTTGTTGGAAATGTTCTGATTACTTGCTCAATCTCCTTACTCATTATTGTTCTGCACAGATTTTCAATCTCTTCGTGATTCAGTCTTGGTAGGTTGTATGTTGCTAGTTTATTCATTCCTTTAAGTTGTCCTATTTGTTGTCATAGAATGGTTCATAGTACTCTCTGTAATCCTTTGTATTTCTGTGTTATAAGTCATAATGTCTCCTCTTTGAGTTACAATTTTATTTATTAAAATTTTCTCTTTTTTTTGGTAAGTCTAGCTAAAGATTTGTCAATTTTGTTTAACTTTTAAAAAAACAAACTCTTAGTTTTGTTGATCTTTCAATTGTTTTCTATTCTTTATTTCAATTTTTTTTTCTGCTCTGATATTTATTATCTCTTCTTCTGCTAACTTTTGGCTTAGTTTTTAAATCTTGTTCTAGTCCCTTGAGGTATAAAAGTAGGTTGTATATTTGAGATTTTTTTTCTTTTATTTTTTAATATTTTGTTTATTTATTTATTCATTAGAGACACAGAGACAGAGGCAGAGGGAGAAGCAGACTCCCTGCAGAAAGTCAAAGGCAATACTCTATCCCAGGACCCCAGGATCACAACCTGAGCCAAAGGCAGCTGCTCAACCACTGAGCCACCAGGTTCCCAAAATCTTTTATTTTTTTTTTCTTAATGTAAGCATTGATTGTTATAAAATTCCCTCTAAGATGTGCTTTTGCTGCATCCCATGAGTTTTGGCATATTGCGTTTCCACTTTACCTGGTTTCAAGATTTTTTTTTTATTTCTTCTTTGACTCATTGGTTGTTCAGGAATGCTGTTCTTAACTTTTTATTTGCAACTTTCTAATATTTTTCTTATAACAATGGAGTCATGCTATAAAGAATATTTTATAACTTGACATTTGCACTTGATCACATCTTCTGTGAATTATTCCAAGTAATATAAATACTTCTATAACAGCATTCTTAATTATATAGTACTTTTTGTAACATGAATATACCATTGTTTACCCAACCAATCCTTCACTGATAGATATTAAAAGAGTTTCCTAATGTTTCCCCCTTATGAACAACTCTATACTGAATACCTTTAGACAGTCATCTTTTCATTTGTCTAGTTATTTCCCTCTGATAAATTCCTAGGAAGGAAATTACTAGGTCAATAGGTGTGCACACTTTTAAAAGGCCTTTGATGCCTATTGAAAAGCTGCTTTTCAGGAAAATACACCAATTAATATAAGTACTATTATTTTAATAGCACACATTTATCAGCTTATATTGGTTCCAAATATTAGTAAATGCTTCTTAATCCTTTATTTCCAGAATTAAGTTGGAAGAAAAATGTTGTTAATCCTAGGGTATTAAAAGGAAGGAAAAAACAGTTCAATCCTATCTTTTCAGCTTTGAAGCAAATTCTCTTTATAGACTTAAAAAAAATTAAGTATATTTCCCTTCACTGATGCATCATTCTAATATAAAATGAATACTGCATCACCTAAGAGTAAAGTGATTTAAGAAAGAGATGAAAAAAAGATGATTTCTTAAAATATATATTTTTATAGATAGATGATAGATAGGTAGATAGATAGATGTATATGGGATTTAGAAAACAGTACCCCAAAATATGGCAACTTGGCATATGGAGCATTTTAAGTTGAAGGGAATAAAAACAGCAAATGACCGAGGGATTCTTTGACCTCTCCCTTCTCCCTGAAGCAGGTCCTAAGACTCCCACATGGCAGATGTCCTCTCTCTACCTGGAGGAAAGAAGCATCTTTATCTTCAGAGGTGGAAGGACCCCAGGAGGAATCCAAATAAAGAGATCTTGCCAAGTTTCCCCCATTTCCTACCCATAGCTCATAGTCCTTTGTCTTATCATGTTTTCCCACAACTTTCTACTCTTCATCAAACCCAGTATAAAAACACACAGCTCTAACCATCTCCTCAGTTCTTCATCTCCTTATGAAGGCTCCTGTGTCACGTAAAACCTATATTAAATAAATCTATATGTTTTTCTCTCATCAATCTGTCTTTTGTTAGTCTCATTGACAAGGCCCCAGCTGGAAAATCTAGAAGAGTGAGAAAAAAAAGATTTCTGCCTCCCTGATACATGTATAAGAAGAGCCGATGGTGCTTAGCTTTGGAGGACTGGGCAGCTGGGTGAAGTGAAGGATAGAGATAGAAACCTGAGATACTCCAGGTCTGGAACCCACACATTCAACACTCTGGCAGCAGAGATATATTCTCCACAACCATCCCTATTACAGGATGCCATCACTTCAGATCATAGACATTCCAGAGCCAGCATTAATGCAAGTTAGGAGACAGCAGGCTGGCTCGCCGCTGAGTTGACATGAACTATCGGACTCTTAGTTTTCACAGCTAGATATCATCAACACCAAACTTCCCAGACTCCATCGGCCGACATAAATCCACCCCCACGTGGCTAACTGGAGCAATCACCTTGAGTTGGGCATGAAAGTCATGGAAGTGATTTTGTTAATGACTCAGCACTTTCAATCAATTACAGTCAGAGGTTCAATAAATGTTTGCTGCGTTGGATTGCTCAATGTTAATTGTCTGCCTCATCCTCAGGTGTTCACTTTGTAAGCATAAATGGGATTGACAAACTGACATTTTTATTCATGTGCACCTAACAAGATGGAAACAAACCAAAGGAAGCAGAATGAGAAGTGTGGTTAGGCACTAACTTTGTTAATGCCCATCGGGGGCCAGGAGGTGGAGGGAAAGAAGGGATCGATGCATAAGAGCCACGATTAGTGCAGCATATTAACTGGGGCCCTGTGATGTTAGAGCAGCTCCGTCTGCCCTCCACTGACAGCAGCCACCCACGTTTCCTAGCATGGGGAACAGTCACACAGCACATGCAACAATTTCAAGGCAGGATTAACCTGGAAGTGAAGTCACTTCTGCCCCCACAATGCCTTACTCCTTTTTAAATACTGATGCCAACGTGCCAATTAAAAAAGCCTGGCTTGCGGGGGGACAATAGAATAGAACGTGAGTTTTCTCTCTTTTCCAGCCGAACAAAAGCTACCCGAGCTCCAGACACGGTGAGCCTTCTCTGAATGATCCCTGCCACCACGTACAGCTGGACTACAGTCACTGGCTAGATGGCTAACAAAAGGGGAGCAAATGGTAATGAATCAGAATTTGTGCAGTTTAGCAGCTCCGGGCGAGGGAGGGCCCCAAAGCAGGGCAGACCGACCCGTGGCGTCCCTATCCCTGGTGAACCAAAATCGGCAGTGACTTTTGCAACAATTACTGCCTCCCTGATCCCAGAACCTGCACAGCACGGTAACTCTTGAGCCTTCCCCCCCTCTGCATTATTAATCACATTCGGGGTGCCTTACTCAGCCGGTTACAACGTTAGCTTACTCTGAGCCTCCGCCACCACCAAATTAAAGAGGCTCGCTCCACCGTTCAGCCCATTCGTTTTCCCTAAACGCTTCTCCACTTCGAAATTGGCATTCCAGCCATGTTGCATATATTTTTTAAAAAGCCACCTTCTAGGTCACTAATGTTAAACTCTTACCCACGACAATAATTTACTCTTGTCGAATGTGTACATACACCGAGAAGATACACACACGTAGCGTGCGTGTCTGAGCACATTCACTCATCCCTTTGGTCTCTCTGAGCATTGTGGATCCTCTCTTCCCATTGTGCTGCAGCCTTTTACTGGCAGTCTCTTTCTCCTGCAAAAAGAGATTACAAATACAATCCTAGAATTGCAAATAGAACGGTGGATGCCTTTTGTTCAGCATCCTGTCCAAGTTGTTACAACCTTTGTCATGGTAATGAGCCGTCAGAATTTCATAGCCTGAATCTTCTCCACACTCCTCCAGTGCATTGTGAGCCGAAATTTGGATGAGTTTATGGGCTTGCGTTCTGGCCCCTGGATAAAGACGCCTAGAAAAGTTGCCCTGCTGTACGATGACCACGAGTTCCAAATGGAAGTCCCTGGTTTGTTGGTGTTTCTGACATGCAACACATGTCAATTCAGTAGAAGCCCTGTCTGGAAATTTGAAAAGTCAAATACATACCTGCCAAGTTTTTTCCATCGGGACGTCAAAAAAGGTGGATGGGGTTTCCTAAGGTAGATGAATCCTCCCCTGTGGTGACAGAGCCATCTTCAGGGTTCATTCATGGGATGGTTGTTGGGTGCCTGCGTGTGACAGGTGCTAGGCATGCTGAGGGGGGACAGACAGGCCAGGCCAGGAGAACAGAGAAAGGCATCAGCTCATACCATGCCAGAGCAAAGACACAGAAAATCGACTGCCTCTCAACGCTGTTAGGTGACTCTCAGGTGTAATTTCACCAAAGAGATCGCATTTGTGATCACCAGCATGCTAGTTAACAAGCCACTAACTTCACCAGTGAAGACCCATTGCTGACCTTGGCCATGTTCTTCTGCAAACTGTCTGGCATCGACTGAGATACAATAACAGAAGTGAATTTGTAGCAGCTGGACGTCCCGATGAGAACTATAACTACCCACCCCTGAAAGGTAGAGATTCCTATTACAGCAACTCCTACACTTAGGAGTAATGATATTACATTATCTATGCTAAAGTGCTTTAAAGCAAATTACAGACACTGTGGCAGTTTACAAGATGACCCGATCTCTATTTGATTTCTGACACACATGAATAATATATTTCACCAGATTTCATCAAAATTGTACCCTGTTAATTAGATGGAGGATTTTCGTGACAAAGCACAAACTGTTGGGGTGGGTGGTCTGTGAGGTTATAGAACATAAAAGGGCTTTTTATCCCCCCCAGCAGATGGGGTCCCCCAAGAATAAAAGAGACTTGAGAGCCACTTAAACAGGCCTCCGGGCCGTTTGCGATTGAAGCTAAGTGCTGGCTGTGATTAAATTTATGTAAAGTATCCAGCACAATGCCTGGCACAGACCAGCTGCTGGATATCTGTTGGATGCTTGCCCTCTAGAGCTGGGTGTGCCTGGTGAGAAGATCACTCTACTAAGATACTTGGTACCATCTCCAAGCCGGTGTGACTTTTAGTTAAGTGACCCATCTTGGGTTTGTCTTTGAAAAATCATTGACAATGCCAAGAATAGAATTCAGAGTCTTTGTGTTCAATTTCCAATCAATACCTCCTTTCCCTGGGATGCCCGCTCTCCTTCTTCGGAAGCACCTTTGCCAAGAGAGAATGAGATTCTCCAGGAGAGTCAAGTACTATGGTAGTTTTCTAATAGCCAGTTTTTGCTTCCTCTCCAAATATGCTTTGCTCTACTATTTGCAGTTTCAAAGTATCAAAACACAGAGTCTTGCCTGCCTGCCTGCCTGCCTGCCTTCCTTCCTTTTCCTTTGAATCCTGCCACCTGTACTATGAGGCACAAGGTGCGGAAGAAAGCGTAAGGGAGAAAAAAAAATAATTTTGCCTCCACTCTTCTGAGTTCTTAGCTGAGATTCCTGTAATAAAAGACAGATTAACAAGAGAAAAAATAAAAAAGGTTTATTAACATTTGTACCCTGTTGAGGGTACAGGGAGAACTGAGCGACTTTCTGGAGTGACTTTAGAATTCAGGCTTCAATACCCTCTTACTAGGGAAAGGGGAGGGGAGATGCAGGCCTCTTAAGGGGAGTAAATTACTTTTAGGGAACTCAGATGGGCCCTTAGAAGAGTAGGTGGGAGCTATGGTTGCTTATGACAAAGTCTGTCCGGACGTGGTGTAGACTTCCAGTCTCCTCTCCTATGTAAGCCTCAACCTCCCTTGGTTAATCAAACTCCAGGGGAGGGGAGGGACTTAAGATAATTGAGTTCCTTTTGGAAGATCTGTCTTTAGGCAGAGAGTGGAGTTCAGAGAAACTGTCCCTGCATTTGCTTATTTTAAAGTACCTACAGCTCAAAATAATCAGTTATGCCAAAGTGGCATATTTAGGGGTAGCATGTTCTAAACTTTTACCATCATATTTTGGGTGACATATTCTGCTCCCCTTCAAGAGAAGAGAGGAAAGAACCTGCTAACCGTTTTGTATCATATGTGTGTGTGTTGCAGGCACGAAGGTAGCAGGGGTTGGGGGTCACAGCAGCAGGAGCCCAGACTTATCTCGTGCTAAAAAAATCAATTCTAAGTTTAGAAAACTCTGACACATGGCTGGCACAGCATTGTTTTCATTTCCTTAAGAAAACACTGTAGAGAAGAAAAAAGTTTTCCTTGACCCTGTTAGGGTCCCTGGCTAGGTCTGAAAATGAAACGAAGATTAGCGTGAGATAAGCATGTGATACAGATTTATTTATGATCAGTTTTACATGACCCCTGAGCCTTCAGAAGGTCTGGTGCTGGGACGCCTGGGTGGCTCAGCGGTTTGGTGCATGCCTTTGGCCCAGGGCATGATCCTGGGGTCCCGGGATCGAATCCCACGTCGGGCTCCCTGCATGGAGCCTGCTTCTCCGTCTGCCATTCTCTCTCTCTCTCTCTCTCTCTCTCTCTCTCTCTCTCATTCTGTGTGTGTGTGTCTTTCATGAATAAATAAATAAAATCTTAAAAAAAAAAAGAATGCCTGATGCTAAGTTGGAGGAATATCATGAGACAAAAGGTATGAGGTAAGTGTAATAAACCAGGGGAAGCTGACCAAGGCCTCTTTGTTTGTATTCTTGGCTTGGCGTCACTTTGTCTTCAGAGATAAGGATGCTCCTGTCCTCTGGGCGCAGGGAGGGCACCTGTCACATGGGTTTTGTGACCTATTTCAGGAGAGAAGAGCAAGGAGAAGGTCACGCTGATCTTCCTGCTTTTGTCATTTTCTCAAACTCCTTCGGCTTAAAATATTCAATACGTCAAGATGCTGTGTCTTGAGGTCGTGTGTTCTGAACTCCCTCAACACCCTTACTTGACCAGATGATTAAGAGCCCTGAGGACTCTATGCTTTCTCTGACCACGTCTCCTCAATTATCAAGATAAGAAGCATCCCTGGGATAGACTTTACATCTGCAAATATTGTTATTCCCCCTCGGTCAAGATCAATGCTGCTTTCTCACAGCTGCTAAGTCCACTCCTAACATTTCCTTATGCTTTGCCTTGGCCTGTAGCCCAAAAGTGTAGGGGCAGCATGGCTTTTTCTCCCGGATCCTGTCCCCTCCTTCTCTGGGCAGCCTCGCTCCCTGCAGAAGGAAAACTCCTGGTTTGCTCAGAAGTTTCTCAAAAGCTATAGTGCAAATCACTCTAATTGTTTGCTAGATGAACAATGATCACGCTAACCTCCTAATTAACATTGTTAAAATCTGCTAACAAAGGACATTTAACAATATCTTAATTAGGAAGGATTTCCAATTTGTGATATGGAGCATGTTAGACAAACAGGGCATGTTAGACAATTCTCCCTTTGTTCCTGGGCTCTGCAGCCGGAGAGATTACACGATATGACACAACATGTCCTGCGTTTGCCATTTATCATTCTATATCCTTTGCACATTTGTGCTACATAATTAGTGTCTTGGCTAATTTTACCTGTGTTATTGTTTGCACTGTAATTTGGAGAGGGCAGAGAGGTGATGCTGGGCGAATGAGATGGGGGCAGGCATCTGGTTCCTCTCGGAATGGCTGGGGCTCCCAGATGCCTGCTGGAAAAATCCAGCTAGTGAATAAAGCAAACTTTTCAGGGTCTCTGTTCACGAATAATGGGGTGCCAGGTGAAGAGTCTGAGTTATTCCAGATAAATATGTGGACGACTAACCAGCTTAGTCTTCACTCTTTTTCCAAGCTCCTCCAGCTTATTTTTAAAAGCTTCTATTATCTATCACTTAATTATTAAAAAGTGTCTACTCTGTTTTCATAAATTATCTATGTGTTAGAGATATTGGCATATGAGAGAAAGAGTCATGGGGATAAGGGAGGTTCCAAAGCCAATTATCCCAGCTGGGAAGATTTTTAGAATATAATGGGACCCTTGAATTATTCTCTACTAGACCTTTAAGGATGTGTGTTTGTGTGTTTGGTTAGGGGGTGTGGGGGTGTGTGGGGGGGTGTTGAGAAGGAAGAAGACTTCTAATCATCCCTACTTCATTATCCTTTCTGTTTGTAAGGACATCCTTGTTGTTGGGTCTTTCTCCATGAGTCTTAACTTCTTTATCCTGAAGACAGGAGACACGCCTGGATGAAATTATTAACAGTGAAAGTTATTTGGAATTACTGTTTATATGAACAGCATCATCTAAATTAAATGAGAAAGCATATGAAAAATGCTTAATAGCCTGCCTGGCACAGAGTTAATATTCAATACACTGTAGCTGCAATCACCTATGTCATATTGTAAAGCTGTATCTGATATACGAGGACACCTTAGCTGCTGCATCATACGGTCCAGGGCACTATATGTAACACATAATATATTGCGTATAACGTGCAACCTAATCAAATGCTCAGGGGCTATTTCTAGACTCTGGTCTAAGTCACTGAATGTGTCTTTCATGAAGACGTCAGGGAACAGACCAGAGGTGCAACTTTCTCCTCCTAACTTGCCACGCACAGCTACCAGGAATCGTCCAGTGAGGTAGAAACTAGAATAAAGAAAGCAAAGGGAAAACCTTTACAATTAAGGATCTGTGATCTGAGCCCATATTGAAAACCTGCTGATCTTGAATTGGCATTTATCCCTTCTCCCTCACCACCCACCCTCCACAAAAACAGTGCATGTCATGCTTACAACCTTTACCTTGGGAAGAGAGGCCTGTACTGACAAGGGTGGTATCCCCGGTATACGCGGGCAGCATGGTGAATGCGTCTTCTCTCACAAAGCTCCCTTGTAAAAATTGTTGTTCAAAGAAAAATACTATTCCTAGCATTACCCCCTCTGTCTCTTTAACCTTGACACATACATACATACACACACACACACACACACACACACACACACACACACACGTTGGGAAGGAAAATGAAAACACACACCTTTGTATCCACCCTCTTCAGTTTATTCACAGGGGCCTGCAAATTAAAGCCACAAAAGACAGACTAGCAAAAGAAAAGGACAGATTTTTTTTTTTTAAGGGCAGATTTTTATTCACACACACACCCGGGAGTTTACAGAAAAATGTTGGTTCAAGGAAGTGATGAGAACTGGAGGCTTCTACGCATTTTCATAGGGGAAGGGGAGGGGAGGAGGGCACGTATAAGAAAACAAATGGCTTTTAGGAAAGATAAATGGACCCTCCGGAGAACTGATGGGAGATAAAATAGTTTGGTGACTGGGTGTACCCGTGTGTGGTGCTGACCAGAAGGTGTCTGAGAAGGAAGATCAGAGCTGTCCCGGGAGGGCCTCTATGACAGTAGAGCTTTGGGGGAGGCTGTGCTTTTAGGAAAATTGTAATTTCAAGAACTCATATGCCTTCAGCTCAAAATAATTCTTGTGCCAAAGAGGCATATTGTGAGGTGGCATGTCCCCTTCAGCCACACACACCAAGTTGGTCTAATATGCTACTATTGAGGCATAAATAGGTAATGTTAACATTTCAGAGTTGAAAGAGGCCTGAGAAACCACCCCTGCCTTCTTTTCATAACTAAGAGAGGGGAAGGCTCCCAGAGGGAACGTGCGTGCCTGAGATCGCCTCATGTTGGCCAGGGAGCTGAAACCCTTGGCTCCCCAGGGTGGGCTCTCCCTGAGGGCAGCAGCTAAACACACTTCTCATTTCCAGAAGTAGCCAGGGAGGAAAAAAAGACATGGAAAGACGACAAATAAAGATCTCTTCCTCCTCAAGCTCTTGGGTGCTGCTCATTTCTGAAAGCATGAACAAACAGACCCAAGCAATTCTCCTGTATGGGGCCAGAGGGGAAAAGACAGGAGAGGGGAAGAAAGAAATTATTTAAATGGACGTCCTTTCTTGTGATTGCTTGCAAAAATGATCACTTTTTGATGATATGGCAACCTGATAGGGGAAATAATTTATAGATACCATTTCAAAGGGGGTGGGGGTAGGGTGGGGGGAGGTGGCTGGGTGGGGACCTACAAAACCCAACCACACAGAAATGCAGAAGGAAATATTGTTCAGGGGGAAAAATATAATAAAACAATAAACTCCTCCTGTGCTTTACATGTTGAAAAGGTTTGGCCGTAAATCCTCATTTTGACATTCATCCCAGATCCATTTTAGAGGCAGCCCACAGACTCAACAGGGCGAGAGAAAACGCTAAATCATAATTACCTCATAAAAGCCAAGCCTGTTTCTCCGAATGCTTGAGAACTGGTATAGCTTCTCAAAATATCATAAATCTATTGTGTTCTCTCCTGTTTTACTTAACAGCCAATTAATGTTACTGCTTAAAAGAATTAAAGCCAGGGCCCAGAGGAGGGTGAGAGTCGGGGAAACCAAGGTCTTTAAACTTTGACTGGCACACAGATACGTGGTGCAGATCTAGCCCTCATTACAGAGCGGCTCATTAAAAGGCTCAGCCGCAGAAAAAAATCCTGCCACCATGCACATGCATTGATATGATCTTGTTCTTATTAGCATACTGGAAAGGAAAACATTTTTCAACACAATCTTGAGTCGGTTTTAATATCCTACAGGCTGACACTGGACACGATGGCAGGAGATCTCGCTCCCCTCTGGGAAGTCCTCCCACTAGGGAAGTGTTTGGGCCACCCACGTGGCCCCTCTAATTAGCAGGGGCAGGATGGATCAAAACAAGGCACCCACAGAGCCCCAAAGGGGTCCTGATGGCATTGGGGACTCTGGTCTGGACACTGTCTTAGGACTACGCCATGCGTTGCTGAACAAAGACAATAAATTCTTCATTTTTTCTCAGAGGGCTCATGTGCAAGTTGATCATCCTCCTGAAGAGCATCGCCACCCCACATTCTCAGCAAAGACGGAAGCAGGTGGCTGTAGAAGCTCCTGGGCAGTGCATGAAAACCAGCATGGCAAGATGCAGAATCAGAAACATTTAGGTACTGACCTTACCTCCTTCTGGCCTTGGGCAAGGAATATTCCTTGGATCCCAGTTCCTGGCTCTGGAAAATAAAGATGTCAGTGACTGCCAGTGGTCCATGGGGCAAAACCGTTCTAAAATTACCTAGAATATTAGTTCTGCCATATGTGAATCTCTCTACAGTATTGTGAGGTCTGAACAGGGTGATATTTAAAATAGATAACAGCCAGGGAGGCATGGGTCTCAGGATGACTGGCCGGCCAATTGGAATGTGGTGGTACGGTCACTAGAAAAGTGACAGCCAGACATGACCAGCATGGCGCTACCTACGTAGGCTGGATGAACATCACCCTGGTCCCTGGGGATTGTCAAAGTCGTTCAGAGTGGAGGCTTTAGAGGGGGAGGGAGAGTAAGATGGTGTGGACAGTCAGGAGATGGCCAAGGGGCAGATGACTATTTGAAAGTGAGACTCAAGGAGAAAGAACCAGATCTGGGAGAGAAAGTGAACGTGGGGCCTTGGAGTCAAGTTGACTTGGCTGAGATCCTCCTGTAGCCCCAGATGTGTGGCCTCTGGCAAGTTCCTTAACTTCCCTGAGCCTCAGTTTCCCCGTCTGTAAAATGGAGATAAAGCAAGGTGTCACACAGGAGACAAAACTAAACACACAAGGCAAAATATAATAATTATCACAACTTATTCTTGATAATGCTTCAAAATTCCTATAAAATTTGTGTCCCAAATCATCTCTCAGTGGGTCTAATATGGCCAGATTTTTCTCTAACAGTAGAACTGATTAAATCCTTGGCTTCAGTGTATGGGCCATTTTGGATTGAAAAAAAAAAAAAAAGAAAAGAATTAAAATTGCATTGTAAATTTAATCACCAGAAGCATCCTCGGTGTTGTGAGATGCTAACAGCATGCAAGGCATCCCGGGAACAGAGATCATACAAGCGATCTCACATCTCCCGTGCACTCTGGGGCCCAAGTTCACTGAGTGGAATTGGGAGCAAAATCATTTGCACCAATTATATTAAATTCATTCTCTCTCTCTTGCACCTCCATGCCTCCTCTCTGTGAAGTATACACCGTGGAATTTATCTAGGTTGGATAGGCCAAATGCATGCATCATGCCACTTCACTGTAATTAGATACACATCTCACACGTTGGGTGTAAGGACTGAGGACTGAGTGCTTGTCAAGGGCACAGCAGAAGAGCTCCTATGTATTCAATCAGTACAAAGTACCACTTTCCTCCCTCCTATTTGAGAAAGCCCAAATGATGACTATTTTTAAAGAGAATCAGACAGATCACATTGTACGGAAGCCCTACCCTCACCAACATCTTCATCCTTTTTTTTTTTTTTTTAAGATTTTTTTTTATTATTTATTCATGAGAGACAGAGAGAGGCAGAGACATAGGCAGAGGGAGAAGCAGGCTCCCTGCAGGGAACCTGATGCGGGACTCAATCCCAGACCTGGGGATCACTCAACCAAGGGAGACGCTCAACTGCTGAGCCACCCAGGCATCCCCTCTTTTTTAAAAAAATTTTATTTATTTATTTGAAAGAGAGAGCTCAAGCAGGGGGAGGGGCAGAGGCAGAAGGAGAAGCAGGCTCCCCACTGAGCAGGGAGCCTGCAGCAGGGGCTTGATCCCAGGACCCTGAGATCATGACCTGAAGGGAGGGCCACCCAGGCACCCTTCAGCATCTTCATCCTTTTTTTTTTTTTTTTTTTTCAGCATCTTTATCCTTGAATGTCCTTGGAGGTGACAGCTATAGACAGGATGTGTCTCCCTAGAATTCTTATGTTGAAATCCTCATCCCCACTGTGTTGGTATGAGGAGGTGGGGCCTCTGAGAAGTGATTAGAGGGTGGAGGCCTCATCAATGGGGTTAGTGCACTTATAAGAAGGGCCCCAGAGAGCTCCTCCATCCCTTCCATCACAGTGAAGCAACAACCACCCATGAACTGGGAAGTGGGCTTTTGCCAGATGCCAATCTGCCGGCACCCTGATCTCGGACTTTCCCATCTGCAGAGCCATAAGGAATAAGTCTCTGTGCTTTAGAAGCCTACCAGGATATGGTAGTTTGTTATAACAGCCAGAATGGATTAAGACGGTGACAGAATTTTAAAAGAAGGACAAGGGGCATCTGAGTGGCTCAGTTGGTTAAGCTTCTGCCTTTGACTCAGGCTGTGATCCCAGGGTCCTGGGATTGGGTCCCTGCTGAGCAGGGAGCTTGCTTTTCCCTCTGCTTCTCTCTCCTCCTGCTTATGCTCTCTCTCTTAAATAAATTCTTTTTAGAAAATGCTTTTTAAAAATAAAAAGAAGTAAGAAGGAGGGTTAGAGGGAGGGAGACCACTGAAGAGCACGTCAGTGGAGACTTTCTGGAATGATGATATTGATGGCTGATAGGGTTGGGGAGGAATGACAGCTTAATTCTGTGGTTCCCGTAGCTAATGCTGATGAATTACGTACTGACCATTTCCTCTCCTGTGGACCAGGCACTGTACTAGGCTTTTTCACATGTGACGGGGAAAAAAAAATCAGTACTTGTTCATAGCCTTGTCCCTTTCCACTTGTCCAAAAGGATTCTGTGCCACTCTGCTGGTCCTTGAAACTTTGTTTGCAGAATCGGAATGTAGTGCAGAAGAAAGGGACATCGTCCGGCTGGAGTGATGCACCTGCTGGGAAGGACTGTGTTTCCTGTGGAGCAGAATTCAGCAAAGAGGTGAGAAAAAGGAGTAGGGTGAGAGGCATAGGTGGGGCAAGGAAGAACACAGACCTGAGATATCTGGGGAGTTTGGAAAAAGAGAAGAGACATGTGGGGTGGGGGGTTGGGGTTGGGACAGTTGCCAGGAGACAACAGTGGGGGTTAGTGGTGAGGAAGGTTCTAGAAGACATTGTAGCATACTAGAAATGCAACCCTATATGAAGGGAGCAAAGTTCTCATTAGCCTTCAAAAAATTTTTGACCACCATTCTTTCCGTAGTAGCTTACTTAAAAAAAAAAAAATCTATCATCTTGTAGTATAATTCTTTCATTCAACTGTCACAATTTCTCTTCCATCTCGATCCTAAGATCTTGTTGCTCTTCTTTCTCATTTTTCATTAATAACCAGGAAGATAATTGCCCAGGTCAGTGTCTGAAATATCAATTTGTAAAAATCCATAGAAATTCGCTGTGATTAAACAGAGCACCCAAATTCAATGGTAATCAGAAGATCTCCCAACCCTACCCACAGGACAGAGTGGGAGGACACGTGCATGCTTTGCAATGATTTCCCCCAAATGTTCTGTAAAAATTGTCACTCCCCCAGTCTGAGTTGTTTGGGGTGTGGCTCCTCCCATGGCAGACCTGTGACAATCCCTCAAAGCAGGCTGGTCCGACAACTTGTACTGCAAGGAGCCTGTGCTGCCTCCTGAGCAGCTAGTACTTCCAGAGGCGTGAAGACAGAGGCATGTCTCCAGCCCCAAAGACTCACGTCAGGCTCAGAACCTTGGAAGGGACATGTGGGACCAGGGCCGCAAATTAAACGGCCAGTCTGCAGAGACCTGAGTCGCCAGCAGACATTGCAAATTATTAATACCCCCTCCTGCTAAATCCTCAGAATTTGCAAGAGAGTAGTGCCTCAGCAGCTGAAGCCAAGTCTCCCAGCAAAGAACTCTACCCCCCCCCCCCCCCCCGCCACCCCCCAGAGAAAGGTGTGAACAAGAGAATTTGTCAGGGTCTGTCCTGGGGAGCCTCAGCTGCTCATTTCCTTCTTTCCTGAAAGTGAGTGTGACACCTGACACCAAGTCATCTGAGAATCTTAGGGCATCTGGCAAGCCAGTGACTCCGAGTTTGTGTGGTTGTTTTCACAATTAACTTGCAAATATACGTTTCTGAGATCTCAGATTTAACTTCCTAATGATGCCTATGCCTCCCGGTTAATTGAATGAAAGTCTTTCTTTTGCCAGTCACAAATAACCTTTTTAACCTGTAGGATCCCAATATACCTTCTAGGCCCACTAAAATGGAAATGAGCAATCACTGTAGTTCTGAATCTTTAAAAAAAAAACTTTTTTCCTTACAAATATCTCCTACAACTGGGACCCAGGGCTGCAAGGTCAGACACAAATACACTATATCAACACTGCACTTGGATTCAGAAGAAAAAGGAGCCTTGGAAAATAGTTAAGTGGACAGATGGTAGGGTCCTGTTACCCTGTGACAGGCATGGCCAAGGTCCTAAGAGGTAGGCTAGGAATTCCTGTGAGTGTCTCGGTCACTTTTCACGCAAGTATGTATCTTATCACAACCCCCCTCCAGGGATCCTACACCCACTTCCCAGCTGCTGACACCCCACTGCCACCAGCTTCAAATTCTTTCTCTGATGAGAAAGACAAAGTGGACAGGAGGTGGGATTTATGATAATCATTTGTGTCTAGAATTCTATCATGTTTCCGAAGTCTACTGCTCCATATTAACAAATTAGAAGGCTCAGTACACTGCACCCAAAGTTTTGCTAAAAAGCTGTTTTTGCAATATTCCCAATACCCATTAGTGGACTTCAGGCACGGGATCATCTGGCAGTTGGGAGTCTTTAACTGGACATCAGGGGCAGAAGAGCTCTAGGATCGGGTCAGGGCACAGCCATGCAGAATGAGTGGGCATTCCATGTGTCCGTCTCAGCACCCCCCCCTGACAGTGGTGCCCCTAGCCTCTACTTCCCCCCTCCTGTGCCTCCTTGGTGAATTAATTACCTTTAGCTTCCATCATATGGTGATGCTTGGTATTTTCTGAAACAATAGAAGAGGCCATGAGTCATCTAGCTACCATTTCCTCCCTTGACTGGTTCCTTAGCATGGTCCTTACAACTCTGCAAGGTCTGGAGAATCTCAGAGGTACGTATCCTCATCTCAGTTCTACTGACTCTATCACCTCAAATCTCTCACAGCCTGTCCAAAGGTTCATCCTTTTTTCATCCTCCAGTGAAGGTAAAAAACAGTTCATCTCAGCTAAGGGATCCTTAATGCCCCAGAGTGAATAATTTGCTTAACATTTACTCATGAAGACCTCTATCTTCGTGACCTTTCTCGTCATCTTCTTTGTCTCCTTCTGTGCTTGGGAAATTGGGCCAATGCTTTTCAAGGCCCCTTCTAAAACACAGTGATCTCATTTTATTCTATATTTCTGATTAGTACAACATGTCTAGTAGACACTCAATTCAACTTTAAAGTTGAATCTAAAATGGTATTAACTACGGTCATTCGATACATAACTATATTAATTTAATCTACATTAATGCCCCCATAGCTATATTTTTCTTGCTATAAAATCACAGCTAGAAAAAAATTAAAAGATCTAATAAGCTGGGTCTCCAACCTCCAAGCATTAAAACTGAGAAACACATGGAATTCTGCACAATATCCAGAGCTCATTGTTTTAGGGTATATTCTTTCTTTCCTCTGCATGCTGTAATAGGAAAACTAGCAAAACAAAACAAACAAAAACATTGGACTTGTGCTCTTAATTTATTACTTTTGTCTTCCTGACCTCAGGTGACTCCTTTAACCTCTCTCTGCCCCCATATCCTCATTTATAAAATGTAGGGTTGGATTATATCACATGGATTTTCAAAACTTTTTTCTTTTTTTTAGACATGGAAACCTTTCTTAAAAAAGAAATCTTAGGGAGAAGTACAATGCATGTAACAGATAAAAGCAGAGTTCTCTGGTTAAAGCAGGGATGGGGGACCCTAAGACTCACTGCTTAGATCCTCTTATGCAAATTTCACCCATCCCCACCTTCTTTTAACAATTTATGTTTTCACACACAAGCACAGCTTTGCTCTGTGTAGAGTGTTCACATTCATCGTACCTGTCTGATAGAGTCTACATGTAAGGTGTGACTTTGCATGTGTTTATATGAGTGTATAAAAGAGACCCAAATTTCCCACAAACACCTTAAAATCTATGACTCAGAATGAGAACAAACACTGCTAGAGTCACAAGGCTAATACAGAACAGTAGCTCCACACACCTTGCTCTTAGAAACCTCTGCCCACCTCCTGGGCGAGACAGTAGATGTCTCATTTATACACCAGCAGGTGCTGCTGCCCTTCTCCTCCTGGTCTACTTGGCCCCATTGTCTCTCCTGTGGGATAACAAAATCCAGCAGCCGTTGTGTCCACTGCTCCACCAGCCATCGTGGTCTCTTGCTGGTTGATGGTTCCACACATCACTACCCTGCTGAGCAGGTGGGTGGTATGGCTGCTGCACTGCACACACTGCCCCAGGAGACAGTGCAACTTCATGGTCTTGGCTCTCGGGCAGCAGCATCTCCAGAGCTGTGAGCACTGGTTGGATCAATGCCTTGCAATATGATGGGAAAAATGCCTCCTTATCTGCTCCCATTGCCACCACCTCATGGGACTGAAACAGGTGGCCAGTGGCTATTGGACCAGAAGACAAATCCATGTGACAGATCACACTATTCAGAGAACCACTTCTCCCCTCAAATGAATAAGTCAAATTCTTTGTGTCTGGTTTATTTCTCCCTTAATGCTCTCCCAGGAGGCTCCTCAGCCCCTGTGCAAATAGATTGCAGGTCTCTGAATCCATCTCGGGCTCATTCTGAGACCTTTGGATGAATATGTACATGGTTACAGTATAAATCAAGAACACCCATCACCTGGAGGACTCGGATCTTCTCTTGCAAGTTTTCATTTCAGGATGCATGCAGAAACTCTTCACATGCAATAGGCAGAGATCAAATACCTAAGTTTTTAGCTGAGATCGAGCTGGGAGCCTTGTGAACAATTATGCTATGCGTAAAAGGAAGAGGCTTTAGATCCCAGTGGAAAAGTCTTTACTACACAATGACGCCGCTTTGATTTTTGGCAACTGGTTTCAGAAATCACGCAAGTAATACCTGTGCTGAAGAAATTTGTTTAGATCAGTATTTCCCCAAGAGTGATGTGCACAACCCCCCTGTGCTACAAGATTCTCCAGAAATAAACAAATGCATGAAGAAATTTGGGACCTCCGCGTCCTATGACTTAGAGGGTCACAATATGCCTCGATATTAGAAATATTAGAAAATACTAGAAAAATATTGAGTAAAGAAATGTTTAATTTTTTACAACTCATTGTTTTTAAATACACTGACAATAAAACTCTTTTTAAAAAATTCTAACACTTTTTAATATTCCTCAGAAGTGATGTTTTATGGAATGCATTTTGAGAAAGTTAGCTTAGAACAGGGGTCAGCAAACTATTTCTGTAAAAAATCAAATAGGGAAACATTTCAGCTTTGCAGCCATATGGTCTGTGGCAATTACTCCTCTGTACCACAAAAGCAGTCATAGACAACACATAAACCAATAAGTGTGGCTGTGTTCCAATAAAACTTTGGTTGCGGACATCGAAATTTAAATTTCATGTCACTCTCATGTATCATGAAACATTATTCTCTTTGGCTTCTTCCAACCACTTTTAAAATTCCAATCTACATTTAAAAATGAAAAAAAAAATCTTAACTCTAGGGCTGTACAAACATAGGTAGTGAGTTAAATTTGACCTGTGGGTCATAGTGTGCCAGTCCCCAGCTTGGCAGCAATGTCAGCTAGTAAAAGAACTGAATGTCTATGTAGATACCAGACCCAGAGTCCCCAGAGCAGAAACCCCATGTGTTTATCCCCAATTCTATCTCTACACTCAGTCTGCTGCCTAGGATTGGGTCAAACCATATGGTACATGCTTCTAAATATTTATTAAATGAAGGAATAATCACCAATTCAACTTACCTGTCAATAGCATGGCCAGAATTTAGTTTGTCTTGGCTCTGATCACTGGAGATGTCAGTGTAAGTGGCGAATAGGACCCCATGACTCCGATGTGTTCTATGCCAACAAGAATTTCTCACCTTTCTGAATAGCATTTGATGCCTACAGCGGCCTGGTGTACAAATTCAGACCATTAATGATCAGACCGGCCAGCTAGAGTAAAAATAAATGCAATCTAGAAAGTTGCCCTGTCTTTGCAAGACAGGAATTTAGATCTTTCTCCCCAAAGTTAGTCTCTTTCCAAGACAGTCCTGTCCTTTGGAAGTTTCCATGGGTACTATGGAGTCATTCATTGGATGACGACTTTCTGCCTGGCTGTAGTCCCATCTCCTCACTGCCACCCTCTCTAACAAACTCCAGGCTGCTCAGTGCTCCTTCCTCCGAACAGACTGATTGATCAATTCATTCATTCAACAGACGCTTACTGGCCAGTATGTGCCCCTTAAAATGCTATGCCTGTAACCTAGAAATATAAAAATAAAAAAACAAAAACTCTCTTCAGAGAGTTCACAACTCAGTGGAAGAGCCAGAGATAGAAATAGAAGGGCTTGGGCCACCCTGAGAACCTTTCCACCAGCTCTGACACTAGCCTGGGATCTTCAGTCGCCTTTTCAGGGGTAGATGCTATTGCTGTATAACTAGAGATTCCCTGAGGGCAGACACTATGCCCTTTGTCTTTTTTACCTCAAAAGCGCCTCACACAGTGACTCCTAACATAGCAGATTCTCATCAAGCATCTGATGGATCTTGGAGCTATGAATAAAAAGCATAAACAATCTAGAGAAGAGACATTGTAGATTTTATTTTGCAGTTTTGATACTCGATGTTTTGTCTCTTCCTGACTTAGATTCACCCAGACTTTTGTGCTGTTGGTAAGCAGTAGACCCAAGGATAGGGAGTGGGGTGGGAAGTGACCTGGAATCTGTAAAAGTCCCAGTCCTGCAGGCCAAGAAGCAGAGCAGCAGCAGACAGCAGAGGACAGGAAGGGGTGAGCAATTTCCTTGAGGGCCTCGCCTTTCTCTCTCGACACAGGCCACTGTGTTGGGTGGTTGCTCAGCTGCTGTGGACCTCCAAGGACTCGCTTCCCACACATAACCCCTCTCCAGCAGGAGGGTCCCTGTAGACCAGATCCTGTGGAGGGGGCGGTAGTGATACTTTTGTTTCTATAGGAATTTTCAAAAACAATAGATTTGCTTGAGTTCAATGGCTGAGCCAAGCTGTGAAGCCAGACCTCCGACAGCAGCAGCCCTGCCCAGCCTTGGCTGTCATGCCAACCGACCATAAGGCAACCCGGTCTCATTGTCCACACAGGTACAGCTGGTACTCACACCTCTGTTTCCCCTGGAAAGGTGGCGGAGTCTAGTGTGGAGGCTTTGGAATTAAGAAGGCGTTGGTTTCATATCTTTCTGTCATCTGAGACAAATCACTATTCCTCTGAGCCTCAGTTTTTTGATTTATGAAATGGGGAAGATGATATCTTTTTAAAAAAGATTTTATGTATTTATTTGAAAGAGATGGTGCAAGAGGCAGAGAAAGGGGGAGAGACTCTCAAGCAGACTTGAGAGCAGCTGAACATGGAGCCCGATGAAGGGCCGGATCCCATGACCCTGAGATCATGACCTGAGCTGAAATCAAGAGTCTGATGCCCAACCGACTGAGCCACCCAGGTGCCCTGTAATATCTTTTGCTGTTGTTGGAGGATTTCAGGAAAGTGTGTTTGTAAATGTCCGGGCACCCGCATGCTCTTCACAAATGTAGCTGGTATTATTTATTACCTTCTTCCCACAGGGCTGCAGTGAGTGGGCTTCCCAACTCCTGGGACAGTCCTGTGTTCTACAGAGTGAACCGGCTAGATTCTCAGGGACATCACCCTGGGGCTTCTGGGTTTGACTTTCCATGGATCTCCTAAGTGCTTCACCATCCCACCATCTGTTTCTCATCTTCATGTGCTATGGTTCCAGATTATGATGTCTCCTGCCCTTAAAGAATATGGGGCTTTTGTTTCTGTTCCTTGTTCTCTTTGCTGTTACGGAGCAATTCTTGAAAAAAAAAAAAAAAAAGGAGGGCAGAAACATCTTTACTCTGTCATCTAAAAACCTGGTTAATCTCTCCAGATATTTTGATGAGCACAACACATAATAGGATATCTTAGAAATCAAAAGTAATATTTTCCATCCCTTCTCCTCCTCCCCTAGGTCCTGAAATACAATAAAGTACACAATAGCTTGCTCATTCCGTTTCCTGCCATCAGCACATTCCTCCCGCCCCGTCCCACAGGCCCTGCTCACGGACGAAGCAGTCAAGGCTAGGGTTTGCCTGACTCGCAGGAAAGAGGAATGTAATTGGAGGGAGGAGAACATTACAACAAACCAGCTGCTCTTCGGAGGTTGATTTTCCTTTTGGAAAGCAGCAGAAGCAATCACCGTGGCTCATTAGAAGGCCTAACACACTGGTTGCAAAACTATATTTGGAAAACTGTATTCACTTAGCTCTGAAGTGGTGAGAGGGTGTGAAAGGGTGGAAGGAAGAGGAAAAGACAGAGCAGGGCCTGCCTGGGTATAGACATGAATCTGCAAACAGGTCATTTGAATTGGATTCCAAGAGGAATTGGACACGGATAGAGCTGGGACCCCAGGCCAAGTACGGACCTGGGCCTCGATGCACTGAGTACTGTGAAGTTCTGGCCCTTTAGCGAAGTGAGCTTGCCCATGGAGAGGTGGTTGAGCCAAGTGGGAAGAGGGTAAAGATATAGCTAGTGTAATGTGCCCTGAGAAAGTCCACTGCTGACTCGGGCTTCCGGGAAGCTGTGGCATGTGTCTGCGGTCTTGCCATGAAGTTTGCCATTGAATCACATCCAGGCCCACTGGATGTAATGGGCCATTACATTCCATCCTTGCCTTTCTGCAGCTCTCTGACTAGAATGTGTCTGACACCACCACAGGCTACAATCTCGTGTTGTGCTTGATCAGAACCAAAGGAAGTTTCTTGGGATGGGAAGGACAGACTGTGGGCAAGAGAGTGCATGCAGGGTTCAAGAAGTTGGTGAGGTAGAACTAACCCAGAAAGAACTTGAAAAGTCACCTGCTCTCTTCTGTTGGATGAGAGCACTGGGAGCACTTCCTCCCAGTAGCCTTTCTCATAAGAGTTGTATAATACAACCATTTAATTTACTTACCTGGGTGGCTTAGTCAGTTAAGCATCTGACTGCCTCAGGTCATGATCTCAGGGTCATGAGATGAAGCGAGTAGGACTCTGTGCTCGGAAGAGAGTCTGCTTGAGATTCTCTCTCTCTCCCCTCTCCCTCTGCCTCTCCCCCTGCTCATGCTCTCTCTCAAATAGATAAATAAAATCTTAAAAAAATTTTTTCTACTTAACAATTCCCAATATGGGTACAGTTCTTTACATTTAATAAAGTACTTTTACCAGGACTGCCAAGAGCTGCTTCTTGCTTAAAAAACCACAACCATGACAGCAACAACAACAGGGGTCCCATCCCAGCAAGGATGAAGAATGGAGGTGAGAAAAGTCTTTATATAGCATTTGTATTGATATGCAACAGAGACAGGATCCAGGCCCCTTGGGATTCCACAGTTTTGGTAATTTGTACTCGCTTTCCCTTGCCCTACTCACTTTCTGATAAAATATCTCATTTAAAACTCAAGCATATGTTATTGTTTCTATTTTACAGGAATAAAATGAAGTTGGAGAAGTTTTCTTGACTTGCCCAGGGCCACCCATCGACATAACAACGTGGCTGAGACACAGACCCAAGTTACTCTCATGTCAGTTCACGTTGACCACAGGGCATTAGTCAGAAATGTGCCATCCTTGATAGGAAACCCAAGTGCCAATAATTAAAACAATAGGTAAGATTGAGATAACTTGAATCTGGGGAATTTTCCCCAAGGAAGCAGGTTTATACCATCTTTCTGGGCTACTATCTTTATTTAGCATATGGCTTCTATACTCATTCATAAACTGTCTGTTATTCCTTGAGGCATCACATCCTCATTCGAGGAAGAAGAAAGAAGCTGCTCCATACAATGTACCACAGACTGGGTGGGGTAAAACGATTGACATTTATTCTCTTAAAGTTCTGGTGGCTGGAAGTCCAAAATCAAGGTGTGGGCAAGGCTACCCTCTCTCTGAAGGGTCTAGGGAAGAATCCATTCTTACCTCTTCTGGTTTCTGATGTTGCTAGCCATCCTTGGCAATCCTTGGCTATAGATACATCACTCTAACCTCTGCCTTCATCCTCAACTGGACTTCTTCCCTGGGTGTCTGCACCTCTGTGTCCAAATGTCCCTTTTCTTATAAGGACACCAGTCATATTAGATTCAGGATTCATCCTAACTCAATAGGACTACATCTGAAGTTGATTTCATCTGCAAAGACCATATTTCCAAATAAGGTCAAATTTATTGGGTGTCTGTAATGTTCACTCTTCATGCTTTGAACCAGGGTTTCCACCTCCCTAGGCACAGCTGATTGGATCAATGATGAGCACTTGGCCAAAAGGCAACCTGCAGTATAGCAAGTGGCTCTGGTCCACAGGTGTACAACAGAAATGCCTGGGGATATTTTTCAAAATACCAAAGTCTAATTCAACATCAGCTGGAGATTCTCATTTATTACATATCACTGGATCCCCAGGAAGTGGGTTTTGAAAAAGCTATGTAGTTGCTTCTGGTGTGTTTCCCTGGTAAGCTCTCTGCTAATTTTTGCAAATGTTGCCTAGGTGGGGTTCCCTCTACTGGATAGTGATTAGATAAACCAATCTGACCCTTTCTGGAGGAGTTTGACTTCGGGACCCACAGAGAGGTGGGGATGCTGGAAGTCTGGAATAACAGAAGTGGTGAGTCAGGGCTGATTATATCATTGATATGGCTGAGCTCTGGTACAGAAACCAAGGGATGCTTGATCTGAGTGGACAGTGAGCAGGGTAGATGCTGTGTCGTCAGAGGAGTTGTGAGGTTATAAAGGTTTCACTGGACCCTAAATAGTGACAGCCATGCTCACTTTTCAGTAGGACCTGTTTGTGGCCTCCAGTCTCCTGACTTCTTCCTTGCATATCCCACATCAATGCTCACTCGTGGAGGTAACATGGTGTGTCTTTGTTGTTTGGAAAAATGAAAGAAATCAAAATAGAAAAATAGAGGGTTAGATTCATTCAGTACTCTTCAAGCATTTATTTTATAATGAGAATATAAAGAATATATGTATTTTTCCCTAGGGAAGTGGTGAATAAGACAGATCGTGTCCCCGTTTTTATGGAACTTATATCCTAATTGATGAATCAGACAACTATATAGAAATCAACAAGATGATGAGTGCTACATTTGAGAATAAGAGGGGGGCAGGAAATACTTTGGGTACACTGGCCAGAGAAGACAGCTGGGGACATGGCCTAAGGGCTACCTACCTACATATCTATATATCTACCATGAGAACTGTGATTTTTAATGCTTAAAGGTCTTTAGAGGTCTTCTTTGAACTTTTTCACTTTACAGATTAGGAAACAGGCTCAGAGAGGGGGAAGAGACTTGTCTGTGGTCAAACAGCAAGTTAGTACCAGGACGCAAGATTCCCATCTCCTCACTCAGTGAAGGTCTCTTTGGGTGTCATAATTGCTCTTGCCATAGATTACATCTGTTGCTTTAGAAGGAATGGCTGAAAGGGAGGAGAGGTAGCAGAGAACTTAATGCTGCTACTTCTCCTTCAATTATCATACAGCCTCTTATTCTTGTCATCACTTTGGGCCAATTTCTTTCTTACCTGAAGGGCTTGCAGGACTGCAGCTAAGGGTGGGGAGCCAGGCAAGTTCTGTAAATTACAAGGGACTCCTTGATGCAGGAGCATCCCATTACCGGTTACCACGGATTGACGGCTGTCTGAATATCTGTCTTCCCCAGAGATTGCCTGGGAGAGGAGCAGAGAACAGGGAGGGAGCACAGAGGAAGGAAAGGCAATTCTCCAACAATCAGTTAGACTTGCACAGGAGTGAAAATAATCATCCACTAAAGACACGTTTCCTCTGAGTCACCCTAGCACGCGCATGGTCTTCAACCATTTGATATTCTTTGCCACTTCTCCCTTTCTGGTCTGCCTGGGCTTCTCTCCTGCTTCCACCACGCCTCCTCCCCCACTTCCTCCTTTCTTTCCTCTCTCTCCCTCACACCATGTTACCATTATTGTCAGTAGAACGAGCTGCATGCATGCCAAATCAGGTCATTCACAAATATAGAACGAACGTCTGTCACTACAGATTTACCACTATGACTAAAGCATGGCCCTTCTGTCTGTGAAAAGTGTGCCCATTAGTTATGTGGGATCACAGCCCCTGTAAGACTTTACACCCTCTACCTTAGCTTCACGGAGGTAAGCATTCTCCCAATAAACATCCTTTGGAGTGTCTTTGAATGATTTATTGTGGTGGCTCCATTTGTGTTTCTAAAGCCAAGACAAAGTCAGCCTTTCCCTGTGCCCCTCCCACCCCACCTCCAGCACACGAATGCAAAGCCATTTTCTGGAGTTTAGGGCTTAGCTGTGCATATTTGTTCTGACTGAAACCCCACTGGAGGATATTTGCTGAAAATTAGATAACTAACAACACTGCATTAAAGAAAATGAGGGTAACGCAGGCAACTTTTCATGATAAAGAGCTAACCAGAAACACAATAACTAAATGCAACATGTAATCCTGTACCACATGAAAAACACAACTTAAAAAGAAAGAAAGAAGAAAGAAGAAAGAAAGAAAGAAAGAAAGAAAGAAAGAAAGAAAGAAAAAAACTAACTAAACATCAACCCCTACTTACATTATTCAGAATTCTCTGTTGGATGTTTTAAATTCCTCATGTACTTTTACATTGTTAAAATCAGAGCAATTCTCCTTTCAATCAGATATTGCACCACACTCGATGCCAACTGAGAAAAATAAAAATACGAGAAGAGGTAAAAATGAAAAGGGATAAAAAAAGATAAAATACGTTTTTTAAATACCTATTTATCTTTAAAATGGTCTTGTTTCCAAATGGTTTGGTCCATGTGGAAGTACAAGTCTACCCTGAGTTTGACAGATAACTAAAGCAACACCAAAGACACCATAAGTGTGAATGAGAACTTTGATAATGAAGATTATAATTGAATACTGAACTCCAAATTCCAAAAAACTGGAGGTTTTTTTTTTATGGTTTTCACAATTTCCCTAGAACACTCCAGACAAATTCTACAGGACCTCCAAAACCCAATACGGGAAAAACAGAAATAAAATTCCAATCTACTACCCACACAACTTCTTTATATTTTGATTCTTAGATTGGATCTATTTTCAGAGTTGAGAATTTAAAAAAAATATATTTTTTTTAACATGAAGTCAGCAGAACTGGTAAATGTTAAAGTAAGAAAATCAGACCTATTATTACTGCCCCAAATAACTCTATTACCCAACTGACCTCAGATGTAAATGCCTTTGCCAGTTAATTATTATACTATTACCATTGTTATCACCATTGTTATTATTTTGTTCTTTTCTTTGATCATTAGTTTGCTGGTTCAACCATCATACATGATTATAATAGAAATTCATTACCATGTGATGGCTGTTGGACTGCCTATGGGAAATGACTTGATAGTCTTGCAAACACTGAATCATGCAGTAAATTAACACTCATTTTCATGCACGTTTGCTTGCATGTTGATGACCTGGAAACACATGCTTACACTCCATATTTTTCTGTGTTGCTTCTGATTTGTTTCTTCTCTGGTAGGAATAGAACAATATGGGCTTCCTCCAGGGGACAAAACAACACCTAACTTTGCAGCATGGAAGGGCGAGAGGAGCAGATGGATGCAAACGATGCTCATAGAGGGCCAACAGAGCACACACAGAGAGGAAATGCAACTACCTGGTTTCACACCTGGGCACTGCCAACCAGCTTGGCAGTCAGGCAGCCCGGGGACTGGGAAGGCGTGGGCCAGGAGGAGATCAGGATCCAACAATGTCTCATGGAACAGTCCCTTGAGAGAGAGTACTCTAGATATCCTGCTTCTGGGAGCCATAGGCTTTAAGAGGCTCAGTCTCTGCCTCACATACACCCACAAGACACCAAAAAAAGGAAATGGATGTAAATGGATGCCGTGTCTTCACTTCATCAAACCTCCCCTGGCTTGCTTCAGTCTTTTTGCCCCCCTTTTGTTGGCAGTATGTCCAACTCAAATAGTGTTTTATTCACTACACATTAAGCATTTCTTGGCATTTAGAGTGAGACCAGTAACAACTTTTTTCCATTATGAGTGGGCTCTGGGCAGGTTATCAATGCCTTCATCAGGGGCACTGTCCCACAGAACTTTCTGCTGTGATGGAAATGATCAATACCAACACTGTCCAATATAGCAGCCACTAGCCACGTTCAGCTATTGGGCACTTGAAGTGGGCTAGTTTAACTGAGGAGCTAAATTTCAATTGTATAAGCTTTTAATTAATTTCAAATTAAATATAAATTAAATTCCATTTTTATTTTCCATAATAAATTTTTTTTATTGCCCTGAGCATTCAGAGAAGTGTATTCTAAAAACACACTAATGATTGCTTCTCTTATTTTATCTGAATCACAGGTGGCTAGCGGCCATGCACTGGGCCGCACAGATCTGAAGTACAACTCTGAGTTGGCTGCAGACCCTTCTGGCTATTCCTGTGTCAATTCTGCCAACAACATGCACATTGAATTGCTTCCGTCTAGCTATAAAAGACCTTGGTGCCTAAATCTTCTTATTATACACCAGGATTCAGGCCAATGTTATCATGCCCAAGTATAGGATTACGGGTCTATTATCTGATGACACACAAATTGACTTTCTACTCCTGAGTTGACCTTTTTGCTTCATAGAACACTTTATCTACTCTGGCAGTGGGCCAAAACCTCACCCAAGACATACTGAATCAGAATCTCTGAAAGGCCAGTTTTGCTTAGGACTTACAATTTTTACAAGCTCCTCAGATGATTGTTTTGCAAACAGTTCAAGATCAACTCCTACCACACCTGCATGGCATTTCACACTGGATATATCACCACCAATTCAGCTGAATACAACAAAGACCCAACTCCTCTACTTCCCTCTGGCTACTTCTGTCCTTCCCAATTTGTCCAAACCCAGGGACAATGCCATAGTTTCCATGACCTGTTGTAAATTTTACAGTCAATACCACTTTTTTGACTAAAGTATCAATCCTAAGGTGGCTGGTACCTAGGAAGCATTCAACAGGTATTTAATCACTCTGCCTTTATTGTGTCTTTTGGTTCTCATATCTGATTAGTTATAAAGCAAGGTCCTTTGCCTCACGTCCCATCTCATGTGCTCATTTCATTCTTTCTTTCTGATAATTAGCTGATAATTTAATCATCTTTTTCTGGCATTACTGTAGCCATCATCACCATCACCATCATCACTATCATCAACATCATCATCACCATCATCATCAAAATCACCATCATTAAAATCACCATCATCACCAATCACCATCACCACCATCATCACCATCACTTTCATCATCAACATCATCATCATCATCATCATCACTGTCATCATCTTATCTATTGAGGTTCCATTTATATCAATCCACAAATGAACCCTGTGAGATGGAAATTACAAGTCCCATTTTACGGAGGATCAGACTTAATTAAGGAAACTTTCCCAATGCCACTCAGAAGCACAGCCCTGATCTAGGAATAACCACTCTGGTATAAAACACCATGGAGGGGCAGTCCTGGTGGCCCAGCGGTTTAGCGCCGCCTTCAGCCTGGGGTGTGATCCTGAGACCTGGGATTGAGTCCCACGTCAGGCTCCCTGCATGGAGCCTGCTTCTCCCTCTGCCTGTGTCTCTGCCTCTCTCTCTCTGTGTCTCTCACAAATAAATAAATAAAATCTTAAAAAAATAAAAATAAAAATAAATAAAAAACACCATGGAACATAGACTGGTATTTCCATAAAGGCACGACCACTATCAGACTCATGTGGTCCAAGGACCCATGCCACAGTGGAGATACTTACAATAGTCCCACTTTAGTAAGAGTTTCACCTGTTCCCAATCAAAAGCAATGAGGTTCACATGAGAAATCTACAGTGGTTGCATCTTTATGTTAATTGCTTTTATGTATTCATTATTTGGTTTTTTCACACTTAGAGATTATGTCCTACCTTTTTTTTTTTTTTTTTTTAATAATTGCAGAGTATCTCTGTGCCAAATGCTATGCTTGGCATTTGGAATACAGTATTGAAAATACCTTTTGGGTGTAAGTCAGATAATGTCTTCTTTATTCATTTTAGCAAATTTATTAAGCACCTTGGTATTTCAGGGACTGTGCTAGAAGCTAAAACAGCAAGCAAAACAGAGATGATTTTTGGCTTATTGAATATTAGATATGCACATGTATGCTTAAGTTGAGTATTTAATAAATAATATGTGATTTTATGCCACATGGCACAGATTAAATAATTATTATTGAAATATTTTCCTTGTATCTTTATGACATTTTAGTAATCTTATTTTTTTGGCTTAAGACTCCTCAATCTTCAAGTTCAAAATCCTTACCCTTAGACATAAGGCCCTTCAAATTGGTTTCTGTGTCTGATTTTCCAACGTATTTTTCCAGCACATCTTCAAAATATACCTGTATGAGAACAAAACTAAACTTCTCAAGTCTCCTGGCAAGTACCACGCATGTCTGCTTTTGCACTAATTTTCCATTTATCTGACATTTCCTCCCAACTCACCTGCTCCCATCTTACTGTGCAAAGCTCAGCTTAGACTTTAACCTTTCTGAGAAGACCTCTCATCTTTCCTGTACAGCCACTCTGATGCCATAGAAGAATTTGTTACCTTTCCCTGTCATAGGGTACTTTGATGTAGGTGGCAGGACTAATCTCAGTCTACCTACTGAGCTGTATAGGACACGTCTCTATACTCAGTAGAACACAACTTTCTGATGGCAAGTGTCACTTTTCCAGGCTAGTGAAAATTTTAACCTCAGTCACCTTTGGGATCTGCTGTTACCACCCCTGGACTGTGCCACAGGACAGCAGCTGCACAGTGCTGGGGTGGGGATACCAGTGGGAGTCCTCTGCTTAAGGTCTCTCTCCATACAGCCCCTTGGGGTGTTTTCCTAATTCTGTTGCCTTTTTGCCATGCCCAGTTATATCTTTGCAAATCTATCTTTGTCTCATCAGCTGCCTAAATGAGTCATGCATCCATTTCTCTTTGCAGTATTTTCATGGTCACAGCAGGAGGCCCAGGACCCAGGTCTGGCTTCCTGCTGCTCTAAGACTCACAGGCATCAATCTCTTCCCTCTGTCTCCTTGCAATATGAGGGAGATTCTAATCTAATAGGCAGAAGTTAGGGAAAGAAAACACTTACACGTTATCCTAATCCTACACCTGGCCACCAGGTGTATTTGTCTATTGCTGTAAAATTCTCCCCATTCTGGGACTTAAGCTTTTGAAAACAAAAGCCAGGCAGTATACCAGCCTATTTCTATTTTCAATCCAGCCACCTTTTTTGCCTGAGAATGTTAACCTGAAGTCTGCTTGAATGGAGGGGAGCTAGGGGACAGGGAATGAAACAAGAATCTCATGGATTATTTTCTCAAAATAGTATATTGCTTTACCTGTAAACCAATTAGTGTCATATCAGTAGAGTCTTCCCTTGGTATTGTGAGCCTCCTGGAGGCAGGCTCACCACTTAATTATCTTTGCATTCTCTGAATCATGAGTAGCATCTAATGTATAAGAGACAATAACCACTTATGAATGAATGAGTGAATACATGAATCAAAATGTAACTGGTGACTCCCCTTTGCTTAAAATCTTCAATGGTTTATCATGACTTATATCATAAAATTACAACTTTTTAGCAAGACAGTTCAGACCTTTCATTAACTCATCTCAGTCCTGTTTGATGGTCCCATCTCATTTTTTTCCATTAATCTCTTTATTTGTAGCTTGATTTTTCCATGAAGATGGGAGCCCCTTCAAGGCAGAAATCATATCATATTCAATCCAAATGCAAATGCAGTAAAATGTGCTTAATAAGTGCTGCATTAATGCATCGTTTAAGCAAAACTCAGAGTATCCACTTACTATTTTGTTAAGACTCTAGTGCCCAAAGCAGGCTGATCTGGAAAGTTTTAGCTCTAATAGAATGATGACTGTCCAAGGCATAGATCTTTCTAAATCTTCCAAATGGTATCTATATGGTTATTAGTTTTGCCTGCTGGGTAGCAGGGGCACAAAAACGTTTATGACCATAGGAGGAAGGGAATCACCGTGTGAAACTGAGGGTGAATATACATGGAATGAGCTACTTCAGGGCAAGAGTAATTATTATTCCTTGTTTTCCCTGAATCAGCACCTAACAAATAGAATCTGCAATACAACAAGAATACTATGTTATTTTAAATCTAACAGTGTGAGTCTGCCAACTTTATTATTTCTGGTTTTTTTTCAAAATTTATTTTCATTATTCTAATTTCCTTGCCTTTCTATATAAATTTTATAATATTTTTGTACATACAAACATATAAAACAAAACTTGCTAGAAATTACATTAACTCCATAGATTAAGGGTAGAGGATTGACATTTAACTCTAGTGAGTTTTCCAATCCATGAATATGGTATGCCTTTCCACTTATTTAAATCTTCTTTGATTTCTTTCACTAGCATTTTGTAGTTTTCAGCATGCAGATTCTACATATGCTTTGTTAGATTTCACCTAAATGTTTTATTTTGGGGAGTTACTATAAATGGTATTGTTTTCCTTTCAGTTTCCAATCGTTGATTGCTAGTCTATTAAAATACAATTGATCCACGTGAATATTGTATCCTGCAAGCTTGTCAAGTATACTTATTAATTTTAGGAGGATTTGGGTAGATTCCATGGACCTTTCTATATAGATAGTTATGTTATATTCAAATAGTTGCAGTTTTTCCTATTTTTTTCCTATTTCCTTTTCTTGCCTTATACTACACTAGTTAGTACTACTAGTATAACATTGAATCAGAGTAGAAAAAGCAGATATACTTATTTTGTTTCTAATCATAGATAAAAGCCCTTTGTAAAGTTAAGAAATTGTCCTTCTTTTCCTACTTTATAGACAGTTTTGATCAGGAATAGATATTAAGTTTTGCCAAATAACTTTTCTGCATCAAATGATATGATCATATGTTTTTTTTTTTTTGTGAGTTAATATGATGCATTACTTTGTTTGGCTTTCTAATATTGAATCAATCTTGAATTACTAGGATAAAGTTCACTTGATTATTATGTACTGTCTTTTTACATATTGTCAGATTTGATTAACTAATATTTCTTTAAGAATTTTTTATCCATGTTTGTGGGAGATATTCTTTTGCAGTTTTCTTTCCTTTTAATGGTCTTTGTTTGCTTTTATATTAGGGTATTGCAGACCTAAAAGAATGCCTCGGGAAGTAGGCTTCTCTCTTTAATTTTCAGGAAAAAGGTAGAATTTGCAAAAGTTCATCCTTAAAAGTCAAACAAAACTAAGAGTAAAACTATCTCAGCCTGAAGATTTCTTTTGTTGAAAAAGTTTAAATTCCATTTCTTTGTAAGTATGAAACTATTCAGGTTACCTTTTTCATCTTGGGTGAGTTTTAGTAGTTTGTCTTTCAAAGAATTGGTCCATTTTGCCTAAGTTGTTGAATTTATATTTGTAGAGTTCTTTGTAATATTACTTTATTATCTTTTTAATTATGTGTTCTCTTTATTCCTGATAGTAGTGATTTGTGTCCTTTCTCCTTCTTCCATTTGTCAGCCTAAGTAGAGGTTTATCAATTTTATTAATCTATTCAAAGATCTAATTTTTTTATTTCATTAATTTTCTTTATTGTTTTTCCTTTATAAATTCCATTAACTTCTGTTCTTATCTTTATTATATCTTTCTTTCTTTTTCCTTTGGGTTTCTTTCCCCCACACCTAGTTTCTTAAAGTGGAAGCCTAGATTTTTGAGTTGAGGTCTTTATTCTTTTCTAATAGAAGCATTTGATGTTATGAACGTCCCTCCAAGCACTGCTTTATCTTCCTCCAAAAAATTTAAAGATGCTGTATTTTTATTTTTGTTCAATTCAAAATATTTTAAAATTTTCTTTGAGACTGTAACTGACAGAGGTGATGGAATTATCTAATAATAGATCTGAGTGGTTATTAGGTATGGTTAACTAGATAACTTTAACATTATTTTCCCTCTCACTCTAACTGAAGTGAGGCATTGTAAGAAAGATTTTAAGAAATAAAACATGGCATAAACTGTTTACCTTGAACAGTTTAAATATAATTTAATCTTCAGCAGTTTAACATAACAGTTGCCCTGCAACTTAGTTCTAGGGAGATCCTAGAACCAAATTCTTGAAATTTCAGAATCAGAAAAATTACTTTTGACAGTAGCAACCCAACTTCCAGAAATATGCTACAAAGTTGTTTCTTTGATCCTAGTGTGCATAAAGATCACTTTGAGAGCCTATTAAACACAGATCTCAAAAGATTCTAATTCACCAGACCTGAGCTAGGCACAAGGTTTTGCATTTCCAGCAAGTTCCCAGGGGATACTTATGCTGCTGGTCTAAGGACCACTTTGAATAGCACTGTTTTACAGAATTAAAAAATATTATCCAACAAGTTCTTTGGCATTGTCTTTGTACATGATTTTCTATCCCTTTCCCTCTTTACTTCTTTAAAATATTCTTATCTTCTTTCTTTTTCTCATCCTACCATCTAAATATGGATATTTCCCAAGATTATAACTTATCTCTCATCTTCCTTTCCACTATAAATTCAACAACTATGTATTGAGAATTGAGAATCCACTAATTGTTAAGTTTGGCTCTAGGTACCATGTAAGGCAAAACCAGTAGGGTCCATACCCTTTGCCCTAACATTATCTTCTCTGTGAAAGTTTTCTAAGAACTTTCTCACAAACATGACCATCTCTTTCTTTGCTTTCCCATAGTTCTTTACTTGTTTTGCTCATGTGGCTTTTATTTCATTCTGTCTTGGTTGGGAATTCCCTGAAACAATATCTCAAATCTTAATTGAAAACAGGATCTGTACTGGGCAAAATTATCTCAACCTCTAATTTTTGTTCTGTCACCCATCTGTATTTATTTTTTCAGGTTTAATAATTATATCGGCCTTGGGATTGATCAGAAAATTGTGACGGTCTTTTCAACACAATGCCACCTTATCCCAATGTAAAATATGTATTGTAGATTATGCAAAATTTTGATTAATATGTGGAGATGTTGCAAAATGACAGGGATAATAAAACAAAATTCCACTTCTAAGCATATTGGCAGAAGAGAAGTATTTATTGTATTTACTTTGGTCTACTTTAGTTAATCAACATATCCTGACAAATCACAATATGCAAAACATCATCCTATTATATTTACATGCATTTTTTCCCTCTAACATATATCATGCCACTCCCAAAATTTTGTGAGAGAAATATAGATTGGCCTTGCTGTCTCCATTCTGTGTGCAGCAGCAACCAATGAAAATAGAGCTCATCTCTGTGGATGTCTGTGTGTTTAAAGGGGTGAGAAGTGGGAGCAGAAAATTTATCTGAGTAAACCTCTCAACAGAAACCTCTCCAAGCTATCGGCCCTGTCCTCCAGACTCCCTTCTCTGTAATATAAAGTGCTCACATAGGAAGTCACAAGGCTACAATGGAAATCCAAGCCTTAAATGATTTACTAGGTGCTTACATGTTGACCTCTCCTGGGGAAATAATTAGAGTGGGAGGGCATTTGGATAAGAGAAAGAAAGGGGAGCTATGAATAAGCCAATAGATCTTCAGAATCAAACAGATTTAACAGAATGAATACCAGGCATCTCCTGGGAAGGAGGGAACTGCAGTTCTGTCTGTCATCCACCCTTGTGACCATATCAAGTTTAGAGTATCATAGATAGCCTGCCAGCGTTTTCCAGGACAGAGAAAAAGAGCTCCCCATAACTTTTTGCTTTTCAGTGGGGACACATCACAATCACTCAAATTACACACATTCAACTGCATGTTTGGATAAAATCAACAACCACCACAATCATATTTTTTACATAACATGGCCCCTAAATACATACTCACTACTTAATCTGGCACACACACACACACACACACACACACACACACACAAAAGGAAAAGAAAAAAGAAACAGAGTTGTGTTCCAACAATGGGGAAAAAACTGGCTATTTTGGCTTCATGAAAAGATGGTGTAGTATATGCAAAGCATGCATACTGTTCTTTGTGGGTGATTTTCTTTCTTTGTGGGTGGAAGAGAGATGATAGTTCAATGCACTTAGGGCTTCCATAGGCAGCTGTGGAATTGGGCCAGTGCTCTTCTAAATCATCAGCAGTTGAGATCAAGAAGACCACCTTTCTCTTCCTTTCTTTCTGCACATTCTGCGCGCTCCTCTTTCTTCCCTCTTTTCCAAATCCTCTAACAGGGGACTGTCTTCATTTCACAAGATAAGGCAATGATGGTGACACTGTGAAGACCTCATTGAAGGGAGAAGCTGGTGCGTTGTACTTTTGATGAGAGTTCTTGCCTCAGATAAGCCAAGTGGACCCCTCAGGGCTCAAGGGCCCCTGTACAAAACAATAGCTACATCTAGTAAGTCACCATGACTGTGGCTTCCTAAGCACAAAAGACCTTGACTTGTCCTTAAAATGAGATCAATTTTGGGATAATAGCTAGGTAGGACACCACATGGAGACATTTCTGTCCATGCCCAAAATAACTCTTTTTTCAGCCGAATTGTGATCAAGTTTTAAGAGGCAGGAAGCTATATTAATTTTTGCTATTGTGCAGAATTATGGAGGATATGTATAATTAGAGAAAAGTAGCTAGATATTCTGAGAGAAAATGGAAGGTAAGGGGCAAAGTGGGGAACTCATGGTGCCAGAGCAAGTTGCTAATCCATCAGTAGGCAGTGTGATTGCTCCAGAGGAGCAAGGTCATCAGGAAAACCTTTGCTTAGAAACTAAATTAAGAATAAGGTCCCCATTGTTTGTCTTACAGTGGCCAGAGTTCATGAGTGTCTTGCTTTGTCCCCAGAGGCTCTGTTTCTCCACTCTAGGCCAGCTCTGATTAAGAGGAAGCCATATATCTTCTAAGAATATTTCTGTCTCTTGCTTAACTCAGTAACATTAACAGAGGGAAATGAGGTTATGCGAACTTCCCATGGATATTTTGGTGGGAGGGACTGAGTTGATACAAAGGATTCCCTGTGAAACACATCCAAATAAATAAAGTTAGATTGATTCTAGTGATTCCCCTAGGTTTCACCAGCTCAGGAAAGAGGAAAGGATATCTTCAGAGACAGTGACTCTATAACTACATGCAGATGGCCAAAAACCATGGCTGGAGATGCCCTCAGATAAAATAAAACAATGCAAAATTTTCTACTGCAAATGAATTAGATGTGGAATATTTTAATTATTGAGTCAATTCTGTTGAACAGCCTCCTCACTTTTTCAATTTTTATATAAAACACTATCCTTGCTTGGCAGCTTGTGAGCTAGGTTGAAAACCTACTCATCTTAAAAATCTTCTGGAGAGCCAAACCCTATACTAATGAGGAAAATAAATTCTTAGGCAACAAAGTCTAGATTCATTCAGAATTTAGCAAATGTGAAAATTACTACATAAAAAATTTTGCACTTTAATCCTACAAACAAACTGCCAAAACTCCCCCTACTCTCTTCTCCCAACACATACTCTTAGATTTCTGCTTTTTTAGGAAGTATTTAATCATAGCCCCATAAAAAATATTTAACCTTAATATGAGGAAAAGAAAGTCATTTACCTAAGCAAAGGATTAGAATAAGATACATATTTCCATTTTTGGTGGTAGGAAAGAATAACTTTTGGTCTCCTCTCTGAAATATAAGTAAAACTTGAGTCTCTAAGGGACACGATGGAGCCATGGTGAGGCTGAATTGGAGGAAGGGAGAACAAATGTCTTTGAAATTGATCTGTAGATTCTATTTGCCTTTGGATCCACCTGAGACACAGAATCTTTGACTACTCTTCTTCAGTCCTTCCTTAATCAGTTATATTTTCTCTATTCATCCTCTCTCCTCTGATTTTTTATTCATCTCCCAGAGTGGCAAGCCAATGCCTTCGAAAGAGTAGATATTCAATAAATAACCCATGGATGAATAGATCTTTCTTATTCACTTCCGGGTTTTAAATGCTTGTTTGGCTTTATCTTTCAACAGATACTAGTGTGCATGGAGTTCAGAAATAACATTATAGTGGTTATCACAGAAATTACTGCTACTTTCATTAACAGCCTGGGTATTATATACTGTAGTGGGTTACCGAAACCTAAAATTATTTACCTCAAAAAAATGTAAATTGGGATCAAATATGGATGGGAAAAAGGAAGGTTTTAATTTTTGGATCTACCTAAATATCACAGAAATACTATAGGTATCTTCTGCTTCTTTCCCTCTTTCTTTTTGGTGGATAACTCAGACCCAAAAGGAGGGAAAACTCTTTTAAAAAGACAATTAGAATCTTTAGACAGAGAAACATGACCATGATACAGTACTCTCAAGAGTTTCTATTCCTTTCTTTCAGAAAGTCATCAGCTTTTGTCTTTATTAGTAACTGCTTAAGGTTACTTGCACAAGGTCCCCTGTTACTAATGTAAATTATGAATATAGAATTGTTTACAGCAGCACCTGGGTGGCTCAGTGGTTGATCATCTGCCTTTGGCTCATGTCCCGATCCCAGGGTCCTGGGGCTGAGTTCCGCATCAGGCTTCCTTCAAGGGGACTGCTTCTCCCTCTGACTATGTCTCTCCCTCTCTCTGTATGTCTTTCATGAATAAATAAATCTTTAAAAAAAAATTGGTTACATAGCTTCTCTGGATATGGTTAAATGAAAGACAATAATGTTCTCAGTAACAAAAGTAAAAGAAGAAAGAAAAAAATTGCCTGATGTTAGTCTCTTTACATTTCTTATGCCCTTACCTTGAAAACAATCTACTGAAAATGTTCAATAGATTTTCAATCTATTGAAAATGTGGTACATAAGTTTATATTCTGCAATGTCCTGAGTTGACAAAATCAGCAAATATATTGGTTTAAACCAAAATTGTTAAGGGATAGATCTGAAGGAAAATCTCATCTATTAAGAGACAAGGCCAGGACATTCCACAATACTCATCTGATTCTCCATTCTTGAGAGTATCAGTTTCTACTTGACCAAAATGAGACAGTAGCAAATGTTCGATTATGTACTGAATAGACTTCAGAGCATTTCAGAGAAAATCAAGTGTAGATCACTTGATGTTGAGGCACCATCATATCAGCTGTACAAAGTCAGATCCCTGGGTTGAGTCTCAGGCTTGTGTAATATTTACATAACTTACATCTGTCCAAAATCAGCTCTGGGGAACTGTTCACAAAAAATGTTCTCGGCTCTTCCCAATTCTCTGTTTTTCTCCTAGAATCACTTCATCCCTTTCAACACATGACAGCACTCCAAAAAAGAATCTCATGGCCTTCTTAAGCTTCTATCTTCTTTGGGACTAAATATTCACTGTCATTACTGAGCTTTCTCTTCACTGTACAACATGGTACCCAGTGTTAGGTGTTCTGGACAAATCATTTCATAAAGCACCTTAAAAGTGTATTTAGATAATGGGTAATATGGGTGTTTTTGAACCACTGGTGAGAGATGAGTAGGGTCTGGCTATCCAAAGATTGCAAGGTTTGCACCCCTGACCTTTGCTGCGTGAAGCAGCTGTGCAGCCAGAATGCAAAATGAATCTTTGGGGAACACTGGACCCAGCTGTGCTCCTGAAATTCATCTAAGAAAATCCTTGAAGTACAAAAATGGGGAAAGATTCTTGAAAGACCTAGCCAAGATCGTAACTCTCAACATTGAATGCAGTAAGAGTTGCATTAACAGGAGGCAGATGCCTTCTACTCTATTCTAGGTCTTTTGGGTCAAGTTTTGGTATAGTTCAGATGTAAAAAATCTGGGGCACCCAAGCCAAATATGGACCTTTGTCCATTTTTGTACAGCTTATGAGTCAAGAATAATTTTTACATTTTTAAGTTGTTGGGGGAAATCAAAAGAAGAGTAATATTTTGTGACACATGAACATGATATCAAATTCATATTTGAGTGCCCAAAAGTAAAATTTCATTGGAGTACAGTCACACTATATTGACTAAGGCTGCTTTCATGCTATACCAACAGAGCTGAAGAGTTGCGACAGAGACCATATGGCCTGCAAAACAAAAAAACAAATAACAAAAAAATCTTACTATTAGGAGTTTTTCAGAAAAAGTTTGCAGAACCCTGATAAAGTTCATTCTTAAATTCAACTTTGGTCCTTAAATAAATGCTCAAAGTCTTGCTCAAATGCATGGATTACTTTTAGGGGATTGTTATATAATCCACTGGAGAATGAACCATTATTTTTTTTATAAACTAGAAATGGACTACGGGACAAGTGGTATAAAAGACATTTGACCAACCTATTAGAGAAATGCAAATTAAAACCTCAACATAGTACTATTTCACACCTACCAATTTGTCAAAAATTTTTAATTTGATGTATTGTGAGGATACAGAGCAATATGCAGGCACACTGCTGGAGGAAATGAAAATTGGCACAACCACTTTGGAGCGCAGCTTGGCAATTCCTAGTAAAATGGAAGGTATGTTTATAGGATGACCTAAAACTCCATTCCCATGTTTATCCTCTGTTTTGAAGAGATTCTGGCACATATGCAAGAGGAAATCTGTAGAAGGATATCCAATGCAGCCTGGTTTATGTGGTAGCCAGATAGTGTGGTTTTCCCCATTCCTCCCAGACACATGGTAGGTTGCGCTTTTAGCTCCCTTGTGGCTGGGTGGAGCACCATAGCTAGCTCTGGCCACTGAGTTTGGAGCAGAAGTGACACATATCATGGCTGGAGAATATACAAGGCCAGTGTGAGACTCTTCCAAGTTATGATAACCCACAGGTCAAAGAAGAAATTACAATGAAAAACAGTGTAAAATGATAACACTACACGTCAAAGCTTATCATTATACTACAAATATGTATCTTTATGCTACCAAATAGGGTGCATCAAAGTTATAGCTTTACTTGGAAATTTATAGCTTCAAATGCACATAAGGAGAGAAGAAACTCTGAAAAGTCAATAAGCTTTGAATCTTAGTTTGGATTCCACAGAAACAGATCCGAAGCCAAGGATTCAAGGACAAATAGTTTATTGGGAATAAGCTAGTCTGCTAGAGCTGCTATAACAAAGTACCACAGATTGAATGTGTTAAACAACAGACATGTATTTCTTCATAGTTCTAGAGGCTAGAAGTCTGAGGTCAAGGTGCTGATGGGATTGCTTCCTCTACAAACTCTCTCCTTGACTTGTAGATGGTCACCTTCCCCCTGTGATTTCACATGGTCTTCCTTCTGTGTTTGTGTGTGTGTGTGTGTGTGTGTGTGTGTGTGTGTGTGTGCATCCAAATCTCCCCTTCTTATTAGGTCTCACCTCATGACCTCATTTTAACTGAATCATCTCATTAATGACCTTACCTCCAAATAGGGTTTGCATTCTGAGGTACTGGGGGCTAGGGCATCAACATATGAATTGGGGAGGGGTGCAGCACAGTTCAGACCATAACAAGGAGGTCCTGGGAACACATGCAGAAACACAAGTAGAAAGTGAAATGGAGAAGGGAAGGCAGCCAATAGAGGGTAGATTATTAAGGCCCCATAATGGCAGGTACCTATAGCTTGATAGCCAAAGAAAACTCTAGAAAACTATATAAAATATGCTTCAAAATTATCTTGGCCAAAGGGCAAGAAACTGGGGTATTTATAACCTGACAGCATTTGGTCTTTAGTTAAAGGTTTCCCCTGGGAGATGTTAACCACATTTAGTCCTCTGTGCATATAGACTAAGTGGGTTCAGGCAGTTGGAGGGCAAGCTCCTGACAAAGAATCCAATGCCAGCCCTTGGAAATCGGGCTAGTTTGCACAGGAATGGCAAAGGGATCCCAAGGCCTATGGACAGTCTCAGCAGGGCCAACTTAGCAGCCTTCTCCAGAAGTTACAAAGAAAGCAGCAAACAGACCAACAGGGAACACAATAATTAAAATGAATTTAAATGTATAAATAGATAAGATCATGGGGCACCTGGGTGGCTCAGTGGTTGGCATTTGCCTTTGGCTTAGGTCATGATCCCAGGGTCCTGGGATCGAGTCCCACATCAGGTTCCCCACAGGTAGTGTGCTTCTCCCTCTGCCTATGTCTCTGCCTCTCTCTCTGTGTTTCTCATGAATAAATAAATGAAATCTCTAAAAAAATGAATAAATAGATAGATAACATCCACAAAACCATAGATTACTTTGTTAACATGCTAATAGAATTTAAAAATTACTATCGAAACTTGTTAATTAAAATAGAGAAGAGGAAAAAGAAAAAAAAGTCAGAAATTTTGAAATAGGGCATCGTTACAGATCCTGCAGACATAAGACTGTTGAAAGATGAAACATAAGTAAAAGAGAGTGAGTAGCAATTTCACTCCTTCTCAAAAGAATTGAAAACATGTACTCAAACAAATATACACACACATACACGTTCATAGTAGCATCATTCACAAAAGCCAACGATGGAAACAATCCAAATTTCCAACAAAGGATGAATGGACTAACAAACTGTGGTATATCCATACAATAGAATATTCCTCAGCTGTGAAGTACACAAAGAAAAAAAATACAGACAAACAAAAAGCAGACTCTTGGAGAACAAATTGGTGATTACCACAGCAGAGGTGGGTGAGGCGTTGGGTGAAATAAATAAAGGCTATTAAAAATACATTTGTCTTGGGCGCCTGAGTGGCTCAGTGGTTGAGCATCTGCCTGCACCTCAGGTTGTGATCCCAGAGTCCTGGGATTGAGATCCATACTGGGTTCCCTGCAGGGAGCCTGCTTCTCCCTCTGCCTATGTCTCTGCCTTTCTCTGTGTTTCTTTCATGAATAAATAAGTAAAATCTTTAAAAAATATACTCTTATCTTGATGAGCACTGAGAAATGTATAGAATTGTTGAATCATTCTTTTATACACCTAAATGTAATGTAACACTGCATGTTAATGACACTTGAACAAAACCATTTTTTAAAAGGGGTAAAGTACAACATGTGTGAACCTTGAAAACAATACTGAATGAAAGAAGTCCAACACAAAGACCAGTTTGATTCCATTTATATGAAATATACAGAACAGATAAGCCCATAGAGACAGAAAGTAGAGTATTGTTTGCAAGTGCCAATGGGTTGGGTGGCAGGAGTGTAAGGGGATGGAAAATGACTGCTTAATGAGTACAATGAGTATGGGGCTTCCTTTTGAGATGATAAAAATATTCTGGAACTAGATAAAAAATGTGGTTGCACAGCATTGTGAAAGTATTAAATGCCACTGAATGATTCACTTTGAAACAGTTAAGTTGATTTTTAATTTTTATTTTTAAGTTGATTTTTTTAAAAAAATTAAAGATGCATTTATCATTTATTTATTTTAAGGAGAGAGGGTGGGAGTGAGGAGAGAAGGAGAGAGAATCTCAAGCAGACTTCCCACTGAGCGCAGAGCCCAACACGAGGCTTGACCTCATGACCCTGGATCATGACCTGAACCAAAACCAAGAGTCAGATGCTCAACCAACTGAGCCACCCAGGTGCCCCAACAGTGAAGTTGATATTATGTGAATTTCACTTCAATAAAAAAGACATGACAAGAAAAGGTGTAGAAATACCCAGCAGTATTTGAGTATGGAGTATAGACACACACCAGATCTACAATTGCCTCTCCCTGACAGTTTTTTATATTTTGATGATCTCATTAAGTATTCACACTTGTCCCATAAGGTAGGGATTACTAATAATCCTCATTCTCAGAAGAAACAGAAGTCGATGAGAAACAGCTTGATTGCTTCTCTGTCTTTGTGCCACTTTGTGTTTTGCCGAGCTGATCCAGAGTTTCTCTCTTGAGAAGCAGGACCAAGACAGAAGCATAGATAAGGTTACTTTAAGGCTTGGAGTCAACTCAACTAAAGGAAATGAGCCAGGGAGGAGTGAGGTGCTCTGACATTCCAAATATAGCCTGTGCTTGGCCACTTAGGAAGATGGATTTGTTGCTAGCAACGAGTATGTAGAACGTGTGTGATTTGGCATGTCTCGAGCTGTGAAGTAGATGCAATGCAGGCAAAAAAAAAAAAATTGATGATGTTATGGGGAGGGGCTGTGCAGGGTGCTAATTGCCATATGAAGTGCCTGGAGGTGGGGTGGAGAGGAGTGAAGAATCTCTTTTTTAATAGATTTTCAGGATGAGAAAGTCATCTTGCAACCCTCAAGCATTTGGGAACTATTGTACATAACACAGAAGGCACACCTAGCACGAGTCTGGGAAATCTGGACACTCCTTGCACACTTTGCAGATTCCTGGATGTCAGAAGAAAAGATCTGTGGCCCTCTCACTCCTTATAGTCATGTATACCAAGCCCAGAAGAGACAACAGAGAGCAGAATAGCAGGTACCAATGAGTGTGGGACTTCAAATCACCACCTATGGTTACTTCTATGATCACTGGAAAAGTAGGCAAAAGGAGCTAGGTGAAAAAGGAGCAAAGATGTAAGCCTGAACTGCAACCCAATAGGCATTTGGTAGAACAAACTTGTTAGCACACTTTAGAGTTTACATTAGAAGGCACATTTGAGAAACCTCTGTGAACCTTATATGATGTTCCCTACAATTATACTTGGGGAAGTGGGTTAATGTTGAATCTTTCTTTTAATTTTACCAAGGAGAAAATCATATTGCAGATGTTACGGTAAAAGTGGAAATTAGCATGGAATCACAGGTCCAAATGCTGAGAAGGCTTTTGACTAAGTCCTAGAAAAAAATTAAACTCTTGAGAGGGGAAAGAGAAGAAGAAGAAGTATTAAATTAAATTAAAAATAGAAAGCCTTAGATTCATACTTTATTTCTTAAAATTCTAAAACTCTTTTGAGTTTTTACTGCTACCTAGCCATCAAATGGACTAGCACTTTCTGTTGATTTGAGCTCTGATTTTGAACTCTGAACTGCCACTTCCCTGCCTTAGTTCAGGCCTGAATTATTCTTTCTTTATTTTTCTCTGTAACTCTATATTTTCACTCAGGTAAAATACATGTAACATGAAATTTACCATTTGAACTATTTTTAAGTGTGCAATTCAGTGGCATTAAGTATGTTAACAATGTTGTATAACTATCACCACTACTGAAAGTGGTGCTAGAGGAATAGAATTTTTAAGAATGAGTTTTCTCAATTGGTTCTGAGAATTGACTCTCCAATCTGATTAGATTTTAAAGTGCTAATGATTGTATTTTTAGTAGTTAAGAGAGTACTGATACAGTTCATGGTGAGATCTGGCAATAGAGATACATAAAATATTTCCATGGGATGCTTCTGCTCAACCACTTATAAGAAGCAGGGAGCTGAGTGACCATGTATATGATCATTTTGAACATTTTCAGTAAGCTAACAAATACAATGAGATTGGCTGGCTGTTCCTAATATCCCTGGGCAAAGTGGGGACAGAAGAAGATGAGCTCAGTGGTTCAAATTCCCAGCTTGAGAAACACATAAATGACCTGGAAGCTTCTTTGTGTGCCCTCTAGGAGACCTTATCTCCTGAGATTGTTGAAAATCAAACAGAGAATCTCATCCTGTGACTGGCTGAATTATAGTGCAAGTGAGGACATTTATAAGAAAGGAATGGGATTCTGAAAGTCTGAATGGGGACATATGGGAAGTCCCTGATGAAGCTGAGGACATTGAGCTTCTAAATTCTGATGAGCCTTCTTTGGTGGTGAAAGAGAGCTCTCCATCCCCTGGGGAAGTGACTTTTTCCATCTCTTTTGCTCCTTTTCAGGGGGGATTAGCCCTGCATTGCCTGAGGAAACTGCCTTCCCAGAGGCAGTTGCCATTCAAGACAATGCTGATTCTCCTCAGGATCCACCCCTACCACCCCGCTTTTACTTCTAGACCGATAATAAGACTCAAGATCCAGCAGGGCCCTAAAGGTGATGTATAAAGTGTGACTCATAAGGAAGTGTGCTACACTCTAAAAAACTACAGTTTTCTGATTTATAGAAACATAAATCTAGGAAACACACACGGTAAGAGCTTTTAAGGGTGAGGGAAAATGGGGGAAAAGAACATAAAGTTGGATCAAGCCAAATACATTGACATGAGCTTGCTAAACAGAGATTCTGCATTTAATGTTGCAGCTCAGAGTTAGAAACAGTTCTCACAATAAGCGTGGTTGCTTTGTTGAAACATGGACTCAAAGGTGGCCCCCAGTGAGTAAGTTACAAATGCCATACCTGTCTTGGTTTGAGGTAGAGGAAGGGAAATTGGAGTGTTAAAGTGGACTTGTCATTTAGGACCTACCCACCCACTCTTAAAGGGTAGAAAAGACATACCTTTCACCATGACTGTGAAAGTAAATCCAAAAGGAAAGTTCTAGAATCCTTGAAAAGCTCTGTGATCACTCTTCTATGTAGGTCGGACCTTAACCATAAGAATTGGTAGCCACTGAATTAAGAAAATTAAATGTAATGGAAGTAATTGAAAGCAGGGTGGCAGGAGCCCAGTGATGGCACTCAACTGCCAAAAGCAAGGTAGACATGATTACCATAATGAACAGCAAAATCAAAGCAGCAATATGAATAGGATGGTCGGACGCCTGGGTGGCTCAGTGGTTGAGTGTCTGCCTTTGGCTCAGGGCATGATCCCAGAGTCCCTGGATCAAGTCCCACATCAGGCTTCCTGCATGGAGCCTGCTTCTCCCTCTGTCTGTGTCTCTGCCTCTCTCTCTGTGTCTCGCATGAACAAATAAATAAAATCTTAAAAAGAAAAATGAATAGGATGGTCTGACTCATGCAGACTTATGGTGTTGGCTAGTTGATTATGATGTTTCTAGATGTTAATTAGATAGGAAGCGTACTAAATTATTACTTGATCTATGTGAAATAATAAGAACTATAATTGATATTTCTTCCTGGTTTCTGGTACAGATTTCCTAAAACCTTAGGAACCTGGTAGGTCTTTTCTTATTTGAGCACACCTAAATTTATGTTAATAAGGTGATATGGAGTGGGCCTTTAGATAGCCTCAGGCTGGGGCTGATCACTAGAAAGAAAGGCCAAGTGATTACAGGCTTGGAACTTTCAGCCCCATCCACTGACTTATGGGGAAATGGGATGGGATGGGCCAACAATTAAACTTTATAAAACTTTTGAACTGCAAAATTCAATGAGCTTCCAGGTTAATGAATGCATCCATGTGCCAAGAGGGTGGCATACCCTAGCTCCTTGCTTGAGAACCATCTAGACCCTGCCCTATGAACTACTTCATCTGGCTAATCATCTGTCTCCTTCATAATAAACTGCTAAATGTAAGTAAATGTTTGCCTGAGCTTTGTGAACCACTGTAACAAGAAACTGAGGAGAGGGTTATGGGAACCCCTGCTTTACAGCCAATTAGTTAGAGTAATAGATGACAAGCTGCACTTGCAAATGGCTTGTGGAATGGGAACAGTCTTGTGGGATTGAGCTCTTCAACCTGCACGACCGGAAGCTATCTCTAGATAGAAAATGTCAGAATTGAGTTGAATTGTGGGACACCCAGTTGATGTTTGCCATGAACTGGAGAATTGCTTGGTGGTGTTGCAAAACATTCCAGGGTCTCTATAGGCAGATAGGTACTACATTAAGTGAACAAAAGTCTAACTTGAATCCTAAAGCAGAGAGTCATGGCCCCCTAATCCATTCCCAGTCTTGAGCCAGTTTACAGACCCAGAACTCCTTGAATAAAATAGAAGCCAGGTCCCCTGAAAAAAGAATCTCACATGTTTGTGTGGTTGATCCTTCTCCCAGCCTTCTCCAAAGGGATATATGACTTTTACCAGGGTAAATGTACACTATAGAAAAGGAAATAATAAGACATTTGAACTGACACTGAACTAACACTGATTCTAGGAGACGCAAAATGTCACTGGGGTCCACCAGTCAGAATAGGAGGTCAGGTGATCAATAGGGTCTTAAGTCAGGTCTGTCTCACAGTGGGCCCAGTACGTACCTGAATCCATTCTGTGGTTATTTCCCCAGTTCCAAATTCTTAATTGGAATAGATGTGCTCAGCATTTTGGTTCTTTGACTTATGAAGTGAGGGCTCATGATGGAAAAGGTCAACTTGAAAACATTAGAAATGCCTCTACCTCAGAAAATAATAAACCAAAAACAATATTGTGTTCCTGGAAGAATTACAGAGATTAGTGCCACCCTCAGGGACTTAAAAGATGCAAGAATGATGATTCCCAGCATATTCCATTCACCTTACCTATTAGACCTGAGCAGAAGACTTATGAGCCTTGAAAAATGACAATGGGTTATTGTAAGCTTGATCAATTCCTGCTGATATCTAATGTAGAGCCATATCTTGAACAGATAAAGTCCTTGCCTGGTACATGGTACATAACTTAATCTGGCAAATGGACTTTTTACCCACATCTGTCAATAAGGACTACCAGAAGCAGTGCTTTCTACTGACAAGGCTGGCAATACACCTTCACTATCCTGCTGCAGAGGCATATCAGCTCTAGGCTCTATATCATAACTTATTTCACAGGGATCTTCACTGCCTTTCTCTTCCACAAGATATCACACTGATTCGTTATATTGATGGCATTAGGCTGATTGAACCTAGTAAGCAAGAAGCAGCAACTATTGTAGATGTACTGGTCAGACATTTGCGTGTCAGAAGTGGGAAGTAAGTCTGACAAAAATTCTGCAAGTTTCTACCTCAGTGATATTTCTAGGGGTTCAGTAATGTGGGATGTATTGAAAAATCACTTCCAAGATGAAAATTAAATTCTTACATCTGCCCTCTCTTACAACCAAGAAAAAGGACAATGTCTTCGTCTTCTTTGGATTTGGGGGGCAATGTATTTTTCATTTGGGTATGTTACTCTGACCTATTTACACAGTGACCCAAAGAACCACTAGCTTTGAGTGGGGCTCAGAATAGGAGAAGGCTCTGCCACACATCTAGACTGCTGTGCAAGCTGCTCTGTCACTTGGGCCATATGATCCAGTGAATTCAACGATGCTTGAAGTGTCAGTGGCAGATAGAAATGCTGTTGGGAGCTTTTGGCAGGCTCCCATTAAAGAATCACAGTGCAGACTATTAGGATTTTAGAGCAAAGCCCTACCTCCCTCTGCAGATAACTACTCTTAACCTCTACTTGGCCTTAGCAGAGAGTGAACAAGTTACCATGTTACCTGGGTTGCGCATCATGAACCAGGTGTTGTCTGACCCACCAAACCACAAACCTAAATGTGCACAGAAGCACTCAGTCATCAAATAGATATGTGATTAGGCCTGAGCAGGTTCTTACGGCACAAGGAATTTCCATGAAAAAGTGGCAAAAAATATCTATAGACCCCATTCCTGCTACACTGCCTTTTATCTCCTAGTACAAGAAAAGACTTGAGTCTGGTTTACAGACAGTTCTTCACTATATGCAGGCATCACCAGAAAGTGAATAGCTGAAGCACTGTAGACCCTTGCTGGGACATCCCTGATGGGCAATGGTAAAGAGAAATCTTCCCAGGGGGCAGAATTTTGAGCATTGCACCTGGCTATTCACTTGTGTGGAAGAGAAATGACCAAATGTGTAGCTATATGATTAAATACCAATACATGGACTGTGGCCAATAATTTGGCTGGATAGTCAGGAACTTGGAAGGAACGTGATTAAAAAAAAATGGCGATGAGAAAACTTGGAGAAGATGTATGTAGATAAACCTCTCTGAATGGGAAAGAAACATGAAGATACTTGCATCCTACATAAATGTTTACCTAAGGGTGACCTCAGCAGAGGAGGATTTTAACAGTCAAGTGGACAGGATATCTCACTCTGTGGATAACAGTTGGCCTCTTTCTCTAGTTATCACTGTCATCATCATGATGGGCTCATGAAGAAAGTAGTCATGATCTTAAGGATAGAGGTTCTCCCTGGGGCTCAGTGACATAGACTATCACTCACTAAGACTTACCTGGCTACAGCTGAGTGCCCAATCTGTTAATAGCAGAGAGCCACATGGAGTCCCCAATATGGCACAAGTACCTGCAGGTTGGTTACATGTGACCACTTCTATCACAGAAAGGGCAGCATTTTATTCTTACTAGAATAGATACTCAGGCACGGATTTGCCTTCCCTGCATTCTGTGCTTCTGCCAAAACTACCATCCATGAAGATGGAGAATGCCTATCCACAGTCATGATATTCCACATAGCATAGTTTCTGATGAAGGAAATTGCTTCACAGCAAATGAAGTATGACAATGGGCCCATGCTCATGTAGTTCATTAGTCTTATTATGTTCTCCACCATCCTGAAGCAATTGGTTTGAAAGAATGGTGTAATGACTTTTTTGAAGACTCAGTTATAGCACCATGTAGATGGTAATACCTTGCAGGCTTGGGGCCAAGTTCTCCTGTGTGTGCTCTGAATCGGTGTCTAATGTATGATGCTGTGTCTCCCAAAGGCAGGATTCATGGGCACAGGAATCAAAGAGTGAGATTGGACGTGGCACCACTCACCATTATCCCTTGTGACTGGCTAGCAAAATGTTTGCTTCTTTTTCTCTTGTCCTTATGCTCTGCTGGCCTAAAGGTCCTAGTTCCAAAAGGAGGAATGCTTCCACCAGAAGATACACAAGAAGGCTATTGAACTGGAAGTTAAGAGTACTGGCTGGCTCATCTAAACATTTCATGCCTCTGAATCAAAAGAAAAAGAAGGATATTACTGTGCTGGCTGGGGTGATGGATCATGAGTACTAAGGGGAAATTGGATGACTACTCCATGATGGAGATAAGGAAAAATATGTCTAGAAGACAAGAGCTCCCTTTAGGGAGTCTCTTGATATTGCCATGCCCTATGATTAAGGTCAATGAAAAACTACAACAACTCAATCCAAGCAAGACTACTAGTGGCTCATATTTGTGAACGATGGTTTCACTCCACCAGGTAAAGAACCACAACCAGCTGAGGTACTTGTTAAAGGCCATGGGAACACAGAACGGGTAGTGGAAGAAGGTAGCTATAAATGCCAACTATGACCACATCATCAGTTACATAAACTAAGGATAACAGGCGTAGGAGACAGAAACCTGGACGCATAAGGACATTTTTGAGTGGCTGACTCAACCAGCTCTGTGGTCTGCCCTATCTCTGGACTTTTTTTTTTTTTAAAGGTTTTATTTATTCTTCATGCAAGACACAGAGAGAGGCAGAGACATAGGCAGATGGGGAAGCAGACTTCCCACGGGGAGCCTGATGGGGGATTCGATCCCAGGACCTTGACATTATGACCTGAGCCAAAGGCAGATGCTCAACCACTGAGCCACCCAGGTGCCCCTATCTCTAGACTTCTTACTAAGTGAAAGAAATAATCTCATTGCTTTGGTAGAGATTTTCTTATACTTTTAGTTCAAATCATCCCAACCCATATAGTCGGGAGCCTGCAATACTGTTGCTATTATGAGGACCCTGAATACCAGGCCATGATCTGGTTTCTGAAGTAGAAGTAAAAGACAACTTTATATTACCACAATCCTTCAGATACCTCTCTTACCTTCCAGACTTCTGAAATTCCTTGACTAGAGGACAAAAATTACTTTTCTGTAATTGAATACAGGAATCAACCTTCTGATAAACAAGGGAAAACACCAGTAGGAAAAAAAATACCTCAGGAAATGATCAGTCCAAAAACTAATAAAGCATACAGATTTAAACAAGATGCATTTCACACTACCAAATTCATTTTAAAAGATCCTAACATTCAAATTACTGGCCAGGCTGCGCTAAAAATTTTTTAAAGCAAGAAAAATTTATCAACTTCCGGGATAAGTATCTTAGTTTGCTCAAGCTGCTGCTATAAAAAGTACCATTAGGCTGACTTAAGCAACAGACATTTATTTCTCACAGTTCTGGAGGTTGGATGTCTGAGATCAAAGTGCTGACAGATTTGGTTCCTGGTGAAAGCTCTCTTCCTGGCTTATAGATGGCCGCTGTCTTGCTGTGTCCTCACATAGCTTTTCCTGGATACCTATACACGAAGAGAATGAGAGCTCCCTGTCTTCCACTTCTTATCAAGCCATGAATCCCATCATAAGGAATTCCCACAGGATGCCTGGGGTGGCTCAGCAGTTAAGCTTCTGCCTTCGGCTCAGTTCGTGATCCCAGGATCCTGGGATTGAGTCTCACATCAGGATCCCTGCATGGAGCCTGCTTCTCCCTCTGCCTATGTCTCTCTCTGTCTCTCTCTGTATCTTTCATGAATAAATAAATAAAATCTTTTTTTTTTTTAAAGGAATTCCCTCATGACCCCATCTAAACCTAATTACTTCTTAAAGTCTCCACCTCTACATACCATCACACTGAGGATTAAAAGTTCAACACATGAATGGAGGCAGTGCACAAACATTCAGTTCATAATAACATGCAATGTTAAATATTTTTTATTGAAAGCCATACAAACACTCATACCTTTGTCAATGTCCTTCAGACGGTGACCACCAGACACAAAACACACCCATAGTTGATCAAGTTGGGTTCAGTGCCCATGGGGAACCATGGAGAAACTCAGTAAGTCTTAGACAGGACTTATGATAGGATTTGGGCTTGGTTTAGGTGTTTTGGAGGGAGATTTTAAAGAAGTGGACCCTGCTCTGGATTGGCTGCTGTCGGGAAATGAAGGTAATTAAAGAATGAATCTTATCTACAAACAAGAAAGAGTAAGCTAAAGCTCTAATTAATAAAGAAACAGCAGTCACTCATATTATCCAGGATAGGAAGATGTTTGGTTGTTTTTGTGGCTCAGATGATGTTCATGTTTTACCTGGGTAAAGACAGGGTTATGGAGTGGTCTTGTTTTTGTCCTGATCCAATATGGGGGCCTTGTGGTTTAATTATTTCTGTGAAATAATTGGTTGGTTTAATTATTTCTATGAAATTGTTTATGTTCAACAGAGAAATGTAAAGTTGGGGCCAGCTCCTGGATGTCAAGGTCTGCTTTTTCTTTTTCTTTCCTTTCAACTCAAACACAGTGTGTATTGGTCAGCTTGTGCTGCCTTAACAAAGTACCACAGACTCGTAGCTTAAACCGTAGGAATGTACTTCTCACTGCTTTGGAGGCTGGGAGTTCAAGATGAAGATCCCAGCAGAATTGGTTTCTAGTGAGACTTCTTTCCTTGGTCTGCAGATAGCTACCTTCTTGCCATGTCTTATGTAGCCTTTCTTCTGTGCATAGAGAGAGAGAAAGAGTGAGAGAGAGAGAGAGAGAGAGCACTCTGGTATCTCTTTCCCTTCTTATAAGGACACTGGTCCTATCAGATTAAGGCTTTGCTCTTATTATTTTATTTAACCTTAACCACGTCCTTTAAGGCTGTATTTCCAACTACAGTCACAGTTGGGATTAGGGCTTTAACATACATATTTTTTTGGGAGACATAATTCAGTTCAAAATGCTGTGCATCAGAGTCTAAGATTTCTAGAAAGATCTTTCACAGACAGTAAAAGTAATAGATATGGTGATGGTATTACCTTTTCCAGTAGAATGTAGAAATGGCGAGTATCTAACAAAGCAGGGTAGAAAAGGCATGTGACAGCTCAGAGAACAAAATGGCCCAGGGCTGGCTCAGATAATATTAAGGTGGTGGGTTAATTGGTAACTGTTTTTAATTATTAATTATTTCATGTTTCACTAATATTGCTTTTCCTACAATTAAGATACAAATATCTATGGGAAAGTTGACAAGGAGATTTCAACTTTTTCACCCGTGGAGTAAGTGAAAGCTACCAAGCGCTTGTCAGTATGCTTTGCTATGCCTATGCGTAAGACAATCAGAAGGGAAGACCAGAAAAAATGATGGGGTATGAAGGGGACCCCTGAAGTAGGGGGCTTAGCATAAGACCAGGAATGGCAAGGAGAGAAAACCTGGAAAATTTGCCAGAGAAAACCTTTCTGATTTGCCTACCATCCAGCCTGCTGCATCATCAATCCATCATGACACAAATGGCTTTCAGGCTCTGTCTTCAGAGCTGAGCCAAGCTCTTGTGTGTGTATGGGGGGGGGCTGCACACCCCCAACCCCCCACCAAACCTCCCGGCCAACTCCCACCCCCAGCAGATGGCGAGGAAGAACAAGTGAAAGAATAATCTCTAGTGCGCCTGGGGGGCTTGGTCAGTTAAGCATCTGACTATTGGTTTCTGCTCAGGTCATGATCCTAGGGTCACGAGATGGAGCCCTGAATCAGGCTCCAAGGTCAGTGGGGAATCTGCTTGAGAATCTCTGACTCTCTTCTCTCTCTTTCTCTTTCTCTCTCTCTGTTTTCTCTTCCCCCTGTTCATGCACGCTCTTTCTTTTTAAAATAAATGAATAAATAGAATCTTAAAAAAAATAGAAAGAAGAAAGAAAGAAAGAAAGAAAGAAAGAAAGAAAGAAAGAAGAAGAAAGAAAGAAAGAAAGATCTCCAACCACAACTCCCACCTTGCCCTCAGCTGAAACTCTAACTCCACCAAAACAACATTATAATATGGTTTTAGGTATAATGTGATAAATGAGAGATTATTTTTTGTCTGTTTTTTTTTTTTTTTTTTACCTGAAAGAACTGCCCCCCAACATAAGGAGCAGGTGGGGTAGAGACATTCACTTAGGTTGTAGATCTTCAAAAAGTGTCGGAGCTCAAAGCATGTGGACCATGCTTAGTTTGGGGACAGATCATTGCGGAAGACAAGATACTGTAAGCTTTGTGCTCAAAGTAGGGTCCAAGGCTACTTTCTGGACCAAATCTGTTTTCTGGGTAAAGGCTCTAATCTCTCGTAGCAACTGATTTCCACTCACCTTTAAGGTGTGCCCCAGTGCCTTCCCACTAGTGCAGCCTCACCCCACCCCCCCTTTTCCACTGGGGTCCCTGGAGGTTAAAAGGGTCTATTCTGAAGTGAAATGACAACTGGGAAAAGCTTTTGGTTTCATATGGGGAAAAGCTCATAAAGCACTTCTGCTTCTTGATTGGTGTTCACCACCGCAGCCTGGAACGCTTTCTCCAGCCAATTTGTAGCTGATCTTCTAAAGTGGATCTCTCTTCTTGATCTGATTTGGCTACCCCCCTCCTGCCTGCCCTGTGCATTTGCTCTGCTTAAACCTCTCAGCACATTTGTTAACTTGAGTGACATTGAAAAAAATCGCCACCCGGTTAACGTGGAGTCATGCAATCCACGGGATGTGTATCATTCATTTAATTGGGATGGCTTGGTTGCCTCCCAGATGTTCCCTTTCAGCAGATACCATTGTGTTTTAAAACTTTGGATAATTATAGCTCTGTAAAGCTAGAGTACAAGATTTGTTGGCTCCAGCCAGCTCCCAGCTCCTTATGTAATAGCTTCATTGTTTGGTAATCGCCCTATTCACAGAGCGAAGGGATCCGTGTCAGCCAAGACATCTATTCAAAGCACTTCCCCTGTGCTGGATAAACAGTAGCTAAAGCAGTCTACCAAGAGAACCAAAACACTCACGAGAGACTTGGCCACAAGTTGGACCAGGGCTGCTTTTCCCTTCTCGCACAGAGCTGTTCTGCAGAAATTTCTTCACCTTTTCTTTAGCGATGCATCAGCCTCCAGACAGTCTTCCCCTTGGCCAGTGAGATGCCTGTGGAATGTGGGGATCCCTGAACTCCCCACTGTGGGGCAGGTCAGTGTGGGTGGTGCAGGTGGGAATGTTCTGTGGCCCAGAAATAAGATGGAGACGCAGAGTGCCAGGGGTGGTCCACACAGGCTGCCCTTGAGGAAGATTAAAAGGAGAGAGAAATGTCCTGAAGCCGTTTCCTGGAAAAATTCAGAATGACCTCTGGGAGCCCTATGGGAGGCACAGTGCAGACAGCGGCAGAGAGGTCTCAGGTTCTGTGGGAGAGCTATCTTCACCAGGGTGTCTATACCCCGAGGGATGCCAGTAAATGTCCAGCTCAGTGTCCTCTGCTCTTCTGCACATCTACTGATGCAGGAGCAGATGCACCCCCCAAAGCCCTCCCTTCCCTGCTGGTGTTTCTGAGATTCCCTGGGATTCCCTGGGAAATCTTCTTGGAGGATAATGATCTTGAGCCACATCGAGCTGGTTTCGTCTAAAATCCATGGTGGACCTAAGAGCCCAGTGCTGCCCCACCGTAACTGGAAGGCCTGCAGCAAGCTACTCTACTGACCCCCAACCCCTACACACCACCCTCCCACCTGCTCGGCTATCCTCTGAGTCCTGATCCCGCAGGCCCCGGCGGGGGTGGAGGGGAGCAAGCCAGGATCCTGGGGTGAGACAAAGGAGGGTGGGACAGAAAACACAGGGAGATTTTATAAGTAGTGATGCAGAGCCCCCATCAAAGGCTGACTCTATTGTGGTGTAGAAATGCTATAACCCACCCTCCAGGATCGACACGCTCATGGTTAATTACTAGAAACATTCCTTTCTTTCTATCATCTATCTATCCATTTCCCTATCTTCATTCTATCTATCATATCTATCTATCTATCTATCTATCTATCTATCTATCTATCATCTATCATCTATCATCTATCTATGTAGGTATATACACACATATACATAAATGTAATTTATATATCATACATTTTATATATAAACAAATAAATATATATATATATATATACACACACACACATACACACAAGGCATCATGGGGTTTGGGCATAAAAATTATTTTAAAATGAAAATATTTGAGATCTTACCTGAATTTCCCATATTTAACTAAACCAGAGCCTTCCAAAAATTACAGCCATCACCAACCCCCCTCTGAGGGGGCTTCCTATGAATTCCAGAAAAAAGCCAGACTGCCCATTCTCATTAGCATCAAGAAAAACCCTACAGAACCTTCCATACGTTCCTGATGAAGCCCTAAGACCACCCCCCTCATGACAAACACACATACACACACACACACACACACACACACACACACACACACTTCTTATTAAATTGGTATATAAACCTTTACCTCTAAGTATTCGGTAAGTTACTCATTACTGAAAATTCCCAAATGCATAAGAAATAAGCCTTGTCTTTTCTCCTGTTCCTCTGTCTATTGCCAGTTAATTTGCAGGGCATGACCATTTAAAACTTAAGTGGGTAGAGAAATAGTTTTCTTCCAACAGTTTGTATATACAAATACACAAATATATATATGCAAATTTATCTGCGTAGTTTATATATGTGTATTTATACAAGTTTATATATGTGTGTTTACATGTATATATACACACACAGAGTTATATATTTTGATAACCGACAGTATCTGCAGGCCCTCTGAAAATACTGAAATCTGAAAACCCTCTGGCTACCGGTCCCACAATGCCCCTTTGTCACCCCACCCTGACACACAGTTGCACACACACCACTTGAAGTGGGTCTCGTCCCAAGGGGCTCTGCTTCTGCAGGGCAGGCGTCAGCTGTGGCCTGCCCAGTCTGTCAGGCACTCAGGCTCCAGCCACAGCTGAGGTCCTTGGCCCTCAGGACACCAGAGTCACTGAGCCTTCCATTGTTGACAGTGTGTGTGTGTGTGTGTGTGTGTGTGTGTGTGTGTGTGTTGGGCGGTAGGAGGGGCGGCTGCTCTCAGTATTCTCTGTGTGATCTTCTGTTGGAGACTTTAAAAAACATTCAAGCTTATCCTCTACTGTTTTCTAAGGCTTTAATAGAGCACAGTGTGGTCTTCTCTTTAAAACCTGCCTTCTCCCCACGGGCTGATACCTGCATCTGACGTGGCCCAGTGAGGACCCACCAGCGCCAGCGGGCACCTGGTCTGAGGTCCTCGGTGCTCTTTCCCCAGCACTGAGACACTGCCTGGTGCCTGGCCCAGCTCCACAGTCTCATATCCATAATTCTCAAATCCAAAAGGCTTTGAAAACAGATTTTTATAACCACTTTGGTGGCAAGATGTGAAGTGAAGTGATAGAAAGCTCCATTTATCCCATTTAGTGTGAATATTCATATCTTTTGCTGATACAGGGCTGTGGAAATATTAACGTATTTGAATCACAGAGTGTTATTTCAGACCCCTTGGGATGTTACGTAATATTCGGTTCACGCACCATATTTTCTTTTAAACTCTGGGACACTGAATTCTGAAACACATCTGACCTCAACGGCTTCAGATCTGTGCTTGTGGCTTAGGCATGTTTCAATCAGTAAGAGCTGAATGAATGTCTGAGTTGCTCCTTCCTCCCACACCTGGGCTTTGTTACGGGTCAAGCTCTCAGCTCTCAGCTCCTTCCTCTGCAGGAAGGGACGGCCCCCAGGCTTGTGCAAACAGGTTTCGCTAGGTCTGCACAGACTCAGTGTGACCAGGGGCAATGATCCACAGCTGGACCAGCGCTGGGCCCTGAGCGCACGTGGCAGTTTCATAAGAAAACAACCATCCTTAGCATCATATTAAGAATGAAATAGACAGGGCGACAAAATATTTTCAGATATGAGCAGGTATTTAGGTCTGGGCAGTTCACAGGAAAAGAAAAAACAACAAAAACAACAGGCGTTTAATCTTGCTAGTGCTCACAAACACCTGAATATGGACGTTGATGGGCACTCTAGTCATACTGGATCTGCTTGAGATGAGCGTTCTAGAATCCCTTGTGTTATTATTTTAATCTTCTTCCTTTTCCCTTTTCTGTCCACTGCCCAAGGTTCTGGCCCAATTCTAGTGTCCCAAGTGGGCTTGGTTGGATTTGTCAAACTTTTTTCAAGGCCCTGACCTACTTCTGTACTCGTTTGTAGGATTTCTACACCTTCAGATAGACTCCCAAATTGATGAAGTCAGAGCCTCACAGAACATGGGTGCTCTTCTGGGAGCTGATGGCCATTCCTGGCCCCAACTCTTGTGTTTCACATTCTTCATGGCGGGGCATCGACACAGCAAAGCTTCCTCATATAAATCACGATGACTTCTTACCACAGAACTTGCGTATTTCACACTAACATACTCTCTCCCTTCCAAAAGTCAGAGGCCTAAGAAAATAAGGGACCCAAAGGGAAAGTTGGTACATGGTTGAGTTTGGCTTTTTTGGTTTTCATTTACAGAACAGAAAGATGATGCTCAAAAGACTTACAGAGTCATTTACCTAAGATTGTGTGGCTGGTCAGAGACCTAGCCAGAATTTGAACCTAGGTCCTAAACTCCCAGACTGGTGCCTCTTACACTATTCTGTATTCCTAATTCATTAGAGACATTCACTAGAAGAAATAAATTGATTTTACTTTACTTTTCTTTTTTCTTTTTTTTTTTTTTAAGCAAACTTCACACTAGTGTGGGGCTTGAACTTACAACCTCAAGATCATGAGTTGCAAGCTCTACTGACTGAAACAGCTGGGTGCCCCCTGGGTTTTTACTTTTCAGATCTAGTTAATATAAGAAGCTGAGTGAGTAATCTGGACCTAATATTGCCAGCATTTTCAACAAAGACAAAGATCACTTTTGAGGTTATATGTTTTTTTTTTTTTTTTAATCCTTTTACGCTTTTTTACCCTAATGGGTGTTTCAGTAGGAATGTGATCTCTGTACTTTGGATATTAATATACTTAAGCCACTTAACAATTTGAGGCTTAATTTTTGGTTAAACTAGTGTTTAACCAATTTTTTAAGAGTGCTGCAGTACTTAGAACCAGGGCAATCAATCACAGTGTGGCTGCTTCCTACACATGTTGATATGTGTGTGAGTGGCAGAGCAGGGAATCCAGGGGAGCCAAAGTCCTGGGGGCTATGGGGCAGGGCCACCTCATCACCCCTACATGACATAGGAGTGTCTGACAAGGGGGCTTCCAGGTGATGATCCAAGAGGGAGTGTAGTGCAGAGGTGACAAGGGATGGCACTCTTTGTTTGCTAGGGCTGCTGTGGCAAAGTACTACAAGTGACCACTTAACAAAAATGTCTTATCTCACTGTTCTGGAGGTTAGAAGTCTGAAATCAATGTGTCATGGGGTCATGCTTCCTCTGAAGGCTCTAAGAGAAGAATCTGTTGCATGCCTATCTCATAGCTTCTAGTAGTTCCTTGCCTTATGGCAGCATGCCCCAATCTTCATATGATGCTCCCCTATGTGTGGTGCATCTGTCCAAATTACCCCTTTTAATGAAAACATCAGTCATATTGGATTAGGGGCCTACTTTACTCCAGTACAGTATGAATTCATCTTAACTAATAATGTCTGCAAATTACATTTCCAAATACAGTCACATTCTGAGGGTAGGGCTTCAGCACATACATTTGGTGGAGGGATACATTTCAATCCATAACAGTCCACCCTCTCACCCTACTGCAAGTTAATGTCCTCCCATGCAAAATACATTCACCCTATCCAACACCCCCCAATGTTTTAAGCTATTCTAGCAGTAACTCTAAGTCCTTATCTAAATAAGGTAAGGGTGAGACTCGGAGTATGATTCACCCTGGGGCAAAATTCTTTTCCATCTGTGAACCTGTAAAAGCAGACAAGTTATCTGCTTCCAAAATACAAAGGCCGAGCCAGCCGAGGCTAGACATTCCCATTCCAAAAGGGAAAAACTGGAGGAAAAAAAAAAAAAAGGTGTTATGGGGTCCCCAGCAAATTTGGAACCTAGCAGAGGAAGTTCCATTAGATTTTAAAGCTTGAGAATTATCTGCTTTGGTTCCATGCTCTGTCCCCAGAGCCTGTGCACATGATGGAGGATAATCTGCTTCACTTCAAGTCTACTGATTTAAATGGTAATCAAGTCTCAAAAATGCCTTCTTAGCAATGTCTGGACTGGTCTTTGACCAAAAACCAGGGCATCATAGCCTAACCAAGTTGACACATAAAATTAGCCACTGCAGATCATCTTTGAGTGAATACTACAATGTGTCCAAGTTAGGGAAAGCCAGGAAATGGTAATAAGAGGAAGAGGAGAAATCTTGGCTGTTTGTCCTGGACAATGTACCAGTGGGGCAGGACTCAGAGGGGTGATCAATTAGACATTGTGTAAAGAGTAGTTTTAGGGACGCCTGGGTGGCTCAGCAGTTGATCGTCTGCCTTGGCTCAGGGCGTGATCCTGGGGATCTGGGATGGAGTCCCGCATTGAGCTTCCCACAGAAAGCCTGCTTCTCCCTCTGCCTCTCTTTCTGTGTCTCTCATGAATGAATAAATAAAATCTTTTTTTAAAAAAAGGCGGGGGGGGTTAATTTGTCACAGTGGCTTGGACCCAGGGAATGGACAGAAAAGACACTGTGTTTCCAGCAATCCTGAAGCAAGGGAATTTGCCCTGGCACAAGGGTGGGAAATGGGGTGGGGAGGTATAACGTGGGGCCCTAAAGAGAACTGGCTAAGGAACTGGATAAACCTGCAGCCCCTCAAATTCATATGTGGGGCCCTAACCTCCACTGCGATGGTAGAGCCTTTGGGAGATAATTAGGTTTAGATGGGGTCGTGAAGTTGGAGCCCCCATGATGGGATTCGTGCCTCCATAAGAAGAAGAGACATCAGATCTTCCTCTCTCCCCGATGTAGTGTGAACAAGAAGGCAGCCTGGACCTGAATCTCACCAAGAGACGAATCTATCAGACCTTTCATCTTGAACTTCCAGCCTCTAGAACTGTGAGACATAAATTTCTGTTGTTTAAGTCATCCAGCCTTTGGTACTGTGTTATAACAGCCCTAGCAGACTAAGACATACAGGAGGCCACGAGTGGCCTCACCAGAACAATATTCTCACCAGAACAATATTCTGTTGTATTGTACTTGCCTGCCTTTCCGTGTCCCTAAAAGGCTTCAAGGTCCACAAGCTGGGTCTTTTGAGAGGATGCCTCCTCCACAACCAGCACCAGACCTGGTGCCTAGCAGGTGCTCCAGAAAGAGTTGCTGAATGAAAACATCGATGGACTGCACCCAGCTCTCCCAAGCTCAGCGGCGATGACAAAACTTCATAGTTGGTGGGGAGCAACTTAGTTTGTGAGGTGTAGTGAACCTATCTCAAACTGTGTCTGTCAAGGAAGCACGCCTTTTCTTACCTAGATTGTGTGGTTGTTTGAGTCAGCTTGGGAAAAGCAGACAGCTGAGAAGAGGGAGGTGTTGAGACATCCCCAGCCCCCCTTGGCGGCTACAAGAGCCTGGTGGTTGGATGAGCCAATGTTAAGCTAATGGACTTTAAGGAGACCAGCCTGCCAATGCTTTTCTGTTCTTAGTTTGTAACCAGAGATCTTAATCTCTACACAAAATAGATGTTTGCCTCTAGACATTTCTTTATTCTGACGGGCAAAGGGGAGAAGGAAGGAGCACATTTTGAGGGGGAGAGAGAAGGTAAGAGCTTATGCTCCTAAAGACCATAAGCCTTCCCATTGGGTATGAGGAGCAGCAAGTCACTCATTTCAATCCTCCTTGGAGCCTTCTGGTTGTCCGTCTGTCTGGGGCTCATCCTGTTTCTGTGCAGGAGAGAGGGAGCTGAAGCAGGCAGCTGGGGTTTATGATGATATCTTCATGTCGGCCTGTTCGGCACCCACACACCACCCAAAACATACGACATGTGATATTTCATTCCCTTGTATTGCTAACTCACAATCTACGTTGCTCAGGGGCCTCCTTCCTTTGAATGAGGCTTGAGAGAGAACCAGAAGGCAATCTGCGCCTCCAGCTTCCCATTGACGAGGCAGCTCCAAACTGGGATTACTGATTTCCATTTCAAAACTGTGTTCAATTTAGTTGATTTAAACGACTTGACTTTCCTCTGTGAAATGACTGTGGCATGTGAGCTCAGCCAGTGGCTCTTTGAAAGGCATAAACACACTCCCTGCAGGGACCGATGGAGCTCCGCCACCCATTGTTTATCTAAAAACAGCGTTTTATTATTGTCGCTCAATTAGTCCAGACAGCGGACACAAATGACTTTCCACAGCAACATCCCAACGCTGCGTGTCACTCATAAAATGCCGAAGACTGTGCTAATAGCTGGCTAATAAAATCAAAATGGGCCTGTATTGATTCCACGATTACTCAAATCCTCACCCTTTCTTCTGAAATCTCTTCTTAATCTAATTACACACAATTTTTTCGCTTTTGTAAAAGAACATTAACCCCAGCAATCAACAATCCTGTTCTCAATTTATGAGCAAGCAACCAAGTTTCTTCCGAATGTAAACTTTGGAGAGGAGTTTATTTTCTATAAACAAGCTCGCATATTTGTTCCCCTCAAGGTCAAAATATTATTGCCTGTAGGTTTTTTTTTCCTACAAACTTTTTTATTTCTGAAAATTGCACGATCTGTCATTTCGCAGACACCCACGAAAAACCACTCCTAATCACTTGCAGAAGATAAGTTTCTCCTTGTTTATACTAACTGCTGTGAAAATGCTATTATACGCAAATGTTTCATCTGTTTTGCAAACATATGCTTTCACACAGACACACACGCGCACGCACACACACACACACACACACATTCACACAGCTCACCGCTGAGCCGGTTGCCTGAAATGGGGAAAAGTCCTTTGAAAAGGACAGAAACGAGCTGCAGTGAGCCTCTCAGCATTTCCCATTTTGCAAATCCATCTTGGAAGCACGGGTGAGACATATTCAGAAATCACATGTGCCATTGACTACACTAGGACCGTGCTCTTGAGTGGAAAGATGCTTGCTCTCGGATTCGTGCCTCTAATTTCCACCTGGAGAAGTTGGGAGTCAGAGAGGTGGAGATTTAAGGAAGGTGAGCAAGCAGAGGAGTGGAGCCTGGGTGTTGCAGTCACAAGCCTGGACCGCTGTGGAATTGCAGCACAGAATCCACGAATTCGGGTGGTAAGGACGCCTCCTCTTTAAAGGAACCATGAGGGTCTGCTGTAGATGGGGGTGTCCCTGCCAAGCTGTATGGCAGCCCCCTCCCCTGTGGTGATTAACCTCCCTTCATCCTCACCCCAACATATACATACGCACACTTGGGTAATGTAACATTTCTAAAGTTTTCATTTGAGTTTAGGGTTGGAAAACATCCAGGCCAAACATAAAATCTCAAACCTGGCTCTCTCTTCCCGCAACACCACTGCCAAGAGCCCTCTGGTTTCAGTCCTAGATAGCGAACCAGCATGACCTCATGGTTGGAAACTCCATCTTTGGGCAGGCCTGGTCTCGCCCCGTCTCTACTCTCTTTCCTTGGATGAGAAGGGGGTGATGTTGGCATGGTGAGAGGAATTCCTCTTTTACCCACGAGCGGAGAAATGACCTTGTCCAGTCATTACCCAAAGGCCAAAGGGAAGAAAGCTCCCAATCACCTCTAAAGGCAGAGGCAGGAGACTCTGAATGTACTTGGAGTTGCCCACCTGAGCAGAGCCTCTTGTTTGGTTGATTGGACTGAGCTTCCACCATTTCTTCAGAAGAATAGGAAGCATTAGGTCACCGCCAAAGCAGCGCCTGGATGTCAAACCAACTTAACCTTGATGCCCAGCAAAATGTCTCTGCCACTTGACTAGCTCTAAGCCATGTGACTCTGGGCACCTGTCTTCCTGCCTTCTGTCTCTGTCTCTTTATCCTGCATGGTTTCCTAATCATTCCTGTCCTTGACTCCCCAGGGGTGTGGATCACTCTTTGAAAAGCACACAATGTTCTCCCAATGCAAATCCTTATTTGACCCAATCTCTTCCTTTCATGGAAGGATGACCCATTCCAAGAAAAGGTAGGAGATGTCTGATAAGCACATTAGAAAAACTACCTTGGCCGGAACACCCAGTGTAAGTTGATTAGAGGTAGGCCACTACTCAGGGGTCATCTGCTGTGTGTACGCCTTTAACAGAAAATACATTTTTCATATTGCCAAATTCTCTCCAACTGTTGTCGGTTCGTCCGTTTCTTTCCCACCTCCACCTGCCCACACGGTGGGGGGAAATACCATCTCCATCATTCAGCTAGCTGGCTGGCGGAGTGATGGGCTTCCTTGGTTTCCGCTGGCTAATGTTGCAACAGCCTTGTGCTCTCACTGCTGGAACTTTCCTCAGGAAGCCACACAAGTGACCCTCAAAATGCAAGGGCTTTCTGGTAGCATTCACCCTGAGGTTTTAAGCTCTCTCCCCTCTCCTCGGCCCTGGCCTCTTTTGCCTTCTGAAACCATAAAGCAGTTAGAGATTCTAATCTCTCAACACAAAGTCACTCTGGCACCCACAATCAGATGTCACCTGAGGTCACAGCAGCTCGCCTCTGGTGGAAAGTTCCAAAGCAGGTTGCAGCTGCTTTTACGATCTGCCAGTTGATTCGCAGAGAGAGAGCCCTGAAACCCAACAGGAAGGTAGTTTTCTGAGGCACGTTAAAAATATATTTACGTTTGTTTATATGTGAGTGATTATTTTTAGTCTGAGGAAGAGGCTTGACAAGGATCTAGAGGCTCCACGGTGGCCTGGCACAACCAGCGGGATTCGCACCTGCATACAACCCGTCTTTGGGTGCTGTGCTTCTGGGTTATTGCCTCATGTTTTTCTCCCTGCCAGCCCCCCAGTGCCATAGGAAGAGGTGAAACTGGTCCCACACCAGGCTTTTCATCTCATTTCTCTGCTCCCCTCCTGGCTGGCAGGTCCCCGCGAAGCAAGTCACACTCAAGAGGCTAACAGCCGAGCTTCAGGCCTCAAGAAGCTGTTTCTTGCCTCTGCAGGACAAGAGTGGTGCCTCCAGAGACCTGCCTGTGGTGCTGTGCTCAGTTATAATGACTGTGAACTCCAGGCACTACTTTGGGTCATGGGAGCAGGCCGGCTGGACCTCTATAATCCAGACGGTTCCTACGTTGTTGGAGGAACTCCAGACTGAGGGATGGCCAAGGTTTAGAAAGATATGCTGATTCCTTGGTATCTGGCTTAATGCATTCCTTTCAGATGTGGCAAATAGAGGAGCGCGCAGAGAAGCACGCTGCTGCTCTCCAGCTAATGCACCAGCCCTCCCCAGCCCACCACCTGGCCTCCACACAGTCAAGGGGGAGGAGAACGTGAGCCAGAACAAGTTAAGGCTAGATGAAGGGCACAACCCCAGAGGACCAGTGGTTGATGGTAACTCTGGGATCAGTGACAGAGTCTGGGCACTCACAAATCCACAGTGACCACCTAGATCCTGCTGTGCCTGTGCCACCACAGATTGCTTTGGTAGAGTTCCTCTTACAGATAATTGTATCTGCTCTGGATACCACTGACCTCAAGTGGTGATCTGCTGGCCGAGGGCTATGGAGTTTGGACAGGATACAGCATTGCAGTCAGTGCTCTGCCCATACTGTTTAGGAGTGTTTATCATCTCCATGCACACCAGCTCAAGTGTGCCAAACAGCACCTGTGTCTCTGTTGGAACGCTACCCTCTGGGTCCTGAAACTACTCTGTCTGCTTATAGAAAAAGCAATGATGAGAACCTGCATCTTTTCAGGGCTGTCAGCCCTTAACCAGTGAATGACAGATGGGAGGGGACAGTAACACTGAAGCTTTCCTGGTCTTTGGTCAAGACCACAGCACGGGGCACAGGAATGCTCTGGAGAGACTTTCAGTCACCACTTCCCTCCCTGGAGCTTTTCATGATGGTGCTCCTTTACCGGGCATCCTTGCTTTCTACAGCCATTTCTCAGACCGCCTGCTGGTTTTTCCTGGGAACATTCCTTAAATGAATCCCCTGGGTCTGCTTCTGGGGAATCTAACCTAAGACACTAGGTAAGGCACGAGAGGTAATGCTTGCTCTGAGACCCCCAAATCAACGACACAGCTTCCCCTCAGCTCAGATGGCTTCTCGTCCTTTCAAAGTTCAGCCTTCCTATGCTGTCTCATTAAGACACTTGGAGTGAAAGACTATCATCCTGCTGCACTAGCATAACAGGCAACTGTTTTCCTACTCCACAGAATCTTCTGGAAGATCTCAACTCAAAGTCAGCTCCAGGGCCCTGGGGGAAATTCTGCTTCCTCAGTCTTAATTCAGAGAAACATGGGCCCTGGCCAAAGCTTCCAACCACACAACCACCTCATATTTCCTCCTCCCTCTAGCCTAGCAAAGAATCAAAGCCAATGGGGACCTTATATGGTGTTCACCAACTCTGGAAAACTTTTCAAAAATACTTTTAGTTCCTTTCTTATTGTCTCCCCAGAGTCTAATAATTCCTGGAAGGAGAACTGTAGATTCATTGACACTTGGGAAGTTCAGCAGAAAATCAATCCTGTAGCTCGAGAAAGCTGTATGGAAACCCCACGGCTTCCAGCTCTGTCCTCCCTCCCAGCCCTGCCAGCCTTGGAATTAACTCTTACCATTCCGCAGAGTGGGCATCAGAAGACCAGGTACAGGGAGGGCAGCAAATGGTGCAAATTAGAACTACAATTCCTCAAGCTTATCCTTCCTGCCTTTTATAAAACCTCCAAACATGCCTCATGTAGAAGAAGCATCAGCATTTGTTTCAGCCTGACATGCAAGCCAGGAAACTCCCTCCAGATCTCTAAGAGTTTAGGTTTGCTGTAATCACTGTTGCTCTTGGCCCAACCTTGGAAAAATTCTGAAGATACAAGCTTGGCCTAGAAGCCTACAGGCAAACACTCAGAAGTCCTATGGGTAGTTCTGTCTCAGTACACACTACTGATATCAGGGCTTGTGGGAGATATAAGAAACAGAAGAGGAGTGTCAAAAAAGCTCTCCAAATCCCAGTTCTTGCATCTTGCACTTGGTTTCAGCTGTGACTCCTAATGGTGGCTTGGGGCATGGCTACCCATGCAAAGCTCTATTCCTAGAGAGGATACTGTCTGAATCTGTCAAGGGAAGGAGAAACTGCAAAGGAAGGAGAGTGGTAGAGTGAGGAAGAGGAGGGCTTTGAACAGAATTTGCCTTGTGTTTGTAGCAAATCCTTCAGGTGTGTCCTTCAGGACCTGGCCTTTCCCCTCAGCTCTGAGGAGCGCCCAGTGAGGTACATCCATGCTCAGCAGAAATAGTTATGGCAGCAATGTCCACAGCAGCCAAAATATGGAAAGAGCCCAGATGTCCATCAATAGATGAATGGATTAAGAAGTTGTGGTATAGATATACAATGGAATATTACTGAGCCATCAAAAAGAACGAAATCTTGCCATTTGCAATGATATGGATAGAACTGGAAGATATGATGGTAAGTGAAGTAAGTCAGAGAAAGACAAATACCATATGATCTCACTCATATGCAGAATTTAAGAAACAAAACAAAGGATCATGGGGGAAGGGAGGAAAAAATAAAATAAGATGAAAACAGAGAGGGAGACAAACCATAAGAGACCCTTAACAACAGGAAACAAACTGAGGGTTGCTGAGGGGAAAGGGGTAGGGAGATGGCATAAATGGACGATGGACATTAAGGAGGGCACAGGATGTAATGAGCACTGGGAGTCATATGCAACTGATGAATCACTAAATTCTACCCCTGAAATTAATAACACACTATATATTAGCTAAATTGAATTTAAATAAAAAAAAAGTGTTTGGGCTGGAGGAGAGATGGTCTTGAAACCCAACCTCGGCACAGCCCTTGAGGACACTGCCAACCCAGGTGCAGCAAACGATGAAATGTGTTTTTTCTCTTCTCTTTCCTTTCTCGCCAATCAGAGTGAGTGAATTCTAAGCTCACTATGGTGTTTTAATTATTTTTTGATTAAGAAAAAAGGGAAAGGAGTTAAAATTAAAGCCTGCTATATAAAAGCAAAGCAATTTCTGGAAGGTCATGAGCCGCTGCTGGCAAGTGTGTCCAGGAGTTCAGAACAATATACTTGCTGTTTGGGGAGCAAACCAGCAAAGCAAATCCAGGCTGGCGAGGGTGTCTTGGCACAACTCAAGATTGGGTTTGGTTCTGGATTCATACAAGCCTCTCCTAAAATGATGGAAGGGGCAGGGCCCACTGATTGTCCAAAGCGTGTTCTCCAGTCTTGATTCCCCAGTGCTCGTATGTGGAGTGTGACTCCCAGGAGGAGGAAGGACAGATGCGGAAGAAACTGACTTTAGCTCTCATTTCTCTATCACCTAGCACAGTGCTTGGAATGCCACAGGTAGGTGCTCAGTGTGTGCTTACCAGTGACATGGAAGCGGATCAAAGCAGTCCTGTTCTCTATAGCTTTTCACTGCGGAGGTGAAAACAAGATCCAGAGGGAGTTGCAAAATGGAGAAAAACACACAGGGACCTCATTTATTTCTCTTTTTGGACTGAAAAGTAAAGATGCCATCAAGATTTGTGAGAAAGAGCACAAAAAGAGAGTTTCTTTAAGCAAGGAGGGCGTGCCTTATGGCCTCAACTTTAGAAGCAAGAAACCAGGGGTGCCTCGGTGGCTTAGTTGGTTAACTGTCTGCCTTTGGCTTTAGGTCATGATCTTAGGATCTTGGGATTGACTCCCATATTGGGCTCCTTGCTCAGGGGGGAGTCTGCGTCTCCCTCTGCCCCTCCTCCCTCTCATACTCTCTCTCTCTCTCAAATAAATAAATAAATAAATAAATAAAGTAAAGGAAAAAAAAAAACAGTCAAGAAGCCAGTTTGATGCTAGGGACAAGGACACAGATTCTGCTGCCAGACTGGGTCCATGTCCTTACTCTGCCATTTGATAGTTGTCTGATCTGGGGCAAGTTACTTAACTTCTTTGGGCTTCGACTTCTCATTTATAAATTGGTAATATTAACAGGACCTATCTCATAGGATTGTTGTGACAATAAATGAGTTGACATATAGAGAGCACATGCAACAGTGCCCAGTACATAGGAAGTGCCACTGACAAATTACTACCATGGTTATTAATTTTGATTATTGTCTGAGTCAGTCATGGTTCTAAGGATCATGACTGACTCAGACAATAATCAAAATAGATTGTCTTAGGTCTCACATACACCATTTCTGTAAAATAAACATCATCTTACCTACTTTATAATTGAGGAAATGGAATCTAAGAGAGATTAAGTTATTTGTGCACGGTCAAGCATCTACTAATTGTCGGACATTGTATTTGAGCCGAGATCTATCTGCCTCCAAAGCCTGTGCTTTTTCTGTTAAGCTACATTCAAGATGACATGTTTGAAACTTCCTCTGCTTGCCATCCTGCCGGCATCCTCTCAACCACCTAAGCTTATGAAAACATGGCACTAAAGTCAGCGTCCCCTGGACACTGACAGAAGAACAATTGTACATCTGCCAAAGAATGTTCTCAGCACCAATAATGGTTCTAGCTACTGTGGAATACTTTGGAGTAACTGAATTTAGGAGTTCTTAATTACGGACCTCCTAAGATTTCAAGGATTAGAAGAGGCAAATATGAAGGAGATAAACTAATTATTCTCCTACTTTGATTGGGGAGATCAGAATTCCCTTTATTTATCTTAGGAAGATAAAAACTCCAGAACTCAGGAATACAGTTCTCAGCTACTGCATATTAAAAAACAATTGAGACCCAAATACATCCAATCAATGGATCCTGACTTTAGGGAAAACTCACTCTAAACCACCTGGTATGGAAAGCCACTAGTCCTGTGAGTAGAATCGCCTTCTATGAAATTTCATTGTATAATGACAGGAAAGAGAGAGACCAATGTGGGGCAGTTGCTAGAATAGAACAGCATTACAGTTCGGCTGACTTCATGACCTCATTCTCTTGACCTGGTAATTCTGCGATGAACCCCTCTGGTGTCCCCAGACACTATTCTTTCTTAAAAGATGTCCTTTTAAGTTTAATATATTGGAGCCATCAGGGTCTTTTATTGTGTGGGTGTTTCCAAGTCATGTTTCTTCGTCCAGCTGCTTTCCAGTCTTACCAGAGTGTCTATGTAGCTACTTTATCTTGCTCTCCTCTGGGGGTTGAAAGATGTAGTTAGAAGAGGAGTGGTGGGGTTTTTTTGGCAGGGGAAAGGGGTTGTTTGTTTTTCATCCAATAGATTTTTAATCCTTGAATGCATTATTTTTGCATGCATACAGAAAAGTACACAGACCATAAGTATATAGCTCAGTGAGATTTTCACAAAATATAATTTTACTTAACATCAAATTTGAAAGTTTCCATGTATTTGTGTATAATAGGAGTTCATTTATTTTCAATCCTCTGTATTCCATTCCATTCTATAAATATGCCATAATATATTAATCTATTCTACTGTCCATTTGGTGAACGTTTCGGTTGCTTATAGTTTGAAGGTATTATGAATAATTCTGCTATGAACATTCCTGTGCATGTCATTTGGTACAAACTTTGGGATGGAGGAGGGTGCCATATGCCAAGAGTGGAACCACTACGTCAGAGAGTATGTATACATTCATGTCAGGGAAATTTGCCAAAAGGTTTTCCAACACTTCCACCAGCAGTGTACATGCTCAAAATCCTTTCTAACGGTGGTATGGTCAGTGTTTAAAATTATAGATCTTCCTCGACTTAACATCCCAATAAACCCATGATACATTGAAAATACTGTGAAGTCAAAAATGCATTTAATACACCTAACCTACTGACATCATAGCTCAGCCTAGCCTACCTGAGATGTGCTCAGAACACTTATGTGATTAGCCTTCAGTCGGGCAAACTCATCTAACACAAAGCCTATTTGATAATAAAGTGTTGACTATGTCATGTAATTGATTGGACACTGTACTGAAAGTGAAAAACAGAATGGTTGTGTGGGTGCAGAGTGCTTGTCAGTGTGTCAGTTGTTCACCCTAGCGATCTCGGGGCTGACTGTGGTCACCCCTGCCCCACAACATGGAGAGGATCACACTGCATGTTGCTAGCCCAGAGAAAGATCCAAATTCAGAATTTGAAGAATGGCTTATACTGAATGCATATCACTTTTGCACCATGGTAAAGTTGAAAAATCACGGGTCGAACCACTGTAAGCTGAGGACTGCCTGTGTGGTCATTCTGGTAGGGATGTGGTGGTACCTTATTGTGGTTTTAATTTTCATTTTTCTGATGACTAATAAGGTGGAGTACCTTTTAAAATGTTTATCGTCAGTTTGGCTACCTTCTGTGAAGTATCTGGTCATGTGATTGGGTTGTCTTTTCCTTATAGATTTACATCTCTTATATATTCTGGATATGAGTCCCAGCATGGCAAATAACTTTCTCTACTCTACAGATTGTCTCTTCCCTCTTTCAATATCATTTTTCTTAATGAATGGGTCTTAAATGTAAAGGAATCCAATGTATCCCTTCCTTTATGATTAGTACTTCCTGTGCCCACTTAAGAATCTTCTCTTCCTACCCCAAGATCATAAAAATACTCTGCATTATTATCTTCGGACCGGGGTTGGCAAACTACAGACTGTGGTCCAATCTATTCCTCCATCTGTTTCTGTAAACAAACTTTTGATGGGACAGAGTCACTCTCATTCATTTACATATTTTCTATGACTATTTTCTTTCTATAGTGGCAGATTATATGACCCTCAATGCCCCAAACCTTTACTATCTGGCTCTTCATGAAAAAAAAAATTGCCAAATTGTTTGAGAAATTTTATTATTTTGCCTTTCACATTCGGTATCGACATTTGTGTACAGTATGTGGGAGAAATCAAGATTCGTTATTTGCTATATGTATATCCAGTTAAAGCAAGGTCACAAAGATTATCCTTTCCCCACCCACAGCTCTATGGCGTCATATATCAAGAATACCTTGCATGCATGAATATATTTTTGGATTTTCTATCTTGTCCCTTGGTCCATTTTTCTAGCCTACGACCGATGCCACTCTGTTTAAGTTGGTGCATTTTTATAGTGAGTTATTATATCCTCACATTTGTTTTTCATCAAAATTATCTCTACTGTTCTTGGAACTTTGAGTCTCCATATAAATTTTACCATCAATTTGACAATTTCCTCAAAACAACTTCCTGGGGCTTGAATTGGTCTTACATTGCCTCGACAGATCAGTTTGGAGAGGTTTTATTTATTTACAATGATGAGCCTTACAATTCATGAATGTGGGGATCCCTGGGTGGCGCAGCGGTTTGGCTCCTGCCTTTGGCCCAGGGCGCGATCCTGGAGACCCGGGATCGAGTCCCACGTCGGGCTCCCGGTGCATGGAGCCTGCTTCTCCCTCTGCCTGTGTCTCTGCGCCTCTCTCTCTCTCTCTCTCTCTCTCTCTCTGACTATCATAAATAAATAAAAAAAATTAAAAAGAAAATTTAAAAAAAATAATTCATGAATGTGGTGTATTTTTTAAATTTATGTAGCCCTTCTTTCATTTCTTTCAGTAATATGTAGGTTTTCTGACTGATATCTTGTATGTATCTGATAGGGTTATTTCTAGGTACTTTGGACGCTATTACAAATTTATGTCAGTACTAGCTTTTATGTCAAAAAGAAAAAAGAAAAAAAGGAAAGAAAGAAAGAAAGAAAGAAAGAAAGAAAGAAAGAAAGAAAGAAAGAAAGAAAGACATGGGATCAACTACTGACTAGTCACTTACCAACCATGCCCTAATGAAAATATTGTGGGGACCTAAAATGATATCCATGTCTCAAGAAATAAAGAGATTTGGATGGGTGAAGAAAAATGCAAGGCTGACACAATCACATGTAGCACACGTATGTGTTCACTTCAGGCTCTCTTCCACGGGTTTTGGATGTCTGGGACATTGACTCACATGCTGTGTGCTCTAAGACTACAGGATAGCATGAAAACAATGCTAGTGGAGCATCAAAACTCCTGGATCTGAGGCCTGGTTCTTCACAAACTAGTTGTGAAAATTTAGGTAAGTCCTTAACCTCTCTGGATCTCAGTTTCTGAATGTATAAAAAGTAAGTTGACTCTGACTTAAAAGTGAGGAAAGGGGACCCTTTGGTTACCGGTGGCTACAGTCAGAGATGTTCAGGGGTGTGATCTGGGGGCTCTGAATGTCAAGAGATTTCTTAAGGGAACTGTCTTCCCACTGGTTTGGGAATGGTTGGAATGCCTTTGATAGAGACAAAGCTTTTCAAAGAAGAATCTCTGAAGGAGGAGACCCCCTCAAGGTAAAAAACAAGTGGAGGCATAATGAATGCAGAAGAAACCACAGGGTCTGGGCACAGGTTCATGAGAGGAAATGGATTCCAAGCAGGGGTGGAGAAGGATCGGGAAAAGCCTAGAGGCAGATGTGTAATGAAGCTGGTAGTGACTGTGTGGGAACTTCCTTTGAATCATGGGTTTCACAGGAGAGATGGATTAGGGTTCTGCTTTAGAAATCTTGAGAGGAAAAGTTACACTCAATGGACAAGGAAGTGCTGTTATTTTTCTTAGAATCTAAGAGTGATGAAGATAAATGGGCAGAGCAGTAAAGGCTGTCAAAATTCATGCTCCTCTTTACCTAGGAAAATGGTGCTGGTGGGGTACCTCTAAGCTGTCAGGGACTCTATTTCCAGCACCCTGTTACATCTGGGTTGGGCCAATAGAATATATATATAGACATAGTATTTGTCATTCTGAGCCAAGCAATCAAGAGGAAGGGTTAGCTTCTCCACTCTCACTTTCTCTTTCCATGAGGACACCCTAAAGACTCCTGGTTCTTATGAGATAACAGCCACAAGACCCTCAATCCTTGAGTTATCTTGCAGAGCCCAAAATTGTGTTCCCCCTGGGAATAACTACACTGGACTATTCTGGAATGAGAAATAAATTCATGCTGTGTTAGGTGACTAAAATTGGGTTTATTTTTTATTTTTTTAGAAAAAGAGAACCTGGGGGGCAGAGGGAGAAAGAGAGAGAGAAAGAGAGAGAGAATCTTTTTTTTTTTTTTAAGAGAGAGAGAGAGAATCTTAAGCAGGCTCCACATCCAGCTCAGAGCCTGACCAGGGGCTCAATCTCATGACCCCGAGATCATGACCCGCACCGACATCAAGAGCTGGATGCTTAACCCACTGAGCTACCCAGGTACCCCTAAAGTTTGGGTTTCTTTGTTATAGTAGCCAGTGTTGCCTTAACTAATGCAGCTGGTTTCTTAAATAATTCACAGTATTGACAGAAAGGAATAAAAATACAATGTTTTTATGTTACTGCCATTTCATTTGAGAAGAGATTTAAAAATGAGAAAGGAGGGTAACTCAAAAGAAGCTTCCTGAAACTTCAAGTCATTGGAGAATATTCACAATTAGTGTAAAAGCAGGACAATAACAATGCCAGTACATAATATCTGTGCCTAATATATTTCCACTCCCCCGATTTGCATTTTAATTTCCTTGCTTTGGCTCACCACGTGTTCTTATGTGGGATTCAACCTTTAGCAACAAATAAGACTTCCTTCTCTCTTGGCTCTTCTCACTCCTCCCATCCTCCCCCCCACATGCATATCCCCCATGCCTTTTCCTTCCCACAAAGCTCACTTTTGGCAAAACGGTTTTCACAAACCACACATTTTAATGAATTAAGCGCAGTCTCGCCATCGCGCCTGCATTCCTGCACAGCCCTTGACTTCCACACTCCTCCAGCTGTGGGAATTCTCCCTTAAACCTCCAGGAAAGAAAAGAAATGCATTAGAAATTCTGTCTGTAAGTAGAGAAGTGATGCACAGAATGTAATGGCTCCTCTACCTTCCTCTTTGTTTTTCAAAAATGCGAGAAAGAAGGATGGTTTTCAATATTGCATCTCCTCTGAGAAACTCCCTAATTCAACGCTGTTTTTCTTTGGCCAGTGGCAAGACTGGTTATGATCACAAATCTGCATAGTGCCCCCACCTTACCCTTTTTAGTGGCAGTTTCATGGATTGACTTCTACCCTCCGGAAGACAAAAATTGAGGTGTTTGACAGCAGGGAAATTTTAGAGAATTTCAAAAAGGTAAAGGACTGGATATATCAGTTGCCAACCTTCTTATTTGACTCTAAGGCTCATGTGTATGGTCTAATTTGCCCAAAATCCTACAACCAACCAATGGCTTCTAGAAAATTCAGCTGTATTCAACCTTAACAGCTGGTGTCACCTGAAATTTCCAGCACCAGATCTTGCTGGATCATCACGCCAGCCACATGACAGGGATAGATGCACCTCTCTTAGAGAGATGAGGGGACAATGCATTGCTAAGACTTATACCAGACCTTAGAGTCAAGTCCTTCACCACCAAATATTTGTCCTCAGTCTTCCCGGTGTTTTCACCATTCTGTGGGGGTGGCACCAACTATGTGTCAGACACTTGACTAGGATCTGGGGTTACCTAAACAAAAGACACGACTTCTGCCCTCAAAGAGCACGCGGTTCCCTACAGACAGATACATAACTGCATGATTCCAATCCTCTACAGTAGATGCTCTGTGTGTCTTGCGCTCCTGGCTCACAGTCACTTCCCAAGCAATGCTTGCTTTTCCCAAGGAGGGAACAGCAGGGGCAGCAACAACAGCCAATCGCAAAATCATCAAGTGAGGAGGCGCCAACAGCTTTGCCTCCCAACTGAGGAGCATCTTACCCAACCTCCTTCCCACCCACCGTCACCACCTGTAGGTTTGGAACCAAGAAAGGCTTTGGAAACTGAAGATCATGTGCTAATAGGATGTTAAAGCAAAACCACCCTCACCACCCACCACCAGGGGTAGTTTGTGTAAATGCGTTATTCGCGAGCCCGGCGCTTCGTTTCAGGACTTCAGCGCCTGGCACTTCGCTGGCTTTGAAAGCGTTGCTTATCCAGAGAACTCAGAGTCTGCTTTTGGCAGAGGACTCAAAGGAGGCAGATCCAACCTTCTCTCTGTCTCTCTCATGTTGCCAAAACATAAGACTCTTGGTTTTATGGGAAACTCGTGTGAATTCTCCTTCCAGTCAATAACTTGAAAATTAAAATTGAGTAGTAGAGGGAACAGTAGAAGGAAGTAGAGGGAGCCTGGGAATCAGCGGACGTGGTATTTGGTGCTGAATGTACTACTTACCTAATCACAACCATTGGGCCAGTCTATTTACCTCTAGGCTTTTTTTTTTCTTTCATTTTTGGTCCAAATTTATTTTATTTTATTATTTTATTTTTTCTCTTTTCCTACTTTTCTTTTTCCATTTTGGAAATAAGAAGAGTGGATAAATTACCTCTAAGTTTTGTTTCTAACAATTCTGGCACCGAATACATTGAGATGTTGTTACTTCATTTTAGAGAACACCTACCGAGTCTATGTGGCAGGTGCTGGGGTAGAGATGTGAGACAGGCAAACTTGTTGGAGAATAGAGCAGTTAAGATTGGAGTCCAGCAGGAGGGACAGGGTTACAGAAAGTACAGGGGACGTTGTAGGGCACCGAAGATGGGTACTATGTCCTTCCAGATCTATTCCCGACACTTCCCCCCACTGAAGAGGATCCAAACAGGCTACCCTGAAATATGTCTCTTTGACATATTGATTGTTTTGAGCTGAAAGCACTTGAGAAATAGAAGATGTAGGAAGGGCTCGCCTATCTTCCCTTTCAACCTTAAAAGTAGGACACATTTCCCATGAGGGTGGTGCCTCTCGGTACCGAAAGAGGTGAATATTCTATCACCTGAGGTGAAGAGTTGACATGAATCAAACAAACCTACAAAAATAACCGTTATCATCCATTAGTTTCCCCCATATGTTCTCTTAGTCAATTTCTCATTATTTACCACCCCAGCCCAGACCTCTTTTCTCTTCATCTTGGCACATCTCCACAATGTATTGTTCTTTGTGGAAATGGTATAAAAGCTTTCAGACCTATCCTCTTCTTTGGCTCTCCATTTCTTTTCTATGAAGGCTCCTGTGTTCTGTAAATATATTACTATCAAATAAAATTTGTTTGCTTTTCTCTGTTAATCTGTCTTTTGTCAGTTTAATTCCCAGGCCCAGCCACAGAACTTAAGAGGATAGAGGAAAAATCTTTCCTCTTTTCTACTGCCTTTTGCTCTTCCCTGGAGGCTGGCTTCCATGGGCCAGAGCAGCAAGGCTCCAGGGTTCTCTGGCTTCTTGTTGGCTTCCATTGTTGGAGACCATTTCAGATCAGAGGGAGAGAGAAAGGGAGGTCAGGGGTATTTATTTCCCTTCCTGGGAGGATGACACAATAGAAAATCACTACTCATCTTCAGCTGACCTACTCCCTCTCTCTCTCTCTCTCTCTCTCTCTGCTTTCCCTTCCTGACCTAGTGAGGTTGGCAGCTCTGCATTGTCAGCCAGCCCAGCTTTTACATCAGTTCCTGGGGTTCCATGTAACCCTACCCACAGTTTTGTAATCAGTGCCTTGTAAATAGATCCTCCTTGAATTTAGGTGGATCAGAGGGTGCCATCTGTTTCCTGCTGGGACCCTGACTGATAGAGGCATGAAATCCCTTTTTGAGATGTGTGTATTGGAAATAGTCGGAGGCTAGTGAGATGAAGACAGGGAAGGGTAAGACAGGAGAACAGGAAAGTGTCCCAGAGAAAAACAAAGTTAAATCTTGAAAGATGTGTTGTAGGTAGCCAGCTTAAAGAAAGGATAAGAAGGGAGAGATAACTTCAGAGAGCAAAATGTGGATGTTCAGAGACATGAGAGTGTCCCAGGGAAAGTGTGATGTTCAAGATGACTGGAGGGAAGACCAGTGAGGAGAGGGGCCAGTAACGGATGGGGCTAGAAGGCCGGGGAAGGGCAAGCTCACAGATGGTTCTATATGTCCTGTTGATGAGCTTGGATGTTATCTTGCAGATAATAGGGAATAACTGAAAGATTTTTAAACTAAAGGTTGACATAATAAGGTTTATATTTTAGAGGATCACTCTGGTCAGCAGTTTGAAAGAAAGCATCAAGACTGGTTGGCAAGGTTGTATATAATGATCAAGGCAAGAATCAATGACAATTTGGACCTTGTCCACAGTGGTGGGATAGAAGGGAGTGTATATGAGAACTATGCCAAAGGATTGAGAACTTGATGGGGAACTTTTTGTGGTGGAACATTCTAGAATCGTTCCCACAGTTCTGGGTTTAGCAAGTTGGTAGATGGTGGGATCATCTGTCAACAGAGGAACTCCTAAAGGGGGATCTTATTCAATTTACTCTTCATTCACTTTTTTTTTTCCCAGTGTACTAATGATTTCCCTTTGATTCTTAGCTTTTATCACATATTCAGCTTGTATATAGCTCTTCCATCATTGGCTTCTAGGTATAATATTATTTTCCTCCTCATATTAAGGATTAATGAGTGGATAAATTTCATTGTTCCAGGTACAGAATAAATATTCAATAAAGATTATTATCAAAGCCAATGTAAGAACTCAATCCAAAACAGTCATAAACCTTATTTGCTCACTCAACAAATGCTTCTTGAGCAGATACTCTGTATCTACCATTGCTTATTCCTTATGTGGACAACCGTCAAGGAACTGTGAGGAAGGGTGTATACTACTAAAATAATTTCTGCTTTCTTCTTTTTTCTTTGTATTCTTCTTCTCCATCTTTTCCCCTATCCACCTCCTCTTCTCTCTTTTAGCTTTCTTTTCTCCATATGTATATAGCTTCCATTTCCATGAGAAAAAAGTCCAGAAAGCTAGATTTTTAGAGACATAAAAAAACTTGCCTGGATTATTGATTCATAGCTTTATAATGCACCCAGGATAGTAAGGACATTTATAGATTTCATGAGCTGTTTAATATCTATTTGTGGAGCACCGCCATGTGCAATCATCTTGGACTCATTATGTTTCTTCGGCTACCCAATGAGTCATAATGAGCCTCTGAAAATGTAAAATAATGGGTTAGAACTAGAGGGAATGAAGTAACAGCCAAAGTCAGATATAAAATTATTATTACATGCAGTCTGTAAGAGCGATCAAGACAAGGAAGGGATAGAGGGTCTATTATTACACGTGCACACAAGCACACAAACTTTAAAGAGAGCTTGCTATAAAGGGGGAGGTGAGTGGGGAGCCCTGTGAACAAGATCCTTAAAAGTGATGGATTGCAGATCTATTTCCCATTAAGATTCAAGCAAGTGGGGGTGGGGAACTCAAATTATAGGGAAGAAATAGAAAAGCCAGTGGAGACCCTTTTGAGAAGATGGAGCCCTGTACTAAAAGGATAAAAGAGACTTTATACTCCAGCACTTAAAATGAAGAGGAAGAGATCATTTCCAAACAGGGCACAAGAAATAGCTTCATTTCTCCCTATTAACCTCTGTTCCCCCAAAGAAAGCCAGTGGAAGCAAATGGGACAAAAGAATTCTGTGTGAACATAAAGAAGAATACCTTCTGTAATGGGAGCCATATTTTGAAAAAAAAAATTAATGTAATTTTCTCTTTCACTTTGCAAGTATAGGTCCTTCTTCCTAATTGGTTTCAGGGTCATTTGCCCAGAGGTCTGTGGGGTAGGTCACATGTGGTATGCAAAAAGAAGGAAAGAATTGATATTCAGCTTTTGATATTCAAAATCCGATTTGAAGCAAGATAATAGTCTTGTAAGAAGACGGATTTTTTTTAAACCCTTCTGAATTGCTTTATCTTCTCCTTGGGCTTACTAAGCACCAGCTAGAGGCACCCAGGATGTTAGAGTTCTCCTGCAGGTAGAAAAGTTTGTCCCCAGAGCACCTAGGTGGCTCAGTCAATTAAACGTCTGCCTTCTGCTCAGATCATGATCCCAGGACCCCTGATCAGGCCCTGTGTAGGGCTCCCTACTCAGTAGGGAGTGGGAAGGTGATGTCTGCTTCTCCCTCTCCTTCTGCCCCTCCCCCTGCTGTGTTGTCTCTGTCCTCTATCTCTCTCTCTCTCAAATAAATAAATAAAATCAAAAGAAAGAAAGAAAGAAGAAGAAGAAGAATAAAGAGAAAGAAAGAAGAAAGAAAGAGAAAGAAAGAAGAAAGAAAGAGAAAGAAAGAAAGAAAGAGAAAGAAAGAAAGAAAGAAAGAAAGAAAGAAAGAAAGAAAGAAAGAGAAATAAGAAAGAAAAGTTTGTGTCCTGGAGGTACTATGAGGCCTTGATGCCTTGATGTTTGCTCCTCTCTGTGAGGAGGAGATGCCACAGGAGAGGGTAGGAATGCCCTGCCCTTCCTTCCTGATGAGAGGAAGAATGAAGATAATAGAAGAGAGGATTTAATTTAGGAATATCTAGAAGGAATTGATGCAAACTGCAAGAGCACTAAGATAAAATAGAGGAGCCCAGCATTGGTAGGTGGATAGGGTGTGGGTGGAGACAGGATCTAGCCCACTTCTGGGAGGTTTTGTCAGTTCCTGCCTGACCGAGAGAGGCAAAATATACAAATGGAAAATGGCCAGACCATACTTAAAAAGAGAACCCTAACCCCAAATCTGCAGCAATCTGCCTAGAAAACCAACCCCTTATCTACAATAATCAGCCTAGGAAGGCAGCCTGTTATAAATCTGCCTTCCAGGAAGCCAGATTGCTATCTCCAGTGACAATCCAGGAAGCTGAACAATACTTTCCGTAACAATTGGTCCTGAATGGCAAGACTTGATTAATTACTGACAACTTCCCTAATTTTCATCCCTGCTTCCAACTTACAACCCAGCAAAGAAAGCTAAGTAAGTATGCACCCCTAACCAATCACATAGGATTCCCCACCACTAGTTAGCTTGCTTGCAGCCTCCAATCAGATCATAGGTGAAGACTTCCCCCTTCCCCCGGGCCTCCCCCACCCCCACCGCTATAAAACTTTCCCACTCTGTGCCTGCTTTTCCGTCTGCCAAAATGCATAATGGCTGACTCCCATGCTATAGCAAGCTTGGAATAAATAACTTTGCTTTTCTCATATAGGCAGTCTTTGTTTGACAGTAGAGAAGCTCAGAATGGAACCAATTGGTCTAAGCTGGTGGCCCCTATGGCATGGCAGTGCTTCCACTTGTGTGTTTGTGACTGCCAAAATTCACCTGTTGAAATCCTAATGCCCAATATGATGGTATTAGGAGGTAGCACCTTTGGGAGGTGCTTAGTTCATGAGAGTGGAACATCATAAATGGGATTGATTAGTGCCTTTATAAAGAGAACCCCACACAGATCCTTTTGCACCTTCTACCATGTGAAGACACATTAAAAAGTTAATAGCCAGCAATCCAGGAAAGGGTTTTCACCAGAATCCAATCATGCTCACACCTTGATTTTGGACTTCCATTTTTCCAGAATGGTGAGAGATGAATTTCTGTTGTTTATCAGGCACCCAGTCTGTGATACTTTGTTACAGCAGCCCAGACATAATGAACACACACAAAATATAGCCCACCTGCCCTGAGGAATAAAATGGGGAAACAGAGTTGTGTTACAAATGGCTAATGCTGAGGAAAGATCAGTTCATCCACAGAGAACCGCTAGTCCTAAACCAAGTGATAATCATCAACATTAGTTGTATAATCCAACAGGGTAGGTAGCAAGCAGGTGGCCAAGGATCATTGCTCTGGAGACCATGGTAACCAGAAAACCCTGAGCTGCCCCTTTTCCCCTCCACCAAGAAGATATACAAGTTATGCTCTTTCCTTTATACACCTAGACACCATCTCGGGGAGGACCTGAAGAGAGAAAAAGAAGTATGAAAAATTGTCTAGATTAGGCATTTTTACTCAGAGAGGCTAAGTATTAGCTAATAGGGCTGCTTCTCTGACTTCATTATTATTTCCCCACTAACCAGCTCACCCTGAAGAGCAGATCAGTTATAGGCAAAATATTAAAACCATATTTCCTCTGCATGCTTAAGTTGTAGTATAAACAAATTTTGCAAACCCATAAGAACCCAAACTAACATATTTTCCCATTGCTGTGCTAAACAATTCTGGGATAGAGCCTAATTTCCTGGTTTCGAGCTGAACAATGCTGGGCCCAGGCAAAAATAACTTAGGTTACTTGCTCCAGTAAATACTCCTGGAAATTGAGCCTGCAGAATGACTCAAATGGCTAACTTGTCAAAGCTAAAATTGGGATGTCTATTATTTGGATGTGTGTTTTTGTGTGTGAAAGTTTATAGAGCTGTACACTTACAACTTGTGAATTTCTCAGCATGTATTTTTTTTTTTTTTTTAAGTAAGAAGTGTTGAGAAAATGAACAGGTTCGTCTCATGTTTGTGTTTCTGTTGTGGAACTGTTGAGGTAGAGCCCGGATGATGTCTTCTTTGGGAAGTCACAGAAGATTCATACCTAGCACAGAAAGCTGGACAGCATTTCAGTTTCTTTGGACTTTATGATTCTATTTTCTGCTTCTCCCTAAGATAGGGAATTAGCATAGCATGTGTTCTCCTGCTACCAACACTAGTGAAATGGCAGACACGAGAGAAAGAAGGATTCTGGGAACCAAGGAGAACAATGATAACGACATAAAACCTGGAGTGGTCATTGGGTGACAGAAGCTTATCTCTTGGTGGGAATGTGGGAGATAAGCAGCTCAAATCTGGGGGCTGTGAAGTGGGTAAAAGTGGCAGTGAGAGAAGAGGTTGGAGAAAGCTTTGTAAATTCTTCTTGCCCCCATACCCATTCCTGGTAGCCTGAGGATAATCCTGAGGACCCCAAGGTCACAGCAATGGCTCAACACTGGTGTCCAGATATCTAAGGGCTCAAGGTGTGAGTTGTGCTAATATCTGGCAGAAGAAGCTCTAATTGAAACTGGAGTTAGGTCAGAGCAGCTCCTTTTAGGCTAGCGGGTAGCCACCCTGGAGAATGCTGCCTCCCTGTGCAGGTTCACTGTTAGGCATTAAAGTTAAACCTAACCGGAGAGGTTTCTGATGGAATGATGGACAGTAACCTTAGGGAGATTGGGGCTCTTATTAGGGACTTATACCTTGCCTCCTTCCTAAACTCACCAACTTCTCTAAAAATACATACACAGCACTCCCAAACTGTAGCAGGTATTCTCAAGGGACTGTGAGCTCACCTGGGCACAACCAGACCCACGAAAGCTGCTGTGGCTGAAAAGGGCTGCAAACTGCATGACAAATACTTTCTGATGCAGAAGGATTAGAATAGTTGGGGCTTAAACTGACTACGGTACATATAAGTGAAGAAACAGGGAAGGTATTATCAATATAAAATCTTGTGAGGAAAAATAAGGAAGATGGAGCTCTAGGTATAGAAACACCATGGGTTCATATATGCCACTGAACCAAATACCCCACACAAGGTATTCATGTATTTCTCACACTATGGGACAGGTGGTTTTATTAAGCCCATTTTTCAGATGAGGACACTGAGGTAGAGAGGGTTAGCAGCTTGCCTGTGATTACAAGCAGAGGTTGAATTGAACTTGGTCTATCTCCAAGTCCAGCCTTAACCATATCCCACTCCCAAGCTTGACAAAAGGTCCCCATGGAAGAAAATGGCAGCATGGATACAGCCAAAGAAGGCATGTATGGGTTGGACTTAGGCCAAGGAACTCTCCTTGAAAGCGCAAGGAATATATACCGTGATGGAAAATGTAAAAGGAAAGCTAAGAAATACAGATGATAAAGTCAAAGTGCCAACATTCCAGTTGCAGGAAAGAGATGGAAAATAGGAGAATTGTATGATTCTAAACCAAGTTGCTTACGTGGTGCCCTTACACCCCCCCCTTAACGGACAAGAGGAGGTGAGTTTTGGCACCTACATTCCTGCCAGCAGTGGGTATTTATCCACAAAATCATGATGCCTGTAGTCATGATCCACATTGACTTTTGCCATACCTTGTCAAGGTGAATGGCCAATTCCAACACTTGGGGTTTGTAAAAGGGCCCAGGTGGGTAGAGAAGGCACAGTTACACAAAGGTTTAGGAGCAGGGAGGCACATTGGTCTCCGTCCAGGACGTAGCTAGTTAACTATTACTTTGGAAGGGGCAATAGGCAAAGCACGTGCTTTAGATCAGGGGTCAGAAGAATATAGCCCATGGGCCAAATCCAGCCCGCCACCTGTTGTTGTAACCATCTTTTATTTGGAACTTGGTCATTTCCAAGTATTTCCCAATTGTCCAAGGCTGACTATGCCCTACAAGGCAGACTTGAGAGGTTGCAACAGAAATCAGATGGTTCATGAGAAGAACAAATTATTTACTACATGGCCTTTTACAGTAAAATTTTGCTGACCCTCTCAAAACCTGGCAGGACATTTCAACCCTGGCTCGTCCCACCATCCCTTCATCCCACCATAGTCACACATGTTTCTTCCATTCCCCTCTCCCCTGACCTATTCCCACCCATCCCTGGGCCAAGTAACTGGGATCCCCTTCATTTGTACCTGGGCAATTAAGAGAGGTTTTATTTTCCGGTGTTCTCAAGTTGCTGCCAATCTATAAATTCAAGCAAGACTCAGCCTCACTGATGGTGGGTGGAGTATAGGAGGAAAAAGCCATAAACAACCAGAGAGTAGTTCCCTCAGCTGCAAGTAGCTCTCAGTAGCCCATTTAATTTATGCAAAGAATAGGGAGAGAGCTTGACCTACAGCTCAAGGGGGGAAAATCCAGCTGGAGTTGGGACTGGGAGAGAAAGAGGGGGCTCTCTTCTGGACAATCATTTGTTGGCATTGCAATCATGGCCTTTGCCTGGACCTCCATTCCCCCTGCTGAGATGACAGTTCACAAGGAGAAGAGAGGAGGTGGCTCCCGCCTGCGGAGATTCCTGACTTGGCTGGAGTGTTTCACTTTGCTGACACGCTTTTTCTCTTCTCAAGTTAGCTGAGCACAGAAATCACCCTGCACTTCTTTGCACAGTCCATGTGTGAGATAAAGGCAGGACAGTTTGCCTGAGGGCAGGGGGGAAGTGGTGAAGAGAAGGAAGAGATGCAGGGGCTGGGGTCAGGCCAGACTGAGCCTTCATCAAACTAGGTCACTAGGTTTATGGAAAGAGTTAAAAAAGAAACCAAGAACTATTTTCCAAGCTTCCTGACATTGGACATAGCTCTGTATGGCATCCCTGGAATGCAGTGTAATAAACATCACAGAGCGTGTGACATCACATCAAGAGAAGCATGAATCGTGAAATCACACTGAGGGAAAGGCAATGAATTCCAGACTCTACAAAACTATCCTGGAGGTGGATGGCATCCTTGCTCTCTGACTCTTCCCTCTGAGTTTTCTGGTTGACTTTCCTGTCTTTCTAATTCTCACATTTTTATCCATGGGCAACCATGTTCCCTCTGAGCTGTCAAACACAGGAGTCTCTTGGCCAATAGCATAAGTTCAAAGCCTGTGTCCTCTTCACAACCTTGCTCTTCCTCTACCCTCCAACAACTAGTTGCCACCTAACATTGCCCCAATGACTCCTCAACATGACCCTATAAGGTATATATTGCCATTGCCAATTTAGAAATGGGAAAAAGAGAGGGTCAGAGATGTGCCTATGGTCACAGAGTGAGTGACCTACAGAGAGCACTCTGAGCCGGGTCTGCAGGTCACCCCACCGCACTGGAAGCTATCCTTCTGACCTCCCCTGTGCTCCATGAACCTCCATGTGTTTGACCAACTAAATGACAACAAGAATGGATGTTCCCTGAGGGTAGGGAATCTGAGTCATGCTCCTTGATAGATTCCTGGATGCCAACGCCGTGCCTGCCTCATAATGAACATCCAAGAAATCCATGTTTGGTGTGGGTCTTGATATCTGCCTATTAGCTGTCCACTTGACTTGCTTCCCAGTAGCCCCAAAGGTCTTTGATGGGTTGGATTGCGATGGCTTTTCTTTAATATAGGACCAACCCAATAACCCCCACCTCTGCCTCCAAGGGATTTAGATGGAAATAAAGTACTGAATATAAGGTGAACCCACCCAGTCCACCAAGCATCATTCTTTCTATGGCTTCCCTGCTGTCAAAATGTCTCCTTTCATGCCTGGGCATTGTCGATTCCATTGCTGACATCCCGCCTCACGCAGCAGCTCCATCTGGTAGTCAGATTCCTCCTCCCTGTTTGAATTCTATATCTATGTGTTTAAATAAGCCAGAAAACACTCACTTCGCCAGCTCCAAATTAGTTCTTCCTTTCATGCCTTTTCTGTTTCCTGGCTCAGTGCCAGGCTCTCCCTCCATTAGAATTAGGAAAGAGTGCTCAGAGTCATATGTCTTCACCTAGTTAGCGCCTCTCTTCTGGGACGGTTTCTCTTACGGTGGCTCCCACACATGCCAGGCTTCTCTCCCAGCAATTCCCAGGTTGTTAGTGACAGGGGCAGGGACGGGGATGTGTGAGCCTGAGCCCCGACGTTCAGCGTGAGTGTGGGGGGTGGGAGGGTGCACTGTATTGTCACAGGAGGCATTCTGTCACGGTGATGGAAGGAAACAGTTTCTTGGCCACATGTCCAGGATGTGCTCTAAGGAAGCCAGGAAGGATGGTTCAGATCTGGTGAGGAGCTGTATTTGAAATCTTGAAATAAATAACAAAAGCTTGTACCTTCTTCCTGTCTACTCCTACAGTTTTGTTTTATTTTAATGTCTACCTTCTATCCTGAATTTTATAAAGCTACCTGGAATTAAATCACCCCAAGTCAGGGTTCTGTAGAAGTCACTAGCCAGCAAAATCTTTCCCTCTGGGATGACCTGTCTTGGGAAATTGACTCAAAACTCCCTTCCTTTCTATCCTGCCCACATCATTCACGCTGCCCTTTGGGGCACTTTCTACACACCCCCTGGGATCATTGGCTTCCTGGTATCTCCCTGCCTCCCTATCTCTCTACTCACACCAAGCCTGGCTTATAATAGAGTCAATAGGAGACTGTTGAGTGAATAAATAAATGAGTGGAAATTTCCTGACATCACTAGTTTCTCCCAGATTGCAACAAAAGACTGTCGTAAAGTATCAGGAAAGCAGAAATGACCTAAGGGAAGTCTCATGTGATTACTGAATTATTGTTTAGATTTTAAAATACACTGCTTTTAAAAATATCCTGCTATTATTTTGTAACCACAAAATCTTCTGATTTCTTAGGAGTCTGTACTTGATAGGGATCAGTTTCTGGTTCTTCAGCACCAAGTGCAGGAGCTAGGATTACTCATGAGACTGCATTCACCTGGGAGCCGGGGCTGGAAATTTCTGGATGGCCTCTTTTCCCCGGGGGTCTTTCTCCATTGGGATGCTCATAATTCATTGATTTAGCCAAATCTTTTTTACAGCATGGCAGATGGGTTTGAAAAGGAAGCGTTTCAAAAGGACAAGCCCTGAAGTGCAAGTGCTAATCAGGGCTTTTCCATCACATCTGCTGTAGTCCTACTGGCCAAAGCAAGTCATGTGGCCAAGTCCAGAACCAATGGGGAAGGGAGCACACAAGAGCATGTAGCTGTCTATGACAGCTCCCATCCTTCCTGAATATTTCCTTGTTTCATATGCTGATGGTTCAATGCACCTTGTAGATTGATTCCCTTATCCTGAGTTGGTCAACAACTTGTATTGAACATTGACTAGATGCCAAGTACCCTGGAGTGATAGGGTACTTGGCATCTAAAGGATCCTTGCCTCAAGAACTATATATTTTTATTTGGGGACCTACAAGATATAACTCTGAAAATATTTTAAGCCGTAAGCCAGTTTTATTTACACATAAAATAAAAATGTTAGTTGCTAAAACCACGAAATTCAGCACAGTGAAAAGCCCAATTATCAAAGTCAATATATGATCCAGATTGACACTTTAAAAAAAAAAAAAGGTTTTATTTATTTATTTATTCATGAGAGACACAGAGAGAGAGGCAGAGACATAGACAGAGGGAGAAGCAAGCTCCCTGTGGGGATCCTTATGTGGGATTCGATACCAGGACCTCAGGATCATGACTTGAGCCAAAGGCAGACCCTCAGCCACTGAGCCACCCAGGTTACCCTGTGACTGACACTTTTTTATGTGTGTGTGTATGCGTGGGGGGGGGTGTGTGTATAGAAGTTTGTTTTTTGTTGATGCCAATTCTGAGGATGACAACTCCAATAATTCTCTTAAGAAAAAAATGCCTATGAATAAAACATAGTTGTAGCTCTTCAATATGATTATCACCATCTATATAGTTGTTTTGTTTATCATGTAGCATCCTTGCTCTTAATCACTCACCTAAATGATCATCCAAAGCTACTCTGAGGGATGTGAGTGACAGGTAACATCAACTAAAAGAGTGTTCTCTCAGTGTGGGCCTTAACCAGCAGCACCTTGGAAGTTGTTAGACATGCAGAAGAAACTCTGGAGGCAGGCCCAGGCAATCTGTGTTTTAACAGCCCTCAGTGATTCTGATGCACACTTAAGTCTGAGAACCACTGCTTTAAGGACCACAATTGTTTTTAATGTGGTAATGCTATAGACTGTGTTCCCTCTGAATTAATGTGTTGAGACCTAATAATCCCAGTGTGATGGTATTTGGGGATGGGACTTTTGGGAGGTGATTGAGTCAGAAGAGTAGGACCTTCGCAAATGGGATTAGGGACCTTGTAAAAGAGACCCCAGAGAACCCCCTCGTCCCTTCACAATGTGAAGTTACAGTAATAAGACAGCCATCTAGGAACTAGGAAGCAGGTGTTCGCTAGATACCAAATCTGCCAACACCATAATTTTGGATTTTTCAGGCTCCAGAACTGAGAGATGTCTATGGTATTCCATTACAGCAACCCAAATGGACTGAGACAGGTGACTTAGTAGCAGCAGGTAATTCTAATTACAGTGGTGTCCCATTATCCATGGGGGATGCATTCCAAGACCCTAGTGGATGCCTGAAACTATGGAGAGTACTAAACCCTCCATATACCATGTTTTTTCCTACATATACATACCTATGATAAAGTGTAATTTATAAATTACACATAGTAAGAGATTAACAATAGTAACTTATTAATAAAATGGAGTAATTATAACCATACACTGTAACAAAAGTATGTGACTATGGTTTCTCTCTCTCTCTCTCTTTCAAAATGTCTTATTGTTCTGTACTCACCTTCCTCGTGATGATATGAGATGATAAAATGCCTACATGCTGAGGTGGAATGAACTGAATGACGCAGGCATTGCGACATAGCATTAGGCTACTGTTGACCTTCTGACCATACGTCAGAAGGAGGATCATCTGTTTTGGGACAGTGGTTGACCTCGGGTAACTGAATCCATAGATAAGGGTGGGGGGGGGGCTGCTGTGTAGGATGACTCCTCACATACCTACCCTCTGGTCAATGTGCAGCATCTACCCTAATGAGCAATGGAGGATGAAATCTTATGCTTTTGGTAAAATCACACAATTTTTCAGAGGTAAGAAAATTCTCTGGAGAATTTTCCATGGTGTAGATTTGACATGTGTACAAATTTAGACATACCTATCAAAAGGTTCTTTTTATTCCTCTTGTTTGAAAATTTCAAGCAGATGCTCAGAACTTTAAGTTTAAGTAACTGCTAAAGGAACTTTGGTGAAGTATCTACTTTTGCTCCTTTTCATTTCCCTACTACATCTCAGGCAAGAATGGTAGATGAGAACTCTGAAAATCGAGTCAGAAAGTAATCATACTTCTTTGAAAAAAGTTTATCCCCAGACCCAAGATGAATATTGTAAAGAATTTCATCTTTCCAGAATTGTCAAGCCATCTGGCAAAAGAGCTGACGGGTATAATTTCTATTTTATTGACCAGATTCTCATATCTATTTCCTCTTGTCCTCATAAATGTAAATATTTTCCAGTTAAATTTGAGGGGTTGGCAGTGGGGTGGTGTGGGCAGTTCTTGACTGTTGATTTTTTTTTTCCTTTTGAAACAAAGGGAAGGCAATTTAGAATTATGAAATTAAGAGCCTTCCACATTTGTATCTTTGATTCAACAATAGCATATCTAGGAATTTCTGCCAGTAAATAATCGAGAATGTATACAAAAAATAGCCATAAAGTATTCATTTTGTCATAATTGATAATGGGAATAAAGCGAGAACAACCTAAATATTTAGCCATAGAGGATTGTTTTTAAAAGTATGTATGTGCAGACATATAATTGAATAAACACAGCCATTAAAAATAATGGATATGGGGATCCCTGGGTGACGCAGCAGTTTAGCGCCTGCCTTTGGCCCAGGGCGCGATCCTGGAGACCCGGGATCGAATCCCACGTCGGGCTGCCGGTGCATGGAGCCCGCTTCTCCCTCTGCCTGTGTCTCTGCCTCTCTCTCTCTCTCTCCTCTGACTATCATAAATAAATAAAAAAAAAATTAAAAAAAAGTAAAATAATGGATATGGATTATAGAAGAATATTAACTGACTTGGAAAGATGTTCAGGATATATTGCTAACAGGAAAAAACATATTTCAAAATAGTGTGTACAGCTACTTCACACCCATTAGGACGGCTGCTATATATATTTAAAGACAGAAAGTAACAAGTCTTGGTGAGGATGTGGAAAACCCAGAACTCATATGAATCACTGGTTGGAATACACAGATCTTCCTTGACTTACAATGGGGTTAAAGCGATTTATCAGCCAACACTGATAAAGCCATCATAATTTGAAAATATCTTAAATCAAAAATACATTTAACACACCCGACCTCCTAAACATCATAGCTCAGCCTGACCTTCTTTAAACATGCTTAGGACACTTACATTAGCTAGAACACTTACATTAGCCTAGAACACTTACATTGCACAAAATCATCTAACACAAAGTGTTGAATAGCTCATGTACTGGATTAAATACTGTACTGAAAGTGAAAAATGGAATGATTATGTGGGACAAATTGGTTGTCAGCGAATTGGTTGTTCATTCTTGTGTTGTCTCACTGACCAGGGTGAGATTGGCTGCATCATGGGAGACGATCATGCCGCTTGCCTATCACTAGCCCAGGGAAGGATCAAAAATCAAAATTTGAAGCACAGTGCCTATTGAATGTGTGGTGTTTTCACACCATCATAAAGTCAAAAAATCGTAAGTCAGGGGCCATCCATATAATGGTACAGCCACTGTGGAAATCAGTTAGGCAGTTCCTCAAAAAGTTAAACAGAATTATCACAGAATCTAGCAATTCCACTCCTGAGGTATTCAGTTCCAAAGAATGGGAAACAGGGTTTCACTTAGATACCATATACCCATACTCATAGTGGCATAATTCACAATAGCCGAAAAGTGGAAACAATCCACGTGTCCACCAACAGATAAACAAAATGTGGTATGTTATTCATCCATAAAAAGGAATGAAAATTCTAATCCATGCTACAACACAGACAAACCTTGAAAACACTATGCTACATGAAATAAACCAGACACGAAAAGACAAATATTGTATGATTTCACTTATGTGAGGTATGATTCCACTTCTGTGATGAGTAGGCAAATCCGTAGAGCCAGGAAGTAGATCGGTGGTTATCAGGCACTGGTAGGAGTGGAGAATGGAGTTCTCAAGCCATGGGTAGAGAGTTTCTGCTTGGGACAATGAAGGAGTTTAGGAAATAGATAGTGGTGCCCATCACATAACATTGGGAATATTCTTAATGCTACTGAAAAATATTCTTAATGCCACTAATCCAGTTACATGAGCTATTCAACACTTTGTGTTAGATGATTTTGTGCAATGTCAGTTTGGTGTTATGCATACTTTATGAAAAGAGAAAAGGGGGTGGAGGCAGGCAAAATGAGTAAAGATACAAAAGATAACGAATTTCCAGTTACAAAATGAACAGGTTATGGGGATGCAAAGCACAGCATGGTGACTACAGCTAATAATACCGTATTGCATAGTTCTTGAGTAGCTAGGAGAGTAGATCCAGAAAGTTCTCGTCTCAAGAAAAAGAAATTTCTAACCCTGTGTGGTGACAGATATTAACTGCACTTACTGTGGTGATCATTTTGCAATATGTAACCTGAATTGAATCATTGCATTGTGCACCTGGAACTAATATAATGTTATGTCAATTATATCTCCATTTAAAATAAGAAATACAAACATATAATATGTATTTTTCGCTTTAAGATGTCATCGTGTGTAGGAAACAACATTAGCTTAATGTCGTTGAAGCCTTTTCGGAGAGAAGAAAATGCTGCCACAGTGTATGTACCCATAGATTGAACTTGATTTCAGAAATACCAAACTTTAAAACACTTGCATCTTATTAATTAGGAAATGCATACATAAGCATGGAAAAAAGTCTGGAAGATACTCCTAGCTAGTATTTTGGGTGATGGAATCGTGGGGATTCTTGATCAGTCCATTTTTCCCATACATATTCTCTATTTTTTTTCTGGATACAGTACTATGTTTATAATAGTAATTTTGTATCTAATTTTTTTAAAAACTTCTTTTTCTAGAATGATTGTTTTGGAAGTCATGGTTTTACGATTTCGCCCACAACAAACTTCACACACTCCTACTCTGGAAATAATGCCGGAGGGTTAAAGTCAGCGTGGAAAGACCTCTCTGCATTCAGTCAGGGTAAGGGGACTCGCCTTCACTAAGCTCATTTTTGCTTCATCCAACTTCCCTGCAGCCGGCATCCACATCAATATTTACACACTCCATCATTCCTCGGGTTATTTATTTTCCTTGGTCCATTTTGCACAGTGACTAAGTTTTGCAGCATGGAAGTTGACAGAATTTGTCGCTGATATCAATCTTTATTAAGTTTACTGCTGAGAGCTCAGAAAATGGCGGCTCTGGAGCCAAGCACAGGGTGGGAGCAGGAGCAGCATCCGGCACTAAAGAAAAGCCAAGCTTCCCTTTAAAAAAAAGTGTTTGTCATTGTTACTCAGAACCTGAATTTACCGATGTTGACATTTCCCTGTGATGTGTTTAGTTTCTATGCAAACAAAATCCTCAACCCTGCTCACCAGCCACCTCCACCCCAAGAGAGAGCAGGGACGTTCCTCATGGTCCCTCATCTTCCTTGGGCCTGAACACTGATCCCCAGAGACTTCCTCATGTTGCACAAGCAACCTCTCACAAAGAGCTGGGTCCTGTAGAGAACTCTTCCCACTGTGGGCCTCCTCCTGGAGCTTCTGACAGTGAAGATGCCAAGGCCTTGTGCAATAGGAAGGTCACTATTTGTGTCTTGCATGGTGGGTGTGTAAAGAACAAGGGCTCTCGAAAGAATCCCGCTATCTGACTTCCCCTCTGGTTAGCTGTGATCTTTGACAGGTTACTCAACTGCTCTATGCCTCCCTGGTAACATGGGATTGATACTATTTCCTCCTGGAAATAGACCTCCTGGTCTTACTTTAGGCTGTCTTAACAGAATGCAACAAACTGTGTGGCCTATTTCTCACGATTCTGGAGGCTAGAGGTCCATGATCAGGGCGCCAGTGTGGCTGCACTCTGGTGAGAGCCTCTCCCTGGTTTGCAGGCAGTTGCCTTGTTGCTGACCTCACATGGCAGAGAGCAGAGAGAAAGGAAGCAAGCCGTCTCTTGTCTCTTCTGAAAGGGCACTAATCTCACTATGAGGGCTACACCCTCATGACCTAAGCACCTCCCAAAGGCCCCACCTCCTAATGCCATCTCATTGAGGATTAAGGTTTCAAAATATGAATTTGGGGCCAATACAAGCATGCAGCTCATAATACTACCCCAGGCAGCTGGTATGTTATCAAATAAGTTAATACATTTCTAGTACTTAGAAGGGTGTTCAGAGCATAGTTGCATACAACAATGATTAGCTTTTACTTGTATAACTTGGTAGAAGCTTCCGTGAAAGCCAGAGATTCTGGTGACTTCTTTTTCCCCTCACCTTCCCCTTCTGGTGAAGGTGGCACCTCTTCCCCACTGTAGATTTGTGTAAGAAAGAAGTAGCACTTCTTTTTTTTTATTTTTTAAGATTTTATTTATTTATTCATGAGAGATATACAGAGAGAAAAGCAGAGACAGAAGCAGGCTCCCTGCAGGGAGCCCGTTGTGGGACTCGATCCCAGGACTCCAGGATCACGCCCGGAGCCAAAGGCAGCCGCTCAACCGCTGAGCCACCCAGGTGTCCCAAGAAGTAGCACTTCTAAGCTGGTCTTCATGCTGTGCTTTATCAGTGTTGGTTGGCAGCCTCAAACAATGAGGCTGGGCAAAAGAATGCTAGGGACCAAAATTAATACAAAAACTTGACTAGTGTGCAGCCCAGGGAGATGGTGAAAAGTAGTTTAAACAGAGCCACACACGGCAAAAGAATTTAAAGCTCGCAGGCGCTGTCTCAGATTAACATCGTCTTACATGTGGAAGAACGTGTAATAAATAGTTGGGTGGTATCCACCTTTTTAGCCATTTTGCCAAGCATGAACATCAGGTCCATAAGCAAAATACCTACCTGAATTGGCTTCCCAACCATTTTTTATTACTTTTGGGTGAATTTTTATAAAGTGAACTACCCACAGATTCGCCACCTAGACAGAAGTAGAACATTATCATCATGCCAGAACCTTCTAACAACTCTTAGTTATGAGCCACCTTTCTCCTTATGGTAATGATTCTTCGGACTTGAATCATCATAGATCCATCTTTCTTATTTTTGAACTTTATATAAATGGTATCATATAGAAGTACTTCTCCGTGTCTTGTTTCGTTTGTTCAATATTTTGTCTGTGAGATTCATGCATACAGAAGAATTTGCCCTTTTTTTGTTGCTGTATAATATGAATATTTCATTGTAGTAAATATGCCATATAAGTATATCCATTCTACTTTTGATAGGCATTTGTTTTACTTTTGGAATTATTGCAAATCTTATTTTCCTATAAATGCATTCAAAACTACAGATTTCCATCCTAGCACTATCTTAACAACATGCCACAAGTTTTGATGTAAAGTATTTTTGTCTTTGTTTCATTCAAAATACTTTCTAATTTCCAATATGCTTTCTTTATTGAATCTTTAATTACTTAGAAGTTTATTGCTTAATTTTCAAACATTTGAAGATATTCTTAGATATGATTCTGTGACTGGTTTCTAACTTAATTCTGCTGTGCTATGAGGATATACTCTGATTTCTCTTCTTTGAAATTCATCAAGACTTTCTTTATGGCCCAGTATTTATTTAGTTTTAGGGAAATACTCCTTGGGTAAAATATTCCTTTAGTGTAATGTTTCTTTATGGCCCAGGTTTTATTTAGTTTTAGTGAAATATTCCCTGGGTGAAATATTCCTTTAGTGAAATAGTCCTTAAAACAGCTGTATATTCTGTAGTTTGAAGGTGTAATTTTCTTTCTTTCTTTCTTTTTTTTTTTTTTTGAAGGTGTAGTTTTCAAGACATGTCAATTAGATCAAGTTCTTTAGAAGTGTCAGTCAAATATATATTCACTTATTTTATCAATTACTAAGAAGTAGTAAGATGTTCCACTATATTTGTACACTTGTTCAATTCTCTTTTGGGTTCTGACAACTTTTGATTTATATATTTTAAAGTTATGTATTAGGTGCATATAAATTTAGGATTATTACATCTTCCTGTTGAATTGACCCTCTTTTCAGTAGCTGAATTTGTTTGCCTCATCAGGAAAATTTCATTTTTATCTCCAGTAAAATTTCTGGCCATACAAAATGTCTTTTTTTCTACTAATATTAGAGCTTTACCTAGTTAGTGGTGGTATGGTATATACTTCCAAATTTTCCATTTTCTTATATTTAAATTATGATTTTGTAAGCAGCAAACTTTTTTATAAAGTCTGAAATTTTTTGTTTTAATTAGAATGTTTTGTCTATTGATATTTAGTATAATTATTGATAAAGGTAGGCTTATAATTACTTGCAACTATTTGCTATTTGTCCTTTCTGCTCTATGTTCTCATTTTCTCTGCTTTCTATGCTTCTTAGCGTTTATTGAGTGCACTTCATTCCATTTTCTTCCTTTCTTTCTTTCTTTCTTTCTTTCTTTCTTTCTTTCTTTCTTTCTTTCTTTCTTTTTTCTTTCTTCTTTCTTTCTTCTTTTTTTTTTTTAAGATTTTATTTATTTATTCATGAAAGACACACAGAGAGAGAGAGGCAGAGACATAGGCAGAGAGAGAAGCAGACTCCATGCAGGGAGCCCGATGTGGGACTCGATCCTGAGACTCCAGGATCACTCCCTGAACCAAAGGCAAATCTCAACCTCTGAGCCACACAGCCATCCCTCCATTTTCTTTCTATGAGAGTTTTAGTTACATCTTTCTATATTATGACTCAGGTGGTTACCTTAGAGATTGCAATATGTAAGTTTGATTTATTAGTCAATCTCAACTTGTGTTTTTGTCATTTTCTGGATGTCGAGTACTCACTATATTTACTCCTTTCTAGTCTTTTGCACTATTGTTTTCATGCTAATTCCACATGTGTTTTAAATACCCCAAGACATTATTTTTGTTTTAATCAGGCAATGTGGATGTAGATGTACCCACACATTTATCCTTCCCAGTGATCTCTACCTCTTTTCTGCTTTACACTGCTCCCTTCTAGAGTTATTTTACATCTATCTGATGATCTCTCTTTGGTATCTTATTCTCATGGTCCTGCCAACAGTGAATTATCTGAAAATGTTTTTATTGTGCCTTCATTTTGAAGGATATTGCATTGGGTATAAAATTCTAAGGGAGAAACTATGTACTTATTAGATTATGTTTAATATTTTAATGATATTATTCTTCTGGCTTCTCAATTTCTATTGTCAGTACTATGACTAGGCTCATCTAGTGGTATTGTGTCTTCTTTCTTTTCTGGCTACTTTGAACATCTTTGATTTTCAACAGATCCACCATGATATTCTAGTGTAGTTGGAGGGGGAAGGGTTGTTTTCCTGTTCTTCGTCTTTTGTTTTTATCCCATCTTGAAAAATCATTTTGAAAAACTTTCAGCCAGGATAAATATTGTGATATATAGCAACTTTGTATGATGACAGATGGTAGCTAGATGTATCATGGTGATCACTTCATAGTATATATAAATCCTGAATCACAATGTTGTGCACCTGAAACTAATATTGTATGCCAACTATACTTCAATGAAATAAGAATAAATGTTCTGAGAATATTCTTAGAAAGAAGAAAGATATTCTTTAAATATCTTTATGATTACACATATATTAGGCTATGTAAGATTGTTCTGGAGCTCACTGATGCTTTTACATCTGTTTGCATTATTTTTTTCTCAGCTTCGTGTTAGATAGTTCCTGTTTTTTTTTTCAAGTTCACTTATTCGTTATTTAGCTGTGTATAATCTGCTGCTAATCCCATCTAATGTATTATTTCATCTTAGAGATGGTAGTTTTTACCTTCACAGATTTGATTTGGGTCTTTAAAAAAATATCTTCCATAAATCTACTTTCCCATTTGAACATATATAATATAGTTCTAAGAATTATTTTAATGTCTTCCTCTACTAATTCTAACATTTGTATCAGTTCTGGATTGGTTTCAATTGGTTATTTCCCTCACTATGGGTGATGTTTTACTGTGTTTTTTGTTGTTTGTTTGTTTTATTTTTTTTACTGTTTTTTAAATGCCTGGTAATCTCTGTTTGGATGCAAGACATTATGAATTTTGCCTTACTAGGCATTGGATATTTTTGTGTTTATGTAAATAACCTTTGCCTTTGTTCTGGGATGCAGTTATTTGGAAGCAATTTGATTCTTTCCATGTAATTTGTATGAATTGGCAGGTCTATAACTATGCTCTATCTAAAGCTAATTATTCTCCTCCACAGGAGAGACACCATTCCTGAGTGTTCTACCCAAAGGTCTCATGAATTAGGAGATTTTCCAGTATGACTGATGGGAATAGTTAAGTAACAGTTATTCCCAGCTTTTTTGAGTGCTAGGTACTGTTTTCTGATTCTTTTGTTTCCTACTTCATTTTTAGATACTTTGGATATGTTGATGTATACTCTGCTGTATACTCAGGGAGGGACCTTTTCAGATCCCCAGGGTTTTCTCCCTGTGCAGCCTTCTCCTTTCTAGCATACTGTCCCATGAGCTCTGGCCACGATAACCTTCCCAACCTCAGCTCTATGTCCTCAATTTGGCCTGGGTTTCCCCTCCTGCACTGCTGCCTGGAAGTCCTCAATAGGGCACTCACAGAACACCTCTTTGCTTTCTGTCTCTCCTGTGCGACCTATGGGCAGTCTTGAAAATTGTTCTTTTGTATATTTTGTGTATTTTCGGTTGTTATTTCCGAAAGAAAATAAATCCAGGGCCCTTTCCCTCACCTTGGGCAGAAGCAGAAATGAATGAACTAAATTTTAAAATTTTGACTGTGGGACTCTTTCTTATGATGCATACTTTGGGAAATTGTAAGTTAAAGCATTCAATCTATAGTAATAACAGAATCTGATAGACAGTATTTTTTTGAGCTAAGAAATGGAACTTACCTTTAAAAACTCAAATTCCTTTGAGAGGTAACACTTCTTAAATCATGAATATTCATCAGCACTGATTAGTTTATCTAAAAAATTGGTTTTCCATTTATTTTCTTGTCTCTCAGAACCCCCCAAATGGAAGAAGTAAAATTATAGAGTCAGAAAATTAGATCCTGACAAGACAATGAAGATAAGGACCAAAGCTTGATAGTGTCTCAAAGAATCATTGTTTGTAGGGATTCTTTTTACAGGTGAGGCATATCCTTCAGACATTAAATAACTTGCCTAACATCATGCAGCTTGGAATGGAAGAGCTGGTGTTAGAACCTGATTCTAAATTCAATGATACATGAAGATGTGGCCTGTCCTATAGGAATGAACAATAGAGACTAGTTATCTTTCCTTCAAAATCTAATGCTAGGGGCAGGAGGACTGAATAAAGAAGTAGGTGTTGGGATAATCTTCAAGGGGTCTACAGTTAACAGGCTGGCTGCACTAACTGGCCTGAGACACTGTGACAAGCATGCAAGGGATAAGGGAGGAAAAAGAAGGAAATGTATAGGCTGCTAGAGGATAGTAATCACAGAGGAGAATGGAAACAAGTGACATATATGCCAAATAAAAAAAGTCACTGCCACCAACTAGAAATACTTCCATATATACCTTCCTTCTCTCCTCCCTCTTGAAATTGTCTCATACACTGGCTCCTCCAGGCCCATTAATCCATTGGCTTCCTCTCCTGTTTCAGCTTCTCTATATTTCATAGACTGGCTTTGGTCTAGATATTCAGTTCTATCTCATCAACTCCCGAAGATTCTGTTTCAGACATCTATCCAAACTGCCAGTGCCTCAACTTCTTCATCCCAGAACACTCCTGGCTCAGACTGCCAAGGGGTGGAAGTGCCAAACCCACACAGTCCAAAACTTGCCTTCAAGTCAGCACAAAATCTGAATGAGAACCAAGCTGTGTTCTCATTTCTGCAATGGACTCAAGCACAGTCACAAAAGAACAAATTAGCCCAATCCCACCCTCACACCACCTTATACCTTTAAGAGAATAGGAAATGGAAGGAGTCTTCCATTCTGCAGGTGGAACATCTTTTGCTCCAGGGGAAAATTCACAGACTTTTGTTTGAATAGTCTTAAAGCCACAGAACTGGATTTTCTGAGAAGCCATGAGCCCATTGGTAGAGAGAAAGAGAGACAAACAGAGACGGAACAAAGAGACAGACTCTGAAACTGGGTAGTTGGGTGGGTAGAAGAGATGTTTTCCCCATTTTGCTATGAGGAATAACAGTCTTCTGGTGGGGATGACCTGTGCATTTCAGGGGACTCTCTTCTGGGAGCACAACTTAGGTGAGGAGCTGCCAGTAATGAATTTGCCTTAAATGACCACTTCTTAACATTCCCAGAGCACACACAGGTGTCCAAGGGTGGCAGAGGGGGCAGGCAGAGGATTAGTGTTGGGTAAAGCATTAAGGAACACAAGAGTCAAATGACAATATATGGTCATAGTTACAGATGAAGGATCACCCAACTGTCCCATTTTACTGGTATCACATAAGTTTTTCAACTCATGCTAATAATCATCAAAGTTATGATCACACTGACTTTTTTTTTTTTGTCCACTTGGTATGGAACAGGCTTTGTTCTAAGCACTTACACATACAGTTTCATTTAATCTTCCACAACCACCTATCATAGACACAACAGGAACTAATATCTGCGTTTCACTAATGAGAAGACTGAGGCACATAATGGTTATGTAACTTGCCAAGATAAGGCAGTGTTTGAGCAATGAAGCCCAGAGCCTGGCAGCAGAGCCCAGAGCCCAGCAGGCCGGCATTAGCTGGTTCCAGACCTCCCTCCAATCAGATGGTGGGAGCTCGGAGCCACATGTGATTTGATTTAAAAATAAATAAAGAAAAACTGCTATGCTTCCCATTCCAGATACCAAATCAAAGTTTTACCTTCTGCACCAACCAGCCCTGAGGAGAGGCTAGGGCTTTATTTGAACAATTGGAGTGAATTCCAGGAAACCTATCATGACAGTAGGACTGTTTATACTCAGAAGTGTCTATAGAAAAAAAAATATCTCCAAATATCCCTTTCTTGGAAGATACGGAGAAAGGGCAGAAAAAATGTTTTCCGTAGGCTAATGGGTCTTAATGAGAATTCCATGAGTGAAAAAAACAAAGAATAGCAACAACATCCAAAATATCTTAATTAAAAAAATTGTATTTGGCTTTTTTTTTTTTTTTTTGCATGGCAATGTGAACCTCTCCTTTTGGATGGACATGAATTCAACTGCTTTGCTCCTCGTTAAATTTAGCTCAGAAACTTAATATAAATGGCAGCTTTTCAGTTGAGTACCTATTCCAATGGTCTCTCCTTATCTATAGGGATGTGTTCTAAGACCTCAGTGGATTTCTGAAACTGCAGTTAGAACTAAACCCTATATATGCTTTTCTCCCTATCTGTGCAGACCTGTGATGAAGTTTAACTTATAAATTAGACTCAGTAAGAGATTAACGGCAATAACTAATAATAAAGCAGAATAATTATAACGAAATACTGTAATAAAAGTTATGTGAATGTGGCTTATCTCAAAGTATCTTATTGTCCTCTCCCTTCTTCTTGTGATGATGTGAGAGGATAAAATGTGTGATGCGGTAAAGTGAGACAAACGATGTGGGCATTGTGACACAGAGTTAGGCTGCTACTGTCCTTCTCACCATCTGTTAGGAGGATCATCTGCTCCTGGACCGTGGTTGACCTTTGGTGACTGAAACCATGGGTAAGGAGGCTGGGGGACTACTTGACCCAAGGTACATTTCCCCAAATATTTTGATCAGCATTTTTAAAAGTCAGAGAATCAGGCAGATGATAGCACAAACTAAATGCAATTAGCAATTACAAAATGAATTTTAAAACTTGGGCTCTAAACTTCAAGAGGCTTAATCTAAGCAGAGATACCAGAGAAACACATATCAAAGGGCCTAACAAAATGCCCACAAACAAATCACTGCTGTGCAAAATATGTATGTTCATATGAATGAGAGCTATGATTGTCATAATTTATTGAGTATGTACTATGGGTAGCACATAAGTATTTTATACAGTATATATTATTGCATTTAATCTTCAATTTCAGGGGCACCTGGGTGGTTTAGTGGTTGAGTATCTGCATTCGACTCAGGTCATGATCCCGGGGTCCTGGGATCAAGTCCTGCATTGGGGTGCTTCTCCCTCTGCTTATGTCTCTGCCTCTTTCTGTGTGTCTCTCATGAATAAATAAATAAAATCTTTTTAAAAAGATCTTCAATTTCAGATGAGGAAACAAAGACCAGAGAAGTTAAGTGACTTTGCTTGCAACACAGCTAATAGGTAACAGAACCAGGTCTCAAGGCCCAGTCTGTCTGGCCCCACTACAACCTGCTCTTAGCCCTGTCTTTCTTTTTTCAAGGTTGCTTTGGCTATTCAGTGTGTTTCCATACAAATTTTAGGATTGTTTGTTCTAGCTCTGTGAAATCTTACCCCTGCCCTTTTAAAGAGATGCAGAACAGTGGAGTCTTCTTACCTGCCGGGCGGAAGTGGTAGCACACAAATCCACAGCAGGAATAAATTCAGGATCAGCTTAGCTGGGAAGACCCAGCATAAATTGGCAAGGTAGCCGGGGCATTCAATAATTTAAACAATAAAATACTGTCAGGTGGTAGTAGCATCAAGGGGAAAAGAAAAAGACTTTAGAATTTAAAAATAACAATAATGAAGAAAAACCAGATAGGGAAGGATGAGGGCAGGTTGACCCCTATTTCAACTTCCCTGATTTCTTCTTCACAAAATCATTTAGGGAATAGGGAGACAATAACAGGAGGGCAAAGGCACTTAATCAGAGATTTTACAAACCACTAAATCAAAAGAGAGTGTGAAATTCCCGCCCGGGGAAGCTAACAGTGAGATTAAGTGGATTAGTCTACTGTACAGGAATCCGGGGAATGCGGCCGCATGTGATTTTGTTGTGGATTACCCAGCAGCAACATGACGGTTTTACATCTCCCAGAAACATATGGGCATGTGCCCTTCTGCAAACCAGCAAGAAAGAGCAGCGCCTGGCCCACGGCTCTCTGCACCCCACTGGTGGGTTTCTGGACGAGCAAGGATACTGACATTTCCCCAAGAGTTTGAGCAGGGAACACGTTGAAAATGAAAATGCAACCAGGCTAATCACACTCCTAATTTCTATAATTTCTGTACCCAGGGCCTGGGTCAGGATGGTGGTGGGGATGGCAGGGTATAGACAAGGAGCTGGAATCAGGAGTTCTGGCCTCAGTCCTTCCAAAGAAAGAGGGAGGAGAAGAAGGCCTTCTGACAGCATGCCTCCCAAACTGGGGGGGGGGGGGGGGGATTGCTCCTTGATGATGATGGAGAAGAGTCCTGAGCTTCTTTTCCTACCAGTGTTAAGGACACCAGCAGCCGCTGTGGAATTAAACACGCAAACCCACCGCACCGATTGCTAGTTTTCAGAAATCGGCATCCAAACTCCAAAAAGCTACAACACTGGATAGATACGTGTACAAACTATGACCTGCCAGAGTTAACAGTTTACATCAGCAGTCTATAATAAATAATTAATATGGCCCTAGGAGATATAAAGCCAGTGACATGGTATCTCTCCCTTGGCTCTAAATGGAACTCCAGATAACCTACTTTGAACAGTAATGTGTTCACAGTATGTGGGAATTAACTGCTCAATATAATAAGTACTATTGAATTTCCCATCTCCACACAGATAAAGGGCAACTGCCTCCAAAAACATGGTAATAACAGTAACGGAGTGATGGAAGGAAAAAAAAAATGAACCCCTTTTTTTTATTACAACCTTAAAATGTTATAGGTTAAAATAATCTTAAAGGGTTTAAAAAAACAGCAATTAAATCTTTCCATTTCTGTTTTCCAAGACTGCAGCTGAGAAATTGAGGGCCTAAGAGCCATACGGTGCTAGCCTGGCTAATAACGCTCTGTGAAAAATCTCATTAATTCAGTCTGGCTCTTCAGATCAGCCGCTAAATCCTTGTATTGTCACTCATCCTCTGGCCTTTTCAGGATTTCCATAGCCTAACTAGCAGTATCTCCATGGAAACCAAGCAGTCCTGCTTTGCACATCCCGGAACTTTTTGTTCCTGACAAAGCTTGACAAATCACATGCAGCATGGAGAGTTTAACATAGCGAACCAAACCCTGACCCACACTTAGAAATGATAAACCCAAGCATACCAGCTTTATTATAAATGATTTCCTTACAAGATACTTAACCAAGCCGGTGAAATGTTGAACCAGACAAGTTTCAAGAACAAGGTGCTGGAGGGAGAAAGGAAGGGAAAAAAAAAAAAAAAGGCAAATAAATAAATAAATAAATAAATAAATAAATAAATAAGAACCCCAGGCATGTTCGGCTGTAGGTTTTGGGGTCTCGTTTTCTGTCTAATTGACTTAAACTGAAAGCAACCAGAAAAAGAGAGCCAGAGGAAGGCTGTTTCTGGGCCATTCCTGAGCCTGCAAAGTGACCTTTTTCTTCCACTCTGCGTCGGAAAGAGAAATCCTAAACGCATTCCCCTGTTTTCCCTAACTTCTGCAGAGGATGGGCTCAGGAATCTAACAGGTCTCTATGCCTGCCAACCGCTTTCTGGCTGTTCAGCCTGGCTCTTTAGAACCAAGGCTCTAAGCCCTGGGAAAGGTGGAGGCATCACTGGCCCTGGAAAGGGAGGCTGGTCTCACTGGCGAGAGAGGCTGACTTCTCTCACAAGGGTGACAAAAAGGCAGAGAGGAGAGGGTTCTCCAGGGCCCTGTTTCCAGAGAAGCAGACCAGGACCCAGCAGAGAATATACACAACCATGTTCACAGAGTGGGTGTCATAGGCCTACCCCGCAGAGTGAGGCCGAATCATGACCCATGAACGACTCCTCAGCCTCAGCCAGGCTCAGAGGTGACATGGCGCCAAGTGGGAGAACTGTGCATTCTGAGTGAGGAAGAGCCCTTCATGGCCTCCTCTGTGTCACTGCTGCTTTACCTGCCACCAGTGAGGCTTCCTAAGGGTACACAGAGACGAAGGTGTCCAACGACCCTTAGAGGTGACACAGGAGGGTAAGGGGTTGGCATTATCTGTCTCCTGTCTTTCTTTTGTCCCCTCTACCCATACCACAGGCCCGCAAAGGGGAGGTGGGTGACAGGGAAAGGCACAGGTGTGGGAGAGAACTTGCTTCTGCCTCCTTGGTCTGGGCCTTGACTTCACTTGGAATCATGCTAGGGATGTTTAAGGGTCTAAGACAAGGTCTTCTTTCTTTGTTCTTCTTGGGTTTGAGACTGGCGATGTGTTAGAGGTGCCATGATATCTGTAGCATTGGGCATGCTTTGCCTTGACCAACCAGACAGGACTTGACTGACCCCTGTGTTTGGCACCAACACCCAAACTCTCATTACCCAAGAGCTCACCAGCACAATGCTATCAGATGTTGACAGCAATGACCGGTTCTGGACACATTGTACATGTTTTACAAATATTTGCCGATTAACTGAATTAGTGCCTGTAAGATCTCACAGTTCCCTCTGATTTCTTCAGAGCAAGAGTAAACGAGGCTTAGTCCCCTTTCAACCTTCAGTGAACTTTACTGCACTCTTTGCTTTTATACAATAATAATCACATAATAATAATAATAATATAATATTAATAATAGCAGCTAACTCTTACCAAGTTCTTACTCTGTAACACCAGGCATTCTTCTGAATGTTTCACGTATATTAGCTCCTTTAATCCTCATAACTATCATCTGGAAAAGATACTATTAATATGCCCAGATTATTAACTTCATTTTATCAATGAAAATACTGAGACATGGAGAGCTTAACTGACTTGCCCACACTCTCAGAGCTGGTTAGTGGTAGAATGGGGCTTCGATTCCAGAAAATACATTTCGCCATTACCCTTTGCTGTCTTGTTATATTATCATTGAATGCTAAGTGCCTCAGATCAGAATAATCAGTTAATTAAAATAGTTACAGTTACTAAATGTTTGTTGTGTGCTGGGAGTCATTCTCACTTTGCATACATCATCCCTCAGCTACCTTTATGACAATGCTTCAGGCTTGGGCTTTGAGGTAGACACTATGAGAAGCATCATTTTATAGATGAGGAAACCAAGACACAGGTTCAATGACTCACCTGAAGTCATACAACTAATAGATGACACGACAGATTCAAACCCAAGCCACATGGTTCAAGAAGCTTCTGTCAGCTGAGACTCCTATTTCTTGGATCATTCTGGGCAAAATAGAGAATCATATTCCACAGAACCATTATTCCAGGCAAACACTATCTTCCAGAATGTTGCCATTCAGCCCACCAGACAAACCTGGGATTATGATATTTTTCTTTCCAAGGCTCTTTTTCAAAAGGGTCCAAAGCAATTTGAGGCCCAGAAGCAGACCAGTGAGAAGGGCTGCCCAATCCCCTGATCCAGAGATGTCACACCTGAGCAAGCACACCCCATTGTCCCCTCCTGGGAGCCCAGGCTCAGAAAGGTGCTGTCCCATGGTTTAGACAGGACTGCCAGTGAGTTCAGCTGAGTCTAGCTACACTGTCAATGCTTAGGGACCTAAAATTAGACCTACCAGCTGTGTTTTGGTTCTGCAGGCACGTGAATGTCTGCTGCATTCTTGAGCATGCCGGGTGTTGAAATATATATGAAACCTGCTTTCTAAAGTACAGGGAAAGCACAAAATCCTTGCACCTACTCTTCTATTTATTGATCCTCTTCTGAAGCCCCAACTTCTTTGCTGCACAAGAAATAACATTGCTTCTCTGACCATTTTCCCCTCTGGGATGCTGTCTCTGAACAACACAACACTCTTCTTTTAGACATCCAATCAATCTCCTTGGAGACTGAGCAGAAGTACGTGACTCCCACCCTCAGCCCAGGTGCTCTGCTTCCTGGGTCACAGCCTCTCCTGGAATATGCAGCTTACTCAACTTAGCAAATGGGGCTGAAGACCAAGCCCAAGGTGGTCCAGGAGCTGGTTCTTGGCCTAAGAGTGGATAGGACTCTGGTGTGTGGCCATGGGACATGGACTAGAGAGAACCTGGGATCCACACCCTGGCGGAGGGCAAGCCAGACACCGAGGATTGTCTAGGGGGGCAGTTGAACAGCAGACAGGGCACCTGTCTGAGTCTGTTCGCACTGCTATAAAAAAATACCAAAGCATGAGTGACTTATAAGCAACAGAAATTTATTTCTCCCAGTTCTGGTGGCTAGAAGCCCAAGATCAAGGCCCCAACAAATTTGGTATCTACTAAGATCCCACTTCCTGGTTCATAGATAGCCATCTTCTCACTGTGTCCTCATGGTAGAAGGGGCAGGGGAGTGCTCTCAGGTCTTTGATAAAAGGCACAAATCTCATTCCTCAGGGCTCCACACTCATGACCTAATCACTTCCCAAATGCCCCATCTCCTAATACCTTCATCACAGGGGTTAGAATTTTAACCTGTGAATTGGAGGAAGATGAGGGCCGGACATAGGCATTTAAGTCATATTAATACCCAAAACAAAAGGATCAGCAACAGAGAACTGGCAAGATGGAACTGAGATTAGCAGGTATGACCTAGAAATATCCCCAGAGGTATTTAACCTGGGGAGTGAGAACTTTCTATAACAGCACTGTCCAAGAGAACATCCTGTGATAGGATGTTCCATGGTTGTGCTAACCAATGAGGTAGCCATTAGCCACAGGTGGTATTGAAGGGCTTCCAATGTCCCTAGTGTATCAGAAGGACTGAATTTTAAATTTAATTTAATAATTTTAAATTTAAATTTAAAGGGCCACCTATGGCTAGTGACTATCATCTGGGCAACATGATCAGAAGAGGAAGGAGCTGGGCCAATGCACACATGAAATATGGCAGATTGGGATCTATGCCTGGAGGAACTTAAAGTTCCCGGTCCAGTACCTGTCTTTGCACAGAGCCACCCTCCATCATTCAACATGTGACTGATTTTTTAGCCCCTTTCCTGGGTTCCTCATGAAGGATACACCCATTTTTCCACTGTAGCTTGTTTCAGAACCAAATAGCCCTTGCCATGAAGAGATCCTTCATAGCCTAAATTAAATTTTACCCATTTCTGTGAATTTCAGTTTTCTCTTTTCCAAGTAGTCCTTCCCACCTGTGGGCAAAATTCTCACTTTGGCACCAACCCTGTGCTAGCCCACCACCTCCACTACCCTATACCCAGACTCTGTCATCTCTCACCTGGATCACTGCTACCTCCTAGCTCATTCTTTTCCTCAAAATCGACCTCACACAATAATTTTCCACACAGTAGTCCAAATGATCTTTTAAAAATATGAATTGGAACCTCTCTCATGTGTTAAATCATTCTGGGGCCTCCCATAACATGATTCAGCTTCTGCTTACCTATCCATTCTGCTTCAAACTGTCCTCCTTGCTGCTTCCTCTCCGTGGCTCTCTATGATGTCACCCTGGACACTTAACACTCTATAAATCCCCAGGTGTAGGAGCCTATCTGTTGTGTTCATGGCTTGGGACTCAGTGCCTGGTATATAGAAAGTACTTAATAAAAATTTATGGAATGAATGAGTGAAGACTGGATCGGCATGCACTGGGGCCATGAGATGTACATACCATTATGAGTATTTCACTGCTCCTAATAGTAATACTGCAGTCTATCCTAAGTACTCAATGTGCTTGAAAAATGTTTTTACATTGATTCTGAAATTAAAATGAAATATGTATATCTTAAGGTCTGAGCCATAAACCACAAGTAAGACCCTATGTCTTAAGCCTGCAACTTCCTCCCTTCCAAAACAGTATCTTGGGCTTGGATCTCAAAATGTACCACCCAGGCCTCTCCCATTCAAGCTACACGTGAGCAGGTGACGTTTTGAAGTCTTCTTAGAGAAAACAGAGTTTAGAGTTTGGGCACAAAGTTCTCAAGTCAGTCTATTACATTTCATACAGAGGTTTAGTAACGTAAAGCAATAAAGATGGAAGAATAAATCAATAGGTTGTGGTTGACATTTACCAGTCCTCAAATGAGAATATGGTCTAGGCATATTTCCATCTGCTGTTCCTCACTTACTCTAAACCTTATAGAATGTTCACATCCCATGGTTTTAATGATACTGTTATCATGAAGAGGTTTTCATGTTCTGCATCTTTCCCAACACCTTATCTTTCTGATCTTGAGTTCTGAGGCTATGGATGCGCACCAATCAGTTCCCATCCCTCAGGGCTCACTGTGGTCACAAAGAGAGTCACCTGTTTGATTAAGGAACATGAATCTTTGGGAAGACTTTACTTAATAAAAGCACAAGATTTCACAGGGGATTTTCCAAACCCTTCCTTGAAACAGACAATTCTACCCATAATAACCTGGTAGTTGGTCAATAGGGGAAGATGGTACACACTTCACCAAGGCAGCCTCTTGACCCACAGAGATTTCTTCAGCCCAGTAGGCCTCAGACCCTGCTTCACTGTGTTCACCATCCTTTGACTTCCCCCACAACCAGTGTTACAGACTGGATTGTGTTCCCCAAAGTTCATATGTTCAAGTTCTAACCCCAATTCCTCAGAATATGATAGTATTTGAAGACAGGACCTTTAGGTCAAAATGAAGTCAAATAGGTTTGCCCCAGTCCAATATAGCTGATGCCCTTATAAGGCATCTTAGAAGAGGATTAGGACACACACACACACACACACACACACACACACACAGAGGGAAGACCATTTGAGGACCCAGAGAGAAGACAGCCATATATGAGCCAACGAGAGAGGCCTCAGAAAAAAAACAACCCTGCTGACACCCCGATCTTGGACTTTCAGCCTCCAGACAGTGGGACAAAAAACATCTGCTGTTTAAGTCCCCAGTCTCAGGTATCTGTTTTGGTAGCCCAGAATGACTAATACAACCAGGTTGCAAAAGCCCCTACTCTTCACACCCTCTTCTCACCCTTCCCCACCACCAGCTCCTTCTTCTAATTGATTTTATCAGATACAACTAGATGTTTGCAAACAATCAAATTAAAATTTGCAGGCACAAAAAAAGGTGTGGAGGAAGAAAAAAATCTAGAACCTATTAGAATCTCCCATAGAGGGATTTGCTGTTGGGGAAGAGGATGGCCAACTTAAAAGGCTCTAGGCATATCCAAACTACTGTCTCTCTGAATTTAGCTATGGTTTCCAGGTGAGCCTGGAATGAGATCAAAAGCATCCTGTGGGATGATTTGGCCTGATGGGCCAGTAGACTGTGAGAAGCTTTTCGAGTATTAGATTGTCTTGAGGGAAAGGATTCCCATGCAGAGGAGAATTTGTGCATGGGTTTTTGTGGAAAGAGAGTAAAAAACACAGGAAGGGCAGACAGAGTTTGACATGAGACTCATTGAGGTCCTTGAAGAAAGAGGGATTGGCAAAAAGGCAGGTTTCACTGAGGGACTCTGCTTCAGAGCCTCAGTGACAAAATGGCAGACAACAAGGGAGGGGGCTTTCTGCCCTCTTTGCTGTAGCAGAACCGAAGGGAACGCTGTCTTACATTAATGGCACAGGTTTATAGCTGTAAGGATATAGGGAGCTATTACCCTGGACAAGGAATCTAGGAAGACTGTTCTCAGGTCTGTACATGAGGCTCCTAGAGCCATGCAGATGTAGCTGGAGAAGTTGGAGGTCTTGGGGACATCATCTGGGCAGTCGTAACCTGCCTGTAGAATCCTAGGTGCTGCTGTTGCTGGGACCTCATACACACACAAGTGTTGCTGAAGCCTGAGGAAACGTGGGCCCTCGGTTCAGCTCCTGTTGAGCATCCAGATCAATACTAACTTTCATGAGTTAGGCTGTCCCTATGTCACTCTCCTGATGACATCTTTCAAAGGCTTGGAGTAACAGAAATAGAAAATTATTTACGACTCGGGTAAAGGACACTGTGTTTTGATTACTCAGAAAGGCAGAGAAAAAGCAGAGAACTGCATTATGCTTGGAGAGTGGATTATTTCTTCTGTTCTGCTCAAATCAGTTCTAATGAACCCTAGTAGATGTGTGTGTGTGGGGGGGAGCTATTTCGGAGGATTCCACAAATTTGATTTAGGTGCATCTGACCATGCACAGGATTTCACAAGCAGACCTCAAAATCTATACTGTATGAGGTTTTCACTGAGGCTGTAATGTTCCCTTCATAGTTTACTCACTTTCCTGGCAACCCAGGGTCTAAGGTCCATATGCATCATGACTCTGCTTGTCCCCACACCAGTCTGATGTGGGACCAAGGTCTGGAACTGCATGAATTACAGCAAAGTTCAGGTTCAATCTGGAGGTGATTTTAATCCTCTAGATTTAGTTGTTTTGGGAGAACTTGTCAAAAGGAAATATGGAATAGTTCCACCTTGAACCGTGCATGTGTGCGTGTGTGTGCGTGCGTGTGCGAATGTGTGTGTGGAGTTTGTTTATTGAGGGAAAATGGATTACACTTTAATGCAATCAAAATTAGTGGACAATTAGGATAATGATTAGAACATATTAAATCGTTCATTCTCATCTTCAGCAGCCTTGTTCCTTGCCGCACTGCAGCTCCCAAATGAAGAGCAGAGTCTGGCAGGCTCACTTAGGTTTCTTCTGTGACATACAGAAGTTATTCCTGCCTATGACTGCCTGGCTGGGAGGCTTGCTACGCTGGGAAAAAAGCGAGGTGTAACAGAATAGAACCTGTCCTATCCCCTTGTGGAGTGTAGCAAGAGGCACTGGGACAAATGATCGAGAATCTGTGTTCTGACCTTCCAGCAAGCCAGAGCCAATGGCGAGGCCCAAAGCAGAGGATCCAGCTCCCTGCTCCCTCTTTGGAACTCCACAAGAGGAATGTTCCACAACATGAACCTGTGGTAACATGAACCTGCTGAACGAAAGCTAAAAAGATGGTGTGGTACTGTCAGAGTGAAAGTCTGAGGTAGCACTCCTGAGCCCTCCTTTAATGCATATGGGTCATGGTAGGATCCAGAAGGGTCTCCTACCCTGTGGGAAACAAGAAAGGGAGCCAAAAGAGCTGGCTGACAATCTACCAGGGAGGTGGCTGTTGCCACAGCAAAGTGACCAGTAACCTCTAATGCTGCAGAACTTTTAGGCCAGGGTTGACTAGGAAGGACAACCTGATCCTAAGGAAGGATCTACAGTGCTGGCAGGAGCTAAGTGGGCTGAACCAGTCATGGTGAACCACCAGCTTTGCCTGAGCTGAGAGAATGGATCACAAAAATCTTTTACAGAATCTCCATCGGCAGAGATCAGATCCAACCAGTGCCCCAGCCCTGCTTAGATCATCTAACTGATTTGGAGTATCTTAGGGCTACCACACAGACCCAAGAACCTTCGCCTTCACCAAAGTGGTCCTAAAACTCCTGGCCTGACCCACCAGACAACACTGGCATTCACTCAGCTCTAAACCTGTGTCTCTAGCCAGACAAGGAGGAGAGGTAGGAGTGCCCCCAAAGTTATACTAGTTACCTATTGTTGTGTAGCAAATTATGCCAAACTTTAGTTGCTTAAAAAACGATAAATCTTTGTTATCTCACACTGTTGCTATAAGTCAGGAATTCTAGGGTGGCTTAGCTGAGGGTCCCGGCTTAGGCTCTCTGGTGTGGCTGCAGTCAAGATGTGGGCCAGAATGACAGTCATCTGGGAGCTTGACCAGGATTGGAGAATCCACTTTGAAGATAGGCCCTCCGCTCATCTGGCAAGTCACTGCTGGTGGTTGAGAGGAAGTCACACTTTATTGGGCTGCTTAGGTATCTTCCTGACACAGCCGCTGGCTTCCTCCAGAGAAGGTGATCTCAAACACCAAGGAGGAAACACCAATGTTTTAAGAGGCTTACTCTCAGATGTCACACACCAGGACCTCTACTATATTCTGTCGACGGCGAGAACAACCCTGATGTGATGTGGAAGGGGAATAACATATGAGTGTGACCACCAGAAGCTGAGGATCCTTGGGGGCCATCTTGAAGGCTGAGTGGTGAGTTTATTTGTGAATTGACTGAAAAATCACCAGAAAAGTGATTGACTGAACCAGAAGAAACTGGAAAGTTCCTGGAGGGCTCTGAAGTTCATATGAAGAGACTATTGTATTTTTTTTTTTTTTAAGATTGGGAAATCTTTTTTTTTTTAATTTATGATAGTCACACACAGAGAGAGAGAGGCAGAGACACAGGCAGAGGGAGAAGCAGGCTCCATGCACCCGGAGCCCGACGTGGGATTCGATCCCGGGTCTCCAGGATCGCGCTCTGGGCCAAAGGCAGGCGCCAAACCGCTGCGCCACCCAGGGATCCCGAGACTATTGTATTTTTAACTAGGAAATTTTCCATTTTTTTCCTGGTCTGTCCATAACAATGGGTCTTAAGAAGCAAAGTTGATATTAATTATTTAGAAAATAAAAGAAATTATGTGTGTCCAGTGCTGAGTTTTGATTATTTAAGCAATCCTGTTTCAGGTGTTTACTCAAGTTAAATGAAACATTTTTCACAAATGAGTGTAGTTCTTTCTAGTTCGGAGTTTGTGGTTTCTTTTGGTTCATATCTCTTTGGCTTAGCTTCTGATTACTCTTCTTAAAAAATGGATAAAATATTTGATTTGTTTTTTGAAAGATTTTATTTATTTATCTGACAGAGAGAGAGAGAGAGAGAGAGAGAGAGAGCACAAGCAGGAGGAGGGGCAGAGGGAGAAAGAGAAGCAGGCTCCCCACTGAGCAAGGAACCTAATGCAGGGCTGGATCCTAGGACCCCAAGATCATGACCTGACCCAAAGGCAGATGTTCAACTGACTGAGCCACCCAGGTGCCTCTGTATTTGATCTTTCCTTTAAGAAACATTATACTATAGATTAGGAAAGAAAAACAAAAACAAAGAGAAAAGTCTAATTTTGCAAAGATGCATCTCAAGAGCATCACACTTACTGGTTGGGGGTGAAAAGTGTCAGGTGCACCCAGGGAAAGCAGGTCCGCTGAGGTTCGTGACTTCAAGCACCAGGAGGGTAATCTCAAGCTCCCCAAAGTTCCTAAGCACCAAGTAGCCCAGGCCCCATCATCTCAGAATCCTGCTCCTTCCTAGGAAAAGAGGAAAAACAAACCAACTCCTGAGAAGTATCTCAGATAACAGTCCTAACCCAGCAGCTTCTAGAGAATGGAAAAATCTCCATAGGACCTGGGGGCTTGGGAGGTGTGTTTTCCTGAAACAGGATTCTAATAACTTACCAGAGCTCAGGTTTCCAGGATAATTGAAACCTCTGGTATTAATTGGAGGAGGGGATGGGATAGAGGAGGCAGGGAGCGAAAAACCTTTTCCTGCCATTGATGGAAAAGTTCACGTGGTGGTTTTGGGGAAACAAATAGCCTAGTGTTTCACCTTAGCTCTGAAGTGGGGGAAGGGAGGGGAATATGCCCTGTTTATTCTGACTTTTGGGTTGGCAAGGGACAGATGACTTGGTTTGGTGCTCTGGGAAAGGAATTCCTAAAAACTTATTATTTCAAAACTTGCAGCTTTGCATCCAGGCACCCAGAGGCCCTAGCTTCATGCGCACGTTATGAACGTGTCAATCAGTAGATATCATGATTTTCCACGGCAACTAGCACATCCACATAGACACTCAATAAATAGTGTTCAGTGATGATGAAAGGAAACTATGCAGTCTTTTTTATATAATATCATTGCTACACCATAGGGAGAGTAACGCAGTCCAGCAGACAAAAGTGAGAATGAAAAATAAAATTTCTCATTTAGCATTCATTTGGCTTCAATGTGTATCATGGGGTCTGTGAGTTACAGGGAAGTTGATCCTCTCTCCCCTCTTACTGTCCTTCCTAACTTCCAGACAACCCCCAGAGGTTTGAGGGCTCACGTTAGAAGATACCAGGGACACGGATTCATAGAAAATTCCAGAAGAATCCCCAGGAGGAGACAGGACTACCCAGGGCACCTTAGCCTAAAGCTGACTTCCCAAAGTCCCAGTATTTAGGAGCCCTTCCCACTAGTGTTGACCAAATTGGTAGCTATAAACTTTTTGCATTATTCCTGAACAGAGGACTGCTGCCTCAACTTTCTCATCTGTAAAGTGGATATAATTTGACCTGTGTGAAAGGGCCGTAAATACTCATGAAAATATATCTAAAGCACGCAGCACAGTACCTAGAATGAAAAATGTAGCTTCTCCCCTAGCCTGATCTATAGCACGAGGGAAATATTTGCCTCATAAAGTTACACCGATTCAACAAAAAAATAACTAAAAGCATCGTGTGTCTTATCTGATATATGGAAGGTTTAACAGGATGAGCTTGAGAAATGGTAATAATAACCACATAATATTTGTATAATTATTGCTGTTGATCTCTGCCTCTTTGATTTCTGCTCTCCATTCTCCTCCACCTCACCCCCTACCCCTACTTACACGTCTTTGGGAATCTCTGTGAGTCTTTGAGATCTTGAGTTCTGGACATGCTTGCCCCATAGAGAGTCAGTAGATTGTCATGTTTCCGGGGCTCCATTTAAAGAAAACTGACAGCCAGAATTTTCCTTTGCAAGTCAAGGCTCAGCTAGGGGAATGAGTCTTCATGTTGAATAAGCAGACAAGACTGACCCTAAAGATAAATATCTAGAGGACAGGAGGAAAATGGGGAGAGGAAGCAGAGGACCAAAGTCATGTCAATAATGGGAGACTAGAGCTTGGACCTTAGGCTACACCCGGGAGGCAGCAAGCCCTTCCATGGCTCTAGCTGGGTGGCTACCCAGGAGAACCCACTGTTATGCTTCATGGCTCGGAGTGCCTCAGTGGAGGTCTCTATGCTATCGCAGTATTGCCCAATAGATACAAAGCAGCAACATCACGCAGTAGAAAAATAGCCATGAAGACAAAGATCCCCATAGACAAAGAAGAACCCCCCTGTTCCCTGCCTTCTCTTTCAATCCATCCCTACTCCATCCTGGAATGCTGAGACCATAAGAACCAATAATCCAGTAGTCCAAAAACTTCCACAATAAAATGAGCCTTTCACGATAGAAGCATTTTGCTATTTCTGGCCGATGTGGAGCTAGGGGGTGAGCAGCATGATTTCTTGCTAATATTTCTTTATTTCTTTATTTTTATTTATTCATGAGAGGGAGAGAGAGAGAAAGAGAGAGAGAGAGGCAGAGACACAGGCAGAGCAAGAAGTAGGCTCCATGCCGGGAGCCTGACTCGGAACTCAATCCTGGGAACCCAGGGGCCAAAGGCAGGCGCTGAACTGCTGAGTCACCCAGGGATCCCCTAATATCTCTTTAGATAGACAACTATCTCCCCAGTTTATCCTGCCATTGGTTCTGTTCCCAGGAAGTCTCAGGTAAACGAGACACAGAACATACTCCCTAGGGCCTAATTTCATGTCACCCTTCCTCCCCGGGGTGGTTAATTTTATATTTTAGTTGACTGGGCCACAGGGTGCCCAGATATTTTGGTAAAACAATTCTCTGGATGTTTCTGTGAGACTGTTTTGGGCTGAGACTACATTTTGAATTGGTAGATGGGGTAAAGCAGATTGCCTTCCTGGGCGTGGGTGGGCCTCACCCAATCATTGAAAGCCTGAGTAGAACAAAAAGTGAACCGTAGCCTGAGTTAGAGAAAATTCTTGCCTGACTGCCTTGAGACTGGCTCTTTTTTGCTTTCAGACTCCAGTGAAAACATTGTCTCTCTCTGGGTCTTGAGCCTACTGGCCTGGGACTGGAACTCATCCGTCAGCTCTTCTGGGATGCCAACTCACCCTGCAGACCTTGGGGCTTGTCTACCTCTGTAGCTTCTTGAGCCATTTCCTTCTAATAAATCCCCTCCACTCCCTCTCCCTCTCTGCCTCTTATGCTAGGGTCCTAGGGTCTCTGTCTATCGATCTCTCTCTGGTTCTGCGGCTCTGGAGAACCTTGACTAACATATCACCTCTCCCTCAGGCTTGTGGGCTTTGTGCCAGATCCTAAGAAAAAAAGGTAAATGGGGAAGAAAATGCCATGTGAGGCCTTGATCCATGTGGAACACCTGAAGGAGCTCCCACCTGGATCACACTTTTGTCCAGAAACTTGGCAGTCCCTGTTTGTTTTTGTATTTATGGACTGCTTCGACTCATGGCCCATACGTTTTCAAAAACTCAAAAGGGGGGAGATCTGTTGTCAGGAACAGAAAGATTACCGGAGAGCTGGATAGTGTTTCTAGAGAGCAAGATAAAGTTTCCACCACTACACACAAAATAAAGTGCTTGGAGCAGAAATGGGCACCGATTTCCCCCAGAAAGACGCAGCTGCCTTTGAGCACTCGGGGCCGGGGAAGTCTTCAGAGCTCTCTTTGAAGCTTCAGTGGCTCAGTTATTAGATTTGTCTCAAGCTTGTTGAAAAGTATTTATTAGAGGCCTTCTTGAGCCTTCTTCTGTCTGATATGTCATAACTTTTATGACACAGAAATAACCAAAATGAAGAAGCGGAGACAACTCAGAGATTACTTGCCAGTTCTCCCAGGACCGCTGGCCATTTACACAGAGAGCAAGCCGGATAATTTATGGAAGCAGAACTAGTCTGTAGGAGTGAAATAAAGCCCGGCGCGATGCAGCAGTCATAATGAACAAAATAAATTCCATCGTTATGCACATGTTCCACGAGGGCTGTCAGTGCGTGGAGGAAAATTTACTCCCTGTCTCTGATGCTCAAGACAAACAATTCCACGGGATGAAAAACAGCACGGAAGCAGAAGGTAGAACCTGGCTCGGTGTGGTCCCCAGCAAGTTTTATTCTACGTACGGAGCAGCAGCGCAGTTGGGTAACCATAGTGCCCAACGAACCACTTGCTTCCTTCACCGACAGACAAGGATACTTGAGGTGTTTTGTTTTGTTTTGTTTTTATCTAGTATTTCCACCTGGAAACACTTATTGAACCCCGGGAAACAAGGAGAGACTCCCCATTTGGGACATTTTGAGCGACTAGGTCTATGTGTCTACAAGAGAAGTGCAAATAAAAGCACTGTTTGCTTTGTAGAAACCAGAGATTGTTTGCATCCCCCTCACCCCCATATGACTTGCCTCCCCCTTCAAAAAAATCCAGAAATGATTCTCCCCAGTGTCGACCAGTGGCCATCTCCTTGTCACCAGCTACAGCGAAGGCTGCCAAAATCTTAGATTCCTAGTAGTATCCCTGAGCAGCAATCTCCCCTCACCTCTGTGTCTGGTTTGCTAATATTTCAAAACTGTGGTTCCTTAGACGGTGCCAAGGAGTTATATATTCAGGTCTCCCAGCCACCTACAATTGTGTGTCTTGGGTATGAGCTATACTGGACTCAGCCCCAGTGGTAAGTTCACCATAAACCATGCCTCTCGCTTTCTATTTTATTTTATTTGGAGGGAGGGGCTCCTCACCAGAAATTACCTTCTCATTAGACGGCTTCGTTAAGGCTGCCAACTTGCCCTGCTGGAGAAACCCTTTGTGATTTAGGAGTGGCTATGCTGTGGCTCTACAGCCCTATGGATTTCCCCCCTGGCAATTCCATTAGCCGGTTCCCCACCATCTGGAACGCACCTGATGTGTCCCGCCACCCCCACCCAGTTGTATGTATTGGCACCTTTTCACGGCCTGGTTTTTTTTTTTTTTTTTAATAATTTCAACTGAAAAGCAGAAGTGAATATTAATTTCTCATTGAAGCATTCCTGAAGCCCAGAAGAAGAGCACTTGCTTCTCCCTTTCTGGATTTTCAGGAACTCATCCCAAGCAGTAGGCAGATAGAGTCAATCTGTCATGACTCAGTATACCCGTGGGGGCCCCTGGGTGGCTCAGTGCTTGAGCGTCTACCTTCGGCTCAGGTCGTGATCCCCAGGTCCTGGAATCGAGTCCTGCATTGGGTTCCCCGCAGGGAGCCTGCTTCTCCCTCTGCCTATGTCCCTGCCTCTCTGTGTGTGTTTCTCATGAATAAATAAAATAAAATTAAAAAAAAAAAAGAGGTACACCAGTGACACGGGAACCCTCACCACCAAATAGTCCAACTTAAATTGCCAAAAAGGGTAAATAAAATGCCTCCTCTTCTCACATACCCTAAAACAAAAAGAATCACACCAGGCAATGAGTCTGCAGCGGGCCTAGCCTGGTGACCTTTTTTTTAAAAACCAAATATCTCCAAACCAGCAGCTTTATTTAGCTTGGGCTTCTCTCGGTTCTGCATAAATTTACTATAAAATCATAAAGCAAAGCATAAAAGGAGAATGGCAACAGTAAAGTAGCTATGCCACAAATTCGACAACGATTATATATTCTATCTAGGGCACACTCAACTCTCTAATTGCTAATTGTAATTTAAATGAAAACATGTGTTTCTTGTTAAATTCATCAACTACATTTGTAAGTGCTGCCGAAGAGGGCCATGATCGAGGCGCCATGCACACCTCAGGGTCTTGACAACCACAGGGCTGGGGCAGTCACAGGGATGTCGTCCTACGTCGGAGGTCCTTAACACGTGCGTTGCTTTCCAAACCAGATATCGCAGCAGGATGGAGAGGGGAGCATCTGGGAGAAATGGCTCTGCTGGGATTCTTTGCACGAGGTATGCTGCTGTCTCCCACGTGTCTGATTGTTAAAACCCTGAGAAGTTCATCCGGATCCAGCCCTATTTGGAATCTAGCCCTATGGTTGCTAAAGATACTCCGCAGAGTTATAAAATCCTGACCAACTGGAGCAAGCTCCTGGCAAAGGAGCTGCTTCCCTCTGTAACTGCCCCCCTTCCATGGATGCCATCCACCCCCCTCCTCTGTAGGTGGGCTCCAGAGAGACAGTAAATTAGGTGATGCTTGTGAGGATCACGTGTGATAGGACTTCATCAACTGCTGGCACCAAATAGCTGCTCAGCCAATATCTGTCTCATTCTCTTACCTGATCTGCACATATTTGGTATCAAGAATCAAAAGAAAAAGGAAAAAGCTCCTACATTCACCTTTGTTTAGGGAAAAGCCAGTCTAAGCCATGAAAGTCTGGAAGAAAGAACAGTTTTTAAGGGCAGCAGTATTTTCAATTCGATATTATAATTAGGAACAGCTCGTTGAGGGTGACTGGGTAGCTCAGTCGGTTAAGCGTCTGCCTTTGGCTCAGGTCATGATCCCAGGGTCCTGGGATCAAGTCCCACATTGGGGCGGTGGGAGTCCCTGCTCAGTGGGGAGTCTGCTTCTCCCTCTACCTCTACCCCTCCCTCCACTTGTTCTCACTCTTTCTTTCTTGCTTTATCTCTCAAATAAATAAAATCTTTTAAAAAGCAGAAATACTTCATCAAATTACATCTTGCTTATTTTTTATTGTGCTAACAGGAATAATTTGTAAAGAGCTTATCAACCCATTGATAATGTGGAAACACCTTTATAAGGTGTTTAGAATTCTGTATTGGTCTCTATTCTCCCTAGAAACATGACCAACAGGAGATATTTATATTTATGATTTATTATAAGTATTATAAGCTCATGTGCTTATGGAAGCTGAGAAGGCCCACAACCTGTAGTTGGAGAGATGAATGTCAAGGAAAGCCAATGATGTCATTTCGATCCGTCTGAGTCCAAAGGCAGGAGACTGATGTACCCACTCCCAGTCAGGCAGAGAGAGAATTCTCCTTTACTCAGCCTTTTAGTCCTGTCAGGCAATCAGGGGATTAGATAAGGCCTTCCCACAAAGGGATGGCAATCTGCTTTACTCAGTCTACCAACTCATGCATATATACCCTCCCAGACACACCCAGGATAATGTTTAACCAAATATCTGGGCCCCCATGGCCCAGCCAGGTTGACATAAAAAAATCCACTATCACACAATCTAAGATTATCTTCTGAAATATTGAAAGCACTGCCTCTATGAATGCCCCGGAAAGTATATGTGTTTGGAGTCAGGCAGGTCTACACTGAATTTTGGTTCCTTCACTTACTAGGTCTGGGACTCTGGAAATTTACATGACCTCATTGAGATACAAGTTATTTTAATGGCCCCCTGTGGTGGACAATAACTATCCGCTCAGCGCACTGTGTTTGTCACTTGTGTGGGTCCCCATGTAACCAGTATGTCCCATCCCATAGAAGTGCCTAGTGCTAGAACCAGCAGCCCCCATCCATGTGGGGCCTGGGGAATTAGGGTCGGTTCTCTGCTACTGTGGCTATGATGAGAGCATTGGTGGCAAAGCGCTAGTGCCCTGGAGGACTGATCCAGTTGGTCAGCGTCTCCATTCCAGCCTCTTCTCATTTATGTATTCCCTCATTCTTGCTCACCTTCTGAGGTGCATGCTCATCCTGGAATACTTGATCAGAACAATCTGGCAACTCACAGATGCCAGACACTCAAAATCTTCATTCTTCCCAGTCTCCTCCTGGAGTCTGGAAGCTTCTCCGTTGGATTGGTTATGAGTTAAATCTTGTCTCTCCAAAACTGCTGTGTTGCAAACCTCAACATAGCACCTCAGAATGTGACTGCTTTCGGAGATGGGGTCTGTGAAAAGATGACAGGCATTGGGAGCATGCGGACACAGAGGGAAGACTGTGTGTGCGGACACAGGGAGAACGTGGTCATTACAAGCTAAGGAGGGGCCTCACGAGAAACCAACTCTATCGACACCTTGATCTTGGACTTGGAGCCTCCAAAGCTGTGAGATAATAAATCTCTGTTGCTCAAGGCCCTGTGTCTGTGGAACTGTGTTATGGCTGTCCTCGCAGGCTAATAGAGGATCCTTAATACACACCCTTTGCAGGGCAGTAGTGAGCTGCCTGCAGACAGTTCCATTCACTGCGCCAGTGATAACTTGCCTTCTGCACAGCCATGATGGTAACTTCCCGAACCATCACTTAAGCTGAACAGAGGGGGAAATAACAGCTTACCGTCCAACACAGCATCCTTCTACACCATGAAACACGTCTTGTACTACATGTCACGTACTAGCCACTTGACACCTTCCATTTTCTTCTCTGAGTTTACCCTATACTTTAATTTTCCTTCCTCACTACAGCTCCACAGCCCCTTACCACCCTCCCTGGTCTGATGAAAATGACCCTAATTTCTTTCTTGAATTTTCTTTTCAGGCATCAAGGGTACAGATTTGGATGCATTATAATTCTTGGTGATTGAAACACTCTGATCATTGGCCCACATGTGGCCCTCTTACCAAAGATTTAAATAACTAATCATAATATTAATAAACTCCCCTGTACCTCTCATCCAACATGAGAACCAAAACACTGACAGTAATTTACATTGATTTATATCCTTCTTTCCCATCCTATCCCCTTACCAGAGGTAACTGCTAAACTGTAGCTGGGGTTTATCATTACTTTTTCTTTCTTTCTTTCTTTTTTTTTTTTTTTTAAGAGAGGAAGGAAGGGGGTGGAGGGAGAGACAATGCACATGCATACAAGCAGTGGGTGAGGAAGGACAGAGGAGAGAGAATCCTAAGTAGATTCCTTGCTGAGCTCAGAGTCTGATGACATGGGGCTCGATCTCATGACCCTGAGATCACAACCTGAGCCGAAGTCAAGAGTCGGACAGTTAACCGACTGAGCCACCCAGACACCCCTCATTGCTTTACTTTTTAAAAGTAAAGTGGTTTATCCCATTTATCTAGATGCCCCCAAAATATATTGTTTTGCCCACTTTGTCTACATTTTCAATCTGTTGGCATAAACTTGATGTATTCACTGCTCAGTGTTTGGATCCTGCTCATCTGTCCTGGTCCCTTTCTACTCACAGTGCTAATACTCCTGCCTTCTCTTGCTCTTGATGACGATTGCCAGAGATTATTTTGTTCATCTTTCCAGAGAATTGTCTTTAAGCTTTATTGGTCTTCTCTATTGAATCATGGCCTCCACTTCATTGCTTTCCACTGTCATTTCTTATAATCTTGTTCCTTCTACTTTCCTTGGGCTTACTCTTTGGTTCTAAATTTTTAAGCTAAACAACAGGGCATCCTTTCCCAGACTCTCCTCTTTTCTCCTGAAAGCATTTAATGCTTTGAATTGACTGTGGTCCCACCTTCATTGCATTACACAAGTGTTAATATTCAGTGTTTTCATTATCATGAAGTCTTTTGTATTTTTTAAATTTCTCACTGCGATGTCTTCAACCCATGAGTTACTTGGAGCTTTTTGTTTAAGTGATTTTTTTAAAAAAAATTATTCATTTATTTATTTGAGAGAGAGAGAGAAAGAGAGAACATGAGTGGGGGGGGAAGGTAGAGAGAGAGAGAATCTCAAGTGTACTCCCCACTGAGAATGCAGGTCAATGTAGGGCCCCATCTCATGCGGGAGATGACCTGAGCCAAAATCAACTTAGCTGACTGAGCTACCCAGGCAACCTCCTTGCTGTTCTTTCTAAATGATCTCTTCTCTTTTGTTGCTTCAATCTCTCCTCTCTTCTCATAATACAAACATTTCATTCTTTCCTCAACCTTAAAAATAAAATAAGCCATGAGAACAATCCTCCTTATAATGCAGCCTCCTGTTTAAACTGCCACCTTATCTCTTTCATTCCTGGTACCGTGAGATCCCTTCAACATCTCCACTCTTACTGTCTCCTCTCCACCACCTCTGGTTCACCTCTTGTTCTATGCCTACCTAGCTTCCATGGCACAGAGATGGCTTATCTAAAGGCCAGGCTACCAGTCTGCAAATTCAGTCTTTGTTTTGGTCTTTATCTTGTGAACTGTCTGGGGCATGGGATGCTTTCCTCATGAGCTCCCTTTTCCTAGGCTTTTGAGACTTCTTCTCCCTAATTTTCCTGCCACCCTTCTGCCAACTGCTTCTCAGCCTCCATTGCTGGCTCCTCTTCTTCTGTCCATTCTTGCATGTGTGTGCTTGCATATGATCTTGACTTCTCCTACTAGACACTCAGTCCTACTGTGCCATCATAGCCTGATGTGCTCATGTCCATCCTAAGAAGACCATGGCTTAGCCACCTGAGCTTCTCACTGTGCCCTGCTTTCCCCTGCTGCCAAGCCCTTGGGCTCAGTGAATAGTGCACACTGTAACACATTGCCCGATTCCAGGAGGTGGGAGCTTTGATTGCTCAGTGATTCCTGCATCAGAGGAACTGGTCAGAGTGGAAAGGACAATGTTCTTCCCTTCAATGGGACAGAATTGTTGCACCAGGGTCTGGTGACAATGCTGGGTTAACAGGCAGAAGTGCATGCCCAGGAACCCTCACTGGTATGCCCTAATCGATGGTTATTTTTTTTTAACTGAATTTGGTCAAACTGATTATGAGCACAGACATAATTCTTATTGATAAGCCTTTCTGGAGTAGGTCAAATTTCAGACGGTACACTGGTTTCCTGGGATTGTTATAACAAAGTAGCAAAAACAGAGTAGCTTCAATAGCCAAAATTTATGGTCTCACATTTCTGGGGACAATAGTCTGTGATCAAGGTGCCAGCAGGAAGGCTGACGGAAAGTCTTACAGCGCCAGATGATTTCACTGCTCCACTCCTGCAGAAAAGGAAGGAGAAGGTTTAGTTTCTGGAGAAATTCAAGCAAAGTAGCCTTGAGCTTGAGGATGGCAGACACAAAGGAGGGTAAGATGAGATGCTACACAAAAACAGAGGAATCAGACAACCCTGAAGGTCCCAAAGCTTTCAAAGCAAGTTACAAAGGATCAAGAACCAGGATCACTAGTGGATTCTCAACAGCAAAGCTGGAAGCTGGAAGACAGTGTAACAATGCCTTTGAAATTTTGAGAGTGAATTTTTCTAGCCAAAGGTTCTGTTTGAGCTGAACGATCAAGACATTTTCAAATATGCAGTGCCTGAAACTGTACCTTCCTTCAATGGCTTGGCGCCTCTGCTCCACCAAAACAAGAGAATAGGGGCAGCTCGGATGGCTCAGCGGTTTAGCGCCGCCTTCGGCCCAGGGCATGATCCTAGAGACCTGGGATTGAGTCCCATGTTGGGCTCCCTGCATGGAGCCTGCTTCTCCCTCTGCCTGTCTCTCTGCCTCTCTCTCTCCGTGTCTCTCACAAATAAATAAATAAAATCTTAAAAACACACACACACACACACAAGAAAATAAACTAAGAAAGGAAGATGTGGAGGTGGAGGAACAGGGGTTTCCCCAAAATGAGGATGGCAAATGAAATTTTCTAGAAGGATGATAAAGACAGCAAGATAATAATGATGTATCAATTCTAGAGAAGCTGGAGCTCCAGGTGGGACACTTTCAAGAAAATCAAAGGATCTTTTTTGTTGAGAAATCTAGTAGAAATATTACTTACAGAACATCGAAAAGTAAACAGTAAGGAAACCAGACAATTATGAACTCCAGGAAAGTTGTAGAAGGAAGAAGGAAGGAGAGGAAGGAAGGAAGGAGAAGAAGCAGAAGCAGAATGAGAATGGGAGGAGAAGAAAAAATAAGGAGGAGAGGAAAAGAAAGAGGAAGAAGGAAGGAGGATGAAAAGAAGAAGTGGGGAAGGAGAAGGGGAGTAGGAGAAAGAAAATATGCTATGTCTATGCATCTCCATTGTGAACAGAATTTCTATAGTCATAGTGATGTAAACAGCTAATTGTAAAGTGCCCATGTACTACCATAGGAAGAGGATGTGGGGAGAACATGTACCAATATGTGGGTCTGCAAGTATCTGTAAGATTTTCCATATAAGATTCCCCATATCCTTTTATACAATAAGTCAATAGGTACCGTCTAGATTGGAAAAATAAAGAAATACTAAGCATGGCAATTCGAAAAGTGGAACTAAGTACAGGAAGTGCTAAACACTAAAAGAATTAAAAATTGGTTGCTTGGGGTGGAGGGACGGGGATGATTTTAGAGGTTTGGAATACTTTTCTCTTTAAGTGCCTTGTAGTACTCTTTGACCTTATAATTTATGTACATATATTAAGTCGATAAAAGTTAAAATTATGATCAAATCTTTTTAAGGGAAGTTTTGAGTATCCTTTTTTTAATTTAAGGACTATCTCAGCTCTGCCCACCAGCTGGCTCTGGTAGCCCATGTCTTGATGTTTTAGAATGGCTCAGGGACTGACAAGTCTCCACTCTGTAACCAGGAAAGTGAACACTACTGGTAGATAAAAGGTCTTAATTAAGCTTCCAAGCAAGCGACGTTAAATAGTGGATGAGAGCAGGTCACAGCCTTCTCAATGTCCTGTTTCTCATCTACTTGACCGAATAGTAGAGAGTTATATAGTAAGGATATCTCTGTAGACCAAAAGATGAGAGATTTGAGTTTTGTTTAATTCCAGTTTATAAATCCAAAATTCAATTAAATAGTCCAAATTGTTCAGATTGGTGGAAATCATCTATTTGGGAAATAAAATGTCTAGGAGGCTCCAGGATGATTGGATGCTTCCAAGTCTGGGGTTTTGGCAGCATCCACCTGAGGAAGACAGAGGTCCAGAACTCAGACAAGCCCTTACTTCCAAGACTTCTGTGAACCTCTGAGCCTACACTCTGAAGGTCCTATTAAATACTATTCATTGGTAGAAGCACTACCTGGAGAATTCTCATTTAACGTGAAGAGCCATGGTGGGAGAATAAGAGCCTTGTCCTTTTCCATTAATGCCCCGAGAAAGCTCTGATAAAGCATCCAAAACCCTCCCAAGATATACCACCACCACCACCACCAGTACCCCTCCCTGTCCAGCCAGAGTCAGGAATCCAAGTGTGCCAGTGGGGTCTCACACCCATGGAGCTGGCCTGGAGATATCCCCAACCCTGACTAAAGTAAGACTATTGGGTGCACGCTCTGATGAAGAGATTGTCTGGATTGGGGTGGAGACCCACAGTTTTCATTTGTTCATTAGAAATTCATCATAGTCAGCTCTGCAAGGACAAGAGAAACCTAGGCATGCTCTCTCCTTTGACCTGCATGACATAGTGATGGGCTGTGACCAGGGAGGATATGAAGTCAGGGAAGACAGCCTGGTGCAGCCATCTGCATCCCTATTGATCTGCAGGTTTGGGCTGTTGCCTGGTTTTATCAGCTAGTGACATCTGCACAGCCATCTACTTCCTCTCTGCCTGTGAACCCAGAAAGCACTTCTGAGGGCAACAAACACCAGCTAGCAAAGACTCCGTACCCCCAAATAAACAGGATACTTTCAGGGAAGCAGAAGCCTCACTCCTTTGAAGAGTGTGTCTTGATAGCATTCCATGTAATGTAAAGAAAATAAAGGAGAAAATGAAAAAACCTCCCATAACACATGATATTTCCCCCCATGGAGCATTTGGATGCTATTTTGACAGCCCTGGATTGTACTGATCTTCTTTAGAGAAGTTTCCAGCATAATGACATGGAACATATATGTTTGCATGAGCACATTTCATCAGCATCGACACCAGACTCTGCACAGAGGTGAGCAGAAGTCCCCCTTGGAAGAGGTGAGTGTCTCTGAAATATACCTAATTTTGTCCTGTCCTTGAGTTCTTCGAATTCACTCACATTTGAAAATAGAAATGTAATTTTCAAGCTAGATCAAAGGTGGCCAGTGAGTATTAGACATTTTGGTCAAATTCTAAGTAATTTTGTGAAATTGCATCCACTTTAAAATATTGAGTTACTTTTTCTCAAGGCTAAAGAGAGTTCATTTTTAGCCTTGAAAAAAAATTTGGTCAATGTCTTAGGAAAAAAATAATTTACTAAAGTTTCTACATCTCCCAAGTGGGTCAGCCATGGTTTTCCTGTTTGCTCATTTCTGCTCAAATTCACAAGGTTTCTAGAGTCAGCCTTATTGAGCAAGTGAAGGCAAAAGAAACCTGTTCTGAGATCCTGTCCAAAAGTCAGATCCATCCTGTATATGACTTTCTTCCTGGAGAGGAAGAGCCTCTACCATCCTGAAGTAGCTTTCCCTTCAAAGTCTGGCTCAGCTTTTACCTACCTGGAAGCCAGTTCTGAATATATATCCTAGATCCTTGAAATGAAATCTCCACCTTGTCCACCCTTATCTCCTACACTCTCAGACAGGATCATATTTGTTTGTCTTTAATGGTCCTTTGGTTTATAAGAATATTTGCAATTTTTTTTTCTCAAGGGTACACAAAACCCACTCTTGCTAGAATGTGATCTCTGAGAGCAGCCCAGTCTCCCCAGAGCATCCAGAACAGGATTCTGTCCTCAGCTGCTCTACTTTGCTCCTGTTGCCCACCTCTCTCCCCGCATGTTTGCACTCATCCCCGAAACCAACATACTCTTTGATCTGCTGCAGGAGAACCGTGATTAAAAATCATGTGAAACTCTATGCTTGGAGAAATAAATTATGTGAGGATTTTTTGATTATACTGGAATCTCTGTAAAGGGCATGGTGATTCTATAAACTGTATTAAATAAATACATTATAAGCAGCACTGGTTGTTAAATAAGAAACTCTACGATTAAGATAACAGCTGTGAGACACGGCTTAAAATAAACCATAAAACACTTTGTAGCTTAAAAGGAAGGTGATCAATTCAAAGAGTGTAAGAATACAAATCAGAACATTGGTGTTCCTGATTCAGATTGGGACTCGAGTTTCCTTGTCTCAAATGAAAGGGAGCAGATAGGATCTTTATGAAATCTGTAAGATTTAACCTGCCTTGTTCACTTTTCTTTGCAAAAGGTGTTTCTAAGCTTACAGATGTATCATATGCCCATTAAAAAAAGGCCTTCTCCCTATTACCTCTCCCTGCTAGACCCTCATGTATTTCTATATACCGTGTATGTGCACACGAGTGCACATGTGAACACGCAGAAATCTTTTTGATACATAAATGGCATTATAATATATACTGTTCAAGCTTTACACTTTTCACTTAGTAACTGGCATCTTTCCTTATCAGTGCATTCAGATCTGTGTCATCCTATTAATGGACTGCATAATATCCTACATAATCATTGTATCATAGTTATTCCTCTATTGAAAGCCACCCAGGTTGTGTATTTTTTTTATAATACGTGCAGTGCTACCATGAGCATGCACCTTGGAGCATGTACGTGCATACTTTTGGGGGACAGTTTCTGGATGAAGCATTTCTGGGGCAAAGAGTTTGGGTACTTTCAATTTTGATAGGTACTTTCAAAGCAACTTCTCAAAGGGCTTTGTCATCTCACTGGCAGTGTCTGAGTGTCTATTTCTTCATGGCTTTACCAACACTGGATGTTATCACCCTTTTTATTTTTTACCTCTCTGATAGATCAAAAGACATGTTTTCATGTGCATTTCCCTGTTTTAATTTGCATTCATTATTAATACAGTTTAAAAAAAACTTTTTAAAAAGGCTATTTATTTATTTAGTGCAAGTTGTGGAAGGGGCAAAAGGAGAGAGAGAGAATCTCAAGCAGACTTCTTACTGAGTGTGGAGCCCGATGGAGGGCTAGTCCCCAGAACCCTGTGATCATGACCTCAGCTGAAATCAAGAGTCAGACGTTCAACCAACTCAGAAGCCCAGGCACTCCATTAAAACAAAACAAAACAAAACAAAACAAAACAAAAAAACCTTTCTATTAGTATTCATTTTTGCTCATCTTTTTCTCTTTTGTATGTATTGATGTCATCAAATGTCTCATAATCATACTGATCATTCCTACTTATGAACGAATTAATAAATACAGCAGAATCAGTGGTTGGATTGCATTTCTTCTGCATCATTTCATCTTCCTTTCCTCTGTCTTTCCCCTGAACTGGAGGGGCTTTGGTGGAAATGAGCAATACCTGGTGGGGAGCTGGTACAAAGACTAGTGGCTCCGCCATTTTCAAGCCTTTGTGCTGAGATCTTTATTTTATTTCTGAACAGAGCTGCCTTTCCATTTCTTCCCTTCCATGCTGTGGTAAACATCTGGGTCTCAGCTTCTCTCTCCAGCTTCAACATCTAAACTAGAGATTCTCCCTTCCAGATCCTTCAATTTGTTTGAATAGTATCTCTAGGTGCCTTGGTTTGGGAGCCATTCCCTGGAAGCTAGCCAGTGGCTGTGGGCTGGGAGGGAGAAGGCTGTGATTGTCCTGGCTGTTCCACAGACAAGCCTCCTTTCGTTACTCCGCTTAAACTGCACTAGCAGTAGTTAGCTGATGTTTCTAGAAATCTCTTACCTCTGAAGCAGCCTCCTCTTGCATGTGTCCTGGGCTCCAATTCTCCCAATCCACCTAATCAAGTGATTTGTAACTGGGGGCAATTTTATACCCCTCCAAGAGCATTAGCAAGTTGAGACATTTAGTTGTCACTAATATCTAGTAGGGAGAGGCCAGAAGGGCTGAGAAACATCCTGAAATGCACAGGACAGTCCCCACAACAATTATCCAGCCCAAAGTGTCAATAGTGCCGAGTTAGAAAAACCCTGATCTAATCCCATATACTTTTTATTGGAGTGTGCCCTTTCCTGTTTCCCAATGCACTTAGGGTTTTATTCTTTTAAAACATATATTTTTTTTTTAAATTTCAGGGAGATTTAGTGAGAGAGGATAAGCATATGCATGAGTTTAATTTGCTATCATGAATGAGAAAATAGATTCTATGATTTTGTTAATACACTTTGGGTACAGAATGATGTGCAAACATTTCCTAAACACACAAATTCCAGTTTCATTCTTTAACTCTTCCCTTCCTGCTACCATTTTGCACAAGTGACATTGAACTAAAATGAATGCATAGTACAATCTGAAGGAGCCAAAAATTAAAAATTTTTAAAAGTGGTTATACGAATGAAAGTGATGTGTTTCAAAGGGGGAAAATTACCCCCATTTTGTCATCTTGGTGATAGTAGGGAATTTCCAGGCTGCTTGTGCTCTGGTAGCATGTTTCTAAATTGAATTCAAAAATGAGAGCTCACATCCCCGGAAAAACATAGGATGTTGGAGCTGACAGAACCTTAGAGATGATGTAGCCTGTGATGGATGGTGACATTAATGGCCTCCATGACTTATACCCTGTGTAGTTGCCTCCCATGTAGACACTGGGCTCAGCCACAGATCTTGCTTTGGCCAATGGGACATCAGCAAACACAGTGCAGGAAAAGGCCCACAAATGCTTATGCATTGGGACACGCTCCTTTTGGAACAGTGCTACACTATAGTTAAAAACTCAGAATATCCTGCTGGAAAGACAACAGAGATAGACCAAGGCATCCTGGCTGACATGTGAATAAGGTCATCTTGGGCTGTCTGGGATGATTGCATCTACATGAGGGAACACCAGAGAGACCAGCAGAAGAACCACTCAGCTAATCCCAGCTCAACTGCAGGATTATGAATAAATAAATGGTTGTTGGTGCAAGCCACTGACTTTTGGGGGGTTTTGGCAACACAGCAACAGATAACTGAAACAGAGTCCAATGTCTTACTTTTAGAGATGTGGCAAGTGAGAAAGTCATGTTCTATGTAGTGGCAAAATTGCCAGGCCAACTCCATAAAAGTATAATATAATATCCATAATATACCTGAAGTGGTATGGATATTCTTTTACCTATTTCCCCAAAACACATCCCATATATAAAGGATGCATTCTGGGTCTCAGTATTGCCTGACAGGTTTATATTCTAAATGCATCTTTCTCCCTTCCTCTCTGACACCATTGCCACCACCCCAAGTGGGAAAAAACTCTTCACCATCCTCTTCTTCATTAAAGAAGCAATCCTTCCAGGGGTTTCATATTTTAGATGTTCTCAATGTTCTGCTCAGGTAGTTGGTCCCACAAAGGCCCAGATTATCAAAGGAAATAGAAAATTTAATCCTTGTAAGTGTTGCATATGGGAAGGGTCGGTCTTAAGTTCTGACTTTCAAGGTCAAGTACTGCCCATCTCTGAGCACCAAGGATTTTCCCTAAACTGACATCTCCTGAACGCTGTGACATGGAAATACCATTCATAATCTCAGGATGACTGTGGGCTGGATCCCACAGACCACCAAGAAGTTTGAGACATAATTTTAGACCTCAAGGGATTTCTAACCTAAATGGAACGAAATATTGCATATATCATAATAAAATTGATAGAATTTATGTTTGTTTAAATAGCTATTGTCATACTAGTTGTCCAATTATCGAAATACTTCCCTCTGAACTGCCTCCAGTCTCCTGAGAGTCTTCCTCCCTTACTGTGTTCCTGGCTCCTCCCCCTGGGCTCCAGACCTCTCCCTCACTCTGGGATCAGCAACGGAAGCAGGAATGCTTTGCACTGCAGGTTCCCCCAGAACCCTGTCCGTCACCACCCTGTCCATTGTAATTGGTCAGTGACCATGAAGGTTGTTAAATATTTTTACCATCACCCTGGAGGCAAAGCAATAAACTTTAGCTTCTAAATGAGTAACAGGGATGCCAGGTGTTGAATACACTCAAACAGTGGAGGCAGGAGCACCATTACAGCAGGGTGGGAGAGGGGAAGTAAATTTTGAGCAATATGGAATGAATAATGAGGGAAGGGGCAAGACTCTTAATGTGTTCAGTTCATGAAACCGAATTAGGGAATATAAGCACCAGCCAAGGGTGCCCAGTTTAATGATAGAACTGGGAGTAGAGTTTAGGTCTTTATAATCCCCAAACTCATGAAGTCTCCAGAAGAGAGGGGATGGATTACTTCCTAAAATAAGGATATAGAGGCAGGATGAACAAGGTTTGTTCACAGACTAGGGTGCTTCCTGGGAATGAGATATTTATGAAGACTCACAGGTGACATATTGGAAAAAAGGAAGAAAGGAGGTATTTCATACATGTAACTACACATATTATTTCATATGTGTGACTACAATGTTCTTCCATACACTTTCTCCTTGTCTTATCTCACATTCTGCTATAATCTCAAGTGTGACTTTAAAAGTTTTCTCATTTGAAATTTTTCACTTGAAAAGCCACCTCCAATTTGAGAAAGGTGGTTGGGGAAAGAAATCTAAATAGATCTTCAACTACGTTTTGGATTTGCACATGTTCATAGAAGATTTAGCGGATACCTAAGGAGCTGTCTGCCCAGCATGATTTTTCTAAGAATGTCTCCCTCCCCCATCCTTATAGTTGCCATGGGATCTGCTGCGTTAGAGCAATGTGACTGACGCATGGCTGAGGTTGATCAGACCAATGACAGATGGTAGAACCAAGCAAGGTCAATGATTTCCTTCGCCAGGATTTTCAAAATTGGGGCTGTATGATATAAAACTTGGATACCATGTGTTCCCCTGCTTACCACTTGTAGAAACAAAGGAGCCAATTCGGCAGAATCAAGATGAACAGAGATGTGAGGTTACAAGAGTCTCATGGCGTTGAACTTCTCCCTCCTGGTTGTTTCTAAAGCCTAGACGTGTCCCTTTGTCAGGTCAAAAGAATAGACTGGGATCCTGCTAATGCTTTCTTCATTTCCTAAGTTAGTATGAGCTTGTTTCTACTCTTTTAACCGAACAAAACCTACCCAATAACGAGGAAATATACCTATTTGTTTTCTCTAGACAAATCATCCCAATCTTAAAATCTGAAAAAAAGGATTATTGGAATAGAAGGAAAACAAGCTTGGGTCAAGGAAAAATTTGGATGCAGTTGACTGAGTAGTTCCATTCCTGAAAATAAATTCTAAGGAAACATTCTAACTAGTATACAAAGATAGGTAGACAGACAGAGAAATACAGAGAGACACACACACAGAAAGAAGGTCATAAAAGCATTGTGTATGATATTGAAAAATGACAAACAAAAAAAATGACAAACAACCTACACATCCACAGAAAAGACACTGATTAAATGAGTAAGGATACATCTATATCATATAATACTAAAAATAATTTTAAAAACAGTTAAAAACTATTAAAAGACATCCACACTGTGCTCTTAAAAGGGAAAAAAGAGTTCTATGTCAAAAAAAAAAGATCAAGAAAAGTGGAGAAAAGAAACCTAAAAGAAAAATGTAATATGTATATGTATAGAAAAATGTCTAGAAAGATATAACCAAAATGTTCACAGTGCTGCCTATAGAACGTGATTACAAGCATTCTATATTACTTTTCTGTGATTTTTTTCCCAATTTCACTTTCTTATAATCACCATGTCTTATGTTTACAAGTATACAAAACAATAAAGCTACAAAAGTTGTGGTGCAAATTAAAAATTCTACTCACGGTCTCAGTGCAGTACTTCTTCTGTGATCTGCTTTCCCAGAAGACCTAGTGAACAAGAACGGTGGAGAACCCAAGTGAGAGTGGCGTCAGTTTTGATCAGAAGCAAAGCAAGAAGACAAGAAAAAACAAGAAAAAAAAAAAAAGAAGAAGCAAAGCAAGATTGCAGAAGACGAATCAGACAGGGGGAGACACAGCTGGAGTTAGCTGGAGCTAACCCCACCCAGGCCATTTACGCCTTGTCTCTACAGCCAAGTGCTCAGCTTCTTTCTGCTTTAGAAAGAAGAACATTCATACACCTGTGCTGAGATTTGAACTCAAAGTGAATGTTCTTAGCCCATGAGCATCCCCTCTGGCCAACTGTTAAAAATGAGTTATGATTTAACTACAACAGAACATCCTGGAGACACGGTTTTGACTCGTAGCTGTCAGGAACTGCAAGGAGTCTGAGATTTCACTCTACCTGCAAATGAATCAGGTAGCCTGCAACAAAATCCTAGATGCTGGCAAGAAGACAGGAGACCTCAGAGTCAGGTAAAGAGCAGGTTTTTCTCCTAGCACAGCTGATATCCAGGGGATCATCATTTTCTTGTGCAGGGTCCCTGAGCCCCAATTTCCATAGGAAAATCTGCAGAAGGCCAGGTGACACCTACAAGCTGGCATTGCAGGAGAGGATTTCAACTTGGAAAAATCTGAATCTTTTACTTTCTTTTTGGTTTATGTCTTGTTTCACGTTTTTATTTAAATTCTTGTTTAGTTAGTTAACATATAGCGTGATACTGGTTTCTGGAGTCTGAATCTTTTATAATAGGCTGTCAGCATCCTGTTCTCTGCCCTGAACAGAGACATTATCTTTATTTTACTGGGCAAATCTTCCTTTTGCTTGGGAATGAGACACTATCTCTATCGTCTCTGGCTATCTGCTCTACAAGTATCTTTGAAATAATTTCAGAACAAAATCTGTGCCTGCCTCTGTTTGCAAAACATGCAGAAATATGAGCAACCTATGGAGAACTGTCTTCCAAGAGCAACCTGTTAACGTTTTACCTTTTTCATGAATAAAAGAGGAGCAAATCCAAGGGTCAGAATTCAGCAGTGACCAAGTGTATTCATTTCTTTGAGTTGATACAGTTATCAAAGTGTGCTGCAGGATTATTGCTGGATGAACCCAAAAGGAGAAAGATGGTTTCCTCCTAATTCAATAGGTCAATTTTATGAATCCCCTCTCCAGAAAGAAATGGCTAGCAGCACTCAGTGAAGCTCTCATTCAGAATACCCAAAGCCAGTACTATAGAGCTATCTAAACACAACCAAACAAACATATACAATCTTAGGGTCACTTAGTAAGTGTCATGAGTGTCCAGGATATTTATTGACCAAAATACAGACAAACCTCATTTTATTGCACTTTGCTTTATTGTGCTTTGCAGGTACTGCATTTTTTTTTCTCCCACAAATTGAAGGTTTATAGCAACTCTGTGTTGACCAAGTCTACCTATGGGCTCCATTTTCCCAAAAACATTTGCTTACTATGTCTCTCTGTCACATTTTGGTAATTCTTGCAATATTTCAAGCTTTTCCATTATTATTACACTAGTCATGGTGATGTGTGGTTAGTGATTATAACCCACTGAAATCTCAGATGATGTTTAGCACGTTTTAGCAACAAAGTGTTTTTTAATTAAGATGTGTACAATGTTTTTTAGACTTAATGCTATTGCACATTTACTAGATTATACTAGAGTGTGAACATAACTTTTCTATGCACTGGGAACCAAAAAATTCGTTTGAGGGGCACCCGGGTGGCTCAGTGTTAAGCATCTGCCTTTGCCTCGGGTCTTGATCCCAGGGGCCTGGGATCAAGTCCTGCATCAGGCTCCCCATGGGGAGCCTGCTTCTCCCTCTGCCTATGTCTCTGCCTCTCTCTGTGTGTCTCTCATGAATAAATAAATAAGACCTTAAAAAAAAACCATTTGATTCACTTTATTGCAATATTCACCTTATTGCCATGACCTAGAACCAAACCCACAATATCTCTGAAGTACACCTAAGTAAAGAGATATTTTAGAAATCTTAAAGATGAACATGGGTTGGGTATTGATTGAGAAGGGGCACAGGGAAACTTTCTGGGATGACAGTAGTGTTCTACAGTTTGATAGGGGTGTGAGCTGCACAGGTGTGTCATTGGTCAAAACTCACGTCATTCTACCCTTAAGATCCCTACCTTTCAGGGGATCTCTGGGTGGCGCAGCGGTTTGGCACCTGCCTTTGGCCCAGGGCATGATCCTGGAGACCCGGGATCGAGTCCCACATCAGGCTCCTGGTGCATGGAGCCTGCTTCTCCCTCTGCCTGTGTCTCTGCCCCTCTCTCTCTCTGTGTGTGTGACTATCATAAATAAATAAAAATTAAAAAAAAAAAAAAGATCCCTACCTTTCACTCAATGTAAATTACACCTCAGTTAAGAAAATGCCATCAACCCATCAACTCTCACGTACGCAGGGGCCCATGAACTTACCATGGACAATCCAGATCTCTTGCTTCATGTGCGTATGTTTTTCCTCTACATTCTATACATTCTATAAACTCAGTACCTACTCCATCACGTTGCATGTATTAATGCCTCTGCTGGGTAGAACACAAAGGCAGCTACGGATGGAGAAACTTAGTTAAGTAACTTAGTTAAATGAGTTGCTTCTTTAAAAACCCTATTTAGCATAGTTCCTGGCATCCAGCAGGCACTCACTCTGTGTTTCCTGAAGTGAATGACTTGAAACTTTAGAATCAGTGGGTGGAGGTTGAACACAAGATTATGGAACCATAGGTCAAGCATGTTTGGGCTTTACAAGTATATTATCATCAGCTACTGCATCGTAAAGCCATTTTGTAGATAACCCAAAATGCCAGAGGGAAAGGAATAGGAGATCTGTGTCTCATTTTCAATCAGGGAAAATGTTGGCCCTACATGGCAGTGAGAGCCCCTCCTCCTTATCTTTGCTGTGTCTTTTGTTCTAACTATCCAGAGGGGAAGAGGGAAGATCAACGAAGAGCAGGATGATGGACACTGAAGGTCAGGCTCACAGATACACAAAGAGGTGCTTGTGAACACATTCTTGGGGTAATGAAGTCAGCAACCAGCACAGCCTTCCTCCTTTCTCCTTATTCTAGACTCTGTCATAACAGGCGTTCCCTCCTGGACATGCCTTTCTAATGGGGGGGAGAGGGAAGTTGGAGGAAAAAGATGGTGTCACCGGAAACACACGTCACTCAAATGTCCCAAGGGTGCCAGAGCTCCTGGATTCAAATTATGTTAAGTTTCACTCTCTGAAAACTGTGACCTGCTTAAGCAGGAATGTCCAGCCCAACAGGGTTTTATCTGATACTCCCTCTTGCTCATCACAGACCCCTGGGAGTCCCTTATGAGCCAGCCTGTAGGCTCTGTCTGGCCCCCAGGCTTGTGTCTTCGGGGTCATCCCCACCCACCACACCATGGCCGTCATCAGATGACTGATGTCCCTCTCAACCCTTCGGCATCCTCCTGTCCTCATAGCTGATCACCTTTGAGCAGTCAGAGTAGTACTGGAGTATGTGCAAAAGTGGCAAGAAGGGTTTCCCTGCCAACTTCTAGCTGTTTCCAAAGCATACAGTCTTGCATGAAAATGGTTCCTTCAGGGACGCCTGGGTGGCTCAGCGGTTGAGCATCTGCCTTCGGCTCAGGGCATGATCCCACGGTCCTGGGATCGAGTCCCACATCAGGCTCCCTGCATGGAGCCTGCTTCTCCCTTGGCCTATGTCTCTGCCTCTCTCTCTCTCTCTCTCTCTCTCTCTCTCTGTGTGTCTCTCATAAATAAATAAATAAATAAAAATTAAAAAAAAAAAGAAAGAAAGAAAATGGTTCCTTCAGCTTCTGGGCCCTCTCCTCATCAAGTTCCCAAGCCAGGCCAGGTGCCATGGTAAGGAACAGATGCCATGCTTCTCCCCCAGGCATCCTGGTCTCATACAAATCATAAAACCATACAGCCCCACTGTCTTCTCTGTGTCTCTCTTGCTCCCACCAAAAGCCATTTGGTATGACAATCATGCAAATTCCCAAAGGATTCAGCAAATAACCTGACTAAGTCTCAGGCAAGCACTGTGAGGACCCTTGCTACACCTGGGGCCCTGACTATTTTCTAAAAGCAGAGCAGATGGTAGTTATCTGCTTTCATGAGAGATAAGGGTTTCCTGACTTGCTTTGCTCGAAGGTAAATGAATAGAACATGACATCAGAGAGTTTTGAATGCTGCTTCTTTCCGGATGCCATCTCCAAACATTCCAAATTATGGTTTGTTGAAATTCAAAAGATCTTGAAGTCATTTGAGACCTAGGAGTTTCCAGTGTTACTATACATTAACAACAACGACGAGAATGCATAGAACACATGCTCTGCTCTTCCACGAAGCAGATTCTCATTCTCCTCCATTTTCTAGACAAGTAATGAGGTCCAGGGAGGTTAAGAGTGAATCAGAGCATACAATTAAAAAGTGTAGAATCAGGTTTGAACCCAGACAATCTGAAAGAGAACCTAAATTTTTGGCTATTTTACTGACCCGTCTCACAGAAGGAGCCAAGCTCCAGGGAGCCTGAGGCCCAGAGGAGCAGGATGAGCAAGACGCTGAAGTTCACAGTCATCCGAGGCCTGCCTGCATACACCCCCTCACCCAGAACTGAGAAGATCACACATGAAAGCATGGGCCATGCATTCCCTGGAACCCTAGGACACTGACCCTCCCAGAAGAATAAAAGAGTTCAAATCTGTCCAGGCCAACATCTAACTGAAAATCTAGCCGACAACTGGAGAAGTGTACTTAATTTGATTTAAGGCATGTGTGGTTTTGGCTCTTAAAAGAAGTTTGAAGCAGAAGAGCTTCACTCAGACCCCTGGGAAGAGCTATGCTCAGGGGACAGTGACTAAGAAGATGCACAAGGCAGCACACGTTTCTACAGCATGGTGATGCATCATTACGTCTTTCCACTCAAGAGTGAGTCATTCGTGACTGGGAGTGGGGAGGAGGGACCAGCCAACGGGGGAAGGAACATGAGCCACTGGCTCTATTTGTACAAACACTGTTTCTCCCAGTAGGGAAATCAACGAATGTTTATAAAACTAATTTGTTCTCTCTTTTCCTTCCACCATACTCCACAGTGCAAGAAGGCAAAGGGCATTTCAGGAAGAGAGAACGACCCTTGCAGAGGCCTGGATTCAGGAACGCTGGGTGAGGCCACATTGGAAGAATAGATGGGGTCTTGGTGAGATTGACAGGGCCTGATGGGTATGAACACGGAACTGGAGGCAGGGTGGCTCTCGCTCGACTTATATACGCCTGTGAGGTTTCTTAACCACTTCAGAGTGGGAAACGGATCTTCCAGACCCTTCCTGACCCAATTAATGCTGTTCATTAATGGAATCTCTCCAATCCAATTTTACATAATAGTCATAAATTGTGCCCCTAACTCTATGTTACACTTAACAAAGTAGGAGTGTGCTTATACCCACTATTGAGGGCCTTTCCTGACAAAGTTCTGGTCCTTTGAAACACTGATGCATCCTCAAAGTCCTAAAAGTCCTGAAATGAAACAAAGATTAAACTGGCCAATAACAAATCATTTTTTAGGCAGAACAAAAGCATATATTATGGACCGTGTCCCATCATCACCACCCCAAGGTTCTTATGTTGGAGTCCTAACCCTCCAGCACCTCAGAATGTGACTGTATTAAGAGACGGGGTCTTTAAAGAGGTAATTAAGTTAAAAAACAAAAAAGGTCAGTAGGGTGGGCCCTACTCCCATATGACTGGTGTCCCTACACGAGGAGATTGGGACAGAGACACATGCAGAGGAAAGACCACAGGGAGAAGGTGGCCATCTGCAAGCCAAGGAGAGAGGCCTTGGGGGAGACCAGCCCCACCTTGCTAGTACTGGCCTGCATTAGTAAGCCAACTCTCTCTCTCACCAGAACGACTCCACATCCTCTCACTGAAGTTGATAGAGAAAGGTGTCCAGCTGCCCTGTCCCTGTGTTCTGTAATCAGAAATAATCATAAGGCTGCAGAAGGAGGTGGGACAGAGGGCCAAGAGGACCCCATCGCGAACAAGGAGTCCTTTGGAGGACAATGGAACACTGCTGGATGTGGGACTGAGAGGCCTTCGTGGGGTCTATGCTAGTCTTGCCCCACAGACCCTGACATGAGCGTCGTTCATTTTGAAGGCAATGTGGGTAGGAGGAGACACTGGGTCTCTGGAAGGACCATCCTTCCTGTCCAGGAAGCCTCAGCAAACCCTGACAGAACAGCACTCAGCCAGGGGACGGTGGGTTTCTTACCCACCCATTGGCCACCAAACTCCACCGTACCTGCAGCATGCAGCATGGCCCACTCCCCTCCATCCAAACCAAACACTAAAGCAAGGAAGAAGCCCTGTGTGTTAGAAGGCTCTGGAAGGCCAAGGCTTGTTCTGGGGGGGGGGGGGGGGGGTCACTCCATTTAACCCTTCCTTTTCTGCTTTTCCCTTTGCTTCTCACTGAAGCCCAGAAACTTTGCCTAATGGTGATTCTTTTCTCAAATGCATCCTGCCTTTGGTTTGGAGGCGCCTGCAGGACCCAGGCACTGCGCTGTGCCGGCCATGAAGCCAAGGCTTTGCAATAGGATTAATTGGGCCAGGAGGCTTTCGATCCCCAGCCTCTGTGGGCTTTTTTTGTGGGTTTTCTTGCTCTCTCCCAGCAAGTCCTATGTCTGTGGGATGTACCACGTCTTTAACATGCATGCATTTGAAAGGAGCAGATGAAAGCCTCTTCTCTGAGCTGGCCTAATTGGACAGAATTGCGGTGGCGAGGTAAGGGGTGGGCCTAATAAGTAAGAGGGGGAGCCGAGCACAGAGGGGAGGGGCGTTCTAGAAGGGCACTGGCTCTTTTTGATGAAAACGTAGGGCTCCCTATAGTCATTCCTCTTTAGCTGCTGCCTCGCAGATGGACCTTTTAATTGAATTTTCCTACAGGCCTGGGGGAGGGAGCCATTTCAGGCCCAGAGAGCAATTGAAGTGAATCGAATGGCATCAGTTTCTTTTTATCAGGAGCTGAAGGGGCAGGTGGGGTGGTTGCAGGGCTTCTGTCCTCTATCGACCATCCTCTACTCTTCGATGCACCTGATTTTTTTTTCCTTTTTAAAAACCCCACTCAGGGTTACCTTGCTACCTTCTGGCCTTTGCCACCAGGGTAACCTTAGAGGAAGATGAGTTAGAAACAGAGGGGTTTGTTTGATTCCTCCAGATTCCACAACACTTGACAACTGCTATTTGCCTTGGCCTGTGTTTTGCCCGGAAAGACACCGTGACAAGTTCCATCCGTGCCTTCTGAGAGCGAAGCCTCAGTCTGGGAGAATGCACTTAAAATAGGAGCAAAAAAGTAAAACAAAACAGAGACTAGATAAACAAAGCCACTTGACGAATAATGAGAGCCAGCCTGAAGTTTTCAATGAATAGGTGAGAGACTGAACTGTAGGAGCCAGAGGACTGGAGGGAGTCCCTAGAGGTCAGAGGCATTGTGCGACATTTAATTTGGACAATAGCCTGTAGATTGGCTGGTGGGAAAAAAAAAATGCATGGCTAGAAGGCAGAGTACCTCTCTACCCAGGGAACCCTCCGGAGAAGAGAAGAAAAAGAACCCCCAGTTCTCTGGCCCTTGTGAAAACAGGGAGATGTGTCTGTGATCAGGATTCTGCTGGGTGGGCCTCAGATGTCAGAGGTTCGAGTGTGATTCTCAGGAACGCTGTGAGGAGGTGGGGCTGTCTGCCCATCCACACCTTTGGTCCTCTGTATAGACCTTTCTGAAGTGGGCAATTTGGTGGCCAAGAAGGAAGTTTGTTATCACAAAAATCTTGCATTGGTTCCGTCATTGCTCAGTGTTTGCTAAGTCGGCTGACCCTATTCCTGACTGTTTGTTAAAGTCCAGAGATACAAACTCAAATATCACATGGCCCCGAGGCTTGGAGGGGGAAAGAGCTACGTAGGCATGCTGAATTCTGTTAAGTAGTATTTTGTAGCAAGAAGTGTTTCTTGTTGGGAAAGAAAGGAATTATAGGATACAGTAGGAGAGGAGCGAGCATCAACTGTCTCTGTGTAGTAGAAATCCCTGGATGCAAACATTCGAAACAAAGGGGAAGGCTATAAATTCTTCTTCTTGGCCCTCCACGACAGCCACAGGAGATGAGGTGGTCCTCCTTGGCACGGTGGTCACTCTCTGGTGCTCAGGGGCTGGTGAGAGAAGATGTTGGGGAAGATGGGGTGACCAGGAGAGGAGAGACTGTGCTGTGTTTCAAGAGAGGGAGGTTTGATGGAAAGAGAGAGGCTGGTGTGGGAAGCCCACTACTGGCATAGACATAGAGGTGGGCAGTGAGAATGGATGTGGAGAGAGTAGGTTGCCTAGAAGGGCAAAAGGGTCGTAATTAGGGAATGTTTAGGCAGGTGAAGTAGAACCATGGAGGCAGATCCTCACCTGCATGAGGAATGTAGCTACTCCTTAAGAAAGAAAAATAAACAAATAGAACAAAAGCAAATACATTAACTTTTATCAGGTTCCCACAATTGCCAGATACTTTGTTTTGATCATTTATCCTTATCAACATTGCCTTCACAGTCATCATGGAATCCTTACATAACTATCACAAAGTAGTCAATATTCTCCATTGTAGCAAGGAAAAAAAATCGAGTTTCCAACAGTATGTGCCTAGGGTGGCACAGTGTGTGGGTGGAGCTGAGAGTCACATACCATCTCCTACATCACAGCTGCCCCCTAGGACAAGTAGCGGAAGAACGGGGTCATGGCCCACATCCTCTGGAACACTCCCCCAAGTGATTCAGGAATCTGTTTTCAATCATCTAGATCTGTCTCAGCAAAGGGTGGCTCATGTCCCCTGCTGAGAACTCCCTAGAGTTCTAGGGGCCCTAGAGAGGCCATCCCAACCCATGGTACCAATCAAACCGTGTCAGGCAAGTGCCTGGGTGTATGGGGACCAGCAGGAAGGTGGGCAAGCCCTCCCGACAGCCTTTGGGTCACTATCTTAACCAACAAGCCTACTCAGCTCAAGCAAACCTGGAAGGCCAGCCTGTCCTAATCTTTTCAGAAGATGGGTACATGTAAGTGTCTATCATGCCACCTGCTGGGTTAGGCACTTTACATTCTTTACCTCAATTACTTCTCACACCAACCCTTGAGGGTAAGAATTATCACTCTTGTTTTGCACATGAGGAAACGGCAGCTCTGAGAAGGGGTTGAGCTACGATTCAAAAGTCAGTTTGGATTCCAAGGATGATGCTCTTTACAGACGCTATGGCCCCAGACTCTTAGAGTTCAGAAGTTGGTAAATGTCTTTTTAGTGATCAGCCCACGCCTCCACAGCTAGTCCCATACCTTGCCTCCTCTACTTAAAAAAACCAGAACAAAAATAAATAAATACGTGTACATACATACATACATATATACATACATACAAACCAGAACAGGGGCACCTGGGTGGCTCAGTGGTTGGGCATCTGCCAATGGCTCGGGTCGTGATCCTGGGATCCTGGGATCCAGTCCTGCACCAGGTTCCCCTCAGGGAACCTGCTTCTCCCTCTGCCTATGTCTCTCCCTCTCTCTATGTGTCTTTCATGGATAAATAAATAAACTCTTTAAAAAAAATTGAAAGAGAAAGAAAGAAAGAAAGAAAGAAAGAAAGAAAGAAAGAAAGAAAGAACACACCAGAACAAAAAATCTTCAATGAAGGCAAGGATTCATGAAGAGTATACGTGCTAACAGGAGAACCAGCATTAGAGAAGCAGCCCGTTGGCCAGATTCTGGTGTGTGCTGACTCCCAGTGCCCGGCGCAGCTACCCAGAAGAGGCAGGATCCAGTTCCTCCTTAAGGCCCAGGGACCACCTACTCAGGATCACAGTCAGCCATCACGTAGCAACGCTTGGAAATAGAGGAATGATGATAAATAAGCTACCATTTGTTGCCAGCCCCTGTGCCAAGAACTTCACACGTATGGAGTGGATAAGATTTCAAAGCAGTTTCTCAACCTTGGCACTACTGCCATTTTGTGCCAGATCATTCTTTCTTGTGGGGCTGTCCTGCTCATTGTAAGATGCTCAGCAGCACCCCTGGCCTCTACCCACTGGATGTCGGTAGCACACACTCACATTTATGACAACCAAAAATGTCTCCAGACATTACCCAATGTGCTCTGGGTGACAAAATTGCCCCCAGCTAAAGAGCATTGTTTCAAAGTGTGAACTGATGTGCCTCTAAATTGATAGAATTGGGGAAAAAAAGAAATTGATAGCATGGGACCATTTGCCTCTAGTTCAGACTAGCTCAGAGTCGAAGGCACGCCCCGCTGGCTTTGACTCAGGTCATCCCAAGCTGTTCTGCACATCTGCCTAGAGTCCTGGATGACAGGGTCACGCCTGCCCAGTGACCCTCCATAGAGCCAATGTGTAACAATACGAGCCCCACTAATGAAGGACCCCAAAACAGAATTAATTGCTCCCAAACCCCTGGGCCTCAGATTCTCTGGGTTGATTTGCTTGGAAACAGCTGCTGGTAGACATAAAACCCTCGAAGAACTCTTTTTCAAATGCGGCCTGGCCACTAATGAGATATGCTGTGTTGCAAAGTGACTCAACACCTCTAAGTTAGGTCTTTTGGGCTATAAAGTCAGGATGGGTCTTTAGGCCTATTCAAGAGAACGCTAAATATGCAGCTCGCACTCCCGTGTAGGCCCATAGTAGTCTTACTATGTCTAAATTGCCTTTGCCCTCACTTTCATCTCACAAGACAACGATAGTATTTTATGTGGAATAAAACCAGTGAGGAGTGTACAACGGATTCCATCAAAGAGAGCCTGTGTTATGAATGGGTGGTTGTATTTCCTTCCAAGCGTGACGTTCAGGCTTGGCATAATCCAACTCCTTTGCGAATCTCCAAGTAATCTCTCTTTGACCGTGTGCACAGACCTGTTGGATCAAAACTGCCATCAGAGCCTTCACGAAAAAAGGTGTGGGCGCCCCTTGCAGGTGTCTGTTCTCCGATAAGCTTGTCAGCAGAGGCTTTTCTGTGCCTGGCTCATCTGTCAGATGTACAGGTGTGCCTGGGCTCAGCTTACACTCTTGAGTCTAGGTCACGGTTGCCAGGATGGAGGAGTTTCCCCCAGGGATGGAAGCTTTTATCAACCTGAATAACAACCTGTGGTGGCCCAGAGCCCATAGAGGTGGATGAATGGGATTCTCTGGGCCCTGCATCTGAAAACGAGGAGCCGGTGCTTCCAAATAAATCGTATTGCTGTATTTACTGCAGACTCCGGTCGGGGAAGCTCTCAGTAAATCTACAGGTCGTAGAGCGAAAAGAACCAGGGAGGTCGTTGGTGGCTCCCCAGCAGGTTTTCATGTCTTCAAAGGTATGACCAGTTAAACGAAGCCTAGTTCACACCAGCGCTGGAAATCCAGTCTTGGACTGCCTCTGCTCCTCTGGTCATGCATGCATTTGATATCTTCAAAGACAGAAAGAAGGGGAGAGAGAGGGAAGGAATGAAGTAAATGAAGATGATGCACAAACCTAAAAATCCTTCTAATATTTGCAAGTCAAGGAATCATTTTGATGGAAAAAGAAGGTATATTTTCTGGGCAAGAGGGAATTTGCGGGGCAATTCAGATTTCACTTATCCACTTCCTTGTTCTCTCTTCACATCAGTGAGGCCCCCCGGAAGTGGCTATGAAGGGTTCTGCCTGTAGAAGCTTGCTTCTGCTGTGGTTCCGGTTGTGGGGGTGGGGGGGAGCATAGCTGTTGAAGCATTCTCCCCAGGAGCCATGGAGCAAGCATCTCGGTACCAGCCTGTGGTACCCAGCTGGGCTTGGGGACCTTGCTCTGTGAAGCTTGTGAAAATCGCATAATTTGAACATAAACTCGCTGGGATAATGAGGTCAAACTTCAGACAATCATGTGACAAAACTACTACCACAGAATCACGCCTCCCGGGACAGTGGATGGTGAAGTATATTAAAACGCAAGAGTTGAAAATAAAAACTTTGGTGTTCCCCAAGTAAACCCAGAACTCAGCTGAATATCATCTCATTATGAAGAGCACAGACCCCAGAATCAGCCCTGGTTTGGAATCCTAGCTAGCTTACCAGCTGTGCGCGTGCTCTATCAGGCTACCCCTGGTCCCCCATCTCTGCATCTGTCAAAACGGCATCTGGATTAGTTTCCTTGGGCTGCTGCAACAGGCTACCACCAGCTTGGTGGCTCAGAACCACAGAAATGTATTCTCTCAAAGTTCTGGAAGCTAGGAGTCTAAGACCAAGGCGTCAGCAGGGCCATGCTCTCTCTGAGCACTAGGGCAAGATCCTGCCTTGTCTTCCAGCTTCTGGTCTTTGCCAGCAATCCTTGGTGTTCCTCCACTCATAGATGCATTACCCTAGTTTCCACCTCTGTCCCCATGTGGCATCCTCTCTGCGTCTGTGTCCTCATGTCCTCTTTTTACAAGGACACCAGCCATTGGATTTAGGGTTCACCCTAATCCAGTATGATCTCATCTTAACGAATCACCTCTGCAAAGACCCTGCTTAAATGAAGTCACATTCACAGATACTTGGGATTAAGAAGCCAACGTATCTTTTTGGGAGACAAAATTCAGCCTACAACAGTACCCCCATGAGTCTGTTGGAGGGGATTAAATGGGAACATGTGAGAAGAGCTTCGACCAGTACCTGGCACGGAGTAATGCCAACTACTAATTATATCATTTCTAAACTTTACTACGAGCTTATGATGGTGGATATTACTGTCCTTCTTTGATGGGAGAGGAAATCTGAATTGGAGGTTAGGGGAATATATAGGCCTCAGGCCACAGCTTCAGGTTAGTGGCCGAGTCAGACTGAGTGACTCCAGAATCCAGAATGGATTTCTTCCTTTAGTCCTCTGTTTAGTTTTCCATCCAAGTCTAGCTCCTTTTTTCTTTCCTTATAAGACTCATTCTTTAACTCTTGGGGTTTTCCTACTTGACCCCTCAAAACCTATTTGCTACTTGAGAACCCAAAATTAAAAAACACTCAGCTAGTATAATAGCAATTCTTGGATTCAACACAGAGGTGTTAAGCCTTTAACTGTGCTAAGTATGATGCGAGGTTTAAAGACCAAGTATCGTTGGTCAGGTTAGGACACTAGATTGTGACACCAATGTTCCAAACTCCTCAAGAGTTTGCAAATGATATATCTCCAGAATTTTCCATTTATAAACAAATTTACAATGTGCTAGACACTGTTCTATGTAATTTAACAAATATTACGGTATGTGATTCCCCCTAATGACTCTGTGAAGGAGGTACTGGTTTATTCCCATTTTACAGACTGGAGTACATAGGAACAGAAAGGCTAAAATTATAGAGGTGGAATGTGCCAGAATGTTCCAGAACTGGGAGTTGACCTGGCTAGTCTGCCCTTTGGCTCCAGAATCTCTGCTTTTATGTGGTGTGTCCCATGTGCATTGGATCCCTTGGACGTTAAGGTTATTTTTAATATTTTAGCATTAGAGACAAGCTACAATAAGCATTCATAAGTTAAATCTTTAGGCACATCTTGAACTATTTCTTTGTCGGAGACTCATTCTGTCCAAGAGTAGGCACGTTATTAAGACTTTGGTACATAACATCAAATCACAAGAAGAAGGGAAGGGGTTCTCAGGAAGTGAAAATGTGATAAGCAAAAGCATGAAATGGAAAAGCATGGGGGTATATCTGGGAAATAGCAAGCACTCCAATCTGAATGGAATGTAAAGTGCCTAAAGATGAGAAATTGAAGAACTGCCTCTAAAGTGGTCTGGAGCCAGCTTGTGGAGAGCTTTGAACGCCACACTGCAGAATTTGGATTTTGTCAGCAGCACTCAGAAACCAGCATACGTTTTTGAACTGGAGAGTGAAATGATCAGATTCTGTCTAAAATCATCCCAAGAAAAATTTCCTCTGTCTCCCAAAAAAGAAGCAATTCAACGCAATTGCTTTAGTGCAGATGGATAGGGGCAGGGGTTGGGGTGGAGGTGGGGGGGGTGTATACTCCATTTATTTTTTTTAACATGGTGCATTCTTGAAATCATCTACTTTAACATCCTGAAAAAGGGAGTAATATATTAGTGATATACAATATTAATGATAAACAATATTATGTTTTATATTATATATCTATATAATGCAATATAATTATAAGATATATTTATATAATGTAATGTTATATACTATATAAAATAGAATGTGTTAATGCATGGTTAAATATTATTATGTGTTAATATTATATCATAACATAAAAAATAATATAAAGGATAACCATTCATCTGACTCTGGAGTTTGTCATCCGAACACATTTTTTAATACTATTTACTATGCATGTAAGTTATATGAGCAATAGATAGAGAATTGCACTTTATTTTATTTTTTGCAAATTGTATTTTAAAATTTCATATAAATGGAATAGTACTGCATGTATTTTACTGTAATTTGATTCTTCATTTATTGCGAGGTTTATTATTATTATTATTATTATTATTCATCCTTATCAATACAAGTGGTTCTAGGTCATCTACTCTTGCTACTGGTGCAGAGCATTACATTGCAGGAATATACCCCGATTCATTTTTTTCCCTTCTTGACAGACATTTAGATTTTTCTGATTTTTTTTTTTTTCAAACCACACAGTCCTGACATTCTTCATGCCTTCTCGCGTGCCTTGCCAAGTGGGAGGCCTTTCTCAATCAGGGTTCCTCCTCTGAACCACAGAATACAGAAGGTAATTGCAATGACTATTTTCTTGAGTTCCCACGGATGGTATGTAACTAGCGCCATTCTAGATGCATTAAATGAGAAGTTAATTCATTTCACACGATGATGCCTCAGGACATTAGGGCTTAATTCTCTGCATAAATGGTTGAAGACTGCTGGGATCTATCTTAGGAGTGGAATTGCTGCTGGGTTCGTACAATTTCAATTTTGCTTGATGGTGCCAAATTGCTCTTCAAAGTGGTTGTACCAATTTATACTCACACCAACAATGTGAGGGATCCGCTGCTCCCTGCCACCGCCAACAAATCGTACAGTTGGGGTTTTTTTATGCTTTTACACTGAAGGGAACACAAGAGTATCTCAGTGTTTCAAACTTGCATTTCCATGAGTACTTGTAAGGAAAAGCTTTCCTTTTTTCATATTTTCATGGACTATTTGGGTTTTCCCCCTTGTGGATTTCCTGTCACAATCCTAGGTCTATCCATCTCTCAAAGAGATTGTCTTTTTTCCTGTCAATTTATAGGCATTATTTACATATTCTGATAGTAATCCTTTGCTGGTGATAGGCATTGTGGCAAATATTAATTAAAGTAATCCTTTATGGTGAATTTAAGAGATTATGAGTCCTGTTTTAAGGCTAATGGAGGGCAAAAAGAGAGATTTCCCAGAGGGATGGCCAACCTGTGAGTTACAATTCAATCATTCAATAGACAAATATCACCAGTCTTCTGTGGGTGAGACCTGGGGGCAGAGGGAAGGTCTGAGGAGAGGGAAATGAACAAGACAGATCTCAGCCTTCAAGGCACCTGCAATTTTGAGGGGCAAACAGACAAGTAAACATTTACATTTATAACAACCCCACCAGCACCATGATGATTAGCAAAACAGCATTATGGATCTTACCAACAGTGATGTCATTTCAGGGAGAAAAGGGTAAAATGTCTCTGATGGTCAGTATCACATGATTGTGTGAAGAAGCGTCATGGGGAAAGCGCCTCTCCTGAGTGGCAGGTGGTGGAGCACAGGGTCCTCGGTTCAAGGGTGTGGCCATACCTGGCATCCTCCAGGGCCAGCACACCTGGCAGGACCAAAGACCTTCTTAAAATTACACTCTCTTAAGTACATGTGTGTTCTTTGTTCCCTCACACCTCTGTAAACAAGGCGTTTTGCTCCTGTTCCTATCAAGCTGCTCCCTGCAACTGTGTAGAAAGACTGTCACAACAGCACTTGTCAGGAACTGCAGCAGAGCAAGCCATGACAGCTGGTGGCATGAGGAGCCCATGCATCTGCTTTTCTCTCTCTGCCAGGCCTCCCTGAATAATGTGAGGTCTTGTGTACACAAGAATGATGCTATTGATCTGCCAACAGTGGGCCCCAAGCTCTGCGTGTTTTTTAAGTAGCTGGGGGTTGCATTTACACTGGCTCACTCCTACACTGTCACCTAATTCTCCCTGGGATCCAGGGAGCACATTTGCACTTGGTTATAAGTGCAAAGAGCCCTGGAGTCCTTATCCGAATGGGAATTTCAGTGGCCGCTCCGTCACGTACGGGCTGGGTGGCTGTGGGGAAGTCATTGAGCCTTTCTGGAAATCTTTCCTCACAGGTAAAACAGAAAAACAATGCCTGCCCTGTTTTGGTTTATACAAATAAGATTACTTTTGAAGTCGATCCGTGAACTCTATAGTAAGAAACAAATGTGAGGAAATAAAATTCTTTGCAAAGATAGAACACCACTGAGCCTGACTATGGACGGCACCATTCTCAGGGGTCCATTAATTGCATTGTGTAGTTTCTGAACCCGCATATCTACAGACCCAAACCAAATGGGCACAAACTCTTTTCCTTGGACAGCTGATGTACTCAACCCTAATGGGAGGAATCTAGAAAAACAGAGTGCTCTTCAAGTACATAGAATTGTGGACTGTTAGATCCAAAGCAGCCTTCCCATCAACCTATGGAATGACCATGGATGATGGCCATTAAATCAGTGGCCTCCAAAGATTTGGTTCACATACTTCTAGCAGTAAAGCATTATTCAGTGCATCCTCCCTGTAGGTGCATATTTATTCATTTATAAACAATCGATGTATTCTATTATGCTGATATATAACATGCACTATGAAAATACATTCATAATTAGACACTTTAAATATACAACGAAAGTTCTAATATTTTCCTCCTGTACCCCACGGTGGCTGCTTCTGACCACATCATAAGAGTGCACACACATAACTTCAGAATCCCCTGGACAAATGAGGTAAACTGAGGCCCAGAGAGGCAAAGCGATTTGCTCAAAGCCACACAGCTAGTTGGTGACAGAGCTGACACACCAACCCGGGATCCCTGCTCCCTGACGACGTGTGTGATCCTGGAGTTCATCCTATGTCGTAAATAACTTCAGTGATTCTCACATTCACCCCGCTGTGTTCGTAGTCTATTCCAGATGCATCAAGAGCTTTCTTTTCTTTTCTCTTTTCAAAAAATTTTTAATTTCTGTGGAAAGAGACTTGAGAGAGTGGGTATAGATTTCCTTCACATAACAATGTGAGAAATAATAGAGCGGGATTGTATGTCACAGATGAAAATGCTATATTTATGCCTCATTGTAATCCATTCATTGCTTTATGGATCCAAAGTCCCCTTGGGAGTGTCACAAATCCACATAATGTTCCTGAGTGCCGGATTTGGCATTTGGATCTCTGATTTAGCTGTCAGATATGTAAAATCACATGTAGCCAGACAACTCCCGAGGGACTCCACAGCTGCGAACGCTGAAGACTGCACGTTATTCCAACAAGGTCGGCATTAATTTACGCACAGATACTGTTCCCCTTGAGCTGCCCTTTTGCCACCCCATCTAATTTTAAGTGTGGCTCTGAGGACTCTGCAGGAGTGACTCCAGCAGAATTCTCTTCTCAGGGACTTTCCCGAGCCCGACAGAGGTGACTTTGGAAGGGGACAATGGTTATCCTAGGGCTCCAGATCTTCTGAGGCCCCTGCACAGCTCTGCTCACTATGGGCTCACCCTCCTACTTTATTGCAGCTTCCCGGGCTCCTTCACGCCCTGGCCTGTCTCTAAGAACCCTGTGTATGCATGCCCTGTGCGTGGCTGGCTGGCGCACCCTCTGGCTGGGTGACAATTACCTCAATATCCTCTTCTATATCCAGATGGGTTCTAATCTGCAGTCAATGAAAGCTATAAATGCATACCAAAAACATTTTCTTTTTTTAAGATTTTATTTATTTATTAGAGAGTGAGAGAGAGCACAAGCAGGGGGAGTGGCAGGCAGAGGCAGAGGGAGAAGTAGAGCTCCCCGTGGAGCAGGGAGCCTGATGCGGAACTCGATCCCAGGACCCTGGGATCATGACCTGAGCCAAAGGCAGACGCTCAGCCAACTGAGCCACCCAGGCACCCACTAAGAACGTTTTAAAAGAAAAATAAGCTGGCAGGCAAGTCGTCATTCCCCTCAACACTGAGTGAAAAGCCAAAGCAAATGGTTTCTCCGATGCCTTTCAAACTGGCAGGAGAGAGAACAAGGACCACAGTGTCAGAAGGCCTGGATTTAAGATCTCCCTCTGCCAGTCACTGAGAGACCTCAGCTCAGACTGGGTCAAGAAATAGTTGCAAAATTGTGCAAGCTCTGGAACTTCTCTGTGCTCCAGTTTTATCTGTAGAATGGGGACGGCAATAAGTGTTTTACAGGATTGCTGTGTGGTGATTCAAGTTTAATAAATATTTGTGAGTGAATTATTAAATAGAGTTGAAAAAGTAAAAAAAGTCTACAATTTTTAAAATTTTTATTTATTTAAGAGAGGGGGAGGGGCAGAGGGAGAGGAAAAGAGTGTCTTAAGCAGACTCCTTCCCTGAGCCCGAAGTCCAACTTGGGGCTCCATCTCCTGACCCTGAGATCATGACCTGAGCCGAAATCAAGGGTCCAATGCTTAACTGACTGCACCATCCAGGTGTCCCAAAATGTCTGTGTATTTTAATCAGCTAATGCTGTGACCTTAACGAAGTGGACAACTCTGCAGCTGCCGTTTCCAGGAGGCCTCCCAGTGTGGCATCATTTCAAACATGACAATCTGGAGGCCATCACTGTCCTCTTAGATTCCTGATGAGAACAATGAACTGAAGTGCTGATTGACTTCAGGACTGAATGGTCACTGAAGCAGGCCCTGCTTGTCCACTGCTTCAAGTCCTTCTGGCCTCACCTCGTCCTCCAGATGACCCATCTGTGTAGGTCTCCTGCCGGCACCACCTCATCATGCCTCACTCTAGCCACGTATCTCATGCCTCTTAGGTCCATCCACGGGCTTCCTTGACTTGAGGCTGTCTGCCGAGTCCACTCTGCGCCCACACATACAACCTGCAAGGGCAGGAGAGTCAGGAACTCATGAGGCAAACCTCAGTGGACAGTGAATGGGAGTCATCTGTTACATGGACTCTTGTGCCAGCCGTTCTGAGACGGTTCCATCAGGCTTCTCACCGGGTCTGGGAAGTAAGCCCCCAGATGTCCTTGTGCCATCTTTGCCTCGAATCCCTCCCTCCCTATGTGGTGACCCTGTCCCAGCCCTGTTTTCTGGGATTTTTTTGCTGATTAAGCCACTCACTTGGCATGGTGGACTTTGCTTCAGGCTCTGCTTTTGGGGGAGCTGAAGCTAAGACATCTCAGCACTGTCATAAACTATCTCATTTTTATCCCCTAGAGAGGTCAGCAAACTGCAACCCGGGAGCCAAATCCTGCCCCCCATACTCCTGCTGTGTAAATAAAGTGTTATTGGCACACGATCAGCCTCATTCGTTTATGTTCTGTATTAGAGGCTCCCAAAATACCCTGGCAGGGCTGAGTCGTTGTGGCAGAGAGTATGGGCCACACGGCCTCAAATATTTGCTATCTGGCCCTTTACAGAAAGACTTGGCCAGCCCCTGCTCAAAGGATGACACGTGGGCAGCCTGCATGAGAATCACTGAGTTAAAATGCAGATGCAGGGCAGCCCGGGTGGCTCAGTGGTTTAGCGCCGCCTTTGGCCCAGGGCCTCATCCTGGAGTCCTGGGATCGAGTCCCACGTTGGGCTCCCTACAGGAAGCCTGCTTCTCCCTCTGCCTGTGTCTCTGCCTCTCTCTCTCCCTCTCTCTCTCTGTGTCTCTCATGAATAAATAAATAAAATCTTTAAATAAATAATAAAATAAAATAATAAAATAAAATAAAATAAAATAAAATAAAATAAAATAAAATAAATAAAATGCAGATCTAGGGCAGCCCCGGAGGCTCAGCGGTTTAGCGTCGCCTTTGGCCCAGGGTGTGATCCTGGACACCCGGGATCAAGTCCCATGTGGAGCTCCCTGCATGGAGCCTGCTTCTCCCTCTGCCTCTTTCTCTCTTTCTTTCTGCCTCTCTGTTTCTCATGAATAAAAAAATAAAATTTAAAAAAATAAAATACTTTTTAAAATAAAAATAAGTAAATACATAAATAAAATAAAATAAAATAAAAAAAATTAAAAAGAAATGCAGATCCACATCTCCAGCTTTGTCTGAGTCAGGCCACAGAGGAGGCATCAAAAGAAGCTTCAGAAACAGACCAGGATGGGTCATGAGCTCAGCGCCCGGAGAAGCCAGGCGAGGAACGAGGTGCAGAGGTACAACGAGCCTGCTGTTCTGGCACAGACACAATTTTGTAATATCCACGATGTGTAGGAAGAGCTTTCTTTTCATCCGGAAAGACGTTCTCACCTCTATTTCCTTTTTTTTTTTTTTAAAAAAGAAAGGTGTTTTTTTTTTTAATTTTTTTTATTTATTTATGATAGTCACAGAGAGAGAGGCAGAGACATAGGCAGAGGGAGAAGCAGGCTCCATGCACCGGGAGCCCGATGTGGGATTCGATCCCGGGTCTCCAGGATCGCGCCCTGGGCCAAAGGCAGGCGCCAAACCACTGCGCCACCCAGGGATCCCTCACCTCTATTTCCTGAAATAACCTGCTTTCTTGCTTTCTACTTGGATGTAGACACGGGGAAATCACTCTCTATGAGACAAGCGTGCAGGCTGAACACCCGCCCATGCTCGGCCTCGGGGCTGGGCAAACGGAGGGATGACCTGGGAGCCTGCCCGGAACGCGGGGGTGGACACCCTGGGCCCCAGGGACCCTGGACACCAGCCCTCGTCATCTGTTTCTGTTTTTAAAAGACTTTTGAATCTCCCCACTTTGAAGGTTGGGCCACGTTTCTTCTTATTACTCTATGGATGAAACAAGATGTCAGGCCAGACTCCATCAAAGAAACACTGATATATTGGCTTTTGTTTGGTTGGTTTTGTTTGTTTGTTTGTTTGATTGATTGATTTAATTTATTTTACCTCTGGCTACGCTGCCATGAAGGTAGTAATAGCCAGGGCTGTTGTTATTCAACAGGTGGCCCAGCACAGTGGTGGAAACGTTGAAGTATCTGGCCAAGGGACACAGGCCCTCACCCGTGTCCCCAATCCCGGTGCCTGCCCCCTTCCCCAGGACCAGACAACCTCCTTAGTTCTCTGACCGAATGCCCTCTGGCTCTGAGCTGCCATCCCTTCTGATGAGTTGGTGCCGGTGCCCTGTTGGTGGGTAAATATGTTTACTCTCCCCTCTGTTGGTCGCAGCTGTGCTCCACCTGTGGCAAGAGCTCTCAGCTGTTGCATTCAGCCCTCAGACAGTTGGACAGGCCAGGACTGGCCATACTGTGCAGTCCAAGCTTTCTTTAAACCCATCAGAGTCCCGATTCTGCACCCTCCCTCTTCCTCTCCCTTCTTCAGGGATCCTGTTCTCTCCTCCCACCCTCAGGTGCCCACATCCTCCCTAATGCTCCAAAAGAAAAATGATTCCCCAGATGCCTCCTATGCGCTAGGGAAGAAATCAATCCCACTGGCTACAGAATGTGTTGGGCTTAAACCTTAACTCTGTTACTCACAAGGCACACAGCCGTGGGCAAGTCCCTTCGTTCTCAACTCAGGTTTTCATTTTTCAGTTAGAAATAATGGATCCGGGACACCTGGGTGGCTCAGTGGTTGGGCGTCTGTCTTTGGCTCAGGTTGTGATCCAGGGATCCTTGGGTCCTGGGATTGAGTCCCGCATCAGGCTCCTTGTGAGCCTGCTTCTCCCTCTGCCTGTGTCTCTGCCTCTCTATGTGTGTGTGTGTCTCTCTTGAATAAATGAATAAAATCTTAAAAACAAAAAAGGAATAATGGGCCCAACCCAACCCCACAGCCCTTCTGGGACTCAAGTAGACAAGGGTACAAATGCCTGGCACATAGGACACACCTGTGAAATCATAGAAAATTCAAATTGAGCATGCCCCTGTTTCCTGGCGTAGACGTCCTAAAACCCTTATAGTGTCCTAAGTGATAAGAGCACTAGAAGCTTCTTCTGTTCCACTTAGGTAACTCTGGGTAGGCTCCTAGATGGCTCCTGGCTGGGGGCTGGTCACCAGAAAGACCAAGCCACAATAAGAAGCTTAGAGTTTTCAGCCCACCTCCCCTCCAGAAAGGGCAATGAATGAGTGAGTGAGTGTGTTCTTGAGGGAGCCTCCAAAAAATCCTAATAATATATAACTTAAAAGAGCTTCCAAGGGGGTGAACAGGAAGGTGACAGATCCCAGTTCATGGGGACAGAAGCTCCTGCACTCGCCAATCACTTTGTATATCTTTTTTTTTTTTTAAGATTTTCTTTATTTATTCATGAGAGAGAGAGACAGAGAGAGAGAGAGAGAGAGAGAGAGAGAGAGAGGCAGAGACACAGGCAGAGGGAGTAGCAGGCTCCACGCAAGGAGCCTGATGTGGGACTCGACCCTGGGTCTCCAGGATCACACCCTGGGCCGAAGGCAGGCGCCAAACTGCTGAGCCACCCAGACTGCCCCACTTTGTATATCTTCATCCAGCTATTCATCTGTATCCAATATCATATCCCTTAAGAAACTGATAATATAAGTAAATGTTTCCCCAAGTTCTGTGAGCTACTCTGGCAAATTAATTGAACCTAAGGAGGGGTTGGTGGGAACCTCACCCTAGTAGCTGATTGGTAACAACCCAGGCTGGAGAATGGTATTAGAAGTGGGGGGAGGACAGTCTTGGGGACTGAGCCCTTAACCTGCAGAATCTGACCCTAACTCCAGGAAGATGGTGAAAGAATTGCCTTAAATTGTGGCAGATGCAGCTGGTGTCACAGAGAATTGCTTGGTGTGTGGGGGAAAACCCCACATATTTGGTGACCAGAAGTGTCAGAAATGTGAGTGTTTTGTGGGAGTAGTAAAGACAACATACAGGAGAAAGACCCATAGGAGGAAGAAACTATGCTTTTTAAATACAGCACCCAACAGATCAGACACCTGTCTCTCCCTCATTTCTGAGGGTCACCTGAGCCAGGCCTTGTCATTCTCAACTGGAATAAGTTCCTTGAACTAAAGGGAGCAAATGCTAATGATCACTCCTTCCCTGGACCTGCTTGGGAGAATCAATATACTTATTTTATAACCATGGCATCAAGTACCTCAAGTACTGTACACTCGCAGCATTTTTAAACTATGTACTTATCCTGCAATTCTTTGGTTACTATCTACCTTCTTCCCTAGCCTGTAAAAATTCTATGAGGGTTAGGATCAGGTTTGTTTCTATCACGTCCCCAGCCATGTAATGCCTGACACACAAAAGAGTGAATGAATGAGTGAGTGAGAATAAAATGAACAAATGCATACATGAATGAGTGAATGAATGAATGGATGGATGGATGAATAAATGAATGAATGAGTGGATGCATACATGCATGCATGCATGAATGAATGAATGAATGGGTGAATGGATGAATGAGTGCATGACTAAGGAAATGCCAAGTGCTAGCACCCAGGTATGGGCGGGAAATATTTTTGAATATGATCTTTCTCAGGATCCTGGTTCTTATGTGGAACTTGGAGAGAAAAGGGGGAAGGTATCTTTTCGTCCTTTCTTCCACTTCCTCCAACCCATTCAGCTCGCAGCTTCGTTAACCTCCATCTCTGCTGGTTGATCCATGAGGATATTTGCGAAAGCAATGGCATGCTTCTCCAGAGCTCAGGCATGGGAGCAGTGGGGGCAAAGAAGATACAAAACTGGCTGGGATCTTCCCCATGCTTCAGCTGTTCTTGGAAGTGGGAAAAGTAGGTCTCCAAGGTCAGTTCTACAAGGCCTTGGTCTACAAGGGTCAGGACAAACTCAAAGGACTTTTCTAGATTTTTTTCAAACTCTGGAAATTGCACATTGATAGGTCCAGCTTGCAGGGATCCTTCAGAGCATAGATAAGCAACATTCTGTCTGGGTTTCTCTCATTTCTCTGGGGACTAGACCTGATATTCAGGTCTTAACTTGACTCAGCCCAAGAAGCCCATGCCCCTGGCCCCACCCATAACCAGTCATCTTCTAAGGAAATTAACATGAGCAGACATCTTTGCCAATTACCTTCTTGAACTCTCTATAACTTTAGGATTCCCAAGGCCAAACCCAGGCAGAATGAAATATCCTATCAGTAGAGTTCGGTGCCTGTACCAGCCCATCTAGAACAGTTTATTTACTCCTAATTGCTTTATGGAGATACGTTTTTTAAAAGGGAAGAATGAAAAGGTTGCCCCAATAAATGATTCACCAGTGTTATAAAAGTAAAAAAAAGAATGCTTGTATCTCTAAGCCAAGATTTATGAAACCTAAAGACTGCCCCTACCCCCCCCCCCCCGCCATCTAACCCCAACCCAACACATTTTTATAGAATGAGAATCAGGACAGTTTCTTAAGTCTTGGTCACATCAATTCCTAGAAGCCACCTTCCCAATGGACCACATTATGCAGGGACGCCAGGCTAACTTTTATTTTATATTCATGACTGGAGACAGGATTTTTGTTTCACTTTATCTATTTCCAGGCCACTGTGCTCTTACTATTGCCCTGCATTGATATATGAATGAGGACATAGAGATACAAAACAGAGTCTGGTTACCTTAAGCATATATTATTGTTTGAGGGGGGTACGGCATCAACCCAGAAATGCATAGCACCTTAGGGATAGTGGCCAAGTCTCCACTGGGGACTCTTCATTCCTATGATCATTAGCTACTGGATGTCAACCAAGGTGCAAATACAAACATGATACTCCATCAAATCTCCAGAGCCCCTTCCCACATCCAGCACAAAACCCAAAGTGTAATCTGTGGTTATGTGAATGCTGATGAGCATAAGCCAAAGTACCCCTTTAATATATACCTTGACAGTACTACACAGAAGTTAGAATACTAATTATAACAACGGATAGAAATCTTATAAAAACCTGTGACTACCTCTCTATTCTACATTTTCCTCATCTATAAAATAGAGAAGCTGAACTAGATAGACTCTATCATTTCTCAGAGCCACAAACAAGGGATCTTTTTGTTTCTGATAATAAAAGTAATGTGGATTCTCACTGTGAAATAATTACAACAATACAGGAAAGTATGAAGTAAAGAGCAAAATTCTTCCAAGTTCTCACCATCTGGAAGTAACCACTCTTAACTTTTAGATGTGTATTCTTTGAAATACTATGGCCAATAGTTGCTTTCATTTTTTACAAAACTGTGATTGCACTATACATGATCTGTTAGCTTTTCAAATTATATATATATATATATATATATATATATATATATATATATATCATGGATGTCTGTCCAGGTCAGTGTTGATATTGCTACATTTTTTTCAATCATTGCACAGTTTTTTATTCAGCACATCCATTTAGCTTCTTTTTAATTTTCATTAGAAAAAATAAGACATCAAGGGACACTTGAGTGGCTCAGTCGGTTAAGCGTCTGCCTTTAACTCAGGTCATGATCCCAGAGTCCTGGGATGGAGCCCTGTGTGGGGAATCACTGTTCAGCAGGGAGCCTGTTTCTCCCTCTCACTCTGCCCTTCCTCTGATTTGTGCTCTCCCGCCGCACTCACTCACTTGCTCTCCCTCTCTCTCTCTCAAATGAATAAATAAAATCTTAAAAAAAGATAAAAGACATTGATAATATCATTTGATATGTGTCTTTGTACATCTGTCCACTTCTTTCTTCAGGATTTGTTTTTAGAAATGGAATTTCTTGGCCGAAAACTATATGCAGGCCAACACAAGGCTTGAGCTCATGACCCTGAGATCAAGACTTGAGCTGAGATCGAGTCAAGTGCTCAAAGAACTGAGTCACCCAAGTGCCCCAAGATATGTACATTTTTTGATGCAAGATGACATACATCCCTCCAGCAAAGCTGCAGTACTTCCTGTCCCCACAGCTGAGCCTGTGTGTGCTTATGTCCCACACTTCATTCCAGACGTTAGCACTCTTCCTTATCTTTGCCAATCAAATGGTTGAAAAATAGAAACCCTTGTTTTTATAGTTGACTCTTATAACTCAAAATGTCATTCGTTGCCCAACATTTTGCCAAGTAAACAGTTAGTATGCAGTAAGAACTCATCAACGGGCCCTGTTAATTACCAACTGAGCGTCTACTGGAAAGCTCAGAGGAAAACTTGTGGTATAATTATAAACAAAAGTATAGATATTATTCTATGTATTTTTTTCTTAGTCATCTCCCTGTTTGGGTTTTAGTCTCATCTTTTTTTCACCCTTAGCATCTGCTCTTGATGTTGTTTGGTGGTGGTGGTGGTATGTGAGTTCAGGGGGAGAAGAGCCAAGGGGTTGACAACCACTTTTAATTTTTTTTCTTACTATATACATTATATACGTTGCCTTAAAATTCTAAGAGAGAATGAATGGGTGGATGAATAAATCAATAAGATATGCCTGTCAGTGGTTGTTGGTGACAGTGGCCCAATGATGCAATCATGTCAGGGAGCCTCATCACTCCCTTTTATAATATAGAGGTAGTGCTCCACCACGAACCCCTTTTTCACAGGAAGATCATGAATATAGGAGGGTTTAGTGGGTATTCAACAGGTCCTTATCCAGATATTTAGCCCACAAGGAAGAGTTTATAGAATTATATGCATAGAGTCCAGACTGTTCTGGAAGAAACAATGAAAAGCTCCTAGGGATTGTTGAGATGGGGGTAAGGTTGGTCGTGGGGCCTTAGGAGGCATATTCCTCCTAAGAGCAAAACTGTGGACACTGAATGAAGTGTCTCAGATAGGCACAAAACGATCATTTCTGGGCTCTTTTCTAGGGCACTATGTTGAAGGGAGTACTTTTTGGTGAAACTAAGATGTGCGTCCATTAAATGTCTCCATACCAACTCCAGGACAACTTGACCTGGATGAATTATTAATAAATGGATTCAGTAGGGTGTCAGTGAAGTGGAGTTCTCCCCATCACTGGAAGTATTCAAACATCCTGCACTAGGCAGGACAATACAGAATTTGGCAGGATTCCTGCAGAAGAGCTCACCACATGACGTGACTGGAGCCAACAGTGTTTCCCATGACCTTAGAATCTGTCACTAATGGATCAGTCAATCCAGCTCAGCAACTAAGTGGAAAGAAAAAGAGTCAAACTGATTGTTTTACTTTTTTGTAAGAATTGATTATTCAACTTGGACGAAAATGTTGATCCCATTTTGCATGTGGAGATAGTCAATGTAGAAGAATTGTTCTTGCCGGCGTAGGCCCAGGGAGACAAAAATTAAATCTGACACTGCAGCAGAGGCTGGCATGTGGGAGAAGGTGAATGAATCACTAAAATCCTTAGAGTTTTTCTCTCTGATTCCTCAGCGTTTTACAATCTGGTGGCTCTGGCAGAGGGGTGTTAATTATTGACAATTCAATAAACGTTAAACAAACATTTGTCATTGTTGGTAATTTGATGATGTGAAGTGGCCAAGTGATTCCCTCTGACCAGGGAACCCATGAGAGATATAGAATGATGGGGTGGCTGTAAAAAGCAGCTCTGATAGCAAGTCTGGGATGGGTAAACTTGTCTTTGGACTCTCAACCCGAACCAGAAAAAGTGGAAGCTAGCAGAAATTATCCCTGTCACCACTGCATGGGATATTTACAAATGGAAGCATTCACTGCAAATGCAAACCAGTGTTCAAAACAGAACCAGGTGGAGGGCACAAAACCATCTCTTTATACACTACATTATGGGGATAATCTTGGAGAAAATGCAAGGGATAACACAAAAAGCAAAGTAGTAAATTCAAAATGTAGGAGGAGTAATTAAAACTGGAGTCAAGAGACAAGGATTAGGGACAAGTGGCAGAGAGAGGAAAAGCCGAGGAAAGAAATCCTCCATCATTAGAGCTTTGCAGACTCTGGTCTTGTGAAGATGAAGCTCAAACTTCTGGAGAAAAGTTGGAATGATGAGGAGTCTGGCCAGTAGGGCATCAATGATAAATGCAAAGGAACTGATGAATGCAAGGGAATTCATGCTTCATGAATGCAAGGGAATTCCCTAATTGTGTAAGACAAAAGAGGCAAGCTTTGGAGCTAAGACTCGATGTGGAGAAGTGGAGGGAAGTCCTCGGAAAATGGCCATGGTGGAATTTCTTGGATTAAGAAGGTGAGATGTGACAGAAATCTCTCGAAAGGTCTATTAAATTTACAAACCAAATCCATCTATACTGTTCTTCAGGGTACTAATAATGTCGTTTGAAATAACAAGGAATATATTTTTAAGGGTTATAAAATCTGAAACAAGAAAGCAAAGGACTTGGAAGCCTAGGTGGTATTTTCATTGTTCCTTCATGTTACTAGCTGGAATTTAAGAGGAGAGAGGGAAGCTGGAGAGGCTCTGCATATAGTATCATGGGTGGGATCTAGACTGCTGGACCATGGTTTAAGGAAAAATGATGAACTCTTGCCTGAGGATAGAATACATTTCATGAGAACAGGACAGAAAGAATTTGCCCAGAGACTCACTATCCCAATCAAGAGCATTTTAATAATTCAAGACTGGCAAAACATTGATAATCTTCCTAGGGCAGATACAGAAATATGCTGATTACTTCGAAGACACCTGACTCAACTACAAAAGGGTAGTCGGAGACAGCCCCCAAATGTTAACTCTTTCAGGTTCACCTCAGTGTTTGAGCCAAGGCCATGTCAATGATTAAATAAGACTGTGGTCCAAGGGCTTAGCCATTTAAACCCAACACAGGACTCCTGAATGGGTAGTCTTTACTCCAGGCCTCTCCACGGGGCTGGTAGAGACTCTATCAGATGTGCATGGAAGTCTGAGAGCTCCTCTACCCAATTCTGTTTCTTCTCTTTGCCTTTCAGAGGTGTGTTGCATTTCTAACTCCACCTTAGCATCCTCATTCCAGAAGTGGTTCCAGGAGCAATCCAAGCAGGCAGATGGTAAGATGGGGTTTGACCACATGCCCATCAACAGATCAATGGATAAATAACATGTGGTATATCCATACACTGGAATATTATTCAGCCATAAAAAGGAAGGAAATTCTGATACATGTTACAACATGGATGAACTTTGAGAATATCATACTAAGTCAACTAAGCCAGTCACAATAAGAAAAATTCTATATGATTCCTTATATAAGGACCCTAGAGTAGTCAAATTCACAAGACAAAAGTAAAATGGTAGTTTCCAGGAACTAAGAGGAATGCGGAGTTATTTAATGGGGACAGGCTTTCAGTTTTACAAGGTAAAAAGAGTTTTGGAGATGGAAGGTGGTGATGGTTGCACAATAATGTGAGTGTACTTAATGCCACTGAATAATTTACTTAAAAATGATTTAAATGGCGAATTTTGTGTTATGCCTATTTTGCTGCAGTTAAATGCTTTTTTTTTTTTTGGAGATTGGAATTAGGTATTGGATCAATCACAACTGACTGGCAGGACGGCCCACCCCATCCAGTTTGTGTGTTATAGATACTCTTTGACATAGAGAAGTAATGAACCTCCTTGCCAAAGTCCAGGTGACAGTAAGTCTCCTGAGCCCAAGGACACCCTCGTAGCCATTTCTCCAATCCCCAAAGGTGCAGTTGGAATTGACATATTCAGAAGTTGGGATCATCCTCACTTTAAAACTTTGGTCTTGAGTAAGATCTAGCATAATATTAAAAATGTGGAAGGCTCTGTAACTGCCTTCCCTTCCTCCTTCAGCCAAGAGAGTGAGATCAAAAATAATCATCATCATCACTGTGTGGGAGTGACAGATCTTAAAAATCTAGATATGCAGGGTGATGGTCCCTACCATAGCTCTACTTCATTCACCAGTTTGACCCCTGAAGAAAGTGTTTGGAATGGCTTGCTGAAGAAGCAGCTGAAGTGCCATCTGCAAAGACTCTCTAGGATGTGGTATACATAGTGAATCATACGACTGTATACGATGCTGCATCCCAAATAGGAAAAATTTGTGAACCAAGAGATGAAACTCTTGGTTCTTGGCAAGTAGGCTACTCCTCGTCATCATTCCCAGTGACCCACTGGGAATCTTTGTGCCCCCTGTTCTTGGAATTCTGGGCTTTTCGGTGTTAAAAGGCATGATCTCCAAAGGTCCCATTAAACCACCAGTTAGGACTACTGCTTGGGCACTTTGAACTCCCCAGGGACCAGCAGGCAAGCAAAATAGTTACACCTTGGCAACAGTAGTTGATCTTGGCCAGCAGGAGGAAATAGAGCTGCCATACTAACAGTTGAGACAGAAGGGAATAGCAGATTCAGCGATCCACCCAGACGCCTCCTGGTCCAGCCTTGCTTAATTGTGATTGTAAATGGAAGAGTAGCAACTGTGGCTTGACAAGGGTGTATTTCCCCAGCTTGGAGGAATGTGGTCAGCTGACATCTAGCTGTTAATTCCTTCAGTTATATCAGAAGTCATAGTGTTCTCAGGGAGGTCCACTTCTTCAGCCACTGAAGAAGTCTAAGGGTCCAGCCATTTCTGTCAACCTGAGACTTCTGTCAAGACAATCTTAGTCCTGGTCCTCCTTGTTAGATTATGAAAAACTTTGTTGGATCCCCATCACCATCTGACAGTTCTGCCACCTCTCACATCCTTCCATGGATGTCACTCCCCAGTAAGGCTTTTGCTCTCCTAAAGCCATCTCAATATCTGCTTCCCAGAGGAGCCAAATGACACATTATTGAAGCCACATGATGTCCATAATGTTTCATTTATCAGTCTCTCTACTTTGGGGTATTTTTGAGCATTTTCATAATAAAAAAAGGCTTCTTTTTTTTTTTTTTTAAGGAAAGAGAATTGAAATGGGAGAAAAGAACATCTAAAACTTTAAGGATAGATGAGGAGAAATTAAAATGCCCAGATAAATTCATTAAACTAACTGTTGTGAAAATCAGCAGATATAACATAGCTATAGCAAAGAAGAATGAGTAGTGTCCAGTTATTTATTTATTAATTTTTTTACCAGAAAGCAATTGAGCAGGGGAGACAGAAAAAAATTAGTATAATCTTGGAAGTCTTATTTTATGCCAGTCAGCAGTGCATGAGTAACAAAATGGATTGGAGATAATTTGAAAGAAATTCTTACAAGATAAGGCAATAAATCTGACCTTGTTTCACCAAGCTTGGAAAAGAGGAGACACAGAATTGAAATATGTTGATGGAAGCATATGCTCTACTCAAGATAAATAGGCCTGCTGGAGGAAGAGATTGGCTAGAATGCTCTGTCAGGAAGACAGACATCTTTGTGGGAATCCATAGTCCTATGGATACATACATACCAAAGAGCAAAGAGATAAGGAAACAGAAACAGAAGAGATATTGCTATGGTACAGGTCAGGGTTTCTTAAGCTTCGCCAATCATCAAAATTGTTTAGGGAACCTTTAAAATGTAATTTCTTGGGTGTCCTAGGTAGCTCAGTGGTTGAGCCTCTGCCTTTGGCCCAGGGCTTGATCCCGGGGCTCCCTCAAGGAGCCCCCTTCTCTCTCTGCCTATGCCTCTGCCTCTCTCTGTGTCTCTCATGAATAAAATAAATAAAATCTTCAAATAAATAAATAAATAAAATGCAATTTCTTGAGCCCTTCATAAATCATAAATTCTAAGGTAGGATCCTAAAATTTGTATTCTTACCACACTGTAAGTAGTCCTGAGGATCAGTTCAGTTTGTTCCCTAGTACATATATTGGGTCATTGGGCCAGATGAATATAAAGAGAAGTAGGTTCCTAACACATTATTTTTAGGAGCCAGATAGGCATGATTTAATAACCATAGGGGATTTCAACTTCATAAGCAACTACTAGAAGCCTCATTTGGCCAAAAGCAGAACAGTGTAAAACGTGCTAAATTAAAAAAAAAAAAAAAAAAAAAGACCAAGCATGCAAATGGAGAACCATCCTAGACTGAATTCTGACCTACCAGGATAAAGTAATGTTTATTAAAGACGATGAGAAGGGAGTCTTAGGGAAAAGGTCACTGAGTTCACACAGTGTGAGCCAGCAGACAAAGATAGAATGATTCAGAGATAAAATTCAGAGGTAAAGAAAAGCATAATTCCAAGGCATAAGGAAGGAAGTTCCATTGTACTCAAAATGCTTCACGAATTTCTCAAACATTCAAGTCTCACAATGCCGACACAGGTGATATCAATGATAAAGAGACAGACAATCTAAAATAAATAATAAAACCCAGCAAACAAAAACAGAAACAAAACTAATGTGTCACTGCATTACAGTTCCAAACTTTGGCTGTCCATTGCGGAGGCTTCAAAAAAAAAAAAAAAAAAAAAACAAATACTTCCATCACTCCCTGAAATTTTGACTCAATTTGTCCAGGGCAAAAAATCAGCATTAAGTCTTTTTTTTTTTTTTTTTTTTTTTTTACTCTTCCGATGTGATCCCAATATTTAATTATGGTTGCAAAGCAGTGCTCTGGATGCTCTAATTTTAAAGGACAGGATGTGGAGCAGCACGCAAACCAAAGGAGTGTGTAAAAAAGTGATGGAATTTTATCAAAATGACCTAAGGCTGGCAAACAAATGAAAAAGCCAAAAAAAAAAAAAAAAAGCAAAATACCTTTCAGCTGTATTTGGGACCAGTTGGAGATCAGACACAGGATAGGCATGCTGCTTGGGAAAGAAGTTGAGAGAACTTTGAAGGCTGGAAATGAGTAAATATCCTTCCAATTTTCTAAAACGGGTAGAAAATGGATTCTGTAAACTACGGATGATTGCGCTTGATATGGATCTCAGACGAGATTCCAGAATGTGTTACTAAAGCGATGTTATAATAGGCACCCAAATGACAAAGAAGTGATTATAGGACCCAGCATGAGCTCACAAGAACAAGTCCTGTTAGTCCGGCCCATTTCCATTCCTCAGTGGGGGGTTGGCAGATAAAGACAATGTACACACATTTCCATTCAGGCATCTGGACTTCAGCAAAACAATTGGCGATGTCTCTAATGATATACTTCTGGTTAAGATAGAGAAGAAAGGGTTGGATGCTAGAACATTTTAGTGGGTTATTAACTGTTCAGGAGTCATATTTAAAGAATACTCATTAATGGATTGATGTCAAAACTGGTGAGGGCTTCCTAGTGTCCTGGTGATTTGCCAGAGAAATAGTTCACAGCCCTGTGCATGCCTCAATATCTTTATCAGTGAGCTAGATGAACATTCTAGGGGCCTGCTCACCACTTCTACAGGAGACATAGATTAGTGTGACGATGTAGTTATTTTATAGCAGAATCAGAGTCTAAAAAGATTTGGGAGGGGCTGGAATGAGAGGCAAAATCTGAAAATAATTGGATTTGATAAGGTTAAGAGTCTAGTACTAAGTCCTAAATTCTTACAGTATGTGTAGAGGGAGAAATTCAATATAAAGGCAGGGTAGCTCCCTGGGTAGCTCTGCGGTTTAGCGCCTGCCTTCGGCCCAGGGCATGATCCTGGAGTCCTGGGATCGAGTCCCACGTCAGGCTCCCTGCGTGGAGCCTGCTTCTCTCTCTGCCTGTGTCTCTGCCTCTCTCTCTCTCTCTCTCTCTCTCTGTGACTATCATAAATAAATAAAAAAGTAAAAAAAAAAAAAAGAGCTTTGAGAGTTTTCGTCAACAATTAATTCAATCTCAATTAAAAGCAATGTGGTTGCAAAAAACAAACAAACAAACAAACCACAAAACTACCTGAAAATGACAAAGCACCATGAAAGTCAAGAATCTGTCATGAAGGAGGGCCTGGTCACCCTGTACTCTGCTGCCCAGGTCATGCCCGGATCTTTGCATTTGTTTCTGGGTTCCACACTGTAGGAGAGAAGCATGCAATCTGGAATATATTTCAGGGAGATCCACCAGCAAAGTAAAGGAACTTAAAACCAAACTATACAAAGAACAGTTGAAGGAACTGTCTTGCTTATTAAGAAACGACATGGAGGGATAAGATGCCCGTCTCCAAATAATTGAAAGCCTGTCTTATGGAAAAGGAATCAGACTTATATTGTGTATTTCAATGTGATTAAACAAGAACAAGTGCCTGGAAGCTTTGGGAGGGCTGAAGGACTTTCCGTTTGTAGAACCAAGTATTAGCAATAAGCTGTCTGAAAATAGCTTCGTCAGGAAGGTGAGTCCATCACTGACTCTAGGGCAGAAGCTGGGTGCTCACTACAAGGGATGCTGTGTAGGAAAATCAGACATCAAATAAAACTGGATGAAGTGGGAGGACAGATACTATCATGCTATGACTAAAATGTCACGACTTATGTTAGCCTTCTAATCATTCCTTCAGAGTGCCAGGCTCTGTTGCCCCTCCGGGCCTTTGCACCTGCTATTCCCTCTTACCCAGATCATCCCATGACTTGCTTCCAAACTGACAACAGTTTTCAGAGCTCCCTATTACCACCTCATCTACGTAGTTATGCATTTCCTTCCTTCTCTACCCTTTGTTCTGCTTCTTTTTTCTTCATTGATCCACCGTGTGAAATCATATTATATGTATATAAATGTCACTTGTTTGTGGCCTCTCTCTCTAGATTAACCTCTATGAGGGCGGGCATCTTATCTATTTTGTTCATTACTGTATGTATCTTCAGTGCCTGAAACTGTGAATGGCTCAATTATTTTGTTGAACAGATGAGCCCAAGTTTGAACCTGATTGCAGGGCTTTGGAGGCAGGGCATGGAGGTTAGTCTACCCACCTACTCCACCCCATGCTATCCTATCCCAGCCAGCTTGTGAAAATGTAAGCAATTAATTAACTGTGTCTGGCTCCATCTAATCCAGGAAAATGACACTTGCTTTCTCTGATATCCCCAGGCCCTGGTGTCACGGACCAAACCCCTTGGCTAATTTGAACGGGATTCGGCTACATGTTTTATTTAAATGAGAGTGTTCTCCTGGTATCTTGGTAGTGAAACTGGGTTTCCTTCAGAGGTAAGTTAACCTTCAATTGCCCACCAGCTCTTTGTCCAAAGGGGAGATATTCCAGGCTGCCTGCTGCTTCTCAGGGCAGCCCCAGAACACACAGCAGGGATGGACAAGGAGGACCGTCCAAAGCCAGTCATTAAAACATCTGTCTGGAGTTCTAGGTGAGGAAAAAAATCATAAAGCCTAACGAGAGAAAGATAATAAAGTCCTGGCCAAATGAGGCCTGGGGATTATTGGTGTCTTCCATCTATCCAGATTATCCTCTAGACCCCCACTACCACAAGAAATGGCCATGGCTGCACATTTATTAAATGATGCTGAACTTAACGTTCTGTGTTAAAACTTTAATCACTCATTCACCACCCAAATGTTCATATCAGATGGTTAGGGCATCCAGGCTATGATGGTCAACTCTGAGCCCCAGGAAGGAGAAGTTATATTTAAGGAATATTCAACATGAAGGGCACTTCGGTGGCTCAGTCAGTGAAGTGTCTGCCTTCAGCTTAGATCGTGATCTCAGGGTCCTGGGATCGAGCCCCACGTCGGGCTCCCTGCTCAGCGGGGAGTCTGCTCCTCTCTCTTTCTCTCTGTCTCAAATAAGTCAATAAATCTTTTTTTTTTTTTTAAAGGAATGTTCAACTTGAGAAGTTACTTTAAACCTGGGAGACTTTTTTAAGGCGTACCAACATGAAAATAAATTGTAACTTGTGCATGCTAATTATAGCTTCCATTTACATAGAAGAGAAAGAAGCAGCAAATGAGCGTAATAAATACAGATGATGATGATGACAGTGATAAGCACGCATTTAACACTGTGTGCCTGGCGTTGTTCTGAGGCCTCTACACAGCACAGCTGAACCCTCACGACAGCCCTGAGAAGCAAGACCTCCACTCCCATTTACAAACGAAGAAACTGAGGCAGAGAGTGGTCAGATCACTGTCAGAGGCCGCATAGCTAATAAGTGGTAGAGCTGGTGCTTACACCCAGGGCGTCCCCATCCAGGACCGTGCTCTTGATCACCACCCAATTCCTGGAGGCACACCCATAACCTCTGGATGGAAACACCAGGTTTGGCACAAGCGGGCGTGGAAGGGCAAGTCGAGCCTCTCAGGGGCGGGTGCATTCATGCATTCTGGCTTTCATTTCAGGGCCGTGTCTTGAGCAAGCTGTGCAGCCGAGGAGGCGGGCTCACCATGGTTGGGGGGTGCGGGCAGGTCTCTTAGACTTTTACTCTTTCTTGCAGCCTGGTTGTCTTCACCTCCTTCTGTCTTTTCTCCCTTCAGCCCCCGGGCAAATGATCCCATGAGAGGAAAGAGGCCCGAACCTGTCAGAGACAAAGATGTAGGAGCAAAGGGCAATGCATCAGATACCTCACCTTGTGGCATCTCGGCCTGGGCCCAAACCCCACCGTCTGACATATCCCAGACCAGGGTGCAGGTGCTCTTGTGTGGCTGCACACCTCTCCTCCCTGCCCCATGTGCGGTGACATCACAGCACCCCGAAATCAGCCATGTCAGGAGGGGGGGAGGACTAGTTGCATCACCCAGCGGGCAGAAGCTGGGAATTAAGGTCTGTCCGAGAGCAGCTGCCCGGCCAGTGGGCATCGCACCCCCTCATCCCACCCCAGAGACACAAGGCGACAAGCCTCGAACCCTCCAGCTCCCCGCAGTGACCGCATTCGGGAGGATGCCGAGTACACACTCATCTCCCCTCATGATTCCCTCCAGAGCCGTTATCATCTGTCAAGCAGAACTTTCATTATGAGCATTTTCACTGCAAAGAGGCACTAAACCACCACCGTCGGCCGACTCAAGACCCGGGCTGCACCTGCTGACTCTCACCTTCGGGCATCCCCAGCTCGCACCCTCTCCTGTTTCACCTCCCTGGGCTTCTCTATGCCAGGCCTGCCTCCCAGCCCCAGCTTTACCACTGGGCAGTCCCCCTTAGGCCTCGGTTTCAGCATCTGTGAAATGGGGTTCTGGTAAGCACCCAGTCTCATAAGAGTGGTCTGAGGAGTAAAGGGTTAAAGGTATGGAAGGCTCAGAACAGCCCCTGGCATCAAGGTGACAGTTCCTGTTACTCCACACTCCCTCTGCAAGCCACTCTCTTGACACCCACCTGCTGCCTGCCCCTGCCCAGGGGGACCCAAAACAGGGCATATATGTCACCCACTTCCCTACCCTCTTGCTATTGCTCACAGCGCTCCCTTATTCTGGAAGGCCTTTCCCTACCTACCGAACTCCTACGTGTCCTTCAAACTCCTTCTCAAATACTGCCTTCTCTATGAAATGTTGGCTGATCCTTGATCCAATTAAGCTTTGGCTTCTTTGCTCTCTGGGAGGCCACTGGGTTATCAAATGCTAGCATTGCCTTTCCCCCGTCCACGTTCCTCACCTTGCCTGGAAAGCTGATGGAACTCTACGGGGGGGGTGGGCTAAGGTGTAGAAAAGCATTGTTAACGTCTAAGTGTGCACTGGGAGGGATACACATTTTCCCCTTTTCACTGCATTCCTGGGTATTTCTTAGCACAGATTAATTTCCTGGTATCGTGGGATCAGAGCCCTGAAAGGATGCCCAGGGGGCATGTACTGACCCTCACATCTCGCAGATGAACACAAGGGTCTGAACATGGGGGGCTTCCAAAGAAGGCTGGAGGGGCTACAACCTGGCAGGACCACCAGGAGTAACATGAGGATGTGGGCCTAAGAGCCAGGAGACTCGCTGGGCAAAAGGCTCAGCAAAGAGTTTCTGGAGCCTGAGACCTGGGGAGCAATTATCCACCTGCCTCACGTGGTGTCCTTATTGGCCGCTTCCCTACCCACCACCCTGGCCCAGCCGCAAATGGCCATGTGCAGAGGGCATCCGGCTGGGAGCCCATCATCACTCTATTATTTAGGATGTGGGCTTTTTCCATTTCCTAATGGCTACGTGGGTTCCTGTCCTTGGAAGAAATGCTGACTCCTAAAACAGCCACCACCAACACACCACCTCTCCTCAGCCTCCACTCCTGTACCCCTCTGTATGTTCTTCAGCTTCGGATGTGTTTCTCACTACTTGAAATTGTTATCATTCATTCACTCATTCATTCATTTTCTTACGCACTGCCTGCTACCCCATTAGAAAAGAAGCTGGAGGGTTAGGAACTCTGTCTTCTTAGTATACATCAGGTGCTCAATAAATGTTGGCTGAATGATTGAATGAGTAAGAGTCCTAACCAGACCGTGTGATACTGATAATCATCTGTTCTTTCCTTTCCACTCTTTTGGGGGGTCCACTCTGCTATTCTTTTTCTTCTCAAATTTAATGTTTCTCTCAGTAATTTTGACCCATCCTGATTTTCTGATGTAAGCATTAACTTTCTAAGTCCTGGAAAGTCCCAAGTTTTGATTTCCAAGATATTAATTATTCAGTCTCAAGTATTTTTAAATTCTAAGGAGGATTCATTTTTTGAACCATAAGTTATTTGGATGCCTGTGTGCATGTCACGTATATACGTTTAATCTCCAAATGAATGTGGTTTCTCTACACATTAATATATTATTTCTAACTTAATTTATTTGTGGTGGGAGACCACAGTATGGGTGAGCACAGTCTTTCGAAATCCAGTTTCATGGCCCACATGAATATTTCATGTGTTTTGAAAATAAGGTATTTTCTCCTAAAGCAGGGCACCGGGCTCTATCCAGGTCCATTCGATCAAGGTCACTAACTGTGCTTTTCAACCCTTCCATATCGCTCCTTCTGGATGAGATATTTTATTTTATTTTTATTTTTCTGCTCCACGGTTAGCCTCAGGTTGATTGAAAGTTAAAGATTTTGGTCTATATCCCCTAGTGTTTGCTCTTCCTTTTAAATAAGACAAAGACCAATATACCTCTTAAACTGTGATCAAGACTCACCCATCTTACATTTTTTCACATCTTACATTTGTGGCTGTCTTTCTGTAATATTTTCACTTCTTGGGTTTTACCATCCACACAAAGTAGGCATTATATTTATTGTTTTAAAGTCTTTTATTTAGGTTTATTTGCATCTTTGCTTGTCATTCCTGCTTCTATCTCAGCCCTCTCACCTGGAACCATTTTCCTCCTGTCCAAAATAATTTTCCAGAATTTGCTTCAGGGGCAGTCTCTGTGGTAAACTCTGTTAGCTGTGGTTTATCTGTAAACGTCTTTGTTGGATCCTCATCCAACATAAAAGCTAGTTTTGCAGGATGAAGTATTGTGAACTGACAAGTTTTCTCTGAGAACACTGAAAATATTGTTCCTTTGTCTGGCAGTTTCCACCAGTGCTGATGAAAAGCCATCATGGGTCTCATGGCCAACCCTTTGTAAGTGATCTGGCTTTTCTCACTGGCTACTTTGGATAAATCTCATTTTTTCTCTTTGGTATTCCACACTTTGCCTGTAGTGGTTGATGGCGTGTATTTTGTTTTATATCGCTTAGATGTGGGGGTTCCCTAGAATAAATATCAGTGTCTTTCAACAGTTCTGGAAAGTTCTCAGCCATGATTTCTCTGGATATTGTTCTTCCCCATCCTAACCATCTCCTTCTAGAACATTGATTCGACAGAGGTTAACCCTGTAATGTTCAACATAATAGGTAATAGCCACTGGCCACATGTGATTAGTTAGGACATTTCCATCACTGGAGAAGATTCTGTTGGATAGCACTGACAAAATTTTTCATTCCATTCATATTTTCTCTTAATCTTTCTTGAACATTTTCTAAATCTTCATTTCATGGGACCGCAGACTGAGTGATTTGTTTAGATCAATCTTCTGGCTCGTAATTTTTCGATTTCTTTAGCCTGCCTTATCATTGATTTTAAGATCACCACTATTATATATGTTTTGTTTCTAAATTATCTATTTACATACTAATATATTAAAATATATTAAAATAATGCTAAATATACCCAGTGGTGATTCTAGCCCAAGATCTTTTTATACTACATTTTAACATGTGCAACACTCTTTCAGCCCACCAATGCAGGGTGAATTCTGACTGAAAGCACATATGAGAGTGGGGTTAGGGTTATAGGTTCTCATGGGGAGCGCTTTCCTCCACCCATTACCTAGGGTTATGATGAACAAGTTTTCTCGAGGTCCCTTTCTGTGTGGTGGAGCTTATTTCTCTTTACTGTCTTTACTATAGCAGAGACTATAGTTCCTTTGGCTCCCAATTTCACATGGGGATGGGAGGATTGAGGGGTAGACAGTGTTTTTCTATTCTATTCCTTACCTTGAGAAAGCCCTAGATTTTATATCCTGTCATACGCACCCTATGAGGCCAGCAAAACGAATGCTTAGGATCTCAAGTTATCAAGGTTTGACAGCAAGTCTTGGAGATACTTGGTACTCACTTATTTTATGGCATCACTTCTCTTTGTTTAAAACTTTGTAACCTGGGCACCTGTGTGGCTCAGTGGTTGAGCATCTGTCTTTGGCTCAGGTCATGATCCCGGGGTCCTGGGATCGAGTCCCACATCAGGCTCCCCACAGGGAGCCTGCTTCTCCCTCTGCCTATATCTCTGCCTCTCTGTGTCTCTCATGAACAAATAAATTAAAAAAAAAAGAAAATGAAATAAAAATTAAACTCTGTAATCTTAGGAACACCATCAGACAAACCCTAACTGAAGGACATTCTACAAGATACCTGACCTGTACTTTTCAAAACTGTCAAGGTCATGACATATAGAAGGACACTCATGTGACATGACAGCTAAATAAATGCACTGTGGTTCCCTGGCCTGGATTCAGAGAAACTTGTGAACTCTGTATGAAATCTGGATTTCAGCATTATTATCTTAGTTTTGGCAAACATACTACCATGATGTAAGATGATAACCTTAGGAGAAACTGAGAATGGATCTCTGTACTATCTTTGTAACTTTTCTGTAAATCTAAAATTATCCCAAGATAAAAAGTTTATTTAAAAAGAAGACAGGGGCAGCCTGGGTGGCTCAGCAGTTTAGCACCGCCTTCGGCCCAGGGCGTGAACCTCGAGACCCGGGCTTGAGTCCCACGTCAGGCTCCCTGCATGGAGCCTGCTTCTCCCTCTGCCTGTGTCTCTGCCTCTGTGTGTGTGTGTGTGTGTGTGTGTGTGTGTGTGTCATGAATAAATAAATAAAATCTAAAAAATAAATAAAAATAAATAAAAAGAAGACATTAATCATTTCTTATTTTTATTCCAGCTGGGTGATGTATTTGAAAAGATGTTTCCTTCTGTAATCACTATTCTAGTTGTACATTTGGGAAGATCCTGTAGAGTATCTACCATACTCCAAAAGCAAATCCCCTTTCCAGGGAAGAATAGATCAGAATCTCAATAATCTAATGTGGTCATTATGATGCATGAAATGTGATGGAATCAGAGCAGAATGTGCTTAAGAAACCAGGCCCCAGAGTAGAAGGGACATTTGAAAGAACACAAACGTTCCTTATAGAAAAGGAAGATGAGTTCACATATATCCCTCTACGGAGGTAAGTTAATCAAACCTGCTACACGTACATAAAAATAACTGAAGGCAAATTTGGACATGGACACGTACACACAGGGAGAACATCATATGAAGATGAAGACAGAGATTAGGGTGGTGCATCTACAAGCCAAGAAACACCACCAGACCAGAAGCAGGGGAAAGGCATGGAACAGTCCCCCTACAGCCCTCAGAAGGAGTCAGCCCCTCTCCTGACCTATAAGACCACAAATCTCTGTTCTTTAGGCCACCCAATTTGTGGTACTTTTGTTAGGGCAGCCCTAATAGACTATAACACCTATTCCCTAAAACTTGGTATAATGTCTTCACATTAAGGAGAGATGGCCCTCCTGGGTCTGCAGTGTGGAGCTGATTCAGACCTGCATATTCTTCAACTGCCTAGAGTAATCTGGAGGGGCAGGAGAGAGCCTGTTATCTGGGGTTCATTGTCACCCTCTGCAACATTGTAATCATTGGGCAGCATCCTTTTCTATTAATATTTCAGTTTCACAGAGAGGTCCTGGAATATAATCAATTATTCTCTTTCAGAGTGCTCTCTACCTGAAAAAGCACAATATTTTTATTGACACTGCAGTTTAAAGAATGTTCTGAAGTAAATCTACAGATCATTCTGGCTATTCAGATACGGAAATGGATAAACCAATAAGGATATAAAGATGCAGAGAGATGTTTTGGCAAGATCATACAGCAATCTGCCAGAGACTGGAATAGAATCAATGCCCCACTGCAGTGCATGGTCAAGGATCCAAATGACCTCTAACAGTTGACCTAGTCAGTTCCTTGAGGCTATGGGCCAATGAGTAGAATCTCTATGCCTAGGAGATTGCTACTGTCTCTCTTAGCCCAATAAAGCTAAGTTCCAGTCTCTCACAACTCAAAAAGATATGCATATCCTTGTGGGTTACCCCAAAATTACCTACCAAAGACCCAAAATCATGCAGAGTGATAGAAACTCACTAGAATCTCAGACCTTCCAGCAGAGCAAATGGAATACATCCAGAACCAGACTTAACTCCTCCAAAGAAGTTAGGTAAAACTTTTCTCTATTGCTGGGTATGTGTACCTCTCATCTTTCTCTTAGCACAGTCCCCGCCCACTCCATTCATGCTATAATATTAGAAGCAAAAGTGAAGCAGATCATCCAGAGAATTCTGAACTAAAGGGGCTCAGATGGGAGGGGAGTGTAATTAAAGCATTGTTACACACTATTCCCCAAGAATGCTTGTCAGCACCACAAGCTGCTCAGCACACACATAACCTTCCCTTGGTTCCAAACCCAGACACCACCTCTTTTTCCAGCTAAGCTTCCCCGAGTCTCAGACTAGACATTCTCAACAGAGAGTGCAGCACAAGCACATGTCTATGGTTACCTCATCACCTCTTGACCCCATCCCTTTCTCATTACCCACAGTGCTGGTGGCAGAGGCTTTCTTGGGCTATGGCAGAAGCAGCCTCCAATCCAGCCCCATCTGAAAGAGAGACAATGCAAGCCACAAAGATAGAATTTTAAACTTAGCAACTCCTTTTAAGAAAATGAAAAGAAACACATGAAATCAATTTTAATAATGTGTCCCATTTAACCCAGTATATCAAAAATATCATTTCAATAGGTAATCAAGGTACAAAGTTATTAATGGGCTTGGGTCTTCACATTTGGGTGTGTACTTTACACTTACAAGCCTTTCTATTTGGACTAGCTGCTTTCTAAGAATGGCTGCCATATTGAATAATGTCAGTCTAAGAGCTTCCAGTGATGTCATGGCTTCCAGTCTTGGGAAAGTGTACGATTTTAGAGGACAGACATTTACTCTTGCTCGTCTTTTATCTTTTCAGTGGAAACTGTGAGAGAAGTTTCCAATAAATTCTTTTTTGTTCCAATAAATGCTAATTGAACCCAATTCCCTGCCTTTACATACCCAGTTGTCTGTCTGGAAGGACCTCTCTCCTTTCATTCCCTGTTTGCCTCAAGGTAACCTATTTTTTTCTAGTTGTTCTTCTCCAGTTCCAAAGGCAATTCTTTAGTTAACCAAACTGAAATAAAAATGGCCTCTTTGAAACTCCATGGAAGGTTTGTCCATTCTACTGCAATTGTACCTAGTACAGTGCCCTGAACTTGCTTAAGATCATCTCACCTCCTTTACAAGACTAACTTATTTTAAAAAGAGGAAATATGTTTTACATCTGTATATCCCATATTTAGCAAGCACAGGGCCTGGCATAAGGTTACTATGACATGGCAGCCTGACTTGCTTAAAGCGGATGGTCTAAGAAAGAATGAGGAAAGTGAACAAGACAAAAGCCACAGTGTCTTTTAGAACTTGATCTTGGAAGTAACACATCATCACTTTTGCTATGTTCTTCTGGTTACACAGATCACCCCTGTCCAGTATGGGAGGAGACTAACTGGGTGTAAGTACCAGAAGGTGGGGGTCCTTGGGGGTCATCATGGTGGCTGGCAAGAAATGAGACACCCACTTCTAGACCTTGGAAACTGTGAACCTAGTCCGCGATGGCGTATAAGTCATTGACCTGAAGATACTGTGCAGCTAGCAAAGTCAGGTCCTTCCCATTCTCTGCACACACATTTTCCTGCTGCCGATACTGATGCTCAGTGTTTGTGCTCTTGAATTATTTCTTGTGCACATCAGTAGGCCCCCACGTGAGTCCATCTTGGTAAGCCAGGCCCCAAGTCTGGTAAGTCGGCAACCTCCACCAGCATAAATGGGCCCTGATATGGATAAATACAGTTCAGTTTACTGTGATGAATGGATTCGTTTGTCAGGCTTTCTCAAATTTTTCAAGCTCTACTTCAAAGAGGAACCTATAAACGTCTAGGCTTTTTGCAGCTGAAAGCAATTAACCACACAGCAATTGTAAAGAAATGGAAAGGAGACAGTTGTTTCATAAGTTGAAGAAAAATACCAAAAATTGATCTGATGTGGGCAACAAGGTTAGGTAATAGCAATACCAATAACATGAGTTCAAATGTGATTAAAACTCAATGTTGTTGCATGGAGTTAAAAGTCTTGATAGGCCAATATTGTGTGGATTTTCTGAAAGTTGAAAGAGTTTGGTCACCCTATTGATAAATTAAAAGGGATAAATAGGCATAATATCCACAGAGGATATCTGGCTCCCACGGGTCCCTATTGTGGACACAACTAGTTTGCCTCATTTAATAAGACCATACTGCGCTGGGAAAAAATGTTTGACTATGGACTATAATAATATTTACATATATAAAAAACACGCATGCAAAAAAATTTTAAAGTATGAGATTAAAAAATAGAAATGTACAGCAAAAGTGACTACAGTTAATTGTAACACTGTATTGCATATTTGAAAGTTGCTAAGAGAATAAATCTTAAAAGCTCTCATCATAAGAAAAAAAAACTATGTATGTAACTATACATGGTGCCGGATGTTAACTAGACTTATTGTAGTGGTCAATTTACATTATATACTAATATCAAATTGTTACATTGTATACCAGAAACTAATATAATGTTATAGGTCAATTACACCTCAATAAAATAGACTAAAATCAAATAGAAATTCTTTTTTTACTCCCATATCATCTTATGAACCTCACTTTGGAGATTACAACTTTAGAATAAATTATCCTTTACTCATTCCATTGGACTTGCCCATGGGACAGACATGGGCAGCTAGTAGAGTTAGGACAGAGTGAGTGGGGGAGCACTGTATTTATTCACCTATTCTCCCCTGTATCTATTCACACTTAGACATCCACACAGAAACTACTAAGGAGATTCACGGAAGAAAAAAATGAATTAAATTATAAGGCCCCTGGGGTTTCTGGAATATAGACGTATGTGTAATGAACAGTAGTAGTCCCAGATGGTGGCTGGGTAGAAAGAAAGAGCAGTGGGTCCCTGAGAGGAAACTCGCAATAGAGAGTCAGAGTGTCAGAGAATAGGGTGGATGCTGGGGTGGAGACAGAAGTGTGAGCTGATAAAGCCAGACTACCTTGGGTCCGGGCAGTTTTACCATGAAACTCCCACTGATATAAAGTATAGCTGGCAGAGGGAATATTCCCTCTCTCACTGTAGACACACTTCTAGATGGATTATCAGAGATCTATCTACTGATTGTTGCTGGGGGTCACTGCATCATTGAGCTAGAAGTCAATGCTCAACCACATCAAAATAAGAGGTAGGTTACAACACAGAAAGGTCTGAGAACATCTGGCCCCAACTACTCCAGCATTGGACCTTGTCTCTCACCTTCCAAGGTGACTGACACTGGGGCTAGAGGAGCTTCCCCTGTTCCTCTGCCTTTCAGAGAGGCAGAGCCTATTTTCACCAACAATGCTACCTCTAGCTGCACCAGCAGTGGGAGAAAGTTTCTAAATGAGGAGTGACACTCTAGTGGAAATTTCCAGCTTGGGGCTATTGTGTGGTCCTGGTTTGGCCAACAATGGATTCATAAATGACCAGAGCTGATATCTGGACACATGTGTGAATACCCTTAGGGATTCTAAGAAAAAAAAAAATTGAGAGAATAATTCTGGAAGCAATTCAGTTTTCTGCAGCCAGGAAGGGTATTTTTACAACCCTGGTCTCACTTATGTGAGCAGGCAAGTGAGACTAAGATGTTCCTGTTAAATGCCTGAGACTATCCCGCTAGTACCACTAGACAAAGTCTGAGGAAGAGTGCCATAAAAATAGAACAACAAATTCTGGCCACTCTTTCAGCAAGATATCACTCTACTTGCTAAAATAAATAATGTAATGGCAACTAGTACAATAGCTTCCATTTTAGACATCACGAAAACATCTGTAGGGAAAATAAACAATCCCATGCCTTTGGCAAAAGAGCTAGACCAAGTAAGTGTGGAAACCAAGTAATCAGCTGCCGGTACGGAGGCACTGACACACCCATTCTTCTCTTTCTACAGAAACCTCAGTAAAATACAAGCGAGAAAAAAGAAGTGGCTCAAATCCACATGGCCAAGGAGACCTGGAGAGGAGATGACAGCAAAAACCAAGAGCTGGAAGGTGAACTACAGCTGACTTAGCAGACCAGAAAGCTGAAACAGACCTGCAGCAGAGAGAGCCACAGACACTAGCTGTTTTCTCTAAGGAACCCTGGAAACCCAGCTGAGCTATTCAAGTTACAGGTCCCCCAGAAGGCAAGGAAAACAGGAGGACTAGTTGGAAGACCTGTAAGTAGCATCTGGATCTCCAAAGTCTGTCTTCTACTTCATGCAGTCAGATGATTGACCCCCTCCCCTACCGCCCCCATTGCCTCAGAAGACCTGACCTTTAGAGAGGTTCAACAAGATAGACTTTGGATTCTAAACAGCTGAGTGCAGAGTGAGAGCCTTAGTGCAAAGAGAAAAATTTAGGTGAAGTCTGCACCCTGAACAATGGGATCCCCAACTTTTTCTCCACCTTAGCTGGTAGAGGGTTGACAGTCAATGTAGCAGAGCAGAGTTGAGCTGTCCAATATGGTGGCAACTAGTCATAAATGAATGAGTTTAAATTAAGTAAAATTAAATAAAGTTAAAAATTAGCTTTTTCAGGTGCCTGGATGGCTCAGTCAGTTGAACATCCGACTCTTGGTTTTGGCTCAAGTGGTAATCTCAGGATTGTGACATCAAATCCACATCAGGCTCCACACTCAGCATGGAGTCTTCTTGAGATTCTCTCTCCCTCTCCCTCTCCCTCTGCCCCTTCCCCTACTTGCACTCTTTATCTCTCTTGAAAACAAAGAAATCCTTTAAAAATAATAACTTTTTCAATTGTACCAGCCACATTGCTAGTATCAAATAACCATATCTGATAGGTAGCTACCATATTGGACAGCACTGATACTGAATGTTTTCATCACCACACAAGGTTCTATGGAACAATACCAGGCAGCCTGTCTTTTGAGAAAACAAAGCAGATTGAGAGAAAAACCTACAGAGGCTGATATTCATTGATCACCCAGAGTGAAACCCAACAACTAACAAGCTCTACTCATGCACACAGAGCTTCTATCAGAAATGTAGCATCCCACTCTTAAACATAAGATGGCAACTCTGTATGACCATGTATCTGAGGAAAGTTTCAATTGTGAGAGACAAAAGGAGATTACATGCATAATAAGTATGTTGCATCATGAAAGAAAGATAGGAAAGTATAAAAATATAATAGACAAAAACCTAAATGGATTAGGTGGTAAAGTCTCTTGGAAAGCACCCCCCACCAAAAAAAAAGTTGAAAACAGAAGGGAAAACCTAAGATATTATATTTGTCCATGAGATTCATCTTTCAACTCAAAGGAGTTCCAAAAAAGAGAGAGAGAAAAAGAGAGAGAGAGACTTGAATAAAAGGGGAGGGATAAAGTTATCAAAGTCATAAAATGAGATTTCCCTGAACTTTCCAGATTGAAAAGAGCCGCTGAGTGTAGAGCACTGTGAATGAAATAAAACATATATCAAGGCACCTCATCATGAAATTTTTGAACGGAGATAAAGAGGAGACTTCCAAGTATTCCTGAGAGCAAGCACAAGTCACATACAAAGGATCGGGTATCAGGATCACACTGGTGTCATCAACAGAGATCCTGAAAGCTAAAAGGCAGAACATCTCTGAAAGTACTAAGGAAAAATGATTTTCCACCTAAAATCCTATACCCAAGGATCAGGGTAGAATAGAGACATTTTCAACCACATGGTGCATCAAAAAGTTACTTCTGCCATTAGTCAGCATGGGCAGGAAACAGGGCTCGCTGAAATTAAGGAGAGTTTTAAGTATTTATAAAAGTATGGCCAGGGTGAAGAGAATGCAACAAGGAAGGAAGAGGTACCCTGACACTGGCAGGAGCAAGAAGCCTTTACATCGCTAAGTGCAAAAGACATATAGGGAGGGTGTGGTTCCTGAACCTAGAGTTAGAGCTGCAGCGCTAGAAGACAGCCACCTCACTGAAGCTGGGGCCACCACCCACTCACAGCTCCATGAGGAATGAGCTAGCCAACAAACACCCCCGGTTGTGTCATGAGGACACCCACACAACCTGTAGAAAGGCCCCAACAGAGAAGAACCGAGGCCTCTGGCCAACAACCAACACCAACTGGCCATCCATGTGAACGGCCTTGAAATCAGATCGTTCAGCTCCAGAACCCCAAAATGCCTGACTCACAAAAACTGTAAGATAATGAATATTTATTACATTGTGGCACTAACTTCTAAAGTAATTTGTTATGCAATAATAGATATCTAGTACATAATTAAGAGGATGAGAAGAGAGAGAGACAGAGAGAGTGTGTGTGTGTGTGTAGTGAGTGGAAGGTAAGAAGCTAAATAATTAGTTTTCATAGAAGAGAGTCTATAGAGTATAGAAAATTGAAAATAATGAAACAGAGACATAAACATATTACTTGAACTAGAGAAGAAACATCTGAAAAAGTGGGAAGTGTTTGCCTTGGGGTATCAAGAATTGAGACTGGGCAGTTGTTGAGTCTTATCTACAGGGGTAAGAGTCATATTTAAATTTTAAACTATATACATACCAGTGTTTTATAAAATAGATTGTTTTTAAAAAGCAACTTCCATAGACCTCCCCATAAGATCCAATGAGAGACCATCTTGTTGAGAGGAGCTTACAAGAGTAAGGTCCTAGCTCTCTGACTCAGCAAGAAGAGTAGCAAGAGAGAATATTCGAGATGAAGATCCAGAGATCTGAGGTGGAAATACTCATGGAGTACGACAGCCAGTCATAGCTGGATAACACATCCAAATCAAATAATGAGACCCAAGAGACCCGTAGCAACATGGAGAATAATATGGAGCTTGAAACAAGAGAAGAGGCCTCCAGAGACACCTGGGTGAGCCCTTTCTGCTCAGGTCATAAACTCAGGGTCGTGAGATCAAGCCCCACATTGAGCCCTCCATCATGTTCTATGCTCAGTAGAGAGTCTGCTTCCTCCTCTTCCCTGCCCTCCCCTCGCTCATGCACTCATATTCTCTCTCTCTCTCTCCAAGAAATAAACAAATCTTTAAAATGAAAATTAAGAAAAAGAGGGTAATAAGGCCTCCAGGTCGACATGAAGGACACTGGCCATGAAGAGGACCAGGAGATGTTAGACTAAGGATCAAAATCCCTCTGGGACCCTGGAGAAGATGTTAATCCCAATGAGGCAGAATTGAACAACCTCAACTATGGGGTATTTTAAGGAGAAGGGCACTGGGGAAATACTTAATGGCTTCCCATACACTTATTGGACATCTAACGTGACTAATGACAAGCCTACAAAGTGGCTCTTGTACTTCTGCATCACTGCATTACCAGCTGTACAATAGATGGTGTAAATGCACTTCCCTGGCTAAAGTCCCTGTGCTGAACACATTACTCTCAAAATTCACATTCAAATGAAAATCATCAACATCATCATGATTCTGATCATTTTTATTGTTCCATTTACTATAGTCTTGACATGTCATTTTATAGTGGGCATGTATTTTTTTTAAGTGGGCATGTATTTGAAATTGTTGAAATTGCATTGTTGGGATTGACTGCTAAATGTCTAGAAGCATTGTCTTCTGAATCAATGCCAAATTCCCATTAAATGAATCACCAGCGCCATAAGATTTTTAGTGTCTTACATGTGTAATCCTCCACGATTGCCAAAATGATGATGATTATTATCATAATCTGCTCTAAATCGTGTGTCTTTTCAGAGCAGCTTCTCCCATGAGAAGCTCATGTTGGTCTGCTGGCAGCAGCTCCTGCAACCCTCCGCCCCATATCATGAAGGGATTCCTTAGCTGGAAAAAGAGTATAACACAACTGAGGTTTCGGAGACTTATAGTTTCAGTCGGGTGGCCTCATCATTTACAACTGCCCAAGGAAGTGCAGACAGGAGAACAGGAAAAGGCCACCCATATTGAAGGGAGAGCAAATCTTAGGGTTGATATTCCTTGTTAGCCTCACAAAGCTCTTGGCTTTCACTTGACATGTTTTCAGACTCTGATCATACTTGAATCATTTTTCCCTCTCTCTTGCCTCATTTAAATCCTATCTTTCCCAACCCATATTTGATGCTTAGTCCCTAACCTTGCCTCTCAGATCTGGCTGCCCCTTCTCCTGATCCTCTGGCCTTACTTTCTTCTTTTTTGCCTCTTTCCAGCTATCTTTGTGCTTTTCTGGCACTAAATCATCAAACTGCATCGAACTATATAAATATGATAAGAACATTTGGATGCCTTCTTCCCGTACTGCCACACCCATATGCAGGTCTCCAATGAATCCAAGAATTCCTTAATTTCATTACTCAAGACAGCATATCCTAGTAAGCCACTTCCAAGCAGTTACTTGCCCCTGTGAGGCTGACTCAACCCACTCCCCTCTTCCTGTATTTGCAAGGATCCACTAGGTGGTTTTTAAACACAAAAATACAAAAAAATACAAAAAAAAAAAATACCTAAAGGTCCTGGGTTCATAATAAGGATAAAAGTGTAAATTTATCACTGGAGAATTAAGTGTCTTTCAATAGTAAAGCCCCAACTCAAGCTATAAAATATTTCTTTATTGCTAGTGTACACAAAGAGCCAGGCTCTGGGCAATAACCCATCAACAAGTGCAGGGACAGAGCTTGGTGGTTCCTGCCCATGGGGCGCTACCGTGAATGCAAGAAGAGACCCAGAGAGGCAACAGTCAATTAAATCAGTCATCACAACTCGCTCTAAAGGACTTAAGAAAAATTGAACGTCTACGGGTAACCAAGCACAGACCACACGCTTAGGCTTATGATGCATCACATGAAAGAAATGATCCTTATCACATGGCTAAGGAAGAATCGGAAGACGTGGGAAGATTCAGTGAGCTCCACCTTCTGAGGACAAAATACCTTTGAGGCTCCCCCTTTCAGGATCCCTGCAAACTGTATACAAGGGATCTAGACAATAAGGACTTTGTAATGCAGAGCCATTTATGGCTTCTTCATCTTTGCTATTTTTCTCCTGTTCTGTTTTCCCTTTGTGATCAGCACTAAAAGCCTTAATACAGAAAGGTCTTTGGTGTTTGTCTTCAGAGAGCATTAAGGGGACAAACTCTGAAGGACGGTGGCAGCTTCTGAAGGGAAGGAAAGTGGATTGATTTCCCAGAGGCTGCTGCAGAAGGAGGAGAGACTGAAATAGGCTTTCAGGAGAAACCCCGCAGCTGCCACAGAAAATACATCATGAAGTTCCACCAACGCTGGCCACCAAACACGTGGTGCCACATGTCTTCACAATAGGCTCTAAGACTGCAAAGGGTCCTTAGAGCTTCGAATCCTGCTCTGTCATAGGTCTAGCTTTACTCCTCCAAGTCTCAGTTTCCCTAGAGACCCACCTGGTTCTCCAACAATACCATGCATCCCGAGTGCCCAAGCACATCCACTTATTTGCAGCTCCTCAGACAAATTCCTCTCTCCCACCACCTTGCCCTGGTGAATGCTATAGTGGAGCCAGAATCCAGGTCCAGTTGATGGCACAGCCTGAGCCCTTAATCACTCTGTTACAGTGCCAGGCTCATCAGTGACCGCCAACACACAAAGAACAACTCATATGGGCTCCTTCTCTGAAACCTGGACACACACGTCTCCTACATACACAGAACTCAAATCTGCAACAGCAAATTGCAGGCCAGTTTTCCAAAGGACCAGAAACTGCTCCCAACATCTTGAGGAGAAGCTGATAATTGTGCACAGAAGCTCCTGCTCACACACACAATTACCCAGTTTTCACATGCAAATATCCATCTGCACATGGTTTCTTTGGTCAATGCCAATTTCATAGGTGCAATCCAGGTGCCCAAATTTGAGAACTTGGCATAGAGAGGTGTACTCAAGCTCTGTGTCAGTTATGGACTAGGATCATTATTATAATTAGTCCCAATGGTTACGTCTGTCACTCATAACAATGGTGGATGATTCTGTTTCACTCCCTCATCTCTTTACCCCCCTCCCCCCACTCACCCCTCTGATAAGAAAGCCAGCCACATCTTGCTTAACTGTCCTCCCCACCCCCACACTGCCTTCTAAAATGAAAAGCCCAGATGTGGGTGACCCATCTGTAGTGTGTGTCACGTTTTTAGCATCTTCTTTATTTAGAGCAGGGGAGAAAGGGACTCATTAGACAGGAAGTCCACAATGAAATTAGGAAACATTTGATCAGACCATTGTCCCAACACAATACGGGCAATGAGGGAAATGCTGGAGTTGGCTGCAAACCCCAAATGTGTTACAGCCTCCATGGCTTGCTTATCACTCATTTCCCTGTGCTGACCACAAAAGGGAGCCCAACAGCTCTCTAGGTAGGATCCCAGCTTCTAAAAGTAGGGCTGTCTTTAGGGCAGGCAAATTCTCCCTCTTTCTTTTTTGAAGACTTTCTATTTTTAGAGCAATTTTAGGTTTACAGAAAAATTGAGAAGGAGGTATGGATGTTTCCCATCTACCCTTTGCCCCTACACATGCACAACCTCCCCGGTTACCAAACTCCCCCCACCCCCCAAAATGGTGGATTTATTACCACTTATGAACCTACACTAGCATGTCATCATGGCCATAGTCCAGATATCTATCACTTACATTACAGTTCACTCTTAGTGGTTTAGACAAAATGTAATGATACCTACCCACCATTATAGTATCATACAGAGTATAGTCACTGCCCTAAACATCCTCTGTGCCCCACCTATTCATCCCTTCCTCCCCAACCCCCTGGCAACCACTGATCTTTTTACTTTATATGTTACTTTTCTCATAATTTCATAGACTTGGAATTGTACAGTATGTGGCCTTTTCAGACTGGCTTCTTGCAGTTGGTAATATGCAATTTAAGTTTCCTCCATGTCTTTTCATGGCTTGAGAGCCCATTTCTTTTTAGTGCTGAATAATGTTCCATTGTCTGGATGGACCACAGTTTATTTGGCAAAATGTTCTTTTTCCCTCACCCTGTCACAGCCCCTGGGGCATCTGAAGTCTCTGGGAGTTAGGACACCTTAGGCCTTCACAAGACTCAATCCAGCCTAGGAGCCAGTGGTGGGGATGAACAATTCCTCTCAAAGCATCTGGCTTGGTAGCAGGTTTTTACTTTAGCTTCCTAGTATATGAAGGGCAGAGGTTTGCTGCCAGGGACCTATGCCAAGGACTTGATGCATGAAAGACATTCTTACATCTCAGTTCCATTTCTGGTGTCTCAACTCTTACTAAGCAGAACAGAAGGTCAAGTATATACACACTCCATGGGATCCCTGGGTGGCGCAGCGGTTTGGCGCCTGCCTTTGGCCCAGGGCGCGATCCTGGAGACCCGGGATCGAATCCCACGTCAGGCTCCCGGTGCATGGAGCCTGCTTCTCCCTCTGCCTGTGTCTCTGCCTCTCTCTCTCTCTGTGTGACTATCATAAATAAATAAAAATTAAAAAAAAAAAAAGTATATACACACTCCAAAACAGAGACACTAATGGTATATTCAGGCTCTGGGGAAACTATTTGGCTATCCGAATGTCCAGTCACATCTCCAAATACTTAATCCACATTGCATCAGAATCAATCTAATACTACACGTAAGCGGAAATGAAAGCACAAAGAGGTGATGTCTACAGCTCTGATTTAAAGGAGAAAAAGACTGAATTTCATAGAATAAAGATGGGCTCTCGCATTGATTTGGCCACTACCTTTAGGCTTTAAGAACCCTTAACCTCACCTGTAACAGAGTTGAGAGAGGTTGTCTTACCTCCCTGAAGGTCACTGTGAAAGTACAACATGAAGGTAGTTACTGAAGCAATCAGGAAAACTAAAACATCGTATCAAAGTGAAGTGTTTAGTTTTATTACCAACCAGCCACACAGCAAATTTTCTGCCATTTGTGATATTAGAATTCATTCCTCATCTGGTGCTAAATCCATTGCTTCTTCATCTGTTTAAGTGGCATACAAGATTTGCCATCTCAAAAGGCATGGAAAATTCATTTCTTGGTCTAAGTTCCAGAGCACAGCATTTAGGATCAAGCGCAGGAACTTGAATAGGAGCAGTTGATTCAATCCGTGCCAGCGTTAACTGATCTAAGCTCAGCATCTGGCACATAGTGGGCATTCAACATACACCTGTGAATCAACTAATGAATGAAAAATCTGTATGTAAAGTGTCATGAAAAATATAAACAGGGACGCCTGGGTAGCTCAGTGGTTGAGCGTCTGCCTTTGAGTCAGGGCGTGATCCCGGAGTCCTGGGATCAAGTCCTACATTGGGCTTTCTGCATGGAGCCTGCTTATCCCTCTGCCTATGTCTCTGCCTCTCTTTCTCTCTGTGTCTCTCATGAATAAATAAAAAAAAAATCTTTAAATATATATATATATATATATATATATATATATATATATATACAAATTTACTGAACAAACACTCAGTGACTATCTCATGTGTACATACCTCTGCTGCTTACCTAACACACAAGATTAATCAGAACTCCTCTGTCCTAAATCAGTTCTCCAACAACTTTCCCTGGAGAACTTTGGTGAGAAACCAAAGGGGGAAAAAAAACAAAAAACATCATAGTCCTATTTAAGCTCCTTTAATTCACAATCCCAACAAGTGTGTCTCCCACCAACCATCAATTAAAGAAGAGAGAGGATAAAATACAGAAGCATAGAGAAAAAGGTGAGCAGCAGTGACTATTGACAATAGAGCAGCGAAATGAGGGACAGGAAAATTAGAAGCAACTTTATAAAAATCATGAACTTGAGGCAAAGACCCCCATACATTTCCACAAACCTTGGAAAATTGATATATTGATATATTTTGGGTTCTTTGAAAACATTGTAATATACAAGTCCAAGTTTCTTACATGATTGCATTGATAATTAATTCAATTATTGCATTAATTAATGATAACATTGAAACTAACTTAACCCTTTCTTAACTCACCTTGAATTATTTAAAAGGCAGGAAATGTCTGTGATAAATTTTAGTGAAGCTTTATATTAGAGCATGCATGAAGGGTAGTTGATCATAATAGTTTCTTTTTGTTTTCCGCTACCCCTTCAAATCTGTGCTGTGGGATAATGGTTTCACTGTTCCTGGATGAAACTTCAGGAATATCCATAGCTTTTGTTGTTCTCATAAGTAGTATCTTACAGTCCTGGGCCAGGGACCAGTTCCTTGTGCCTTCTACCTGAAGATGACACTTACCAATCTTGAGTGGTCTCACTGAAGTTCTTCCTTGCTTTGGGAGCATTGGTTGCCTTACTTTAAAATCCTTCTTATAAAAAAAAAAAATCCTTCTTATAAGATCCCCTTTGACTTAGCCACAGCCTGGGTGAAGGACCCAAGATGAAGCGCACAGAACTTGTGCAATAATTCTGTAGATACTTTCTCTCAACACTTGGATCTCGGCCCTGTCTCACATCTTACTTTGCTATCTGATATCTGTGATATCTTGTTGCCTTGGTCCAAATTTCCAATTTAACTTTTGATTACATTGGAAACCTTCCATATAGAATAATATACACTGGGGAGGAGAATGAAGTCTTGACCAGGATAGTCATTCAGCATGCAGAATTACTCATGTACTGAAGGGTTTGGATAGCTCTTTTATTTTTCCTATATTTGGAAACATCCGAATTTTTCATGAAATGTTTCCAATTTAAATCCAGCTGTGTGAGATCATGTAAGTAGCCAAAAGATGGAAAAGTAAAATTCAGAATAGCAAAAGAGCCCTGTTTTTGCTATCATTATTTAGATGCAATGTGACCACACATGGAACTGTACATCAGAAAATCAGATCCAAGTCCAGATTTGGATGCTGAATTTTTCTATGCCTGGAAGAAGCTACTTATGCCTCTGAACTCAATTTCTCCATAACCAATAAAGAAATTTATATACTATATCCTGAGAATCTAATAATGTAAGCATTTTTCCCTCTTGTGAAAAACTCATATTTTATTTGGAATATAAGCAATTTTAAAATGCAATTTATGCCAAAGAACTTGTATTGGTTTTACAATATGTCCACAAAATTCTTTGATACTCCTTCCTTTGAAAAGTAGATTCTAATTTTATTTCCCTTAAGTGTAAGCTGTATTTAGTGACTTACTTCTAACAAATAGAATGTGGACACAGTGACACTGTATGACCTCCAAAATTAGGACATAAATGGCACTGTGGCTTCTTCCTTACTCGCTCTTAAATCATTCTTTCTGGGAGAAGCCAGCTGTCATGTCAGGAGGACACTCAGGCAGTCTTATGGAAAAGTTCACATGGTGGGAACCTCAGGCTTCCTCTTAATAGTACATGAGGATGCCATCTTGGAAACAGACCCTCCATCACCAGTTAAGCCTTCACATGTAGACACTTCAGTAGACTGCATGACTGCAATCTCATCAGAGGCTCCAAGCCAGAACCACTCAGCTCAGCCAACCCCATATTTCTGACCCACAAGGACTGTGAGTTAATACATGTCCATTGTTTTAACCCAGTAGGTTTTAGAGTAATTTGTTGCACAACAATAGGGAACCAACAGAATTGACTAGATTTTCTATTTTGTCTGTTCTAAGAATCACCAATATTCATGAGATCAGATCTCAAAAAAACAAAAATGGAAAACAGAAAACTCACAAATCTCACTTTTTGAATTGAAAGAATAGCATTTCCAGATTTTTATCATTGAGATAAATTATTTGTATCATTAGAATAATTAAGACACAATTCTCAAATCTGGCCCTTTAAATTAGAGCTCATAGAAGGTGCTAGGTATACTCCACAAATTTACATGGAAGTTATAATTATTTTAAATGAGTGGTAAAAGTATAGATATTCACTACTCTAAACTGTGCTATGTACAGGACTGACAATGAAACCTTACCAATGCATCTGAAGCTACTTCTAGACATGTTTTGTGTTGGCTTCTTTTTATAAGGCTATCAATTTACTTTTTTTTTTTTTTTTTTTTTTTTAGTAGGCTCCACTCCCAGCTTGGAGCCCAAGACAGAGCTTGAATTCACAACCCTGAGATCAAGACCTGAGTGGAGATCAAGAGTCAGATGCTTAACCAATGGAGCCACCCTAGTGCCCCTGTAACTTGTTTTTTAAGAAGGAAAGCAGATACAGGCTTATTATGAAGATAAAACTAACCTTTTATGAGGATGAGATCAAAATTGCACTTAAAGCACTAAATATTTACACAGCACACAGAACAATGTCACCATATATCTGTGAGGAGTTTAGGATTACTTAGTCGTATCGCATTTAATCATGCCAACAATCCTGAGGAGCAGGAATTATTTTTCTCATTTTGCATATGTGATGGGGCAAAACCTACTCATGTGAAAATCGTCTATGACTTACCTCCTCTCCAGACCTCCAAAGAAAACCCTCTATGTGTGAGCTCAGTTTCTCCCTTGTTTCCCCCTCCTAAAGATGTAGAATCCTTTCTGAAAGGAGGCACAAACAAAAGTGCTGAGGATAGACAAGCTGGGATGAATGAAAGTTTCACCAGCTACAATTAAGAGAGTGTAAGACAAGTCCTGGGAGTCAGGATGTTGAGGACAGAGCGACATTGGAGCAACTGTGGGGTGGGAGGGAAGAGAGATTTTGTTTTTAATTTAAATCAATTTAATTAAAATTTAGCATATTATTATTTTCAAGAGTAGAATTTAGTGATTCATCAGTTGCATATAACACCCAGTGCTCTTTACAGCACGTGCCTCCTTAATGTCCATCACCCAGTTACCCTGTCCCCCCTCTCTCCTCCCTTCCAGTAACCCCCAGTTCATTTCCTAGAGTTAAGAGTTTCTTGTGGTTTATCGCCCTCTCTGATTTAATCTTATTTTGTTTTTCCTTCCAAAAGGAAGAGAGATTTTAATGATTTTATGGAGAATGTATTTGCATCTCCTTTAACTTCAGTTGAGGTATGTGAGAAATTCATAGAATTTGCTTTCATTGTTTTTGCCAGTTGAACTCCTTCTTCAACACATCACTTTAAAACTCCTGGGTTATAAAATGGCATATTTAAGAATGTTCAGGTGCAGAGAGTATAAATGATCTTCCCGAGATTCCGGATCTTCTACTTAAATCAAGTGTTTTTTCCACTTTGTCATTTGGCCTTCTTGTTCATTCACTCATTCAACAAATAGTAGCTGATCACAAAATAGACCAGGTACTATCTTAGGCCTTGAAGAAATAACTTAGCTGGAAGCTGCAGAATCTGTCATTTTGAAACTCTGCAGAAGACCTAAATCCAGTCACCTTTGGTCTGATTGTTCCCGTGTTTGGCATAAACCACCTGGGTGGACCTTTAATTACCCAAATGCAAAGCAAACACCCACCTGTTACTCAGAGCTAAAGCTGGGAAATGACAGTAATACCATGTTGTAGAATGAGAACAAAAGCCTTGTCTAATTGTAAATTTTTCCCTATGGTAGAGCCAAAGCTTTTGTTGATTGGTGTCTTTTGTTGTCATTCTTTTTATTTTTTAAGAGACTGAGTGGCAGGAATATGCCTTTTCTCTACATGGACCTGCTGTACCCTGTGCCAGGAAACCTTTGTTTCTCTTGAGGAGAGGAGGACAGTCAGGCATGATCCTCACGTTGGGATAAAAGAAGGTGCCCAACTGAAAAAAGCTCTTTGCAGTTCAGGCTGTACTAGGATGTGAGTGTCCTCCTACACATTGTGTTATTTCAAACCAGGAAACACACACACACACACACACACACACACACACACACCTTGGGAAATTCATCAGTGTTAGAATACAGTGTTCCATTGGGCTAACCCTGTTGGGGCTATTCTCACTGCCTTAGAACACAAAACGAAAGCCTGGGAAGTAGCCCCAGGCCTAGATAAAGAGGAGAACAATGACTATTTCTCTGTCTTCTTGTGCAAGTGTCCCACATTCCACCTGACTACTTCCTGGATCTTGACATTTTCTCCTCCTTTGGGTTCTAAAATTGCACACTTTTTCGGTTCTCCCCCTACATCACTGGATGCTCTTGTTCAAACATCATTTTTGGCCCTCTTCTGCCACCCAAGTTCAATGACCTCAGGACCTGGTTGCAGATCTCTTTCCCTTCTTATAGCTACACTCTGACCCTCTACAACTTCATCCAGTACTGAGGCTTTAACTACCATCTCTATTTTGATGACTCTTAAATTTATATCTCTAGCCCTTATCTTTTCCTTTAACTTGAAATTTGCATATCTAACTGCTTTCTTAACCTGGCCACTTGGCTACCCAATAGGCATCTCCATTGGAACTTTTAAAAAAAGACCCTTGATTTGGTCCTCCAACCTTTCTCAAATATTCCTTTTCTAATGAAACAATGCCCACTCGTTTGCTCAATGAAAACTGGGAGTGGCATTGAATTCTTCCCTTTCTTCCTCACTCATAACTGATCAGAAAGTTGCTTTCATTCAGTGTCCCAAGGCACACCAACTCTTTCCCATATCCATGTCCACTGCCATCACACAAGACCATTCCAATAGCTTCCTACTGGTGTCTCTGCTTAACCAATCTGCTAGTTTTTCAACAGCCATGACCCTCTTTGAGAGATACCTCCTGCTACATTTGGAATCAAAGTCAAACTCCTTATTGTGTCTACAAGCCACCCGACTCTCCAAATTGATTTCCACTTTATATCACTCTCTCCCTCACTTAGGCCATAATGACCTCTATTTAGGGGAAGGAAAACCTCACCACCACACCCTACATGCTAGACTAACAGTAACATCACTGTCCCAAGGGGAATGGGTGGTCCTGGGCCTGACAACAGTGGGATCCCAGTGCAGACCCTCATGAAGGGGAGACAGAGGCCACATCATAGACTCATCTCAACCAGGCACCTTGGATGTGGGACACCGTGAGAAACTTCAAGGGTACCAGAGAGGCTAGGGAACATCAGAAGGGAGGTTGTGGCTCCTGCCCCACTGTAATCTACAATATTAATAGAAAGGTGACCTCACCACTATGTGACAAGCACCTAAGACATTCAGTTTTTGCACCAATGAATCTGATAGAGCCGCTGCCCTGTAGGACTTCCCAGCCTCGTTGGAGAGACAGACAGATAAACAAATAATGGCAATACAGTGTGATAAGTGCTCTCTCAGGAATAGCTAATAAGAGCGATAGCACAAAGGCAGCAGCGGGTAATACTTGCTCCAGGGGGGCACTAAACAGACACGGCTATCAGGATTATTCCACTGTGGCTGGAGTGATGGCGCCTATGGGCTTTTCTAGAGAAAATTTCCAAATGATCACATTTTAGATTTCAATATTAAAAAAAAAAAAAAGACTAGTGCTATGTGTAGAGAGACAAAGAAGGCCATCTTTACTAGATGGTGCTCTTGATTTAAAAGTGCCACTGATCACGTGAATTTGCAGTTTTTAACCGAAGGGGGAAAAAAACATAAGTTGCATCAGGTTTTCTTCGTATACATTTTCTAGTGACATGCCAATATTACCAGTATTATTAACTCTTTAGGGGTCTGTTTTTTTATTACAGTCTCTGACAGAATGCCACCGAGGGGAGTAGTGAAGGTGCTTTAATTACCGCAGAACAAATGCCAGCATTTTAAGGGTAGCAGGAAGGCACACACAGAGCCCGTGAGAACCGTTTCAGAGGCCAAGAGACGCCAGCCAAGGCTGTTTTTCTTCCTCCCCTCTGTGGTCCAAAGGACGCATTTGATTCTCATGCCAGGTTTCTTCTGCTGGAAAAGTTAAAAGGAAAACTTAATCTTGAATATTTGTGACTCTTCTCCTTTGAGGATCAGAGATATTTTTCCTAACGCCACTGTTGGACCGTGTCTAGACTTGCTTCTATTCTGAAGCTGTCATAATGGAGTAGCATTTCCAATATACAGATGGGTCATCGTTTTAATACACCAACCATTTGCTAATGATAAGGAGCACAATTAGATTAGTTTTCTGGAGGCAGGAATCAATACCCTGGTGCATGTGGACCTGATTAGCCATTGCTAATTAGAGCTTCCAGACATTAATCAAATACCATGTATGGGGCTAACCAACCAATATGGGTAGCAAAAAAAAAAAAAAAAAAAAAAATCTATCATCTCCCCTTGAATTCTCCATCCTGGTTCACCTTGAAATCAGACCCAAAGACAGAAATCTTTGTGTTAGGTCTACATTGATGGAGCAGGAAGGCTGTGCTCTTTCACGGGCTCCTGAGCCTTCTGGAGGATGAGGCCAACGTGATGTCATCAGGCTCCTTCTTAAACAAACACGAGCTTCCATCTTGCAACCTAGACACACTTCTCATGGCCACTGTGGCAGCAGCGGACATGTGCCAGCTGCAGGCTGGACCCGGGGAGTCAGACCAACACTCCTCAGTCTAGACAATAAATAAAAAGAAATGCTCACTAACTAATATATTATTCATGAAATAGCTCAATTGCCCATCATGCCACATACTTGTATTCATACAATTATTCCTGTGTGTTTAAATAATGAATGTTATGTTTGTGTTTACTAACACAAATCGCTCATTAATCCATATTCAAACCATACAGTGCCTTATATGAACTCTTCAAAAACTGTACTCGATCACCTTGTCCCCACCTCAAATTGGGGACAGTTTCTATAATGCTAATTCTAAGACATGCGATTGAGCCCTCTAATTTAGCAAAACCTATAGGGTGAACCAGGCTTGAATAAAGATTCTGCTGATAAAACAGGGTGAATCTAGAAGTGATTTAAGATTTGTGGGATATATTGCAAATATTTCTAGCACCTATGTTCCTAATTCCTGGTTCCTTAATGCTTCTGAATTTACCTTGCAAAAAGCTGCTTATTGCCCCACAAGCATCTTCAATGTCTTCATAATCTCTTTTAAAACGATACTTTGCTAGAGAGCCAGAGTATGTGTGCATACTATCATAATTTTTTTTCTTCAGAAACAGGAGGTCAGATATGAATGAACCCAGATCCCAAAAGGCTCACATGAGATTTGAAATTCACTACAAGAACTGATCAGGTTTTGGGCTCATGGAAAGCATGTTTTTCTGACCAGTCTTAACATTCTCAGCTTTTGATTTCGGCAGGGAAGGAGAAGTGGAGTTCCTAGGACCTAGTTGCAGGCAAACTGAACAATCCTGGAGAAGGAAGTGATACCAAATAATAAAAATCAGTATGGAAGTAAATCTTGCTTGAATCCTAATTCACAACATACCACTGGTGTGGCCGGGACATGTGTTGAATACCTCTGAACTTCTAGGATGAGGGCAGTTATGCCCAAGGTAACAACAGGGCTTTGAATGTGAACATGAATACATGTGAGTGCTTGCCACAAGGCATCCCTGGAGTTAGATGTCACCAAGCACTACTTCCCTGGGCCTCTTCCCTTAATTCTGGTTCTATAGACCATAATGTTTTGGAAACCAAGAATTGCATCTGTGTCTTTGGTGCCTGGCACTGTGGTGCATAGATTTGGCTCAATAAATCATTACTGAGCCAAAATGAACTACCAGAAAAGCCACCAAAAGGACATTTAGGAGACATGTGAATGTTTCTTTTCCCTCTTTCCCAAAAGTCAATATTGCACAGAATCTCTAAGGTAGTAATTTCCAGAAATCAGAAGAAATATTCCAGAAGAGCCAAAGCAAATCCCTCCTGTAATTTCAGGCATTGAAAAGTGTGGTTATGGGGGGAAAAATCTTCTCTTTCATTTCTCTGACCTCTTCCTCTTGTGATTTTGGGGATATGTGTGCATGGAAATTGTCGGGCAAGGCATGGAACGCAAATATGATGAGTATTCAGATTATTTATTTTAGTTCTGAATAGATTGTTGGTGAAAACACAGAAGTATGTGAGTAAAGTGTGTAGTTATTAGAGAAAGGGCCAAGTTTAAAAGAGGGACATCGTTAATGTCTGATGCAATTCTCAAGATAAATATATCAGGTGGGAAGCATCTTGAGTTTCAATCAGGGATACACCACGAGCTTCCACTTAATTCAAGTATTGAGAAGAGAGATAAAGTGGTGTATCTCTACAGTGTGCCTTGGCCTTTGAGGAAAAGGCAGTGTGCCCATAAAAGCAAGGCGAGCAGTGAACCATCAGACACTGTCAGCAGGGGCTGGCCTTTGAACAAGGTCATAGAATGCAACTAAGGGAATGCCTTTCTATTAGAAATCATATTTCCTTTTCTTAAAGTAAACAAATTTAGTACTATGTAGTTTTAAAGTCAACTGCTAGTATTTCTCTTGTCCATAGGACATCATGGTGACCAACACAAAGTTGAAAAACTTTGCAGAAGTTAAAAATGTGTTACCTTGGCATATGTTGATTATTTCACATATTTTTTAGCACTTCCCATGTCCAACCAAATTCCACTGTGGCACTTTTTTTTGCAGGCAAATTGGGGAGAAAGATGGCCCACCAAAGAGATCTCTCCTGCCAAGTTCTATGTTACTGTTGGTCTCAGCTGAATGGCCGGGTTTTTCACAATGATTCTCAATTTAGTAAATCACAAATCTTTATTTACAACCTAAGAATAGCTAGACTGAATAATCGGCACCGTCTCTTTCTGTGTGCTTAGGGATGAAATCTCTGCCATTTGGAATCAAATTCCCAGTTCCAAAAATATTGGGAGTCCCTACATGAGGCCAGGGCTCTCCCAGGGACTCCAGAGAGTGGTAGAAATTCAACTGAGTCACATCATAGAGCATCTGGCACTAAGCCTTTGCTACAGTGGTTGTTCAGTCTTTATTCAAATGGATATGGGCTCTGCGAGCCACTTTGTGTTCTAGAAGAAAAACAACAGATGCTGACGCACAAGAAAGAGAAAGAGCCGAATTTTTCCTTAAAAATCCAAGCCTCTGATTTCATGGTTTCATCCCCAAACCCTTTCTCCAGTACTTCCCCGGCCAGAGCTATTCATTAGACTCCATCATCTTAAGTCAATTCAAACAGTCCAAATCTCCTGTAATTGAAGGACTGTTGAGACACAAACACTACACATCCATCTTAAGTCTCAAGTTTATAGCATTGGCATAACTTTAAATACTAAGCAGCCCTCCAGCCTCTGATTATTGTCACTGACTGCAGTAGGCATATGTCATATTATCTGGTCTGCTTTATTTCTCCTTCTCAGACACAAGCACCTCCTTTTCCTTTAGGTAATTATCCTTTGTGCTAGTTCATATATTTGTGGGGTAACGAGAGATAATGGTGGCCCAAGTAGGACTGTCTCACCTCCCCTCGATTTTATATGTGGACACTGCGATAAGACAGTCTTTTTTTTTTTTTTTTTTTTTTGAGTGTCACTCTCTGTGACTTTATAAGGCCTGGAGCTCTCCCTGCAGACTTGCCCCCCCCCACACACACACACCCAATCGCTGGCTATTTGAAGGTCAACCAAAAAGATAAGTAGGGACCTGAAGACCTCAGCTAAGTCCTTCGATCTTGTCATGCCTGAGGCCAGTTCAACCTCTGTACTTTCAACTTCTGTGGTCCATTAAAAGACTTAGAGTCTTTTCTGTGACATGCACATTTTTTATTCCACAGATTCCACTTTTAGACTCCTTAATTTATTACTCAACATTTCTCCTACCCACAAGGCTGGGTTGAAAACTTTCTTCCCACACACCTAAATACAGAACATTGGTCTTTTCTTCTCTTGGGTACAGATCCAGCCAATTTTATTTCATGATAAAAAGAGCTTGCCTTACCATTTTAGTTGCTATCCTCAGGGATCTGTCCCTCTAGAAAGTTCTAGTGAAACTTTCTTCTCATTAAGGCACTAGGTTCTTGTTTTGCTTCCCTGATACAACTGTCTTTAATTATACTGCCTAGATTTTCTCTTCTACTACTTACTCGGCAGGTCTTGTTTTCTTTCTTCCTTTGCTGCCTTTTCTGTTAATGCTTTCCTAGATCAGGGCTTATTAACAAGGTTCATAGACTATCCATTAATGGGCTTCAAAAAATTCTCAAGGTGTCTTGAAATTGTATGAAGCTTTTACATATATACACATATTAGTTATCAATTGCTGTGTAACAAATTACCCCGTCAATTAACAACTATAAACAATAAAAATTATTTAACAGTTTCTGTGGATCGGAAATCCAGACACAGATTAGGTGGGTGCTTCTACCTTTCAAAGTGCAATAATCAATTGTTGTTCAAGGATGTTTGTCACACTTAAAGACCCCAGTGAAAGGAAATAATTTCCAACCTTCTTCACAAGGTAGTTGGCAGGATTCAGTTTCCCATGGGTTATTGCCTGAGGACCTACCAGTTTCTTGCCACCTGAGTCTTTTACAGGGCAACTCACAACATGGCAGCTAGATTTCCTCAGAACTGACAAGGGACAAAGAGAGAGGGAGCAAGATAGATGTCACAGCCTTTCTGTAATCCAATCTCAGTAGTGACACCCCATCCCGTCTGCTGTATTCTGCTAGTTGAGAAGCAGGTTGCTGGGTTTAGCCCACACTCAAGAGGAGGAGGTTAGGCATGATGTGAATGTCAGGAAGCAGACATCATTGGGGGTTGGTTGGACATCTTACAGGCTGCCTGCCACAACATATGGTGAAGAGGAAGAGGATCCATATTTTTCGTCATATCTTTTATTTCTGAATCAATGTTTGTATTTTCTCTTTGTTTCTGTCTCAAGCATTGGTTTTACCCAGTTTTCTACATTTTCACAAGTAACCAGAAATCGTCCCTCTGCAACAGGCTCCAGTCTGCCCTCTCTTAAAATAGTTTCTTTACAATAGTCTTTATATCCCCTTCCCTTAAAATGTTTGTAATGCAAGATCTTATGTTGTCACTCACCTCCATTACACACACACACACACACACACACACAAGCACTAACACACACACACACACACACACACACACTCCTTAGTCTGCTGCCATTTGTGAGGAGTGGAGTGTTTTGATCCTAAAGGATAAGAATCTTTTCTTATAGAACACTAGTTCTCATAATTTTTAGTCCCAGACCTCTCTTCACTCCTAAAATTATTGAGGATTCTAAAGAGCTTTTATTTATGTAGGTTATACCCACTGACATGTGCTGCATTAGACATGGAAACTGAGACATTTTAAAAATATTTATTCTTTTAAAAATAATAGGACTGTTATATGGGAACAAATGTTCTTATAAAAAGTAAAAATATTTTGCTTGTTCTAAAGTAAAACAAATATTAAGCAAACTAACAATGTTTTACATTTTTAGAAATCTCTTTAATACCTGGCTTCATAAAAGGCAGTTGGATTCTCATCTGCTTCCAACGTCGTAAGTATATAGTTTTGGTGCAAGTATATGAATAAAATCTGACATACAGTCACACAGGTATGTCACTGTTAAAAAGAGAAATATTTTAGTAGCCTGTTTATGTAATTGTAGATATACTTTTTTGATACTACACCAAAATTTAACAGCGGTAATTTCTTAAAAGTTGCAGAATATAATCCAAAAGTATAACAATGACTTTTTTTCACATTCTTTTACATTAAAATTCACTGGTCTACCTCACACTTAAAATGGATCTTTTACCAAATGCGTGATTTGTAACAGCATGCATTGGTCATTTGGAAAAAAAAAAGAGAGAGATACACAGATCTTCATATGTTGACAATTTTTGTTATAAAATATTTTTTAAAAATCAAATTTGTAAATATCACAGCTAATCTCATCATGAGCCTTTAGGTATTAGGGAGCAGTCGTGCTACTTCATGATATATTACACAAGTTTTCTAAAATCCCAATTTTCACTTGAAAGCTCAAATTTTATCCTTGGCTATAAATACTACTAGTTATTCTCCCTGAAGTAATGCACCCATTTCATTCATTTTTGAGAAAATAACTGCCAAATACCCAGTCTAAATAAGCATTGTGTTTGTCTGTCGGTTGTTCCTTCAAATAAAAATAGCTTCCCATGGAAAAAAAAAGGAACTAATTCAACTCCTTGCTTTTTCTTGAGACATCCATCATACTTTGGTACACAACACAATGTTTGATTCATCTAGCCCGTTTCACCACAAAACACTAAAAAGATCTAAAGTGTTGAGATTTAACAAAGTTAATCATTTCTATTGCTTTCTCAAGGTCACTTTTGAGTGACAATGGCTTTTCCTTTTCTCTGTCAGGGTGGTAAAGTTTACAACCACCACAAGTGCAGTCTGGTACCAAGGCCTGGAACCATCCTAAGATGCCAGCATTCTACCCACCATGTTGATGCTTTTGCATCAAGAGTGGAAATATCAATAACTGAAAAAACCAACACCTTAGTGTTATTTGGAAAATACTTTTGACATCATGGACACATTAAATGTGCCCTGGGGGCCCCAGGGGTCCGTGACTATACCTTGAAAAGCATTGTCATAGACTGTTTTATTTTGCCTTTTTAGAAAAATTATAATACTTAGTATTACACTGGGGAACAGAATTTGATGTATTATGTGCTCACTTCTGCTTATCTAGATCTGATGGGAGAAGAGATTCTCTAATAAAGTTAGTTTTGATTTATTGAACATGAACCATCCAATATTTCCCAAATGTCACTAATTCACAAGTTTTGCCAGAGCAATATAGTCATTTCTTAAACTTAAATATTTTAAAAGACCTTTTATCAAGCTGGAAATGAATACCACAAATGAAAGAAATATATTAATACTCCTAAAATAAATATATAACTACTTCGATTTTTAAGGAATTGTTCATATTGTTCATGGAGCATACTACCTAAAATCATTCCAGATACCACCATCAACAGCTCGAGGATGGTTTTGGAAAGACTGCGACCATCCCTCCCTACCTTTGAGCTGCTTTGCTTTGCCAAATTCTGTTGTATGCAAATTTATTTCCATATTTCTTTTACATTCTTCTGTCTACAGACTCCTGTCGGGAATAATTAAAAAGGGGGAAACTGGGGCATTGGGAAACACAAAAGGGAGGTAAGGCAGATGGCAGCGAAGAAATAGAAGTTTGGGCATGAAGCTCTGGGAGAGGTAAAGGAAGAGGAGGAGAGAGAGGCAGGAGCTCCTTTATTGCCCTCCAGGGTCTAGGGAGGCAGGGAAATGATGTGAGCATAAAAGGGACTAGTAGACATCCAGTGTGACCAGTGTGGGGCTCTGGTATTGGAAACAAAAATACCTACCTGGCTGTGTTAAATAAGTCTTAACGCAAAATTTTTCCACTTGACATATCCAAGCATTTTTGTGTCTATGAGGTCAAGACAGGATTCAGAACACAAGCATCACTAAACCTAAGTTACACAAACAAAAAAGCATCTGGGCTTCTGGCTGGCTCAGTGGGTAGAGCATGTGACTCTTGATCTCAGGGCTGTGAGTTCGAGCACTTCACTTAAGTAAATGAAACTTAAAAATAAGAAAAAGAAAAGCATTGAGTATTTGGAGGAAAGGAGTGTGTATTAGTGCCCATGATGCATACACATACACTTTCTCTTAGTGTGTCTATTTTCTACAATGAATCCAAATAAATTTGAAAGCATCTTGTAACTGTGGGATGAAGAGATCATGAAAAGTCTTCATTTAGCCAAAGAATGTAATGGAAATTAACAGTATAATGTCTATTATAACCCAGTGAAGTTATGAAAATGCTTTTCATATTCTTCTTTCTTCTATTATCTTTATTGCTTTGTGCTAGCAAACATGTTATAAAGTATTTATGAAGACTTTTACTGGTTGACTTGTTACCTTGGTTCTTAAAAACTATCTTTGCCATAAGGCAATGTTTTCAAGGTTGAGTGGAATACATTAGGGGGTCACAGATGAGAAAGGACTTGAGCCCCTCATCCTCCCTTCTGCGAGAACTTCTCTGCTTTGACCTACTTTGCATGTCAATCTTCTCCTGAAGAGATTTTTCCTTTTATGTAAAAATAATGTTTAAGTAAGAAAGCCAAGGTCATAAAGTCTAAAGTCCCTCAACAGGAATTCTCCTTTCAACTTTCAACAACATGACGAAATGTTACAATGCCAAAATGATATGCAAAATAACATGAAGAGGTATATCATAAAAGAGGGCACCCACATAGCCAATAAGCATATAAAAATGTGTTTGACTCCTTTAGACGTCAGGAAGATGCAAATCAAAACCACAAAACATGCTGTTTCATACCCACCAGAATGGCTAAATTCACAAGACAATGATATGAAGGTGTTGGAGGAAAAAAAAAAAAAAAGGAAAACTGGAACTTTCACTGAATGCTGGTGGATGTGCAAATTGGTATAACAGATCAGAAAATTGGCAATATCTACTAAAGCTGAAAATGCACATGCTCTGCAATCCTGCATTCAAACTCCTAGGTATATACCCAACGTGGAGGCATCAAAGACATTCAAAAAATGTTCTTAAAAGCACCATTGTTAACAGGCAAAAACTAGAGACAAAACAAATGCCACCAACAATAAGGTAGACAATTAAATAGCATATTGAGGGACACCTGAGTGTCTCCATTGGTTTAAGCGTTCTACTCTTGATTTTGGCTCAGGTCATGATCTCAGGGTATGGGATCAAGCCCCCTGTCGGGATTTGTGCTCAGTGGGGAGTTTGCTGGAGATTCTCTCTCTCCCTCTCCCTCTGCTTCCTCCTCTCTCTCTCTCTCTCTCTCTCTCTCTCAGAAAAATAAATAAATCATTAAAAATAAAATAAATAGCAGCATATTTCTATAAAGGAAAACCATACAGCAAAGTAAAGGAATGAGCTACTGCTAAATATAATAGCATGGATTTAAAGAAGCCAAAGACAAAAGAAAGTATACTGTATGATGTCACTTATACAATGCTCACAAATAGGAAAAACTAATGTATAGCAATGAAAGGCAAGACATGAGTTAACTTTGTAGGGGAAGTGAATGGAGAGGCTCCAAGGGGACGGGGGTTGGTATACCGCCAATGTTCTGTTTCATGATCTGAGGGTGTCACCCAAGTTCTCTTTGTAAAAGTAATCAGATTGTATATATGTAATCTGTGCACACAATTGTATTCCAGTAAAAAATTTACTTGAGGAAAAGAATAATATATAGTTTAATTTTTAATTATGTAGAATTTTAGGATCCCCTAGTATCTCAGTATTTCGGTGAATCCCTCCTCCTTTCAGTTTTATTTTCTAGACTCTGAACCGATTAAAAATTTGCTTGCTTTTTTCAAAAAATTCAAAAATTCAAAAAATTCAATAATGAATTTTTTACTCTAAAAGCAGAAGAGCTTGGCCAGAAAAGGTGAATTGATAAACGAAATCAGTACATGGATTTTGAGCACTTCCATGGGCCAGGCGCTGTGCTTGGTGCTGGAAATGAGCAGGTGAAAGGGGCAGATACAATTCTGGCCAAGGAGGCAGTCCCTGTCTAACAAGGGAAATCCACAGGTAAAGCAGAGAGTGTGATAAGTGCCATCAGGATGCTAGAGGGGCACACTGCAGGGTGGATGTCTCTTCCCACATCTGTGGGATCACATCTTTCTTGTGTATTTTGGAAGGTCGCACTTACAGTTAGTATCACAGAGCCTGATGACTCACAGTTGTTCTGTAATTGTTTCCTCTTGTTAACCTATCACCCCAAATTGAGCATAGGGCATTGATCTGATTCTGTATCTCCTGATGGACTTAATTCTGGGCAAGAATTAGACCCTTTTAAATACCTGTGGAAGGAGGAAGGAGGAACTGGGGAGAGACGTCTATAGAGAAAGAGAATTTTCAGTAGAAAAGATGGGGGTGGGAGGAGGCACAGCTGAGACTCCAGCAGGAGTGGGAAGCACCTCTGCTGAAGGGAGCCAGAGGGCAGCAGCCTGAGAATGATGGTAGGTGGCGGTCTCCCAGAGCTTGGATGTCTGGGCACTCAGAATCTGTGGAGGGAAGGTTCTAGAACCACCTACCTGGCTGAATTCCAACAACAAAGACGACCCTGATTTAACTTTTCTACAATGGAAACCAGGATATGTTTGAGGATAGAAAAGAATCGCTCCAAAAATATTATCTACAACATTAGAAGCTTCCTTGACAATTCATCTGCTGTGGCTAATGCCTCGACATCCTCCTACCACAGGGATTTAAGAGATGGCCCAGGGCTCACCTGATAAAGATACATGTGAGGAACCTGCACAATGCCAAGCTTCCCAGCAGCAAAACACTAACAGCTTAGGTTCCAGAAGAGAGAAGAATAGGAGGGTGTGGGAGCAAGGAGGGAGAGGGCCGGAGGGATGGCTCGCCACAGCCAGAAGGCATCAGGATGCTGAGAAACAAGGGACGGGTGCAGTGGTCAGAGGCCAAAAGTGATGCTGCCTTTATTTCTCAAATTACCAGAGAATGAGCCTGATTCCAACTCTCCATCTGGTAACCTAACTAGAACATTCTATAACCAGCAGAGCCTCCATCAAGCTGGGATTGTTGTGACTATTATTATTATGTATTATGTTTTGATATTTAAATATCTCCACTATGCAACCAATCCCCTGAAATGCCACATTCTAAATAAATGTTTTTCCAGGCTTGCATGTCTGGTTGTCGTAGTTTATCAACTAATTATATAGTACCCCAGGTCCACCTACGTCTTTTCCGTGATGTTCAAAGCAATTAAGTACCAAACAAAACTCTGGGAGTCATTTTTCAATTCCTATATACCCGGAGTCAAAGAAATACAAGTGCCTCTGAAGACTCACAGAGCTGTGGTTCCTGCCTTGGCGTTGATTGTCCGTGGTGAGCGGCGTGAACTCTGGTTCCCTAACAAGCATTAACACCCGCCGTGTACAGGCTCCCGAGTAGTGCACTAAGTCCACTTTGCAGTTCCGGAGCTTCAGCCTTGAGACCCCTTCTCATTCCAGAAGCTCATGCTTCCATCAGCTTCTTATGGCAGGATCTGTATTTATAATTCATGCTTCTTTGGTTTCCTTTCCAGGTCTCTCTGGGCTGGCGCTTAAACAAAATCTCTGCCCACATCAAGCACATGCTAGTCCTTCCTCAATTAATAATTAATGGAAATGATGATAATTATGAGCAAGTTTTTTAAAGAGTTTATCTTTTGTCATGTATCTAAGAGACATGTCTTTCATGGCTTTGGGGACTATAAGTGAGGTGCAGGCACTCCGTTTACGTTGCGGTTAACAAACATCCCAGAGAGTCCACAGTGGAAATGTGAGGGAAGGGAGTTGTCTCAGTTTTTGTTTTCGCTTTGCCCCAGAAGCCAACCCCGTTCTTCCTGTGTCAACAATATTACATTTTGCTGTGAGGCAAGGCTCTCCCCCATGTCCACCCCAACACTCGGCTTTTGTCCTAATTTGGATCTGAGTCTATGGTCAGCCTACAGGAATAGAAAGTACCACCCCGATTAAGCCAGCAAGTCTAGTCTATGTCCTTGCTGCTCCAAATGTGGTCCTTGGATCAGGAGCAGCAGCAGCACCTGGGTGGTTATGAGAAATGCAGAATCTCAGGTCCCACCTGGGACCTTCTGAGGCAGCATGCATCTTTGAACAAAACTCCCAGATGGTTCACATGCACGTTAGAGTTTGAGGGGCAGGGGTCAAAACCCCCTTCATGGCAGTTGTCACACAGATGACAAAATAGGCCAATTAAGACCGAGGGGATCCAATTCCCAGACTTCTATGTTAGCAGACAGAGAAGCAGAGTCTCACAGTCTCTGAGTTTGAACCTAGAAGCTGTACTTTGCAGTCGCAGGCAGAAAGGGGAAGCCTCCAGGAAAATAGAGTCCCCACAGAGGAAGAGAGAGACCAACTAGACTCTCAGTTACATCACAGAGCTTCTGTGCTCACCCATGCCTCTCTCGTTACATCTGTAAGGAGACTGTTCAGATACCTGAGACACATATGTCCCCTTTTCTAATAAAGAAAACACCAACTTGGCTTTCTGTCACTTGCAACCAAAAGAATCCTAAGCAATTCTGGACCTCACTGACTCCCAAAAGAGTGCATCCCCTAACCATAAGAGCACACAGTTTCCGACATCCTAAAGGCAGGTCTAAGCTAGTTTTTTTGAAGCTGTTCTTACATCTCCCAGGTTAGGATTTTAAAATCCACACCACCTCAGTGGGGTTTTGGAAAAAACCCACAGGCCAAAGGGTACCAAATTGCTTAAAGGTTTCCTTTCTGCTTTTAATATATTAGATATGACCCTTGCTTCCCCTTCTTTTCTTAGAGATGAAAGACTTCTTGGAAATGCCATGCACGCAGCTGTCATTTGGAAATGACAGCCAGCCTAGAGAAGGTTAATGCTCTCATCAAAAATGCCCATCCTCTGCCTTGGTTAAATGGGTCTTTGTGGTTCGCCTGGCTGCTTGTCCCTTCTCCAGGTAGCCTCGCATGTCAATGAAGTGTTGTTGCCATTTCACTGTCTTCACCTAAGTGTGGTGAGCACTCACGTTTTCCTGGGGGTCCCAGGTTTAACAAACCCCAACTACAGATCTGCCAAGCACATGCCCACAGAGGCAGATTGCTCCAGGTTGTTTTCTACTTCTGCAGGAATGAAGAGGATGGGACACGAGAGTGGCTGTCGTGGAGAATTTCCCAAACACGAAGGGTACAACTACTTGCTGGCACTCCATTGAGTTCCCAGTCTCGCCAACATTTCAAGAAGAGTAGCCCACATACCACGTGTCTCAGAACTGCCCAGGGTGTGCATTTCCACTGTGGGTTCTGGGCTCCGTGACTCCTCCTCCAGACTGTCTGAGCCCTGGGTTCATTATTTCAATGTAGTTGGAATTGATGTGCTTAATAAAAGTCCCTTCTCACTCTGAAATTCAATGACTCTGTCAAGCAAGAAGGATCATGGCATCTCTGAGAGGCAAGTGTGCACATGGTGAGGAAGGAGCTTGCCAGGATGGGAAGATGGACAGTAGTCTTGACTCAACTATACAGATTAGTGACTCAGGGAGCTAATCATGCTGGCCTTTCAGTGAATGAAATACAGTGCCAGTGGCTTTATGGGATGTTGGGGAGTGAGTGTGGACCTGGAAGAAAAAAAAGAAAAAGCAAAAGTGACTATAAAAAGGAAGGAGAGGCACCATGATAGCTCCTGTGGCCAGCTCCTTACCTCACCAAAATACAGACATTCCCGGAGGGGGGAAAAAAAATCCAAGCATCTCCCTGGACAGAGTGAGCAGGGTTTAGGAGGCATCTTCAAATGTAGTTGATTCTAAAACCTACTGACAGACTGTCCAAATGTTTTGGGGCACTCGATTTTTGGATTTGGGGAGAATTTCCTGCTATTAGGAGTTTTATAATTAGATTTGTTTCTAAGATATACTTGAACAACTCAACCATCTACCTGGGCCAGCGTAAACATATCAGAGCCCAAATACTGATTTATTCTACTGGAAGAGCTGTCATCTGCTCATTTCTGCTTTATTCTTGGCAGAGCTCTCCTCTGAGCAATGGCCTGAGCATGCAGATGGGGAACACGTGCATTCGTCTCCCTAAGAACACGCTGCTGGTATGTTCCACGTGCGGCAGGCAGCTCATTAGTGGCCCCTAGCAGCCAGATGAGAACCGGAGAGATATGTACTCACACGCTCAGCAAATCCCAAGAGAACAGGGTTCTAGTATCCTCTTACCGCTATAAGAAATCACCACAGGGATCCCTGGGTGGCGCAGCGGTTTGGCGACTGCCTTTGGCCCAGGGCGCAATCCTGGAGACCCGGGATCCAATCCCACATCAGGCTCCCGGTGCATGGAGCCTGCTTCTCCCTCTGTCTGTGTCTCTGCCTCTCTCTCTCTCTCTCTCTCTCTGTGACTATCATAAAAAAAAAAAAAAAAAAATTAAGAAATCACCACAAACTTCAAGACTTATAAACAACAGAAATTTATTCTCTTATCACTTGTTCCTATTCTCCTTTATTATTCTTTTACTTATTACCTATTCTTGGGGCCAAAAGTCTGAAAGGAATCTTATGGGGTTAAAATCAAGGTATTGTCAAGGCTAGATCCATCTGGAGGCTCCTGGGAAGAGTCCTTCCTTGCCTCTTCCAGCTCCTGGCGGCTGCCAGCATTCCTTGGCTTATGGCTGCTCACTCCGATCTCCGCAAGTCCTCATACTGACTTGCCTCCTATAGTCAAGATGGACACTTGTGATTGTGTTGAGGGCCCACCTGGACGATCCAAGATAATCTCCCTCCCCACCTCACCCCATTGCAAGGTCTATCATGTAATTACATCTTCATAATTTTTCCAGGTAAGATACCATTCACCGGTCTGGGGGTTAGGATATAGATATTCTGGGGGTCACTATCCAGCCTACCATGACCTGGTTTGAGATGATGAGTTCTGCAGAATGGGCAGGGCAAACATGATGTCAGCAATTCCTGGAAGGCAGCCAGAAACCTGAGAGCCTGCCCCTCTGCCATCTAGAAGAGCATCTTTGGGCAGCCTCGCTGGCTCCATCTTACCTCACAGAGCTGGAGCCTCTAAAACCATCAGAGTCACATATGTGAACGTGACAGTGGTTGCAGCTTGACTCTGAGAAGCAGAAACAGGAAGGAACCCACCTCCTCCTCCAACCTCATTCTTTACTCACACTGGCCAGGTGATACCTTTTGTCTGTTCTGGACACACCTGACATGGGTGAAAGACATCGGTTCGCTCTCTGAATCAGTAGAGGACACTCCCAAGGCAGAAAGAGTTGACTCTGAATTTCTCCTGCCACTCCTCCGTCTCAGAAGACAGCAGTATCAGGAAGGGATAAAGGGGAGGAAATCTACTTTGCAAGTTTCCAGTGGCTGCCGAGAGATGTGTCCTTCTGTGTGCATGAAAGAGATGGTTTGAGACATTCTGACTTTGTGGTCAGAGCAGGCATTTGATTATGGGGCTTTATGCCTTTTTATGTTTGCCTGGGAGAAGAATTCTTTGTAAATCAATGACATTAGCCACATGAAAAAATTACGGATTCTTTGAACTGAATTCCCACAAAGTCAAACAGAATCTAGTCTAAACACATTTTCTGAAGTTCTGACATCATTTCATGACTCTACACCATGCTGAAAACTTCAGCTGGTGTTCAGACAGACCGTGCCTTGCTGCGTCGCTGTCTCCAAACCACAGGTCAACGTGTGGGATGAGACCATTTACGAGGTCTCCCAGGATGCACTTCCTAAGACCCAACATGTCCCAGTTCACACGTCAGTGCCCCCCAGGTCCTCTGGCTCTGGAATCCAGTGGTTCCAAAGCCTTGACTCCTGAGGATCTTCCAGCCAAGGGCCATAGATTACACTGAGCACCAACAGCTCACTATGCACCCCTCCCTTCCCTGCCTCTGTCTGACATAGCCTCCCCTCCCCCCTCCTCTCCTTCTTCTCCCATCCCCCAGGACCGAACCCTTGCTTTAACCTCTCCATCTTCTATTCTAGATCCTTCTCCCTCAGCAAAAGCTTCTGGTCCTGAGATCTTTACTTGCACAATCCAATAGCCTTACTTTGTGCCGGAATCCCACCCTGTGGAATCCCAGAGTTAAAATCATTTTTTTTTTTCAACAGCGTTTGGACATTCAAATGTTTGGGCAGAGCTCGACTAGGAAAAGCCCAGAGGTAACACAATCCCTTTGAGGTGGTGACAATAAGAAAGCAGATATAGTTGGTTGAAGGGGCGCCGTGGATTTCCAGCAAGACCAGTGTCTGCTAGAGGCAGACCAGCCATCCTACAATTTCTACCGCATAGAAGGCTAATATGAGGAGAGTGATTTGGAGAAATGAAATCCACCCTTCCAACCTCCTTGACCTTAAACATGAAATGTCTCCAGAATGGCCCAGAAGTCCAGAAGGCAGACAGTATGGTTATTTTTTTGAAGACCATAAATGTGCTTTTACCTGCCAGCAGAGCTGTTAGAATTTAATAGGCTCCATACCAATGTCGAAGTGTTTTTGAAACACCTATTACAAGGGGTGTTTTCAAAACTGACTTTTCCTCAACCAAAAGCAGAAGTAATCAACCCCTCAGAGAAACGGGAAATTAACTGCACGGATCTGGCTACAGGGACGCGGACTCAGGGTTTCTGAATTGTGGTTGTCGTCATCTGATGGAACCCGATCTGCACAGACCTGCTGGTTGTGCACAAAGGGAAACCTTGTCCAGGCCTCCACGCAGCACCATTAAGTGGTGACCTGGGGCACGCGGGGCTCCCCGTGGAGTCCCACCACCTACCCCCACCCCCCACTTATGGTCAGAGCCACATAGGGAGGCGCCTGGTCCTCACCCGCACTCAGAGCCCGGCCTCGAGGCCAACAGTGAGTGCTCATGGCAGCCTTGTGGGTGTTTATCAGTGTTGTTGCTGTGCCAGGTCACAAGCGAGGAAGATGAGGCTCAGGGGACTTCAGCCACTTGCCCGAGGTGACAAAACAACCAAGCAATGTTCCCTGGCAAGGGTGTGAGGATGCTCGGGCTGCCGATCACTGGGTACCGGCCAGCAGCTGCTGCTCTGATTCTTGCCAGGGCCAGGGCCTAAGAAGTACTGGTTAACTTTGGGTTGTTCGGTTGCATTTCTTTCTCCAGAATCTCTCTTTCCTGTACCATTTCTGCACTGCAAACTGCTTGCTTGCTTTCTTCCTTTCTTTCCATCTTTCTTTCTCTCTTTCTCTCCTTCCTCTCCCTCTCTCTCCCTCCTTTTCTCTCTCCCTGTCTCTCTTCCCCCCTCTCTCCTTCCTTTTCTCTCTCTCCTTGTCTCCCTCTCTCTCTTCCCCTCTCTCTCCCTCTCCCTCTCTCTCTTCCCCTCTGTTCCTCCTTTTCTCTCTCTCTCCCTCTCTCCCTCCCTCACAATATCTCTTGCTCTCATCCTTACTATCCTCACTGGAGATGACCCTGAGGCCATGAGTGAAGCATTTATGCAGAAATAAGCCAAATGTTTAGAGGATGGAATAGAACAGACCCCAGTGACTTGCACTCCTTTTTTTTTTTCCTCCCTTTTTGTCTGTTGGTTTGTGTTGTTGTTGTTGTTGTTGTTTCGCATCCAGTATCTTTTTTCAGCATCCTCCAAGCCCCACGAGTTAGGACTATTATTACCTCATTTTACAGATCAGGAAGCTGAAGATCTAAGACATCAGGTCACTGGTCCAAGTCTACCTGACTAACAAAGTGGCAGAGCCAGGATTCGAATCCCACCCTATGGGAGTCACCTCCCCGGTTCTGGCTCCCAGAAGAGCCAACCCAGCGACCCGCACGGGACCCTGACGCTGCGTGCTGGGCCCAGGCTGGCCCAGCTGCTGCGTGTCTTGGCCATCTCTGGGGGAAGGTTCCAGAGCACACTGGCAGCCTCTGCCCAGCAGGGAAACACAGCTCACCCTGCCTGCAGGGACCCAGCCCCCCGGCTGATTTCCAGCAGACATCGCCGGGCTTTGGGGGTACCTGCTGGCCAGTGAGTCAGTGTGTCCATCACTCACAGGCCCGGCAGACTCAGCCGCATGTCCTGTGCTCCGCAGCTCAGCTGCCCCCCCAAACTGAGGAAGGACCCTCGCCCTACAGATGGACAAGCTTCACCACCCAAGCCAAGCAAACGAAAATGCCGACTGCTTACAGGGAGGCCAGCTGGGCGGCAAGCTCTGCAGCTTCTTCTCTCCAACTCAGAGGAAACCCAGAGCAGATTTACCCCAGACTGGAGGTCATGAGAGCTGTGTGGCCAAATCTCAGGCTTCCAAAGGCTTTTGTGATTCATCGGGGACTTAGGTCCAAGTGAATATAATGAGATTAACTGGCATCACTGGAATAAATAGCAGTGGTCAAACAACTTGAAATTTATATCTCATTACAAGGCCACACTGCTTTTGGTATACAATAAATGTGTTTTTTTTTTAAAAAAAATACATCCTATGCTCATCTTATTTATAATGCAACACCACATGGTGGTCTTTTTGTGATAAGATCATACATTTGTTATCAGGGGTCAGCAAACTTTTTCGGTAAGGGTTAATTAGCAAACATTTCAGGCTTTGTGGGTATGTAGAGTCTCTGTGGCATATTTTTCTTTGTTTGGGGGGGGGTTGCTTTTTATGACCCTTTTAAAACGTAGAAATCATTCTTAGCTCACAGGCTGTTCAAAACAGGCTGCTGGCCAGATCTGGCCTGCAAACCACAGTTTGCCATCCCCTAATTTCAGACATATAAAATATATTACAACCATTTTATTATAGCTTCATTTTTTTTTTTTTTTTTTTACTGGTTGCCTCAAAAAATTATATAAGTGGCTGGAGTTGAGGCCCAGCAGACTCCAGCCAGACTTCGTGAAGAAAGGCCTACAGTCTATTCTTACCGTCCTGCTCAGTGCTTTCCGCACACTCCATGGAAACACGGTCGTCAGCAGGAGGAAGATTTGGGAATGAGCGTAACAAACGTTGAACTGTGGGTTTTACTGTTGCCTTCGGATGTATCTCTGGAAAGCATCCACCTCTCCACTTAAGTCACCCCATCTGTGCAATGGGTACAATAACACTGGCATGGATCCTGGACAATATAACCAATAGGTTACTTGTGTTCCTGTGGTCTGGCACATTCTGCTAGAAAGAAGCTTTTAGGTCAATTCTGACTCCGTGGCTTTTCAGTGGAGGCCTTCACTGTTTGCTTTGGCAACAGTGGGAAATGTGGATGGGAAGGTGAGTGATCCTGAGTCAGCAAAATACTTCAGAGTCAGGAGCAGCATCAGCTCTGTGACTCCCGTCCCACTGTGTTCTCCTTGTGCACAGATTTGAGGTGACCCTTGACTGCCCCAGGCTCCCCTCTGCACTGACCCCCCTCCTCTCAACACACCAAGGGCAGTGGAACCAACCCCAGCACCCAGTTGGCCAGAAATCGCAGAGAGCCTTGCTCAGTCTGCCACAGCCTCTCCATCCCCAGGGATGCAGCAAACATCCTGCAGAACTGTGGTCCCCACCTGGGAGCCAGCAGACCTGGGTTCGAGATCATGCTCCCCACCCCTACTCATCAGCATATGACCTTAGGAAAGTTCTCAATCCCAGATAAAATGAGGGCTCTGAACTGAATGACCTCTAAAGAACTTCTGCCTCTCACTTTCTAAATCCTGCTGAGCTGACCCACCCCAACCCACCCCCAGTAGATGTCCTCATATTACATCGGTTATTTCTCCCCATTTGGGTCTTCAGCCTCCCTCCCTTTCTATCTGCTCCCTCTTCTTAGTGTGGAAATGCATCCCAGTGGCCCCATTCTAAACCACCAGGCAATCCTCACCACCCCCAACCACCCGCTCTGATGGATCCTGCCTCCCGTTCTAGCTGGTGGTCAAGAGCCACCCCTAACTGTTCTGGCAAATGGGCCTGAAGTAGTTTGCTCCTGGAGCCCAAGGGAGCCTTCCTCTGCACAGAGCCCTCCGAGGAAGAGTCCCGGAGAAGTCTGCATCTCAATCCAGCTCACCCCGGCCCATGCTAAGAAATGTAACCGGAGGACCCCAGTGTTCCTCATTTCCGTGTCTCAGAACCTGCTTGGCACAGAATAGCAGACTCCTTGTCACGTGTTCTGAGTTATAAGAAAAAGCAGCAAGGAAAGAAGAAGGAATAGCCACTGCTGGAAAACCACTGCCTCCCTCTGCTTGGAAAAGCTGGACCTTGCAACGAGGCCCTGCTTGATTCCCTCCCCCCAACCCCACCCCCAGTGAACCGGGCCCTAGAGTTTTAATCTATTGGACTCTTGACCGCCAGCCTAGAATTCAGGGCTTGGGAGAAAGGAAAGCTTAAATCATATTTTCTGGCCATGGTTTCCTCTTTCTCTTCCCTCTTAAAAAAAAAAAAATAATAATAAGGGGGGGCAATTAAGAGGCTGAGGTTTAAAACCTCCCCAGAGGTCAAACAAATTGCATTTTTGCTACAAAGAGGGGGAGGAGGAGGGGAGGGGCAGATGGTAAATGGGCTGCAGAGCCCCTTCCGGTGATGTCTTTCTGGGGAGGGGGGAGTGGGGGGACCCAGCTGGCAAAACTGCCGCTGCACAGGGGCAGCCCCTCCGGTGGGCAGATCCAATCGCAAATAGAGAAACAAGACGTGCCAGCAGGAGCCTCACCAGCTGGGAAATTATTTCCTAATAAAACTACAAAGGGAAGGACGATAACTGGGCACTGCTGACAAGTATTGTTGTCTTGTATCAAAATCTCTTTATAAACCTGTTTGAAGAACAGAGCTGGCTTCTCTTTGAAGTCCCAGTTCAAAGCCGTTGACTTGCGGGGTTCGCCGCCACGGTGGGGGATGGCAGGGAAAGAAGTCAGGAGGAACTGAGCCAACTCGGTGCAAATTCAGAGCTCGGCACTCTAGGGCAGTTTCGGGGTGAGATTTTCCGTGGAACTCCCGGTTATTAATGACACACACACACACACACACACACACACACACACATGCACTGAGCACCCCTCTGTGCCAGGCGCTGTCTGCAGACGATCGCATCGCACACGACAACCCTAGTTGGTAAGTGCTGTCACCCTCATCTCAGAGATGAGGGACTGGGGCCTGGATTCTCAAACCCACTCGTCCTCCGGTCCCTGAAAGTCTGGCCATCTGTGCCAGCTTGCCACAGGGACCCCGACGGCCAGTTCTGTGGTCAGCAGCACCAAGCTGCGGGAGTCGGGACCAGGATGGAAAAGGAAAGTAATTCCACCAACATCTCCGTTCAGCCTATGTAAGACTTCAACACAAGCTCCGTGGGTAGAGACAGTGGGCTCCTGCTCGCACGGGAGGGAGCCTTCCACCCCGATTTCCCTGCACCCAGGTGAAAACCGAAGCCCCATGGGCAGGAACCTGGACCCATCCCGGGGGAGAAGAAAATCTACTAGTAAGAGGTTGAATTGTGTCCCTCCCATGAAAGAGGGTGAAGTCCTAACCCCCAGGACTCTGAATGCAGCCTTATTTGGAAGGGAGATCTTTGCAGCTGATCAAGGTAAAATGAAGTCCATAGAGTGGTCCCTAATCCCACGACCGATGTTCTTATAAAAGCAGGAAATTTGGATGCAGAGACAGACACACACAGAGGGAAGATACAGGGAGATCATCAGAAGCCTAAGAAGGCCTGAGACCACTGGAAGCAGGAGAGAAAGACCTGGAAGAGAGTCTCCTTCATGGCCTCAGATGGAACCAATCCTGCTGACACCTTGTTTTTGGATTTCTGGCCTCTAGAACCATGACCCAATAAGTGATTCTAAGCCACTCAGATTGAAGTACAGTTGACCATTGAACAACTCCGAGACTCAGGGCCACCCGCCACCCAAGCAGGTGAAAATCTGAATATAACTTTTGACTCCCCCAAAACGTAACTACTCAAAGCCTACTGGTGAGCAGAAGCCGTCCTGATAACGTAAACAGTGATTAACACGTATTTTGCACGTTAACTGTATAATATACTTCATTCTTACAATCAAGTGCGCCAGAGGGAAAAAATGTTACTAAGGAAGTCGTAAGGAAGAGAAAAGACATTTACAGCATTGTACCATATTTATGAAAAAAAAAGTCTGCATAAAAGTGGATCCCCGCTGTTTGAACCCGTGTTGTTCACGGGGCAGGTGTACTTGGTTACGGCAGCCTCGGGAAACGAGCACATCCCCAACCTTAGAAACACCTGCAGGGTGCAGGAGGAGGACAACTGTCTGATATTTCTGGAGGCTGCAGAGCAGAAGAGGGTTTCGCTGCAGGTGCTGCTGCTCCAGGGCAGGAATATGGAAGGTGGAAGAGCTGGTTCACACCCAGAATAGAGACAAGACTTACGTCCCGACCACAGGTCACCCCCACTTCCCAGCTCCCCATCATGCCTGATTGGGCTCTGAGTTCTCCTTATCCGGATGCCACTCTCTTCCCCTCTGCCCTCCCTCTCCTGGTACCTCCTCCAAAGGCAGACTCCTTGGTTCTCAAATCGGTGACTTTCCAAGTGGTGAGCTTGGACCACCAGCAGCAGCACCTGGGAGCTTGTGAAAAATGCAAGTTCCCGGGCCCCACCTGAGACTTTCTGCATCTTAAGCACTTGGGAGCGGCGGGGTTGGGGGAGAGGGGGAGAGAGTAGGTTGCAATTTAAGGAGACCACCACAGCATTCTGATGTTTGAGAAGCACTGTTGAGCCAAAGGTGGCCTGAAACTGGGTGTTGTTTTCCCTGAGATCACAGTGACGGTACAGGGGCGCTAGGAACCAACTGTTCACCCAAACATGCATGTCTCGTCAAACTCCTTGTTCATTTAATTGACTGGGAAGGTTAGTGAATGGCAGCAGGGTGTCAGGACAAGACTTTTGAGGACCTCTTTAGGGTGTCTCCTTGAAGATATGCTTGACCTCTATCTATTAAAAAGCTCAGAGTTTTTGATTTTACAATGCAAGATCATGGGTCTTACGACCCTTGGACTGTGGATAACATAGCTCCGGAATGAGCTCGGGGATCTCTCACAAGGTCCACACAAGACAAATCAAGTGAGTCCTCTTGCCTTAAGGGGATATAAGAAATATCAGAGTTTGTCCTTCTATCTTTCTGGTATAAATCGATGTGAGCCTCTCTAGGCTGGATAGGACGTTTTGGGCTCCCCTGTGTACACGTAGCTCTGATAACGCTCACCCAAGGACACCATTGTGTTCCCTCTTTCGCCTTGTAGGAATGGAATTTGTTGGCAGCACTGGTGTGTTTCCCTAACACACAGGCAACAGTTGGTAAATAGTCTGCCGTTCTTTTGCCTCGTCATCCAAGCCTGCAGGTGGGTTGGGGTCAAGGAGGGAAGAGGTGAAAGCGACTGTCCCCAAACATCTCTTCTCCAGAATTAATCCTTCCAAGACCTCACATCAGCCATGCATGCTTTCCCAGCATGGGTCTCCGATGGGCCCCCTTTGTGCAGCTCTTCCTTACTACTGCCTTGCCTGACCATGATCATCTTCTCAGCCTTTACTACCCTCAACACATTTCATCAATAAACAGGGAGTTGTCTGTTTTCATCATGTCCTCCCCCAACTTAGGATGGCAGCTCCAAGAGCCAGCAATGGGGTCTGTGCATTGCCATTTCCCCCAAACCTGAGCAAACACGTTGGAGGCATGCCACCATCCCCAGAAGTCCCCACCCTCCCTCCCTGAACCATCCATGCCATCCGGCTCCAGAAGAGCAGCCCACGCCGCCATGGTTCTCACCTTTTCTGAACACAACAGGCGGCAAAATGAGAGCCGTTCTGTGTAAAGAGCGCCCGTCAGGCCTAGAACATTAGAATGCTACCCACCCCTAGAGCCATCCAGGAGTCAGCTTCTTCCACAGGCAGCTTTCCGACTCATCAAAAATATTACCTCACACGCTTTCTCATGAACCTGCTGCCAAGGGAGCAGAGGCTGCAGCGTTGGGGCTGACAGAAAGACATGGCAAGGAGAAGGCAGGGCGTTGAGACGGGCATCTGTTGTCCCCAGCAGGTCTTCCCCTTGGCAGAGGATCCTTGAATCTGCTCTACTTCGTGCCATGCAAATGAGGTGCTGATGAGGTCACCACATTCTGCTGGATTATTATCTCTGACATTTTATTCATAATAATTATAGAGCCTTTCCACCTTCAAAGTGCTTTGCAAACAATAATTAATTAATTAACACTCATAACACCCTGGTGAGGTAGCTTAGTATTATTAATTTATCTCTACAGTATATTATTATCCATCATTTCCTCCCTCCCCCCCCCACACACACACAAAAACGACTGTTGAGCTTCTATGCCATGTTTCTAGTCCTTTCTGGGTCCATCCTCCCCATTTTCCCACCCGGTCTTCCTCTCTGCTCAGCCATGACGTACAGACGCCTCTTTAGATTTCAGGCCCTGTCCTCTACAAGCGATCACCCCGCTGGTCCTGACGTTGAGTTGAGGGCATGGATTCTGTTTCTCTCCTCCCCACACACACCCAAGCATCCTTTACTAATGCGATTCTTCCCTCCTTCCACCCTCATCCCCCACTACCACCTCTGCCTTGCCTCTGAGTCTACCCTGTTCCTGCTCTATGTCTCCCACATCCAACTTCGTGCTTTGATGACTCTAGCTCAAATGTGTCTCTAACACCCCTTCTCGATCTTGTCTTGGGCTCCATGCTTCCCGTCTCTACCTACTAACTGGCTCCCCATCCATCCTCCTGGTTATTTGGACTTTAATTACGTAAATCAGATTTCTCTGAGGGGTGTTTCAAGGAAGGTTATCATTTAACTCCCTCTCTCTGCTCCAGCTCCTCATTCTTTACCTCATTTTCTTCTTGGGGAGTCTTGTCCTCTCCTGTCTAATCCGGCCTCCGTCAGCCCATCCTTTCATTCGCTCGCTTGTTCCACACCAGGCCCCGAGCACCTGCTACAGGTGGGGCTCTACGCTCCTGCAGGGCAGGAGAGAGGACAACCTGGATGAATTAGGGCCCAGGCCCCATCCCCCAAAGAAGGTGAGAGATGCATGATGACAGGAGGATCCGAGAAGCTCTGTGGGAATTCAAGGTGGTGATTAATTGCGATTCCGCCAAGGAGTCAGAAGAGGGGAGGCGGCACAGAAATTGCCACAGAAGTGAGGACACTTGAAAGATGAGTGGGTTGGATTTTGCCTGGCAGAGGCAGAGGGAAAGGTCATCCCAGGCGTCAGGAACAGCGTGAATGAGGGGATGCGGCATGGGCTTGGATTACTCAGCCTCTGACTTCACCTTGAGCCATCTGTAGGAGATACTCCACTTCCATCAGTGACAGGAGAAGAAGGGAGGGGTGGAGGAGGGAGAGGAGAAGCGGGGGGAGGGGGTGAACACCACAAGCATGGAAGGGGCAATGATTTAACCAAAGATTTCATAGGGGGAGTGAGCAGGGATGATTCACCCCACATAGCAGGCAGCGTTTCTCTCCAAAAATCTCCCCTCAGCATTTTTGCCCTCTCCCTCCAAAGTCCCTCGAAAATCAACCAGATTGCTCTTTGCCTGGACTGCACAGCCTCCAGGGCCCAAGCCCCCGCCCCTGCAGATTTTCCCAGGCCGATTGTACACACCCTTTCACAACCCAGAGCTATCGTTATTTACGGCTCTTCCTCTGCCCTGTGTCCTCTCACTCTGTCTCCAGGGTGGCTGGGAGAGTGGGGGCTCCTGGGACCAGCAGGAGCTGCCCCTTTTCTGCAGCCACAGGGAAAGGAGTGAAGCAGGGACGCAGATGGGGTCCTGCCTCCAAGCTCACCTCCAGTCTCCACACGGCAGCCGGGCTCATCTTTCCAGAGCCCTGATCTGATTACATCACTCCCACTCCCCAGGCCAAGAACTCTCAATGGCTCCCATCACCTACCAGATAAACCCCGAACTAGGCCAATTCCTCCCCCCGGACCCCCACACTGCCATACATTCTAAACTCCACAGCTCTGCATCCTCTGTCCCAGGGTGCTCCACTCTCCCCTCTAGGGTTCTGTGTGTGTGTGTGTGTGTGTGTGTGTGTGTGCGCGTGCATTTCCCTCCACCTCTTTTCTTGCCACATATCTTCACATCTCAGACACCTGGCCCTTGCCTGTGATGGGCTTCCCTGGCTCCTCACAAGCTGACTTCCATCTACCTCCATCTTTGCCCCTGGCACTCTTTGGGTCAACCCCATATTTTTTAAAATTGTAGTAAAACACAAACAACATAAAATTAACCATCTCAACCATTTTTATTTCATTTTTAAATAAGAATTGCATAGATTTGAGGCATACAATGGGATGATTGAATATACAGAGTGAAATGATGACTACAGTTCAGCTCCTCACATAGTTATCTTTTTTGTACATGTGTGGTAAGAACACCTGAAATCTATTCTCTTAGCAAATATCCATATAATATATATATATTTATATATATTGGTATATATATACCACATCTAAGTTATCCATTCAATCATCAATGGACACTTGGATTGTTCCCACATCTTGGCTATTGCAAATAATGCTGCAGTGAACATAGGAACACAGGTATCTCTTCCAGGCACTGATTTCATATCTTTTGGGTTTATACGCAGAAGAGAGCCTGCTGGATCATATAGGGTAGTTCTATTTTTATGGAGGAACTTCCATACTGTTTTCCTGAATGGTTGCACCAATTTACATTCCCACCACGTGTAAGGGTGCCCTCTTCCCCCATGCCCTTGCCAACACTTGTTACCTTTGATCTTTTTTAATAATAGCCATGTGTGTGAGATGGTATCTCCATCTTAATTATTTTTACTGTACAGTCTCACAGTGTTAAATACATTCACATTGTTGTGCAAGCACTCTCTGGAACTTTTCACTTTGCAAAATAGAAAGTCTGTATCCATCGAACAACAACTCCCCAGGTCCCTTTGCCCCAGTGCCTGGCAACCACCATTCTACCTTCTGTCTCTACCGATTTGACTTCTTCTTTTTTTTAAAGATTTTATTATTTATTCATGAGAGATACAGAGAGAGAGAGAGAGAGAGAGAGAGAGAGAGAGGGAGAGACACAGGCAGAGGAAAAAGCAGGCTCCATGCAGGGAGCCCGATGTGGGACTTGATCCCAGGACTCCAGGATCATGCCCTGGACCAAAGGCAGGTGCTAAACCACTGAGCCACCCAGGGATCCCTGGATTTGACTTCTCTGGGTATCTCCAACCCCCACTCTTGATTGTGTTGGGTTTAGCATCAGAGTCTACCACTCCAGTATGTGCAGAATATTTTTATTTTAAGCATGTTAGTCCCATTCTGGACACCGGTCCTGCTGGGGTGGCAGAAATTTCAGCACAGTCATTACTGAGCCCACCTGCTCTGGAGGGTTGGACAATGATCAGGCCCTCCTCCATCACCAGACCACTGGGGAGCCCCTCCATTCACTGGTCAGCTTTTCCTGGTCCCTGGAGTCCTCTATTGCCTCAATACATATGGACCTTCAGGGTCAGTGGCTCCTCTGTTTCGAGGTCTCATTTGGGGAGTTCGAGGTGAAGCTGGGATCCCCTGTGCCTCATCAGCCTCTCAAGGTCTGCTTGTGATCTTTCTACATTTCCTGGTCTCTCAGTCTCCCTCCCTTACATCATGCTTAAAACCCTCTCTCACCCAGCCTCTGGCTCTTAGAGTCATCTCTCTCTGTCCTCCCGATGCCCTCAAAGGCCTCCCCTCTACCCCTGGGACCCCAGCATCCTTTCTTCAAAGAGCTTAGGAGTTTTACAAAAGCCTTTGACTTCAAGCAGCTTCTGTTTTCTGCCCTGGAAATATCCTGAGGCAAGGACAGGCGAAGAGCCAATCTACCTGTTGACCTGAGGGAACATAAAAATAGAACAAAATACAAAACAATCGCTCAAAGTATCATTTGCCATATTTATATATTTTCAAACTTTTTTCCTTTTTTCCTACTAGACTCAACCTACCTTCAGAACTAAGTATCATCTCTCTTTGTATCTCTACCATCTATCTCTACAACCACAGTAGCCTCTCAGTAAGCTTGGTGAATATAGGTGAATGAATGCATGACTTAAGCCATCTCAGAATTTTTCAGCCCCCAAACTTCTCTTTGCATAATACGTACACAGGTGCACCTAAGACCTGGTCTCAGGCTCAGGAAAGGGATATGTAAGTGCTATCCCACTACTGGCAATATTTATTTCCTCCTTGATTCTCCCAACTAGAAATGGATACACAATTCAAGATTTTAAAATAATAAAAAATATGTCTCATTTCAAAATCTTGATGTGTTGGGAGAGGGACAGAGCAGAGAAGCAATAGGATGTCCTCCCTCTATGGGGCAGCCTGAACCCACCACTCCACTCAGAACTGGTTTCCCCCCATGCTGCCCCATCTGGTACTAATCCAGGAAGGGGAGCAGAACCTACCAGGTTCTTCCTAGGGAGCCAGGCTCTGGGGAAAAAGTAGTAAGAGGGAGGAGGGAGAATGAATTAATCGATAAGGGATTTCCTGTTGAACATGGAACAAACCTGGACACAAGGGCATGAGGCCACTCCTTAGCAAATAAAGACCTGCTATTGATTACACCCAGTTGGGAGCCTGAGAACCCATGTCTTCTGGAACCTTGGCCAACTCAGATGTAAAGAAAGCTATACGGTGCTGTCAATCTTGAGAAAAAGCTCAACTCCAGCAGTGGGGCAGCATCCAGACAGGCTCTCTGGTCCGGCCATCTGGAATGGCTGGCTCTATTAACTGACCCCTGGTTCATCCTCTCTTATTCACTTCAAAGGATGCCCCATGAGGGAAAAGAGACAAAGGGCCGTCAAGGGGTTTGGGGGGAAGGGAGGAAACTGGCTAAATAATTAGCCCTCCAACCTTCAAAGTACTCTATAATCATTCATTAATCCACCCAACTGGGATCCGTGGGCAGATGGGCGCTCCCTAACCACCCTGACACACCCATTGCTAAATGGGGCCTGGGGCCTGAGTGACGCCTACAGGAACAGTTAGCTGGTGCACTCTGCACCTGAGAGGGCAGAGATTGAGACCACAGCACTTTGGATTCGAGATTTGCTGCTACTAAAAATCTCTGGGTACCCTGAAGCCAGGTGGCAAAAGCAGACTAGACTTTTGAGAAAGAATTCATCCCCAGGCTTGGGCAAATAGGACCTGTGGGCCAACAGCCAAGAGTCAAGAGGGTGATGGGTCTGAGTCTTCAAGGGGGCCACCCCCATAGGAGTGTGTGAGTCCCTGCTACACGCATGTCCCGCAGGAAGGAGACTCCTCAAACCAGGAGGACCCCTGCCAGGGTCCTCCTCAGCAGTCGTAACAGCCGCTGGCACCACCTTGAGCAGAGCCCCTGAAGACAGACAGGAAATATATCCTGGAAGACCTGTGTGCTCAAACAGCAGGGCTCCACCAGACCCACTCCATACCTCTGCTGCGGGCCCCACTGCAGGTGAATTTGGCTGTCTGGGGGCAACATTAAATGTTCCGTCCACCTTCTCACCAAGTCACCCATCTGTCACTTGCAGTATGACCAACTAAAATAAGGTTGTGGGTTACTATTTCTCCTGCACAGATGAGCTCCCACTTTCCAAATCTTTATTTCCACTGATGCTTAGAAGGGAAATGAATGGAGAGGTCGAGATGTCAGAAGGCGGAGAAACTGATTTCCCAGGATTCACAGGATGAGGTTCATCCCAGCAAATTCACGGGAATGCCTGGGCCTCAGGCTTGCATACCCCAAACGCAATTTGAAGTTGTTTGGATTTGGGGCATCTGGGTGGCTCAGTGGTTTAGCATGTGCCTTCAGCTCAGGGCATGATCCTGGGGTCCTGGGATCGAGTCCAGCATCAGGATCCCCACAGGGAGCCTGCTTCTCCCTCTGCCTGTGTCTCTGCCTCCCTCTCTGTGTCTCTCATGAATAAATAAATAAATAAAATCTTTAAACATAAAAAATAAAAAAGAAGTAAAGTTGTTTGGATTTAAGGATAATGGGTCATGCTAACCAAACTTATAAGAGACTGATATGTAACATCAAAATGAATTATTATTACAATTACTGTGATAGCCAAACACTTGCTGTAGGCCCGGCATTTGGCAGAGCGCTTTTCCATATGACATATTATGTTCCTTATTCCTCATGCTAATCCTAAGAGACAGAGATCCCTCTCACCTCCAGTTTTCACAAGTAGATAGGGAACCCCGTGAGGACATGATCTCATTCCAGGCCTCGCATCTTGTACATGGAAGAGCTGGTTTTCAAATTCACAAAGGACCTCTATGTTCACGTTCTGACCACTCCTCACTGTTGCCAAGACAAGCGTTAAGTGCCAACCAAAGAGAAACCCGTGCTACCTCGTTTTCCCTCCTGCAGGCAGGCTTTGTGGAGAGTCTGATTTTCAGAAAGTTGCTGGCAGTCAATGAAATACGAACAGGGGAAGCACTGTGCTTTAAGATCAAGGCTTCCCTCTATTGCTATAGTCTTTCTCTGCAGTTGGACACACCTGCCAGGCCACCCCACCCTTTTTCTGGGCTCAGGGGGTCCTGTCCGGGCTGCCTTTGCTTTCTGTCCACTTCAGATTGCTGCCTGCTTCTGAGGACCCCGTCACCAGCACTGCCATGACCAGGCTTTAATCCTGTTATTTGCTGCTTCTCTTTGAGGAGCCTTTGTACACCGATGGTTTCCAAAATAATCTTTGCCAAAAATGAGCGAGATATTGTACCATTCCCTCATAGGAAGGTACCTAGAAGAGGCAAATTCTTAGAGATGGAAAATAGAATAGTGGTCACCAGGGGCTGGGGGGTGGGGGGAAGAGGAGTTATTGTTTGATGAATACAGAGTTTCAGTTTTGCAAAATGGAAAAGTTCTGGAGATCGTGTTCTCGGTTTCACTACATCGTGAGTATCCTTAATGCCACCGAACTGTACACTTAAAAATAAGGTTAAGATGGTAAATTTTACCTCGGGTATATTTTGGCCCAGTGAAAACATCTTTTTCTTAAATGAGAAGGAGGTTGCTCTGGCCAGCACACCCTCTGAAAAGAGTCTCCCCAAAACTGAGAGCCTCAGGAGCCCCATTGCTGAAACACAGGTGATTGGTTCCCCTCTACCCTCTGAGAGGAGCTTCCCAATTTCCAAGGGATGGAAAGATGGGACCAGGCAGGACCCAGAGCTGAGAGAAGTGGGGGCTCTCATGAGGCTTCCAAAGCACCCCCTGTCTCTACAGGACTGGCTTGCACATCGGCGCTCTTCCCAAGGCCATAAGCCTCCATTTCCTGGGGCTCAGCCACTTAGCTAAGGAGCCACTTTCTTGGAAGCTGTCAGGGTACCCGTCTTGGCTACTTTGCGGTTCCAGAAATGTCTGCAATCTTGTTTCCATCACCACGTCTCGCTTTCAGAAAACTCAGTGTTTCCTACCCCAAATCTGCAAACAGATAAGTCACGGCTGCTTGCTCAGGGTTCTTTCCAGGGGGTGGAGAGATGAGCCTCTCTTCTATTTAAGATGTAACAATACTCCGCTTCTCAAAAGCACGCAGCTTTCCCCAAGTCGGATACACTGACAACCGGCCAGGGCCCCAGGACAATGGTCACCATCACCTCTTCCAGTCCAGGAAAGACAACAGCCGCCTTCACATCCCTCCCACAGCCAGGTAGCCAACTTGCAGCCTGCAGACTCTCACCCTCCCCCGAGACTTGGGGGGTTAGGGGTGGGGAGGGGCACCCAGCTTCCCCTCCTGCAGCAGCTTTCAGATCCGCCCTCCTCAGTGGTGAAAAAAGTCACCAGTGCTACCTCCCACGCACCTCCCACCCCAGTGGGCTCCAACCTCCGGCAGGTGGACAAGGACTAGGGCAGGTGGCCATGTGACTTGCCAGCAACACAAGCAACCGGTGAGGGCCATGAGGCCTGCTCGGAAAGTTAAGCGCTGGTGCCAGGTGTGCTGGAGACGTCCGCACACTGGCAGGAAGGAGGACTTGACCTCAGAAACCTGCCCAGGACAGCATGTTCAAACCCCCCTCCTGATCACTGCCTCCAACAGGCCGGCAGGCGCACCGCCTGCCCAGCACCGGGCCGGCCCCTCCGTCTCAGGTCTCCCGCCGCCTGCCGTCTAGAGCTTCAGAGAGTGCTGGTTTTATGACTGGAGCTGTCGGCTGGAGAGACACATTTTAAAATTCATGACCTTTCCCATCAGGGTTCAGAAACGGATCAGACTCCAAGATGAAAGCTTAGTTTATTCTTTCACTGGTCCTGTCGGCCCCCTCCCACCTCCTACCTCCTCCTCCCCTCCACCCACCCCCACCCCCTTTCTGCGGCTTCCTCCCAGAGCTCTCCCTTTCCCATTGTCCTGCAGGATCTTTTGCATTTGTCCCAGTTTTAATCCCCCCACCTCATAAACCAAAGCAAAATGAAAATTCTCCTGTTTCCAAACGGAGCGTGCATGCGGCTCGCAATGCACGCCTGACTATCAAAGGTATCTCCCTTTGTCAGGTAGGGAAGGGCCATGGAAGGTGCAGCTGGGCCACAGAGATAGAGCAGAGGTTTGAACAGAGCCCGGGGTTTCCGGGGAGGGTGGGGGGGGTGTCGCATTTTTCCAGGCAAGGCACTTGCCCGGGGAGGGGCCATCCACCTGAAGCTGGGGGAGGTGGGGGCCTAGCTCGGGCCCAGCAGACAGGCTGGCAGCCACACGGCGCCGCAGACCCTGCCAAGGAAAATTAAAGAGCAATGTGTTTGCTTCCTGCCACGAGTATAAACAACAACAAAGATTCTCTGGGTGGAATTCTTGCCTGGCGATCTCAGGCGCTGGCCGTCCTCAGCCGCCCCTTCCCTGCACTGTTTGCCCTCTTGGGCCTTTACGGAGGCTGGCCCGGGAGGCACTGCCCAGGATCCTAATTTATCCCGGGAAACAGGAAACATAAATCTCCTCCCAGACGCGGGTGACCACACACAGGAGGCACACGGACTTCACTGCAGCCACAAGAAGCAAATGGAAGAGAAGTGAAACCTGCGGGTGGCGGCAGCATTGGCCTCATGACAGCACTGACGTGTCTGAGCCGCCCAGACGGAGAGAGCATGCCCACTTCTGGGGAGGAACAATAGGTAATACTCGGCTGGAACTTACCTGTGCCGGGCAACTTCTAAGCTCTTTGTGTGTATCCGCTCATTTATTCTTCATACCAAACTTAGGCAGTAGACCTGAGTAGCCCTATGTGATGGCTCCGACATATGCCAACTCAGCTAGGTCACAGCGCCCAGATTTTTGGTCAAATGCCAGTCCAGATATGGCTATGCAGGTACTTTTTAGATGAGACTAGCATTTAAATCAGCAGATGGTGAGTAAAGCAGATTACCCTTTATAATGTGGGTGGGCCTCATCCAATCAGTTGAAGGTCTAAGAGAAAAAAAAAAAAACACAGGTTCCCCCCCACACACACCCAAGTAAAGGGATTTCTGCCTCCAGACTGCCTTCAAGCTCTGGCTGCAATGTGAGCTTTTGTCTGGGTGTCCAACGTGTTGGCTGGCCCTGCAGACTTCCGAGCTGTCGGTCTCTACCATAACTTGAACCAACTCCTTAAAACAAATCTCTCTATTCCTATACATATGAATAGGATTATGTGTGTGTTCATATATGTACGTGTACATGCACACACACCCTATCTGTTCTGTTTCTCTGAAAAATCCAGACGAATATACCCCACTTTACAGACAAGGAAACTGAGGCACAGAGAAATTCATTCCCTCGCCCAAAGCCTCAAGGTGCAGGCAGGATAGGCATGCATGGTGCAGCCTGAATTCAGAACCTGCTTACTTACCCAGACACTCACATGCCCAGGAAGTCGCAGCCCATCAGCGGTGAGCTAACATGGGGAGGGAAGTGTGGTGGAAAATGTATTCAAGGAAAATTTAGCTGGGTCAGTGGGCACGGACAGGACAGACTTTGAAATCGATGAGATTTGTTTTCAATTTCGGCTTCAATTTGATCTCTTTGACTTCCAGTGTGTGATCTAAATCTCTCTGGGCCTCCATTCTCCCAATCTGCAAAGCCCCATCAGAATTTCACAAGGTTATTGAGGGATTAAATGGGATAATTTTGCGTGCAAATAGTTATTTCCCAGTATGCAAGCGAAATCATGTTCTAAGCCTTCAGCAGGTCAACTTACCAGAGTCTTCTGTAATCTGCTCCCAAAGTTTTTCAGTTCCTCAGAGCCATTGACCTCAGTGTCAGGGGCAGGGAGCCCACTGGTGGAGATCACTCCCACTGTGAGGTACTACCTCCTGCAGGCACAGGCTGGGGTTCAGAGAGGGGTCAGCTCTCCCAGGCCCTCCCTGGCATGCCTCCTCTGGGCTTTCCACCGGGCTGCCCAAACCTGTCAGGCTCCTCTTGCTTGTGGGGCATCTCACCCAGGGCCCAGTCCCCAGTGTCCCCATCCCTAGCCACCAGCTCTGTGTGCACAAAGCCTGATGGGGAGGAAAGGCTTTCTCGATGGAAATAAGCAGCTATGTTCTCCCCTAGGAAGATAAGCACATGCCAAAGGACATGCAGGAGCAAGATACTTCACCAGTAAGAACTCTGTCTCCGGTCCTGCCAGGCCAAAAGGACAGGGAGCCCAGTTTAGGGGAGTCTGTTTGCGTCTTGGTTGTGTTTTCATTATTGCTTCTGCTCTAGGTTGGAGATGGTCCATGTGCGAGGAGCCATACATAGCAAAATGTCTGACCTGCATCGTGTCATGTGAATCTCCCACCCTCTGTCTTGTGCTATCATCGTTGTTTCCACAACATGAAGGAGAAATTTGGGATTCAAAGAAGAGAAAGGGCATGTCACTGCCTCACGAATGCTGACAGAGCCAGGATTCACACCTAGGCCCTTCTGACTCTGGAATCCTCCCTCTTAACCACTTTGATAATGGGCAGGCCTATCTATTTCCAACAAACATTAGTTATCATTTCTGGAAGGCAAGAGACATTCTATCCCAACTCTGCCTCTTGGAAGGCAAATGGCTTTGAACCAGTCACTTAGTCAAAGGAGAGAAATTGAGTAGAGTAATGGTGCCCTGATGCTCTAAACACTTCTAGTTCTAAGAATGAGTAGCCAAAGGGCCTGAACAAAGAACTTTAGACCACATCCTTCTCAACTAGTACTTGACATTAGGGGGAATTCTTAGAAATAAAAACAAACAAAAATATTAGGGGTAAGCTAGCTATCAGATTCACAAATTGGTTTTGCAAAATGTACTGTGCTCTTCTCTCTCCTTTGAATGGGAACATCTAGGTCGAGGATAAATGGCCATAATACTGCTGGGATGGGAGCAGATCTAGACTTGTGGCCAAACACATTTCCAGTTCCAAGGCTCTTGTCTGAAGTCACAGGCTTGATCATGCTAATATTAAATCTGCCCCCACCTTTGCCCAATGAGCAACACAGAAAAACATTAGTCTCCTCTGTTCCAAGATACACATGGAGAATCTCTGTTTTTAAAATGCTGGAAATAAAAATAAAATGAAATAAAATGCTGAAAGTAATCATAGAGATAAGTCAAACCAAAAACAGTTGTAGAGAAGAAAAAAGAAAAGAATGGGGAAGAAATTTGATGGAACATCGATCCCTCTGTACTGGTGGTCTTTCCCTTTGGTTTAATGAACCACCTCTTTCACACGAATAGAATTGCAGCCCATGGCAGGTGACGTCTTAGTCCTATGCATGGTTAAGTTACTTCCCAAAATAAACAGGGAGGGAATTCTGGACATGCTGGTGAGGCCACTGAAATCAATTCACCTCATCATGCACGTTGCTCCATTTTTCTTCCCTACACCTTGGCCTTGGACACCCTGATCACAACTCAATAAGAAGTCTACCATTTTGATAAGACATACCAGGCATCAGTCAGGAGAGGCCCCTTGCCCCACATTAGCGCTCACCCTCCAGAAATCTCTTGTCGTCTTAATGTTTCACTTGTAGCTGTTTTGATTCATGTGCATATTTACGTATGTACTGCAAATGCACCACAGAAGTGTTCTCATGGAGGCAATCAAATTACCAAAGAGAGTAAACCTTCATTTGTTCTCTCTGCAAATATTTACCATGCGCCACTATGTCAGGACACAAAAAGACACAGTTGCTGCCCTAGGGAACCACCTGCCGGATTCAGCACGGGGATGCCTTCTTTCCTCCAGGATGCCTTCCTTCCCCAGCACCCGGGTCAAGACAAGAAACCTTCTCAGAGTCCCATGACATTAGATCTTCCGCATCCATGACCTGCATCCCCCGGGGACTAACTGCTGGCTTCCTTAGGCGGGCTGTCCTTGCTACAGCTCCAGTGGGCCGGGCTCAAATAGGGTGCATCTCACAGCACTCTGGGACAAAGAATTGCAATAACGATGATGATAATGAAGACTTTGATGATGATATAGCAGAGGGAAAAAATGTAATCCATTTTTCAAGAAGGATCTCTTGCCTCTCTCTTTCTGCCCCCCCCCCCCCCCGTCTCTGGATGTACCCAGTTGCACGCTTAGAGGCCCTCAGCACATGTCTGAGAGGATGCTAAGATGACAGCATGATGTCCATTTCTGGCGGGGGGGGGGGGCAGGGAGTGCTCCTCTCTCTGATTTGCACCATCCTACCTAATAGACTTCAGCTGTATTGAAATGAAAAATGAATAGGAAGTAGATCTTGCTGCTAAAACATATGTGTCAGAAAATCATTATGGGTATTAAATTACAGCAATAAAATGAACCAGAACTAATTTTGCAAATTAAGATCCAATAAATTTTTTTCATAGCCACACCTTTTCTTTAAGACAAAAAAAAAAAGTAGCAAAATTAAGATTCCGTCTCACGATCTTAAAATTGAGTGTAAGGCTTTTGGGGGGTGGGTGGCCTGGGGGGTTAGGGGGGATACGTACAGATCTAGAAACTTCCATATGACAAACACATTAGCCTTTTGGAGGGTGGCGGGTGAAGGGTGCTGCTCGCGGTTGTAAGGATACTGCCCCTGTGCCAGACAGCATAATGATCAGTTTTTAAGCTGACATACCTATGTGTTTTACATGTAAAATTTATGTATACATATGCCCCTTCCTCTCTTCGGCTCCCTGCTCCCCAGACACGTTCCGCTGACACAAGACACACTAGCAAATTTCTAAATTTCTGACAACCGCTTATTTTTAGAAGAGACTATTGCTGTGGGTCAAATTAACACCGAAGCTATAAACAAACCTTTAGAGCTTTGCCTGTTCTGGAGAATAACAGGATGTCTCCCTCCACCCTCCAGCCTGCGAAGGAGCCTGTAATTAGCTCATTGTCCCTGAATAGGCACAAAGGAGGCGTCCCCCGCGCACCCGCTCCCTTTCAAGCTTTCCATGGGACATCTCAGGCCAGATGTTAATTAATTAAGTGAGTAACTTCCAGCATCCCCTGGGAGCACGGCTGGGCCCAAGTCCTCTGTTCTGGAAGGGACAGCGAGGAAGTGGATGCCGGGCAAGGACTCGCAGAGAGGGTCCGCCAAGAAGAGGGGAGAGAAAACAGGATTCACTTCCCTGCTGTCACTTCACTCCTGGCTCCGCTCTGGCGGAACTGCGCCCAGCCGTTCTGCTACACCCAGAGAACCCAACTATTTATAGCCACACAATCATTATAAATAAAGCTGTTTATAACACTGAACCTTGGCCCTGCATTACTTAAAACTGTAGACTGGCAGCTATAAATAACTCTGTTACATGCACAAGTGTGATTACTGACTGATACTTCCTCAAATTGTGACAAATAATGACAAGTTTGTTTGACAAACATCCCACTGACATTCATCTGATTTTGAATAAGTGGTGCTGCTTTTTTTTTAATTTGGTCCCTGAGGCCCGGGATCTCAGGGACTTGCTTTATTCTTTTCCTCTCTCAGCTCTTGCCACCCCCCGCCCCACCCAAAGGCCCTGTCCTGGGTATCCCGGCTTCTCCCTCTTCCCCCTTACCTTCCCCAGGCCATCCCCCCACCCACCCCCCACTAATCACTGGGAGGGATTTGGGGCCATTTAAGGGAAAGCTTATTAAATCCACTGGTTCTCTCATGGGAGGACGGTTCTGCTGTCGGGGCCTTGCCAGGGTTGGGGGGAGTTTTGTTAATGACCCAACAACAATGGTGATGGCGAGGGAGGGGGGAATGTGGGCCAGCCCCCTTTGGGGGCTGGATGAAGGGGGAAAGAGGTTCCCTGAGGGAAATGCAGAATGGAACATGAGATGGTTGGAATCTCAGGCTTCAACACAGTGGGGGGGGGGGGAGCGTAGCCTAGAAATGCTGGGGGTTGGCTACAAGTACACCAGCGAAGGGCGAGTGTTTGGACATAGGGATGTACCTCCCCAGGCACCTGATCTGAAAGCTCTTGACTGACCCTACTTTGCATCTCCAAGCTGGGGTGCCCTCTTTAGGCCCCTTGGTGCGGATGTATGGGAGGCTCTCCAGGGGATTTCAGAACTCCAGCAGACCTTTGGGACATAACTCGGCCTTTTACAGGTAGAGCAGTTGAGCCAGAGTCTCCCACAACCCGTTAGAGCAGAGCTAAACTAGAACTCAGCTCTCTGGGCTCCACATGAAGGCTTCTCCCATCATCCTTAAACTGATTTAATGCACATAAAGCCTGTGGAATTACCCCTGGCCCCTGGCAAGCTTTCCCTGAGTGCTAGCTATTAGGGCGGTGGCAATCCTCATCCAGTGCTTTCCACTGCTTGTCCGCCTGAGTTCCCTCTTGGTTTTTTTTTTGTTTGTTTGTTTGTTTTTAAAATATTTTATTTATTTATTCATGAGACACAGAGAGAGAAATGGGCAGAGACACAGGCAGAGGGAGAAGCAGGCTCCATGCAGGGAGCCCAATGTGAGACTCGATCCTGGGACTCTGGGATCACGCCCTGGGCTGAAGGCAGATGCTACACTGCTGAGCCACCCAGATGCCCCCTGAATTCCCTCTTTGAAAGGCATTTTAACTATGGGTCCCCCCGCCCATGGTCCCTATCTCCTCTGTCTGACTTAACTGTTCTTTTTCTAAAGATCTATTTATTTACTTGAGAGAGAGCGACCAGGGGGAGGAGCAGAGGAGGAGAGAGAGAGAGAGAGAGAGAGAGAGAGAGAATCTCCAGCAGACTCCCAGCAGGGTGCAGAGCCAAACATGGGGCTTGATCTCCCGACCCTGACATTGTGACCTGAGCTGAAACCAGGAGTCGGACGCTCAGACAGAGCCAGCCAGGCACCCTGATTTAACTCTTAATTATAACATTTGCACACTCTCATCTCCCACCCCCACTTTTTCCAATCTATCTTAAATAGAGCTTCCAGAGGAGCAAGATCTTAAACTCGTGACAATGCTGTCCACCTCCTCCCCCATCTCCCTGGCCAGGCTGGAAGCACAGTGAGGAGGGCCCCTCCCAGACCCTACAAGGGCAGGGTGCACCCCTGAGAGGGAGCACCTCATTACGTTTGTATCCCACACGTTTCTCAGTTGTTTTGCCTCAGTCCCAACCCTGCTGGCTCCTCCTCCTGAATGAAAACCCACAAGTCGGTTCCGTATTTGTCAGAGTAACTACAGACCCCTCACCCTGGATGACCACGTTCTTGCTTCCTGGTCCCACCTACTTCTCCAGCTCCAGTCTATGCTTCATCCCAGAGCAGACTCTTCAAGCTTCCCAGGACGTGCACCCTTGGATGGTTTCCCCTTTGCTTTGGTAAGGATGCCGTCCCTTTGGGAGCACCTGGGTGGCTCAGTAGTTGAGCATCTGCCTTCCACTCAGGCCGTGATCCTGGGATCCTGGGATTGAGTCCCATGTCGGGCTCCCTGCAGGGAGCCTGCTTCTCCCTCTCCTCTGTCTCTGCCTCTCTCTGTATGTCTTTCATGAATAAATAAATATAATATTTTTTAAAAGGGATGCCGTCCCTTTGCATTATAAAACCCTCACCCACATCTTTCAAGACCCCTGCAAATGCCCAGGGAAGCCTGTGCTGAGGCAGCTGCGACCCTCTTTCCTTGGCATCCCTGTTACCTTTATGTGTATGTCTCCTTCAGCCCCGGCCTGTCTTAATCCTGCGCTGAGGATGTGTTTGTGTTTCATCTTCTTCTCTAGTGGTGAGGGGGACCTCTTTCCTAATCATCTTGGTATCTGGCGTAGTGCATATCTAGAAGACGCAAAACATTTCAAAAGTCTGCTTACTAAAAGTGCAAGCAGAAACAAAAACAAAAAAAAGGCTTTGAAAGTGAGACATGGCAGGACCAACCAGTGCATATCTGCTAAGATGTATAAATAAGTAGCAGAGCCTGTAATGGAGCCACGTGGCTCGCACCAGCCCAGCCTTCTGCCGTTCCAGAAGGCTCCATGAGGAGTGTCCACCTGGCAAATGTGCTCATCCTTTGCGCTGACAACGGATGGGGAAGTGGAAATGAGAGAGGGTGGAGAGCTGGCCAGACCCAGCAGTTACACAAGCTGGAGGACGAAGGGGCGAGTATCTCATGAGCCCATCAGTCAGCCGGCTCGCAAACCTTTTTTTTTTTTTAAGATTTTATTTATTTATTCATGAGAGACACACAGAGAGAGAGAGAGAGAGGCAGAGACACAGGCAGAGGGAGAAGCAGGCTCCATGCAGGGAGCCCAACGTGGGACCCGATCCCGGGACCCTGGGATCACACCCTGGGCCAAAGGCAGGCACCAAACCGCTGACCCACCCGGGGATCCCAAACATTTCTTTAGAGTCTGCGATGTTCACGACACAGAACCACCCTCCAGGAATCCACGTCTTCCCGGCCTCGGGGCACTAACAACCGGCCCTGTACCCTTTCAGCTTTCCTGACACTGAGACCCTTGGAGCTCCAAGTGTCTGGTGGACACCCCGATTCTTCTGCTTATGATGAAAGAACTTGCAAAGCTCTGCCAGGCCTCTCTCGGTGGGGTCCACATCCACCACTGTTCCAGCACCGACCCACCAGCCTTCCCGGGCCCCCAGGACCCAGGGCTGTTGGAGACCCCCTTAACACCCCAGGGACACAAGACCAAACTCACCCATCAGAACTAAGGGGTCCCCGGAGGAGAAGCAGACGAGCAAGCATCAGCTGACCCCTAAAGGGGGAAAGCAGAACCGAACACTCCTACAAGAGCCCTTTCTTCCTCCAAAGCCGCAGGAGAAGGAAGGCGCCAGGCCAGAGAGGGGCTTTGGGTCCCTTTGTGCTCGTCCGTATTAACACAGTCACACTTTGCTTTGCAGATGTCACTTCCAATAAACACCAGGGCTTTCCCGGGCCTGGACTCTAATTGAAGGAATTGTTACTGTTGGTGAATGGCTCGGGAATTAATGAATGCAAAGCCAACCACTTCATAAATGCCTGCTTTGTGAGCGGTCGCAGGGTCCTGGGGACCTCGATTCCTGTGGTCAGCACAGCCCCGGACTCCGTGTCAGCAAGTGGCAGTGATATCACCGTCAGCCCCTTTCTAAAACAGCCAGGGGACAGGGGAAGGGGGCCTCACATAGAGCCGGGTGGCCACAGCCCACTCTCCTCCCATCTCTCTGAAGCTGAGCGCGCAGCGTGGAGACCTCCCCTCCCACGTTCTGGATTTTTCCACGCACTACCTTCCTTTTTGAAGAAAGGCTTCATTTGCAAGTTAAGGATGGGAACGTGAGGGCAAGCAGATAAAAAAAAAAAGGCTTTTCTCAACCCGCCTCATCCTCAGTGGGTTCCTTGAACTCCTGTTCAGGGGCCAGAACATCCACATGCACATGCTCACCCTTTACAACGCCTCACACACACGCCCAGAGTTTTTATGACCGGAATTACACAGTCTTCACCTAATTTAAAAGTCAATTCCAGGGGCGCCTGGGTGGCTCAGTGGTTGAGCATCTGCCTTTGGCTCAGGGCATGATCCCGGGGTCCTGGGATCGAGTCCCACATCGGGCTCTCTGCAGGGAGCCTGCTTCTCCCTCTGCCTGTGTCTCTACCTCTCCCTCTGTGTTCCTCATGAATAAATAAACTCTTTAAAAATAAATAAATTTAAAAAAATAATAAAAGTCAGTTCCAGGGGCGCCTGGGTGGCTCAGTGGTTGAGCATCTGCCTTCAGCTCAGGGCATGATTCCCAGGTCCTGGGATCAAATCATGCATCGGGCTCCTCTTGAGGACCCTGCTTCTCCCTCTGCCTGTGTCTCTGCCTCTCTCGTGAATGATGAACGAATGAATAAATAAATTAATAAATTAATGTCAGTTCCAAGTTGAATGAACTCTTCAGGTAACCTGCTGCCTAAGACTAGAGGATATGAGAAGAAAAGAGGTGGTCAGTGGACATGCCGAGCCCTCTTCCTGGTACACACGCACCTCACTGAACACACACAGCGTGGGCGCCTTTCTTCTTCCCCAGGTTCTGTGGACATGGCATGTCAAGGCCCCACTTCCGTTCTTGCCATGGTGACTCTGCAGTCTCCTCAAGCCAAACTGCCACAGTCCTGAAATCCCCCTTTAAGCTTAAAAAAAAAAAAAAAAAAAAAGGCATCATGATGGTAACAGTGGTGGAATTGAGGGCAGATTTTTTTTTCTCCTTTATGCGTTGTTGCAGTATCTAGATATCCTACAGAGGGTATATGTTTTATATTCAAGGAAAAAATGCATGAAGTAAAAAAAAGAGAGAGAGAGAGAAAACTATTTTAGTTTTATAACATCCCTCAAGAGCCTGAGGTTTGCTTTGGCAGCTTTATCTGATATTTGTGGAAGGGGCGTTCTGGTCTTGAAAATTAGCCTGGGTCATAAAACAAGGAGACTATGACATTCCCTGAAATTGGATCTGAAACCACTGGTTTCTGTCTAAACTTAGTGAAAAAGCAGTCAGTAAAGGAGAATTTATCTTTGGAAGCTCTACTCTCCCCTTCCTGTGTTCTTATCCTGCTTCCCATGCCTTTGCCACCCTTGTTGTTCCCACTACTTTCCCTGTTTTGCTTTATTTCGTTTTCTCCTTACTATTCTTAAAACATACTTCAAGGATGGGGCCTGGTGTCAGTCATTTACACCTTAGTATGAATTGGAATGACCAGGATTTATTTAGCTATGTTATAACTGTATATTTGTATTTTAATCCTAAATCCAATTGTATAATGAAAGGTATGGGCTAATGAATGAAAAAGGGCATCATCTCTCTGTATTCCTGAAATCAGACACCTAGGTTCCAGCTCTTCTGTTTGTGGGAAAGGCGGGCCCCTGACTGCAATAAATATTTCCACTTTAGCTATAGAATAGCCCCCATTTAATGCCTCTGTCCCTTCAGAAACAGCACACGCTCCAGAGAGCCTACCATGTGGGAATGGTTGAAATAATGTTCAGTCTGCAAAAGTATTCACAAGCCCAGGGATTTTCAAAAACCGTATTCTATATTCTTACTTGTAAAATCATATTTGTTTCCTATATATATTGAGTATGTATATTGAGTGTCTGATAAATAAAAATGGGTAATGATTTTGAGTGCTGGATTTTGGACACAGATGAGGAAACTGTATTCCAGAGAATTTAAATAACTACTCAAGGTCATTCACTGGTCAAGGTAGGGCTTGGCCAAAAAAAAGGGGGTTTCTGGTTCCTGGGCTCATGTTGCAACACATCATCTCTCAAACCACCTAATTCAAGTCCCAGACAAATCCAGCTGCCTCATGCTGACGGGAAGCTACAGAGTGACCCTCCTAATTCTCAATCCCTTTCTTTGGGGGAATTCTTGGCAAGCAGGCTAAGAATGAAGCTGAGCAAATACCAAGTGTCTGACCCTTCTAAGCTATCTCAACTTTTAGACCACGTTCTAGAGATAAAAGAGCAAAATACAGGAGGAAGAAAAACTTAGAAAGAAACAATCACTTGTCTTTTTTCCTATTTCCATCATTCTGATCCATATCACAGCGTGCTCAGTCCCTGGCTATCCACACATTGCCCAGGACCTGGATCTAGAGGTCATGGGGGTAAGGGGCAGGGTGGGCAGGGCCACCAAGAAGCTTCCCTGGGTCCGCTCCTTAGGCAGAGTATCCCAGTGGAAATCCACCTCCAGCCAAAAGGATGAATTAGTGGTGGCCTTGTATTACTCACAGATGGATGGATGATCAGCAGCTGATTGTATACGCAAGGTTAGATCTGGGGTCATCTTCCACCAGGCCCCACGGGAACAGCATCTAGGCCTCCTAGTCATTGTGTACCCTGTATATTTGCCATATTACCCTGTGTGCTGTCACCTAAAACCAAAATCAGACCTTGACCTTGACATGCCAATGCGTGCTACATAAGGAACCTCACTACCTGCCATTTATACATTTGTTCATTTATTCAGCTAAAATATGGTAAGTGGTTACCGTAGACCAGGCACTGGGCCAGGCTCTTGCTATATAAAGAAACCAGACACACAGCTCTTGCTCTTGACAAGCTGATGTGAGAATCAGAAAGGGACAAATGACAGAGAGCTAAGTTACTTTATACCCAGATCGACAAACGCCTCTTTCGTCTTGAAGACTCAGATCAGACATCGCCCTCCTCAAAGGCCTTCCTGCTCATCTGCAGGCAGGGTCGTGCGTCTTCTTCTGTGCCCTGATGATACGTGGATTGTTCCTCGACTACAGAATTTTTCATATTGTTAAAGTTATTTCTATGCACGTCTGCTTGATTTTTTAGACTGTGTGTGAAAAGGCAGGGGGATGGAGAGAGGAAAGGCAAAAACTGCTATTTTACACCTTCAAACACCCACAGTATCTGGGACGTTTCAGATGAATGGATAGATGGATGGATGAATGAAGGGCCAGGCTCTCTTGTCTTCTTGCATAGATTTCCTTGACCGAAATGTGTGTGAGTGAGTGTGTGTGTCCACCGGTCGAAACAAGAAATAAATTTCCTCATGGCTCCTTAATACGTAGAGCGTGGTGATTTCCAGTTCATTACGCAAACTTACAGAATTTGGAGATACGAATGTCTCGTCTCGCTCAGCCAAAAGCTCTATTTGGTTGTCTTTGTTTACGTTTCTCCAGGAGCGTAATTAGAGTATGTGTGAGCATGTGTGAGTGTGGGTGTGCGTCAGTCTGCACGTAATTGGGTGGCGTCCTCAATAACAGGTGTCCCTCCAGTAGGTCTCAGCGGTGATGGAGGGCATGGAGGGGTGTGCCAGGAAGATGGGGAGCTGCCGCCTGCCAAAACCAATCACATTAAATCTTAGTGCTCATTCAGGGCCTGTCACGGGAGGAGAAATCTGATGAACACCCGAATGTCAGGGTGGTTATAGCGTCTGTTAAATGGCTTGTTAATGTGATTGTTGAGAATTTTACACAGAAATGACACTGGTTACAATCAAAGCTGGCTCCCAGCCAGCTTCTACCAAGCGCTGCCACCACTTCAGGCCAGGTGGAAGGGGGTTTTGCTGCTACCTGGCCTGGCCTCCTGCCATCACATGAAAGCTTTCTCTCTGTCTTGTAATCTGTTCCTGTTAAGAGGAGGCTGGCGCTCTTCACCCACCAAAAAAAGATGCCTACTGACATAAATTGTGCCTGTTCTTAGAAGCGAAATCAAGATGTTTTACACCACAAATAAGGAGAGCTTGGAAGCAATTTGTGTCTTCTGTTTTTGGTGGGAAGGGTACCTATCAGGAAGCATCTCGCACTGGGTTAGGGGGGCCTGAGTAAGAAGACCCTTCCACAAGCTGAATCTGTTTCATTGGATATCCAGGCAACCATCACAGACTCATGGGGTCAGAGACCCTGAAGGTCACCTAACCAATCTTAACCTTCTCCTGCAGAGTAAGGGAGCTCCAGCGTGGTGAACTAGAGCAACAGACTGTGTATCCCAGTGATCAGTCCAGCTCACCTCCCACCCCCAACCCCAACACGACCTCATATTCAGTAGCAAGAAACACAGGCAGCGCTCTTGGACCTGACCCTGGTCCCGAGGACATCTCTGACATTTCCCTGCCATGTGCTGCTCTTACCTCTGAAGAAGGATGGTTGGCTCTCCAAAGCGCCATGCAGGGCCCTGCCACCCAGGTGTGTAAGGATTGAATCCTTGTGGGGTGGGGTGACCGCAAGCTGGGCAGCACTGGGCACTCGGGGGAACAGACGAGCCAAAGTGGCTTGTGACCACCCTTGCTTACTGAGGAGGACCAAACCTTTCCGGTCTGGGCCCTTTCCCATCAACCCTTGGTAGTGGCAAAAGAGGAGTTCTCAAAGACCTGGCTAAACCTCGTATTGCACTCTGGTTTTCACTGATGCACTATCCCCCCGTGGGCAAAGCCTTGAAGTATTTTTCTGGTCAATTGAAGTGCACACTGCAGTGCATCCTCCGGGTCATAATTACACAGTTGTAGGAAATGACAAGCCCCTTGCTGTTCTAACCCTTTAACCTACCTTGGAACTCCCTTCAGTTCCTCAAGACCCATGGGAATTACAATCTGCCCTCCCAGCCTCTCCCGATGGCTCAGTCCCTGGCTCCACCAACAGGAATCCTTCAGCCGGCCTTCCCCAGTGCCTCTTCCCCACAGGGCTCTGAACCAGGCTCTGTGCGTTGGTCTTAATGGCTTGTCTTGAAGGCAGGTTACCCTCTGTATTAATTTCCTAGAGCTGCCGTGACAAATTACCATCAACTTGGACACTTAAAAAAAGAGAAATGTACTCTCCCACCGTTCCAGAAGCCAGAACTACAAAAGCAAGGTGCTGATGGGGCCGGGCTCCCTCTGAAGCCTCTAGGGGACAATTCTTTCTTGTCCCTCCCAGCTTCTGGTGCGTCCAGGCAGTCCTTGGCTTGTGGATAAATGGTTCCAATCTCTCCCTCTCTCTCCACCTGGCCACCTCTTCTTCTGGTGTGTTCTCCTCTTCCTTCTCTTTAAGGATACTTGTCATGGGCTTTAGGGCCCATCTGGATAATCTGGGGTGACCTCGTCTTGAAATCTTTAGCTTAATTACATCTGGAAAGATCCTTTTCCCAGAAAAGATCACATTCACAGATTCTCAGGGCTAGGATATAGATATCTCCTTCTAGAGAGCCCCATTCAACCCACTACATCCTCTTCCAGTCATCCTGATGACCATCCTGGTCATCCTCATCCTGATGCCACTCAAATGCTGCTCCCCTTGAATCAGAATGGAAACATCACGCTTTGGAGTTCCTCAATGATTCAGCAACTCAGTGTCAAATGCTGCTCGTGCTCTGGAGGCTGGATATTAGCTTAGCATTAGACACACAAGATGAATAAAGGATGGTTCCTGCCCTTGAGAAGTTCTTAGTCTGATAAATCAGAAAAGCAAATAGGTCATTACAATACAATTTGAAAAAAAATTGGAAAGGTCCCATCACTCAAGAATCCTGTAGGCCATTTCCCTGATAATTCCATATTCCAAGCAGCGTCGCTCTCTTTTTGTTCATATGCCTGCTGAAATCTGCTTAACCAGAAAAATGAGAACTGAAGGAGGAAGGGAGGTATCGTGGGGGACAAGGGAGATTTCTTCCCCAAGGAACTTTCTTCAGGCCGCGGATATGTCTGTCTTGATATTAAAAGGAAGGGCAGACATTTGGCAAAAGCAGTGCACTGGGGGCATGATGTTTCTGATGTCTGAGCCGAGAGCATCTCAGACTCAGAAATGGCTCACACGTGGACAGAAGTGATGGCTCCCTGAAAAGCCTTCTAGATATTTGTGCACAAATCGACACCTTGGCCGGATGCCAAGGAGAAAGCTTGCTCTTTCACTGTTGAATTGTTTAAGCTTTTCAATACTTGAGTTATGCGAGGCCATATCTGAGCTCCCATGTGAAACCTTGCATGTTTAGCACTCCAGATAGGAGATGGCCTGGCTCACGGACAGAGAAATAAGGCAAGTGCTTTCCTCCACTTTCAAACAAAGAATCTTAAAACCCTCTCCTAAATTCCTGAGGGGCAGAGGATGGCAGTGATGGGGAGAGGGAGGGTGTGGAACACTGTTCAGGATGATAAGGACGCCAGGTGGAGAAAAATAAAAAACATACCTTGTCAAGTAGTTCTAGAAAGTTCCTATCTCATGGCAGAGATTTCTTTCCTTAGCAAAGCCTTCTACCATTTAGGAGGCAAATTGTGGATAATACTTCTCCTTGAGAGCTGATAAATACAGACATAAAAAAAAGACAGGCAGATAGACAATGTACAAATAGGCTGGAATATTGTGATTCAGAAACAATCACTCGCTAGAGTGATTCCTTTGCTCTGTACTTTTAAAAACATCCATAAGTAGAATCTTATGATAAAATGACCTTTCTTCTGATTTTTTCGTAGTTGAGACCCAATGAGTAAGACATAGATAATCATCCTACACCAACCCTTATCTTCAGGGCTCTGCCGTCATCTTTGAAAAATAATTTACGTCCTGAAACAGTTTGAAGAAAAATGGCAGAGTTCCACCAGCTGACCAAAGAAAGTCAAAAGCACAACTGCGAATTTTCTAGGAAGCCATGCTTTAGTGATTCTGCCCAGTAAAAAACTGTTCTGTCCCAGATAAGTGGTCCTTAGAAAATGCCAGGTTGTGATTCCAGTCTTAAAAAAAGGACTCACGTTAAGTCCTGAGTGTAACATTTTGACCAATAAAGGCCACAATATGCATGATTGTAATTATATCCTCAGAACTAAAAAGGAAAATACCTCCATACACCTGCTCACACAGCTGAGAAATAATATGAAGTTGGCGTTGGTCTGGCTAACTCCAAGATTCTCTGAGCTTACACTGTAGCCAAAAGAGGACACTTCAAGCTGACCTCATCCAGCTCGTAAAGATCAGGATCACCCAGCTGGACACTGGGTTCCATTATGCAAGAGAGTTCACCACAAAAATCGGTTCTAACCCATTTCCCATTCCTAATTCAATCTACCAGAAAAAGCAAAAAGAACTCCATCCTTCAAAGAACAGAGAGAAATGCAAGTGGTAAATTCTGTCTACAGATCTCATTTAAGAAAGCGTCAGCATAGTATGGCCATGCTCTTGCCGCCCCACACTCTGTCCATTGTGTCCCTCCACCTGCTACTCCTGCCCCCAGGACTGGGGTTCCAACACTCAGGTTCACTGATGCGTCTGTCTGCCATCTCTTAGACTGCCCTAAGCAAGATGAAGGAACAGTAAGACCAAAATGCAAGAAGGCCTACAAGTCCATCTGTTTTCATGTTATGTAACAGGTTAAAGGAAGGCCTCCATAAAGGCATGTCCATGTCCTGGACCTGTGAATATGACCTTATTTGGAGAAAGGGTCTTTGCAGACATAACTGAGTTAAGAATCTGGAGATGAGACAATGCTGGATTATCTAAGTGGGCCCTAAATGCAATGACAAGTGTGCTTATAAAAGACACAAAGAGGAGAGATGCATGAAGAAGAAGACAAAGCCATGAAAAGATGGAGGCAGAAACTGGTATGTCGCAGCTATAACCAAAGAATGCCTGGAGCCCCAGAAGCTGAAAAGTACAAGGAAGGATTCTATCCCAGAACCTTCCCAGGAGCAACAGCTTGGTCTTAGACTTTTGACCTCGGGGGAGGATAAATTTCACCCAAGTTTGTGGTGATTTGTTATGGCAGCTCTAGGAAACTCATACCGCTTGCTTCATTTTTAAGGAGAAATTACACTTTCACAATCCAGAAGGCCACGTCGCGCTATTACCAAGCTCATAGGTTTGGTTTGAAACCTCACGCTCTTTCATTACATAATTGGTCATACCCCTCAATAAATACACTTAACATATACTAATTTGTGGTAACAAGAATAAAGATGAGCTAGACATACACTTAGGGTTTTCACTACAATTCAGGATGAACATACACATGACAGGCACATCTGAGGTTGTCTGTGCCCCTCAACTGAATCTCCTTTCTCTGCAAATCACACCCCACACTCCCAGAATTGAGCCCCAAGACCTATTTGAATCGCATGACTTTTTTCCACCTCCTATTGGTCGGGTTACAATTGATGGGAGCAGGGACAGACGTTGATGGAAGCTAGACCAATCACACTGTCTCTCCCGGAGACCTGAAATGGGATGAAGGTAGCTCAGCTCACTCTGCCGGCTGGATGCAGGGGAGAGGGAAACTCAGCAGCCATCTTCCTGCATTTTCACAGATGCAAGTCAGTCTGGACAGAGAAGGGGACAGATGTCAGAGAAAAACAAAGTCAGAGACATAGGGTCCTCTCTGGCTTCCATCCTGGCTCCTCAGGGAGTCCTGCAGCTCTCAGATTCTGTGCAACATCCTAATATCCTCCTTATACTCTCTTTTTGGCTTAAATCAGTTCAAACCAATTTCAGTTGTCAGCAACCAGGAGAAACGTGGTTGAGACTTAGTTAATGAGCGCCAACAAATAAAATTAATGAATAAAGATTTACATTTCACAACAGATAGATGTAGGGGCAGGCTAATCTATCTGCCTATCTATCCACCTATCTATAGATAATTGTATTTCTTTATCAATACACAATACATACGATGTGCCTTGACCAAACACAAAGTACTTCTGGATGTAAAAATTTAAGAAATCCTAAAGCGTAGTTAGCACCCTTCCTTTAAAAAAAAAAAAAAAAAGATTTATTTATTTATTTATTTATTTATTTATTTATTTATTTATTTATTTATGATAGATACAGAGAGAGAGAGAGGCAGAGACACAGACAGAGGGAGAAGCAGGCTCCACGCCAGGAGCAGGATGCGGGACTCGATCCTGGGATCCCTGGATCGTGCCCTGGGCCAAAGGCGGCACTAAACCGCTGAGCCACCCAGGGATCCCCTAGCATCCTTCTTTTAAAGAAAATGTTAATTTTATTTGAACCCTTACGTACTGAATTAGAATTTAAGAAGTGTTTGCTGCATGTATACTAAAGAGGATTCTGAAGAATTTTTTTGAAAGTCCTCTCTTCCCCTGGAAGTACTTATGACCTAATTAAGAAGATAAAATACACACTGTGACCTAGTGTGGGTATCTCACCTTGTCACAATTACTGGCAGTTTTCGACTTCCATTAATCGAAAACTTCTCTATACCCCAACCACTCACACATTTTACACTGACACCTCACAACCCACTTTTGTATGCCAAATTCGTATCTTTATAAATCAGCTGAGAAAAGAGCATTTTGAGCTATTGCATGGTGGTGCTGTGAGCCAAGAGCCACGTTCTGGCACTGTTGCCATTTTTTCCTGCACAGCAATGCTTCTGCAATTACTTGGGATTTTTTTTTTTTTATTACGCTGTGCCCCTATGGTTTTATAAAAATAAGTGGGGAAATGGAAAAATGAAAGCACTTAAATGTAATTCTCATGAACTTAACACAATCAAGACAAAGGTGGAAATAGGGCAGCCTGATGCAGTTAAATACTCCCTGGATTTAAGCTGGTGAAAGAAAATAACAAAACAAAGGAACTTTTATGAAGTGCCGCAAAGCTATCTTGCAAGAATGGATCTGAAAGCAGAAGTACGATTAGAGGTCTGATCATCCTTATAGCCTGTGGAGACGGGAATCCCTTCCTCTTCTATTGTTCTGCTCTCACGCGTTGCTGTGAATCGGAAGCTTCTGGAAAGGCATCACTGATAGGAGTGGTACCGTGTCTGTAGCCCCACAGAGGGGACCGCAGGGGCTGGAATCGGACTTCCCCTCCTACCTGTTCTCTCAGTTCCAAGGTAAGATAAAGAAAGCCCTGATGGACTAACTGGCTCTGCCCCTTTTATACTTCATTTATGATACCTTTTTGCGATAGCTCACAACTGGAGTCTTGGTCTAGCCCAAGTGGTTCTCAACCAGGGACATGTTTGCCTGCCAGGAGACATGTGGCAACATCTGAAGAGGTTTTGATTGTCACACCTTGGAGCTGAGAGAAGTGCTACTGGCAGGTCATGGGTAGAACTCAGGGATGCTGCTAAACATCCTACACAGAGCAGTCCCCAGCCACAAAATCTCAAATCCCAAGCCAAGAAAACCACCAGCTTCCAAACATTGTTCCTAATCTAGGAATTAATCTTTCCATTGGAAAATTCTCTGAATCCAATGAGCTAACCTCTCTCTGGATGATGAGTTTTCCTAATTTGCATAGGGTAAGAGACTGTCACACGCTGGAGGTGAGGGGAGGCCGAAACTAAGTAACCACCATTTACCTCACACTCACTACCAGCTGGCCCAGCACTGTTCTAGAAGGAGCTTTGCAAACATGACCACATTTAATGCTGTGAAAGTCCTGTAAGGTGAGTCCACTGTGATCCTGATCATACAGACGAGAGATCCAAGGCTAATAAAGTTGAGTCAGGTGCTCAAAGTGACGGAGGTCTTTGGTGGCCAGCCAGGGCTGGAAGACAGTCTGACTCCAGAACAGCCCTGGGGGGGTACAAGAAAAGCCAAAAACCCAGACAGAGCTCCAACACAGCATGTGAAGGAAGGAAGAGGAGGAGACACTCTTGGGGAGACCCAGTGGGTCAGGAGTCAGTCTACACGTGCCCTTTGGAGCCCTGTGTCGTGCTGCAGAAGCTGCAGTTCCGAGCCCTCGGACTTGGACCTGGGTTCGAGCCTCAGCGCTGCTCTTCGGGGATCTCACACCGTGGCTCTCTCCTGGCTTGTGCAGAAGAGGCATTTCCCCCCAACCCCGGCTCAGACTCCTCACTCACATCCTGTTAACCCAGAACTTGTTTTGTGCAAAAGCTGCAGAACTATGAAAAGGAGCAGAAAGCATGTGATATGTTTAAATATGCCAGAGCAATATGCTGACCAGCGAGGTTTGTTTATTAAAATCTTTATGTGGGGTGAAGCTCAATTGAGCTTATGTCAGCTGGTTTATGGAGAGGCCCTGTTTTCAAGATCAGGCTGCTGTTTGTCTTCTTTACCAAGCTGACAGAGGACATTCTGGAGAATACATTATGCCAAAAACATCTGTATTATAGAAAATCAACAATGAAGAGAAACAGCTCCAAATGGAGTTAGTACTTTGAAAGGCTTTTATCTGTCAATAGATTAAACTGCTATTTTTATCCAAGGAGGAAACTAGGGGAAGTATAAATCGGTTTAAGAACAGCAGAAACTGGCCTCCTCTTTTCTGCCAAGTTATTTTTGCATGCTCGCAGGAGAGAGGGTGGGTTTCTGTTCTTGTTTTAATCAATGTTTAAAAAAAAAAAATACCTATAGAACTACTTTATCCCAAATCAGAATACTTGGGGCTGATTTTTACCCTTCTATTGTTTCCCCACTGAGATGTATGCCCCCAAATGAGACATGATGTGCTGGGGTTTGCCTTCCAATGAAGAAGTGGGCCCCTTATACGCCTTCCTATTTAAAAACCCTGGAGTTGTCACAGGCATAGTCAGGTGTGCCCAGAACTATATTTGTCACCAACACCTTCATGAGGATAGTAATAATACCAATAATAAATTGCTAACATATATCAAGCACGTACTCTGGCTAGGTATTTTCCATTCATTAATCCACTCAGTCCTCATAAGCTCTGTGAGTTTGGTACTGTTAGGATCTGGCTGTTTTTAAATTAACTTTTTATTAAAGTGTAACATGCATACAGAAAATTACACAAACTCTAAGTATGGAACTCAGTGCATTTCACAAACCGAACTCACCACCATTGAGAACAAGAAGCCAAACGTCTCCTGCCCTCTCCTGTTGCATCTACTCTTACCCTCAAAGGTAACCACTGTCCCAACCTCCCACAACACAGAGTGGGCTCATCAAGCTTTGAACCCTACATAAGTGGCATTATACAATATGTACCTTTTTGCATCTGGCTGCTTTCTCTCAACATTATGTTCGTGAGGTTCATTTACACCCTTATGTACAGTTGTAGTGTGTAATTGTATCATGCTTGTGTGGAGCTGAAGTGTGTAACCGTATTGTGTGTGATGTCCAATTGTAGTGGATAATTGTTTTGCGTATTGTTTGTAGTTGTGGATTTCTCATCCTCTAAGCTGCAAAATATTCCATTGTGTGAATATGTCACTATTAATTTTTCTATTTTATTGCTGATGGGTTTTATGCCCATTTTAAGTTTGAGGCTAAAGTTCAAGGTTAAGGTTGAAGGTGGAGAATACTGACGCTCAAGAGGTTAAAAAAAAAAACTTGTCCAAATTCACAAAGCTAGTATAAATGGTGGATCTGGGATTATAACTTGAGTTGGCCTGACTCCAATGCCCATACTATTAAGCACCATGCTGTGTCACCTTTCAGAAAAGCTACATTTGCAGGGACTTCTCCTCAATGAGTAGAAAAGTTTTTTGTATAAATAATTTGGGAGGCTCATGGGAAGAGGATATTTGAGTAATGTGACATGAATCTAAGTCCACCCACCTCTACTGAGCTTATTGCCTTCTTTAGACATATCTCTATGCCTTTGGGTCCCATCTAACACTTTCTCCATGTTCAATTACTTTGATTGACCCTCCAATAGCCCCACCTGGATCTCAAGCACTGTGGAGCTTGACTTAGTAGCCAAGACTGGAAATACACCATTGCACCCAAGACCAAGAGATGTTGAGTGTAAGACAATGTGCTTAGAGCAGCAGCCATGTAAAGGCTTCAATAGATATGTAAGCAAAAGAGGGTGTGGGGCATGTCAAGTTCGGTGTGTGCACACAGTTTATGTGAATTCTCTAACTCTTGTGTTGGCTCTCCCACCTCCCTCTCTGATATTTCTCCTACAAATGGTTTATGATGCTGTTGCCAAGTCATTCCCATCAATTCAAGAGCACATCCAGCAAACTGGTCCATGAGTAGGATAATTGTATTCTAAATAGCATCCATATTTTTTTAAGAGGAAAAGAAGGAAAGGGAAGGGAAGGGAAGGGAAGGGAAGGGAAGGGAAGGGAAGGGAAGGGAAGGAAGGGAAGGGAAGGGAAAGGAAGGGAAGGAAAGTAGGAAAGGAAAAAGAAAGAAAAATAACACTCTCAAAGAGTCACAGAACCATAAAGGAAATACGAAAGCTGGCTCTCTTTCCGATTATGTGTCCTCTTCAAATGAAGAGGAATCCAATGAAGAGGTTTTATTTGGTCACATAAAGAGGGAACATCCATTTTAGACACACTTTTGGGGCCCAAGCTTTGGATCCTTCTCAACCCTCATCATCACTGAGTGACTGTGGCTGGAGACATACAGAGACCAGTCATCAATCATCAAAGAACTTACCAGGACCTTTCAGCGCAGCTTTCTTTCACTGCCCCTCAGCCTGGCTTACTGGTGATTTTCTGCAGACAGGCACAGAATTAGCCATGACGGGTGTCTACTAGGTTATTTGGCCAGTTCACAACTGATCATGCAGCAAATGCAGTTATTATGGCCCAATGTACGCTGCTTGGTACAATGAAAGAATCCCGGGATCAGCTGAGCTATAGGCCAGTTGTCTCATTTATGTAAACACCATTGGAGTTTCCAGGTATTACCTGAGAAGAAACCCACCTTGCCTTGCAGAGTCTCAAGAATCCTTGACTTCTCTAACCTCCCCTGAAGGAAAGAAGCTGCTTGCACTGGCCCACTGTCCTGGTTTACTAGAGCTGCTGCCACAACATACAACAGACTGGGTGGCTTGACCAAAGGAAATTATTGCCTCCTGGTTATAAAGACCGTGAAATCCGAAAGCCAAGTATTGTCGGGGTTGCCTCCTTCTGAGGGCCCTGAGGGAAGGATCTGTGCTATGCCCTTCTCCCTGGCTTGCTGATGGCCATCTTCATGCTCATCTTGTCTTCTGCCTGCATGCCTGTCTCTGTGGCAAATTCCCCTCCTTACATGGACATGGTCATATGGGATTAGGGCCTACCCTACTGACCTCACCTGATTACCTCACTTGACTGCCTCTGTCAAGAGGCCACATTCTGAAGTACTCAGGAGTAGGTGCTCAAAATAGGAACTATAGGGGGGAAACAACCCAACCCCTAACATTGACTCCCACAAAAATTCCTTCTTCTCTCCCCACTGAACAGCTAATTCCAGTCTCCCCAGAATCTAGATTCTGCATTCTATTTGCTCTGACCTTAACCAAATAAGATTACTGAAGATGTGGGAGTGAACTTGACAAGGCCCCAGCTCCCATTTCCTTGTGGTCTTCTGGTAACTTATCCCCATGAGGAATGACATTTTGGTTGTCAGGGTCTCCTGAAATCAAAGGAGTCAGAGGCACCCATGTAACTCCTGGTTCGGACCTCCCCCACCCCCTTCCACACACCAGATGGTCTCACCAACCTGACCTTCCTCTTCCTGTCATGTAGGCTTGTCCTTCCCTCCCTGAACCAATGCTACTGCAGTTCTTTCCTCCTCTTTCTTTGCCCCTTGAGCTATCTTTTAAGATCTCACTCAATTCATGTCTTCCGTGACAGGCACTTCTCACTCACATCATCTGAACAGACAGCATCTTGTTCCAGTTTGTGTTATGGGATTTGATGAAGGAAGATGGTGGGGCATTTTCTCTTTCCATCTGCAATGTCTCGGCAGCTCACCATGCCTGTCACTAACATCCCAGTTCCATGTCTCAGTTTCCTGGGGCCACGAATTTCTCTTCCAGGTATCCTGCCTTTGAAGCTGCTGCCAGGCAAGCAGAGACGGAACAGCTTGATCACATGGATCTTTGACTGCCCCTCTTTTCTGATGGGCACAAGAACTCAGGAGATTTTACCTGTGTTTAAATAAGAAGAGAGAGGGAGTCGGTACTTGATTTTTACTTTCTTGAATGAAAACAGAATATTTTTTAAATCTTGTTTTGTCTCCAGTCCTACTTTTCGTGAAGTCTTTCCCTTCAATTGACTTTTAATTTTAAGAAACTACTTCAACCCCTCAGAATGTCATAAAAAAAAAAAATTCCCCCTGTTCAATTTGCAAGCAGAATCAAATTGCTGGAAGTCATTCACATGGAGAAAAAGGAAGAAATGCGCTGTTGGGAATGACTTGTAAGGTGTTTTAAAAATATAACATTTGACCTCATTTCTTTAAAAAAATGTAAAGCTTGGGGATTTCTTCTGAGAGCTCTGAAGCTGTGAATGGATGGTGGGTGGATATCTATCGATTAGGGGACTTCAAAACCATTTGCAACACCTGGTTTAGTCTTCCCAGGGAATGAGTACCTTTCTAGTAGAAACTCAGGTGCTTAGAGAGACACGTACATTCTTTCAAGTTGGGAATCCACTCTTAACAGCACCACTTGCTAATAGATCTGATTACTATCCCCTATCTGATTACTATCTAATTACTATCAGTATTTCATTACTGATGAAAAACTGTAAGAAGGAGAAAGAAAGTATATTCAAGCACCCAGCCTCATAATTGAGACATAACTCTCATTACATATGACATTAGGTAAATCTTAATTTGTATTGAAAAGTGTAAGGGCAACAGTGGCCATAAAAGATGTATTTCCTAACCCAATTAAATGCAATTCACTAAATAGCCTGATTTGTCATTCCAAAATATAAATGTGTCTTGCTCCAGTTAATAGATATGATGTAACAAAGCTATATGTTCAAAGTATCATGATACATACCTTTGTCATTCCTTTGAGCAATGAAAATTTATTGAGTATTTATTATGTGCAGGCAGTGGAAATAACTTGAAGTCTGATAGAGGACACAGAAAAATTAAAGCAGTTACAGTATAATGTATAGGAACATGTAGGCACATCACCTGATCCCATCTTGGAGGGTAGAAAATTAAAAAAAAAAATGTTATCGAAGCTGAGTACTATCTAAGATGAGGCCTGATGTTAGCCAGAGGGATTGCAATAACCTAGAAATGAGAAGAAAGTGGTCTGAGCACAGCATTGGCAGAGAAGATGGAGAAAAGTAGTCAAATTAGAAAAATTTTTGGAGGAAGGGTCTACAGGACTAGGTGATGGCTATTTCCTTTGTGTCTCATAGGTCATAATACTGAACAGCAAAGAGGAACAGATGCAAAGGTGATTTATTCTGCAAAGTGACTAGTAATACACTAATACTTCTGCTTGATAAATCTATTTTCACACATAGCAGCTTTGTTTACAACTGTGCTCTATTGCACGGCAGCTTTGATTTAATGGAATCTTTTTATACCAATGAATTTCTTCCACTATTTCATTCAGATTGCCTACCTGCTAAGACAGATACCTGAATTTAGAGTGAAATTCTTATAGAGTTCTTATAAGCAGGAATGAGAGGCTCTCTTAGACTTCACACAATAATACAAAGAGGCCCACAGAAGGTGAGCAAACACTAATTTATTTTGTGTGGATAAGACATCAATGATGTAGCAACTTCTGTGCATTAGATAGTGGAGATTTTACAAGTGAATGATGTCCCTGTTCTTGAGCTTACAGTGTAGTAGAAAAGACAAACTGAATGTGATAAGTGATATCATGGAGGCACGGAGAAACACCTATTGGCCCAAAGTAGAGAGCACATGCATTGAGCCTGTGGTTGGTGAATATAGCAAGGAGGGAGGTCTCAGGCAGGAGGTAGCAATGAAACTGGATAAAGGGAACTGGCTGGAGTTACTCAGCTAGACGGGTGTGTAAGGGAGTTCCAGGGAATAAAAACCTCATGAACAGAAAAGTCAAAGTGTAAAAGTAAAGGGAAGATGGGAGGGCCATAAATAGACCACACAATGCAGCCAGAGTGTGCAGGGTCATTGAGGAGAGCAATGAAAAAGAACCCCGAAGGAAGGATGGTACGAAGGGCTGTGAGTGCCCAAAAGAGGACCTTGAACCACACTCATGTCATGAGAGCCATGAGAGATTGTCAAGCAATGGAGCAAGGTGACCAGATGTGCTTCTCAGCAGCACCTTGTCTACAGTAGATTGGGGGTGAGAGAGAGAAGTGTCAAGAAGGTCACAGACTCAGAAATAACCAACTAAGATTTGAGGATGATCTGAGCCAAGCCTTTGCCACTGGCAGTAAGAAAAGGAACAAAGTCAACAGACATTTCTGCAATAGGATCTGGAAAAGTTGGTGACCAATAGTTATGAGCCATGGAAGGAAAAAGAGAATCTCAGGGTTTCTATCCTAGTCTGTTTGGGCCACTATAACAGAATGTCGTACACTCGGTGGCTTATGAACAACAGGCATTCATTTCTCACTGTTCTCTAGGCTGGGGAGGCCACGATCAAGGTGCCAGATTAAGTGTCTGGTGAGAGCCAGCTTCCTGATTCGTACATTTGTGACTTTTCACTGTAATGTCACATGGCAGAACTGGAGAGGAAGCTCTCAGGGTTATAAGGCTCCACCTTCATGACCTAATCACGTCCCAAAGACCCCACTTCCCAACACCATCACATTGGGGTTAGGTTTCAACATATAAATTTGGGGGACACGGGACACCTGGGTGGCTCAGTGGTTGAGCATCTGCCTTTGGTTCAGGTTGTGCTCCTGGGGTCCTGGGATGAGTCCCACATCTGGCTCCCCACAGGGAGTCTGCTTCTCCCTCTGCCTGTGTCTCTGCCTCTCTCTCTATGTTTCATGAATAAATAAATAAAATCTTTTTAAAAAAATTAGGAGGACACAGACATTCAATCTATAGCAGATTCTAACTTGGGCATTTTGTCATTAGGAGAGATAGAGAATTCAGGAATGGGGGGAAAGGATGTGTGCAGTAGGCAGGATGGTATATACAGGAAAGCAGAGTTTATTGCCAATCCTGATTCCTTTCCTCTTTTCTTGTCCTTCACTCCCCAGAGTGCTATTACCTTGAGAACAAGGACACTCCTAATGGCAACTCAGCCTCAAGGAGAATAGGTGCAGGGTGGTAAGGACCCTGCCAGCAAGAGGACGAAGTAACCAGAGGTAAGGCATGAGGAGGAAGAATGAGTGAGTTTTCCAGGATTTGAAAGGGAAGAGTTTCAGAATAGTTTGGGAGGAGGTTGGGAGAGAATCAATTTGGGGAAGAACCAGTTGCTGTGCACTCGGTTTGGACTTCCTTTTTGATGGTCTTTGAAACCGTGAATATAGGATTTGAGTTATCTTTAGATCCCCTTGGAGGCCAGACAGTTTCCCAACATTCAACATTCCCTTCCAACCTGGACCACACAAGTCTCTCTGGCTTCCCTGGGTGACACTGGGTCAGAGTTGCTCTTAGAATGAGCAATGGACACGTTTTCCAGCAGTTGGAAGTGTGTGGTGTGCCTGACAGTCATCTGCACTTAGGAGATGAAGGACGTTTTTTGAGGGAGAGGGTGAGAGCAGGAGGGCTGAAGGAAGAGCATTAGGTTGCACCAGTGTAAAGAGAACATGGGGAAAGAGACATGAACAGAGATGCCAATAGAGAAATCAAGTGGAGTGAGCACTGGGTCACTAAGGTCAAGAGAGAAGGCCCTTGGGGAAGGAAACACAAGAACATCACGACTGAGATCACTGGAGCTTGCACCGTGGGGGTCAATACCAGCATCTTCCTCACCATTACTGCAGAGCCATAGAGATCCACGTTGGCATACCGAGGAGACAATAAGAAGCATAAGTGGGGCAGCCCGGGTGGCTCAGCGGTTTAGTGCCACCTTCAGTCCAGGGTATGATCCTGGAAACCTGGGATAGAGTCCCACGTTGGTCTCCTTGCATGGAGCCTGCTTCTCCCTCTGCCTGTGTCTCTGCCTCTCTCTCTTTCTCTCTCTGTGTCTCTCATGAATAAATAAATAAAATCTTTAAAAAAAATAAGAAGAAGCATAAGTAGGGAACAACAGTGATAAACACTTTTTCAAAAAAACATTTCCCAACTTGGTATTTTAAAAAACCCAGAATGATGTGCAAAAGTAATTAGGTACAAGGGCTATTTGTCACAAAAACATAGTACACGAAAAAAAAAAAAACATAGTACGTGTGTAATACAATTTGCAACAACCTAAAAGACCAATACAAGGTACTGGCTAATGAAGACGTATATTGTAGAAGTATATTTCAAAACACGGGTGAATGCGCACAGTTTAAGTGAATAAAGAAGATACAAAAGATGTATATAATCTGATCTCAATTTGGGGATGTCTATGTACACACACAAAACGCAAGTATAAAAAGACTAAGATGATATACAGTGATTGGCTAGCAGTGCCATGTTTTGTTGATAAGCTTAAAGGTGGATTTTATTTTCTTCCTCATGGTATTTGGTATTTTTAAATTTTTCTGAGTTCCTTTGGAGGCTGGAGGATGTATAGCTTTTTCACTTAGGAAAAAAAATCCATGAAATTATATCAGTATTGTTTTAGTGATCGCGTTTGGTGAGGCGGAATGAGAGGGATGGGAACACATTTTGATGGGCAGGCAGCGCAGAGTGGGTGTATCCCGGGGTAGGGGACGCTTGGGCCGGACCCAGCAGCCCAGTGGCAAAGGAATTAACCCTGGAAAGGAAAAGGCACTCACAGTCCCTCTGGAAAAGAGAAGACACTGAGGAGCAGATGGCAATACAAGTAACTGTGGAGCTGAGGTTGGGAAATGCAGTTTGTGTCCATTTTTATTATAAAGTGAGAAGAGCAACCACCCATAGAACAAGGTGGGGGCGGGGCAGATCTAGGGTCCAGGGGAGAGGGGCAAAGATGTGAAGCAAATGCTCCAGAAATTCTAATGAGTAGCTGGGGCTGCAGACCTCTGAGCCCCCAAATCATCACTTTCAGTGGAGCCCATTAAGATGTGGGGTGCATGCCTATAGGTTTGCCTGTAGGTCCAGGGTCAGACCCTGCAAGTAGGAGGCACGCACTGCGCCTCTCTCCAGATGATCATCACTTACCCACTGTCTTTACTCCTTACTTAACCCCGGGGGAAACCTTACCCAGATTTGGGGGTAATGGTGGATACAGGGAGCCAGCCTCCTCTCCTGACATTTCTCCTTAAGGGCGTAGTTCTTTGAAACAGTGTAAGACAGCCAAAAGTGCCCAAACCATTTGTTCTCCATCCAGCCGCTTCCTTCCCTGGAGGCATGAGGATGGGGTGGGCGAGGGGGGCCGGCAGAAGGAGGACGAGGGGCTGGAGGAGGGAGGCCAAGAGGACACAGGTTATGCTGTGAAACCATTATGCTGACAGCAGACAGCAAGCAGCATCTCTGGCCATGCCCGCGCGCACGCTGGACGTACGTGCGCATCAGTGAGTCACCAGGACACCTTCATTCTCTCCAGCCTGTATCCCCCGGCTCCCCGCCTTCCGGATGGACACGACACGCCAGGCTCCTCCAGCCCAAAATTCGAGCAGCTGTCGTTCCCTCTCTGTAGCCAGACTCAGCAGGTTGCCAAAAAGGACGTGCCAGCCCTGCAAAGAGGTGATATATACCAAAAGGGACTGCATTAGGCTCTTCATTAACTGGAGGGCCAATAAATTTATGAAAATCATGAATCAGTTAATCCATTACTTAGAACGATTAATAGCTAATTAACACGAGGACGAGGGCTGACCCATCTATTCATCTCTACTTGCAGAGTCCAGGGCAGGAAAAGGAACTGCCTGTCTACTGCGTGTTCCAGTCAGATCTCGAGGGGCGAAGCTGACCCGATGGCTTACATGCAGCCCTCAATCTTGGGGCCTCCTCTGAGGGCCTCTGAATTTTTTTAGCTTTGTGTTATAGAAAGGGTCAAACATGAAAAATAGGTAAGAGTTTAATGAATTTAATGTACCCATCATCCACCTTCAACGATTATCAATACCTGGCCAATCTTATTTCATCTATGAGCCCCCTTTCTGGGTTATTTTAAAGCAAATCCCAGATATCACATTCTTTCCTCTATGATTACTCAGTTCGTATCTATCAAAGAGAAGGACTTTTAAAAACATAACCACAATGCCATTATCACACATAAAAAATCTAATAATTAGGGATCCCTGGCTAATTAAGGGATCAGGGCTAAGGGTGGCTCAGTGGTTTGGCGCCTGCCTTTGGCCCAGGGCGCGATCAGGGAGACCCGGGATCGAGTCCCGTATCGGGCTCCCGGTGCATGGAGCCTGCTTCTCCCTCTGCCTGTGTCTCTGCCTCTCTCTCTCTCTCTCTCTCTCTCTGTCTATCATGAATAATAAATAAATCTTTTTTAAAAATCTAATAATTCGTTAATACCACTGCATTTCCTTATATATGTTATAAATTTTTAACAGTTTGTTTAAATTGGGATCCAGAGAAGGTCCAGACGGAGCAATTGGTTGATATACTCTTTGAATCTATATGTTCTCCCTCTATTGTTGCTTATTTCTTGCAAATTTTTGTTGAATTAAACATGTCATTTGTACCTAGCATTTGACAGTCTGGATTGTACTGATTGCAACCCTAAATGCTGGTTGATTTGAGTATGTGCATGAGTGTGTGTGTGTGTGTGTGTGTGTGTCTCATATTTCTGTGAAAGAGACAGAGGCTTAGTGCCGATAAGTTTGTTTTTGTTTTCACAAGACTGTCAAAGGTAGTAGTGCATACTTCAACCAGGAGATGTATAAATTCTGGTTGTCCCTCTTTTTGTGATATTATCAACCATCCATGATTATTGCCCGAAGCAGTGGCTCTCAACCAGAGTGACTTTGCCCTACCAAGGAACCTTTGCTGACATTTTTAGTTGTCAGAGCTGGGAGAGGGGATGCTTCTAGAATCCAGTGGGTACACACCCAGGAATGTTGCTACCATCCACAACACAGGCCCTCAACACAAAGAATTATCTGGCCCAAAATGTCAATCAGTGCAAATTTGAGACACTGTGACCCAGATCCATGTATTCATCGGGGTTGTAAAATGTGATATTCCAATTCCATCGTTCATTTTTTTATTTGTTAGCGTGACTAGTTGCATAAAGAAAAACTTCCCAAGCAACTTTTTGGTTTCTCTGAGGGAGAATTTATATAGTAGATGTAAATAAATGCTTGATTCTTTCACTTATCAGTTCTGAAAATGATGAAGTAGCTTGCTAGAGTCCTCCAGAGGTGACCAATAAGATCTTTCCTTATAAGAATCGCTTATGAACTTGAGGACATAAAAAGTATTGGATATGTCCCAACAGCACAGTGATTTTCTTTACTGACACGTAAATTGTCTCACCTTTATCAGCAGGAGCTTACTCAAGCTGGTTCCTGAGTCTTTTTGACACATCCTGGTAGTATTTAAATGTTTTTTTGGGTTTGGGGTTTTGGGGGTTTTTTCAGTGTTTAAATGTTTGCTTGCATTTCTGGAAAAGAAGACACTCTCACATCACCTATGTTTACCTTCCTGGGTGGAAATCAGCCTCTTCTCCAAGGTACTTTGGTTTCTTTCAGTGACACTAATGGTCACCATCTGGGTCCTAGGGGGACTCATGCACTTTGAGACATAGATAGCCTTCAAAAAACCATCTAGGGATGGAATTTTCTGAGCTGTATTTTATACATAGAAAAACTTAGACCCAAGGCATGGTTTTACCCAAACTCAAAGCACATGGAAGTTTTTGAAACCCTGAAATATACACCCACTCTCATCTCCAGCTTCTTCAGTCAGTAGGCCTGGGAAAGGAACAGACCATCTCAAAAGCCCAAAAATGCAGATAAAATGACAAAAGAGGCTGGATCTTGGGGAACCAAAGAGGCCTGGAAATGCCAGAGTTTGGTCTGAATGCTTGGGCCTCTAGCCTCTCCAAGGCTAGGACTTCCTCTGACAGAGGCTACAGGAGGGCCCCAGAGTGTGCCAAGAAGATTATCACCTCTTCCAAAGGTTTGGGGAGATGAGAGGATCCTCTTCAATATTAAAAATCAGGTGCAACATTTTATATCAAAAAAAATAGATAGATTATGGAATAGCATGGAAAACTTGCCATTTTGCTTTAGAATATGTGACTGAAGAAGTTGTAGCTTGGCTGTGACCCCTTCTGCACTTAGCTGTACAGCACCAGCGTGCAAAATCCTGGTTCTCTGGCATCCGAGTATTTGGGAAGAGAGCATGAGAAGCCCTATGAAGTAATTCTGAACCCACTCTGCTCCAATAAAGGAATCTCTTCCTTCATTATACAAATTGAGGTAGCTTAAAGTATAGTGAAAAGTCCAAAGATAGGTCGTTTGTTTAAAGTCAACCGTTCTTTTATGGAAGAGAATCACTGTTCCCCTAACTTCTCCTTTCTTAAATACTTTAATATTGGAACCACCTGTCTTGGGTTTAAGCTGAGATGTGTCAGATTGAGAAGAGACTAAATTCTTTGTAAAACAAGGCAGGATATGATATATGGAAACATACCTGCTATCTGCCCAAAAAGCGGGGCAGGGGGGTAACTGATTTTTTTTTTCTTTTTTAGCCCTGCAGCCACCTCTGAGTGAGCTCAATAAAAAACTCCACTGCCCAAGTGATGAAATCAGATTAGCATGCTCCAACTCTGATGTTCTGTGCTGAGGGAATTGGAAGGAGCTGCTAGCGCTGGAGCTGGGCTATTTTGCATTTCTCAGTGACATCCTCTAATGAGCTGACAACGCAGAACACCAGGCTGCTGTCTTGGAGAAATGAAAACAATACAGTGGTCATTTCACATCCTATCATCCTAATGACAACCCATGAGCTGCCTTCTCCTTGCCTATGATTAAAATACATGGGACCTGCATGAGGATTTGAAAGCAAGAGCCCCGATAGGGAAAGAGACCAAAGAGGGCTGCATGGAGGGAGTGGGGAGGCATCCAAAGGACAGACATGTTTCCAAAAGTCAGAGAGGTCAAGGGTAACTAGCCTTGATGTCCCTTGAAATTTGCTCTCTTGGGAACTGTCAGCTACGATGCCTGATTAACTTCCTCCAATAGAGCCAAAATGGTTCCACCAAAGAGACCCAGTTCTATTTCATGGCTCAGTCGCCACAGCAGTGCAAATTATAGGGTGACGTTCCCCAGGCAAGAATTCAGCTGGTGTGCACCGGACAGCTGGATGGGTTATTAAAATACTGAAACGCTGAATACTGGTTGACAAAACCCACTCCCCAACTCCTTCTCCCACCCGCCACCTGCCTTAGCTGTTCCCATTCCTGTCCTAACACCCCTGAGCCACCCCTCACCCCCAACTCAGCAACTTTACTAAATGGGCATCGCCTGGCACAGGGGGGAGCTCGCCTGTGCCCTGATTCGGCCTGGTAGGCACCTTCCACTCTGACCATCCATGTCCAGGCCAAACCCATCATTACATAGTTTTCATATTCGATTAGACATGCCCATTAGACTGCCCAGCACTGCTGAGCCTTCTAGAACGCTGCCAACAACCCACAGGGACGGGCCATCCGCTGCAGACCTGTTCTGCCCTGCCCACCTCCTGGGGCCTGTTGCCTACACAATACAGTCCCACTGGCCCCAATGGAAGAACAAAGGGAATTGAAAGCCCTGCAATCATTCTGGCTCTCAGAGGATTGGACAACCTTCCCATGCTTGGCAGGCTGATCATTAGGATTTTCTTACTGGCCTTTTGTTGTTGCCAACCCTCCTTAAGCCTCCTAAAATAATAATGATGAATCTCTTTAAACCTTATCTTCAGTCTTTGTTTTTGATGATTTCCATTCTCAGGAGCCTTTTCCTCTCCCTCTGGTCGAGTTTTGCTAGTCCCTGCTTCATTTGTGGCCATTCTCAGATATCCACAATGATAATCACTGAGTAGGTCATGGCGGGAGGGGAGGGAAAGGTCATGGGAAGGATGGGGGAAGGAAACATAATTATGAAAAAGAAAGAAATGGTCATTTAGGTATTTATGAGTGGAGTGTTTGGGTTGGGAATAATATGACATTTCATAGGCTACGTTCCCGAGTAAAAGGGCCCAGGAGGTCGAAGCAGTGGAACATTCCTGAAGGATCATGTATAATGTCTAGCATGTGGCAAAGGGGGAAGAAGAAAGGGAGGGTGGAAGGAAGGGAGGGATTGTCCCTGTGAAGCCATCAGTGCATCACAAGTAGACAGTCCTCTTGGGGATAATCACCTATTCTTTCTCCTCAATGAGAAAGCTGGAACTATTAGCTTCAACAGAGCTGTTCCTCTTTCTCCTTCTCCATGACAAATGCCTTGTATTCCTGGGTCACCAGACTCTCTTAGCCCACTGAAGAAACTTCAGAGAGGGAGTCTTCCAAAGTGACCTCAGGCTGCCCAGCTGGCAAGAAGCCTCACCATGAAGCATCAGTCCTGCGCGGGGAAGCTGGGGATTCCAGCTGGCAACTTCCAGCCAGAAGGGAAGGGCTGCCAGCGTACGTGGAAAACCAGGCGGTCTCAGAGAAGTGAGGATGTATTTAGGACTCACTCACCACTCTGCTGTGAGCTTTAGCTTCTCTGACTCAACCCCACAGAACAGATACATTGAATACTTTCTATGTGTTAGAATCTGTGCAAAGTACAGGGGACTTCAGAAGAGTCAAAGACCAACTTTCTCCCAGGGAAGTGTTCCTTATTCAGTTGTAAGATGGCTAACATTAGCCTATTTGTAAAATAGTGGCAGTAGTAACTATCTCTTTGTGTTAGACACAATGCTTTGTGTTCACACCGCCTCGAGTTCATTCTCTGTCTGGGCACACAGCTACACATTTTCCAGCATCATCTGCAGTGCCCACATGAATGACCTCTAGCCAATGGAATGTGGATAGAGGGCTTGGACGTTCCTACCAGGTCCGGCCTCTGAAACCTTTCCCACAATCTTCCATGCATGGTCTCTTCCTCCTTAGCCAGCTGGATCCAGAATCCCAACAGAGTACTCAGAGGTCCTACAGGAAGTGAAGCCACTAGCTGGAAGGATTCTGGGTCCCTGAAAGACTACAACGAACGGAGCCCCCTTCCCAACGTGGGCACTGCACACACACACACACACACACACACACACACACGTCATGGTGCACTGTGATATGAACAAAACAGTAATATTATTGTATTAACCCATTGAGATTTTAGGGTTGTCGTCCCAGCAGCTAATGTTTCTTACCCTATTTAACATGCTCATGGATTTCCTTACCAGATGGGATGAGATGATACATTTAGATGCCTAATTTTATGCCTGATGTAAGGTAGGTACCTGGCACGGTGCCAGAAACCTACTAGGTGCTCGATAATTGAAGATGGTGAGAGGGGAAACCAGCTGCTTTTCTTAGAAGCTCCAGATGTGGAATCGTTGCCAACACAAGCCTTTGTAGCCGATGGGAGGGGAGGAAGTTCCCAGAACAGGAGACCAATGAAAACTGACCAATGATCTACAGGGAAAGCCGCTGAAGAAAGGCACAAGGGGAGCATTTTTAGCGACAATAGTTACCATGTACCTTTCTATCTGACTTCTTCCTGCCTTTGTTAAACCTGGAATTGGCCGACTTCCTGGAGTTGCCAGGTTTCCCTACAGGTCCTCAGCCTCCCTCTTTATGGCAAGGTCTGTTGAGCATGGCTTTGTTCTGGCCATTTCCTAGGGCAATCCTTCCATCCCAGCCTTTGCCTGGCCTCGGGACACAGCCACCCTGACTCATTCACAAAGTACATAGTATATGCAAGGCCCTACAGTAAAGAGTCACCAAAGCAGGGTGGGTGGGAGCAGGTAACCGCAGGACAAAGCCCCAAGGGGAAATGGCAGAAAATGTAAAAACAATGATAAAACTCTTGAGGGTCTGCATTTTATTTCCCCGGTGTCAAGGCAATCCTAAACAAAACCAGCCTAGCTAGGGACTAATCCTCCCTGCCCAGATAGCACCCTGCCTACACCCCACGTCCTCTGGAATCCGACTGGCTAGAGACACGGTGTCAACTCCAACATAGTCCACACCTGCAAGGTGCCTGCGGGCTGGCAGGGGGGTCCACAGCTAAATGAACAAATAGTATGAGGAATAATCAACATCAGGAAAGGCTCTCCCAAAGCAACGTTGGTGGAGCTTAAGTTTTCAAGACCAGAGCTAGGATTCCATTAGATAAAGAGGAAGAAACGAGCATCACAACAGAGGCGTGAAACCACATGACGCAGCCAGAGGAATACAAAAATTTCCCTGTGACTGGAGATAAAGATGCACCCGGGCAGGGGTGCCTGGGTGGCTCACCCGGTTACAGTTCTGACTCTTGATATCAGCTCAGATCATGATCTCAAGGTGGAGAGATCAAGCCCCGCACGGGGCTCCATGCTAGGTGTGGAGCCTGCCTAGGACTCTCTCTTCAGCACCCTGTCTAAAAAAAAAAAAAAAAAAAAAAAAGATGTTCCTGGGCAGGTAGGTAGTGGTCAGTCAGACTAGAGCAGCCAACAGAAGGCAATTCCAGAAAAGCTCTTGTTGACATGTTGACAATAAGAAACTAGCAAAGCATTATTTTTCTTTTACATCATTTTACTGAGATATGAGTCAGATACCATACAATTCATCCACATGAAGTGCACAGTCCAATGGTTTGTTGTAGATTCACAGACCTCTGTGCTCACCACCACCATCAAGTTGGGAACTTTTACCCCAAAAAGAAACCTTGCACCCTTTAGCCGTCACTCCCCAATGCTCTTGGGCATAGGCCTAGAGCAGCCAAGGGTTTTTAAAACAAGAAAGTGAAAAATTAGATTTCCGTTTCTTAAAAGATCTCTTGCTGACCTTCCATGGCCCAAGGCCCAACATGGCACACACTGACTGACACACATTTCTTCCATCATCGTCAGGAGGACCTACCTGCAGCCTCAGGTCCCTACTTCTCACCAGCTGCAACCACTCAGAGACTTACACCTACCTGCACACCGAGGCCACCCACACATAGGCCCTGGTTTCCTGCCTCATAAGAAATGCCTGAGGGAACTTAGCTGAGCCAGCCTTAGCCTCAAGCAAGTTCACACCTTCGGTTCTCCTTCCTGGTGGCTGGACAGATCCTCCTCCAAGATTTCCCAGCTCTTGGCCTGTTCTCTGAGACTCAACTGTCTCCCGCTCTAAACGCTCCCACCGCCCATAACTACCTCATCAAACCACACCACTCCCAAGAGGGCAGAGCCTACTGGCTTCCGACAACAGCAGAAGCCCACAAAGTGCTCAAGGCTCACAGAAGTCTCTGGAACTCTCAGGACCCACCTACAGGGAACATATTATTGTCCTCATTTCAGAAATGGGGAAACTGAGTCTTGCAGGGTTTAAGTGCTATCCTAGGGCTCGGTGGCAGGTGAGTGGCAAAGCTAAGCCTCTAGCTGAAGCGAGGAGAAGCAGTCAGTGGTTTGAGCTGCTTTCAGCCACCTGGAACCAACCTCTCATACAAGTGGCTCAGTCACACGGGGGCAGATGGCTTTTCCTCGCCTAGCAGTAGGTCCCAGTAAAGAATTGGTGTGGCATGTCTGCAGTGTCACCAAAGTCCCAGGATCCTGTGTCTTTATGCCTCACCATCCTTAGCATGGGACTTTCAGTTCCATGATCAAAAATCCTACTCTGTGCCCTATGATTTTTTTTTAATTGAGAAAGCAATAACTTTCCCATTTAATGGGAATTAATAGGGAAATTAATAATTGATTAATAATTATTTAATGGAAATAGCCCATTCTGTGGGCTTCTCTTCCATCTCATTGGCTCATCAGGAGTGTATAACATTCCTGCTACAAACAAAAGTAGCCTTTTCCACCAAGGGAGATGGGATGGGGGATGGATGTGGGGTAGGGAAACTGGTGCAGCCTCTGAGTTGAGCCTGCCCCCCCCCACCCTGTCTCTCACACTCACCCTGCACTGCCTCAGGCCTATGGCCCAGTGCCCAGTTTACCCCAATGCACCCCAGGCTAGACCACAGGTGCCCAGGCTAGACCAAAGGATGGGGTAGACCCTTCAAGAGAGGCAAGAACCTCTCCCTATTATCCATCTGCACTGTTGGCTGAGTGCATGCTCTCAGGCAAGGGGAGAGCTCGGTCATCTCCTCTGGTTGAGGAGCTAGTGAGAAGTCCCGACTTTGGGAAGACCTAGAAAGCCCTGGGAATACTCCAGCCCTCAACCTGCCAGCACTCCCAGCTGCTACAGGCCATAATGGAAAAGGAGCCAATGAACTCACTTCCAGGCCCACCACAAGGGCTCTCTGTAGAAACTTCAAGCTATCAAAAGGGCTCAAGAATTAATTATGTATTAATCACTGTCTCCAGACAATACATACCAAGTATGTACTCGTGCTGTAATGTCTGAGCGGCATTAAGCTGGATGTTGGGGGTGAGGGGAAGAGAAGACATCAGTGAACTGGGAAGAAAGGATGCTTCTTGGAAGACAAAATACAGAGAATCTTAGAGACAGCCATGCTTCAGGGGCATTAAGTACAGTGGCTACATCCATCTCATCTGCCATTCCCCCTGGCTGAGCGAGTCCCTGTGACTGACGAGGCTGGATAACAAAAGAAGAGGGTCTCACAGGTGGGTCACCCCACTGAGCAAGTCAAGGCCTTGTCCTCAGCAGCCTGGTCACCTGGGAGTTGTGAGGCACTAAAGCACTGCTGCCTACACCCCATCCTCCAAACAAGGCACAATGGAAATTCACTCAAGGTTTTTTATTTCCAGGCTCCTCTGCCCTCCTTGTTCTCTGAAGATTAAATCTGTTACAAGCCTTGAGAAATGTTCATCGTCTTGGGCTTTTAGCAAACACCCTTCAAAATCGGGATCCCAGGGGAAAACTATAGTGTTCCATGGGTAGCGCTATGTCATAGAAAGATTTGGAAACACCGGCCATGGGTTCTGAACCATACTCACTGCGAGGCTCCCTGGCCATCCAATGGTGTTCTCACCTATGAAACTAGGGTTTGCACTAGTGGAGATTAAAGATCACTTCTGGCTCTAATTCTTAGACTCTAGGAATGGACTTTACTGCCCTGAAGTATGTTTTTTTTTTCCTTTTTGTATGAATTTTCTCAGAAAATTCAAATAAATCACAAATATTCATAACAATAACCTTTGAGTGGTTCCCATGACTTCTGGCAAGATATTTTCACCTGGCAACTCAGTCCCCACAGCAATCCTATAGCAGGCCAACTAGGTATTAAAGACAGCCCAGGGGATCCCTGGGTGGCGCAGCGGTTTGGCGCCTGCCTTTGGTCCAGGGCGCGATCCTGGAGACCCGGGATTGAACCCCACATCGGGCTCCTGGTGCATGGAGCCTGCTTCTCCCTCTGCCTATGTCTCTCTCTCTCTCTCTCTCTCTCTCTCTCTCTGTGTGTGTGTGTGTGTGCGTGTGTGTGACTATCATAAATAAATAAAAATTTAAAAAATAAAATAAATAAAATAAAATAAAGACAGCCCCAATCTCCAGGTGAAGTAACTGAGCACAGGCAGATAAGTACCCAACCACTACAATTTCCCTTGGACGTCTGAGAGGCATCTCCAGTTTAAGAGGTGGCTCCCCAACTCCACCCCACCCCAACCTGCTTCTCTGCCAGTCTTCCCCTGCTCGGTAAGTGATGACTCCCTTCTGGGTAGATCCAGGCCAATGCCTTCAAGCTTCTCCTACCTCCCTCTCCTCAGAAACCACATCAACTTTGCTCTCAAACATACTTCCAGTGGGACCAACCCAGTCTAAGCCTTCATTATGTGTTGCCGGGGCCATTGCAAGAGCCTTCTCGCTGATCTCCCCAATGTGCACTCTTCTGGTTCCCATCTCATACGTGCACACACACACACACACACACACACACACACACACACAGTGCCGGGGGGGGCGGGGGTGAGGTCTCTACAACATAGCCAGAATGAATGATCCTTTGCAAGTACCATGCAAAACCTTCAGTGGTTCCCTATCTCACCGAGGATGAATTCCAAAGTCTTTACTTTGGCTTCCAAGGCCCTCTGAGATCTTTCCCACCACAACCTCTGATCTCCTTTCCTCCCATGACTCGCTCCTTCCCAGCCATGCTTTACTCTTCCTCAGGCCCAGCAGATCGACCTCCTCCCACCTCGGCCCTGGCTGGCCTGTCCTCCTCACGCATATCCAACTGGCTCTCTTCAACTTCATCCCAGTCTCTGCACCACACCATGGAGATGTTCTCCGACTACATAGAACAGCACCTCTCTCATCTGTGTCCCCACCTCTGTTTATTTTTCTCTTCAGCACGCATCTCCACCTGACACATTTTATATTATTTATTTTCGTGTCCTTCTCCCTTTACCAAAGGTAAGCTCTATCAGGACAAAGGCTTTGTCTCATGTGTTCACTGTTAAATCCCCGGAGCCTAAAAGAGTGCCTGGCATTTTAAAAAGTCCCTTGGTGTGATGGAGGTGTCAGCTAACATAGTGACATAAAAGAGAAAAGCACTAATGTCTTTCCTATGTCACCCAAATTCCTCAGTCACCTATAAAACAACCCGCTGTGGATTTCTGCATGATATGAGGTATTTAAAACACCAATTACCTAATTATTTGACTCCTAATGAACTCATTAGTGAGTGTGTTTGTATGCAGTATGCTGGCGTACTGAAAGAATGACATTTTCCCTCTACCTGGACAGGAACTATATACTGTAATGTAAATAAACAACAAAATGATTTGTTAAAGACATAAACTCAGTCCAAATATAATTACTCAAATAAAATAAATATATTTTTTAATGTTTGCTTACCAAATGAAAAGTTACCTGAGTGAGAGATGGAAGCCAGTGCTACTGTGTGGTTGTGGGGAAAAAGAAGTCAAGGGAGCTGGGGAAGGAGGAAGACCAGTGATTACCCAAAGCACATCCATTTCCTAACCTGGGAATTCATAGGTGACCTTCTCTTCTTGGCATTCAGTAACCTGGAAGTGGGTTAGTGACTATGGATCATCATTCAAAGTCATAAATGAGTCCATAATGTTAAAACACACACAGGACACTTGAGTGGCTCAGTCAGTTAAGCATCTAACTCTTGGTTTCAGCTCAGGTCATGATCTCAGGGTCGTGAGATCGAGTCCCCCCTTGGGCTCCATGCTGGATGTGGAGCCTGCTTAAGATTCTCTCCCTTTCTCCCTCTGCCTCTCCCAACCCTCTCACTCACACTCTCTCTCTTTAAAAGAAAAATACACACACAAAGTCAAAATAGACATCTGTTTTAACTATATAACTATATAATTTTTGAAAGTAAGAGACAAATAAAAGTATGAATTTTAAAGTATGCATTTATAGATTGACTATTTTTTTTTAAAGATTTTCCTTATTTGAGAAAGCATGAGCAGGGGGAGGAGCAGAGGGAGAGGGAGAAGCAGACTCCTTGCAGGGACCCCAACTCAGAACTCGATCCCAAGACCCTGAGATCATGACCTGAGCTGAAGGCAGGCATTTAATTCACTGAGCCACCCAGGAGCCCCAGATTGACAAGTTTTTTATTTTATTATAAAAGTAAGTGTATAAAATAGTCCTAGTTAAAAATCATTTTCATAAATAAAGTCATTTCAAGCAAAACACAATGCACAGGAAACCAAAAATTTCTAATTATTTAGACTGATTTGTCTGAACAGTTATAAAGAGCAAAAGCAGAATATTATTCTCGGTTCATAAACACTGTAATCCATCATAGAGTCATATCTATATCTAATACCATGTCACAGGTGTCTCTCTAAAGAATATATTTTTAGTATTTTTTTTAATTTTTAAATAAAATTGCCTATCTTTTCAAAGTTGCATTTTATGGTTTACAAATTTGAAATTATTGACACCTTCGATTGACTTCTCAGTTAACCACAATATCTTTAATTAAGAAAATATTCCTCCTAGAGGTAAGTGAAGAACTGGTAAGTGAAGAAAAATTCTGATAAATGGAAAATATTCTCAATTCTAATTCTTTCTTTATTGAAATGTGTTAATATCTAAGTCCAAATCTTTTCACAGGTACCTTTTTTTTTTTTTTGTCGTTCAGAGAAACATTCTTTGACCAATTTTTTATGAGATAAAATTCATCAAATATGTTCTCTGTGATTCTTTTCAATGTTGTGCCAAATTTAGATGCTGCAAGGTCATGAGATATTTTGAAACATAATTATTTACTCTCAAATTCAAATTATTTAATCTGTTCAATATTTCCTTTGGTTTTGTAGGTACGAATGTTGTTCTCAATGATTACATTTTACGAAAAGCTTCCAGAACCAAAATCTTTTGGCAGATTGTTCCACAAATACTTGATTCAAGATTACCAACTGACTCTGAACAAAATGTAAACAAAATTTAGAGGACTTATTTGTTCACGGGGGCGGGGGGTACATCAGTATATATTGTAGTATGTTTGAGTTGATTTACAAAAGTAGCCCGTTAGAGGCTCAAACATTGTTAAAATTTAGGAACTTACAGAAAAGAAAAAGCTTGTTCTGTCAGGCTGAAGCACTTTTCCGCTTTGACATCAGCTCCATTACAAATATTTTGTAGTTTTGCTTCTCTGTGTGTAAATAAAAATATTTATGTCTGTCAACTATGGCTTCTATTTTGTTGGTAGACTAGCACAGCTTGTTTGGATGCAATTATGAACTATGAACGCACTACATCTAATTCCAAATACATTTCTGCTCCACGGATTTCTTAATTTAGTAATGACACTATTTCTCTCATGATGCTCAGCTCCACCAAAAACTGGATTTGTAGTACTACCACCATCTCCCATTGTTGGATCATTATTAAGTGAAGTGATAAACTACAATAGTGGCAGATGCTATGTCTTTGACAGAATGAACTTCCAGAAGCTTTACTTTGAGTCCATGAACTAACTGAGGGAGAAAAACAATCAAACCATTATTTATATTAACTGGTTTTCTCTCGAAGAAACAGAAATAAAACCACATCATTTTAACCATGTGTGATGTTCTTCTTCTGCTACTGGAGCCATCCCACCAATAATTATCACTTTGTACACATGAAAAAGCGAAATCAACTTAGAAGAATAATCATCTTACCTAAACTGAAAAGTCATGCTTTCCAACATGATCCAGACACACAACAGCACATGTGACATCATCATCATTAGGCATAACTATCTTAAAATAGCTGCTCATTTTTTAATTAGATGGTGATTTTTTTTATAAGATTTCATTTTCTGGGTTTAACTATGGCCGGTGATGTTACTAGAGTTCCCGGGTTTGGTGGCAAATGTCAACAACCACTGTGCAGGTTTCACATCCATCACCAACATTCTCGAGTAAAGGATATTCAGTACTTAATTTTTCATTAAACTTGCACCCTTTGTTTTTTTAGCTCAATGCTGCTAGGAGAGAAAAACAGTATTCTTACACAATAAGGTAAAACCAGAGATTGTGGGTTTATCTTATAACTCTGAGGTAAAGGCTACACGTGTGTTCAGACCATTTTGTCTACCTTCCTCTGTGGGACTAACTACTCAAACTCTGTGTCCAGCACACACTTCACATCCACCGAACCAACACACCTCATGTTCCTTCTGACTGAATGACTCTATCCTGACGACCCCAGGGTCTGTCACAAGCTGAGGCTCCTAGCCCAAGCTGCCAGTAGGGGCAGCAACAATTGGATACTCCTATCATTCAACACTTAGAGAGAACCATCCCTGGCCACTGATGTCCAAAGGGAACAGACTCTCCCTCAGAGCCCTCTAGAAGGAAACAGTGTCATGGACACCTTGTCTGGCCTCCAGAACTGTGAGAGAATACATTTCTGCTATGGAAGCCACCACCCGTGGCAACTGTTATGGTGACCCCAGGAAACCAGTATGCTGCCTTCACCTGTGAAAGGCACTTCTGAATATCATCAAAATCCAGTCTTGTTTGCATGTGGAGAGCCATGTTTTTCCGGTGTGACAAGTTGGCTCTTGCCATTCTTGAAGCTTCTGGACTGTTCTGGAACCAACATGGCATAGGAACAGTTTCCACATTTTCTCTCATGTCACCCTAGGACTTTAGCATCCACTCCTCCAAGGGGAGGTGAAGAGGATACATTGAGTCTGGATGATGAAGGCAATAGAATGACATTGAACACAGCAAAGTTTCTGGGTGACATCAAGTTCATTACACAAAGCTATGTGGGCCTGCCTCCAAATCCAATAGCCCCCTGAGATCCTACCTTACCTTAATTCTTGGATAAAATAGCTTTGCTAGACATCCTCGGATTCATAAAACACCCAGGGTTTGCATTTTCCAGGTCACTTTTTATTCCAAACTCTTGTCTCCATTCCAGGGGCCATCCTTTATTATTTCCTCAGCATACTTCATAAGAAAAGGAAAAGTTTATGGAAGGTTTGGGGAAAATGGAGAAGATTGGCATAGCAGGGAACGAGAAACAAAACTGAATATAACGCATGCTTCTCAGGATGTCCTTGGACATCCTCTTGCTGTTGGGGAACGTCACACGCACCATCCTCCTCTCCTTGTCTCTGGCTGGCACTCCTTCTAGTGCTCTTTTCTCTCTGTGCTCCTTGGAGGCAGTGCTCCTTCGGGACACACGAGCTTTTCAAATGGTCTCCCGGGTTCAATTCCCACCTCTGATATCTCCTCTTTGTGTGATCTTGGAAGCATCACGTGCACTTTCTGTGCCTCCGTATCTTCATTTGAAAAGCAAGTATAACATTATTCAGCCATAAAAAGAAGTAAGTATTAATGTATGCTATAACCTGAATGAAACTCAAAAGTATTGTGCTATGTGAAAGAAGCTGAACATGAAAGTTCACATATTGTAGGATTTCATTTATATGAAATGTCCACAGTAGGTAAATCCATAGTAACAGGAAGCAGATTGGTGGTTGCCAGGGGCTGGGATGGGGGGCATGGCAGGAGAAATGACAAATCAGTCCTTAATGCATATTATGAGTTAAATAATGTTCCCCTAAAAAGATATATCAAAGTCTTGACCCCAAGTACCTCAGAATGTAACCCTATTTGGAAATACCAAATACCTTTTACAGAGGTACTCAGTGTAAAACAAGATGATCAGGATGGCACTTAATCCAATATAGGACTGGTGTCCTTGTAAAAGGGAGGAATTTGGGGGCACCTGGGTGGCTCAGTGGTTGAGCATCTGCCTTTGGCTCAGATCATGATCCCAGGGCCCTGGGATAGAGGCCTGCATCAGGATCCCCACAGGGAGCCTACTTCTCCTCTGCCTGTGTCTCTGCTTCTCTCTCTGTGTCTCTCATGAATAAATAAAATAAAATCCTTTTAAGAAAATAATAAATAATAAAATAAAAAAGGGGGGAATTCTGGTAGAGACACAGATAGGGAAAGAAAGGACAATGTGAAGAACAGCCTCTGAAGGTGGAGACAGAGAATGCCTGAGGTACCTGGAAACTGTGGATCACCAGAAGCCACAGCAGAAACTGGAAGAGGCAAAGGGGGACCCTTGTCTCAGAAGGAACATAGCCCTACAGACACCTTGATTTCAGACTTCTAACCTGCGGGAAGGTGAGACAATACATTTCTTTTTTTTTTTTTTTTAAGCCACTGCCCACCCAAGTTTGTGGTACTTTGTTACCAAAGCCCTAGAAAACTAATACGAATGAATACAGGATTTTCTTTCAAGGGAACCAAGACGTTCTGGAACTAGACCAAAGCTGAGGTTGCACAACCTTGTGAACGTATTGAATGTCACTGAACTGTCTACTTTCAAAAGGTTCATTTCATGTTATGTGAAATGCCCCTCCATTTACACCCGTGTAACGCAGATAATAACACCTACCTGCCACGACTGTGAGCATTCGGTGAACCAACACACAGGAAACACTGAGAGCAGCCCCTGAGACATAGTAATCACTCAGGAAAGTATTGAGTAAAGAAATGTAAATAAGTAGAGATAATATTACTCCAACAGTCTCTTCAAAGTTCTTGCTTTTTACCATCAAATAAGGAAGGGCAACTAATTATTCTTGACTGTTTTCTCTTTATGCAGAGCATCTTAGCACTCTCCTGCCAGACCACACTGTGCGAGTACTGAGTCTGAAATGTCTTCTTTTTTTCTATAAACTGTCCCAGCAAGTCCTTTCCCCCAGAATTTCTCACCCACGAGACGAATTGAATTGTCCCCACCACCGAGCATTCAAAAATTATCAGTGGACAGATTTATGAAAATTGCAATTATTTGGGGCACCTGGCTCGGTTAGTTGTCTACCTTCAGCTCAGGTCAGTATCTCAGGGTCCAAGGATTAAGTCCCGCATCAGGCTCCCTGCTCAGCAGAGTCTCCTTCTCTCTTTCCCTCTGCCTCTACCCCCACTTGTGCTCGCTCTTTTTCTCTCTCTCTCAAATAAATAAAAATCTTTTTTTAAAAAAATCGCAATTATTTCCATCCAATCCCACCAACAGCTGCATAAAAAAATGAACCCATTTCACTTCCACTTAAGGACAAGCACTCTTCAGGGATCCTTTCTAGGGGATGGAAGTGACACATAGGGAGAGATGATTTTATGAGACTCGCTTACACTCTTGCCTCCTGCTCCTGACCAGAGTCTCTCTAGGCTGTGATGGCTGAAGCCAGCAAGGCCAATTGCCCCACATGGAAATCAGACACCTAACCTAGGATTCTGGGCAATAACCAGGTGGATTTATTGTCCTCTACTCAGTTCATCGCATGAGGAAAAAGCCCAAGTGGATGGGCTGTCAATGTATTCAAATGGTGCAAGATCCAGAAGTACTAAGAATTTAGGTCTTTTGTTTTTTTTTATGAAGGTCTTGATTCTAGAGGATTAAAACACCCACACACAGAAAAATCACTCACTGACTTTAAAGTCTTCTTGTTTTGTACCCTTCTCCCTAGAATACAGAATAGAAAGAGGGAAAGTTCTGCAAGTATTAGGAAACCAGCCTGTGAGAGATTTGATGCTCTGTGCAAATGGGAAATTGATCACAGAAGGAAAGGCAAAGAAAAAAATTGTGCAAGTGAACTGGAGCAATGAAAGGAAAAATTTGAGGAGACACGTCTGACCACAGCAGCCGATCTGAATCAAGCATGCCATAGATTTGGGGCAGGCTTTTTTGAAAATATATGCCTCAAATTACATTTCACAGAATTGCTGTTAATGCCCTACAACTTGTCATAACACGCTGCATCCTCAGGAAGGCCTTTTTTATTATTAATATTTTATTGTTTTTAGAGTAGGCATCATAGGAGAGAACATGTGGGAGTAAAAATGTACCAGCAAGCTCTCAGCCATGCATCCAGGTGGCAGTGCAAAGCACCAGTTTGAACAACTCTATTATAAGCTAGATACATATTTATGTCTGAGATGCTTTCTTCTTCATAAATATTTTCTCTGGTGTCTCTGTGTACCTCCTTATCCATTTAGAGATCAGTTAACCTCATAATCAAACACTACTGGGCAAGCCATGGAAACAGACAGCTGTTTCCCAAACAATTACAAAAGGAGGAGAAATACATCAAACGTGCAATTCTTATCACAATTAACTGTTGTGGGAAAGACTATCCCCTCCCTTTCATCTGTTGAAATAACCAGAAAAATAGAGGCTACGTTTAGAAAGAAAAAGAAAACAATCCTTACTAGAGGATAGAGCAAGTGAGACATTTTATAAGTCAAGCAAATAATAACAATGATAAGAATAATTATTGAAATAATGGCAGCCAACATTCATGAAGCACACAGGCCAGGTCTTGTGCTGAGTGGTCTACATGATTTATCTCATTGAAGTCCTCCAGCCACCCCCACGGGGTAAATGTCATTATACCCATTTCACAGATGAAGCCACTGAGACTCAGAAAACATTGCCAAGTTCATAAGCTATTAAATAGAGCCAGCCCTCAATTTAGGTTTATCTGATTCTGAAACCCATGGTTTTAATAACAATGCTTCTTGCCAATATGAGAGCTCTCACAGACCCAAGGAGAAGTCTACTAGTCCTCTCAAGTGGGTCCTTATTCTGTTTGTCAAGTGATACAATTTTGTGACTGCAAATAATCTGCGGCCTCCATGGGTGCTGTTGCCCCTGTGGCCAGGTCTTCTGCTCTGACATAACTAGAGGTCATTTTCCTCTTGTGACCAAGGTAAGCCATGCACACTGAATCTTTGGGATTTAAAAGAAAAAAAAAAAAAGCCGAGATAGAAACAGGTGAATATAGTTATTGTGAAGACAAACAATAAAAATGAAGCCCCTGAATGGAAATATGAGTGCCCTGCAGTCAAGACATAATTGCTAGAGAGTTAAAGAGAACAGAAGGAGGGAGGGAAAAATGGGGAAAGCCAAGAGACCCTCTCCAAGCACAAGATGAAGGCGAGGAAAAGTAAATGCTTTTCTTGGATAATTAAAACTGGGATTGCACGAGATATGAGGTTAGACACTTGGTGAATTATATATTTCTAATTCCTCTACCGAAGCGCCATAGGCTAGAGACAGCCTCCCAGGTATTAATGAAAAGGCCTCAGCATGGTGCTCTGAATTCACTGCGGTGTTCCCAACCCAACAAAACGAAGCCCAGAAAACCCGCAAAAAAGGCAAGAGTCAATTCCTTTGATCAGTTGATTTATCTTAATGGTAACTGTTTGCTAACTGGCCGCCTCCCACCATCCCACATACACGCATGTACACACACACACACACACACAAACACACAGAAGGGGAGACAACTCTAAGAATATTTTCTGGATGGGCTGCCTTGCTTTTGAAACTTGTTTCATTATTCTTCAGTCGAATGTAAGACAATAACATCGTCCTGCTGATGAATGGAGGCCCGAGGACTGGCCACACTGAGCAAGAAGGGGGTTGTCGGGACCCTCAGATGGTGGAGGTGCGGCCTGAGACAATAGAATTCCACTTCTTCTTCAGGCAGCTTTGGCTTCTTTCCCCAAAGTGGGTGAAAGGCCAGCCCCCCTGAACACTTTGAAGTAGGCAACTCACTGCTTCCCGGTGCTGTCTCCCTCCTCTGAATCCTCCAATCTCTGCGCGCCCCTCCTCCAAAACCTCCTGCCCGACATCTAAGGCCCGCTCAGATCCTGCCGGTGGGGATGTAGTTGGTACCATTTTCGCAGCAAGCCGTTTGGCAGTGTGCATCAAAAATCTCCATAATATCCTTCTCCGCGAACTAGGCAAAAATACAACCCAGACAAAAGATTTGTGCACCAAAATGTTAATCACAGAATCACTTGACAGAGAAAGGGAAAAATAGAGTGCCCAATTATGGGGGAGTGTTGGGGTAAACGATGATCCTCTCCTGTACAGAAGGCTATTTTTATCATAAAAATAATGATAAGATGGTAAAAGTAAAAAATAGTTATAAAGTCACGTACAGTATAAGCTCAACGGTATGAAAACACCACCCACAGGATGAGGGAAAATGCTACGGGTAGTTACCTCTAAGCAGTAGAATTATGTTTATATATAACATAATCAAATAAATATTTTTTTCTCTTAGCTACATTTTGTTTTGATTGTCTGAGTTTTCTACAAAGAGTGTTAATGTTTTAAAGGCAGGAAAATATAGTGGTTAAGAGCGGCCTCTAATCAGAAGACCTAGCTTCACATGCCAGATCCCCGATCTACCACTTACAAGCTGCATGACTGCAGGCAGGTTACTTAATATCCTTGAACTTTGCTTCTCCGATCGATAAAATGAGGATAATTTTATTGTCAGGAGGATGAAATGGATTGCCAGATGCTGGGTGCTTAAGTCAGTGGCACAGAGTAAATGCTCAGTAAATATTACCCATAGTATTAAACACGTACTGAGTGCTTGTTGGGTGCAGGTTGAATGTCAATACAATGGATAAAAGGAGGGCTAGGACTGGCTCCTTGTTCTTGAGGGGAAACAGATATGTAAATAGACGTTCACAATTCAGTGGGGTTCGTTCCACAAACAAGATAGGAGAGACATGAGACACTGTGGAAGCAAAGAAGAGAGTCCCTGCTTTGCCAGGGCAAGAATTTCACTGCCCCTGGAATTAGAATCCCTCTAATAGCTCCAGATCCTAATGTTACTTCATCTTCATATATTTTAGCAACTCACTGGGAAGTGAGTATCTACAGGGTAATTGGCCCCATTAGGGAGGAGATACCTGGCATCTTAAGTCTGGAGAGCGTTTGATAACGTCCAGACTGCTCTCATCTGCACCATCTCACTTGGCTCCCTATAAGGCTATAGGGACACCTATAAGGACACCTATAAGGCTGGCTATTTTTCAGCTGGGCTTAGATGCGTGAGGGGTCTGGCTAAGGCTCCTCAGCAAGGAAGGGCAAAGATGAGACACAAACCTAAGTGCTCCAGGAGAGAATCTGTCATGGCAGAGAGGTCACAGAAAGGCTTTTCTGTCAAGAGAAGCTCGTGTTTTATTCATTACCTCTCTGTGTGATGAGTGAGTCTCCCACACCACGATGGAGGCATAGAGGTTTGGTGGACCAGTGAGCTCATGGACACTTGGGAAAGACTAGGCATGAGCCCCTAGTCAGAGGTTCAGACAAGCTACCACCAAGAGCTCACACTTTGTATAGGAATTCTAGAATGAGATGCAAACTATTTGTTGACCCAAAAATGGTCGATCCTCTTCTTCTTCGTGCCTGATAATCTAACCTAGGCTTAAATCTGCTGATGTCGGACAAGCCAATCATCCGGCATTAAGTGTTCGTTTGCATACCCAGCTGCGGAGAAGCAGTGTAGTCTAACAAAGGTAGCAATGAGCTCAGGGACCAGCGACCTGATTTTAGGTCTTCAGCCATTTATTCATTGTATGACTTTAGCAAATGACTTTAACCTCTCTGAGCCATAGCGCCCTTCTTTATAATATCGAGGTAATAATAATACCCACCTCTTAAGATGGTGTGGAGATTAACTGAAATGTATTATGTATTTTGGGAACATTCAGCAAAATGGTTTGGCTCATAAATATCATTTATTCTTCTGAATAATGAATTCTTCGTGATTGGCAACCACATCATCAGCATCATAGCTTAGACATGTTCCATGATTCACATGGCCCTGACTACTCAGCAATAATGCCCATTGGACCCTTGCTAAGTCAGCAACAGAAACTTTTTCCACTCAAATTGGAGTCACCCCTCTGACTCACATAAAAGGAAGAGTATCTTTGTTATCCAACTCCCACAACCTTTCCCTAAGTAGGTGGATTATCCACTGTTTTAAACATCTAGGTCAATATTCTTTATTGTTGTCATAAAAAATCAAGAACTGCTATAGGATAAAAATAAATCTCTACCAGGACCTACGTTTCTGTATGGAATCTGCAGTCTTATGAATTGCTCTTGATCAACACACTTCCCATTGCCAAAACGGGCCTTCCTCATACAGTAACAGCCATGCAGACGCTCAGCGATTTCACCAACCATAACTCTATGCAGCGATTGTCAGGAATGATGAAATATGATTAGCAAATTACAGCTTTGGTGTTTTATCTTAAGGGAACTTAAGGAAAATGAATGGACTGAGCTATTTTGCATTTTTCAGTAGAATCGTTTCAAAGGAGCGGGTAATGGGGAACTTGAGCGCCAGGGCCAAAAGAAAAGGCACAAATAATGTTACCACTTCATAACCTATCTGCATAATTTATCCTTGCTTCCTGCCCTGAACAGTGGTGCAAGGTTGTTGTACATGGCTACACAGCCTACTATGTGTTGCTGACCCGTTTTGTTTAATACTGGGTACAATGACCTGAATTGTTTCTTTATTTTATAACCGAATGTGTAAAAAAGACATAAGATCCTCATCATAAAATCTCATTGTGCTTTCTTTGTAAGTTAGGTCACTTATAACAATATTCCTGGGACTTGAGTCATGAATGAGAGTCTTTTGTAGGTACAGGGTGTTGCCTGTCTTATATTGCCTCCACTTTACAATGAACTGTATGGTGATAAAGTTCAGGGTCCTTGGAAATCTCCTTAGAAATAAAGGTGCTTTTCTACTTTTCCATATCTTACTTTGATAACAATAGTGCTATGACATTGCTAACTTTTTTCCATCTTCAAGTCCTAGGCTTATAATTTTTTTATCCCTCCCATGGAGTTGGCAGTAGAGCAAAATTCCATACTACCTCTTTTATTTCCCCACTGATATCATTATAAAATTAGAGGTACATTTCTATGGAAATAATTTGGCCCTGAAATATAATCAGAAACACACTTAAGAATGCAGCACATATTTTAAGCATGTATTTCAAAGAGTGAAGATAACCTGTATTGAATAATATTCAAAATAGCCATTAAAATAAGGGGGAAAGCACTGAACTTGGATTTGAATCCAAGCTCTGTGACTTACCAGCCATGGGATTTGGGGGTAATATTTTTTTAATTGGACTGAAAACTCTTATACATCATAGGGTCATTGTAAGAATTAACAGGAGAGCGTCTGGGTGGCTCAGTCGGTTAAGCATCTGACTTTTGATTTTGGCTCAGGTCATGATCTCAGGGTTGTGAGATAGAGCCCCAAGTTGGGCTCTGTGCTCAGCAGGGAGTCTTCTTGAAATTCTCTCTTCCTCTCCCTCTGCCTTCTCACTATCTTACTCTGTAAAAAAGAAGAAGAAGAAGAAGAAGAAGAAGAAGAAGAAGAAGAAGAAGAAGAAGAATTAAAGGAAACAGTAATATAAATATCTGATGTACAAAATGGGTTTAATAAATATTCCTCAAACTGAATGAACAACTGAAAATAAGCTATAAAAGTAGAAAGCTTAGGGATGCCTGGGTGGCTCTGTCTGTTAAACATCTGCCTTTGGCTTGGGTCGAGATCCCAGGGTCCTGGGATTGAATCCTGCACTGGGTTCCTTGCTCAGTGTGGAGTCTACTTCTCCCACTTCCTGTCGTTACCCATGCTGTGCTTGTGCTCTCTCTCTCTCTCTCTCTCTCTCTCTGACAAATAAAAAAAAAATCTTAAAAAAAAAAAGTATAAGGCTTAAACTGCCATCAACTGGCACTTTGCTTCAAGAAGTGGTAGCACTGGGGCAATAACTGCCTGGGTGGCTCAGTCAGTTAAACATCTGCTTTAAGCTCAGGTCATGCCCCAGGGTCCTGGGATCAAGCCCCACATCGTCAGGCTTCCTGTTCAGTGGGGACCCTGTGTCTCCCTTTCCTCCCTGCCTGTGCTCTCTGTTGCTATCTCTGTCTCTCTGTCTCCCTCTCTCTCAAATAAATAAATGAAATCTTAAAAAAAAAAAATAGAAGTAGTAGCACTGATTAAAAACCAAAATGGTTTTAGTTTCTAAATGTTTTTAAAGCACAAGTGTCACATTATCCATATTTTTTAAATCTTTACTGACTTTTCAAAAACTGCACATGTCATAAGAAACCAGACAAAAATGGAACATTTTAGAAAAACATGATATAATGAAAGTATCTCATAATTAATGTATCTAGAACTTTAGAGCCTGGATTCAAACCCAAGTCCCATCAGGGCGACCTTGCCTGACACTGCCAGCATATGCCTCTCATTCTGGCATAATTATTAACATTGAACCTTTCACTTTCAAACTGTCCCCATACAGATAATAAATATGTGGCCTCTTGCCCCGTAACCTGCCTCCCAAAAGGAACATACCATCAACAGTTGGATGCTATGTTTCTCATCTCTCTCTCTTCCTCCTCATTATTAGTTACCCTTAAAAAGCATTATTTGCTTGTTTTCCACAACTTATTTCAACTTTTCCTGTATTTTACTGATTGACTTTTTGTAGAAACAAAGTTTTCCATACATGTTCATTTTCCTTCTTGAAATTGGACTGCATAATTTTGTTTTAAATGAATTTCCTATTGCCCAGAATGCATGCTGGTGAGTAAAAATGACACCTAATAATAATTGATGCTAACTTTTTAAAAATTCCATGGAAAAAAAACCTATTTTATCTGAGGTCTGCTGTGTACGTCTCATCCAAGTGAACACAGATGCAGGTGGGATACAGTAAAATCCCACCAGTTTGGAATCATTTTAGAATTTGAGATCATTTGGATAGGATCTAAATTGAGGCTCCCCATTGCTTAAGGAGTCATTCCTCTATGACAATGAAAATGATTATTTTTTTCAAAAAGATTTAGAGTCAATTGTTAAAGAGATCAAATAGAATGTTCTAAGAGGGTTATAAAAGAGAAACATGTGATTTAGCTTGGTTTGACTAATAGCATGAGGTTGAAAGTTATTTGATGATCTGTTACACCGTTCTGCAAGTCAACTGTTCCTTAAGGAAGATCCATTGAGATGCTAAGACAAACACCATTGATGAGCTTCTCAGCCACTATAGCCAACTTCCTTCCTCCTTAAAACCCAAATATATTCTCAGCCTGTTTTACAACCAGTAGTGACACTGTCCCAGCCAAGTCCCTGGAAGGTAGAGGCGGAAGGGAAGGGCACAGGGTCCTTTAAGAATAATTGGCTTCCTGATAATGGCAGACATGGTTGGTGTCACCTGTTCTCCATGTCACCTGCCTTGAACATTTGGAGTTAAGACTGTCCTATGGCAACCATGGAAGAAAGACCAAAAGCATGCAGACTCCGACTTGGATGATGTTAAGCAGGTAAACCAACTGCAGCTGCCTCGCTCTAGACTTCTTGCTGCACGGGGGAAAAATAAACCCTTATTTGTATCAGGTACTGTGAGCTGGATTTTGCGCTACTTGGGGCCAAATTCATTCCTAACCAACACAATGGCTTAGGGGGCTGAGATAAGCCTATTTTACTTTAAATTCATGTTTTGCATCCTTCCAAGAAGTGATGTGGTTTCTTTCCAGCAGTAAAATAAGAAAGAGATCCCTCCCTGAATCACGTTAGCCTTTTTATCTTATTTCAATTTGAATTCCACTGTTTTATTTCGAAGTAAATATTCTCAGAACAGCATATATTTAAATCTAAGTGTTAAACCTATTGCAGATACAATGTTCTTACCAACTAACTGCCATTCCTTGGAGTTGCGATTATGAACACAGGCTCTAGAGTCGGAATGCCTGGTTACCAGTCCCAGATCTTCCACATACACATCCTATGAACTCACACTTGAACTTCCATGCCTTAGTTTTCTCATCATAAAAATGGGGGGGAAATAGAGAATATGCCCAACAGAGTAACTGAGATGAATAATCGAAATGTACAATGTGTAAAACAGTGCGTGGAGTCACTAAGCACTCAACAGATAGCAGGCTTTTCGTGGGGATTTTATTTTATTTTTTTTAAGATTTTTATGTATTTATTCATGAGACACAGAAAGAAAGAGAGGCAGAGACACAGGCAGAGGGAGAAGCAGTCTCCATGCAGGAAGCCTGACATGGGACTTGATCCCAGGTCTCCAGGATCCAGGTCCTGGGCTGAAGGCGGCGCTAAACCACTGAGCCACCCAGGCTGCTCCCTCGTGGGGATTTTAAAGTTGATTCTACATCACATAGACAAATACATATAGACCACGTATATATGTATCTGGACATAAATCGGTATGTGCATGTACAGTTGTACAGAATACTTTGTATTCTCAAATAAAACATGGAATGAAATGAAAGTCTGATCATCCAATCCGTTAGACACCCCAAATAAAAATCCAGAGAGGCCCCAGTGAATAGACTATCCTTAATCTCTTTTGCTTCTATTTTTTAGGTTCTGAGTCTAAGCCCATTTGGTCAAATTTGTATAATGGAACTGTCAAACTCATTCACTCTTATTTCCACAAATACTTGAAAGAATATGGCCACTTCTTGAAAAGTCTTCTTGAGCCAGCCTTCTTGAGCATCAAATATTGCTATTTCTCACTAACAATTGGCAACCGTATCTTTTGATTTGGGGTTGGTTGATTTTTGTCTTTTTTTTTTTTTTGCCTTCTTCATTGTAAAACTGTTGTCATATCCTCTGTGCGTTTCTCACTATCTCCATTTGTGCCTGAAAAGCCTTTCCGTGTGAATGTCTAAAGGCACACACTGCTCTTTCATCCCTCTATGCCACTTGCTCTTCTAGATGCTTTACACAGCATTGCTTGAACTTTAGATCGTCGAAGAATACATATCTTAACCAAGTGGGTCACCCCTACAGTTCTGATTTTTTCTTTTCTTTCGTGATGAAATTTCTCTCCCTCTTTGCAACAGCTTTTCAAATGACCAACATCCCTCCTGTCCTCTATTTCCCCGAATCATCATTCATACCCTGCCCCCTCCAGTGTCCTGGGCTTATGGAAGCCTGCTCTCTCCTTCCTCGCTCCCCAGCATTTAGATCCTGCGTGTTGCCACGGTGTGATCCCTATCTTCCAAATTGCCTTCCAAGCTGTGACTGCCACCATTCCTCCGCCGTGGCCAGAGTCGGGCCTAAAAGAACTGTCCCCTCGCTGGCTTCCCTATTTCCCACAATAAAAAGTTGTCATCGTTGTATTTCACTTGTCAGCAACGTGATGCACAAATCAGATATTTCTTTTTTACTCTTTCATCTTTACTCCATACAAGAATTAGCGTCTAATGACACAGAGGCGAAAAGTTAATGGAAATTTAATTGAAAAAAACTACCATCCCAGCAGGAATTGAACCTGTTGGCCTGAACACAGGAGGTAGATATTTCATCCACGAGGCTTTGGGGTTTGGTTTAGCATGCTTGGATATAGATGATATCACTTTGGTAAACAGATCATTCCCATATTTTCCCAGTATTACTTTGGTCAACAGAAAGAAGAAAGGAGTGGATTCCAATTTAAATGTCAGTACTATCCACTCTAAGGAGGGGAGTTATGATAAAAATAGGATTTAATTTCCTATAAATGTTTGAGTTCTTCAACCCTCATATATAGAAATAATGAATATTTATACATGTAAATACACCGTCCTCTCAGTTAAATCAGCATTTTCTCAAACTCATACCTAAAAGGAGTTGAGAAGAATGTTTTTAGGAATTATGAGTCCCATCTCAGATTTTTCCAGAGGAAATAAAATTATCTGAAGACTTTTTTCCCGACCTTTTTTCATATCTTCCTCCAGAAGCCTAGGCCATATAAAGAAATGGGCAAGGGGGGGAGGGGCACCTGGGTGGCTCCACTGGTTAAGCATCTGCCTACAGCTCAGGTCATGATCCTGGGGTCCTGGCTCAGCAAGGAGCCTGTTTCTCCCTCTCCCTCTGCCCCTTCCCCTGCTTGTGCTCACTCTCAAATAAATAAATAAATAAATAAATAAATAAATAAATAAATAAATAAAATCTTTAAAAAAAAAAAAGAGGGGCGCCTGGATGGATCAGTTACTTAAGTGTCTGCCTTTGGCTCAGGTCATGATCTCAGAGTCCTGGGGTCAAGCCCCACATCGGGCATCCTGCTTGGTGCAGAGTCTGCTTCTCCCTCTCTCTCTGTTCTCTCTCTCTCCCTCACATAAATAAATAAATCTTTTTTAAAAATGGGCAAGGTATACAGTTTTGATGATTGATGGTTATAGAATCCTGGAGTAATTCAGACCATCAGGATATTATTGTGTGTTTTTATTTCAAAACAAGCTAATCAAGCTTAACAAATATATCATATCCAGATTAACCAAGGTTTGCTACCTAATCTGCAACATTCAGGATCAGTGAGGCTTTCTGAGAAGGTTGAGAGCAGTATCTCTCCTTAGCTTTTTGCTCCCTTTCAACATTTAGAGCATTTAGCTATTTTCTTGTGCCTAACTATGTGACAGAGTCTGTATTCATTACAGTATGTGATTTTGACTAAATTGACCCTTAAGTCACTAAAAAAGCTGTAGAAGGGATGCCTGGGTGGCTCAGTGGTTGAGCGTCTGCCTTTGGCTCAGGTCATGATCCCAGGGTCCTAGGATCAAGTTCCACATCAGGCTCCCCATAGGGAGCCTGCTTCTCCCTCTGCCTAGGTCTCTGCCTTTCTCTGTGTCTCTCATGAATAAATAAATACAAGAAGGAAAGAAAAAAAGAAGAAAGAAAGAAAGAAAGAAAGAAAGAAAGAAAGAAAGAAAGAAAAGAAAAGAAAAAGCTGTAGAAACCTCAGATTGGAAATCCTACAAATAACACAAACCCAAGCAAGCAGTGAGAAAATAACACAGCCAGTACTTCTCCCTCACCTGGACAAGCTCTTCATCAGTCCTGTTACAAGGTGAAAAACATAGATTTCATTTCCAAAAAGTCAACCAATAAAAAACCCTAAAATTGTTTTTAATTGATTTAAAATAAGGAGGTATACCCACAATCATTAATGGTGAACCTTGCACTAAGCATCTATGATACCTTAGGTTATTACTTAGTGATGATATAAAATCAGCATGTGCACAAGACATTAAAAGAAAAGCATGCAGAACTAAAAACCAAACACAATGTTTTTAACTAGGTTTCAGGTTATGTGAAACCCAGTCATGATTTATAAAACATTACTAAGCCTAATGATAATTTTTTTTAAGATTTTATTTTTAAGTACTCTCTACACCCAACATGGAGCTCAAACTCACAACTCTGAGATCAAGAGTCACATACTTCACTGACTGAGCCAGTCAGGTGCTCCAATAATAAATATTTAAAAGCTTTTTTCTGAAGGCAAAAAAAATGGCTTTGTGAACTGCTAATAAATAAAAATTATGTTTCTGAAGGATTTTTTTCTTTACCTCATCCTTGTTAGATTTATTTGTATAAAACACACAATATATTAAAACCACAGCACAAACATACACACACAAATTACTAAACCTGTGTGAGCCTCAGTTTCCCTATCTGCAAGAAATACCCATATCCATCTCATTTTTTTCAGACAAAGCACATAAAATAGCACAGTGGTTGGTACATAGGTAGGAGTCCATTAAATATTAGCCATGATTGTTGCTGTTACCAAAATTGTTATTATTATCCCTCCTAAAGGCACAATGTTTTCGAGTAATGCTGAACCACTCACTGTCTCCTTACTTGCTTTTTTTTAAGAGTTTTTATTTATTCATTTGAGAGAGAGACACAAGGAGAGAGAGACAGAGCACAAGTGGGCGGGGGCAAAGTAAGAGGCAGAAGCAGACTCTCTGCTGAGCAGGGACCCTGACATGGGGCCTGATTCCAGGACCCCGAGATCACGACCTGAGCTGAAGGCAGATGCTCAACTGAATGAGACACCCAGGTGCCCCTCCTTACTTGCTTCCAATCACTCCTGAATAATTCCCCCAAGCTCTATGTAGTCAAATATTATCTGTGCTTTTCAGTCTATTTTAAATACTATCTGTTACATTAATGCTGCCCAGGCAGAAGCAACTTTCTCTCTTCTCCACATCAAAAAATACTGTATTTGCATCCCTCTTATGAAACTTATAGCTTTCTATTCTGTGTAGACATACAAGACATATATTACAGACATATGAATCATTGGTATACATATCATACTCCTTCAGAGAGAGTGAGTTTCTTGAGGATGGAGGTCATCTCCTACTCATGTGAATCCTTCTCAAAGCATTCAGCATTGACCCTTACCCTTAGTGACAATCAATACATATGAGTTGAATTAATTAATTAATATTTCTGTCCACTCAGTGCAAAATGTCTACTTGAAAGCAAAAGCTGGGCAATGAGGAGGATCGTCAGGTAGTAGGTATTTCAATCTCTATGTCCTGTCACATGTTACAATTAATAAGTGATACAAAGCTTATCTAGACATGAATGTGAACCTTCCTTCCCCTCCTCACTTCCCACCATTAAGTTGGTGACCTTGGGGAAGTAATTAACTAGGTGTTGGTGCTCTCCCTGGTGAAAATAGGGAGTTGTTTTAAATATCTGAGGGGCCTACTGGTTGTAAATCCAGGGTACCACATTTCAGACATCTTGTGCCAGCAAAGATGGAGGTATGGAGGAGGGAGTTAAAGCATAAAAACCAAGCATCAAGATTGAGGCCAGAGAGGCACAGTCCCCTCCGGGTGGCTCAGTCAGTTAAATGTCTGACTCTTGACTTCAGCTCAGGTCATGATCTCAGGGTCCTAAGCTTGAGCCCCATGTCAGGCTCCATGCTCAGAGGGGAGTCTGCTTGAGATTCTCTCTCTCCTCTCCCTTTGCCCCTCCCCCCACTTCCATGCATGCTCACTCTCTCTCTCTAAAATAAATCAATAAATCTTAAAAAAAAAAAAAAAAAGAAAAAAGAAAAAAATAAGGCCAAAAAACAAATACTAAGATAAATGTGAGGCACCACGGGCTGATTAAATTTAAGGTCAGGCTAAGGGCAAACAATGAGTTTGAGAACAAATCAAAAATGGAGGCTAGAGCACGGGTCAGCATTTCTCAGGGTCTGTGAGAGCAAGCAAACCTAACACAACAATGAACACAGTCTAATCAGGTAGCTCAACATAGAAATGTGAATATGGGGATCTTGTCACAAAGATGTTGGAAGAGCTAAAAGGAAAAACCCAAGAAATGTTGGAAGAGCTAAAAAGAAAACCCAAAATGGGTGGTGAGGCGACCCAGGGATTGGCAGCAGCAGGAAACCATGACCCTTTCCAAGGCTGAGGAAATAAAGGGAGAAGTGGTATTACTGGTGTCCAAGGCTGCGGAGGTCCAGCAGGAGTTGTAAGAATTACAACTGCACGTGAGACCCAGGGAGAATACACCAAATACACCACCCCAGGGAGAAAATGAGACAGAAAGACCTCAGCTTCTATCTTTCTCCTATCTTCTGATGACTCTTATTGGCCAAACCTGACTCTAAGACACTTGGCAGGAGAGTCTGAGAACATAGTCTATAGGGGTCAGCCCATGCAATCTAAAACAGAGCAGAAGAAAATGAGAAAAGGAGATGAGAGCAAACAGACAATTAACCAACCCAGATTGTCTTGGAGCTAGCTTCAGAGATGATTTTTCCAGAATAAGCTCTCTCTTGGCCTGTGACTTCTTTCAAATTCTCCACCCCGCCTGCTGCCATCACACTTTGCAGTAAAGTATTGTTGCTTCGGAGGAGCATAGAAGTAAAGACCATGTCATTCAACACTCAGTTGCATATTTTCCAGAATTCTTCTCTGGATGCTTCCTAACATGTGCTACATTTGCTCATAAGCAGGGCTTTCCTGGTGTAACACATCCCTGAATACAACACTAGCTGTGTTTTTCCAAAAGTCCATTGATTTGGTTGGCTTAAACAATGTAGCATCCCCATGTAAACTACTAAGCTAACATAAACTATAAGCCTGTACTCGGATGAGAGTCTGATCCTTCCAACAAAAACATAAAATCTGTCAGTGTGGTTTCCTGCTAATGAACTAGGAAGCAGCAAACTTTCCTTTTTCTTATATTTCACGGTGACATTCACTGACCTCCAACTGGCATTTGTGCCACATTACATGCATTTTTACCTTATACGAAGTCAACTCTATCCATTTAGGGGGGAAGAATAGAGGGAGACCCACAGGGTGGGGGTAAGGAGAGAGAGGGAGATTTTCCAGTAATGTGGGCAATTTTACTTACCATTTCCCACCGCGAGCAAATGCTCTGGAATGAGCCGAGATGAGAGATGTGTATCTACTCTGCCCTAAATCAATCTTCGCTCCTGCTTATCTCTCAAAGCCTCTTGCCGGGATGCTAATGTGTAAAGATTTGGCACTGAAAAATTAAATGTTGCTTACATAGTCTTAGCTGTATTTTTATATATACTCTGCATACTTATACTGTAAACTGCATGTACTACACAAAATAGGCAAATGAAGACTTTTTTAAGGGTGGATTTTAAAAAATATAATAGCTTCTCACTTTCCCTGCTGATGTTAGAATCTGGGCTTTCCAATGTGAATGCATGAGACTTGAAAATTCAGTTGAGGGGCACCTGGGTGGCTCAGCCAGTTAAGCATCCACCTTCAGCTCAGGTCATGATCTCAGGGTCTTGGGATTGAGCCCTATGTCAGGCTCCCTGCTCAGAAGGGAGTCTACTTCTCCTTCTCCTTCTGCCTCTCCCTGGCTCATGCTCCCTCTCCCTCTCTCTCTCTCTCTCTCATGCTCATTCTCTGTCGAATAAATAAATAAAATCTTTAAAAAGGAAGGAAGGAAGGAAGGAAGGAAGGAAGGAAGGAAGGAAGGAAGGGAGGGAGGGAGGGAGGGAGGGAGGGAGGAAGAAAATCCAGTTGAGAGGCTGGCAATGGTGCAGGAACCAGGAGAAGTTTTGCACCTACCAAAACAGAGTAATAGCCTTAGCTTCAAAAAGGGAGCAAAGGAAGGGAAGACAGTCCTGGAAATCAGTGAGAGCTGCAGGATTTATCTTCACAGTCTGTCTCCCCTGGATGCCCAGATACTGCTCTGAGAGTTCATCGTATGACTAAACTAGTGACTTCCTTTGCTCCACTCCAGCCATCCACCTCGAGAGATGGGGGCAAAATATCTGCCTCCTGCTTATTGTCACAAAAGAATACAATCTAATTCCTAATTAGATTCCAAAAGAATTCAATCTAATTCCTAAGTAACCCATTCTCCAATGCAGAAGTGGCTAAGAGTCCAAGAAGACAGCCAAATTTGGATCGGAATAATCCATCCCAGGGGCACCTGGGTGGCTTAGTGTTGAGTATCTGCCTTTGGCTCAGGGCGTGATCCCAGGGTCCTGGAATCAAGTCCCACATCGGACTCCCTGCAGGGAGCCTGCTTCTCCCTCTGCCCATGTCTCTGCCTCTCTCTCTCTCTCTCTCTCTGTCGCTCATGAATAAATAAAATCTTTTTTTTTAAAAAAAGGAATAATCCATCCTGGTTCTGTTCACATCACAGGTGGCCAAACATTGGTGTGTCACTTTGCACAACAAACGTCACAGTGATGTTCTTACTTAATCCAAGGTACCAGAAGAAAGTTTATCCTCACCTTCACCCCAATCTAAATGGCTTTGTTTGAAGTCCTTTAGATTCCTAATCTCAACTGTGTAATATCCAGAATACATAAACAACCAACCAACCAAACCAGGAAAATCTTCTCTGAGCTCCTGCAGCCTGAAAAGCTGCCATCAGTAATAAGCCTTCCCTCCTCACCCTGCCCTGAACCCTGGGCCCCTGCTGTGTTCCACAGCACAGCTCTCTCTAACATGCCAGGTTAATGCTGAAAAGAAACTTAAACCACAAAGGACCAAAAAGCAAATATTTTTGCCCAAAGCTAATGTAGCAAATTACATGCAAGATCTAAACTCCAAGAACCTTTTAAATGGCGCAAGTCTACACAAACACATGGCATCTAGCTTGCCAAGACTTAAAAACTAAATTAAATCTAAGTCATGTCCCACTGGGGGATTTATAGAACCCAGTTAAAAGACCAGGGTTCAGGTCTTGGCAGGACCGCTGCTTTACACTGTCCCCCAGGTAACTAATTTCTCTCACTGGGCTTCTGTTTGCCTGGGAATCATATATCCTGCCCTGAGTGCATAAAAAATGGCAAGGTGAGAGGGTGTAGGCAGGGAGCTCAGAGCTCCAGGCAAGAAAGGTGTCTCAGGGTGATCAGAAATTCACCCTGAGTGTTGCCAGCCAGGCGCTCTATTGCCCCTAACTGGGCTGCTGTGGATAACTATGTAGTGTGTGATGTGCAAAGGGCCCCGGCGGAGCTAAGGTCAAGTCCTCTCTCTGCTTTGAGCAGGGCTTCCACCAACCAGAGGAAACCACCTTGCCTTCATACATGGTGCTAGCTGTCTCCAGGCCCAGAAGCTTCATCAGCTCAGAGGTACTGACTTGTTCTAATTCCCTTAAAGATACCCCCATAAACAGTGACTTGAGCCCTAACTAGAGCCAGAGCAACTCTCAGAATCAACATTGTTTTGCACAAAGCCATGCGAGGGAAATGTTTTCAAAAGAGCTGCTTTGGGGGAGTCATATCCACAGTGTACATCTGCAGTCAGAGGGCTGGAAATAAATGGACACAACGCATTGACAGCCACCTTAGCAGCATGGCCACACTACCTAGCATTTGGCCAGATATTCCATGTCCTGCCTTCACTTATGGCTGTGGCCCGAAGAAGCAATGCGGATGAAACTGGGAAAGCTCATTTAAAATCAGTGCAGTTGGGAGACTGGCCCTGGCAGTGTTGCATAAGAAAGCCAGGAAGTTAATGGACTGCATCTGGCTTTGTTTTGCTCACATACTCAGTTGGACACCAGATAGCAGTGGTGGTTATTTTTTGAGCACTTGGGGGAAAATGTATTTTTTTAGGTCAATGGGTGCTATCAATTCTGCATCGCTTTCATCCCTGAATTTCTTTGTGTGTAGGTTTCAAACTGTATTTCAACAAGATGTTTTTGACCTTGCCTATCAGTAGGGAAATGAATTACTGCCAATGATTGATCGTACACTTTCACAGATCCTGTGGCTACAAATGTCACCCTGAAAAACCTGCCTAGCAGACTGTCCTGCAGTGCCTGAGAAGAGAAATGAGACACCAATCACCAAGGAAAGGTCCAGTGGCCTAATTCAGACTCAAGTGCAAAAGGCTAGCACCTACAGAAAAAACCTACACAGTCCATGCAGGCCAGATCCAAAGAGTCATCCAAGCCAACATGGAGATCTATCAACAAACTGTTTTTTAGATATGCCTATGGATTTGGAATGTTCTGAACTGAGGAGAATGAGAAGCAAAGGAAGGATATTCTTCACCCCTTGCCATAAAGCCATTCTCAGGAAGTGAGCGTTCAGAATTATACCTCTGTCAGTGAGCCATTTCATCTTTTATCTCTAGTCTTCTCTGTGAATTCTTAATTTTCTACAGTAAATAAGTGGTTTCTAGAAAGTAAGCAGTGGGAGAAGCGCCCCTTGTTATCTAAATTTATTTGACTCCTAGGTCCAGAGAGCAACTGTTTGGATAGCGAGTTTAGAGAGTAAGAAGTCTATCTGGTGCCAGAGCTTCAGAAAACAAGAACTGACATTTCAGAGAGTGATGGATTTATCTGAATCAGTTTGCTGGTTGAGTTCCAAGAAGGAAAATTTGGATGGCCAGAGGTCAAATAGCAAGAGACATCTACATTGAACTTTTGATAAACAACCTCTCCCCCTGCCCCTTTATACACATAAGTACCAAAATTATACTCTGATGGGCAATTTTTGCAATGCCTGTCTCTGGAAAAGTTTTATACCTCAGTACTTTCATATGACAAAACGTCATATTCATTTGGGTTGTTTCTTAAAGTAAGGAGGTTTCCAGGGTGAGTCATAGAAGCAAAGAAATTGAGGACAACACATGTGAGTTGGGCATCTTTGTCAAATTCACACAATGGAAATACTTGAGCAAGGATTATGTTTTAATGTAATCCTGTGTTCTTTCAACTAGTCTCTCAATGAGCTAAGAATCTGAGATCTATAGGCAATAAGTGTTAGGCAAACATGAAGAATGATTTCTTGGCCTCGGCCCACAAAGTCTTCACTTGTACTTTAGACAAATTAAATTAGAGAAAACAAAATCCTGGCCAAACCCATGACTATTACAGACTTTCTGTGCCAAGGAAGTAGAACTCATCAAAGAATACGAACTAGAACTTCATCCTACATACTGCACTCAAAAAGAAATACCATGATTGTCAAATGAACACAGTATTGCTAATATACTTCAAGCAAAGATGTTGTAACCAGAGAACCAAATGTTTTCCATAAAAAGTGAAAGGTGAGATCAGACCCCTTGGAGAATTATTTTCCCTTTCTTTAATATCTTCCAAATACACTTGAACCTGTTTCCTTCTTGGACTCATTTAATTTTCCCTGATATACTTCACAGATGTGAGTTATACTGGGAAACACCACTCAGAGACTATGTGGTTTTTGACCCATATGTTGGGCTCGTGGAGCTCCTCCACGGTTTCCCACAACACCAGCATCACTCTCTCGCAGAGGCCTTGCAAGGGCTGCCCACTTCTGTCCCAGCAAAGAGCCACATTACTCAGCACACAGTGACCCCTGACTCAGTCACTTTAGGAGGAGACTTCCACCAGAGCCTATGAGAGGTGTGAGCCTAGGAGAGGTGTGAGTCTAGGAGAGGAAGATCCCAACTGGCCTATGAAGACTGTTGGGATTTGCCAAACAGCCGTGACCCACAAGGCTCATTCCTTCTTCTTTTTCTTCTTCCCTTATCCTGCTTAAAAGTGGCATCGTTTGCAACTTATTTTTAAAAAGAAAAGAAAAGGGGATCCCTGGGTGGCGCAGCGGTTTGGCGCCTGCCTTTGGCCCAGGGCGCGATCCTGGAGACCCGGGATCGAATCCCACATCGGGCTCCCGGTGCATGGAGCCTGCTTCTCCCTCTGCCTGTGTCTCTGCCGATATCTCTCTCTCTCTCTCTCTCTGTGACTATCATAAATAAATAAAAAATTTAAAAAAAAATAAAAAATAAAAAATAAAAAGAAAAGAAAATACTGGCTTACTTCCAGTTACCTATTCCAAATCACAAATGTAAGTAGACGTGTTTACTGAGTGAGTGAGGCGTAAAAGAGAGAGAGAAAGGAGACATGGAAGTGAAAAGGAGCAGGGGTGAACAGCAACCCACACTGAAATAAACCCCTCTGAAAGTCTAATGGTAAAATAACAACAGTCCCCATTTGTGGGAACCCAATATTTATCCTCACAGCAGCCCTGAGGGAAAGTACTAGAGTTCCATTTTACAGGTGAGAAAACCAAGAGCAGAAGGTTGGGTAAGTTGCCCAAGATTTCATGGTTAGGAAATGAGAGAGCTGAGTTTCCAAACTAAGTGAAATCCTCTTTCCTCCTCTAACATCTGCCAGATATATTAACCAAAGGGTGTTTCATAAAATAAGTCTGGGTAGAAAACAAAGAAAATCTAAAGAAATTTGGAGAACGGTTTCTTCAAAGATCTTTGAAGTTAGTTCTCATTGTCATGTTATACACGCCACTATTGACAACCTCCTAATTCAACCTAACTTCCTTTATGTAGAGAAGTGTCAGAGAAAACACATATGCTCTGCTTTCTTCTTAAAGAATCTTCTCCTGGATTCCCTTCTTCTTCCTCTCTGCTCATTGCTATGTTGGCCAGCAAGGTCTCCCCAGGACCTCATCAGCACAAGGCTGCCTCTGCCTCTGCCTCCACACTGGCCTAACCCAGCAGGGTCTCCTCCCATTCCCCAGAATCCCACCACCACCACCACCAGCTGCAGCAGCAGGCTCACCAAACCCTGTACTCTGCTGAATAAATGCTACTTCCTTTAGCAACTGAGATTGGAGTCTCTCAGATCCTCCCTTGGAGTCAGCCCCCACCTACTCCCAATCCTGACCTTTTGAATCACAAAACAGGACTGGAGAGGGGCCCATAACCCCCTCTGGCCCACCATAGGCTCACACCATCCAAATATAGCTTGGCCCTGGTAAGTGCTTAGTAATCCTGGTATTTGTCCTTCATTCCCTCCCTGGCTTCATTCCCCAAGATAACAGTCACAGACCTTCTTGTCGTGTCTAAAGACCCCAATCCTGGTCCAATACCTATCTCCTTCTTCACCAAGTAGCTGGAGACCTTCTGAAATCAGCTTTGCCCTGTTTCATCCACTGTACACACTTTTCTCCTGCCTCTCCTCCTTCCTAAGATGTATTAAAGGTCTGATGCTCCTCTACAAAGCCTACCCTGCGTGTTTCCTCCCTCCCCTGGAGTCCAGAAGCACACCTGTTCATACCTCTTATTTGGCTTTTAAGGTCCAGTTGCCAAGTATTTCTTATCTTTTTCCCTTTGAATCTTCTTTTAATATTTTAAATTGCACAAACAGTCTGACTTATCTTTCTTCATGCACGTATCCTGTCTATCCAACCAGATTGGGTGTCCTCCAATGCTTTGTCCTTTCCCATCTGCTCATCTTCCTTTCTAATAACTCCCTTGGAGAGAGCTCATCGACTTGCGAAACACCATGGATGCTACATGTGTTCGTGCCATGAAGCTCCAGCTCAGACTACCCCTGGTCTTAGGGTCCTTTCTTCTTCTCCCTGTCAGTCCAAATCCACACTCTTTGCTCAAGGCCACTTTAAATTCCAAGAAGCCTTCTCCACCAAACATAGGTCCACAGTTACCTATTCTTTCTCTGAGTATCTATAGCACTCCTGTCTATAAACACATTTTCTTGCTTAAGTATATTTTTGTTTTACTGTGTCTATGAGTGTGTGTACCGTCCACCTCCCTACCACTTCTGGAGTCTCCTCAGGACAGTAACCAAGTCTCTGGTTTTCTACTCCCCCGTAGTACCCAGCACAGTGTGATATATTCTAAGTATTTATTAATTACATCCTGCATGCATCCTACGTTTCAAAAGTTAGAATACAACTCAGATATTTTTGTTGCCAATATGGTATAGTAAACTAAGGCTGGGGTGGTGCTAAACTGAGCTAAACCCCTGAGGTGAGGGGGTCTATGTATTTTAAGAACCTCTTTTCAGAGGACACCGAGTGCAATGACGGTGTAGATAGTACTCAAGCTTCACAGAGTTTCTTGTTTAGTTACCCAAACTCAGAAATATAACACCTTGAAAGAGTCTGGCTGAATCAAGGATTCAGAGCTCATTTGCCCAAGTGGAAAGTTGCATGTGGCCAAGCAAAGCTGACCTGATGAAAGCCAGCGTGTTCAGCTTCCTTTCAAATCAGCAACCATAATTGCCACTACCATTTAACATGGCACCACTCATACCTGTGTTCTGAGGCCAAGAACAGTGGCCAGCTCAGCACCTTCTGAAACACGGGTGGCTGAAATCCAAGGCAAACAAGACCGAACAGATGAATCACAGCAGCAAGAACCTAGCAGCTGCCATTGTAATCCAGGGAGCTTACCCACAATCCAGCAGGGCAGGGTATAACCTGTAATGTGCTGGATATGGGGTTGAGTCGACCTTCAGCCCTAGGAAGCTGGGTCTCGACTAGCTGCCGATGTTAAGAAATTCCTTGCCTCTTCTTGGCCAGAAAATGCAGTTAGCCCTCCTGGATTAGGGATCCAGGCCTCATCTTAGAAGTAAGGTGTGGGGATCCCTGGGTGGCGCAGGGGTTTAGCGCCTGCCTTTGGCCCAGGGCGCGATCCTGGAGACCCAGGATCGAATCCCACGTCGGGCTCCCGGTGCATGGAGCCTGCTTCTCCATCTGCCTGTGTCTCTGCCTCTCTCTCTCTCTCTGTCTCTCTGTGACTATCGTAAATAAATAAAAATTAAAAAAAAAATAAAAATCACATTGTTTAAAAAAAAAAATTAAAAAAAAAAAAAAAAGAAGTAAGGTGTGGCAGTCCAGAGCCGACCCACTCACAGACACACAGATGACAACAGAAAGCCAATAACCTACAAGCCGAGGCTCTTTCATTATGAACTAAGCTCAAAGGAAGCCAGTAACTACTTAGAATGTTCTATAAAGTCATCAGCATAGGGGCACATGCGTGGCTCAGTTGGTTAAGTGTCTTTCCAAAAAAAAAAAAAAGTTCTCAGGATGGTATTATAGAAATACACCCCCCTACCATGTCCATCAGTTCGAAAGCCAGTCAAAATGGAAACTAAGGGTAACGTTTAGTCTTGGGAACTTCTAAATTTTGTTAGTTTTCCTGGCCCCTGCCCCCCACCACCCCAGTGCTAGCAATAGCAATTGGGAGAAACAAGAGAAAAAAATACAACTCACTTTTCAAAAATACATCCCAAGCCCATGCACACCGGAGTGCTGACACTGCCAATGCTGCCCACCCCACCTCACTTGTCTTTGGCAAAAGCACCTATATTCATTTTCCTACAAAGCCAGCATCCTGTCTAGGATTCACTCTGATGCATGAGAACAGTGCCACCTGAGCTTGGGGCACCTTAGTCCTGAAAGTCAAGAATTCCAATTCATTTATTCATTCAACAAATACTTATGAAACATTCAGTATGTGTGAGGCACGTGTTCTAAAGTCTGGAAGGTAGCAGGGGCTCCTGTGTGGCTCAGCCAGTTGAGCATCCAACTCTTGATATGGGCTCAGGTCTCAGGGTGGTGAGACCAAGCCCTGTGTTGGGCTTCTTGCTCTGAGGGGAGTGTGCTTGTCCCTCTCCCTCTGCCCCTCCCCTCACTCATGTGCTCCCTCGCTCAATCATACGTGCTCTCTCTCTCTCTCTCTCTCTCTCAAATAAATAAGTAAATCTTTTAAATAAATAAAATAAAGTCTGGAAGATAGTCCTCATTAAAAAAGGAAAAGTCTCTGACCACCTTGATCTTATATTCTGTTGGCAAGGGATAGGTAATTACCAAGTAAACGTGTAAATATATACAGGCTACAGACTATCAGATGGTTGTGGGTGCTCAGGGGGGAAACCAGGCAGATCAAGAAGGATGGGAATCACCCAGGGGTGGGGAATGTGGATCACATAGGATGGTCAGGGAAGGACTCACTGAAGAGGAGACATTTCAGAGATCCTAAGGAGGTGAAGGAGAAGCTACGTGGAATGGTAGGGAGAGATCTTCAGGCAAAGGTATCAGAGAAGGCGAAGACCCAGAGGCAGGAGAAAGGGTTAGTGTGTCTGCAGAATAGCAAGGGGCCAGCGGAGCTAGAAGAGCAGAAGCAAAGCAGAGCAAGGTGGAATGGAGCTGAGACTGGAGAGGTGGCAGGAAGCTAGTTCATGGAAGACCTTACAAGCTGCTTTAAGGACTTTGGCTCTGATTCCGAGCAGGGCCCAGTCAGGAGGCAGAGGCCACATCAGTTATTTCCACAGAGCTAATTTAATATAAAGACATGGTAATGAGGAATAAAGTCATTAACCAGGTCATGGACAGGGTAAAAGAGAGAGCAAATGCAGGAAGCTGGCTCCACCCCTAGGGCTGGGGTTGGGAAGGATGAGTTATTAAAATTCAGAATCTCAGACGAGGGTCCCATGGGGCAGGAGCCCAGACCATTGAAGAGGGGATCATGGCAGCTGGTTCCAGCAACCCAGAGGAAGCACAGTGAGATTGGCTGTTGAGCGTGGGTTCAAGTTGCCAAGTGGATTTAACTGTCTCCAGGACGGATCTCCCACTGCTTGGGTGAGGTGGTGGGGCCGGGGTGCCACTCAGAGGGCTGCAACCTGACAGGAAACCCACAAAAAACAAAACAGGAAAAAGTGAGTCCCCTCTCGCTCCTCCAGGGGTGCAGTCTCCTGCCAGTGCCCCCTCCTGGTCGATCCCAACAGGAAGCAGGGGGACCCAGGAGAAAGGTGTTTTTCAGGGGCCCAGCCCCAGGAACATAAAATCCAGTATAGAGGGATGAGTTTATAGAGTCGAGTAGCAATAACTTAATAACTGACACCCTCTGAACAAGACAGGAGGGCATCAGGGAATTCTGAGCAAGAGTCACATACGCTGACTCACTCTGATGGCTGTGTTGAGAGAAGATGGTGGGAGTGTGGTAGCAGCAGAGGTGGGAAGAAGTGGTTGGCTTCTGGGTACTACGAGTCCCATGGGATTTGCTGATTACTTGCATGTGGGCTGTGAAAGAAAGTGAGGAGTCAAGGTGACTCCCACATTCTGACCTGAGTAACTGGAGCTCTGAGTGGAGTGAGTTCGGGTAGAGGCACCTGTTAGAAGTCCAAGTGATGATGCTGTAGGCAGCTGGATACCCAAGTCTGGAGCTCAGGAAAAGGGTCTAAGTCAAGATGTAAAGTTGAGGTTCACTCACCACAGAGATAGATTTTTTTTTTTAATATTTATTCATTTATTTAAGGGGGAGAGATTGAGAGCAAGCAGGGGTAGGGACAGAGGAAGAAGGAGACAAACAGGCTCCAGGCTCAGAGCTGGACCCTGGGATCATGACCCGAGCCGAAGGCAGATGCTTAACCAACTGAGCCACGCAGGTGCCCCACATAGATGGATCTTAAAGTCACGTGCTTGGATGAGATCAGTAGTGACATGTCAGCATGGCTCCCTGCATGTGATGGCTAGGAATAAGATTTGGAGTCAGAACGCTGTAGACTTGAATCCAACTCCACCACTGCTGGATATTCTCAGGCAGCTCCTCATCATTCCAAGCCTGGATTCCACGTCTGTAAAATGGGGATGACAATAATCACACTGATGGCATCCGTCCCATGTGAGGATTAAACACGGTGAAGTAAGTAAAGCCCTTACACCAGTGCCTCACACCCATTGGAAGCTGGAGAATTGGGGTAGCAGTAAAGCCTACCCCCCACTTCAGTGAGGAATTTAAGGACAAAGGAGGTCAAAAGGGGAATGTGAGTGCCTTCTGAGGCATGTGGAAACTAAGGCGGATGGATTCTTCCGCTTACTTGGGAAGAACTGACCAGGGAGTAAGAGGAGATGTCAGACGACCATCAGACAGAAACAAAGAGAGGATACAGATTCACAAAAGGATTCTAAATAAAATAAAATAAAATAAAATAAAATAAAATAAAATAAAATAAAATAAAATAAAATAAATGAAATGAAATAAAATAATAAAATAAAATAAAATAAAATAAAATAAAATAAAATAAAATAAAATAAAATAAAATAAATAGCAATTCTTTAATACGCCAAAACTGAGCTTACAGGGCAACACCAACATAGCAACAGAATCCCTGCCGCAGGATGAACTACTGAGACATCCACGGGTGCCTGTCGTGAGCTGGGTGAGCCGTGGATGAGTCAGGACAAGCCCTGCATCACCGTGACTCTCGGGCCCACACACCCCCGTCACCACTGGCTCCAAGTCCGCCTGGGAACGGAGCCCCATCTTCCCATCCGCTCTTCACCTCTCATTGAGTGTGTTCACATGATGCAAGTCGCTTCTTTCCAAGAGCTCAAATGCAGGGTTATGTAAGGTTGTACCGTGGTTGTCGCCCAGGAGCCGAGGCCAGCTGCCTGCACCGGGCACTCCCTTCCTAGGGGGTAGGTCAATCCAGGAAACCAAACCACAGATTTCAAGGCTTGTAAAAGAAGCTGACTGTCCTCGGCGGTGGCTCTCCTTGGGTGCAGTAAGCACCCTGCCCAGTCTGGAGCCCGCCAGGTGAAATCAGAGCTCTCCACCCCCAAGGACTCTGGGAAGGACCTTTGTCACAGAGTTTCTCCATGGCCCCCTCATTTGGTATCAAAAGCTCGTCACATTGCTCCGCTTACAGCAGCCTTTTTCCACTCAACTTCCCAACACTTTCACAATGTAAACCACTCTACTGTCCAGGGATTATATTCCAAACAGCTGTTCCTGGATGCTAGGAAGGATCCATTGGAAACATGGATTCTTGACCTCAGCTGCAATTCTTCGGGGGGTGGGGTGGGGGGAGACTTGAAAAAGTCCTGCTGCCTACGCTCCATGCGGGCCAATCGGCAGGAGCTGCATGTTGTTATCCCTAAAACTGTAGCTCCCAGTACTTCAGAATGTGACTGCCTTTGAGGTGAGGTCTTTGAAGAGGTAATGAAGGGAACATGAGGTCATTAGGATGGGCCTGAATCCCAAACGACTGGTGTCCTTATAAGAAGAGGAGATGAGGACAGAAGGGAGACCACATGAGGACATGGGGAGCAGCCTGCCATCTACAAACCCAGGAGAGAGGCTTCAGAAGAAACCCAGCCTGCCCACACATTGATCTCTGGCTTCTAGCCTGCAGACCTGAGAGACAAGGACAGGCTTGAGTTTCTCAGGCTGCGGGGTTCTTGTTAGGGTTGCCTTAGGAAACTAAGATACCCATTGAATCAGAATCTCTGGGAATGAGACCGAGGCATCAGTATTTATTAAAGGTTTCTTGGTGTTTTGACTACAGTTGTGTTTTAGGACTCAGTCTTCTGGATTGTAAACGGTCTTCGGTCTGCTAAAACCAGTGCGGACTCTTAAGATGACTTCCGTGGAAATCTATGGTGCATGATACCTGCTGTAAGTTCCCTTCCTTCCTCCCTCTGTCCCTCCCTCCCTTCCTTCCTTTCTTCCTTGACTGCAATGAACAGGACAGGCCACCACCTCACCTCAGCCTCAAGCTCAGCAGAAACAAAGTTAAGTCCCATCCAACAGCCTTCTATTAAAATCTGAACCACTGAGCAGCCCCTGGGAAAACCTCTAATAAAGCCAAGGACCTGGAAAAAGGCTCTAATCTGATGAAAGCCTCCAAGGGAGGAAGAGACCCAGCTATAAAAGCTAGCCGGGAACGCCAAGGCAATGCCTTCCCTCTCTGGGCATGCCCCTGTCAGGCAAAATATTATTTTTTAAAAAATTTGTGTCTCATTCAGCTTTCTAAATGGTCCATTGTCTGCAGCAGCATCTTCCTGTTAGCAGCCATCCGGCTACTACAAGTGCAGGAGGTAACAGAGCCACAGATCTGTGGGAATAGCCAGGCCTCCTTTTCCTGCCAATGGTTGGTTCAAAAGAAGCCACCAGTGGTGACCTGGTCACTGCGGGTCTTCTTTTTTTTTTAAGATTTTATTTATTTATCCATGAGAGAGACACAGAGAGAGGCAGAGAGAGAAGCAGGCTGGCTCCCTGCGGGGAGCCCAATGCAGGTCTCAATCCCAGGACCCCGGGATCACGACCACTGAACCACCCAGGTGCCCCATATTGCATGTCTTTAAATGATGATAGCAAGGTGGACTCGTGAGTTTGCAAGCCCCATCCCCTTCCCTGGGCCTGTTTCCCCCACCTGTCTCACAGACACGGGACATGCAGACACATGAGCACCACTCCGGACCAGGTGACCCGGTGCAGTTCTAACCATCCTCCCCATCAGCCTCCCAACCTATCCACATGTTTCCTGGGCTTGCCCTTGCCATCCCTTCCCCCTCCTTTTTTTATTCATCCCTGAAAGCTTCTATTATCAATCACTGCATGGGGTAAATTTTCAAATCAGCAGTCAGAGTTTTTAAGCTGCATGACTTCTATTACAGCCAAAGGAGGCAGGTGACCAACACCAATGCTGTCTCAAAAATCCACTCAGCGGCATCCTTGCTTGTGTTCATTCACTCGTTTTCATGGCGTGTATCCATGTTGGGTTTTAACAAAGCCTTCTAGGAGGATGGGTCTGTGTTTTCCAGAGGGTTCAGGGGAAGAAGGAAGCGGAGACGCTGAACCAGAAGAGAGAAAGGCTTGCAGAGTGTTTCTCTTAGGCATTTGGGCACATTTACCAGATCTGGCTGTGCTGGGAAGGGACAGGTGTTAACGAGAGGTGTCTGAGGCTTGGTCACCATTCCAGCTTCCCTTTCCCAATCATGAAACTGTCCCTAACCAGTGCCTTCCATCCAATGGCCCAGGCCATCCCTATACAAAAGACTCTGGCCCCCATTCCTACAGCTCGGAACCCTCCGGACACTGTGTCTGTCCACCCTCTGTGGAGGCACCATCTTGGCCTCCACTCCCTTGGCCTCTTGGTTTTTCTTCCCACTTGGCCATTTGGAACAAACCTTCATTCACATTGTGTTTCTGGTGTCTGACCCCATCTTTACAGCCAGACCCTGCCTTATATATGACATCTATAGGTCAGTAACACCTCCCCATCCCTCGGAGATACGGGCAACCCCTAGCTCCTCCAATTCCAGCCTACCCAACGTCCAAAGTCTTTCCAGCAATATTAGCCTTTGTTTCTGGCCCCCACACCTTCACAGACTGTTTCTGGGCTGTGTCACACTGTGGCCTGTCACCTTGGGTCCAACAGCACTGGTGCACAATAATGACTATAGACAGGGGCTCAATAGGAAAGAGGTACCAGGCACAAAATAAGAATCCATGATACATGTTCTCAAGCTCCTCTTGGCAACATCGCAATCTGGGGGAATGGGGGTCCTCTTCCCATCCTCCTCAGACCCAGCGCCCAGCTTCTGTGTGTCTCCAGAATTTCACCCAGAAAGTCTAGTCTTCTTCCCTCCTTTATGTAAAGACATTCAGCACACACACAGACACAAGGGCCTAGCACAAAGGTCTCCTCTTTCCAATGGCCCACAGCCTTCCTCTGAGGCAGGGGCTCTCCTGGGCCAGCGCCTTGTTCAAAGGTCACCAGTGTCTCACCAGGTTCTGCCTCCATCCCCTCTGATGTGAGGAGCAGCACCGGAGTCAAACAGGAGCTAGCTGGTGGCCTCTCACGAGGTGGGGCAAGAATACTGCCAGAAGGGGAGCCTCCACACTGTGTAGAAACCAATCAGGCCCCAGTAGATCTCGGCTCAGGAGGCTGGATGTCGGGAGTCAGGCATGGCCAAGAGCAGCAGCCGGAGCAGCTGGTGCAACAGCAAGGAATCCGGGAGGCTTCACCAGAAGGAGCTGGTGAACAGAAGCCAGGAAGGCACACAGAAGCAAAAAGGGTGGGCAGCCCCGGTGGCGCAGCGGTTTAGCGCTGCCTGCAACCCAGGGCGTGATCCTGGAGACCCTGGATCGAGTCCCACATCAGGCTCTCTGTATGATGCCTGCTTCTCCCTCTGCATGTGTCTCTGCCTCTCTCTCTCTCTGTCTCTATAAATAAATAAAATATTAAAAAAAAAAAGGAAGCAAAAAGGGTGAGGTGGAAACAAGAGGCCAGAGGGAACCCTGGGTGGTGCAGCGGTTTGGCGCCTGCCTTTGGCCCAGGGCGCGATACTGGATACCCGGGATCGAATCCCACGTCGGGCTCCCGATGCATGGGGCCTGCTTCTCTCTCTGCCTGTGTCTCTGCCTCTCTCTCTCTCTCTCTCTGTGTGACTATCATAAATAAATAAATATTTAAAAAAAAAAAAAAAAAAAAAAGAAACAAGAGGCCAGAAAGATTGCGGTAGACAGTGGCAGGTGAGGCAGTGAAGTAGAGGGAGAACCCTACTTGTCCAGCCGAGGCCCTTTGGAATGGAAGGAGGCATCATTTTCCCCACCTGGCCTCAGCTACCAACTGCAGACTTGGGGTCTCCTGCTTGCTCACTTCCCTGTGTATGCAGGTGGTGAGTCCCCATTGGCTCAAGTACTTGGAGGCTCCTCTGCTCCTTACACCCTAAAACAACAGGTTGGCAGCCCCCATTCTGTGCACATGCCTCATGTCGATCTCAGAGCACGTACGGGGCCCACCCAACTCTTGCCCTGTGGGTCAGGGTGTCTTACTCAGATTCGTAACCTCATGTTCATAGCTGCTAGCACAGCGCCAACGCTCAAGGCTGATTTCCTTCAGCTCAGCCCTCTCCATTACACTCGTGACATTAGCCTCCCTCATTTCTTTAATGCCTCCTACATCGTTAGGCAAAAATCAACACTCTATAAAAATATAGGCCCACTGTCAGGTTCTCCTGCGTTCAGATAAACTGTGGGAGGGTCAAGCTTGAAAGTCCTCAAGTTAAGTACAAATGGCCCAGTTCTACTTCCACCGTCGCGAGTCTCCACAAAAACAAAAAGATCTACAGAGGAGTTGATTCTGTAAAACTCAGAGAGCCGCAGAGCAAATCAATTGAAAGCTATGGAGTGAGGAAAAGAAGCTGCTGCGGTGACCCTTTCTGCTGCATGTGGCTGATGCCAGAGAAAAAATGCCAGCCTTTGGCTGCATGTATCAAAAGGAGAGATTTTTATCTCTTTTTTTTCTGAAGGAGGCCTTTCTTCTCTATTTTCTTGCTGAAAATCTCTGACTCAGATGATAACCAATGTCTGAATACAGCTTGTGTTGGTTCACTTTATGGGGCATTTATATACATAATAATAGTCTCAAAGGAATCTCCACCTATGAAACTCCAATTAGTGGGATTAAAGTATAGAGACCCCATACTCTATCTCCATGCTCCTTCCCTACTCACCAGTAACTGCAGTGGTCTAGTGGGTCTGTCTCCAATGGAAACCAACCACATCCCCTGCAGGCATGAGCAGTGGAGGCCTGACCTGTCACGGCAAACCTCTATGTTTCTTCTGACCCAGTTCACAACCCAGATTATATTCACACCAACATGGCCCCATGAGCATGCCCATGTGTCCATGCCCTCTATCCATTTCTCTCCCACTTGAGAAATTATATCAGAATGCAAGAACCTAAAAACAGCACCCTCATGGGGGCTCTCTCTGGTATGCATTGTAATTTATCAACAAAGCAAATTATTTGAAACTTTGATATTTCAATTCATTAATTATTGCACGCAGTTAATTCCTTTTCGCATGCAGCGTGGACACCATGGTTGAAAGCACTGACTTCTCAGACACCCTAAGATGCCCACCACTGAAACTGTTGACAACAGACAACCAAGCACTGCTACTGTGAACTGACTCATAGAAGATTCCAGCACTTTAATGAGAATCAAGACACCTCTCTCTTTCTTAAAACACACGAACCAAAATTCCATAATTTCCAATGACGATAACAATTGTATAATACCCAACAAAGGCTCTGTTACCCTCTAAACAAAGGAAATCATAAAACATTATGGACGATTACTATTTTTTGTTGTTTTATCCACTTTCCAAATCCCCTAAAGAAGAACATCCACCAATTTTAAATAAGCTATTGTTCAAAATGGTATGTAAAGTTTGCATTTTCAATACCAGGAGTAGAAAGTCATATGATTTGAGGAGATTCTTCAGGGCACAGTCTCATCCCCCCCATATTGATTTAAGAAATTCCTAGTGCAATGAGAAGAGAGGGCCTTTTTAAAAAAAATACCTCCAAAGGGAGGGTGGGGTGATGGTAGAGATTATCACATTTTTACTAAAAGATTTCTTGACTGCCTCCCATTGTGAGAGATATAACACCCCTACCTTCTCAACAAACCATGAAAAGACAACTCTTTCCAAGTGTCTACAAGACATGACCTCTAGGATCTATCATATCAAACACATGTTTTATAAGTCTCCTGTCACCTAAGCTTCTATGAGTGCAAGACATTGACCCCTGGGAGAAGTATGTCCCAGAAGTGGGAATGAAAATGGATCAAAGCTGCATACACCACGAACCAACAAAATCTTATTTGGTGACTGAGAACATAAGGGCGTCAGTTATTTCTTTCCAACCATTTGGGCAGTTGAACCAAGATCAGGGGTTATGATACTGAAAACCCAGAGGACCATATAGAACAGCTTTTCTATATGGCTTGCCATTTCCGTACCTGGAAGGTGTAAGCTTTGAGGTTGGGTGGTGGGCAGGATAGAGGGGTGGCCAGCGTACCAGGAAAGTAGAGGGACAGTTACATGGGGGGTGGGTAGTCACTGTAGGAATAAGAACGAGAATCAAGAGGAAGGAAAATAAAAGGGAGGAGAAGAGAGGTAAAACTGAAGCCAAGGAAGGCTAGTGTTCTTCACTGCCAATGCCAGGGAGATGATGGAGGTTTGCTCTTCTAGTGCATCAGGAGTACAAGCGATAATAGAGGACGAGGGGAGACCACCTGGGTGACCTAGACTTTGCATTGAAAACACACCAGGGAAGCAGACTTTGCAGACATTTGTGCCACAAAGCTGGGGGAAGCCTCCACACTGCTTCCCAGTCTTCGTCCTGTCAAATGACAAATGTCTCTTTTATGTAAGGATCAAACAGTGTCGGAGGCAGTAACATAAGCAAAAACTCCAATGACATTGATTTTGCATGTTAGTGGGGCTGCTTCTAAAGAGGAACTCCCATGGCAGCCAGAGAGTTTCTTCACCTGAGTACCACGATCCTGCTGCACCCTTAGCAGCCCCATATCTGGCCAACAGGAACACATTCATCCACCCCCTCTGACACCATCACGTTGACACTTCAATTACCTGATAACTGCTGCAATGTTTTTCTAGCTGAGCTGGAAAACTCTGAAAGAGCTTAACCTTTCTCCCCCTTTGGCTCCACTCACCTTCTACCTCCTTCTGCTGTTTCCTGGCAAAGTCTCCATGGTCAGGTGGTTATCAGCACATGAAGGGATGACCGATAGAGTCTCGGACCTGAATTCGAATCCTGACTCTGCTATTTACCTGTGGCGCGACCTCAGACAAGTTGCCTAGATTCTATCAAGTTCAGTCTCCTCGCCTGTAAAATAGCAATTGCTACAGAAAATCATATAAGACGATGACCGTTTGGAACACATAGGTGCTGTGCTGGTTGTCATGATGCCAATAGCGATAAGTGAGGAAGGATTCGACTCACTCTAAAAACAAACATGAAACATACATTTCTTCTTGTGAAAATGCTCTTGAAAACCTCTTGAGCACATTACAGGTAGCCAATCTGTCTTTAGTTTTATGGAAAAATATTCTGCTCCAATTATACTGAAGGTTTCTTGAGAGAAAATTAGTGTTTAATTTGATAACAACATCCTTCCCATGTAAGAAAAAAATCACAAATTTTGTGTATCTGAGAAATAATTCTAGGTGATTCATATGATGATAATTATTAGTTAATAATGAAGAGAAATATGCTAAGGTCAACACCCCAAATTTACTCATAAAGGTTTTTTTTTTTTTTTTTCCAGTCTAAAGATGGCAGCAGAGAATATTGTCGATGTCTCTGGGCTCTACTCTACAGATACCTACTAAAGCAACTGGAGTCCTTTTAGGGCATTGGTTTGTGTGTCACTCACTGGAATTTGAGCTCCTGGCTAACATCTTAGCCATCTTTGTGTACCTGGTGCTGCTACATAGTAGGCTAGGATGATGAGCAGATGGCCAGTCCACCTCACTGGCAGGCAAAGATACGATCCTAAAAAGAAAGCTATTTTAGAAGCTTGTACTATACTCACATCAATTGAGATCAATCTCAGCTGCCTCCATCCATACCGTAAGAACCTAACAAACCTTAATCAAAACAAATGTGTATTTCTCTTTACCCAGCCCCACCGGCCCTGAAGTCTAGAGGTCATCTGCCCACAGCTCCATAGCACCAGGGACTCATGTGCCTTGAGTCTTATTGTTCTACTGTGTATGGCCTTCATTCCCGGGTTTACATCTTGGTCCAAGATGTCTCTGAAGCTCCTTTTATTATAATCACAATCCAGACAGAAGAAAGGCACGTTTCTTTTTTTGTTTGTTTGTTTTTGTTTGTTTGGGGAACAAAATGGGTAGACTGTGTCAAAGAATGCTGCTCTCCTCATAATATCTATTTCTCATTTTTTTTAATAACAGAACCTTAATTTTTATCTCAGTTTCTTGCCATCCATAGTAGATATTATATTCCCCAGCCTGCCTGTCATTTGTAAACATATGACAAACTTTCAGACAATGAAATACAAACAGAAATATTACATAGAATTTTGGGGAAGTTCCTGCTCTTTAAAAGGAACACAGATATGATGGCTGGAGCCCTAGCAACCACCTTGGATCCTAAAAACCATAAAGACAAAAGCTGGATCCTAAAGATGACAGGTGAATGAACTATAAGGAAACTTTGTATCTGAGAACCTCATGGGGGAACCAGACCAACCCTGGGCTGAGAAGTCTGAACGTCTTTTATGTGAGAGAGAAATTAGCTTTTATCTTTTTTAATGTCACTGTTACATTTCTGGCCCCTGGGAAGCTGAATCTAGTCCTAAGCAATACAGGACTGGAAGCTTTTTCCTTCCTCTTCCTATTTATCTGTTACCCGCAGCATTATTCACCAACATGGCCATTACTGAATCTTTTTTCTCTATCTTAACCTTTCTCACAGGGAGTAGCAAATAAAGGACACAAAGCTCATAACTTTTAGTTTTGCAAACTATGAAAATTTTATAACAAAAGGAAATAAGACGTGAACCATCAACAATTCCCCATACAGCTATTGTGAAACAAAAAAGTTAAGAGAATTCACCTCCAAAATCCCAGAAGCACTTCTGTCACCGTTCAACATCTATGGCCATGTTCTCAGTGTGTACTTGGTAAGAGACTATATCCTTAGGTAAATGGTTCCTCATTAACTTATATACTTAAAAAGAATAAAGTCAGCAGGAAGAAAATAGTTATTGTTCTGTATCAAAGAGGCAGATCACGAGCTTTTTGCCATTTGACCTAAAACTTAGCTGAACCAGAAGATCACTCCATTTTCCCCCTTACAAATCCCTACAAAAACGTTTAAGCCACATGCGTTATCAAAGCAACTTCATAAATAAGCTGGTGTCAACATACCCACGAATATAAAAAATATTTTCCTGCCCAATAGTTGTCTTCTCTAAGATTCTATTGGAGTTATGCCTCTTCCAATAGCCTCGATTCTTATTTTATCTTATTTATATTTAAATGCATTCAGTGTACCCACAAGTATAAGATAGAGTGTTTTATAAATTGTCACCATGGAGAGATCAAAATTAGTAAGTTTAATGAAGGTGGTGTGTGGGTAGCTTCTCTGAACCTTTTTGCAAGGTGGTATCTGGACTCCATGAATCAATACAGATCCTATGACAGAGAAGAAAGATGGGTGGACGGTGCTTACTTCAAAGACCTGGATTCTTGTCCTAACTCTGATTTCCAACATGTAGTAAATATTTGAACAAGTATCTTAATCTCTCCAGCCTCTTTTCTGTTAAATGAGAATAATAACAATTTTAAATAATCTTGGGTCAAATGAAAGCAGTTTATAATGGTAAAGAGTTGCATAAATGTATTGTCTATATATTTATATGAAATAGTCGTGTTTAGATTCTAAGAATTAGAAACTAAACTGTGTACCTTAAACATTTGTGTGTATATATGTATATGCCTAATGTATACAGAACTTCCCGGAAGAAAAGCAAACAAGCCATTAAATAAAATGGTTACCCTTTGGGGTAGGGTACATATTTTTCCCTTTAAACACTTTAGGTGGTAGCCATATATTATTAAATTAAGAAAAAATATGTACTATGACTGAAGTTCTTTTCATGATGAAATGGGAGGAGGCCAAAGCAAAAGGATTTAAAAGAAGCAGGATATTCTTTTAGCAATAATAATGAGTCCCCCAGGGATCCCTGGGTGGCGCAGCGGTTTGGCGCCTGCCTTTGGCCCGGGGCGCGATCCTGGAGACCCGGGATCGAATCCCACGTCAGGCTCCCGGTGCATGGAGCCTGCTTCTCCCTCTGCCTGTGTCTCTGCCTCTCCCTCTCTCTCTCTGTGGCTATCATAAATAAATAAAAGTTTAAAAAAAAATAATGAGTCCCCCAAATCTACAGCCCTGAAAGCTCTTACCTTGGTGACCCACACATTATATCCTTCAAACAGGTACCAACATCAGGCTGGCCCTAGCAATTAATCATCAAGATTTAGAAAAAGCAAATACAATTATTGGAAGATGCCCCCAAATATTCAATACGTAGGTGTTTCTGGCATTAGGAGCCAGCACTACACTCACACCACAGCTCTCATATTTCCAAGGAGTATCTTTTCATTCAAGTAGCTCCCCTATCCCCACAATCTGTCAGGCAAAAACCATATGGCTTCCACAATTATTTTGTGGTCCACCATATCCCTTCCTCTTCTTCTCCATCTGTTCTATAAATATTCCAACTTTCACACCAAAAGCCCCAAAGAAGTTGTAGAGGTGATCCGCTGAACAGGAATTAGGCCTCAGAATACCAAGCCACCAAGAACGTCCTGATGCCCCGACTCCCCCACAAATTAAGCAGAAAGTATTTGTCTTTGTGCAAGGCCCACCACGATGGCCTTGTCTCCAGCCTACCTGAGTCGATTGGTGTAAATTCTCTAGGCAGGTTCACACAGAGTCTAGACCTCTATCCTAACAATGGCCACCACCTTAGTCCACACATCTGGCTCCTGCTTACGCCATCTGGGAGGCTAGTCAGCAAGAAGCAGACCAGGTGAAAAGGACACCAGGGCATTATGAAAAATAATATGGCGGTTCCTCAAAAAATTAAAGACAGAATTACCACAGGCTCTAACACTGTCCACAACAGTCAAAAGCCAGAAGCAACTCAAGTGCCCATTGACAGATGAATGGATAAACAAAATGAGGTATATCCATTATAACTCAATACATACAATATTATTTGACCTTAAAAAGCAAGGAAATTCTGTTGCATGCTACAATATGGATGAACCTTCAGGATATTACACTCACTGAAATAAGCCGGTCACAAGAGGACAAACGCTAAATAATTCCACTTATATGAGGTCATTTGAGCCATAAAATTCGTAGAGACAGAAAGTAGAATGGTGCTTCCCAGGGTCTAGGGCAAGGGGGCGGGGAGTGTCATTGTTTGATGAGTGTAGAGTTTCAATTTGCAAGATGAGAAAAGTTCTGGGGTAGGGTTCTACATCTTTCTGCGTAAGATGGCAATGTCTATACTGTGTATATTTTACCACAGTGTTTTAAAAAGGGATGCCAAAACAGCCTACATCCTCCCCTAGAGCCAAAAGCACCACACATCAAGCCCACCTGGACCCCTTAAAGTCCAACCTCAGAATCCCTGCCTGGGTCGCATTAAAATCCTGCCCTGAGCAAATCCCTTCCAGCTAATAGGAAACTTCCCATCTCTGACCTGTTACAGCCGCATGATCAAGACTAAATCTCAGTCCCAAATTGTGCTGCAGAAGAATGGTTTTGTATGTAATAGGGTTCCCACATAGGTAGAAATTTAAGAAGCTTCCAGCTGCAGTAATATTGTTTTTTGATCTGGGTGGTGATTGCATGAGTGTGTTTACTTTGTGAGAATCCATCGAGCTGTACAATTAGGATTTGTGCACTTTTCTGGATATAAATTTGGCTTTGATTTTTTTTTTAAGTCATTAGAAAATTTTCCAGCCTTCCTTTGTTATCACTTGCTTCATTCATAAAATCCTTGGTCTCTCGCAAGATGAGTTTCCAAAAGCCTCAAAGAGCCTAGCAGAGTGCTGGGCTTTTATTTCGAGCTCCAACTTTGCCTATTGACATCACTGAAATGTGGAGATCCAGGGCTTACCAGAGGGAAAAGGGCAATGGAATAGTTTTCCAAAATCCGTCAACATCAGCAAAACAGAAGCTTCCTAATCCCAGAGCTGCAGCTCAATAATACAGCCCACAATTTTGATTTTAAAAAGAGATAGATGATAGATAGATAGGTAAATAGATAGGTGATGATGATGATGATGATAGATAGATAGATAGATAGATAGATGATAGATGATGATGATGATAGATAGATAGATAATAGATATACGGAAATATATATTTTTTAAGATATTTGTGTGTAGTAGGTGTATATACACACCAAAAGCAGTGTCAGTAGAGCCCAAATCCAGCCTCCCCACAAGAAAAGTTAACACAATGGGGTAAAAACTAGTTCCTATATTGAAAAGTGGCTTAAACCAAAATAGATTTGCAAGTGGCAAGCTCTGCTGGCAAAGTCTGTCGTGGCTGGTTCTTAAGGAAAGTCAAAATTTGAGCCAGACCTCTTTGGTCTTAAAAAATGCTAGTCACAGGATCCCTGGGTGGCGCAGCGGTTTGGCGCCTGCCTTTGGCCCAGGGCGCGATCCTGGAGACCCAGGATCGAATCCCACATTGGGCTCCCGGTGCATGGAGCCTGCTTCTCCCTCTGCCTGTGTCCCTGCCTGCCTCTCTCTCTCTCTCTCTCTCTCTCTCTCTCTCTGTGACTATCATAAATAAATAAAAAAATAAATAAAAAATAAAAAATAAAATGCTGGTCACTATCATTACCCCAAGAAGCAGAAGGACTAGAAACAAAGTGCCTCCAAGAGGGTGAGATAGAGCCCCTAAAACCACTGGTAGGGGGTGTCAGTTTGAAGGCTCTCACTGGAGAAGTCCTTTAACTCCTGGATGCTGAGCCTTCATGCAGTCTCATGAACGGAGATGTGGAGAATGGGCACTGTTTGCATTTCAGCTGTTTCTACACGTGCCAGAGAAGAGTCCTGCCTGGCAGAGGGGGGCTAGCAGTATGTACAGAGCAGAGCTGGCTCAGAGGCGGTGGAAGCGCCCCCCACCCCGTGCTCCCTCATTGGCCCTCTGTACACAGGCAGAGGGGGCACATGGACCCGAAGGAAGCCAGGGGAGGGGGTGCCCGGGGGTTAGCTGAGGCCTGCCCCACACACCACGCCTGTGGAGGACTCATGAGGCCAACAGATCTGGCAACAGAGGCTGTTCTAGTCATGACGGGGGAAGCCCTACTGCTCCTGATGCTTGTGAGAGAGAGTGTACGTCCAGTGGGTAGGTCAGTTTAAGATGGAAGGTGAGCCAACCCATCCTGGTTCTCATTTTTCTCTCTCTTTCCAAAGGTTTTCTCTGGTTTGACAAATCAAACGGGATCCCAAAGGAAAAGCATAGGAGGAGGGAAGAGGAGGGAAGAGTCCTCCTTCTCCAGGCAGATTTATGGCATTTTGGATGCAGCTTGCGTCTGTCAGGCCAAAATGGTTAGGGTGGGCTAATCGAGTAGAATTACAGCTTCCTATAATGGGGAAAGTTAAATAGACAAGCTTGCCTACCCCGAGGAGCACGAAGCAGAGGTCAGGGCTGCTGGCTTTGAACATGAATGGCCCCTTCCCCTCCGTCCCCTTTCACATGTGGCCCGGCAACAGTAGCAGACAGATGCCACACAAAGACAGACACACCTGATTAACCATGAATACAACAGCTGTCGCTTCCCCACCGCCGCCACTACCCACAGCCTGGCTCTTTCCGCTCACTTTTTTCCCTTTCTTTCAGCTAGCACGAGGAAATTAAACCCACCATTAAAACCCAAGTTAGTGGGAGGGTGTCAGCAGCCAGGCCTTTGTCTCTCTGCTCACAGCCCTGTAATAGGTACCTTCTGATTTGTCCTTTCATCTGAAGAGGAGTTGCGGCCTACTGCTGAGCGCCCAGTCAACTCAAAACCTGAGACCCCGAGAAAGGCCAGCAGTGGGTGAGGCAAGATGGAGCTGACTCAAACGGAGAGGGAGAAAGTACACAGGGCAGCGCGTTTTGTGTGCACCTGAGAGTTTCTCTCTTCGTCCCCCTCCTCCAGTTCATTCTCTTGCCTCCAGCCAACCAGAATTCCCTGCTGCTAAAAACACCCACCCTTAAAAAACAAATTGGCAGGCCTGAATCTACCGATGGGGAGTGGAGCTCAATGCAATTGTCTTCCCGTGAGAACTTACTTATTTTGCTCCCATTTTGAGCCAGCCTTCACAAAAAAGAAGGAGGGCAGGTGTTGTTTTTGGGCTTTTTGTTTTCCTCTCTTAGGTAGCCAAATCCTTGAGTTCCTTTTAACTTCCAAGACCTTGAAGAATCAAGTACAGGAGGAAATCTAAGTGTTGAAATGCAAATAACTTCTAAGGACATACATAAAGGGGAATGTGATTGTGGGAGCTTCCAGAAACCTACAGAACGGTAATTAGAGCCCTAAGTGTGAACTCTGATTTTTCTTCAGGGGTTTTCTTTGTTTTGCTTCCCCCCCCCCTCCCCCTGGTCAATTTGAGTTAATCATTTGACCTCTGTAAGCCTGCATTTCTAGTTCTGAAAATGGCTCTCTTAATTATCAAATAGTCTCTTAAGCAGTTAGCAAGAGAGACTAATAAAAATGATCAGAAATCACTCAGCAAACACAAAGCCTTATAATAATAAAGGGTTGATAACTGGGCAATTTAACTCAATCTCATAAAAATTCGACAAATACCCCTTAGTACCTCATGGGTGGGGAAGTAATGGAACGATCCAAACCTGTCATCTGCAGGCTGTTTCTAACGAAGCCCAGCTCTACTGTACACTTCTGACTTCTACTAAGAACTCATGGAGATCTCCATCAAGATAATTAGAAAGTCTGACTGAAGTGCCTAGAAGATTCTGTTTCAGACGATCATGTAGGACATTGGGATCTGTTCTAGAACACAAAGGTAGCTTGCTGTGGATGATCATTTTAGACTCATCTTCCATCCAGTGGATGAATGGCCATTACTACACTTAGGGCCACAACCACTATCAAATCAACCGATGGGTCCCACCTCAGAGCAATTTGAAAAAAACGACCCTCGCTTTGCCACTGAAAACCTTCTCCACAATTCTTAGAGAATCCAAATATCTCTTTTTCTTGCTTCACAGAACCCACAGTTTAAGCAGAGTAAGCCTGTCTGTTTTCGATTCTTAACTTTTCACACATGGCAAACGAGTAGAACTTTTGAACACTGCGATCATCTGGCTGATGAGCAAGCTGTTTTCCGTTTCTGGCAACAAATACTTCTGGCTTATCTTGACGGGAAGAAAAGGGATGAAAATATACTCTGGTTGGATATCATTGATAACATTTGTCATCTTTGCAGCTAAAAAAAAAAAATAGCTTAGAAAAAGTCTCCCTTGGTGTTGCAGAAAATGGCAAAGAATTGACACCACCACTGAGGTGCCAATTAAACTGAATTCGTAAATGAAGTAGCCTACTGTGGTCCTTTCCATAACAAATGCAGTATAACATCATGAAGTGAGATGAAGACCAGACCAGGGCTAAGGATTTTGGGTGCTGGATCTGGAGCCCCATTGGTGGACATAGTACCTTCAAAGGCTCATTTCATGTGTCTGAACCTGTCCCCCTCTATTTAAGTCTGCTAGAGGTGCTATAACAAAGTAGCATGGTCCAGGGGGCTTATACAACAGAAATGTACTCTCTTATAGTTCTAGAGGCTGAAAGTCAAAGGTCAAGGTGTTGGCGGGGTTGATTTTCCCCTAATGCAAGATAGGCCTCTACTAAGATGCCCATCTACTCCCTGTGTCCTTCCCTGGTCTTCCCTCTGTGTGTGTCCATGTCCTAATCTCCCCCTCTAATAAGGACACCAGTCATATTGGCTTAGGGCCCATACTACTGACTTCATTTTAACTTAGTGAACTCTTTAAAGACTTTCACTCTAAATACAGTCACATTCTAAGGTACTAGGGATTAAGACCTTAACATACGTATTTTGGGGGAACACTCCTCAGTCTGTAACATACCCTGAGGCACTCATTTAACTGAATTAGCTTGGATCTATCTCAATTCTGACACACTCCGAGACTATGGCTTGGATCCATAACCAAGGTGAGTGGAGAGCTCATATGGCATCCACCTTGCCATGATACATCCATGACAAACCATGAAGGAGACAAAATAGATGGCCACATCATTTGAAAGCAAGGAAGCCAATCTCATGGATTCCAGGGGCCATGAGAATCCTGATGACACCTCTCAAAAGAAGCAGAAAGACCGGGCAGCCCAGGAGGCTCAGCAGTTTAGCACCACCTTCAGCCCAGGGCCTGATCCTGGAGTCCCAGGATCGAGTCCCAAGTCGGGCTCCCTGCATAGAGCTTGCTTCTCCCTCTGCCTGTGTCTGCCTCTCTCTCTCTCTGTCTCTCATGAATAAATAAATAAAATCTTTTTAAAAATTGTTTAAAAAAAAAAAAGAATCAGAAAGACCAATAAACAAGATCACTTCCAAGTGAAGAGTGAAGAGTGTTTTATGAGCATTCTCTCACTCACCAAACCCCTTCATTAAAGGGTTTTTTCCCTCTCTAACATTTAGAAATGGCAAAAAGTGAAGGAATGAATCATCAAACAGGCAGAAAATTCTTCCTATGACTCTTTTACCTGAGCAAAAATGTCACTTCCTGAAAGAGTAGAGAGAAAGTGTCAGGCATGACTAACGGAGGTGACGAGCTGACGCAAAGAAGTTCAGGACAAGAGGAACGTGAGAAATAGGCAAGGTTAAGTATGAAAATGAAGGTGGGTGAGTACACTCCCTCAGGGAAATAAGGCTTGAGGGGGAATTGTGAATAAAAGGTTTCCAAAAAAAGACATGTGTGTGTAATTTACTTAATCGTTCCACCAACGTGCAGCAGTGGGTTGGGTATGATGGTTCCAAACACCGTGTGACACATGTTTACAAAGGAACTGGGTGACTCTATTTTAAATGACAACTTCTTATTCATCACCCCTTGGAACGGCCTGTTTGCAACACTACTAATCACCAGGGCTCTTCTAGAAGCAGCACTGTTTAGTAATAAGCCATGTGATGGCAATGGCTGGGAAGTGACAAGAGGGCCAGCAGCTCATCACTTCCGGAATCCACAGAAGGGAAGTAGTTCCACATGATGGTGTACATTATGGATTGACTTACAACTCCCAAAAAAATGTGTTAAAATTCTAGCCCCCCAGCACCTCAGAATGGGACCTAGTTTGGGAATAAGATCTTTCAGATATAATTAGTTATGATGAGGTCATAGTGTTATAGGGTGGGCCCTCAATCCAATATGACTAGTATCTTTATAAGAAGAGGAAAATTTGGACACAAATAGAGATGCAGAAAGAACGTCATGTGATGACAGAATCAGAGATTGTAGTGACAATCTCTACAAGCCAAGGAACTCCAAGGATTGCCAACAAATAACAGAAGTTAGGAGAAGGATTCTCTCCTGTAGGTTTCAGAAGGAGCATGGCCCTGCTGACACCTTGATTTCAAATGTCTAGTCTCCAGAACCATGAGAATAAATTCCTGTTGTTTAAGGCATCCAGTCTGTCGTATGTTGTTACATGGCAGCCCTAGGAAGCTTAATAGTCATGCATTGTGGTGAACGCAGCCAGGTATTCTGCTTGCTGCTCCATGACTTCTAAACAATATACTCCTCTGGGGGCCCCTAGGTAGCCCAATCAGTTAAGTGTCTGCCTTTGACTCAGGTCATGATCCCAGGGTCCTGGGATCCAGCCCTGTGTTGGCCTCCCTGTTCAGCAGGGAATTTGCTTCTCCTTCTCCCTTTGCCCCTATTCATGTTCTCCCTCATCCCCTCTCAAATAAATAAATAAATAAATAAATAAATTATTTTTAAAATATAAATAAATGAATAAAACAATGTACCCTTCCAAAGGTCTCTACTCTCAGGGATTTGACCTTTTTCCAATTCTAAAATATATATATATATATATATATATATATATATAGCCTTTATTGACCTTCCAGCCTCTCGCAGCAATATGTTGAATAAAGACTCAGCAGGTCAGAGCTGAAGACTGACCATCTATCTGCTATCCGGGTGACTTCCTCTATCATTTTACCTTTTCCCTGATCAGCATGACAATGGGTGAGCCTCTAGGTCTCTGTCTCTCATTTTAATTTTTTTATTTTTTATTTTTTTATTTATGATAGGCACACAGTGAGAGAGAGAGAGGCAGAGACACAGGCAGAGGGAGAAGCAGGCTCCATGCACCGGGAGCCTGATGCGGGATTCGATCCCGGGTCTCCAGGATCGCGCCCTGGGCCAAAGGCAGGCGCCAAACCACTGCCCCACCCAGGGATCCCTGTCTCTCATTTTAAGATGAAGAACTTCAACAACAGTAATTTCTAGCCTGAAACATTGCAGATCATAATTCTTCTTTTTCCTCATTGATATTTTAGACACCACAAAGATGAGTAAGAAAGGGAGTGAAGCTGTAGCATGTTTTCTTCTCCTCTGTGCTATTCCTAAGATCTTCTTACAAAAATTAAATGGAAAATATTTGTTGGATAAACTGTTTAGCAAGTAGCAAGAGGAAAGATAAAGGTTATCAATTCAAAGGAAATACTTCAAACCACAGTCAGAGCAATTAATTAACCAACCAACACTCACTGATGCCTATAGAGAGACTAAATATACAAACGGACAACAACCAGATCTTATAAAAAATAGACTTCTGACCTACAAGCAGCAGCAACCAGCCCAGGATTCCAACCCATTAACTATAGTAACCAGCCGAGGAAGTCAACCTACTGTAAGTCAGATTTGTAAGAAGTCAGATTACTATCTCCAGCAACCATCCAGGAAACCAAACAATGACTCCTGTAACAATTGGCCCAAAACATCCAGGACTTAATTAATAATTGAAAGCTTACCCAATTTTTGCCCCCACTTCCAACTTTGACCAACTAACCAAAGTCAAGTATGCACCCTTAATCTATCCCATGGGATGATTTCTTCTAGTTAGCCCACCATCAACTTCTTCATATCAATAGTCTCCAATCAAAGTACAGCTAAAGCCTTCTCCTTTTTCCACTATAAATCTTTCCCATTCCTCTTCTTTCCTTGAGTCTTTGCCAAAACACAAGTTATGGTAGCTGACTCCCTTGCTATAGAAAGCTCTGAATAACCTTTCCTGGTTCTTATTTTGTTGGTCTTCATTTATTTCCACACCACTGAATGCAGGTAAATCCTATGCTAGACTCTTGGAGGGTAGGGAACAATACAAGGAGGTATAACATCATCCTTATACTTAGGGAGCTTAAAATCTATGGGATCTGAGACAAAATGCACAAATATCTGGAACTACTACCACAACAACTAGGCAAGTCATAAAACCAGTCCAGAATACAAAGTCTAAGATGTAGTTCTAGGCAGCTGGTAGAAAAGTTTGCAGACAAGAGATTACTTTTGGCTGGGGGGATCAGATATGAACTGAATTTCAGGACACAGAAGAAAATAATTCTAGTAGTTATTGAGATCTCCCTATTCACGTGGTTATTTAAACTTAAAAGTTTGTAGGAACCAAAAGGAGCCCTAGCAGAAAATGTGTTTGTTCCATGACTACTTCGGTAGGAACCAAAAGGAGCCCTAGCAGAAAATGTGTTTGTTCCATGACTACTTCGTCGCTTGAAGACAGAGTGATTTCTTAGGCACGTCCCTCCTTTCTCTTCATAAGCCCCAAGTGAGTCAGAATGTTCCCTGAGTCACTCAGATGGTAGACATGACACCCTTGCCCAATTAGCCTCTTAGGTTCATCTGTGTTCCCATTCCCAACCCTTTCCCCTGAATTCTTGGCTACCCACAAAGACTTAGATCTTTATCCACACCAGGCTATTGTTAGAGGCCAAGCAGGGAGCCCTCCTGAAAGCTGGGGTTTTAAGAACACCAATAAATAGTACCCCTCCCCTGCTCAATTTCTAAACCGATTTAGGGGCATAAAAGAATTAGATAGCTGGACATAAAAATATCACCATTTGTTAAATGAACAAAGGTTTGGCTGGAGACTGACTTCAGGTCTGTGGGCTTATTAATATGGTACCACTGAGGTTGCCTAGCAGGTGCCTGGCAGTGCTAGAAGACAGGAAACGATGCCATGTGGGTTACTGCCCCTTAAAACTTCAGGCTTGAAGAAGCAGAGGATGTTCACCCTCTCCAGGCAGTTCCCAGAGAGTGAAGAGCAGGTGAATGCTGGTACTTCAGACTGACCACTCTCTTCTTCCTCCAATGCAGTGAAGGAGAGGATGGGGAGAACCTAGGGGACTTACTCAATGGAAGCATGTCCCCCTAGAAACAATAGGAGTGGAAATAAATGGTCCCATGTAACACCCACAACAGGCAGGGCTTTGTCTCCACAGAGTTGAGGTCTTTAACACACACACACATGCACACACATTCTCACATATGGCTGCCAATACTATGGTCATGCTTTGCAGTTCTAGAATTTAGGACAACTTTTAAGTCTGAGGAAAACAAATGCACTCATGGAGAAACCTCCCAAGTGAGGGATTGCCCTCAGCATGGATAGTGTTAGAGGTGTAGACCCCTAAGTCAAGCATCCTGAATTCCTGTCCTAGTACTGGCATTAAGTAGCTCAATAATTTTTCAAGGTCATTTGCCCTCCAAGTGCTCTGTCCCCAGCTATGCACTGAGAATCAGCACCTATCCTGCCACATGCATAAAATGGGAGATAAAATGGGTAAAGGGTCAACATATAACTCAACTCCATTTCACAGAGGCACCAAGGTGATCCCATATTAAGAGAAAATAGTAAATGAAATAAATGTGGAGCAGCCTTCTGTCACCACACAGAACTTTTCCAGCACTAGGGAGTACATCCAAAAGTAAATCCATGAAACTGAAATAGAAGAGCAGAAGGGAAGGGTAAGAAGGGTTCCTAAACCTGTGAGCTGGGTGTTACTGGATCAATTTGGACAGCTTATATCCAGGGGCTTAACAACTCATTTGTGATTCACTACATTGCTAACTCTGAAAGCTTTCACCCTCAGGGAACCTTTTACTGAATTATCCCTTAGGAACAACAACAACAAAAAACACCCCACTCCAAAAAGTATTCATCAGAGAAAGGTAGGAATTTGAAAGGGTGTACAATTTTTTCCTCTGAAGCTCTTGAGGAATAAGTATTGTTGGCTTAAGCCTCAGTCATGGCTTCTTTGTCATTCTCTTGGCAACAGAATGACCTTAGACTTAGGTTGGGAAATGGTGGAAAGAAAGGGAAGAAGAAAGGAAGTGTTGGATTAAGGAGAAGAGGAGAAAAGGGAGTTAGTCCTGCAAAATAGAAGACCAGGGAAATAATTAAGTACAGAATTCTTTCAACTCCTGACTGGAATTTCCCAAGCCCACCCCCCACCCCAAGACCTCAAAGTCAGAGCTCTCTTTATTGGTAGATAGAGAGGCTCAATAGGAAATGTAACGTCATTCAGAAGGACGTAGAAGGATCTGTTATTTCATTTTGCCAATAAGGCTTTGATTCCATTTTTCTGCCTATTATTCTCTCTACTATGTGATTCCCTTTCATGTGTACTCATTCACCCCCCTCTCCTCAGGGAGATCCCAGTCAAGTGGAAGAGACACTAGAACTGTAGTCTGTTGCAACACAATGATAGAAGTGTTCAAGTATAGATAAAGACAGTAGAGGAGCCCAGAGAATGGGCTCTAACTTAGGGAGTGAGGTAAGGGTTCACCAGAGGGGTCCTCATTGGGTTCCCCAAGTAACAGACTCAGATGCTACTGGGACAGGACATGCTTACAAGGGAGAGAAAGAAGCAGGACTGGGCAGAAAAAGAACTTGGCCTGTGGTGCAGTTGCCAAAGGGGCTTTGGATGGCCCCTCAGGGAGAGAGAAAGTTGGGATGGTCTGATAGCTGTCACTAATTGAGGCTTAGTGCTTTGCACTGACCACTCATTAGATGTGGGCAGTCCCACAGGAGGGAGGAGCATGACCTCAGCCAAAGATGGCCTCTGGGCAAAGGGCAATGCCAGGAAGGGATTCATCTGTGACCTGGCAGCAGGCAACACCTCAAGCCTCCACTCTAGAAAATTTTCCAGAAGAGAAGAGATCTGAGCTGAGTTTTATTTATTATTTTTTTAAGATTTTATTTATTTATTCATAGAGACAGAGAGAGAGAGAGAGGCAGAGACACAGGCAGAGGGAGAAGCAGTCTCCATGCAGGGAGCCCGACATGGGACTCGATCCCAGGTCTCCAGGATCAGGCCCTGAGCTGAAGGCACCGCTAAACCGCTGAGCCACCCGGGCTGCCCTGAGCTGAGTTTTAGAGCACACAAATATTAACAAGGAAAGAAATGTGTCCTAGGCAGAAAGAAGAGTAATGTGCCAAGGCAAGGAACCTTCAGAGAACATCACACATTTGGAAAACCATCACGAATTCAGCAGACTCATGAGGCACGTTGGAAGACAGGACCTAAGGAGAGGAGAAGGAGAAAAATGAGCCAGGAAAGCAGGCAGCCAGATCATAAAGAAGCCCATTTGCTGTGCTAAAGAGTCTGGATTTTATCTTAGAAATAAGGGAAAAGCCAGAAAAGGATTTTCAATATAGTTTATAGGGTTTTTTTCCCCGTTTACTATGAGTTTGGAAAATGGATTAAGAACAAAGGGGAAAATAAAATAAAATAATCTCCTAATCCCACCACCCAGAGATAACCATAATTAACATTTTGATGGTTTTCCTTCTGGTATTTTTCTATTTATAGATACATGTATTGGGGCAAGGAGAAAGGGGTTTTCAAAAAAAACAGACAGATTATACCATAGGTACAGTTTTTTTATCTTGTCTTATGATTGAGATCATAAGTATCTTCATGTCACTAAATGTTTTTCAAACATATGATTTAAATAATCACATAGAAGTCTAATAATTGGATTTAACTAATGCTTTCCTTATTATTAGGCAGGAAGATTTCTTTCTTTCAAGAATCTTGGCCTATAATTTTTATTATATCTCTAAGATAAATTCCCAATAAGGGAATCATTGAGTTAAAAGATAAAAACATTTTAAGATTAAAAGAGTTTAAGAGATGAAGCTGGATGTGGAGAAACATACACATTTATTTTCTGTTAATTCGGGGATCCCTGGGTGGCTCAGCGGTTTAGTGCCTGCCTTTGGCCCAGGGCATTATCCTGGAGTCCCGGGATCGATTCCCACGTCAAGCTCCCTCCACGGAGCCTGCTTCTCCCTCTGCCTGGGTCTCTGCCTCTCTCCCTCTCTCTCTCTCTCTCTCTCTCTCTCTGTGTGTGTGTGTGTGTGTGTCTCGAATAAATAAATAAAATCTATTAAAAAAAAGATATTTTCTGTTAACTCACCTCTTGGTCTTCAGTGAAGACAGGGAGAGAGAGTCAAGAAATTAAGGAATATTTACCAAAGGCTGATTACCAGGTTCTGACACCATCAGAGCTGCAAGCAGCATGTGAGGCAGTGCCTATGTGTCACATCTAAAACTGAATCTGTCCTGACCCTCAACCACTCAGTGTTCAGATTTCATTTTTTTCCTTCCTGTTGGAAAAGATCCAAACACCCAAAGCCTAGCATTGGATGACTTTTAAAGTTCCTTTTCCCACTGAAATTCTCTGATTGTATCTTTGCAAATGTTCCTTACAAGCAAACTACATTATTAGCTGTGCTCTCAACATATTGCTTCTCCCCTAGGGCAGACAGAAGGAAGAACCTTTAAGCCTTCCACTGACATAGAAATTGTCCCAAATGCTCTCAAATTTATCTTTATTTGTGCTGCTGCCTATAAATTACTTTCTCATGGGATATGGTTTGAATTACAGAAACAATCCATTCCTTTCCCCATTGGTTGCCAGCCCTTCCCCAGGGTCACAGGATACTTCTTTTTGATGTTCATATCCTAATTTTAATCCAACTGTATGTTCTGTCAACGGTCTCTGGAGTCTACATCAGACATAATTCTCAAGCAACAGGAAGTTAGTTAATGTGACCAGTTCCGTTTGTTAGGACCCTTCTACAATCACCTCTCTACATAGCCTTCCTGACATGTGTTTGTAATCACGTGGAGTTATCTCTACAGCAGCTTGAGTTGTCTTCCATCTGAAGTGGCTGTTGGGGTAGTGCTCATTCATTGAGTCTGCTTCTGGTTTTGCTGTTGTTGTCTTAATCTGGCATCTCAGGAGGCAGAATGGTCTAATGAAAAGACAAACAAACTCAAATCAAGAAGTCTAGATTCTTGGCATAGTTCTATCACCAACAATTCAGGTGACAGACAGCACTTTACCTCCCATTGACCCATCTCTCAGAGTGGTTCTGAAGAAAAAAAACAAAGGAATATTCATCAATACAGGAAACAATGGGGCAGCCCCGGTGGCGCAGCGGTTTGGCGCCGCTTGCAGCCTGGGGTGTGATCCTGGAGACCCGGGATCGAGTCCCACATCGGGATCTCCCTGCATGGAGCCTGCTTCTCCCTCTGCCTGTGTCTCTGCCTCTCTCTCTGTGTCTATGAATAAATAAATAAAATCTTTAAAAAAAAAATACAGAAAACAATGGGCACAGTTGCTAGATCAAAGTGGTAAATTTATAGCAGCAATCTTGTTTATGTGAATGGAACAAGTAGTAATATCGTCCATAAAGAAAATACAGTCATTCAAACAATGTTTATTAAGCTACCAGGGACAACAGCAGGTACTTGGAGAACAAAGAAAAACAGAATACAGTCGGGATTTTCCAAGGTTGGTTGGCAAAGGTACACGAGGAATGAATACTTAGAGCAATGATAACCACTTTAGTGGGCATATAACGTGATGTGGGAGCACAGAGGAGAAAGCAATACATACTGCCTAGGAAAGTCAGAAAAAATCAACAGGTGACACTTGAGCAGTCTTGAACGATGAAAAAGACAATGTCCAGGCAGATAAGTCAGGAAACAAATCATCACTTACAAAATCTCCAAGAAGAGAAAGAACACCGCATGTTCAGGGAACTGTAAATCCACCAGCATGCAGGAGTACAAAGTGTATGTCAGGAGGTAGCAAGGCTGGAGTCTTGTCCCCCTATTGTGTCTCCAGGATCATGCCCTGGGCTGAAGGTGGAGCTAAACCACTGAGCCACCCTTGCTCCCCTATTGTGGAATGGCTTTGTCCTCTGGGCAACGTAGAGTCAGGGACAAGCCTTAGCATGGCTGTATCAGTCATGGTCCCAGGCAAGAAACACTGAAATCAGTAATTTGAGAAGAGTTTACAACATGATTATGTTCAAAGGTAGGGACAAGGTGTAGGGTGTAGGGAAATCACAAAGGGTCTTGTTGCCATCCTTAGGCCTGGATGGGTGAAAGGAGAAACAGTTATTGAAACTTGGAAGCTAGCTATGTGAGAATCCAGCTGATGGGAGCAGTGAGCATCAGGTCAGGGATGCTGTGTGCAATGACCTCCAGGGATAGACTTAAGGAGATAAATGACCCCTCTCACTACTCCCACCTCCTCTCACCAGTGCCCTCATCGGTCAAACCCTACCAGAAGCCAGAGGGCAAAGGAGCTTTGGAGGAAGAAGGCAGGGTGAAAAAGGATGGCTCTGCAGGGACAAACAAAATCAATCTAGCACCAACCAAGTCACGCTAGATTGGAATTTCAGACAGCTCATCAAGCAGCAATATGGAGAAAGGAAGCTGGAGAGAATAGGGAGAAGTAACACCTAATCTAGATGAGAAATGCTGGGGATTTGATAAGGCAGTGGTTGGCATTAAGGAAGGGGTACAATAGATTCAGAGAACATTTAGAAGATACAATCTAAAGAACTTGATTGTCACTCACTGGTATCTCTCAGAAACTCTTTCTCATACAATAAATAAAACAAGAAACAAGATGATTCTGGGAGATACGGCCTGTCATTTCTGATATCTGAGATTCATCTTTTTTAAGCAGTTCATTTTGGTGATGATACCCAGCTTTGGATTTGGAAGCCAAGAACTTATGATAGGCAGTTCCATCCTTGTCAATTATGCAATACCCACCATCTGAGAAAAAACGAGGCCATTGTAGTGGGCTGAGTGGTGGCCCCCCGAAAAAATGGGTTCATGTCCCAGAACCTGTGAATGTAAACTTCTTTGGAAAAATGGTCTTTGCAGATGGAACTAATGATTTTGAGATGAGCTCACCCTGGATTGTCTGGAGGGCCCTAATTTAATGACAAGTGTCCTTATGAGAAATAGAAAAGGAGAACACATGGAGACGTGGGGAGTAGAAAGCCATGTGAAGACAGAGGCAGAGATTGAGTTCAAGAGCCACAAGCCAAGGAATATGTGAAGTTACTAGAAGCTAGAAGATTCGGGAAAAAGTGTAAGGATTTCTAGGCATCTCCCCTAGGGCCTTCAGACACTTTGGTTTCAGACTTCCAGCCTCCAGTGGGATAATAAGTTTCTGTTATATAAGCCAGTTCGTGGTGATGTGTTATGGCAGCCCTAGCAGGCCAACACAGCAATGAACCCATATTCTGATGGCATAAGATCTGGGCTATTCATGAGATGAGGCCAAACTTCAACTTCATCTGTTTTCCTGTGAGGAACCTGTCTGGTGAGCTGACATAGTGCCCGGCTGGAAAAGTACGTGTTTAAGACTGATGAAAGCCAGAGAATAGTTTTAAAATTTTATATTTATACCCCTAGATGTGCAGACCTTTCATGACATGGCAACTCAGGCAAAAGCATCTCACCTGCAAAAAACTTCTAAAATCCACCAACACTCATTTATTACCTGTGCCCAAAGCAATCTGGCCAAAGCTTGAAGGAAACTTTGGTTCTGTTCAGCCCAAAGTGTGTCCTTAATGTCAGCTACCTTTTTCACACTCAAATATTTGACGCAGAAGAAAAATACAAGGACTACACTTGCTTCTTTGATGTCACACATTCTGGATGCTGCAGTTGGCCCAAATGAAATGAAATCTGAATTAAAGACAGGTCATCCTAGACATCTTGAAGCTTGCTTCAAAGTGACACCAGATATATTTATATAAACTTTCACTTTGCCAACTAAGCTTCATCCCTTTATAGGAAGGAACTTCTTTTTTTTTTTTTTTTTGGCGGGGGGGAGGAACTTCTAAGGCAACCTGGTGTATGAGGGTACAAGAGATTGCTAGAAAATATTCCAGTATGTTGCTTAGGTGCCTATGCAAATGACAATATCACTGAGAAAACCGGAGAACCCAGTGGTAAGAGCATGTTCGTTAAGGTGGAACAAAGAGATGATGGGTACCATTTTTAATATGTTGAAGGCAAAATGCTGAGGCCCACCAGGACTAGATTTCCAGTAAGCAGTTGGAAACATGTCTGAAGAGTGAAGTTTGAGAGGACATTTCCGATAATTATATTTTGCCCTGTAAAAGCAAAAATTGCCTTATCTTTTTGATGTATCTCGTTTTATTTTTTACTTTTTAGATTTTATTTATTTGACAGGGAGAGATCATGATGGAGTGGGGAGGCAGAGAGAGAGGGAGAAGCAGGGTCCCGCTGAGCAGAGAGCCCAACTCAAGCTCCATCCAGTGATCGTGACCTGAGGGGAAGGCAGATGCTTAACCAACAGAGCCACCCAGGCACCCCTTGATGTATCTCTTTTTAAGTACCATTACCTCGTAAACCAAACCCAATATAGAACATAATTTCATTTCTATATAGCTTGGGGTGTGCTCCTTTTTACTGAAAGCAAGATTTCCAATTGAATACACCTTGCCCTCATGCAGCCAACAAATCTCATTCCTACATCACAGTGTACCCTTGTTAGTCTAAATCTATAAGGGGAGCTCCATCCATTCTCCTTATTAGAGTTGAAGATTGGTCATGTGACCCCATACTGGCCAACGAGATGGAAGGGCTAAAGGATCCTGAGGAAAGCAGGTTTGTAGCTTTTCTATGAGAAGTACCAGCAGCCAGTTCTTTCTCACTAACTCCTTCTCTGGACAGGGAACGGAGCACTAGCACTGAGGCTACTGACAGTCATCCTGTACCCACAAGGACAGCCAGCCTGAGGATCTACTCAACACCACACACACAGAAATGGAGAGAATATGGGTTCTTCTGATCATCATTGAGCCACTGGATGGACCTCTTCGGAGTCAATATTCATCTTTGCCACTTAGACCACTTTCACAGTTTCTATTAACTGCCAATGCAACCACCCTAGCCCATGCCAGTGTCTTCTGAAGCTTTGTTCCAAAACCATGTCACCCCAGACCTCCCTTGGTGAGGCTCCTGTCTCTTGTCAGTTGTCATTTCTCAATGACGGATGAGAAAATATGGTTAAAGCCCCTAGCTTAGTGCTTAACACACACTAGGGACTGGGTTAGCTTAGAGCCTTCTTTGCTTTGTCTTACTTCTCAGCTCTCTCTCCCAGATCCCCACCATTGTTTTTGAAATGCTTTGTGTGATAAAAGCCAGATCCCAGTTAGCATCTGGATGCTTGAGTGCTTAGAAGCCTAAACACTGCCTAGGAGGATGTAACTGGAAACTCCATGACCCAGAGACACCAGCAAATGAGTTACCTTCCTCATTGGATTGCCACCATGGCTAGTCAAAGATACTCTTACTTTTCACAGGATTCGAATATGATGGCACAACATGGAGACCAACGCCATTATAAGCTCAGTGAAATTTGGCTTTCGATCATTCAGAGCCAAGATGTTTCACATCTGAGTCATCATTGCCAGTATCAGCCCTCACCCTGCAGATGTGCAGAAAGACTGATTAATACAGAATTCTGATTACTATAATGTTCACAGTATTACTAAAGGAGGGCCCAAGAACTCTGATCAGCAACTTTTTTAAAAAAGAGACCACTGGATTTCCCCTCCCCTTTACCCTCAATGTCCTGGTTCTCGGATTTGACCCCTGAGCAGTTGCAATAAATTCTCATTTAAAGCCATGTCTCAAACTTTCTTGAGCTACAACACTGCCCTGGAATGGATTCTTCTATAATGCATCAAAGAAACCTTCCATTAGTGGTTTTGTTTTTTCCCTTTTGCTTTTTTGGGTTAAAAGTCATTCAGATTTCATGTGACTCTTACAGTAATCTCATGAGACACTTGGAGACACCTTAAGATATTGTAAAAACAAATGCTAGTCTGAGAATATCAGCCTGGATGGGAAGCGCCTTCCCCATCCTGCCAGTGACTCACTTTGGTGACTCAGAGCTTGTCACACAAATGCAGAGATCCACAGCACCTATCTTAGCTCACCTTCCTCTGCCTACTTGGAGGGAAATTAGCGATTCATTACATAAAGTGTACAAAGTGCTTTCATTCCTCCAGATGCAGTTTATATGAATATAAGGCATTATCGCTTCCCAGGCATTAAGAAGCATTCAAATTTAGGGGAGGGAAGGGGGAGGAAGGGAGGTATAAGGGGTGGGATCTTACTTTCACAAATGTCTTATCCAAAACTGAATGTTCCCAACAAAGCCAAGACCTAAAACTTCATAAAATGAAGAAGATTCTGATTATTGTTTTAAGTATCAAATTTTTAAATTTCCTGCAAACCTTAAGGAAAAAAAAAAGGAAATCTTGATGTGCCAGTCCAAACTTCTATTTCACATATATTAAATCCCCTTTTCCCCTGGAAGACTGTCAAGTGTCCAGTAACATTTTAATATTTACACTTTTATTCCTCTGCCATATAATCACCTCACCTTGGACATGATGCAAATATGTGAAATCTTCAAACATAGAATGAAGCCAAGTTACTCACCGAAGGGAAACCCTATGTCAACCTTCATTACTGCATGCCAAAAATGTCAGGCAAACCCACTCATTTACTAGAACCGAGATAGAACTGCCCACCAGTGCTCAGGGGTTCCCTCTCAAACACATGCAGGGCTAACAAAACATTGAACCCTAAATTCATTTGGAAAATAAGCCTATGATTTTTTTTTCCTTTAGCAAATGCCACTGGGTGACCCCACCTTCAAGGCAAACAGCTGAAACTCCGCTTGCCCTTTTTCCCTTGAGTACTGAGTTCTAAAGGCCACTCGTTTCAATATATTTTGCCAGAAATAACTTGAAGGCTTTCCTGAACAGACACCAAAGCCTTTCTAACAATGTAGTCACATTAAATTAACATCCTAACTTAAAATAACTAAACCTGATTTTTGTTTGTGATCAAAATTTATATTGGAACACCTCTGTGGAGGTTAAATCTAGTGCATTCACCCCCAGACAGGGCACTTACTGACAAACAAGAATTAGAATGGAAGGGTGTAAGCCCAGGTGCCAAAAACCCAATCCTGTTTCTGAAAAAAACAGTGTATCTATATTGTCAGTCACTGGAGGTTGTCAAAAGAACCAAGGGATAAGTCTTCCTCATTTTACATCTGCTAAAAGTAGAAACCTGGAAGAAAAATATAGAAAGAGAGAAAATACTATTTGATGGCCCAAAACTAGAAATGACCAAGGTGTCCTTTAGTAGGTAAATGTACATCTATGTCATGGAATACTACATAGGAATAACAAGGAATCAACTATTCATACACACAACAACTGAGATGGGCTTTAAGGGCATTGCGTTGAAGGAGAATAAAGCCAGTGTCAATAGGTCATGTTCTATACAATATCATTCAGATAATGCTCTAAATGGCAAAATCACAGAATTGTGGAACAGATTAGTGGTTGCCATAGGGTTGGGGATGGTGGGTGAGTATGATTATAAGCAGGCAGCGTGAAGGAGACCTCTGTGGTAATGGAATAGTTCTGCATGTGATGGTTCCATGAATCTGCACATATGATAGAATGGCTTAGAACTCCTCACACACATTGTACCAATGTCAGTCTCTTGGTTCTGATGTAGTACTCTAATTATGTAAGATGTGACCCTGGGAGAGGGAGACTGGGTGAAAGGTGCCACAGACCAGTCAGGGCTCTCCTTGCTCTCATTGCAACTTTTGACATATCTATAATTATTCAAAAATTTTAAAAAAGAAAGAAAACAACAACAAAAAAGAATGTGAAAGGAAGCAAAAGAATGAAAGAAAAAGAAACAACTTGGAGTGAATACTGACAACTCCAGAGATGAAAGGTGACATGGGAGATATGGAGGAAGGGACAGACAGCAAGAGTAAACAGTAGAGGTCACGGTCAGGCAGGTTGACAACCAGAAACTGGCTGGACTGTAAGTTGTAAATGAACTCAGTGGACAGAGAAGGGGAAAGATCACTGAACTGTTACCCTGAATGACAAGGATAGAAATGAGTGAGCAAGGGCACATGGAGTCACTGTAACCACAGTAGCTACAGGAAGGTCTTGTGAGAGGAAGCCGAGAAGGGGATGGATGTAGCAGCTGATATTTCTTAGCTTGTGACATGCATCGTATAAGGGAAAGAATAACAAGGGAAAATGTCTGACCTAGAAAGAAATATTGGAAAAGAAGATGCACCATAGAAACCAGTAAGTTGAGAGAGAAGAGGCAAGATTTTTGGGCTTGAGCAGAATCACCAATCAAATAATGATGAGGTGGTCAAAGAATATCACAGGCAGGTGAGTCAGAAGGAGAAAGAAAAGAATGACAGAAACGAGGTCTTTGAGGGAGACAAATGATAAGCAGCAAAATGCAATGCAACCCAAGTTTCCTATTGGGAACTTTCCAGATTTATTTAACAAACATCTTTGGTAGCCTGGTATGTATCAGGTATACTTTAAGCATGAATTTCACAGTCAAAAATATGACCCTAACGAGCACAGGTCAGATACAAGTAACAGAAAACTGCAGGAGGAAAGAGTCCACAAGACAACTTGTGAGCAAACATCTTGGGTGTTCTGGGGCCACATACAGGAGACTCTTCATTGTCCCCAAAAGCATAAGCAACCAGTAACATTAAAATCTGAAAATTAACACAGATCTAAGAATCTGATTCTAAGATCTTAGAATCTGAAATTTAGTGTGGTCAGCAATCTTATCAATCAGATAAGATTGAATTCTTATCACACGAGGAAAGCCAAAGTTCAGGATCCTCCCAAGAGACATGGGGGAAATTCCAAGGAGGGCAGCCCCTAAAAAAAAAAGAGAAGGAAGAAATACAAAACAAAAGATCAGTTTCTCTCCCAGCTACTAGGGAAAATATCAACTCAGGATTTTTGGCAAACATTCACTCAATGGTGGGGAAAGAATCAATTTCATCCTCTAAAGTGATAGGACAGGAACCTACTCATCTCCACAGCCACCAAGCCCAACCTCTAGCTTTGGAGATGGAGTCAGCAAGTAACCTAAAAATAAAGAAACCCAGAGCAGATGGTAAACATTGCCAGATATCATTCCCTGATAAATTATGTTCCAGTGGTACTATGAAGATAATCCTCATTTTCCTCAGCAGTTTTACATGAATCCCTTGCAAGAAGCAAGAGATGTGCATTTTAAAGAGGAATGCTCGGATTAAACCCAATCTAAACCTGAGTGCTGGTGTCAAGGACCAAGAGAAGTGAGGAACAGCTCAATTTTTCTGCAAAAGAATCATGAGTGGTGGGGGAGAGGGAGAATCCACTAACAAAAAGACTTTGAGAAACTACTTTGTAAAAGGTTTAAAAATACAAAGGCCAACAGTTGAGAAGAAAATTGAGAAGAGACATCTGAACAGCAAATTGAGAAGTGAAATCTGAGCACTGTGAGATGTAAATCCCCTCTTCAGCTTTCCTTATAAAATCTTCAGTACAGCTTATCTTGACAAGCACTGAGAAATGTGCAGAATTGTTGAATCACTCCATTCTACACCCAAAACTAATATGACACTGTGTGATAACTACACTGGAATTAAAATTTTTTTAATTGAAAAATAAAGGGGCACCTAGCTGGCTCAGTCAGTGGAGCACATGACTCTTGATCTCAGAGTCATGAGTTTGAGCCCCATGTTGGGTATAAAGATTGCTTAAAATAAAATATTTTTTAAAAATAAAAATTAGGGGCACCTGAGAGGCTCAGTGGTTGAGCGTCTGCCTTTGACTCAGGTCATGATCCCATGATCCTGGGATCAAGTCCCATAATCCCTCTGCCTATGACTGCCTTTGACTCAGGTCATGATCCCATGATCCTGGGATCAAGTGCCTGCTTCTCCCTCTGCCTATGTCTCTGCCTCTCTCTGTGCATCTCTCATGAATAACCAAATAAAATCTTTTTTTAAATTAAATTAAAAAGAATAAAAAACAGTAGATTAAAATCTTCAGTACAATCTGCATTGTGGAGTGACTTTTCATTGAGGGATAGACATGGAAGTGCAGAGCCCTGCTTCAAGGTCAGCACAAGGGCAAAAGCATAGGTAGAGGTTACCTTTTTATTAACTATTTATTCTTTAATTTAAGTTAAAAAGAACCTGAGCACAAGGGAAGGAAAGAGAGGAGGAAGGATTGAAGCTTGGATCCCTTCTTTTTTTACTAAATTTTAAAATTCTTGAGTCACTTATTCTTTCTTGGTTTCCAAAATGGCTCTGTGGGAGAAGTGTGATCACCTAGGGTTTATAAGGCGGGTCTGGTCTCATTCTCTCCAAACCCTCAAGCAGCTTTAAGGATCACAAAGCTCCTTTTCAGCTCTGATATCCTTTTCCTCTCCCAGGATCTCAGAAGCCTTCCCATCCTCCTCCGAAACAAATCTAGATGTCTTTGAAAAGATCACACATACTTGTGTTGTTCTGTTGCTGCTGCTTTCTATGGGTTGTCATCAGATTAGGGTTCTTCTTTTTTGTAAAATATGATGTTAACTATTTTACCAAATAACCAGATAATCTCTTTACCTCTGCCCTAAATACCATTTTTTCCAAAAGGGTTGGCCATCCTAGAAAGTTAGAAGATGGAAAGGAGTCTATGTCTTTATCCCTTTGCAAATAAACCATATCACAGAGGCAGACTAGATTATGCTGAATCCAGACTGTGAGTTTCTTTTTGTACCAAACAGTAAAATAAAGTACAATGCATGCACGTGAAAGCAATAGATTATCTGTGTGGTTTCATCAACAAGCACATCTGTGAAACTGAAGAGGCGGTTTGCAGAGTAGCTTTGCAGCAGGGAGACAGCAGCCTCAGTGGTGATTCAGGACAAGTCTTGGAGCAAGACAGACCTGTTCTCCAAGTCCTGGCACTGCTCTTGCTGCTGGATATTCAATAAAGTTTCTTCACAGCTTGAAAAGTCATTAAAAATAAGACTGAAGTTTGCCTGGCAGAAACAGAAACAAAAATATGAGGCATAATGTTCTTTATCCCCCAGCCGCACAAATTATAATTGATCAAGAAAAAAAAATGAATGACACAGTAGTCACCAGCTCATCTACTTTTTCCTTAAGTCACTTTTTAAATTTTGTCCTCTCTTTGCCCCAATTGTGCCTTTTGTTTTTTCCATACCTCGGTCCCCTGGTATATAATTATTCTTCTGGTTCTCAGACGAAACAGAACAATCATAATTTGCTCCAAAAATCATGAGGGCTCAAGGCACCCTAAGCCATCTGATGCTAGGCTATGGGACAAGGAGGGACAGCCATGTCAGTGCGGATACTTAGGCAGGGGCCACCCATCAGAGCAGACCACTTTTTCCCACTTATCAGAGGGACTTATTCTCCTCATTCTCCCACACAACACCTCTGAAACAGTCTTGGTAAAATATCGTTCATCATGCACTCTCTACTCAAAAATTTGTCACTCATCCAATCCACAAGTACCTATTGATTGTCTGCCCCCAGTTCTCCTCAATCGTCAATCAAGATGATGTTTGCTTTGCCTCAGCAGTAAAAGACTAAGGCAGGTGCTGTGTCCACAAGCCTCTTTGTGTGTTAGAGAATGTTATTCTCTAATCTCTCTGGCCTTCCCCTGAGCAGTGAAGCAGAAGCTCTGCTTGCAAGAAGCCATCACAAAAGGTTATAGATAAAGAAAACTGCCAGAAACATTTTTTTTTTTTGCCAGAAACATTTTTTAATACTCTTTTGCTTTTCTACAGTCCTTGAGCCAAACTTTCTGCACTAGCACCAAAGTGTCTCTCGGGCCTGTGACCATTCCTCTCCTATTTTCTCACCAGATCTGACACTGTTTTGCATCTCCCACAGCTGTGAGCACAGCACTTTGCAAATACTTTGGCTTAATGGAGACATACTGTCTTGATTTGATTTCTCCTAGGATCTCAGCAGCTTGATTGGCTTGGTTCTTTAGCCCTTGACTCACCTGATGGGTAGGGTTGCCAGATTTGGAAAACAAAACAAAACAGGATGCTCAATTAAATTTGAATTTCAGATAGATGATGAAAATTTGTATATGTTCTATGCAATATTTGGAGCATATTTATACTAAAAAAAATGTATTGCTTATCTGAAATTCAAATATAACTTGGGCATACTGTGGTTTATCTGGAAGCCCTACTGGTGTGACACCCAAAACTGAGCAAGGAAATATTCCATATATTCAGTTGCTGATGCTTGGACAACAGAGGTGGCTTCTGTGTAGCAAAACTCTGATAATCCCTGACTACAGAAACGACAGAAGGAGAAGGGAGGATATCCCAACACTGGCAACTTAGCCTACATAAATAATCTGTCTGGCAAAGGAGGGCTTTGTCACATTCTGAGTCAAAGTGGCCAATGGTATTTTAAGTGATCATGCAAGGTGGTGAGGCAGGGAGGTGGTGTGGAGGCAGAAAGTATGGCAAATGGGTGGCATACAGCTACTGCTGCCCTTCTAAGAAACTGAATTATTCCACAAGGGACCCCTCTGGCCCTGCCTCATAAACACGTCCGAAATCAAGGGTGAATAGAAGTGGGAAGTGTAGTTGAGTGGGCTCCCTGGAAAGTCATCACAGCCCACTAAGCCATTCGCCTCCCAGAGTCACAGCCTTGGGTATTTTCAGACAACAAAAAATAAACACCCATGCCCAGAAGCCAGGAGCATCTCCAGAGATTCTGGGCAACTCCCACAGTACTCAAGAGAGTTGGCAGCCCATTTTCTACCTAGGGAATAAGGGTCCTTTTTCCTTTGTAATGTGATTTCTTGGCTGGAGTGGAACCGTGAGGCACCCTGAGATGCTCTGTAGAAATGCAAGATGATATTGTATTGTATTAATGTCACTTAATGGTAGCTGTCAATGATGGTGATGGAATAAATATGGAAGAGGAAATTACAGTAATTGATTGACAGTCTGGAATCTTCGATATTCGACCTAATGAGAGAAACCTATGAGCAGCCGCTTCCAGGGCAGGCTATTAATGCAAATCATATGCACCACCCTGGCATGCTGAATTATGCAATGCTGTGTGAATGTCTAATCCATTTCACCAGGCTTGTCTTTATCCAGAAAAAAAATATTTCACTGACATGCTGATTAGTATATTAGGAGAGTTTAAGAAGTTTGGTGCTAAAGTAGGTGCCATCGTGGTGTTATTAATTTAGTTCTGAACAAGACAAACAGCTCTGTGCAGCCATCAAAATCACTACATAAGTCTACAAGATAACTTTGTCAAGACTGATGGGAATTTACAGAAAAGTCTTGTGATATGTGGAAAGAATTAGCAAATAGATAAGGAGCACATCATTTTTCTAGAAAACCACTGTCAAGGACTCAGTACCCATGCAGAACCAGACACCTGCCAAGACACTACAATGTCTGCATGATCGCTTGCTCAGACATTCATAAACTTGTGGAAACTTAGAAAAGAACCAGATGTGGGAGGTCAAGGGAACAACAGGTACAAACATGGTTTAGGGCCTCCTCTGGGGATTCCATGAAGATTTAAGTAGTGCCCAGGCATGATCAACAACAACAAAACACTCCCTGGGGGAATATACTTTATATGGGAAGAAGTCTGTCGGGATAGAAAAATAAGTTGCCAATTACCCGTTACTTACACATTCCAAGAACTCATAGCTTTGAGAATTCTGTAGCCCTGAGTTTTATGCTCTGCCCATATCAACTCCTGAAATGTGGACCAACAGAGGAAGGGCCTAGACTCCTAACTATGTCTCCCAGAGCTTCCTACGAGTTAACTGTGGCCTGGCTGCTCACAGGTACCCTACGTGTCCCCAGATTGGAAAACCCAGGAATACAAGAAAGAGAAAGTGCCATGCATTGCAATTTTCCACTGGTGGTCTCAAGTTTCTCTTAGGTCTGTACGTGGATGAACTTTTTATCTAATTGCACAAAATGTTTTTGAATGCCTTCTATGTACTTCCAGGTACTCTGCTGCATAGCCTGGATGTGCAAGCCCTGCTCTTGCCCCCATGGTGCTTACAGTCAAGCGGAGGAGGCGCGTACAAAGTGATGGTTACCAGCAGGTGGAAAGATTGTCACAAAGGAGGAAACAAATGTATGCAACAGGGGAACAGATTCAGGGATGGGGGAGAGCTGGAAAAGGTGTTATTGAGGAAGGGGTGCTTAAGCCAGGACTCCTCAAATGTTTTTATTCTTTTAATTTCAATGATGTTTTTATTCTTATAATCATGTCCTGATACAATGTGTGTCAGAAAATATGCTTGACAAACTTATGATCTGGTTGTCATATACATATAAATATATATATACACACGCATAGTTTTCCCTTTTGAGTAATCATATATATATATTTTTTTCTTTTTCCAGTAAACCAATCTAAATTAAAATGTGAGCCAGCCGACTTAAAGACAAGACCATTGTTTATTAAAGATCAGCAAATTAAGAGTGCAATCGGTACTCAAAGACTCCATAAATTGTGAATTTAGGACACATTGACTGAAGTCTGAGTGAGGGAAAGGTGACAAGAAAGGTGAGGGGCCACCAGGGAGGGAAGGGTCTTGGGCAAGAGTTGAAATAACAAAACGATGGAACAGGAAAGCAAGGCAGAAAGTTCCTCAGTGTGTTTTCCCATATATTATCGCATTCTTTCACCAATCACCAGTCCCCTGTGGTGGAATGTACTCCGTCAAATTTTCTGTAGAATAATTGAGGCCTTTCCAAGGTGAAGCAAAACACTAGAGGTCATCCAGCAAATTAGCAGCAGAGGTAGAGTTACAACGCAGGCCATCTCTCGCTCCATGGAGAACTGTGTCTCTTGCCTCCAAGTTCTGAGTGTGCAGCAAGATGGAAAAGGAAACTTTGTAGAAAGCAAACTAAGTAAAACAGAGGACTTGTAAGGGAAAAATAAAAGCTACAACTGGCTTAAAAAACAGAACAGTATTTTCATGATTAGATGTCCTTCGAAAGGAAGGACCTCAATTTCAAGGTCCTTGTAGGAGTTTGTGGAATATCGTATACCTTTTCAAGGAAAAGGTAAACCTCTAAAGAGCAAGGATGGTCACACTGGGCAAGTCTAGGTCCCATTCAGTCCAGTTCTGGCTCTCACAGAAACATGAAAGGGCATTCAATGGAAGGTAGGTTTGTCCTCAATGTCAACTTTACAGTTGGGTTTTCCCCAACTAAGCCCCAAGTATCCTAATAACCCATTAAAAAACATCATGTCCACCATCATCCATGAGCTCCTCTTAAACTGTAGAGGAACTGGTTCTATTTTCCAGGCTCCACCATTCTGGGAATAATGAATTCCACAAGCTTATTCCTTCCTGAATGAAGAATAAAGGCCACTCCAGCCATGGCTCTTCCAGGAACCTGTGGACTCTTGTTTCATGGTCCAAGAACAGTCTGGAAAGTCCAGCTGCTGTTAAATTCTCTGCCCTTCTTACCTCTCCTACCACACCTCACCAACCCCACCCTCTTCTGTACCCTCTCCCTTCCCATTTCTTCCTTCCTCTCTCCCCAGCCCCCAGACTTTCACAGATTTCCAGCTTCAGGGCTCATGATTGGTTCCTTCAGACAACATTTATATGTGAGCACCATCTACTATGCTAGGCTCTGTTCTAGATCCTGAGCATACAAACACAGTCCTTGCTCTCGTGAAGCTTCTAGTGAGAGGAGACAAGCAAATAATCCCATAGGTTTTAAAAAGAACAAAAAATAGTAATAATGCTATCTATGCAGGAATATTTTTTTAAAGACTGATGTGAAACTGAGTGAACAAGTGAATAGTTTATAATCTGGAAAGCCTGTCTGGGAAGATCACATCTAAATTGAGATCTAAACCACATGGAAAGCAGTAAGGAGCCTTCCAGGCAAAAGGAACAGCTCATGCTAAGGCTGCAGGCTACTGGGGGAAAGAGAAGGTTTACAGAATTGAATGAAGGTCAGTCTGGTGCAGTAATTCTCAGTGGGGCTATGAGTGTGGGATTGTTCCATGCGTTTATAGCATCTCTGGCATCTTCTCCCAATAAATGCCAATAAAGCACCTGGTTCTAATTACACAAAAGCTCCCCAACCCCCCCCCACCCTTACCCCTGACACCTGTATCAGTGTTGCCCCAGTTGAGAAGCATTAAGGTACAGTTGGTCAAGAGTGAGATTATTCAAGGGGCAATCAGCTTTATTAGGTTCCCTTAGGAACAGAAATTTATTCCTTCACAGTTCCAGAGGTTGTAAGTCCAAGATCAAGGTGTCAGCAGAGTTCCTTCTGGGGCCTGTGAAAGAAAAACTGTTGCAGGCCTTTCTCCTACTTCTGGTGGCCTCAGGGATTCATTGGCTTATTGATGACATTCTCCCTATGTTTTCATATTGTCTTACCTCCCTGCATATCTGTCTCTTATCCAGATCCCTCCCCCTTTTTAAGATTTTACTTATTTGTTTGAGAGAGAGTGTGTGTGTGTGTGCACACAAGCTGGGGAAGAGGCAGAGGAAGAGGGAGAAGCAGACTCTCTGTTGAGCTCAATCTAAGGACCCTGAGATCATGACCTGAGTTGAAGGCAAATGTACCAGTGACTGAACCACCCAGGATCCCCCCGGAATTTCCCTTTTTATAAGGACACTAGTCATATTGTCTATGGCCCACCCTACTGACCACAACTTAATCATTTGCAAAGATACTGTTTCCAAATAAGTTCACATTCACAGCTCCTTGGAACATCAACACCTTTTGGAGAGGACACGGTTGAACCCATAACACAAAATAAGAAAGTTGGATTTTATTTTATTATTTTATTTTATTTTATTTCATTTCATTTCATTTCATTTCATTTCATTTCATTTCATTTCATTTTATGAAATCCTCCAGAGGATTTTAAGCAAATGCATGATATGATCTGATTTCTGCCTCAAAAGTTTATATATTTTTGGAAAATGAATGATTTGGGACAAGAGTAGAAGCAGGAACACCAGTTAGCACAGAATTTCAGGCAAAAGAGAAGGCTGGCTTGGCAGGTGTCCTGACATCTGTATATACTGCATTTACCCAGGTGACCTCTCAAAGAACTACACCAGGAAATGGGGTAACATTCACCCAGAAAAACTCTGCTCAGTGAGCAAAAGCTATCTGGAGACATTCTACCAAAGGAGGTAAATTAGAACCTGAAGACCATCAGCCTTCAGAGAGAGTCCAGAAAATCACTTGGACAGTTTCTGAGTGCAAAAGGGCAGAATTGGGTCATCTTTCAAGTGCCCTTCCACCTGCAAGGGTGTGTGGTACTGACAATTTCCACACTGATAAGTCAACACAAGACACCGCCACCTTCAGCGGGTCAGGCCATCAGAGGTCAGCGGTGCCCTCCCTCCCCATGGCTCCATTCCTCCCCCCTCTGCTACATGCCAGAGCCGCACACAGTCACTTTCTCTTCAGAGCTGCACTGATACACATCCTTTCCAATAAATTAATATTTCCATCTCGGTGAACAAAAACAAGTTAACGCACCAACAGTATGGGCTACCTTCCAGGGTTCGTCTGCTGACAGATTAAAAAGTGTGTCAACATGGCTTTATATTAACAAATATTGCAAAGCAGAAGCCTTTGTTTGTTTTGTTTTGCTTTGTTTTCCCGGTTCCATGGTAATGTCAGTGGATCCATGCCTACGCCCATGCAAAGGTAGACAGACCACGTGATGCCAGCCTGACCGAGACCTTGATATGTCAAAGTGTCAGTGAATTGCAGTGGTCAGTCTCCCACTCCTGCCAAATGAATCAGCCAGGAGAGCACAGCGAGGTGAGTGGGTGTGCAGTGTCTTTATCATGTGATTTGGGTGCCTAAATGCACTTTTAAGTGCCTGAATTCTAATTGCAGGAGGAAGATGGTGATGGAAGGGTGAGGGATGAGAGAACCATTTGACAACTTTTCAAGAAAAGTTTAAAAAAATAAAGAGGAAGAAAGGGGGAAAAATCACCTTCTAACTCTTTAAAGAAGGCACTAACTGGATTTTCTTTCACCCTCCATCCCCAGTGGCTACCTATTTACAAATAGTGCTTAAGGGTTGACCTTGATCCAAGGTCACTGGACTGGCCAGGGCACAAGGTTACTCTAGAGCAGGGGCCCACCAACCATGGCCCTCAGATCAATTTTGATTCACCAGCTGCTTTTAACCTCCCACAAGCTAAGAGTGGTTCTCATGGCTTTTAATGGTTGGAAAAAGAAATCACAAGAACCATATTTTGTAACACACGATCACACTTCATAACACATGAAAATTAAAATTATGTGAAATTCAAGTCTCAGTGTCCATAGATAAAGCTTTATTGAAACACAGCCATGCTCTTTCATTTGCATATGAACTATGGCTGTTTTGTGATACAGCAGCAACATTACCTGATGTCAGAGACCACAAGGCCTGCAGAGTCTAAAGTGTTGACTATCTGCCCCTTTACAAAAAAAGTTTGTCAACTCTTGCTCTAGAGATTAAGGAAGAAGCACACTGGATTTTCTTCTGTGGTCTCAGATCACTCTCGAGGATTAGGAATTACTCTTCTCTTGAGGATTAGGGATTCCTGTTCTATCCATTTGAGAATATATATACAGAGTTCCTGTTCTGTGCCAGGTGCCATGCTAGGTCCTGCTAGGCCAGGCTAGGTTCACAATTGTGAACAGTAACAGACAGTCCTCCTCTCAGGGCTCAGAGTCCAGTAGCAGAGCAGGTGTTCAGCAGAGTCACGCAAATGCAGCGTGCTAAACATGATAACTGGGCCAAGTGTTCAATACAGGAGGTACGGGGAGCTATAAACACACTAAATAGATGAACTGACCTCCTGTTCCACAATATCAAGTAAGATATGCCCAGGTTAGATTAATGATTGATTGGGGGTTTACAGAAAATGGTGGAGTTGAAAAAAAAAAAAAAAAAAAGAAAGAAAATGGTGGAGTTGACAGGAAGGGGAAGAGAAAGGGCATCTATTTCAATTTCTTGCACACACTTTTCTTATTTTCTTCTATCCTTTATTGTAGCTCTGTCTGGGATGGAGGGGCAGAAGCACAGAATATGAGGTGAGCGAGGAGCAAGGTGAGGGTGTACAGTGTGGCTGGGGCTGGGCCATGCAGATACCCTGAGGCCACATGAAGGATTTTGTCTTTAAGAGCAGTGGGAAGTTCTACAAGGGCCTTCTCAGCAGCAGCGTCCCCTTAGCAAAACCCTGAAGGCAACCAAAGACCCACCTACTGGAGAAGAGGCACATGATGGCACAGTCACAAAGTGAAATATTACGAAGTAGTTCAAACGAGTCTGCTACGGCTACCTGCAAGAGTATGGATGCATCTCAGCCATCTATTATTAAAGGAAAAAAGCAAGTCTCAGAAGATAACACAGAGAATGATGAACTTTTCATAATGTTTAAGGTAACTAAAATTTAACAGGACACTTTTTAGGAATACATTTATAAAACAAAACCACATTTAAATAAAGCAAGGAATAATTAAATACAAGGCTCAGAATGGTGAGTTGGCAGTGTTGTGGGATGGGGCTCAACGCATAAGTAGACAAACGTTCTTGTTAATGTTCCAGTTCTTATGGGCAATGGATTCATAGGTTTTTATAATATTAAAAAATTTTAAATTGCAATGAGAAGCTATTAAGGCAATTTGTAACAGAGGGTGACGCAGTCTGATTTGCAATTCAAACAATCTCTCTGGCTACACTGAGGAAACCGATTTGGAACAGGGCAAGAGGGGAAGCAGGCAGGCCAGCAAGGGGCCAGAGTAAGCGTAGCAGCAAGGCTGCGCTCAGACCGGGAGATGGTGGCAGAGATGGACAGTGGCATCCCTTTGCTCAAACTGGCTTACCATCTGTTTCTACATTTAAGGCATCAGTATTAAACAAACAGCAACTCAACACTTCATTAAATAGCTGGTAGAAGAAACTAAATCAGTACAGCGCCTTTTACCAACAGATTTCCAAGCCTACCCATTGGAAAAAAAGAGTTATCAGATGAATAAACATAGCCTATGTCTGAATGAGGATTCAGAGATCGTTAGAAGTATTATCAGCAAGGCCAGCTAGCTTAGGAGATCTCATAGAAAACCTTCTAGAAAAATAAATAAGAGAAACACGGGATGCCTGGGTGGTTCAGCTGTTGAGCCTCTGCCTTCGGCTCAGGCCCTGATCCTGGGATGGAGCCTGCTTCTCCCTCTGCCTGTGTCTCTGCCTCTCTCTCTCTCTCTGTGTGTGTGTGTGTGTGTGTGTGTGTGTGTGTGTCTTGTGAATAAATAAACAAAATCTTTAAAAAAAAATAAGAGAAACACGAAAGACACCTCAAACAGTGTCACACAGCCTCGCCCACCCTTCTTGAGAAGTTTTCTCCCTTCACTTGTGCTGTACCAACCTCCTAACCCCACAAACATACTTCAAGTTCTCCAAAGTATCAGTTCTGGGAAATTAATGTCCCAATTGGCATGTTTAGCTGCTCATGTGTAAATGCAACTTGTCATACAAGGATCAAAGTTAAAGTCCAGCTAAGGCAAGTGGTGAGTTTGTTACCTCTACTCAAGGGAATGCTTCGCATAATTAATGAAGACTGCCATCTTTGTTAGACCACTGCTGGGACTCCAAAAGGCAATGAGTGAAAATATGTTCCTCCCTGTGACCGACACAGGGACCTGGGTACCAACCTATGAACCTGACAATACCAGGCCCAGGAAGTCAGAAGCATTGGTCACCCACCCCTAAGAAGTCATCTCAAAACACACCTACTTAGGTTAGGTGTACCCTGTTCTCTGCATCATTATCGAATGGTCCAAAATAACTTCAACTTCTATTCCAATTGGTTTCATTTTCTCTACAGACTCAGAACCCAGAACAGAAACAGAAGCCAGTGAAAACTATTTCTGGAGGTTTACACTCCGGTGTGTTCCCCACAGTCACCCACTGGGCTGAGGACAGGTCTTATCCTCTGCAATGCTGAGTGGCTTCTTTTTGTTTCCCCTTCTGCCCGGTTCTTTGTATCTGATTACTTCTTGGTGATTACAATTGTAAATCAAACAACTTAAAGGAAAAACAAAAGAAAGATAACGGGTCAACCATCCTTTGCCCCATCATACTCCATCCCCTTAACCAACAGACCCTTCTTCTCTTCCTCCTCCCCAAGAAATAACAAGGACATTATTTACAAGGCAGTTCTCATAGCGTCAGGCTGTAAAGGCTTACAAGTGTGTTTTCTGATTCTGGGGACTGTAAGATAAGAATCTGCCCCTCATATGATATGAATAATAGTAATGGTAATCTTTTAAAACCACAGGAACAACAAAGGATATGAAAGCCCTACAGAAGACCAGATTTTCAGAAATGCAGAAGGTGGTTCGTTCAGACACCCTCCTGCAAGTGAGCTCCAGTCATGCAGGGGATATGGGTGTCCCTCAAGAGATTCCTGAGCACACATTATGTACCTGGCAGAAATGGGAATTATGAACTCTGGGAACCCTGGAGACCTTCTGGTTAACTCATTTACATTGAAAGTTGAACAGATTTGCCCCACGTCACAGATGACAGATAAACTTACTGACATGGATTATAAATCGCAGTGCTGCAGAGCTGGAAGGGGTCCAGAGATCATCTAACCAAACTCGTTCATGTTACAGAAAAGGAAACTGAGGCCCAGAGATCCCAAATTTCCAGCCCCGCTGCACCCAGGGGCAGAGCTAGGCCTCAGGGTGCTGCCGTCCTGGCTCCGAGTGCAGTCCGCTTTTCTTCCGAGCCTCCATATGCTCTGAACTTGAGCAGAATGATTCTGTTATCTTACAACAGACAGAAAGCAGTGAGGGAAACAAGATGGGGAAAAAAAAAGAAATTGAAACAGAGAGGAAAGAGTGGAAGAGATAGAGAGTGACAGACATTACAGGAGGGACTCTCTGCCTTTATCTTTCTCTGTATCTGTCTGATGCCATTCTCTCTGTAACCTGTCTCTCTCCTGTCTCCCACATGCTGGCTCCTGAAAGAGCAGAGCATTATTTAATTTATCCTAAGTACTTTTGAAGAAGGCTTGCAAGCGAGCGAAATGCTGGTGGCCTGGGAGCAGTCAGAAGGAATTTTCCAGAACTTTTGCACTGTGGGTTTAAGGTGGGTGCCTCTCCCCTCCACTGCCACTGAGGAAGCAAGAGCCCATCATGTGTGCCTCCAACTATAGATCATGGGCATCACCTGAAACTGTTAAAAATGCAGAATCTCAGGGGCACCTGGGGGGGCTCCATCGGTTGAGCATCTGACTCTTGATTTTAGCTCAGGTCATGACCTCAGAGTCATGAGATCAAGCCCTGCATCAGGCTCTGCGTTCAGCAGAGAGTTTGCTTGAGCTTCCCTCTCTCTCCTTCTCTGTCTCTCTCTTTCTGCCCCTCCCCATCCACTCTCCCTCTCTCAAATAAATAAACCTTCAAATAAAATGCAGAATCTTAGACTCAGCCCTATATCTAAGGGTTCCAAGTCTGTATTTTTTTTTAAGATTTTATTCATTTGTGAAGAACAGAGAGAGAGAGAGAGGGGGGCAGACACATAGGTAGAGAGAGAAGCAGGCTCCCCATGGGGAACCTGATGTGGGACTCAATCCCAAAACTCTGGGATCACACCCTGAGCTGAAGGCAGACGCTCAACCACCGAGCCACCCACAAGTCTGGATCTTAACCAGATGTCCTAATGATCAATCAATTCACAAGCACATGAAAGTTTGAGAAGCAGAGCATCCTGGGCCTTTGGCTCAGGTCCTGATCCCAGGGTCCTGGGATCAAGTCCCACATCAGGCTCCCTGCAGGGAGTCTGCTTCTCCCTCTGCCTATGTCTCTGTCTCTCTCTCTGTGTCTCTCATGAATAAATAAATTAAAAATCTTTTTAAAAATTTAAAAAATAAAGTTTGAGAAATAACAATGTCTAAAACATTGGAAATTCTTCCCAAGTATGCCTCCTCCCTCAAGCACAAACCTTCTTTCAGGCCCAGGGAGGAAGAGAAGTCAGAAAAGTGAAAGACTGAGTAAGATTTTCCCAGTTTTTTAAATGCTAAAACCCATCCTGGGATAAGCATGGGGAACACACACATTCATTTAAATAGTTAATTCCAAAGCAGCTGAGGTTTGGTCTTTTCAGGCTAGTTGTCATCTGTGACAAATTCACAAGAATTTCTATAACAGGTTGGGTTTTGCAAAGTCCAGAGGGATGTAGATTTCCAATATTTCCAGCCTCTCCTAAATCAGAAAAGTATAAACAGCAGGAAGGATTTAAGTATTTTGAACTTGCCAAATTCCATAGTAAAGCAAATCTCTTTCCATGCCTTGCTGGAAAGGGGAGATTGGAATGGACAAAGCTGGAAGATGTGGATAATTCCACTGCTTAGAAAAGACAACCTTGGGGCACCTGGATGAGGTGGTTGAGCGTTTACCCTTGGCTCAGGGTGTGATCCCAGGGTCCTGGGATTGGATCCCTCATCAGGTTCCCCAGAAGGAGCCTGCTTCTCTCTCTGCCTATGTCTCTGCCTCTCTCTGTGTGTCTCTCATGAATAAATAGAATCTTTAAAAAAAAAAGAAAAGAAAAGAAAAGAAAGGAAAGGAAAGAAAAAGCATCCTTGGGGGTGCTTGGGTGGCTCAGTCACTTAAGCATCTGCCTTGGGGTCAAGTCACGATCCCAAGGTCCTGGAATCAATTCCCATGTCAGGCTCTCTGCTCTGAGGAGAATCTGCTTTTGCCTCTTTCTCTTCCCTTCCCACTCATTATCTCTCTCAAATAAATAAAATTTTAAAAAAGAAAGAGAAAGAGAGAAAGAAAGAAAGATGGCAACCTTGCTGCCAAGGTTTCTAGTAGTATGATCACAATAAAAAATTAGTGGGAGAAATTTTTCAGGTGTCAGTTCTAATTGCAGAGTAACAGGCAAAGGAATAAGAAGCTTCTTATGTAGAAGCATTTCCAACTTTGAAGCTGGTGAGGGAATATTGACTTATATCCTTATTTCTCCCAAGTGTGATGTCATCCCATGTGTCACGTTGACACTGACAAGGATTTCTTGTTAAGTAATCCCTTTGCCAACATTGGGGAATAGCCCTGCCCTTTGATCTAAACAGACAGGATCTCGGGAGCTACCCTGCTTACACATCTCCAGTTAGGCTGCTCGAAATAATATTTCTGCAGGAAGAACGAGGAGAAGCAAGGTACACACAAAAGTAGAATGAGTGAGCTCAGAAAAAGGAGAGAGAACAAATTCTAGAATGTGTATCCTATGAATAGACACTGCCAATGTGCAGTGTGTATAAAGCATTCTACACCATTCACAGATTTTATTTAATCTGCAGATTTTGCCAATCACGTTCATATTTATAGCCGTATGCAACTCTTCGTAACTCAAAATCTAAAACAAAGGCCAGAACTTCTACCCCGGAGAATCTGAATTCTCTTTTCCTTCTTTCGATACACACATATGCATGCACATGCACACACGCACATGCACGCGCGCACACACACACGCACAAGCCACCCCATGAAACTCTCCTGTGCCCACACGATGTTAACATCGTGTCACACCTCTGCCCGCACAATGATCTCAGCCACCGAGACTGAAAGCAAGCCTCTCTCCCACGTTGGATTTGGATTTCCCCGTGTCACCCGGAGGGAGGACGAGCTGGGCTTCAAGACTGGAAATGCTCAGAGGAGAAAATGAAAGCTTCAGGATTGAAGCAAAACCACTTCACTCATTGCAACGCACCCATGAGATGAAGCGCACACGCACACTCGTGTCAGCCCATGTTTCCTATGCCTTCAAAAGATACTTTGCTCTATTTTTATTGGACTTTGAATCCAGCACTGCAACGCTGAAAATCTGATGATGCTCCAATCTGCTCCCTATCTAAGCTGGCTTCCGGGCATCACAAGTAAACTGCAGGTCGGATCCTGCCATAAGGATGAGCAAACCGAGCTGAGTCTTCTTTTCATCAAGAGGAAGTAGAGTGCAGGCAGGACCCAGTCCTAAAGACTTGGGAGAGCCTGTCTCTTTGGAAGTTTGGGGAACACAGAGTGTAAAAATACTTTAAAATAAGGAATCAGCCCTGTGACATGGAAAGCAATGCGGGAAGGGAGCGCCTGGCTCCCGGCCACTGTGCAAATGTGTTTTCAAAACCGATTACAGTGCAGTGCCCAGGCCGTAGATCTGCCCCTGCACCAGGCCACTTAGCCCAGTAAGCTGGGTGCGGCCTTCCTGGACGCACCGCATCCTTGGGAGCCAGGGGACAGGTTTCTGTCGAAGCCTCTTGATAAAAGACAGGATTTCTTTGAAAAAGGACATCTTTTATTTTCACATCTGTTTCTTCTCAGTGAGGACTTTGGGGTCAAATCAGGTCTTCGAACATTCTGCAGGATAATTTGGCACTTTCCTCCTCGAAGCTGGAATATGGAGACAGAAAAGGGCTTACTTTTACCACCTCTTTCACCACTGAGGACAACAGGGCTGCAGGGAACAGCCCCCCACCACCACCTCACTGCTTCTATGCAAGAAGTCTTATAAATGGACAGGAGGTTGAAAAGACTTTTGAAGGGGAAAAAATAGACGCCATCCCTCCCCAAGAAAAGGGTGTTAGTTAAATTTGTTTTCAAAAACTGCAAATCCTTATATGTGCGTAAAGCAAGTGAGACTGTTGTGTCTATGTACGGACCTCCCTAGATGGAGCACAAGGCCACTGTGTCTTTTGAAATGGTGAGGTCTGGCTCCTCAAGTTCAAGCGACTGGGACACAGTATGAGCTTCCCTCAGTCACAAACAACTTGACACTTTTATATGAATCCAAGAAAGAAGGAGGAAAAAGCAAACATCAAAGAGACTTTTTTGCTCCAGCTGCTAAAAAAAAAAAAAAAAAAAAAGGCTGTCCCTGTTCCTGGCCTTTCTCCACTCCTCACATTAGCTGGCCTCAGAGGGGTGAGCTCCCTGAATGGAGAGGTAATCAAGCAGGTTGTGTGCTGGCTGGTGTGGAGCTCAAGCCACCAAAGGAGCCATGCAAACTCTATCGCCACCATCTCATCTCTCTGTCTGATCCCCAGCTGCTCCCCTCCTCTCCCCCCTCCTCCTACTGCAAAACTCAAGAGTACCAGAGAGCAACATCAGCTACAAGCACAGCCCAAATTTTTGTTTCCGAATATAGTGCTGAAGAGAAGTGGAAAATGAAATCATTTACAACAAATTGCCCTTGGGACAGAGTAACTAATTCTGTGCAGTACTTTGTACGACCAGGTAAACGGGTAGGGAAATGGATATAAAGAAGTAGAGATTTGATTAAAGGGATAGGTAAGTTTTCCAGACGATATCAAGGCAAATTGCTTGACTGAGATTTAAAATTTGGGGGGCCTGGGTGGCTCAGTGGTTAGGCGTCTGCCTTCAGCTCAGGTCATAATTTCAGGGTCCTGGGATCCAGTCCCACATCGGGCTCCCCGCAGGGAGTCTGCTTCTCCCTCTGCCTGTTTCTCTGCCTCTGTGTGTGTGTGTGTCTCTCATGAATAAAAAAATAAAATCTTTAAAAAATAAATGTAAGCAGAAGTATGATTTGGGGCAGTGGTGGTGGGGAAGGGGTGGCCCACTAAAGGCCAGGACATTTTGTAGAACAATGGAGCTTTGGAGCTGGATTTATTAGAAAGTCCTTCCACCTCCCTCTCCATTCAGTTCATGTGACCATCACCATCCCGAGGGGGTGGTGACCCCACCAGGAAGGGGGAGTCCAAGGTTTCCTGAAGCTGGATGTGACTGAGCAGGGTCAGCCATCAGTGGGCTGGGCACTGAGACCTTCCCAGGCTACCAGGGCAAAGTGAGGTGTATGTCCATGTCCCCCAAAATTCAGATGTTGAAGCCCTAACATGTGGCCATGGGGGCTTTGGGAGGTGATCAGCTTGAGATTCCCTAATGAGATGTTAGACCCTCATGATGGGATTAGTGGTTTTATAGGAAGATGACAGATTCTCTCTCTCTCTCTCTCTCTCTCTCTCTCTCTCTCTCTCTCTCTCCCTCTGTCCCCTCCAGCACCAAGTAAAGGCCATGTAGGGACACGGCTAACGGCAGCCATTTACAAACCAGAAGCAAGCCCTCACCAGGACCCAGGCCTGCTGGCCCCTTGATCTTGGACTTCCAGCCTCAAAACCCATGAAAAGCAAACCTCTCCTGATTAAGAGCCTCAGTCTGTGGCACTTTGTTGTGGCAGCCTGAGCAGACTAAGTCACATCCAACTCTGTCCCTCCCCCAACAGCCAGCTAGCGTCTCCAGGAGGTCACCTTCTCTGCTGCTAAAAATAATCCCTGCCTTAACCCAGCTGACCTATCTTCATTTCCTTCCTTCTAAAAATCATGGGATTAAGCTTCTGACTTCTGAAAGGAGCAAAGTGTGTGTGTGTGTGTGTGTGTGTGTGTGTGCACGTGTGCACGTGTGCACGTGTGCACACGTACATTGGGCAGAGAACATCCTCTCTTTCAAAGACCAACTAGAAAAATACAACAGCTACAGGCAGGCTTTCAAGAACATCATTCCAGAGAGAGGTGTGCTCTGTGCTTCTTTCCAAATGTGCTTGGCCTCCTTGCACACTCTCTGTCACGTGCATCGTGTCTGGTTCTTATAAATAACCTCTTGAAGAGGGTGAAAAGGTCATCCTGATTCACATGGGCAAAAACAAGGGGGCACTTGGTTGGGCTTGTCTCCATCAATAATATATTTTCCAAACTTCCTAGTGGCCACAAGCTTTTGATATCGGAGTGAAATATTCCTGAAACACAGAGACACAAAAACTACACCAAGTCAGATACACAAAGCCCTTGCACTTGATGATGCAGTCACCTTCACGGGAGTTAGTGTGGCAAGCTGGCAGGATCGATGGCAGAAGGACAGAGCCCAGGCTGAGATGGGGCTTCCACACTACGTTTCCTTCTTCTTGCCCCAAAATATGGCCCATCCCACACAGCCTAGAGAGCTTAGCTCTAGACACACCAAGGGATAAGCCTTGCTTTCCCCAAGCCTTCCCAAAGGTCAAAACCCCCATGAAGGATGTTATTATGATTAAACCAACAGTGCTCATCTCCCACAGGCTGCAGGAGAATGTACAAGAAAAAGGAAGTGGGGTGGCAGAGGAGGAGGTTCAAAGAAAATTCTGGAGAAGAGTTAAGGGCTGGCGAATGTGGGGTGGGAGTAGGCTGCTGCTGTCCAGCAGAAGAGAACAGAAGGCTCAATGGGCAGATGGCGCACCTGGGGGGGGGGGGATTAAAAATAACCCCCAATCGACTTGGGCCATCCCAAGTTTCAGGAATGTGCAGAGAAGGGGCAAGGGAGAAGATGGAATTCCATCCCACAAACGGGTCAACATCTCTTCCAGATGATTGTACCCCTGGACAGGGAGGGCTCACAGGCAAGGTCCTGCTGCCAGACAGGCCTGAGGAGCGTCCAGTCAGGACATTTATCAGGATATTTATCAGGAAGAGCTAAAAACAGGACGAGGAACTCCAGGGCAGGGACTGTGTCCTGCTTGTCTTGTACCCAGAGTGTCGTGTCCAGCCCTCACAAGTCTACAGCTCTTGGGCACTCTCACTCCCCTCTTCTCTATGGCTTGCCCCCATCCCCTGGTCCTTGGTGGTCTCCACACCATACCCTGCCTCTCTGTGTCCTCCCATGACATCCCCCACTGCCTGGTTCCCTCTACCTGCTGCCTCTACTGAAGACAGCCCCCCACACCAAGGGCTCAGACTTCCTGCTCTGTCCTCCCAGCTTAGTATGCCAAAGTGGCCCTGTTTCTACCTCACGGGTAACCCTGGAGAGCACTCAAGGAAAGAGCTCTTACTACCCCTCCTACCCGGAGGGATTTTGTCTCCACTACCCTTTAGACCCTGGCAACTCCAACTCTGCCTACTGATCCATGGAGAGGCTGGGATCTGTACATCCCCACCCAGACCCAGCTCTCTTGCTTCCAGAGATGACTGGAGTGGTGGTCATCAGGCTCCAGATGCTCCCTGACTTGTTGGTCTTCATCACACAACTCTGATGGATGCCTAAGGAATCCCTTACTGGTGGGTCAGTTTACACTGGTCTTGCACCTTAGATGTGGGACACAGATGGATATAATCACACTTGATAGCTCTGGGAACATCATCTTTGGTCTATATATGGGGCCTCCTCTTGTCTTTCTCGCTTTGGTTTTGTCTATGCCCTTTTGTCCCCATCCATTATTCCATTGACTCTTCCCCACTGGAAATTATTCTGATGTGGTCTACAGCCATCTTTTTTTTTTTTTTTTTAAGATTTTATTTATTTGAATTTATTCATGAGAGACACAGAAAGAGAAGCAAAGACACAGGTAGAGGGAGAAGCAGGCTTCCTATGGGGAGCTCGACACAGGACTCGATCCCAGGGTCCTGGGATCACACCTTAGGCCAAAAGCAGAGGCTCAACCACTGAGCCATCCAGGCATCTCTACAGCCATCTTTTTTTTTTTGTCCATGCATTCTCTTGCACAGTTTATTGCTCTTTGGTGTATTTATTTTTAACTCAACAAATGGTTAGTGTTTCGATTTTATTCTGTTTCTTACTTTTTCCACCGGCATTACTTTTTTTAAGAGAACCCATGCTGCTTTGTACATTTAGCGCATTGCTTTGAATTACTGCATGGCACGTACATCGATGACCTCCATCTACCTGTTTTACCGGATAATTCTGCTGATAGACAGGAGTCTCTAACTCCCTGTCTACACAATAGTAGGGTAATGTACGAATACAAATATCTTCATATATTTTCCTGTCCAGACCAGGGTAAAACTTTCACTGGGATATATACCTCTCTACGGAATATCTGTGTCACAGTTTATGCAGATACTTAATGCACCTCAGCAATGCCAGATTACTCATGAAAACAGCGACCTGGCAGTCAGGCTCCACCAGCAGGGCACGAGGGAATTGTAGACAATCCATTCTCCACCATCAGTTGACATCACCGAGTTTTCAAATGTTTTTCCAGCTTAAACTGGGGCAAAGCGAAATCTCATTGTTCGTATCTGCATTTCTCTGGTTGTTAGTACAAGATGAGCATTTCTTTACATGTTCACTGTCTTTTAGGTTTTCTCCTTCCTTAAAATGTCTATCTTTTGTTTGTTTTTCCATTGGACGTGATTTGCAGGCCTCCTTTGCATATTCTACATATGCATATTGCTTTGTCCATTTCAGATGCAAACACCCTCTCCCACTCTAGATCTATCCTTGGGTGTTCTATTGCGTTCCATTCCCTCTGTTTCTGAGTACTATTTGTGTGACTATGATTTGGTTGTGTTTTAATATCTGAATAGGTACTCCCCTCTTTAACTTTTGTGTTTCTTTTGTAATATTCACTTAACTACTTGAAATCTTTTTTATATAAATTTATTGAGTTCCTGGAAAAAGTCCGACTGGAATTTTGACTGAGAGTGCATGGAGATTATAAATTAATTTGGGAAGAATTGCAATCTTCATAATATTAAATTCTTCATCCAAGTACATGATATTTACTGATATTATTTTCTGTGCCTTTTATTAGAGTTTTCAAGCTTTTCCCCATGGGGGACTGCGACAATCTTGGTTAAATCAACTCCTAACTAGTATTCTTTTTGTTCCTATTGGAATGGCATCTTATTTTTTATTATACTTTCTGGATGGTATAGCATAGTAGTAACTGAAGTTATAACTGTGTCTGACTTAATTATTCCTCCCCACTAAGAAGGGAAGGAGGTCTTCCTGAGCTGAGCCTCTGTAAAGAGAACGCCACATCTGGAAGTTTCTTCTCTCACATTTTTCTCTCTCTCTCTCCAATACCCCACTTCTTTTCCAGAGTCTTCGTGTTCAAATCTCCCAATGTGGACTCAAAGAGTGGTTCTAGCATTTTTCCTTTTTATTTCTTGCAAATTCCCAATGACAGATGATGTCTGTGGGAGTTGGGGACATGAGTGGGGCAGGGGATGAGCTCCAATTCTGTGAATGAGAACAAAATTGGGTACCCAATTCCAGTTTTATACCTTAATCTTCCACCAAGAAGCACTCTAACTCCCAACTGGTTTCCTTAGTAGTAGCAGAGAACACCTCGCCAAGCCAAGCATTAATTTTCCTCGAAGACATCACAGTATTTTTTTTTCATTTTTTTTCTTTTTTCACAGTATTATTTACACGAAGAAAGGACATCGCTATAATAAAGGTGACTTCAACCTTGTCCCTTTCAAAATAATAAACTTTGGCATGATGGTGTGATGGAGCCTTTTCTTCTTTCCTGGACCTGCACACATTCCAACAGACATTGCAGCAGCTATTAATGGCTCTCTCCCATCACCCTCAGTGGATGACACCAGCTCTGATGAAATTTTCTGGTTTTGTTTTGATGTCAAAGAGTTCTTTAATAAGAGGAGGGAATGCTAAGCTTACCAGAATCCCTCTCCCGGCACCACTAGTAATACTATGGGAACCATGAGATCCAAGACTTCCCTTCTCTCTGCCATCCCAGGACCAACCTGAAAAACACTACCTGTCCTATCGATCACCTTCTACAGGCTGACAGGGGGCAAGTGTGAGAATACAAATCATTCCAGGGCCTGAGATGTTGAAATGAGGTTTTGTCGCAAGGGAATTTGCTCAAAGTTTTACCAAATTCCTTGATATTTAGATGCAAGCTGGGACCACTCTGAATCCGTAGGGCATTTCACTTGCAGGAGACTCGAACCCTGCTCATTGGCATAGCTGTCTCATACTCCACCTCCTCAGTCAGATCCCTCTCCATTTGCCCCTCTTGTAACCAGCCTTCCATCTACAAACCGCCCCTGGTTTGGGAACCACTGAATTGGAGACACCACTTCAAAATCATCAAGTTGACAGTGAAAAATCAGAAGAATTTTCAAAACCCACTCCTTGGAGGGGACCTTCACATGTCCCTGTTTTCACAAAAGAATTCACCACTTCCTTCCCCTCCTACATCACTGAATGCTGCTCCAGGGCAAATACACCCTACACTTGCATGGAGGCAAAAATGAGGCAAGAAGGCAACTTTCTTCTCCTTCCTCCCTGTCTTGTACGGGACTGTGGCTGCACACAGTACTCACTCCGAGTGATCCTTACTTGCTCCTCATTCCTCAGCCTCACATCTTCCCTTTAATCTACTCACACTTCACCTCTGCACTTCAGCTCCAAAGCCAGACTGTGAGCTCCCCAGACTATAGGGAGGCTCCCTACCCGGTTGACTTGTCCTGGTCTCTCCCAACAACAGGGCTCCAGACTTCAGAGTTCTTTTGTTTATTTGTTTTTTTAAGATTTTATTTATTTATTAATGAAAAACACAAAGAGAGAGGCAGAGACTTAGGCAGAGGGAGAAGCAGGCTCCCTGCAGGGAGCCCAATGTGGGACTCGATCCTGATCCAGGCACCCTGGGATCACACCTTGAGCCAAAGGCAGACAGACCCTCAATGCCTGAGCCACCCAGGTGCCCAAGACTTTGGAGCTCTTGATATGCATGCAGCTAACAAGCCAGCTCGTTTTTTTTAAACTTCCATGCAGTTCTAGGGCGTGATGGCAATCCTCCCCACATCTCAAACCTGGGTCATTAATCCGCAGGTAGAAGCCAGGGGCACGGGTCTGTTTTCACGTGTTTTTGAAGTCAGCGGGTCTGTGTGTTCCCTGGATCCCCTGGATCCCCTGGATCCCCTGGGTTTTACCTTTTCACCTTGAAGAGGGGTTTCCTGTTTCACATTTTACTGTCTCCTAAGAATTTACTCACATCCCAGTCCAGGGTGGGGGGACACGCTCCCACCTCCATCACATGTGCCCCCAGGACGGGATATTGTAGCCCTGAGGGTTTTCCAGCCCCCTGATGAACAGATCGAGAGGCATTCACGACCCAGAGGCACATTGTTAGGCGTTCAGCAGCCTTGGAGAGGCGAGGTCCCGCTGAGCCTGCTGCAGAAAGGGCCCGCGATTAATTGGTAGAGTTGAATTGTTAACATTCCCTCGCTGTTCCCAGCGCTGGGCTCTTGACTGGACTGCTGCAGAAAATACCCGGGTGGAGGCGACAGTGTAGGGTGGAGGAAAGGAGAAAATTCTCTCATGAAAACCTCGATCAAGCCATTTTAGCACCTGCCCCCCCACAAGGCATTTGCTCAGAGCGCACAATGTCATACCTGGTGAACACTTTCTCATAACAGATCTTGGCTCTTTCCTAAAACCTGATACCATTGGCTTTTGTCGAGGAGTTTTGGGGTGGGGCGTGTGTCTTGAAAAGCTCACATAGGCTGAATCTTCTTCAAGAGATCATATGTTTGCCCTATAGGGTCTCTGACAAATGCGTTTTTAGGCAGCAGCGCAGGTGTATATGTAGAGCGAAGCACAGAGATGTGTGTGTTACAGCAGATTATATTCCAAACTCTGGCCCTTTCTTCTTTTTCTTTCTCTCTCTTTCTTAATTTCCTCCCTTCTTTCTCTTTCTTTTCTTTCTTCCTTTCTTTCTTTTCTTCCTTCCTTTCTCAAAAGCAGGCCTTAGGTTAGTGCCTAAAAAACCTTTTCTTACATAAGGACTGCTGTGAGAACAGATGCCTGTTAGATTGTATGGGCAGTCCTCCTTTCTGGAACTGCCTCCACCCTCCTTGCCTTGGTCACAGGGAGCTCCCAGGAGCCATGTCTGTTCAACATGGTCCTTCACCCCCAGCCAACAGGACTGCAATAAGAATAGGCCCATTCCAGACCCATTCCAGACCAGTGAGAATCCCACATTCCAGACCCCAGGACTTTAGAATAAGAATTAAGGGGTGGACATCCGGGTGTGGCTGTGTTTTCTGCTTTGTGAACTAAGGCAGTGATAACATCATCTTGCTGAAAAAAGAAAGAAAATATTACAAATGTGTGGCAAGAAAGGGAAAAGTGAGATGGAGGTGTTGTCTAGGTGCCCAGTGGCCCAGCAAAGGAGTGTCCTGGTCCCCTGGTCACCGGGAACACCTGTTAGCCAACTTCTTCATTCATGGAGTGAGAGCCCTTCCATTGGCGCATAGGGCCAGGGAAGAGAGGTCAGAACAGAAAACTCCACTGAGGATCCTAAGAAGGAGAAGCATTCAGGGCCTCCCATGTTATTTCCACCTCCTCTTGCAGGGAACTTTCCAACAACAAAGCATATCATCAAACACATCTTATTCGAAGTAAAAGTATCAACGTACTGTTGTCATGATGAAATTTGACCCGTATCAAAATAGCTACTCAGAAATTCCACATGTTCTACACTTATCTGCTCACGTTACTGATAAACCCACAAATATAAAGCCTGGGAAGAAAGGCTGACTCTGTATATTCACATACCCAAGACATTCCTAAACATTAATATTTACACAGATGAGGGAATTTAAGAGGCACTGAAAAAAGTGCCTGGTCCCAAATATCCTCCATCCTTTCTGGCTGCTGTCTTGCTACCTGTAAATTCCATTATTATAATTATTCCTCTCATTCCAATGAGAGCTCCTTTTGGGGATGCCTGGGTGGCTCAGCAGTGTAGCATCTGCCTTTGGCTCAGGGCATGATCCCAGTCCCAGGATGGAGTTGGGCTCCCTGCGAGGAGCCTGCTTTTCCTTTGCCTGCGTGTTTCTGCCTGTGTGTGTGTGTGTGTGCGTGTGTGTCTCGAATAAATAAATAAAATCTTTTTAAAAAAAAAAAAGAAAGCTCCATTTGTAGATGTTTCTTCTTGAGATGTGAATATCACATGGAAGATGTTACACAATAAACTACACAATAGCATGAATTTAGTCATCAGAGTCATTAGTTGACGTTTTTTTAAAAGCTTAAGGATCTAAGCTATGCTATGGTAACCTTTAATGGGTGAGAAAGCAGATTTTCCTTACGTTGGAGAAAATTATTGAGTCTCCACTATATGTCTGCTGTTCTGCCAGTGACATATAATGAACAGGACCTTGCTCCTTCCTCAAGAAGTTCTGTATGATAGAGCCTCTGTATATATACTGAGGAATTTGAGTATTTTTGTTCTACATACACCCCCGGAATGTAGCTAACTCTAACAGGCCACCTGCCAGTCAAGGTAAAATATGCAGAGAGAAGAGGAACCATTGAGGTTACTTCTAAATGCTCAAAAGGAGGTAAACAAACACCTGCCCAAGGAACACCAACGTGGCTCTTTCAGCTTTTCCAAGTCCTGAAGCCCAAGCTCCAAGGTCACATGCAAGTACTTTCTTGAAAATTTTGTCTTTTCTCTTGCCTTGGTCATTGACAGGTGTTATCACATATATACATGACTTCTTGTTTATAATACTTTAGCCCTATTTCCAAAATGGACTGATATTTAGATAGTTTTTTTGTTTTGTTTTGTTTTTTTTTGCTAAACCCAGAGACTTGTCTTCATTAAGGCTCAACTGATTAACCCATTTAGGCATGCTGAGGTCCACCTCTGTCCAATATGATCTGTGGCTATATCCCAAAATACAGCAACTAGGGTGAACAGCTGTACCCTTTTGCTCATAATCAAAGGGTTACTTAAGGCCATTCAAAGCCAATCTCTGTCATACATTTCAGAGAAAGAAAGAAAATAATTTGTTTGTTTTTTTTTTTAGAAAAAAAATACAAAGGGCACCATGGACAAAGTCAACAGACAAAATATTGGAAGAAGATATTTGCAATGTCAAAACTGACAAGGGGGTGCAGCTTGGGTGGCTCAGTGGTTTAGTGCCGCCTTTGGCCCAGGGCGTGATCCTGGAGATCTGGGATCGAGTCCCGTGTCGGGCTCCCTGCATGGGGCCTGTTTCTCCCTCTGCCTGTGTCTCTGCCTCTCTCTGTGTCTCTCATGAATAAATAAATAAAATCTTAAAAAAAAAAAAAAAAACTTATAAGGGACTACAATCTAGAATATATACGAGAAACTTCTGCCAATCTACAAGGTCCAGGCAGCCATTCCGGAGAGAATCTGGTAGTATTCCACCAACATAAGGACTGTGACCCAGCATTCCTGCCCCTGTGTCCTGGGTGATATATGCCAGGAATTCCTAAGGATTCTCCTTTCAGTCAACAAGGGGACATGTTTGAGGATATTCATCACAGCATTTGTGGCAACGGGGAGCTGGAGACGGTCTAGGTGCTCATCACTGTTGGAACAGATGCGTAAAACAGGGTTGCTGCACCCAGCCACACAGATGCCTGTACACATGCAGGGCAGAAAAAAGTAAGAAGCCGAATGAGGTTTCCAATATGCCATTTATGTAAACTTAAAACACATGTTTCCCAAACAGAAATACATGTTTTACAAGAATACAGGCAAATAAAACAATACACACAAACGCATTAAACTGGTTGCCTACAGACAAGACAAAAATGAGGGTAGAGAAGGGGAAGAAGGAAGACATTCCATCAATCAAGAGAAGAGCCTTGAAGAGATCAGTCACTGTAGCATGCCATGAACTGGCCTTCTGTACTTGAAGTGTAAAAACAAACAAAAAAGGGGGCAGGAGAACCCCAGGGTCTTTGGCTCCTGGAGGAGAGGAAGCAAAGGGCTCCTTTCTGAATCCCCAACAGCAGCGAGCACTGTGTCCTGTCCTTGGGCCATGTCTACAATTTGTACAATAGATATTTGACTGATGGATGTATAAACAAATGATTCCATAAAAGGAAAAATATCATCTAATGGAGGATGGCCTGGAGCCAAGGAGCTGCCCTGTAAATAAATAATTACTGATGCTCTTTTATGTGCCAGGCACCATGCTAGACCCTGAGAATGAAATGAGGGAAGAGGGAGACAGACAGAGTCCCCATGGGGTTCTGCTGAGAGAGAAATCAACAAGTCAAGTAGCAATTATGACATACTGTGTTGATGGCTATGACACAGGTCATAGCACAGAGGGCCCTGGGACACCAAACGGGGGCTCCTAACCCAACTGTGGAAGTTCAGGAAAAGGATCCCAGGGGACACGGATGCCTGTACTGAATCCCAAAATATAAGTGAAAGTTACATCAGCAAGGACGAGGGCGGGGGCAAGGGTGCATAAGAAGCAGGAGAAATCGCATATGCAGTGGGACCCGGGGTCAGAATTTTACCATAATAACTCTGATCCCTACTTCAGAAGGGCTGTCTTCCTAGCCTGAAGATATAACAGAGCAGTTACTTTAACAGGTGGAGCTGCATGGCATTTATTAGTGTTCTGGAGGCGTCTTTATCAAACAAAGAACTGATCCCTGGGTAAGAGGGGGAAAAAACCCTTCAGTTCTCTTTTCAGAGCAAGCAAATGTGCACATCCAAGTCGATATTGCCTCGAGCAGGCCAACAGGAGTCGAGCACTTATCACTGTCCTGTGAAATCATTTCAGTTCGACTTAAGAGGGATAAAGAATTTTGAACGGAAAGGCTTTTAACCTGCCAAACAAGTTCACCTTTCTATAGTTTTCCTTTAATCCCTTAGTTATAATTCTTCATTTGTGTATGGGCAAGGATGCTCACAGCTGACACACTTCACACGTCTCACTCAGGAGATGCTCTCCTGGATACGTAGGGCTTCAGGTTTGCTCTGGCTTGATGAGCTGAAGCAGCGTCCTATGAAAGCCGGCGCTAGAACCTTACTCCAGGGAGTCTCAACCTGGAGCCTGCAGCAGCACCCCCTGGAGGGTTTCCTGAAACCCCAAGGATGGCTGGGCCCCTCCCAGAGGTCTGACTCAGAAAGTCTCAGCTGGGGTTGGAGAATTTGCATTTCTAACAAGTTCCCAGATGTTGCTGATGCTGCTGGTCTGGGGACCACACTATGAGACCCACTGAACTACTCTAATTCTGCTGATGGAGAAACTGAAAGTCAGAGAGTGTGTCAAGAAAATCTCCACTCCTTTATGCTCACTCAGCTATGACTCTCACAATGCTTCTGAGACCAGAGGTGGGGGGAGGGGGACTCCAAGCAATTCTCTGTGACACCAGCTGGGTGTCCTACAATATAATTCAATTCTGACACTACATACCTGGACATAGCTTCAATCCCTCCAGACTGCTCCCCTCCTCCCCACTTCAGATGCCAGTCGCAGGTCCTGGTAGTCACCTGTACTTCTGGCCTGTAGGAGGGACACTGTACATTGGAGGTTCCCACAACCCCCTCTTTGGGTTTGATTCATTTGCTAGAGCAGCTCACAGAACCCAGGAAAAAGGTTTACTCACGGTTTACCAGCTTACTATAAAAGGATGTGATTTAAAAAAAAAAAAAAATGAACATCTAGATGAAGAGATGTCCGGAGCAAGGAATGTGGGGAAGGGTCTAAGCTTCCATGTTCTTTCTGGGCACCACTCTTTCCCAACACCCCCATGAGTTCATGCACCCAGAAGCTCTCTGAACCCCATATTTTGGGGATTTTTGTGGAGCCTTCATCACATAGCCTTGATCAGTCATTAATTCCATCTTCAGCTCCCCTCCCCCCTCTGGAAAATGGGGGCAGGGCTGAACATTCCAAGCTTCTAACCATGGCCTGGCTTTTCTGGTGACCAGCCCCCATCCCGGAGCCCCACGGGAGCCATCAGGGTGCTTACCCAGAGTCACCTCAGGAGAACAAAAGACAGTGCTATCATCTAGGAAATTCCAAGAGATTTAGGAACTCTGTGTCGGGAACAATGGTCAGAGATCAGATACTAGAACAAAAGATGCTCCTAATGCTCTTATCGCTTAGGAAGTTACAAGGGTTTGGGGAGCTCTGTGCCTGGAACCGGGGACACAGTCCAATATATATTTTATCTATGATCTCATAGCAAGTGACTTATGTAAAGTGATACAAATTCCTGATAATCCAATCCAGGTTATAGGGGAATAGAGTGAATAGGAAAGAAATAAAGAGCTATAGAGATTCTTGAACCAGGGTCCTCACAATGAGTGACTTCATAAGATAAACAGGAGACATCTTCTCCTGTTCTTACAACCCTCTCCCTTCCCCTCTCGTCCAGGCCTGAGAAGTGACACCAAGTGGGGGTTCGGGGGTGCCACCAGCAGCAGAGAGGGTGGAGGTAGGTGCTGAGGGTCTAACCAAGTCCTAGAGGTCCTTGCAAGTCAGATGCAGTTAATATGTGGTGGTGTGTCTCCACCCACAATGCCCAGTGCTCAAGACAGAGGACAGAACCGTGGGAAGGAGGGAGCCCTTTGCCAGAACCTCCTTGACCCATGCTCCATGACACTTGCAAAAATAGGTTGCAGGTCAGCTCTGAAGAGCCTGCTCCACCTGTCACCCTTGGTACCCATGCGGGGATAGCTGCTTCTGGTAACCCCACCATTGTGCAGGGTGTACTCTGGGGAAATGAGGGCCTCAGCAGTTGTGGGACATGCAAGGCTTTGAACACATGGGGGGGGGGGAGGCAAACAAAATAAAAGCAACAGCCGGCCTGTTTACCAAAGAGGGCTTAATGGTTTTAATGAGAAAGAGCAGGAAGTCTGTGTTTTCACTCTTACTTGTCAGCACCCTGCTGAAGAATATAAATGGAGAAGGGCTCCAGCTAGTCATCCTTGTTTTGCTGTCCACACCCCCACCCCCATTTTTCTTTTACGAGAATTTGATGGGGGAGAAGTTAAGCCATCAGCTGGAGCCCGGGGCCATCAGCAATGTCAGGTATTGAGCTGGAGATGCATTGTTTAGGCATTAAGAGTTCAGAGGTCAAGTCTCTCTGACTGTTTATTATACCTAGGGCCCAGAATACTCTAGACATCTGCATTTATTAACTGAGATTTCACTACAGAATTCTTTCCAATGGCCCTCCTAAGGATCTATGATTATCGAGATGGAAATGTCTTGCTTTGCAAGAAGCATGATTGTGAATTCCACCAAAAAAATAATAGTTCTGCTCTTCCGTTCAATGAGATGTCACAAGAAAATTATCTCAGAGCTGCTAAACAACTGTGTGTTATTTTAGAGCGACGAGTTCTAAGTTTGCTTCAGGTTCTCTTTCAAAGCTACAGAGAGAGGTCATTGGTCTCTGGAGACTCGTGGTCACAACGTGACTTAAGAGAAGGGTTAAGATATTCATTGCAGTGAATCCGAGCTTTAGCTGAGTAGCTGGTAGTGGAACAAGACATGCATCAATAAATATTTCATTTTATCATATAGAAGACATCTGGGCAAATATTCATAGACTACTATTTGAACCAATTATCAACCTATCTTTGAAACCTGATTGCTGGTGAATAATCATGGTGCCCTGGCCACAAGCCTGAGCTACAAACAGCTCACCTGACCCCTTATGGCCCCTGTTTAAAAGGCCAAAGAAATCAGCCCCACAAAGGTCTTAGTTAAAAAGATGTTGGAAGCTAGGGCTTCCAAGGTTGGGTCCCGCAGGGCAAATTCTCTTTACTCCGCCTTTATTTCTGATCATAATAGCCTGATTCAGAATTTTGCAAAGTAGAGGCTCGCAGAACAGCGGCAACCACCATGCAGATCCACTGCCGTATGCTAGGCTATAAAGAGAGTTAAGTCCCCCAAATTAAGTCCATTCTTGTGGTTTGCATCCTTCTCCTGCCCTCCCCACCCACAACAACGTGCACACAGGCAGGGGACTCTGATGTGGTTTTAGGTTTCCAAGGGTCATCAGCTAAACTCCCAAGACTTGTGTAAAAATGCCCCTTATAAAACTCTTTACACGTTTGTTTTTAAATTGTGGGGATGGCTGATTTACTTCCGAAGAATGTTTGGAGATCTTCCGAGCTGTGCAGGATCCATAATTATCAACAATTGCTAAGGCAGCTTAACCCTTATGTAAAATATTGTGCATACAAATGGGTTTATTTTGAACCAGTTCACACTATTAAATTTGAGTCTGGTACAGGGTTTATCCCTAGGCAGTGCTCAATAACAGCACAGTAGCAAACACCTTGGCTATATGTCTTTCTATTTGGTTGGCTCGTTTTATATCTTTGCATGTTTAAATAGGCAATGGGAGTGCTAATTAAAATGCAATCATGCAGATAAATTAGACCATGTTTCTAAAAGGTAAAATGAAAACCCTATTGAGTTCAAAATCCTTGTGATAGTCAAGGCAAAAGCACAGCGTGATACTGAACACAGAAAAATCTTCCATGATTATGGCATGTTTAAAACCAAAATGCATTTGTTTGTTTTGTTTTGTTTTGTTTTTAGATGTATGGAACATGCGACAAATTAATTTCTTATGGGAGTCAAGACTCAAGGTTTCTAGCAAAATGTTCAAGCTGTAGGTCACTCTGAAAGATCTGTTTTGTCTATGTTTTACCTGGAAAGGGGGAAGTGTACTGTATATTTCAAAGCCTACGTCAGTCTAGGCACCAGGGTAACCCCAATATCTATGGTCAAGCCTCACTCATTGGATTCTCCATTCTACCTATTGCTTATCTGTTCACAGGTGAACTTCACTGCCAGCAACCAAAGATAAAACAATATGCTGATGTCCCGTGAAGTATTTTATCTCTCTGAGCTCCAGTTTCTTCTACCTGCAAAATGAGTTCTGATAAGGCATTGCTGACGGCTTTTGATATTATAAACTGTTTGGAGAATTTGATGAAAGCCATTTACACTGTTTAAAAAAAAAAAAAGTAGGTGTGCATATCCCCCCCAAATTGTGCACATGCATCCGCTAATCCTCCAATGCATATCTATGGACATGATCCAGCAATCCCAATTCTGGGCATATATGCAAAGACAATGAGAACTCCAGGTCCCTATAACAATAAGATCGCATATATTTTTTCTTTTTTTTTTAAGATTTATTTATTTTTTTGTTTATGATAGACATAGAGAGAGAGGCAGAGACACAGGAGGAGGGAGAAGCAGGCTCCATGCCGGGAGCCCCACGCGGGACTCGATCCCGGGACTCCAGGATCGCGTCCTGGGCCAAAGGTAGGCGCTACACCACTGAGCCACCCAGGGAATCCCCATCGCATATATTTTTATCTAGGACTTTGTCCTAGCCCCTACCCTGTTCCCTGTTGCTCAAATTGTGCACTACAAATTCATCTTTGCAAAACAATATAAAAAATCATATAAAAATTAATCTCTGCTTCAGCATGAGACTATTCTGCTGTGTATACCCTGTACGAGGAAATAACTAGAAACCACGTAAGTAGTAATGCAATCAGTTTGGTCTAAGTGAAAGCATTAGATGGTCTAGGAGTTATTATTTGCCCACTCCCTCCTTTGAGAAAACATGTATTTTATTTCAAGGACACAATTTCTCCCATAGGTTCCCACTACCTTACATTTTCTAGTCCCAGACACTGAGCCTACTACTGGTGCCAAGAGGAGGATGCTGCTTGGGTGTTTGCTTCTTACCTTCCAGATTTTGATCCATAGCCTCTAGAAGTGCTAAATTATCACCCTGAACTACCTTCTCCCCACGTCTGTTCTAGGACATTTCCTCAGAAATGTGCCAGAAAACAATGTATTCCATGGACAAAATAATCTGGGAAATTCTGAAACTCATATACTCCCACAGCATTTTGTCATGTTAATGGCACTGAGAAGTCTTTCATAAACAAATCAGTTCAATTGTGCTTTCCCAACGTTTTAAAAACTTAGGTGATCTGGGGTGCCTGGGTGGCTCAGTCGGTTAAGGTTAAGCATCCCAACTTCAGCTCAGGTCATGATCTCAGAGTTCTGGGATTGAGCCCCACTCGGGCTCCACACTTAAGTATAGAGTCTGCTTGTCCTCTCCTTCTGCCCCTCCTCCCTCTTCATGTGCTTGTGCTCTCTCTCTCAAATAAATAAAATCTCTTAAAAAATAAAAATGTATGTGATCTTAGATTCATCTTGTTCCCATGATATTATCATCAGAGCACACTCAGAGAAAATCAAAGATCTGGTTTCAACACATCCTCAGCCAATGGACCCTCAATGAGCTTAACTTAGATTCTCTGTTTACTCAGGTTCACTGCTCATCGCTTTCATCTTAACATCATTTTATCCAGAGACTTCTTAAGTCTTTTCCAATTTTGTTTGCTGGTGCTGTCAAGCCGCCTGGGTCCATCTTCCTCCACCAGCAGTTCATACCCACACTCTCTTCTGGAACTCACAAAGCACATTTATGTATAAAAAGATGGTCACTATCCTTCCCAGGAGTTAGGCCCCATTGTATCCCCTTCAAATGTGTTTAGAGTCTTAGCAATTTCAGACCAAGAGAGCCCTGGATATCACCCAATCATTTTATAAATTTACAAATAAGAGAACAGACCTGAGAGGTTACGAGCTTTGACAAAAGGGAGACCAAAGCCCAGCATTTCTGATTTCCGGTCTAGTGGTCCTAGGAAGTAACTCAAACTAACTAGAAGTACATGAGATTGATACATACCAGAGAATAAATTTACTTATTTGCAAAGAGGAATGAGATGCATCTGGCTAGACCAGTTATCTAGAGAGAGACCTACCCAAACAATGAAATTACAGCTCAATGCTTTCCTGATGAGGATGGGCCTAGAGGCTAGATGAGCAGTTGGATTTTCTTAAGGCATTGATGCACTGGAGAGCATATGGGATAGGGAGTTAGGAAGGGGATCTTGATTTCCTCACTACTGAATGTCATTGGTCTTTCGTGGCATCACAGACTACCTGGCAGGAGATGAGACAATTACTTTCCCAACCCTTCCAGATCCACATTTTGGGATTCTGTGAGTCTAAGTTCTTTCCTTTAAATGACCCTGTGTTCATTTCCTCAGCATCCCTTTTTATATGTTAACACAAAAACCCCTAGTCCTTGGTCAGAGGTTCTTTCAGTCCATAATCATCCAGTTTTTGGTACAGCCCTCTTTGTCTTCACAAGGTCATTAGATAAATCGTCTCAGTATTCTCAAATAAAAGACTCTAAAAAAAAAAAAAAAAACAAATGGAATTTTAAAAAAGTAGGTGTTCGTAGCTTCTCATTTGATCTTGAATATAAGCTAATGTCCCCGTCTCTTCCTGGAAACTTTAATTAATGTAGTTCCCTCATACTCACCAATATTTATTCAGTCTATTTCACAGCAAGACCTAGGGCTCCCAGGGAAACCAGAGTCACACGGTGAAGTCTAGACTACTCCATCGGGGAGTCTCCACAGCTTCCTGCAACACCAAATCGCAGTGTCATTAGCTTCAGATTATGATGACAGGGTCCCCTAATTCAAGTCTGTGATGGTGCTTTTAAATCACAACAACTACTAAACTGCTTCATTTATTTAAAGAATGTCCACTGCCCCCAGGGCCTCTGGGCATGGGTACAAAATGCTGCTATCAAGAAGTGTCCACAGCAGTTCTCTGTAATCAACTCATTGCTCATTATCACACTTTTACCAGTAACACTAAGTGCATCAACAAGGATGAACTATAAGAAACATATGATTCTTGTTCACACTTACATAAAATAGTGACAGTGCTGTTAGTAATTAGTTACCAGATCCTCGATTGCTTTGTTCTTTGGCATTAGTAATATGCCACTTGAAGTTTTACACCAAATTAACATTACCCACATTCGACTATTTCCAAGCCCCTTGAAAATGTGCTATCCTTCCTCATAAGCAAATACATGCGCCTGACAGTAAGACGTGTATTTTGAATTGTTTGCTCGCAGCCTCAAGTGAAAAGGGTGCCGGGTATGACCTATCTTGGTGCAGGAACATTGCTCTGACATTGTTAGCAATTGTCCACAATTAGGAAAGATTACTTCACTATTTGAAGCTAACTCACCTGTCTGGGAAATAAGTTTATTAACATGTAGCTCTGTCAAACCATGAAGCCTAGCAGATGAAGGTGAGAGAAAGCAAACTCGAATACAGCTGAGGCTCTTCCTCAACCAGGACTCATTCTGATTCCACAGCTGGCTCATTCCACGTAATGCCAGAATCTTAGGGATTAAAGAGTTTTGTAATCAATGCTGCTAACACCCTTAAATTCAGTTTCTATTTTTCTATTTGTAGGAACTCAATGGTAGCTGTTGACACCTAAATTTCTTATGAAGATGGGCAAGGTGGTAAGCACATAAATCACTTCCATTTTAAAGGGAAAAAATGCTTCTGCAATAAAGAGAATTAGTGTAGACCAGATGGGATCCCAGAACCAGGCTCCAAATTCTGCTTCCCCAAAGTGGGCATCTACTATCTCTACTTCCATCCAGAGTAATTATCACTACCTTCATCTTATGGATGACCCTGTGGACAATGTTTTTACATAATACCTAGGGATTTTGTTTTGTTTTGTTTTTCACTGTCACTATACATCAAGTGGTTTCAACCGCCACTGTAGCTAGAAAACTGGATCTAAATCTTCTCACTGGTTAACATTTCCAAATCCATCTGAAACTCCCAGATCTTTGACTACCCACTTCCAATTGAAATTTGAATGTGTCAATTAGCTATCTGGCTGAGGGAGCACACACCGAATCCAGAAACTCCAGACTTTGCCACAGGATTAAATATTTCATATGCTATAAGCACAGATCCTAGAATTATATTTAACCTTTTTCTTTCCCATAATCCTACTTGAGTCAAATGCAATGTCGTTCATGTTCTTGCTGATTGGCTCACGGTGCTGTCTTTCATGTACGGACATTCTGATTCATTAACACAAAAATGTGCTTCTGAGGGTTTTAACCAGGAAAGAGAGACTCCATTGTCATCAGCCCTCATTTCACCAAATTCCTCTTGCAACCATATGAAAGATGAGTGTTTGCACTGAAGAGCCCCCTCTGTTAAACCAGAAGAGAAGTGGGTTTTTGGCATTAAGTAACATGAAAGAAATTGAAGTTCATGATCTTTGATTCTTAATATCACAGTCTCATAAACCGAACCAACCATCCCAGATATTATAAGAATGTGACTCAACATTTATGAGGAAATAGCACCTTAAGTGTTTAGTTAAAGAATGTACTCTAGACTCTAATAATTTTTTACTATGTTGGCAAACCGAAAAGAACTATAGGATTGGTAACAAATGTTTTGCTCCTGCAAGTAATTATTTCACTTAAAACAAAATACTCGACTATTTTTTATTTTTTTTCCCCTTCCACAATGTGAATTCTTCGATCCTTTTGGATAAAAGGCTTAGATGATCTGTTGTCTCTAGCCAGAATGACTGCATATGTTCAATAATATATCAGTTTCATCAGCCGCCATAGAATAGGCACATATGACAATAAATCATTTTGGGAACTTCCTGAATCCCAGCCAAGTTGTAGACAATAAAAGATCCTGCTTGTAAAGGCAGCTATAAAAGTTAATTTCATACAGGTTCCCCAGCACACATGCTACGGTTCAGTTCCAAACAGATGTGATCTTGGAACAGCAATGGAAAATGGCATGAAGCATTTTCGCTAACTTTCTGTATCCAGGAGATTCAAATATTTCGTGTTTTCTGTAACCTTTAGTCATTAACACATTGCAGCAGGTATGAAAAATGAATTCTTCAAGCTTTTCTAATGCCTAAGATACTGTTGTTCCAGTCTAAAATATTCCTCCACGTTGGAAAGATTATCCATCAAGCCAGACACGGAGAGACTGAGAAAATCCTCACTGAGCAAAATAACAAAGACAAAAGCAAACATGTGGGGCTGTATTCTGGAAGAACCTCTTAAAACAAGAACTTCTATTAATTTCCTTATTTGCCTTTGCCTATAGATGCCCCAGCAAAGAGCCACAGAGACAGCTGGCCACTCCACTCCCTCGTGGCACCGACAGGAAAAAGGGATTTGAAGGAAAGAGCCGCTAAGGTTGAACTTAGGCCACATACACCAATGACATGAATTGATTTAAAATTTGTCTCTAGGTCACAGATTGCACTTGGTCCTTCCACACTAAGGCCATCATGAATTCTTTCCCTACCCCTGCCAAGGACCACTGCACATCCTCATTCATTCCTAAAATTCCCCATGATGGTAAGGCTAAAACCATGCTTCTCCTGATTTTAAACAATAGTTGAGTTCCTGGGATGTTGCACGTTCATCTGAATTTTTGTAACATGAGCTGTTCTCTATACACTAGCGGAGCTCCCTGTTCACGGGTCTCTGGAATCAATTCGCAGCAAAAATTGTCAATCCTGCGGTGTATCTGTGGCTGGAATGGGGATTTTTTTTCAAACTGTGGTAAAGATACACTCTCTCCACAAAAGCCCTGCTGAGTTTGAGAGCGCAGAGTGCAATTGAAGTCCGAGAAATTATAGAACAACGAGCTGCTGAGGGCTGAGTGAGGGTGCCATTAACATATTAATCATACACCTGGAATTAATTAAAGCCAACCTCGGGATTAAGGTGCTCCAGGCCAAAAGAAAGAAAAAAGTGGATTGATGATGTTATGCGGTAGATATTTATATAATCACATCTTAGACCAGCAGACTGCTTTAAAAGCACAGGTGACACTTCCCATCCATTAGTTCCTAATGAACGTTAGGCCAACCTCAGAAATTCGTGGGGGGCTCTTATTTTGAGGGTTCGAGGAAACAGGCTCAGTGACATTGGGTGGCCATCCCAAAAAGGAAAAAGGAAGAAAAGGCCACGACTCCAGGGACATGGCCTTGAAAGGGTTGAAAGGGTGTCCTGGGGATGCCTGGGTGGCACAGTGGTTGAGTGCCTGCCTTTGGCTCAAATCATGAACCCCGGGGTCCTGGGATTGAGTCCCGCATCAGGCTCCCTGCAGGGATCCTGCTTCTCCTTCTCCGTCTGCCTGTGTCTCTGCCTCTCTCTGTGTCTCTCATGAATAAATAAATAAATAATTTTAAAAAAGGAGTCCTAACTCATCCCCAAGGGCACCACTCACACTGCTTCTGGAACTGTGCTCCAGGAGGATTGGGTTCAAGCCCAAGGCAAAGGAAATCGTGTTTTATGTGCTCAGACACCAACCAGCAGCGGCCTTGGCAGATCACTGTAAACTCTCGAACCTCCCCTTCTTTAACAGCAAAAAGAATAGACTAGAAAATGAATCCTAAGATCCTTTCCATATCCTCCCTTCTACATGGGTCAGGGCGGAGGGGGCACAGCTGAACTTATTGGCAAAAGGCACCAAGAAACGTGGTTTGTGAGCCTTGGGTTGGGTTTGTGAGCCATTCCTGCTCCTATGTTCCTATGAGCTATGTTTTTATCACAAGTGCTTTGCATTTTCAAGAAATAGGTATAAATATGTCAAACCATGGGTGGGGGTAACCTCAAACCAGAGGATATTTGCTTTTGCACCAGAGTGAAAGACCAAGCAGACCCCAGGGCAGGAAAGCCAGGGACCAGAAAGGCAAGAAATAAGGTCAGTCTCATGAGCCCCTGGGCAAATATGGTCGGTTTCACCCGAAACCTTGAGGTGGTTCTCAGTTTTGTGGTTGGTTTTCTTGGAAGTAAGAGCAAGTGGTTTTGCTTCACCAAGCAGGTCAGAAACCAAATACCTGTACTGTGACCAACCTGATGGTTGCCTGAGGAACTAAAGCTGATTGTGATGTCTCTCTGTGGACTGCTACGACCTGTCTCTTTGACCACCTGGGCTAATGCAAAGGCAGGAACAAATCTCACATCCAGTATCCTCCCCACCCCCCCACCCCCACCCCCGCCCCATTGTGCAGTTCAACACACTGCAGGTCTTCACTAGCCTGCTATCAGATGAATAGGAAAGGTCCCAACTGCTGGAAAGGTAATCTGTGGCGTTCGACAGAAGTAGGACTGATTTGATGCCCAGACTCTACCACTAGCAATCCCATGAAATTCATAGTCCTATTTTATAATAACTAGAACATCTATAGCTCCTAGCAATTTCTCTCTGTCCTTGTCTGCTGTCATTGGAACAGACTCATTTGCAAGATAATAGAGCTGACTTGGTTATATATTACTTAATGGGTCAGCTCTTTGGAAGCAAACTGGGTATCCTATAAGGGAATAAATAGTACTTCAGTGGCAGGAAGAGTTCTCATCTGGCTTCCCGGGCAGAGCTTTCTACCTGACATAGAGATCATTGGTTTACCGTCCAAACTACTTTCTAGAAGGTGTGGGCTGCAAAGGAGCTCTTCTATATATGTGCCAGTGTTTAAAATATGTCAGCCCACAGAGGAGTACACCCCTCTGCAGTGTCTAAACCAAGACCAGGTAGTATTGTTTTTAAAGATTTTATTTATTCATGAGATACAGAGAGAGAGAGAGAGGCAGAGACACAGGCAGAGGAAGAAGCCGGCTCCATGCAGGGAGCCTGATGTGGGACTCGATCCTGGGTCTCCAGGATCACGCCCTGGCCCGAAGGCAGGCGCCAAACTGCTGACCCACCCAGGGATCCCAAGACTGGGCGGTATTAAACAACCTCTACCCTTGAACGCCTCCCTAGCACCCCCAAAGAACAGCCTTGTGAGGTAAGACTCCAGCAGTGGGCTTCCCATTGACAGATAAAGAACTTCACACCGAGAAGACATGAGCCATCTGTCCAGGCCACATTTGTCCAGGGATATAATCATGGCTTTCTATCTCACCAGCTCGGGGTGACAGTCAAGAGAAAGTTTCAAAAGAAGGGCCTTGTGCATTGATTTTTATGTTGATCATAGGTTTCTTCTCATCTTGGGATTGTTCTGTAGATAACGTAATAATGCCATGGGCAAATCCCCCAGATCTTGGTAACATGATCATCCATTTTAAAACATTGCCACCCAAAACACAAGATTTCTACGAGCTGGCTCCTCATTGAGGGAAAAGGAAAAAGTCTCAGAGAGGTACTTCAAGCCAGGACTCTTTGCCGGTATTTTCACCATCACTGGGCAGAGATCTTTTTTCTAATTATACAATGTATTTTATCATTGAAATAACCTCCTATGTCTTAGACCTTGAGAAAGAAAATGAACCACGAAGGTATCTAAAGACAATTCCAAATATTTTAGGATGCTTATGTTATATCACAGGGAGTTTGGGCAGAGATTTGTCTAGCCCCAATCCAACCATTGCAATTATTTTTGTAGTTTTATGCAATTCGTGGTTAAGCTTCAAAATAGCCAAGTTCATATCAGGCCATTCAAAGTTATTTCAAGGAAACTGACACTTAGTCATAGAATAGGCATAATAAAATCTCACATCCGTACAACACTTGACAGTTGATGGAGTGTTTTCCTACATCACATACTAATCCCCACAACCTGTCTAAATTGGCTACTATTATTCTCCTTGTATAGATTAATGCCATGGCTGAAAATACTCAAATACAGGATTCACACTCAAGTCACCTGAAAATCTAAATCAAAACCTAAAGCTCCTTTCACTCTACCGCAAAGAAAGCTAAATAGTGTCAGATCAATTCATAGGACATACTGGGGAGTCGTACGTTGAATGAAGAGTAATATTACATTTCTGAAATTGTGCATGAACTAATTTTAAAGTGGGTGAAATAGTATCCTAAAAACCAAGAGGACTAAGTACTGAACATGATTTACTTGGCAGATCTCCTCAAGTTTTATTACTTTGAGCAATGCTGTGTCATTTGTCATGTTTCCCAACAACCAACCAGGAAGACTTCAGTTCTCTGTGGCAAACGTCCTCTGCCTCTCTGATGGCCTGCGTCTCCCTCAGGAGATTTCATCATCTCGCTCCATCTCTGTCTCTAATATGCCTCCAGAGAACTAGAGTTCAGATTCTGGGTATTGCTCTATACAGTCAACACCCATATGGGTTTACGGGTGGTTCGCAAATAGTATTCAGCAACCCTGCTTCTGCTCCCTGAAAGCTCCTTGGAAGAGAACGAATGGCCCCACTGATCACCAATGCCAATGCCACCTTGAGCTGCCCTGTTATGGCCCTAGCAAGGGAAGGCCAGGAATAGACTTGGCCCAGAGAACAAAGATGTTTGGCCAGTAATTGGCCATGAATCATTTGTCTCTTCAATTAGAATTTTTAAATCCTGGTTCATGGTTATTTTCCCCAATTCCTGGGATAGTATCTGGTAAGGAATAAGGGTTAAATGAATGTCTGTTATACAGGGAGGAAAGGGGAGAGGCAAGGAGGGAGAGAGAGAGTAGGAGGAAGGGAGGACGGAAGAGACCGTGGCTATGCTTCTGAGACTACCTCCAGGAAAACAGATCAGAGATAAACAGGTTCAAATGTGAAAGCTTTTAAAACCACTTTGATCACAATGTGCCACTTCCTGGGGACTTCCCCCCCCCCTCCCCCTCTGTACAGTTGGCATCTCCCGCCTAGAAGCAAAGATCTCCTTCTACAGTATTTGTCACTGTGTCCAGTTTCCCTAGGCTCCCTGCCTTGGCCTCTGAGGGAGCCTTCCATCTTCCCTGAGCGTGCCTCCTTTCCATTCTGCCTGCCAGCTACACCCTGGAGCCACGCTTTGCCTGCACTCCATAGGCCTGGATGGGCCAGCTCAGAAAACCAAGCTTGCTTCCTCCAAAAGCCACATGTTTTCTGTCTCATATCCCAACCTTCATCAGGGGGTGGGGAAATGTCCTCTCAGTTTACAACAGGCTCCTTCCCACACATTCCTTTTTTTTTTTTTTTTAAGATTTTATTTATTTATTCATGAGACACACACACACAGAGAGAGAGAGAGAGAGAGAGAGAGAGAGAGGCAGGGATCCCTGGGTGGCGCAGTGGTTTGGCTCCTGCCTTTGGCCCAGGGCGTGATCCTGGTGACTCAGGATCGAATCCCACATCGGGCTCCCGGTGCATGGAGCCTGCTTCTCCCTCTGCCTGTGTCTCTGCCTCTCTCTCTCTGTGTGTGACTATCATAAATAAATAAAAAATTAAAAAAAAAAAAAAAAAGAGAGAGAGAGAGAGGCAGAGACCCAGGCAGAGGGAGAAGCAGGCTCCATGAAGGGAGCCCAATGTCGGACTCAATCCCGGGACTCCAGGATCATGCCCTGGGCCGAAGGTGGTGCTAAACTGCTGAGCCACCCGGGCTACCCCTTCCTGCACATCCTTAGCGCACGCACACACACACACACACACACACACACACACACATCCTCAAGGGCTTAGGGAACCATGTTCTTGAACCCCCCAGCCACCTGTTGCTCAACCTCAGCTCCTGATCACCCAACTTGACATGGTTGGTGTCACCTAAAGATGTATTCTTTGCAGAGAGAAGAGAATGTTTGTTGCGTTATTGCCTTGTTCCCAGCTCCTCTGTCTGGCTCTGTCCCTCCCTGTGTTTAGATCAGAGCTGAGATTCTGTTTGTCTTTGATCACATGTGAAAGATTACTCCCAGATCGGGAATATTAATGGGTAAACCACAGGGAATGTTTTTGCAGGTTCATTTCATTTGCTTATAAGGATAACATTAGCCCCCTTTGTAAGGAAGAAAGGAAAGAAAGAGAGAGAGGAGGGCTAGAGAGGGGACCAGAGGGGAGGGAAGGTGCTTAGGGAAATTTTAGCTTAGGGACTATCAGAGGGGCTATCTGTCCACTCATATTCATCCTCCCCATTTTAATACTGCAACTCCTAAATTGTACCTGGGCCTAGCCCGTCAGCTGAATACTACATTTCCCAGCCTCCCTTGCAGTTTTGGTGTCCATGTGATCAAGTTGTAGCCAATGGGATGTGAGCAGAAGACTATGTGCCCAGCCAAGTTCATTGTCCTGGCTCTTTTCCTCCTGCCTGCTGAGTGCAGCTGTAGCCACTGCCTTGCCTGCAGCCCCAGCCTGCTGACCTCTGGGCTGTTATATAAGAGAAGAAACTCCGATTCTCTTTATATCACTATGTTTTGAGATCTTTCTGTTTTAATTCCTTAACCTGTGCCCAAACAAATACAGAGGATCGGGGCTTTCATGTCACAGTACTTAGCTGGACATTTACCTAAACTGTGATTTACTCAGGTCTCTTACTCAAGTGAGTTTTTAATTTTATGTCAATCAATTTACTGATTACATATTTCTGAGTGTGTGCTCCACTCGAAGCACTCTGCTTAGCCCTACAGACATACATGTATGTATGCCCTACAGACATACGTGACATTATCCAGCTCTCAGGAATGTGTCATCTAGCCATGAAGACCAGACAGACACACAAACACCACCACACAGCACTGTGCACTGCAAATCTCCATGCCAGTGGCATCAGTGGTGAGCATATAGCTACACTTCTTCCACCTTCACCAGTAATGCTCTTCCTGGTCCAATAGGCCTCCCAATATGAAATAAGATTTTGTGGTGTTTGAGTAAGTTTTCTCCTCCCCAGGTTGCTTAGTTTTCCTCTACCTCAAATTTTGCAACTATGAAATCCCCAGTGTATTATCAATGTCCATAACCGTTTGACTCTCTGGCTTGGAATTCCCAACCTCTCCAATATGCCTTCTTCATGGTCCTAGGGCACATGGAAGTAGTTCCAGGCCATTGCAGAGTTTGCTTCTAAGTCATCCATTATTAACATTGGAGATAATTGCTCAGCACGTCTCTTCTTGCCACCCAAATAGCAAACCTTGCTCTCTCGTAATGGTCACTGCTGTGCCTCATGGGGAACAGTGGCTCTTCAGCAGCAGAGAAAAGGGGCTGTGCAAATTGGCCTGGATGCCCAGGTAACAAGGCCAGAAAAGGAGAAGATTCACAGGCCTGAACAAAATCAAGACACAAACTGATGAAATGAGGAGGAATATAGATTGATTCTCATTATGTGTCATTGGCAAGTGAGTTTAGAGCTGTTTTCTAAACTGATCAAATTGTTTCATTATTCACCAAAGGTAAGAGTAATACCTAGCTACGATATTGACCAATGTTAAATAAAACATGCACACACGAAATGGAGTTCTACCTATTACTTTGGATTAATTACATCTCCAAGCTAGTTATATGGCGGAACCAGAGCCCTGTCTAAATATTAGATGAATTGGAGAGCTATCTCCTCCATCGAGGTATAAGGGAACCATTTGTGATAGAGAGAGAAGGCATTTTGTGGTGGAAGACCTGCCCGATGACTATTTTACCACGAGTCTAACTTGCCAAGTGACAGTAATTCCAGGTGAAAAAACAGGATAACAATGCAGGATTTCACTGAAAGTTACTGATAAATCAAAGTACCTCTTGCACTGCCTGACCCAGAGTAATCAATCATTAGTTGTTAGCTCCAGCAGAAGCAGACATTACAAAATGCTAACATTTGTTCGAAAATCAAAATAAGGGGCACCTGGGTGGCTCAGTGGTTGAGCGTCTGCCTCCGGCTTAGGCCGTGATCCTGGAGTCCCGGGATCGAGTCCCGCCATCGGGCTCCCCACAGGGAGCCTGCTTCTCCCTCTGCCTGTGTCTCTGCCCCTCTCTGTGTGTCTCATGAATAAATAAATAAGATCTTTAAAAAAAGAAAAGAAAATGAAAAGAAGATCCTACAGAGTGACATGGAGGGACAGGCTACCAGAATATGTGAAACCAGGAAAAGGAGTCAGGAAATGAACCTACATCCTCTCAAGAGGAAAGATTTCAGGTAACCTGAAAAAACTGGCAAAGACACAGCGTGAAGTGACAGAGAAACGTGTAGGAATGCTCAGAAACCAGAGAGGATCTCGAAGGACACAAGGCCGGGGAAGAAAGAGAATCACTCACAGTGTCTTCCTATCGGCAGGACATGGGAGCCGTCCTAGCCTAACAGACTCAAAGGGTGAGGCGGGGGGATGACTGTCAACCACATACAAGGGACAGACACACACACACACACACACACACACAAGGTGGGGGCCTAACAGACTCAAAGGGTGCGATTGTCAACCGCACACAAGGAAGAGGCCTGTGGAACGCCCACCTTGGGAACAGGATGGAAACAAGGCAAAAGGCAAACCGATGGAGGGGGAGGCCTGGTGAGACATACAGAAGCCCGAGGTAAATTACATAAAACATAATATAAGATTCCATATTCCCATAACGTGCTGAGTGTGGAGATTTGCATATGTTGTGTAAGATCATTGTGGAAGCTGACAGCATGTGTGGGATTTCAGAGAGATGCCTGCTTTGGAAGGGTTGGGGGCTGCTGGGGCAGGAACCTACATTGTCCTGGGGGAGAAATACGTTGTAATTCTCAAGACCAACTGTGAGGCTCTGAGAGAGAGAGAGAGCCCCCCCCCCTTTTTTTTTGTCCAGCAACACTCCAGATTCTGCTCTCTCAGGGCACCCTGAGCTGGAGAAGTCATTTGATTTGTACCTTTTTATCTAAGAGAGTAGAAGGTGGGGCATCTGGATTTCAGACTGTACAGCAGTTAAGTCACAGAGGACACATCCACCCCCAGCCGGTGGGTAAGCAGCCCACAGAACAGACCAGTGACTCCCCCCAGGGACTCGAGAGCTCCTGATGATTAGAGACAGAGAGAGGGAAGAAAACCTGTCCCCAAACCCCTGGCTTCAAGATCACAGCCTCATCTACCGTCAGGCACAGCTCTGCTTCACTTTTTCCCCCAAAGCAGGCAGAAATCCTACACCAGCCACCCCGCTGGCCTCCCCACTTGCAAGCTGCATGGGCAGTACCTTCCGGATGCCCACACCTCGTTCATGGGCAAAGGAAGGCCAAGGAACCTCTCAGAACACAGAAGCGTGATAAATGGTTCCCCATCCACTCTCCAGTTGGATATCCCCACCCCCAAGCCTGTCCCCACCCAACACCCTGCACCCCGGTCCTCGCAGAGCCTGCCCCTGAGTCCCACACCCCATGGACAATGAGAAGGGACGAGGGGAGACAGCCTTGCTGCCAGCAGCCTAAAACAAACCCAGGCCCAACTGCAAGTGGACCCACATGGGGCATCCAGATGGCTCTTTCTCTGCCTGGGAATGTGCTTCCCTCGGATGGCCCGAGCTCCAAGGGGAGAGGAGGCAATTGTCGCTGCAGGCAAACATCAGCCTCACTCTCATCGTCCAATTTCAGCAGCACTGAAAGACCACAGGGCACCCTCGCTTCCCTGACGCCCTCCCACACACACAAAAGCTCAGAGCCATTTATTTTCCTTTGCTCAATCTCCCCTCTTTTTTTTCTTTTTCTTTTTTTTTTTTTTTTTTGCCGCCGAGACAGTGTAAAGTCGGGAAATCTGTGCTCAGCACAAGACGAAAACAGAGAAAGGAAGAAGCCGGCACAAAATGTTTTCTCCAGCGAGCTGCCTGGAGAGCCAGGCCTTGACTTTGACATGTGCTGGAGGTGTGGTGTCCAAAGTAAACCTTTGAACTCTTTTTTTGGAACCTCCAGAAAGACCCTGCACATCAAAGGGGATCCGATCCCTGCTCCGTGCGTTGCAGGCATCATTAAGCATTTTGCATGAATCAACCACCTTCTGAAACAGAAAGGAAACCCAAACTCAAAGCACATTGCCAGCCCATGGACCCAAATGTGGCCCCCAGCACATGCTCACCACATGGCTGCTTCCCCCGGTTCAGTGCAATCAAACCCTACAGGGGCGCCCAGGCTCCGTCACCCAGCGGTCACCACCAAGCCGCCCCATGCAGCCCCCCAAGTCGGATACAATGGGGCCGTTTGTCCGAGTGGCCTCCGGCCCCTTGCTCGTGCCTGCCTCAAGGGAGCCAACATGGGCTCTGACTCCAGTCACGAGGGGAGCCCTGCTGAGCCACCCCACCCCGAAAGCCGGCACAGGATGCCATTTAGGGCTGAATAGGGAGTCCTGTGTGAGCTCTCTGGCACCATGCCCAGAAAGCCACAGCTTATACGAGCGCCGGCGTTGGTGGACACAGCAGAGAATTCCAGTCCCTGCAAGAAGGCAGAACAGATCCAGAGTCTCGAGACTCTTCTGCTACCTACCTGGGGGAACTCATTTGGTTGGGCGCGGGCAGCTCTGCTGGTTGGCTGCAGACGAGCTGGGCCTTCAGAGGTTGCCCAGCAGCTCCTAGGAAAGGGGAAGATGTTATCCTTCTCCATCAGCCTGAAGAGGAAAATGTTTCATGCCCTTACCTAGCAGCTGCGCCGTTGGCAGACCTGCAGCTGGAATGATCATTTGAGGGCAGCAGGGAATGGCCTTGGGAGGCCACTTGTGTCCTCTCCAGCCACTAACAGCCTTCAAAGCACTAGGAAGAGATATTCGACCCTGCAATTTCACTGGAGGTCCATGAAACAGTTCTTAAGACAAGATGCTATCATTCTTGGCAGTTGTCTTTTTTTTTTAAATGATTTTGTCTGGTAAGCAAAGTTCTAGCTTCAAAAAAAGGGGAAAAAAAAAAGGTTTAACACTGCTAAGGCAAACCGATTGGTAAGAGTTTTAATTAGCAGTTCAAAAACTGCCCACATTCTGGGTTTTTAATTAATAGGCACAATTTTTGTTGAGTTCTACTTCAGTAGGAGCTATATAAAACCAGTGAGTGGGTGACATTATTCCATTCAAAAAAGAACTATAAAGGGGAGGGAGGGAAAAAAAAGCCGAATAAGGAGGAATAGACAAACGAACTGTTTCTCTGGGTTATACCTTTATAAATAAACATTGTTATCTAACACCTCTTGCTGGAAGCCCTTTGCCCCACGACCAGTCAACCCCTTGAACTATTTTAACACCTTGACACACTGACAGTTGAGTCCAGACACTGGGAATCCCAGCCAGATGCCCTCATTCAACAACTACCGACTGAGCACACTATGTGCCAAGCACCAGGCAGGTACCAAGGATGCTGAGATGAGAGAGCTGGTCCCCACCATCCAAGCAACTGGGTCTTCTACAAAATCATCACAAAAGAAATAAAATGTGACAAGATTGGACTACTAGCACCCCAAGCATAGAAATGCTGTCTTATCTGCTTTTGTATTCCCATGAGCCAGGCAAGGTCTATACAGAGTAGGCAACGGTTAAATGTTTGCTGAGTGACTGCAGGGTGAATAACACGGGCCTCCACATGCACAATAGGGGCACAAAGGAAGGATGATCAGCTCTGTTAGGGTGGATAAACCCAGATGCCAGTTACCTGTGCATTGAGGCAAGGCCATGCCAGGAGTTCTCCACGGCATCTGTTCTGATTGCTCAGAGCCCCCAAAAAGATTAGTTGTGAAATATCTTGGCCATCATTCATGGGGAGAGAAGTGAAACTCATCCACGGGGAGAGAAGTGAAACTCTAGAGTCTTAAAAAACCACATGGGAGTTTCCCAAACAGAAGAGCTGGCAAGGGCATTCTGGACAGACGGGGCAATCCAGACAAAGGCAAAGAAAACTAAAATTTACCAATAAGCCAGGCGATCCGGAGGGGGAGGCTGGGCTGACCCTTGGGAGCCAAAATCCTGCAGAGCATCGTCTACCACGCACAGGAGTACAACCTTACCCTGAAGCTGAGGAGGAGTCATCAGAAGGCTTAACCAGAAAGAGACTTAAAAGAGACAGATCTGGGGGGAAAAAAAGCATGTTTAGAGGTTAATAAATGGGCAAGTGGAAAGGCGTGTGAGGTTAGAATGAAGGCACTGGCAGTGGGGTGGAGGGGACATTGGATTATGGGTATATCTGGAAGGTAAGTGATCTTCAGATGAAATGAGGAGCCCCTTAGATGTGAAGGAGGAAAGAAGAGCTCAAAATAGCTTCCAGCTTCTGGCTTGGGTAACTTGAGGGTTGAAGGGTGTGGGGGATTCTACTAACATGGCAGGAGACATAAAGGAGCCCGGGAAGGCTGGAGTGGGGACATATTTTACACAGTGGCTGCTGCATTTGCCATGATAGTTGGAGGGATCCGGCAGGTGTCCTAGAGTTCTAGAGTTCAGGCAGCTCGGTCCTTGAGAGTGGACCTCTACTGGTCTGGGATTTGCATGGACGTTTTGGGGGTTTTTTCCATAGTCTCATGCAAATGCACACTCATGCGCGCACACGCAAGCACACATGCGTGCACACAGCCTCCAGAATTTCCGGATGTGTCATCCCCCTGATAAGAACATTTCCATGTTTGAGGAAAACCTGATGCTAATTCAGAAGACGCTACGGAAAGCATAGCACAATCAGAAGGTGGCTATGACACCACTGAGTTAACGTCATGACAAAGCAGACTCTGGGAACATTTCCAAATAGGGAGAAATGTTCAACCTTATTTCTCATATGTGTTCCAAAGAGCTCAGAAAGAAACCCTGGTGCTTTCAGTAACCTCAGGGAACCTCTCCCCATTTAAAGAAGAAAGGAAATAGTGATAATAAAAAAGAATCCTCCCTAGCACACATCATCAGTCTGAGCCCATCAGGCTTCCAACACAGTGATGGTCCCATTAGACATCTACCTGTTGAATTCCAAACAAGAAATCCTGAGCACTTCAATAGACAGACAGCCTTATTATCTCCTTCCCTTTGGATATTTTTCTTATAATCCTCGCTTCCGCGAGAACCAAGAAATTCTTACTAAGCATTCACATCAATTAACCTGCCCCAGATTCAATGAATCCACTCCTGTTTGGAGCACACTGTCATTTCCAGGTGCAAAATAGAGTCCAGGGAAAAGTCTAAACCTATTTGGCTGTAACATGACCAAAGGGATCTTCGTGGTCAAAATATTCTTCCAGCCGACCTGCTCGTGACTCAAGTGAGCCCAAGTCATCTCATTTTACTACCTGGCTGGGACGCATAGAGAACAAGCAACTCCCATGAGATAATACAGCAAATTGTGAGAGCTCAGCCCTAAGATAAGTGTTCCCAAATATAAGATGGCCAGGCATCCCTGTCATTTAGAGAAGGGAGTTCCAGCCATCTCTGTGAAGAAGGTAGTCTGAACATGCATTACTAGACTATTAAACCACCCCCGATTCAATTACAGTATGAACCCTAAGTCTAGCTCCAAGTACACTGCCCAGGAAGAGGCACCCCAAGAAATTCAAAAGATCCCATGTATTACAAAGACAGTTGATACTTATTATTCAAGGTAGTTATGTTCTTTTTTTTTTTTTTTTTCTTTTTAAGGTAGTTCTGTTCTATAAAATTGTAAGGAACACTAAAGCCATTAAATACAGAACCACTGCTCCTAAGGGGGAAATACGGGGTGAGGTTCCTGCAATGCTCTGACCAAGACATTTCCATCAACCCATCAACACATAACTTTGTCTTATGTATGTTTCTGTTTAAAGATATATTATTTAATACATATATTGTTGATTTACAAATACTGAATTCATGTTAATAAGCACTATAATTCATGCCTGAATGAAAATTCTCTAACACACGTATTTAAGATACATCACGGGGGCACTTGGGTGGCACAGTTGGTTGAGCGTCCAACTCTTGGTTTCAGCTCAGGTGGGATTCTTAGGGTCATGAGATTGAGCCCCATGTGCGGCTCAGTATGGAGTCTGCTTGAGATTCTCTCTCCCTCTCCCTCTGCCCCTCCTGCTGGCTGGCTCACATGCGCTCTCTCGCTCTCTCTCTGAAAGAAATGAATAAATCTTAAAGAAAAAAAAAGACACATTGCAGCCTTCTTACACCATGTAGACTAAACAGTGCTCCAGCATTACACTTGAGACCATTTTAAACAGTGAAATCATGAAGAAAAAGCACCCAAAAATGTGGGAAATGTGGCACCACGAAAAAGACACTCAGAGTCTGAGAGCTGAAACCAGAAGGCGGGGGGCATGGTGTTGCTCACCCTCAGCTGGAAATGTGCAGGTCAGGTGACTCAAATTTTTCACCACTCTGCATGTACACAAATGACTATGAAAGCACTCTAATTATTGATTTGGGGGTTATAAATAAATTTTAGCCAGTAGGCAAATTCACAAATACGGCTTTGTGAATAACTAGGATCAACATAGTTTGTACGCAGCTCTTTCCTGGAACCTAGCTATTCTGCAGGGGATATAAACTAGGTGTTCAAGTACATCATCACTTAAAGCAGTTCATCCTCAAGGTCACTCAAGCCACTTCTATTTCTTTTGGATTTTAGTATATGTATGTATTTTTAAAGATTTTTTTATTTAATAGAGAGAGCAGGAAGAGGGACAGAGAATCTCCAGCAAACTCCCTGCTGAGCACAGAGCCCAACATGAGGCTCAGTCCACAACCCCCAAGATCGCGACCTGAGCCAAAATCAACAGTCAGACGCTCAACCAACGGAGCCACCCAGGTGCCCCAATTTTGGTATATTTTTAAAACAAAAATAAATATGAAGAAATGACCAACAGGGTGGTTAAAAATGCAGCACACTTTGTTCGCTTTGACAAATTAATATCTTTAACTTATAACACCAATATAATGTAATACAACTGACACTAATCATAAGATAATGAAAGGATTTTTAAAATATTCGTTCATAGGTCATCCCAGGCAGTTTGGTCTGGCAAAAAAGCACGAGTTTTAAGTCATATGATGACAATCACCATTTATTCCATCTGGATATTTCTGTGTTTGTAACCTCATTTGAAGAGAATCCCAATTTCTATATTTGAAGCCCTCTGTAAACATGTGGCTTGGGCAGATGATTTTCCTGATCTTCCCTGTGACAGGCTCATACGTGAATGATGATCAAGGCCTTGAAGGGACCTTCTTAGTTCATGATGCGGTAAAAGAAACCTATTGTTTTTATCTGCTGGGCGAGTGGCAACAGTGGCCCTCAGAAGCCAAAGGCTGGGACCCTAGGGAGGAAAGGTTACACAAAGCCAGAGCTGAGACTGTGCTTTTGGACTGTGTCATCTCCCACACTGCCTCAGTTTCCTCAAATGGAGCTATAAGATGCTCTAGACCAGAGGATGGTAAACATATTCTGGAAGGGTCTAGATAGTACATATTTTAGGCTTTATGGGCCAAGGGGCAAAACCAAGGATACTCATAGGTCCTTAGAGAACAAGAAAGAAAATTAATTCCCACAATTTTTTTCAATCATTTTAAAACGTGGAAACCATTCTCAGTTCATGGGTGGTGCAAAAACAGGCAGCAGGCGGGACTTGGCCCATGGCATGTAGTCTGCTGACCCCTGCTTTAGATCAGATCATAGCTGTCCAACAGAACTTTCTTTAATTATGGAAATGTCTAACCGTACTGTGGCTATGCAAACTTGAGATGTAACTAAGTGTGACTGAGGAATTGAATTTTTTAGTCTTATTTCATCTTGATCAATTTAAAAAAAAATTTTTTTTAGGGGCAGCCCGGGTGGCTCAGCGGTTTGGCGCCACCTTTGGCCCAGGGCCTGATCCTGGAGACTCGGGATCGAGTCCCACGTCAGGCTCCCGGCATGGAGCCTGCTTCTCCCTCTGCCTGTGTCTCTGCCTCTGTCTCTGTGCGTGTGTGTGTGTGTGTCTCTCATGAATAAATAAATAAAATCTTTAAAAAATAAAAAAAAAAAATTTAAAAAAAGTAGACTCCATGCCCTGCATGGAGCCCAGTGCAGGGCTTGAACTCACAACCCTGAGATCAAGACCTGAGCTGAGATCAAGAGTCAGATGCTTAACCAACTGAATTAAGGAATTTAAATCAAAATAAGTACCTGTGGCTAGTGTGCTAAGCTGCTTCCTGAGGCCCTAATATTTTATAGTTCTATAGCTCCCTGTCTTCAAGAGCCTCTGTTTTATGAAGTTGGCATATATGGACAGGCTTTGGAGATTTTGTTCTCATTGGCATTGACTTTCTCTAGTTTTTGACAACGTGTGCCTCTGGTTTGCCATACCCATTCTAACACTGAATTCCACACTGTGCAGGCACCCCAAGATGCCACAACAAATTCAGAGGTGCTACAGAATATTTTAAATTGGGGGGCACCTAGGTGGCTCGGTCAGTTAACATCTGCCTTCAATCAGATTATGATCCTGGGGTCCTGGGATCGAGACCTATGTCAGGCTCCCTGTTCCACGGGGAGTCTGCTTTTCCTTCTCCCTCTGCCCTTTCCCCTGGCTCATTCTCTCTCTCTCTCTCTCTCATGTTCTTTCTCTCAAATAAATAAAATCTTTTTTAAAAGAATAGTTTAAATTGGAAGAAATCATACCGCGCTAAACATCTATCTATATTAGCTTGAACAACTAGCTCAGCATCTATCCAGTCGCTCAAACAGCATAGCTAGCTCATAGCTTCATCATTAGATAGTGCTACATTCCTTTCAGTGAAGTCATATCTTTGCAAAGCTGGGTTTTCAACAGTTGCAGGGATCAAAAGCAAGAACCATAGTGCCATCTTAGTCTGTTTGGGCTGCTATAACAAAGTCCCATAGACTGGGTCACTTATAAACAACAGAAATTTACTTCTCACGGTTCTAGAAGCTAGAAGTCTAAGATCAGAATTCTGGCATGGTCGGGTTCCGGGGGGAACTCTCTCTGAGGTTGTAGATCGCTGACTTTTCTTTGTGTTCTCGTGTGGTGGAAGACATGCAAGGGCTCTCTCCTTCGAAGTACACTAATCCCACTTAAGAGGACTCCACCCTCATGACCTGATTTTATCCCCAAAGCCCCAGATACTATCCAAATATCATCACAAAGCAAGTAGGGCTTTAACATGCATTTTGGGGAGACACAAACGTTACGCCATGTAGGTGCCCACTCTGATCCCAAGATTTTCTTAAAGTACAACTTTAATCCCTTCCTTTCCACCTACCTCAGAAATTGGGCCTCCCAATTTTTTTAAGCCACAGAGCTCAACAACTTACCTCATGAAATTTTCAACACCGAAGATCAGTCCTGACAGGAAATAAGGGAACTTACCCTGCCAAAATCTGGCTAAGGTGAGATTTTGCCTGAGGCTTCCAAGAAAACATATTGAAGCATTTGTCACATGTAGACTGGGGTTCCCTCACCTGCTGTGGCAAGTAACTGTCTTATTTTTAGAGCCCTCAGAGAAGTTCGTGTTTTGTTTGTCTTTTCAGTGGTAAACTCCCCCCACCTCCGTCACTATGGAGTCCTGCTTTTAGAAGGCCTGAAAAAAAGCCTGGTTCTCATACTGACCAACATTCTCCCTGCCAGGGAACAAGAGCCCATCACATGTTCACCCCTATGAGCCAGCAAGCAGCCCTTTCTCCACTTGACCTGCGACACAGAAAGTTTAAGGAGTCACCTGCAGGCTTTATGGCTTTCTTTCCAATTCCCAGGGTTCTCTGGTGTCTGGCTGCTGCCTGCATAAAAAGCAATGAGCCTGAACCATTAACATTTTTTCCATTTTGATCATGGGGAGAAGCTGGGAAATAGCACCAACAGGAATGCATGTGTGTGTGTATATATACACACGTGTGTGTGTGTGTGTGTGTGTGTGTATGTAGTCTGTGCCCTGTTTTTCCTCTTGAACCTGAAATCCAAGGTGGGAGGTATTTGAGAGGCAATTATCCACATGCATGGTGAAATCTCCACAGTTGGGGCTACCATTGGATCCCACCCTTACCCCCAAGATGGTGTGCCACACACAGACATTTCACCATGGGGTCAGGTTTTCAGACTTTCTGGCTTTCAACTGACAATTTCTCTTGACTGAGATTCAGTCCACTTTAACTTTTTTACTTTTTTTATGTTACTGAAACTTCTTTTTTAACTTCAGGTACTCTCCACAGGGGGAAAAAAATCTCTCTTTCACTCTAAAAACAAAAGCTCATTAGATCCATATTACTAAAAGTAAAATTTTTTAAGTCCCGTTAAAACACCTCTGAATTCTGGCAACACCTACTGATAGGCTGGAGGTGGCGGGGGAGGTATCAGCCCAGGAGATTTCTCCTACACAAAAATAAAGTGATTATATTTAAAAAGCAGAAGGGCAGCTAGATGAGTTTCTCCCCCTGAGATTTCATGATTCTATGGACAATTCTGAGTGACTTTGTAGGCTCCCCTCACTATGTGACTGTGGACAGATTCTATACCATTTTATACTTCCTCTCCCTTAATTTGGCTCAATTTAGAAAGCTACAATGGGCCCAGGAATATGCCAAGAGCTAGAGACATCAAGATAAACAAGGCCTATTCCTTGTCTTCAAGTAACACAAAGAAGAGATTTTTTTAAATGCATAAAAAATAATTCTAAATGTCCTCTAAGATTATGGAGAGGAAGTCAAGGAACTTCCAAGAGAAGATGTTGCCTGGGAGGTCCTCAAGCAGAAGAAAAGCAGAGCCTGGGACAGGCACATGCAATGCATTCAAGAAAGAGCATGGCTGAGTCAGTATAGCATGAGACTCTTGATCTCAGGATCATGAGTTCGAGCCCACTCAGGGAGTAAAGATTACATTTTTAAAAATAAATAAATAAAGTTTAAAAAGAAAGAACAGGGATGCCTGGGTGGCTCAGCAGTTGAGCATCTGCCTTCAGCTCAGGGCATGATCCTGGAGTTCTGGGATCGAGTCCCACGTCGGGCTCCCTGCATGGAGCCTGCTTCTCCCTCTGCCTATGTCTCTGCCTCTCTCTGTGTGTCTCTCATGAATAAATAAATAAAATCTTTAAAAAAAGAAAGAAAGATGGGATCCCTGGGTGGCGCAGCGGTTTGGCGCCTGCCTTTGGCCCAGGGCGCGATCCTGGAGACCCGGGATCGAATCCCACGTCGGGCTCCCGGTGCATGGAGCCTGCTTCTCCCTCTGCCTGTGTCTCTGCCTCTCTCTCTCTCTCTGTGTGACTATCATAAATAAATAAAAATTTAAAAAAAAATTAAAAATAAATAAATAAATAAATAAAAAAAGAAAGAAAGAAAAACAAAGGTTAGCACTTCTCAGCTTCTTGTCTCTACCTCTGGCTGCCCCCTCCAATCCATTCTTCATTCCAAACCAGAGCAATCTTTCTAAAATGCAATTCTCTTAAAACCCCTCAGTATGGTTTGAAATGCATCCCACAGTCTGGGCACTTACCTCTCCAGCCTCAACCTAATCATCTGACCAGTCCTTTGCAGCCAGTACTCCATCCCCACCACTGAGCAAAGCTAACTCCAGCTAATCTTCTAGGACTTGGCTTAAGGGTGCCTCCAGTGAAAAGTCTTTCCTGGCTCCAAAGGCTGGTTTAGGCTTTTCTTCTAGATGCCCCTAAGTATCCTGCAGCACCTACTAGACTGTATGGTAATGACCTTCTCCCTTGTCTGTAGCCCTCACAGCCCTATCAGCCACTTAAGAGTAGGCACTCAATAATAATTGTGAGGAGTGCCTGGCTGACTCATCAGTAAAACATGCAACTTTTTTTTTTTTAAGATTTTTTATTTACTTATTCATGAAAGTCACTGGGAGAGAGGCAGAGACCTAGGCAGAGGGAGAAGCAGACTTCCTGCAGGGAGCCTGACGCAGGACCCAATCCCAGGACCCCAGGATCACAACCTGAGCCAAAGGCAGACGCTTAACCACTGAGCCACCCAGGCGTCCCAGAACATGCAACTCTTGATTTCGGAGTCGTGAGTTCGAGCCCCACATTGAACATAGAGGTTGCTTAAGGAAATTTTAAAAACCAATAAAAAATAATAATATTTGTAGAAGAAAGGAAGGAGCGGGAGGAAGGAAAGGAGGAAAAGGTGGGGAGAGGAAGGAAAGGAGGAAAAGGTGGGGGGAGGAAGGAGGATAAATCCTGAAGAAGTCTCAAGTGTAAGACATCAACTAAAGAAAAACTAAGAACCAGAAAGAGTACCATCTTGCAACCAAAGGTAGGATGCTCTCCTCATCATGAGAGAAACACTCTAGGGAAATCAGATTGCCTAATGATTAAAACTGTGTTCTTTGCTCCTTTTCTGCACCATGGACCTCTGTGGCAGTCTGTTGAAACCCATGGGCCCCATCTCAAAATAATGCCATTACATATCTAAAATGCAATCCACATGATTACAAATAAAACTACTTATATTGAAATACAGTTATCAATAAATAATATTAAAACATCACCATATAGTAATATCTGTACTTCTCTATTAATGCATTAAGCAGTAAGATCTAGAAGGTGGTCTGTAAACCATTGCAATTTCCCAGGAGGGATGAAAGACACCAACACTTCATGATGTCTGCAGTAACCATAATGTGGTATTAAAATATCTATGGAGATATCTAATTACAACAACACTGATACTGTGGTTGACTGCCTACATTCATAATGGGAAACACTAAATTTCTGGTACACTTGTGTATTTGCCCCATCAAAATTCATGGGCTACCCCCCCCCCCAAGCAAGTCACTAAACTGGCAAGGAGGTTGTCACTGACCTTTGCCAGAGCAGTTTGAGGCAAGCAATGGGACAAAAGCCAGGGTGGAATTAAATGATGAATGGAATTGAGGGGGGAGAAACAAAAGCCATGATTATAGGTTCCTTCTTTCCAGATGTTACTGTGGCCAAAAGAATGAAAAGGCTTGGAGAAGCTCAAAGGGGAAGAAATGTCAAAGGGAAAGAGAAATAGAACATGCCATCTCCCTGTGACCCAAAAAGTCACGTCAAGTGGCTAACTCACCACTGGAAGTGGTCCCTGCATCATGAACAAAGGACAGTGGATCAGGACAGGGAGTTGTTCACAATGTTTTCAGTAGTGTGGACATAATGAAACCCACGGAGCCTCAGCATCAGAGCTACGGGAAAGAAGAGACAATGCACAGGATTCTCCTGGGAAAAATAACTGGCCACCATTGTTCAGAAGAGGAAGACAGTGGGTTGCCTTTGGAATCGTCTGCAACCCCCACCCTCCCCGGGTAATGCTGATCATAGAAAGGACTATGAAAAGGAGCCTTCTCATCCACCCAGAAGACAGTCTCCCAGCCACCTGCTCCCATATAGCCCTTCTTGGGCAGGTGAGAGATGGTCTCAGGGCAACAAGAGTTATTTCACCTCACATTTTTCTGGGTCAACATTGAACAATACCTGTAGCAGTTGATGAGACCTGAGGCATTGGATGTTAAGAAAAGAATATGTATACGAGAGACACAAAACCAAAGAACAGACGAACCCGAAGGTGCATAGACCGCAACTCCAACAAAAGTAGAGGACTTTGCATTTCTTCATCACCTCCCTCTCCTAGCCAAAGTCAAAAAGAAAGCCTCCCAAGATCCGAGGAGCTGGGCAGCAGGAGCCTCCCTCGAGTTTGGGGAGAAAGTGAGCAGAAGGAAAGCCGTGCAGAAGCTCAAATACCCTATTCAAATCCAGGCTTCGCTCTTCCTACAACTGAGGGTAATTATGTGGTGAGAGAACTGCCTTTGAGCCACTTCTCTTCAGAAACAATCACGGATCTGTTGGCTAGTTGACTGCATCCAGCCTAAGCCCGACCCAGATAAATCAAATTCAATGTCCACCGACACACAGCCCAGAGCCTGTGTGATTCTGGAGCAAGCGTCGCAGAATCTGTGGGTGTGGGGAAGCTGGAAGTCTCTGGGCCTCTGACTTGGTCACCCCTGGGCACAACCCTGTATGGATCACTGGATGTGGTGTTTTATGTTTTTCTGTGCAAGGAGCCCGACACCCTTTATAGCAGTGACCTGCGTGAGCCTCCCCACACCTCCCTGAGCTCCGCCAGCTGGCAGCCAGACTGTATTATCAGCCCACATTCCAACTGCAGAGTAAGAGGGAAGGGGATTTATTCAAGGTCACCCAGCAGATGGAGGCCAAGCCTTGGGTAACACTAACCCCTAACCTTGTGTCTTATCTTTCACGGCACTGTTTATCTCGACCTGTGGCTTCCCGGGAAACAGCCAAAAACAAAAAAAACAAAAAAAAAACAAACAAAAAAAACAGCTCTTTTCCAACATGGTTCAAGGCTATTATTTGTGGGACCAACCTGGAGTTCTCAGAGGACCTAATGCAGGGGTTAAGAAAAGGCTAAGGAAAAAAGATCCCATTCTCCTAACCTCATGGCTCAGGCTTCTAACACCCTCACTCACTAGCTGCACAGAATAAACTAATTCTGGATTCCTGCAGACAGTGTGAATTGAACACGTTGTGGACACTGGAGAGTTTCATGCTTCTAGGGAACGTGAGAGTCCGACAACCCTCAGTATAGGGTAATTCCACATCTCAAGGATCAAGTCTCCAGTGAAGTGCTGGTGTCCCTCCTCCCAAAGATCCCCATGGAATCATGACCACTCACTTGAGATTCACAGCCTTCCTTCTAGCACTTTCTTCCAATTTGGTACTCCCTGGCTTCTACGGAAACCCAAATAAGCAAAGCTCCCGCTCCATCCTCGAGATGAGGAGATGGGGCCAGGCTGCCATCCTACCCTCAGTTTCAAGAGGACTTCTGTCAAGCTTAGCACAGACGCTGGTTTCCAGGACAGAGGGTTCCCATTGAGCCAGCCGTGAACTCTGACTCACCTGCCTGCAGCTGGATCACTCTGCGTGGCCCAGTGAGTAACTATTTAATGAGGACCTGAGAAACAAACACGTTCTGTTTGATTCTCTCCTGGTAAGAGCTCAGCTGAATGAGGGCGGGAAGGGCAGGAGGTGAGGGCAGGTGTGTGCACTCACCTGGAGGCTCCAGCTTCTATTGTCTTCTCCCCTCTGTCTGTTGCAAGTGTGTTCCCCACAGTCCACCAAAGGCCACGGTACCCGGATTCTGCACCCATGCTACTAGGCCACCTGTAAACTCCACAGGTCTGGTCAGGGACACAGCAGCACTAACAGCCACACTGCTTTTAAAGGCACCTCCCTTATCTCTGAGCTTTGCTTTCGCCTGAAGCCAATAACACTTTGACCACGTAAAACTGCCCACGAAGTGCAGAGGGTCAAGGCCTCAAATAGAATGAAGAGAAAGAACCAAAGGGCTCTAGCTACCCCCCAGGCAAAGAGATCGTGAGGCAGACTGTCAAAGTCGGAGCAAGCTGTTTATCACCAACCCTTGCTCCCCATTTAGTACTTTAGGACTTCCTTAGTACTTACCGCGTGCCAGAGAATCCAACAGTCCGGTGGCCAAAGGGGACCCTGCTTCCACTATCTGCTTTTGTGAGATAAAAGGATCACCTACACACATTTACAAGATGACGCCTGACTATGCATTATGGGATGCGGGCTGACAGAGCTGGGAACTTCCACCCCTAACCCCCAGAGTCCTCTCTGAGTCCTTCAGCATCTTGCAGAGTCCAGGAAGCCCCTGGTGGAGGCCATCACGACGGCTTGTGTGCTTCATAGTCATGCACACAGCACTCCCCCCTATCCGGAACACATGTTCAACAGCAACCTCGCTTCTGCTTTCCCATCCTTGGATGCCTCCCCTGCCCTCACACATTCCCCAGGGGGGGTTCCAAAGCTCCCTGCAAACCTCGCCCTTGCTTCCAGCTCCAGCCTGCTTCACAGTTTACCACCTGGGCTTGTGCCCTAAGCACAGAGGATGCCCCAGAAGCACAGAGGATGGCCTCCTCTCTAGGGATAGCTGGCCCTAACACTCAAGAGACTTGACACCCCTGACTTCCCCATCTCCACATCCTTGCCCTGGACTTTTTTACAGCCACTGCCTTTCTGCCTTGAAACATGCACTCCCACCATCTCAAACTGTGCATGTGGAGGGAGTTCCCTCTGAACCTCATCTCCTTCCTCCTTCTTGGCCAACCTTTGGGTCCAGTAACCTCACCACCCCTCCATTGCCTTTCCTAAGCATCATGTCTTCCTCACCCTCCAGCTGCCTGGTCCACACACGCTGGCACCCCTGAACCCCTGAGCCCTCAAATGTCAGCAGTCATCCTTGATCATGTTCAGTAATAACTTTTCTCATTTCTCTCTCACCTTTAACTTTCTGAAACACTTCACGATTTTTTAACGACCATCCCTATCTACACACACACACACACACACACTCAACCCGCCAGCCATCTATCATGAGAATTTCTATGGTACTCTGCCCTCCTGAGTTTGTTCTCCCGGATGCTGCCCTTCTGTTTCCTTGCACGTTCTCTTTCAAAGGTGGGAACAGGAGGATGATCCATCCCCAAGGCTTATGTTATTCTTCATCCTTATACTTTTCTCATTATTTACATGCTCTGAAATAGCCCATTGATCCTCATTGCTGATAGAGCAAAGCACCAACTGGTATTAATAGCCTTGGAGGTCTTCCACATGATCCTACCCTGCCAACCTTATCCACCATGCTTCCTTCTGCTCCAGCTCGGCTGTTGGCCTCCTTCATGGACCACAGGTGTGAATGTGCTGATAAATTCCAAAGCTCCACCTGGACCACATCCCTCCTACCTTCCTCTTCTCTGGCCAAATCCCACTCCTACTTCAAAATCCAGCTAAACTTTAATCTTGTCTCACTTGTATTATTAATGCACAGAAAACCAGGAATGTGTCTTACACTCTTGAATATCCCCTCAATGCTTATGGCAGACATATGGAAGCCAAACATATAACAGATATTGAACAAATTCATTTTTTTAACAAATTCACTTAATATATCTAACCTATGCATCCTTATGTCTTGACCCCCACAGCAACTAGCAAAGAAACGTACTCTTCATTCAAGTACTGCTAGCTTTGCAAGTAAGTGATCATAAGGTCTATCATTATACATTTATAATTTTCATTTCCTAGGTTTAGGTTGAAAAATCTGTACTAGATAGATGTATTGTTTCCTCCCTCTCCATGGCTGGGTGAAAGTTAGCTGTCAGTAGTTAGTATCAGCGTTTCACACTTGGCTATGTGGCCTAAACAGGATGGCTTACGCCACTGACGTGGTTTATCTGAAATGGTGATAAGCAGACTTTTCCTATTTCACAAAATGGAGCCCTTTGTTGAAGCACCTAAATTTAAACACCCCAAAACAATACCAAATGCTATGTTTAAAAGACAACATGGGAGTAGCTTTCTATTAGAGAAAAGACACACCTAAGGAAAAAATACCTTTCTTATTCAACTTTAACTGTCAATAACTCCATAAACTTGTATTCTTACTTCACGTGTTGATTAAACTCCCCCTCTACAAACCACGTCTGCTGTATCAAAACAACTAATCTCCTAAGGTGCAGAAACCCCAATTTTTAACTGGCTACTGCCCAGCCTGTTACTAGATATGGCCTGTGACTGTGTCTGCCCAATAGGATATAAGCAGAAATGTCATGTGCAACTTCTGGAAAGTATCTAAAATGAAAGAATGTTCCCTTCCTTCTCCCTCTGCCCTTCCTAATAAATACAAATGACTTGGACCCTTCAACAGCAGGCGGTGAATAGAAGCACATGTGGAAGAACAAATAGAAGAAACCTGGCCCTTGACATAATACCTGCCTCCAGAGTTCATTTCATGAGAGAGAAATAAGTGTAGGTCCAATTTAAGTCACTGTTATATGAGGTTTTTTGTAATGTGAGGCTAGACTTAACTATAACTGATAAACTCACCTGAGAATCAAGACTTATGACTCAATTCACAACTTCCAGAAACTCCAAAACAAAATCCTGCCCAATGTATACTACACAGCATTGCCTCCAAAGTCCATGTACAGGCCAATTATTTTCTTTGCATATTGAATGGAACGATGGCTCATTTCAACTAAGGCCAAAATAAGTATTACTCTCTTTCCCCATCTTTATTCCATTGTGACTTTCTTTACCCAGTAAAAGAGAGGCTGAGCAGTGTCACAAAACATGCATAAAATGTGTGGTATGAGAAGCTTAAGTTGACTCTCATCTCTGCACCTTATTAGCCACTTAACCCTGAGTAAATGACATCCTGTATTCAAAAAATGGGGTGAATAATTTCCATTTGAATCACCAAAATCCCCACTGGGTTTGCTGTGAGCATTAAGTGACATAATATGTTAAAGAGCCTGTCCAGCATCTCAAATGTAGGAGGAGTTGATAAATACTTGTGAAATCTAAAAAAAAAAAAAAAAAAAAAAAAAAAAAAAAAAAAAAACCACAGAGCCTAGAGCTCCCAAGCAATTGGCTTCTAATCAATAATTATTAACAATTTCCTTTTTAAAGCAGAGAGAAAAGCTATACTCCTCACCACAGGTGTTAGGGTCTTTTGTACAAAGCCATGTACTGAGACTCTTGGCCTTGCAACTTCAGAGCCGTGAAGTCCAGCTTCCCCATAAGCAGTAAAGATTTACAGGGAGTTCAAAACGAGAGCCATTACTTGGTATGAGTTAAAGGGTGCAGTAGATCATACACAAAGATGGCAGTCAACCGCCTTTTCAGTTCCGTATGCACGTGTGCACACTAGTCTTCACAGCAAGAGGACTCTTGCAATTTGCTTTGACCAGTAGAATGCAAGCAGAGTGGCATTTTGTGAATTATAGGCCTGGGCCTTACAAAGCCTTGCTGCCTCTTTTTTGCTCCTTTGGAAGCCAGCTACCAATAAAGAAGTTTAGGCTAGACTAGTTACTGAATGATGAGAAGCCTCCTGGTAAGAGGTTATGTGGAGGATAACCAAGGCTTCCCAACTGGCAGCCAGCATTACAAACCCAGACAACCATCCTCTAGACTGTCCCAGCTCCAGCCAGCTCCCAAACAGGCGCACCACTAGTGGCCCCAGTTAACATCAGGAGAAACGGAATGGCCTGGCTGACCCACAAAACTGTAAGAAATTTAAAAAGAAAAAAAAGAAAGAAATCATTGTTTTAAGTTCACTAAGTTTTGGGATCATTTGTTACACAGCAATGTCACTGATAGAAAAGATGAGTGCTAATCCCATAATTCTTAAAACACAGGACAGGGATGCCTGGGTGGCTCAGCGGTTGAGCTTCTGCCTTTGACTCAGGGTATGATCCCGGTCTCTGGATCGAGTCCCACTTCAGGCTCCCTACAAGGAATCTGTTTCTCCCTCTGTTGTGAAGGCCGAGAAAATTAAGGCCATTCCACTTTAAGTTCAGTGTTAGCACAAGTACAGCCATCCCAGGTTCCTGTGAATAATAGCTGAAATTTACATTACTTCAGTTACAGGAAGAAAACAGCTTACAGTTTAATGTCCTAGAAAGCCCCATATTAGAATGAGAACAGAGCCCAAGCCAGTGGCAGGAAGCCCCATATTAGAATAAGAACAGAGCTCAATGCCCTTGAAAGCCCCATATCAGAATGTAAACAGAACTTGAGAAATTCCTCCACCCCTTCTGGAGGGCCCCTAGACCAGCCCTTAAAACTAAGCTGAAACCCACCTCGGGGTCCAAGTCCCTGCTCCTCCGCTGTGTTGCTGTGCTGGGTATACTTGGACCCAAGCTCGAGCTTGTAAATAAACCCTCGTATGTTTGCATCAGTGTCGGCTCCTTGATGGTTCCTCGGATTCACAATCTTGGGCACAACATTGTCTGTGTCTCTGCCTCTCTCATTCTGTGTCTCATGAATAAAAAAATAAAATATTTTAAATAAATAAAAATTAAAAATAAGAAATAACATAAAGGGAAGAAGTACAAAGATAA